>NW_026611627.1:1200000-2400000 GCF_027946475.1 Didymosphaeria variabile | reverse complement strand
GCTGGCCAAAACGCCGAAGTCGCCGGCACCCTCTCCAAGTTCGAGGGTACTGTCTTTCCTCAAGGCTCCATCCACTATCAGATCAACAACCAGTGCAAGCCCGCTACATTTGTTGCGGCCCTTAACAACGAGGACCCGGGTACCTCGCAGGTCGCGCAGAACTTCTTCGGCCTCAACCCCGATGTTGTTAATGCCACGCTTGGCTTCCCCAAGACTATTGACGGAAAGAACATCGAGCAGTTCCGCAAGTACCTTCCGGTCAACATCGCACAGAGCGTCGACATCTGCTTGAAGAAGTGCGGATATCAGGGAGGCTCCCCTACTGGAAACTCGGCCGGTACTCCCTCGGCCACACCTAGCGGTTACTAAGCTGGTGATAAATACGGCTCGGACAATTTTCACATAGAGATGGTATACTGCATAGCGCTGGGATATGGTAGATCATCTGATTTTGCATAGCATGGGCGTTGGTTTGGCATTTTGATTTTACTCTTCTTCTACAGTTGCTTTGGCGACCGACTTTTTGGTGCTCTCGGAAGACATTGGACACTCTCTATAATCGGACTTTGATAAAGATGGGAAGATCACGAGCTTTCATTATAATATAATGTCATCTTTCCAGATCGTAGACTCGAACGGCATATTGCATGGAGTGTATTATAGTAGAAGGTGAAAATCACGAGCAAGACGACACTAACATTATCTGAACGCCCGGTGCCCATAGTCAGCATCCTACGCTTCCTACAATCTCTCCACAAACCACCACTTCCCCCCCTCAGCCCTCCAATACGCCGCGCACACCCAGAACCTCTCCCCTTTCTCAAACATCTCCAAAAACCACTTCCCCTCCGCATCGATCTTCCAATCGTCCCACACCAACATATCTCTACGTGCCTGTCCTTCAATCCCAAGTCTGCTCGAGGTTACCTTGTGATGGCGCAACTGGCCAGCCTCATTGTGCGTGTACCGCGAGAGGTACATATAGCACCGGTTTTGGGGCGCCCAGACAAAGAGCTCTCGCCAGACGGGATCCCAAGACCACTGGAGGTGGGGCAGCTGAGGAGGCTGCGGAGGGAGATAACGGTTGCGGCGTTGCACTTTGTCGGCGAAGCAGATTGCCAGGGTGGTGCATTTGGCTCTGAGTTGATAGAGCTTGGAAGTATGTGGTGTTTGAAGTTGCACGTGAGATATCTCATCTCCCTTTTCGCTGCTATGCAGCGTCTGGTCGCTGCTCGACCTGTTGATAAAGTCTGGCAGTCCATCTACAGTGTGATGGGTGTGTATGTATGAGTTCATGTTATTATGGTGCGCTCTAAGAGCAGGAAAGCTATTGACTATCAATTGTTCTAGTGATGATGAAGGCATTCGGCTGTGGCTCATCAGTGCGGGGTCTCGTGCAACATTCGTACGCCACCATGCTGCAAGCTGAGGAGTTTAGACAACACAAAGCCAGTCGCTTAGTCGCAGCTTGCATTCAGGGCCACATATCAGTTAACAATGGCTTTAGCAGATTACTCAAATATTCATGCTATGATCCGTTTGATCAATTGACAATGCTCTTGATACCAGCGCAAGTCATATATCTACTTCCGACCTCTTGATCATGAACGATGATTATCATGATTCATCTAATTGCACCAAATAAAAGCAACTACACATGCTCCTCCTTTCTCACGCTCTACAATCCATATAGACTCTGTTTCGGAAAGCTGCAGAGCATTAATCTAATTCTAGTAAAGAGGGATAATAATTAGGCAGGCAGAGTCATTATCATTCCGCTCCGCGTAGTATTGGCAGGCAGGCCAGGCGCACCGGCAGTAGTGGTTGTGTCAATTGCCGGGTATGCATTGTTTGATCGTACACCAATGCTTGACTATAGCACTGTATCTTGCTAATACTTGGATGACCCGATACTACACCGCTAGCACTCATGGTATGTCGTGCGACCTTCGGTGTCATGACGTGCGGGGGAGATCACTCTTTTCTGCCCTCGCCAGCGCCCTATCCTTTGTATTCCTCACCTCCCACTCAAACTCCTTCAATGCTCTTAATTCGCTACCAACAAACAGCCCACCCATCAACCCATCAATAACTCCAACGCTCAGACTCAGCGAACTGATCAACATCAAAATGAATGCAACGTAATTATGCGGCACCCACCACACGCCAATCAGACACCCAACAGTAAGGAAGAACTGGAAGCCGAAGTGACCAAGACGTAAGCGCCGTTGCGTACGCTCACGAGCATCGTATTTCGAAATGGTAGCGAGGATTTCGTCGTAGATTTCGATAGGTAGGTACGTCTCTGGGAGGGCGTAAGGGCCGTTTGATGGAGCAGATAGTGGCCCATCCAAATTACGAACCAAAGTAGCTTCGACGGAGAAGTGGTCGCTGAGAGAGCAGTAGAGAGATGGATGCCTAGCCGTCATGCCTACGTTAGCTTCCTTGAGGGTCCATTCTGCGCTCGATTGCTTGCTGCTCGCATCGTGGTGTGAGCCACTGCTGAAGAAGATGTAATCGAGGCGCTTTGCGTTAGGATCGTCGACAGTAGGTTCTATCTGCACATTTTCGCCCTTGGCCAATCGCTGGCTGTGAGCCTTGTTCCATCGCCAGGTGTTGAGCGCGCTGTCGCAGGTAGCACCGTTTTTGGTGATGTTATATTCGGCGTTGGGCATTGGGACGTTGCGCAACTGCTCTACTTTGTCTTTTGCAGCGCCGACTGAAGAGTTTGGGTAGAGGACTCGCCATACATCGCGCACAGGCGAGTGTGTCTCGATGATACGATGTGCGAGGGATAGAGGGGTCATGTTGAAGTCTCCTAAGCCTATGACAAGGTGACCGCGCTCAGCAGCCCCGCGCATGAGTTTTGTTATTTCCCATGCTTGTGCTGTCCGGTGGCAGATATAAGAATCGTGCGGTTCGACCTCGTACGGAGCGTGGAGCTAGTAGGGTTAGCAAGTATCAGAATGCGCTCCATAATCGATCTCATACATGCGTGCAGAATACTTCTGCAATGTCTCTCCTTGTAGGTCCCATCCGTATCCGCGCATATGCAACACCTTTACCCACGAACCAATCGCCTCTGTAAAACGCTGCAGGTCGTCCGTTCAGAGGGTATTGTGTCATGCTGCTCTCTTCGATCGGCCATCTTGACAATATAACCAATCCACCTCCGAATATACCACTAAAGTAGAACTTTCCATAGGGAAGCAGATGTCTTGTCTTTTCTCGAATAACATTGTAGTCCTGTTGGGTCCAACACTCTTGCAAGCCTATAATATCTGGCGGAGGATCGGCGGCGGCGATCTGATTTCCGATCTCTGAAAGGCGCTCATTGCGGAGCTTCGCGATGTACTTGAGTCCCCAGCAGTTGAGCGAGAGGATGCGCAAGTTGGAGGGCGGTCGGCTCGTTTCCTCAGGCATGAAGGGCGACTCTGCACGCTCGTACATGGAAGAATAGGCCCCTAGGAAGATGGGAGATGTTGTTGCTATGACGCTATAAGCTGCAGGGATCAGGGGTCCTTGTATTAACTGGGAGGGCGGTGAGGTGCTAACGTGGCAGAATAATTGCAGCTCGTATGGCGCGTTCCGCTTGACTTTATACAACACAACCACTCAAGATGGTCGATAACCGTGCCACATCGCCCAAGAGGCGCAGAGAAGACGACGATGGTGCCGAGTCACCTCCGCGCAAGCGTTCCGCATCGCACACTCCGCCTAATGGCTCGCCCGGTTTTCGTCTTGCAGAACGGCCACGCCGCTACAGCAGAGATCACGACGAAGACGAGCGAGGATACTACAGAGACCGGAGGAGCCTACCCTCTAGATCGCGTTCACGTTCGCGATCACACTCAGGATCTAGGTCCGGATCCCTGTCATCGTCCCGACGGCGCTCGAGAAGTCTACAAATCACCCCACCACCACCCAAACCTACCCAACTACACTACAAACAATCTATGATCCTACGCGGACATAAGAAGGGTGTTACCGCAGTAAAGTTTTCCCCCGACGGCCGCTGGATAGCAAGCTCCTCCGCAGACTGCACCGTCAAGATCTGGGACGCCAAAACCGGTGCCCTCGAACACACGCTCGAAGGCCACCTCGCGGGCGTATCAACCATATCCTGGTCGCCCGACTCAAAAATCCTCGCGTCTGGCTCGGATGACAAGTCGATACGACTATGGGACATATCAACAGGCATGGCGCACCCTACACCTTTCATCGGCCACCACAACTACGTCTACGCCATCGCCTTCTCGCCCAAAGGTAACATGCTAGTCAGCGGCTCCTACGACGAAGCTGTGTTCCTTTGGGATGTACGAGCTGCGCGTGTGATGCGCTCTTTACCTGCGCATTCTGACCCGGTTGGCGGTGTCGACTTCGTGCGCGACGGCACGCTTATCACGAGTTGTTCGCACGATGGCTTGATAAGAGTGTGGGATACGAGTACAGGCCAGTGTCTGCGTACGCTCGTCCATGAGGACAACGCGCCAGTGACGTCGGTCATTTTCTCGCCGAACGGAAAGTATGTGCTAGCCTGGACTTTAGACTCGTGTATTCGGTTGTGGAATTACATAGAAGGAAAGGGCAAGTGTGTGAAGACATACCAGGGTCACGCGAACAAGAAACACAGTCTCGCTGGCGCGTTTGGAACGTACGGGGCTGAGCCGCCGTACGAGTACGCGTTCATTGTCTCTGGGAGTGAGGAGGGAAGCATAATACTGTGGGACGTAAGCACGAAGAATGTGTTACAAAGGCTCGAGGGAGGGCACACGGAAACTGTGCTGTCCGTTGACACGCATCCTACGGAGAAGCTCATTGTGAGTGGAGGCATGGACAGGACGGTGCGCGTTTGGAGGGAGACCGCTCCGCCGCCGGAGTCTGTCCTGGAACCTCCTGCAGATGCAGGCACACCCGCCAACGGCTACGACCCCGAGACTCTTCCCCCGAACCCGTTCGCCGAAGGCTGAATTCTTTTTGCATAGTGTACTTGTTTAGATACCCCGCTTGAGAACGCCGAATAATAACCTTCTTGAATTGCTTGTCCCGGTAAATGCACATCATTGCTACTTGATGCGGAGTAGTTACAACGGTATATGTACAGAATGTGAGTTCACCCATGTGAACAGTCGCGGCGGCGAGGTCTTCCTCAGCTGATCCTCAAATAACGTTGAGACCCTCCCATCCCTGACGGACACCGCGCCATGGGTTGGTATTTGTAATGATACAGAGAGCCGCTTGCTCAGCATGCCACATGTTCCTTTATCTTTACGTTTATTTCCTCCTCTTCATGACCTTGGTACACATCTCGATCAGTCCGTCCTTCGCATCGCTATCGGGGAAGAACGCTATTGACTCGATAGCCTTGTCGACGTATTCCTGCGCTAGAGCGCGTGTTTGTTCCAGGCCTGAGCTACTGGAAACAATATCGCGTGCCTACTGATGTCAGTCGCAGTTTCTACTGTCTTTCCAAAGATCATACCTTCTGCACGTCACCAGCCTCGGAGAACTTCCTACCCACAAGCTTTCCCAAGCTCTTATTATCCTTCCATGCGAACAACAACGGCGCAGTCGCAAGCCCCAACTCCAAGTCCGCACCCGCAGGTTTCCCCAGCTCCTCTCCACTAATAGTATAATCCAGCATATCGTCCACGAGCTGGAACGCCAGACCAATGTTCTTTCCGTACTGATACGACGCCTCGACGACATCTTGCGAGCTTCCTCCCAAAATCGCAGCCGCGCGGCAGGATTTCGAAATGAGCGATGCGGACTTGAGGTACGTCTTTTGGAGATAGTAGGTGAGTGCGTTTTCGGTCCATACGGGGTTGCGCTCATCGGATGCCGTGTTCTTGAGCTGCATGAATTCGCCTTCGACGAGGTTGGCGATGACGCTTGCGAGGAGCTCGGTGACTTCGGGGTCGCGGAGGCGCGCAAGAGCTACGGATGCCCTGCCTAAGAGGAAATCTCCCGCGAGGACTGCCATCTTATTGCCGAATTCGATATTTGCGGAAGGCGCAGAGCGGCGCGATACCGAATGGTCTATTACGTCGTCGTGGAGGAGAGATGAGGTGTGAATGAGCTCGGTGATTTCGGCTAGGCGGCGCTGCGACGGTAGAATTTCTGAGTCTTCTGTTCGATAGGCGGCGTCGTTCGCAAACGAGGATACACTGGGGTACTCTGCGTCTGGCGCGGACGGGTTTTCATCTGAGAGCACGCTTGGGCTGGTGATGGGTCTGTTGACGGAGAGCGGACTGCTTTCCCTCGACATTTTTGGCGTCAAGGCTGTTGCTCTGCTCATGAGCAAGACCAGCGTCGGCCGCACATACTTTCCCTCACTCTGCGTGTAGTACTTCGCAACGGTATCCAGTGTCGGGTGTCCAGACCCGAGCAATTGTCTTATGTTCCCCGTCAAAAACTTTAACTCTTTTGCAACTGTCTGAAACGGGTCCACTGATATGGGTGCTTTTGGATCTGGCGGAGGTGGACTGAAAACATGCTGTGCAGCAGTAACGGCGGCAGCCCAAGACGATTGGTTTCGCCGGCGCGAAGGGTGATGTAAAGTTGTGATGTCTGTTCGTGAGCTCGAGCAGTGGCACCGCGGGAGAGGCGCATGCGAGCTTCTCGCGGCCAAGCTCGTCGCGAGCCGCGGCACTCGACTCGTCATCGAAGAGATGGTAGATATTACAATCACTCCTGGTGCAATTGAGGGTGTTCGAAAGATAGCTACGGCTGAAACAGTGAGACAAGCTGGCAATGGGAGATATCGGAGAAGATTGGAGCATTTACTATTTACTAGCGCGTCATGATTAGTACTATCTGCGGCCAAGACATGTCGGTAGCAGGAAACGCCGACGATATCCAGGCACAGCTCTAACGTTGATCACATCTGCGAAACCTCATAACAATCATCATGGTATTGCTTACCATGACGGCAGCCGCTGTGCGCGCGCTTTCTAGGGCTGAGGAAGTCGCGCCGGAAGAATATGCGAAGTTGCAACGGCCAGACGACCCTGCGCTGTCAGATCCCAAGCCTGGGAACCCCATCTCGCATGGCCAGTTGATCGACCTCTCGAGGCTCCTCAAGAAGCACGCCGCTCAACCATTCACCAAAGACGAAACCACAAAGCGAAGAGAGGACATACTACACCTTGGCTCAGAATTAAGCGAAGAAAACACCGAAGGACCCATACCCGCCACCCTCGATGCGCTCCTCCGCAACTCCACCGTCTACATCCCTCCTCCCTTGCCCAAAAAAGAGCCTACCCCCGAATACAAAGCCCTCATGGCCCGACTCCGCGCCGAAGAAGAAGCCCGCGACTACAACCGCATGCTCAACCCCGACCCCCTCGCGAAGACCGAGACGTTCTCCCAGCGATTCCCCAACGCCGCTGCGCCCTTCTCTCTCTCCACGCCCTACGATCAGGTCGACGAAGACGAGCTAAGCTACGAGGAGGTACATCGCCAGATCATCCTCATCATCAACGTATTGGTCTCTATTGTGGCGTGCGCGGTATTCATATGGGTGGCTGCGAGGCACTGGAGTGTGCCGAAGAGGTTGGGATTAAGTATGGGAGGGAGCGGAGCTGTTGCCGTTGCGGAGGTTGTTGTGTATAGTGGATATGTGAGGAGAATTGCTGAGGCGAAGAAGAAGGAGAAGAAGAAACCCGAGATCAAGAAGATAGTACAGAGTTGGGTGATTGATGGCAGTGAGAAGATGGAAGCGAGCGTTTCGTCTGGGTCAAAGGACAAGCTTGATGATGGGATTCGCTACAGAAAAGGCAAACATCGCTGAAAAGACCAAATCAGTATATACGCCATGCTAAAGTTGAAGAGAACCAAGACCACCTCCAAACTCCAGCCGCGATGCAACCAGAAAGTCCAGTAATGGTAGATCGATCCGCAAGAGGATGTTACTTCTTCTTTCGCCCTGCCACGCCACCAGCAAATCTACCCAGCCCACCCAAGCTACCTCGTGGTTTGTGTCCGGGAGCTGGTTGTCCCGCAGCCGCTGGTAAAGGCCGACCAACGTGAGCCGCAGGTCCAGACAACCTCACGTTCTTGGGCGGCACTTCCGGCGGGCCCCTCTCCTTCTCTACCGGGCTTATGCCGACACCAACATCCTCGCCGAGACTCGCCAATCTCGCATTCTTCCGCGCCCGCTCCTGCGTGTTTTTGAACTTGTCGAGCAACTCCACCCATTTAACGCCGCCCTCGTCTCTGGCCTTGAGTCGATTCGGCCGCTCGAAGCTGGATCCGGTGTTTCCAAGGGTACTGGAAGGGGCACTGGGAGAACCGGTCTCTGAGCTCTTTTGTCTTAAGTGGTTGAAATTGGAGGTAGGAACATACCCGCGGGGCACCATGTGGAGGTAGCCGATGGCAGAAACGCTATTCAATCGATTTTTGAGTGCTGCAAAAGCAGAAGACTGGGGTAGTAACATGAGGAGGCCGTAGAGGCATTTATAGAGATACGGGTATCGTTCCGGCTCAAGGAGCTGCATGCGGAGGTCTGACAATGTTACGAAATGTCAGGTAGACGAGGTGCAGCACTTACAGGTGAAAACGGGGGATTCAAGTAGTTGAACGAGCTTGTCAATCTGGATTAACATGTTGACTGTCATCTCGAGATCGGCACTGTTTCTAGTCAGCACTTGCACTTGATACAAGCTCGTTTCATATACGTACAAGATTTGAAGAAGGTGGTAAGCTTGCTCATACGCTTGAGCTAGGAGACACAATGAAAATGTGGCAACTGCATTGTGGCACCACGACTTGAACAAGGATACGAAGAACGATTGGCCATCTCTGGAATCCAGGTTGCGAAGTCTTCTGCGAAGATCGGCTAGCTCTGGAGCTGTGATGAGGTTGTTGTTGAGGTTCTGCACCATAATGCTGGCAAACTCGACATCCTAAGTCCAGTCAGACGAAGTGAGTAAAAGACATTGCACAGCTACGCCTACCTCATCTTTCTCAAGGCAGTCCGCCATCGTACGGTATATTCGTTCTGCACTTAGAGTAACGCATAGTTGACGAATGATCAAGTTGCCTCTTGTTTCCAGTAGTCGACGGTCCGTACAGAACAACTTCAGGAGGTTAACCATGAAAGAAGTGAAATATGAATCATCGCTGTTCTTCGAGATTTGCGACAGAAGCAAGAGATCGCGGGTCACAACCGCTTCGGATGGATCGGAGAGCGTTTTGAGAAGGGCAGGAAAGGTCCCGTCTTCGACTGATAGTATCTATACACGCACGTCAGCGTTTTGCCCTCAACAAAGGTGAAAAAAATTACTTTGCCCGGCGCCATTCTGTGCAGCATTATCAGCCACGCTATTGCGGCTACGCGAGTTGCCTCATGTTCATTGAGAAATTGAAGAGTGAGAGCGTTGACAGCCGCTTGGTAGTCGAGCTCTGGGATCTTCTGCGGCGAGGGACCACGCTCTTCGGCCGGGGTGGGTGTCCGGGTTCCCTTACTGTCAACGGACCTCACGTCCGTTCTATCCTGAATCACGGTCTTCAGTAAACGTGCAGACAGATTCGAATCTCGACGTTCAGCCCCGGTGAGCTCCTTTCCGAGAGCGGATAGGGACGTAGGTAGTTGTATTTGACCGCCAGTGCTGCCATCAGGCCGACGGTTATCGTCGGAGAGTGACATTATGTAGTCCATAAGCGAAGCATTCACTTTGATCGCAGCCTGGCGAATGGACTCCAGGTCGTGCGACATTCTGGGCAGGACGTAGGTGAGTAGGCTTGGAACAAACGGCATGATCTCTTCGGGGCAGATCTCGAAGAAGCTATCGATCCATCGCAGGGTCGTGAGCAGTATCTCGTGGTTCTCGGCTTCTAGTTTGTGTTAGCGTGGGGGGTCTCTGATTGTTGTCACATTTTGCATACCTTTGTCGCCAAACGGCGCCTCTAGAAACTTGACTAGAATTTCTAGGATCTTGGGATGGTCGACCTGGACGTCTTGCCCTGGCATCCAATCACCGTCGCCGCTGGCTGACTTGTCATCCTCGATCGCTATCGAGGCGCTATCATTGTCTTCGTCATGCTTCTCTTCTGAGGAACCTTGCCGGTCCGTAATTGCACTACTCTCTGTGTCGCTGTCCATTTCAGCTCCGCTACGAAAGCTGGACGTGGACTTATTGAACTCGTCTGCTTGACTCTTTTTGCTTTCTGCTATTCCACGCTTTATTCGCGCGATTTTCCTAATTTCACTGAGAAATCGATCCAAGGCCGCTTGTGTAGCCGTGTAGACATCCTGGTTTTCGTCGCTGAGAAACTTGAAGAGACCGCCTAAGAACCGCGGTAGATATGCAACGAGCTCCAGGTCAGGTATAGAGTCAAGCAGTGTTATCCATGCCACGAGGAACATGCGAGTGAAGGGACTAAGAACATTTATGCGCTCCTCGAGAAGGGGCAGAAATCGTTCGAGCGAGAACGCAGTGGGGAGTTCATGGGCTGGCTTTTCTTCATCAGAGCCACCTTCGCCTGCGATATCTTCTGGTGCGTGTAGGATGGAGACGTAGGAGGCCGCCGACTCGGCTACAATATCTTTGATCAGCCTATCAAGCAGTTCTGCGCCATTCTTGACGGAGAGTTCGTTGTCGGCCGCAAGCTGCGTCTTTGCTGTTAGCCATGTTCTGGGCGAGCGTGTGAGGATTATGATGAAATTGTACTACCTTGCAGAGAGCATCGAAGACCTGATTGAAGTAGACTAGAATTTCTCCCTTGGCTACCTTCGCGATATTGTACATGCTCTCACACGCATAGTATCGAACACGGGCATCTTGATCTGTGAAACAGGCGAGCACGGGAGGGACGATCTCCTCGAGATAGCGAGCTACTTCCTGTACCAACATCAGCAGTGGCCACGAGACATTCGTCTATACGCACCGGTCCCAACGCTATCGAGGCCGCAGCCAGCCCAATGAGTCCGCCATTTCTAGCGTGCGGTTGGTGAACGGCGTATGCATATTCATGACAGAGCTGGGAGACGATACGCTGTATCCTGTCGAAATCTCCAGCGGCGAGCGATTCGCGGATGAGACCTTCGAGCTCGAGGGCACCGCTTTTCCGCTTGTCGTAGAGCTTGTCGTTCAGAGCTTTCGTGATATTGGGGTCCATGTTGCAATCTGCAGGACTTCTCTACATGGCGAGAAGAAGAATATCGTTATCGTGTATGTTTCCGGAACGAGGGCATTCGCGCGGGTGGTGGCAGGCACTACAGAGCTCGAGGCCGTCGTCGTGGCTTGCTCTTGCTGCACGGCTTAGGCTGGAGTGGCTGGCCACTGGACGGCGCGTCTGCGTCTGCACGTCATAGCTCCTGTTTGTGCGGTCCCATGCCTGTGCCGCCGATATCGATAACAGCAACACCTCCTTGCGCCTTGAGCAACCCAAAGAGAATACACATCGTCCCCGAGCTGCGCATTCGCTCGGAGAAGATGGCATGACACGCTACAGCTCCGTTCGACTCCGCGCCTAGTCAGACTGCTTCATCGACACCATGTGCTCCAGTGCCGCGTGCCCTCTACCCATATAGCTTGAGCTATCCTCGTCCGGTCCCGTCGACTCCATACTACTTCAGTCCTGCCAGGTCAACATGGAGAAGCTCAAGAATAAGATTCTGAACCCTAAACGACGCTCTCGCCAGCCTGAAGATGCAAGACAGGACTCCGCAGTCTCCCGCTCTGGCTTCCGTGACTGGGCTGTAGCTTTGTAAGACCCCTGATCGTCCGCGCGAGCTCGAGATCAAGCTCATTTTTCTAGCGTAGTGTGCAATTTCAACGTTGATGTCGGTAGGTCACCGCTCTCCTCCCTTGTGCAATTGTAGCTAGCTGTTGATCCCTATATCCTAGGACCCGAGATAGAAATCATATACCCTCCAGATGTATCCTTCTCCACAGCCGACCTTGGTGCCATCTGCTTTAACAGGTAACTCCTGTCTGTCTTCTCGATGCACTCATCTTATTGGTTGAATAGCTTTCCAGAACAGCAGAATACTGAGACGGTCGATGACCTTGCTTTCAACTTCACCATCACCAATTCTTCGCCAGATGTCAGCATATCGTCACCACGTGCCCCTTATGGCAGTTCAGATACCTTCTATGGCACATGCGTTTTCCGTCAAGAATTCGACCATACGATGAAGCGGAGCTTCAACCAGCGAACACTTGTACTGGTGTCGGCTCACAATTTCCTGGCCTTTTACACCCGATTGTTGCATTGCATGACAGAATCTGGTGTTATCAGTGATCCGACCACTCTGGAGGCAGCTTACTCCTCAATGGTCACCTGGCCGTCACCCACGCTTGGTCGGCAAGAACTGCCTTTCCTGGGGTCGGTCATCAGCTTGGATATTGCTCCGCATTTTGCTTTTCCTCTTCAAGGTCTGGCAGGACCGACGCCACTGATATCAGACAAGCCGTCATCGATCTACGCTTATGAGCCGTTAGGATCATGGGACACTCTAATGCATTATATGCCGTGCATTACAGACCTCTATGTCATATACGAGAAGCTGATCCTCTGCGAGAGTGTGATCGTTGTCGCCAAGTCACCTCAACTCGCAAGCGAAGCTGTGTCCTCACTTGTCGATCTTGTTCGGCCAGTCCCATACGCTGGTATCATCAAACCATATATGACTATGCAAGCGAACTTCCAGTGCATAGGCATCGACGGCGGCACTCCCAGGCCTTTCATCATTGGAATCACAAGTACGTATCCTGCATCGCATCATGTTAATTAATAGTGCGCACATGCGACACCATCAGCTGAACGTAACTAATGCACTGTTCGTAGACCCATTCCTTCTTAAACGTATTGTAGCAGCAACCGAAAAGAGTCAACAGCTTCGACCGCACATTCTGTATTTGCAGAACTTCGACGGCCCGGTACCGGTCAAAAGACATCATTCAATCCACCACAAGTCGAGCCGCAACGCATTACTAGACCTTCCTGGTGGTGGCATAGAAGCACGTATGCCTTCGAAGCGTTTCTTGAAATCGGACCATGCTGTTGTATCTCATATCGAGACTTTGCTCAAGAGTGGTGACCAAACCCACGAGCTAGGACCAATGATCAGGCGACATTTTGCGGAACTGACAGCCCAGTTCATCGCACCCATCAACCGCTATCTCACCACCACCAACGTCGTCTCTCCTGGCGGCAATCAACGCTATGCGAGTTTTTCAGTGAACGAATTCATCCGTAACCTGGGAAAGCACGGAACCAGCGTCAAGATTCGAGGGCAGGGCCCAATACAACGACACCGCACCAGGGACGCATTCTATGAGGCCTTCTGCAGCTCGCTCAATTTTCACTCATGGCTGGAGATGAAGATCGCCTTAGAGACGGAGGCCAGTGCCGGGCTGTTGGGAGCAGGCCCTTCCGCGGCAGGAGGTTGAGGCAATCCCATGATTGCGTGACTCTCAAAGAAACATGAATTATCTATCAACATATGTAATTCACATACACAGGCGGAGATATCAGCTTCATAGTACTCGGTGTTTATGTTGTAACACCCACCGATTGAACAACTCGAAGCAGTCATCAGATGCAATCAATTGATCGCAACGCTCCGAGCATGGACAACACCCTCTATGGAGACCTCGAGCGTCTATTGTCCGGCTATCTAAATCTTCGCCAGAGGAGCCCAGCGCGTTCTTGCATTGTCTCCCACAGACAGCGGAAAGAAGTGCAAGTCGTGCAGTGTGCGTTTGTAAAAGCGAAATTGGAATCAACGGAAAGCTTTCACGAAGTTAGCAGAGTACGTTGATTGGAAGGTGCCGGGGGGCTTCAGGTTCCAATGACGTGGTGTGCAAAAAGAGGCTTGATACTTGTTTGAAGGAGCATAACAAAACTTTTTGCGATGAGTTTACGAAAAACCTGCAAAATCAATTGCCTATGGTAGTATTTGATATTCGGACATGGTTCACGAGTGTTCCAATTTTTGTACACGATACAATAGATTAGTCTCTCGTATCAGATCAGGATTTCGGCTATGAACTGATACTAGATAACTTGTCGTACTGTAACTCAAGCCATCATAAATTTCCGGTTCTGTAGTCGCCGTTCACGATTGGGTGGGGACTTTGTTCACATAGTGGATATTGAGTTGAGCGTTTGCAACAGTGTGGGTGGTGACATGCAAGCGCGCTAAGAGTTGTCACGCCTCGCGGCGTGGTTGCACGCGCCATCTCAACCAACGTCAAACCGAGGCCGCCAACGCCAACCATCACGGGCAATCTCTCACTTGAGCCTCCCACTGATACAAACAAAGACAACCCATTCTTTGCGCACTCATATCGCACACTTGTTGAGTCCAGCCACGATCAACTGTGCCAATCTCCAGGTTGTAAACCCGCGCCGTCACAATGAGCGCTCAACCACAAGGTCAGGCACCCACCGGCCAACAGCAGCCAATGCAGCTCCTTAAGGTCGATGACGTGCCTAAGCTGCAGTCGCTCAATGAAGACTTGAAGCAGAAATACAGACCCATCTTTCAGCAACTATGGAACACAGCTTCGACAAAGCCCGCGGGGAGCCCGGAGCATACCCAGGCTCGAACAAAGCTCCAGGAGTTTTCTCAGAAGCTCATCGCTCAGGAAAGGGTCAGCCATTCATATAAGCTATGCGCAGTGTCTAGATACTGATTGTTCGTTCAGGCTTTCCGCGCAAGAGCTAAAGCGAACGCGGCACAGCAGAACCAAGCGTCGGGCGGAGAACAGTCGCAATCCAGCGCGGCTGGCCAACAGAACCCACAGCCGAAGGTCGAACAGAACCAGTCTGCGCCGACGCAGCAGCCGCCGCAAAATCAGAATGCGATGCAGCAGCCTCCGAACCAGGTGCAAGGCCAAGGCCCACCGCAGCAGGGCGACCAGCGGCCTCAGATCGAGCCTGAGATTGTGAAGCATGTCCAGAACTTCACCTACTGGCTGCCAGTCAATGGGGCTCAGCCAGGTACACCAGAAGGAGAAGCGAAGATTAAGGAGATGCGCAATAGCTACCTGATGGCACTGAACAAACAGCACAAGGCTAAGGGTCGAATAGCCATGCTGGATAATATGGTGCAACAGAGGCAAAAGTCGGGACAGGAGATACCTCCCGAGGTTGCCAACAACAAGGCCCAGATGCAAAAAGAGTACAATGCGGCGAAGGACTTCGTTGACACTTTCAGAGAAAAGCAGAAACAAAACAAGATGGAACATGATCAGCGGCGCGCTCAACAGCAGCAGCAACAGAACCAACAGAACCAGGACCCGCCGTCTCAACCACAGTTCGCGCAGCAGCAGCGCCAGAATTCGCAGCCCAACATAAAAGCAGAGCCCGCCATCAAAATCGAAGGGCAACTTCCCCAAGTACCTCCTGCGCAGCAATTCGGAAATATGCAAGGCGGTCCCCAGCAACCGCAGCAACAGCCGCCGCCACCGCAGCAGGGCGCACCTCAGGCACCGCCGTCAATGCCCCAGCAGCAGCCCATGCGACAGCCTCCCGCGCCCCTTCAGCAACACAACCAGCTGCCAAACCAGCACCCACAATTCGCGCAGCCAGGGCAACCGCAACCGCACCAACAGCCTCCGCGCCCACAGATTAACCCGCATCAGGCGAATGGTATGCCGCACGCGCAGACCACCAATTCACCACACCCGCAATCTGCAACCTCTAACGCTGGCCGACCGGTGCCGCTCTCTCACCAGGACGCGGTGAATGCTGCGCAAAGATCTTACTCGGACAACGCCGGCCTGCGCACCGCCACACCTTTGCAAGGTCAGGGCAACTTTCACACCCCAGGAAGCCGCGAGCGCGAGCAGATGAACAACCCCAAGATGCCCATTCCGCGCAACCTCAATACTTCTCAACCAAGTCCTGTTCCCATGGGTCCAGCTCGTCCTACAATAAGCGGTCCCACAAATGGCGCCCCGGGCCCAATGGGTCAACCTGTTATCACCAGAATGCCTCCCTTCCAGCTCGAAGGCGACAACGACCGCGTGCTCAGCAAGCGCAAGCTTGACGAGCTTGTGCGCCAAGTGACCGGCGGTTCGGAGGAAGCCTTGACCGCAGAGGTCGAAGAGGTAATATTCTAACATGCCCCGCCAGAATAATCAATTGCTAATAAACCTAGGCTGTGCTTCAGATGGCGGACGACTTTGTCGATACGGTCATCAGCAACGCCTGCAAGCTGGCCAAGCTTCGAGAGTCACCGCAGCTCGACATCCGCGATCTCCAGCTTGTCCTCGAGCGCAACTACAACATCCGTATTCCTGGCTACGCTTCCGACGAAGTTCGCACAGTGCGCAGACTAGTTCCAGCTCCGGGTTGGACGCAGAAAATGAACGCCGTGCAAGCAGCTAAAGTTATGGGTGGGAAGACGGACATCTAGTCCAGTCTCCGTTCCCGTTTGCTCTTGCTCGCGTTTATCAGACGTTTAGGAAAACCAAACACTTTCACTGTATCATTCACGATGTATAACGAGGGGCGGCGACTCGGCACGAATGCGGGCTAGTTTTCGAAATGGTAATGACAGCATCCGCTGGTTCTGCAAGTGTAGGATCGTTGCAAAGAGAACAGATATGGCAGTAATGGGCATCAGCAACCCCCAGCAAGTCATAGCAAGGCATAAAATGCCGAACGTACGGTTTACGAGCGACGGCTCCCATTAGCCAAATCCAAAATCACACCAAACGCAAAATGGACACACTCGGAGACAGCTGCCTTTTGCACGAAAGCCTCTGAACGATCAAGCGACACCCGACTTCATGCGAGCAGCCGCTGGACAATCAAAACGAAGTGACAAAGGCATGGCTGCCGCCATTGGGGGGCTATGGCCGGAGTGGTCGGCATGCTGGACATTTCTCCATTGGTCTAGAATTGGGTTGGCTGGTCTTTCGGCGTGGTCATGGCTTTGGCACAATGCTACATTTGTTCTGAGACGGAAGGCTAATACTTCTTAATGCACCGATATTATTCTGCCACTTGGGACGTACTCAACTGGGTTGGATCTTGGAGTAGAGTAAACATGTGTCAGTCTTGCTTGATGGCAAGCTTCAACAGACTATGGCATGTTCCTTCTTGATGACCGTTGACATAAGAGCTGTGATGTACATGTTTCCTCCGTGGGTTTTGACAGGCTACTGTTTTGTTGGACGCTTGCAGGTCAATAAGAATGATTGCTGTGGCAAATGAAAGCCCGTTGCACAATGAGCCTACCTTCGTGTTCGTTGGTTTGCTGCTCATCTGCTGTCTTTCTCGGGAACCTCTGGGGTATGCCTGCGCGTGCACATTTGCGTGTATCCATTAGGCAAGATGTCAATCAAAGTCCATGTCTGTCAGATTCAGGAAGAATATCAACAGTGTATGGTACATAACATGGGAACATTCTGCAGCCCAAACTATAAGTAGTATCATCAGAACCTCTTTCTGATTGAACTTGTATCAGATGACGCCTCACTTGACAAAAATCATCAGTCTTCCTCCAGCGCAGATAAGAAAAAGGCGAAAAAAAGTTAAACTCCCCCGCGTGGGCTCGAACCACGAACCTCCTGATTAACAGTCAGACGCGCTAGCCAATTGCGCCACGGAGGATGTTTTAAACAACTGCTGTTGTTACGGCTGTTGATGTACAAATGTTTTGTTACAAAAAATATAACGCAGCAAATATGAAAATAGGAAAAAGCACTCGACAAGGGGCGATGTCAAGGGTGCCTGTGGTAATATGGCTTTGTGGGGCGGACTAGGCGAATGCCGGTCGCCCGATTTTAGGCGCATGATTTTGCAACCTTTGAGTTGGGTAGTAGCTTGCAGGACAACCTAATTTGGCAGATCTGTGTGGCTGCGGCTAAGTTACTCTGTAAACAGAGTGTCATCATGTAGGAATGGTGTGTAATAGACGTGTCTAAAGCACAGCAATACATCAAATATGAGAGCATGCACAAGCAAATTTTCTTTCTCGACAATTCTCGAAGACAGTATTGACAGTACGACTTCACACCTACACTGCGGAGCTGAAAGTGACAGAGCACTAATAATGATTGACAACCTGGCTGTGGCATATATGTGCTCATTTCTATGATATTAGTGACGCAATCCTTACTGTCCATCGTTGTTTAAGACCACGATGCCATAAGGATCTCTATCGAAATCACTAACCACAACCTCGAAATCGTCATCCGCCAATGCCTCTCTCAACTCCTCCTTCCCTGCTTCTTCTTCCCGTAATTTGTTCCACTGCTCTGCCACCTCGACATCTAATTGCTCCGCCAACACATCGCTTAGGAAGCCCCTCTCAGAGTTACTGTGGAACAAGGTTATCACAACCTGACCCTTTTCTATTGCCGCAAGCGCCTCGTGGTGGCTCATCTCCCCCGTAAACAGCAGGTCAACATCGAGATTGCTGAGAAGCGAGGCGCCTGATCCCGCGCAGATACCCACGCTGCGGATAGTGAGCGCAGACATGTCTGCGTTTTGCGGTATCGCGATGGGAAAGCCTTTCGGATTGTTGAGACCGCGGCCTATGCGGTCAAGCAGCACGGGAAGTGGTTGAGGCGAGTCGAAATGGACGACGCGGCCCATACCTGCGCCAGGATGCGTCTCGAGCTCTGGTGATTGCGGAACGACCGGTCTGCGAGTATGAGGAATTGCTGTCAAGGGCGCGGATTGATTGCCCAGACGAAGCGTTGTTTGCACGGACGACGGATGATGGGCAAGTGCCCACGTTGGCCGCTTCTTGTCCACGAACGGGTCATCGTCTTCTTTCTTCGGTGTCTTTCCCGCCTCTGAGCTTGTCTCACTATCTTCGAGCTCTAGGTACTTCTTGCTGCCCGTCACTATGTCCGCCAGCCAGTCCCCTAGCCCCCCTGGCGCCGCATCTACCGCCGTATGCGGGCTATAAACGCTAATGCCATGGCTTGCTAATCGAAGCAACGTCTGCTGTTGTGAGTTTGCAAGCGTGATGGATTTCAGGCCGCGAAATATGATGGGGTGGTATGCGACGATTATAGAAGAATTGAGCTCAATTGCCTCGTCGG
This sequence comes from Didymosphaeria variabile, assembly GCF_027946475.1. Lineage (NCBI taxonomy): Eukaryota > Fungi > Ascomycota > Dothideomycetes > Pleosporales > Didymosphaeriaceae > Didymosphaeria > Didymosphaeria variabile. Next base: position 2,380,981 of record NW_026611627.1, on the reverse strand, counting down.
CAACGGCTTTTGTGAGGTCAATGGTGAGGAGGACGTTGTTGGATTGGCGGCGCGAGGGTACGAAGGGTGCTTCGAGGAGGAGCCCTGTGTTATCCCAGGAGTTGTCTGCGAGGGCTTGTGGATAGCTGAGTGTTCTTAGCTGTATGTAGTCTGAGAGATATAGAGAGCTGTTCACAACACTCGTGTGCTCTTCGAATCTTCGAAAGCTAGAGGCATGGGCCGTGTAGCTGCGTTTGAGCACCAATGCTACAACTGTTGAGGAACCGACGACCAAGGAATTGAGACTCACAGCTTCTTCATAGCCCTCACCACAGCCCTGGAAAACGGCGCAGAGCTGGTCGGCGAAGTCATACTGAAAGCCCTCCTAACACTTGTTGAAAACATGAACGTCCCTACTACCCCACCTTATGCTCAAAAGCGCATCCGCTTCGACGCCAAAAACGCGCTTCAATGCTGCACGCACAGACCCGCGCACGTCACTCTCTCCCAAAACGCTTAAAACCCCCGACCCACACGTCCCGCCATCTGATAAGCACCGTGAGTGTTTATCAGATCCAAACCCTGCAAAACGGCATTGCCTCACCAATCTCGAATGGACCCCCGCCACAAATTGTACAAGGAATTGAACAGCCTTACAGTCGACCCGAACAGCAGTATGAGTGCAAGAACGGATTCCGAGGCCGCGCAGAATGCGGCGAACAGTGGCATCACCCCCGAGGCCATCAAGCAGAAGCTGCAAGAGGGGTTGGGCGCGACGCACGTGGAGATTGAAGATATGAGTGGTATGTATATGCGCGGTCTATACTCTCAACTGCGCCATTCAGGGGCATTTTGAACATTATCTGGTTTAGTTGGCTTGAGAATGTCTCACTGATGTATCATCCAGGTGGATGCGGGCAGATGTTTGAAGCGATCATAGTATCCCCTCAGTTTGCTAAGAAGACGACCCTGGCTAGGCATCGGTTGGTCAATGGCGTGCTCAAGGGAGAGATCGCGGCGATACATGCATGGACGCCCAAATGCCACACGCCTGAGGAATGGGAGAAGAAGAAGCCGCAAGCATGAGACTTCTATGAAAGACAATGTATATGATCACGAACGACACGCGTGCACGACTGGATCACGACTAGTGAAGGGGTTGAAGAGGGGTTGTAAGATCCCTGTTCTATGTATTGAGTGGCACAGCTCCACAGAACTATGACCTAGCTGAGGAGGACTCTGATCTCTCCGCTGGTTCGAGGGAAGAGGTCCCGCAGAGTTGGAACGGGCTCTTCCTCTTCCTCCTCCTCTTTGTATAGCAAATCATCTGCAGCTATCACCTTGCTCTCTACAAATTCAAAATCTTCGCAAAATCTCTCTGCTGCCTCCTCTGTGATGTTTTGCACAATCGTTCTGTTTTGCAATCGCTTGAGATTCTCAGCTGCATCAATGAGAGCCGATGGAAGAAACTCGTCCAGCTGCTGACTTGCCCCTACGAGGGCCTCCGGTTTGAAAGCATTCAGCTCAGGAATGGTCTTCAAGCTGTCTGCCGTATCAGAGATGTCGGACAGAGCGTCCAGAAGGGTGTTCAAGCCTGAAGTGTACGTAAGATACTGGTGCTGATATTCCACTAGTTGTGCAATGTGCTCGCTGATCGTTTCCTCGAGTTCACTCAAACGGTCTTTAGCAAAAGAATACGAAGTCAATGCTGTCTTAGCTGCCATCAAACAATTGAGCGCGAAGATGTTGCTATCCGGTGCCTGTAGGCTTTTGCCTAAATTCTCACAACCACCCATGAATGGGTCGAGGGTTTCGGCAAGGACAGAATGGAAGCCATCTTCGTTGCTGTCAGTTGCAGCGACGGACGTATCATAGCTCTTTGCGAGAACCCTGAGCATCTGCAAAGCGTCTTCCAAGAATTCCGGAGGTGACAGGTCAGCAGGCGCGACCGCCAAGTCCCCTTGTACTGCAGCGACATGATCGCGCATGTTTGCGCGGAATTGACGCATTGCAGAGCTTTCAAGCGTATCGAAGACTTCCAGTACCTCAGAATCAGCTCCGAGAAGCTTGACGAAAGTACCCTTGTAAAAACCAATTAGGTTGGAGATCTTGTACGCCAGTGTAGCATCATCGTGGCTCTGTACAACCTGCTCTGTCCGTTGACGCAATAACCGAGCAACGCCTGTTATATCACGGCTGACAAGCTGATTCAGGGCCTTCCTTCCGTCAAAGACATCCTCGTCACCCTCATCGCGAAGCCAGGGTTCACTCTCGAGTCCTGCCTGAATGGATCGTTTGATCTCGTCGCCATCAGAGATGAACAGGACCTCCAAAGCTTCTCGTTCCGACACTGTGGTCGAATGAGCCCATGCAAGCATATCGCCAACGTAACGTAGAGGGTCATGAGCTTGAAACTCTATTGGCTTGGTGGCAAGGTTCTGGGATTCCGACGTATGACCAGTCAATGCCGCATGGAATGAGTCGGATAAAATGTTCTCGCGGGCTTCAGCAAATGAGTCAAGACAGTTCTGGAAGAGTGTCGGCCTCTCTGCCAGCACACGGAGGGACCGCCTGACCGAGGCGTTGATCTGTGGATTCTCAAGGTCAAGCGTCCTGAACTCGCGCTGAATCCAGCGGTATAACTTTTGATAGGCTGCATTTATCTGTTTTGAGCTTCTCTCAAGTACTTCAAGACCCAGCCGTTGATCCTCTGTTCCCAGTAGCACCTGGCAATCGTGATGAATCTTCTTGACTCTTGTCAGAGCCTGGAAGAACTCCTCATTAACGGGCTCAGCAGTGGAGGTCAAGACGGTAATCTCATCTTCGGAGATGAGGAAGTGTGAGCTGAAAGCATTTAATGTTTGCTGTTTGGTCTCGATTTGCTTCTTTTGCTGCATGAGGCTTGTTGCTTCTTCCAAAACAGGTCCAGTCTCGCGATTTGCCGCAGCAATGTGGCTGCGCATCTCATCGCAGCACTTATTCAAGCTGCTGATCGCGGTGCCTATGCGTTTGAGTTGCTATGATGGTTAGAATGGGCACGTGTTGGACAAAGTCACGAAGACGAACCTCTGCCACTTGCCCAAAGTCTTTGACAACCTCTCCATTGCATTGAATCACCTCTTTCTGAACATCCAAGCGAAGTTGACGCCTGGTCTCTGCCGTGTTTTTCACTCCACGAGTATCGAGCGTTTCCAGTGCGTCACGGATCTCGAGGTCAGCGTAAGATGCAGACAGGACGCTGGTGATCCTAGTCGACAAAGCATTTATGCCACGCGAAGGTGTGCCTACCGCGGGGGAAGCCGGTGAGAGTAAATCCTGCGAGGCTGGGGAAGCTCGCTCCGAAAAGTAGCTGGTCGCCATGGTAAGCTAGAGGGAGGTCTGGACACGTGCGGGACAGGTTGTAGGTCGGTTGTACCTTCCTCCGATTGCCGAAAGCTTAGCTCAAAGAGCGGGCTTATGACGCGTGACAGCTGCATTCACGGCTTCGGCGACCGTCACGCTAACATGGTCACGTCCTAACATTGTCTCAGGCTCTTGTAGCGATGGGTGAAGCGAATAGTCACAACTGCTTGTCTCCTGTAGCAAGCACGGCTCCATATTATCGAACTTGTTACTGCCCGGCGCATACGCCTAAACCACGGGACGGTGCCCCCCACCGCTGCCTTAGATAACGGTTCACCCAGCCTGATGGCTTCCAACCTCTTTTCGAGGATACTTCCCTCTGCATCTGACGAACACTACGAAACAGAACCGCTAAACCCACACCGTCACTATCGTTCGTCCTCGGCGGGCACGCGCAGCACTATGGACATCGACAACGAGAACCTCGATGCGCGCTTTGAGGATCTAGAATTAGAGCATCTGCTGGACGAAGCTGCACAAGAGCGAATGACCGAGAGCGCCGCGTCTGTCGCGCAACACGACGAGCGAGCCCCGCCGGGTATCAACACCGTCAACAGAGCTGCAGCATGGCGGCAACCGCCCTCGTCTCGCCCTCTGGCGCCCGATGACGACGATGATGTTCCGCAGTCACTTCTGCTAGAAGGCGGCGTGGTTTCACCAGTCGCGACCAGGAACGAGGCTACAGAGGGCCTCCCTCCACCCGTACCGGGTCCGTCGACGCGTCATACTCGAGCACAGTGGGAGACGACGCGCCGACAACAGCGTCTACACGATGACGGGCGTGCTGGTGTTGCTCCACGTACATGGAGAACCTCGACGAGGCCCGGGCAATATACATCGGATCCGAAAGAGCGAGCGATGTGGCTTTGGGTCAATCAGACCGACGACTTGGATAATTTCCTGGCCGAGGTGTACGATTACTACACTGGAAGCGGCATGTACTCAATCCTCTTGCGCAAGTTCTTGATGCTCTTGCAAACCGCCTTCGTCATTGGCTTCTTAACCTTCCTCGGGTGGTGTATCGATTACAGTAAGCTACCTGGCAGTCATAAGCTGAGTGAGGTCGTGCAGCCAAAGTGTATGCACAACATACATGGAGTGTGGTGGCTAGCGCTTTGCTCATTCATTGTGTACTGGCTGTGGTCGATAGTGAAGCTCGTCGGCAAGTTCCCGAGGTTACAGGCGATGCATGACTTCTACCACCATTTGTTGGAGATTCCCGATCGAGATATCCAAACTGTTCAGTGGCAACACGTTGTTGGCCGGATCATGGCGTTACGCGATGCGAACCTTACGACTGCGTCAAATCTTACGCCTGAGGTCCGGAAGCTGCTGGACTCACGGAGCAGACAACGACTCGATGCAGTGGATATTGCTAGCCGTCTGATGCGGCGCGACAATTATCTCATTGCACTATTCAATAAGGAGATCTTAGACGTGAGCATACCTATCCCATTCCTGGGTAACAGGTTCGTCTTCTCGGAGACAACAAGGTTTCATGTCAACCTCGCTATCATGGATTTCGTGTTCAGTGGTCCTAATGGCTCGTTCAACCAAGACTTTTTGAGAGAAAGAAATCGACGCAATCTCGTCGCGACTCTGAGAACCCGACTGATGTATACCGGTTTCCTCAGTGTGCTTTGCGCTCCCTTCGTCATGGGCTATTTCCTCGCCTCGTACTTGTTCGCGCGATTCACTGTAAGACTTTTCCATGAGCTCACACAATATCGTCTAACGTTTCTAGGAATACCATAAAAATCCATCCTTGCTTGGGGATCGCGACTTTACGCCGTTCGCCCAGTGGAAATTTCGGGAATTCAACGAGCTACCACATCTGTTCAACCGCCGCAGGAATATGGCATACCCTGCCGCCAATTTGTACTTACAACAATTCCCGAAAGCCAAGACAGAGATGATTTCTTCCTTCGTCGCTTTTGTGACGGGCGCTTTCTGTACCGTTCTCATCCTCATTACACTCATCGACTCGGAACTATTCCTAAATTTTGAAATCACCCCCGGAAGGACCGCTCTATTTTATATGACTATCCTCACTGGCATTTACTTGGGGGCACGTGGGAGCAGTCCTCAAGAAGACCAAGTTGCAGATCCAGCGTACTACATTGATGCTGTAATCTATCACACACGATATGAGCCAGCTTCGTGGCATGATAGACTACATACCGACGAAGTGCGGGCCGAATTCTCGCAGATGTATCAGCCGAAGATACTTCTCTACGTGGAAGAGATGCTCAGCATATTGATCACGCCATTCATACTCATGTTTCGGCTTCCAAACTGCAGCGAGCGTATCGTCGACTTCTTCCGCGAATTTTCCATCGTCGTGGATGGTTTGGGAGTCGTCTGCTCGTACTCGATGTTCCCTTTCAAGAAGGGCGAGAACAACCTCCCCGCGAACAGGACTGGTCGCCAACAGGACAATGAGCTCCGTGAAGACTATTTTATGGCTAAAGACAACAAGATGTTGGCTTCATACCATGGGTTCATGGAGACATATGCAACTACAACAGGGCGTGGTCATACGGGTCGTTTTCATCCTCCGCCACAATTTCCGACTCATTATCACTCCTCGTCCCAGGCTACATCACCGGTAGGTGCTCGTGGGTCTAGCAGGGGCCCGCAGGGTCGCCAACCTTACAACCGCCGCTCAGGACGACAAGGACCTGCACCCGAACGAGGTGAGCCCATGAATTCGGTGCTTCTAGACCCAATTCACCAGCCGGCAGCTTCTGCGATCGGAAGGTCACCGCGACAAGGACCGCATGGTCGCCATAGATCGTCTTTTCAGCCACTTTCCGTGCCCGAAGAAAGTATGGTATCCGAGTCGTGGCAACCTCAGCAGGATGATGAGACCGAGGACGAGACGCCAGGTCAACCTCGCGGAGGTGTACTCCAGCTGCTACATCAGTTTTCCCGAGCACAGGCTGAGGGTCGTGCCGGAGGGGTTGGCGTTTGATTGCCTTTTGCATCAGCTTGTTGGCGTTCTGGGATGTTTATAGGGACTACCCATTGGCATTGGCATACATGAAGGGGGTTGTGCTGCCTCCGGCGTACCTGGACTACGCATTGTCTTATCTCGCATTGGGATGCATCTTACATGGATCCAAGGGAGGGTATAATTCATCAGCTCAAGAACACTAATGCATCTTACTGCGAACGGTGAACTGTGGGTGTGTACGGATGCTGAACCTTCAAAATTGTACATTATATGTTCATTCGTTATACAAAGGGCTGCATTACCCATTAACGGCTTGTTCGTCGTTAGCTTTTCCCTGTGTGCTTTTGAGGTACACCGGAAATTTCCATCACGTCCCCAGGCCTGAACGGCGAGAAATAGTGCATCCAGTTAGCAATGCTCACACCCCAACATTCCTCATCGCAAGATGCAACCATATCCTCATCCTAGTATCCGCTCTGCTCCCTCCTGTTGTCCGAATCTGCCTCATCCCCATCGGGCTCCTGATTCCTCTTCGCACCAGCACCCGCCTCCTTAATCGCCGCATCATCGCCCCTCAGCTTCTGAAAGAACACGTTGATATCCTCAGCACCCACCGCCTTTCCCTCATCTGCATACGGTTTCAAGAACGCCTTCAGCCCATCTTTCAAGTGCGCAAACGCCATGGCGCCCTGAATCGCCCTCGCGCGGTCCATATTGCTGAACGCCGCCTCGCCGCGCTCGAGAAGGGAGCCTGTGCCGACCGAGGCCGTGGCGTCGTTGCCGTCTTCTGAGATTGGGGGCTCGTAGACGTCTTCCTCTTCGAGGAGTTGTGGGTGGGGCTTTAGAAGGGGAAAGCAGGTTGCACAGTGGCAGATGTGAGAGTGAAAATCGGGCTTCATGAAGAGGGAGAAGGGTTTTGAGGGCGAGGGCGGGAAGAGGGGAAGGGAGGTGAGTTTACATTGCGGCGCGGAAGTAGAGGTGGAGTCAGCCTTCTTTGGAGTGAGCGGGAGAATCGTACTTGGAGCATCTTCAAGAACGGTCGACAGTGCTGTTGCGGGGTCCATTGACTTCTGCCTCTTAGGTGGAGCCATGGATCCTGCGGGCGCGATATCTTCGCCATCGTCTGCTTTGCGTTTCTTAGGATCGCCGTTGGTGGCGCCTGTCGTGTGACTGGATGCCTCCGGAGCTTTTGTTTGGTTCAGAGCAGCATCGAAGTAGACAGGTGGAACGAAACCAGGAGAGCTGGCATACTTCTTGATCCACGGAAAGGCTTCGACGCATTTGTAGCAGAGGAAATACTCAAAGTCGTTCTCGGCAGGGAAGCTCGGAGGTAATGGTGTATCTTCATCTTCCTCTTCATCTTCGATTTGTGCAGCAACGTCGTTTCCATCGACACCGTTACCAGTTGGTAAGCCTGCAGCGATAGCCGTCATGACGGAAGGTCTCCGTGCATCTGGGTCTCTTCCGGCTTCTTCCTCATGCCTCGTTACGCTCACGTCTTTTGTGATCCCGTTCGCTTTTACATCTCCCTCTTTCTGCTCCATCTTCGGTTTCTCGATGCTCTTCTTGAACTCTTCCCTAGAGAGTCCAAGAACGCATTCGGGATGCCACCAGTCCTCGCCACAGCCACCATCCTCCACCGTACCCAGTCCTAAACACTGGAACATGGTTCCCTTTTCTTGATGCGGGTCGTACTCCTCGCTACACCCACAGAACTTGTTGCGGAAGTTCTGATTGTACTTGTTGCCTCGAGCCGGCTCTTCTCGGGCGACGCCGCCCTTCTGTCCAGTCTCGGAATTTATGCGCAGGGTGCATGGTGTCGTTTCAGGCAGGCGCGTAGTTCCACAGTCGCAAACAAAGTTGCGCTTGTTGAAGAGCTCGACAAGCGTGTGTTCGCCGTGGCATGAAATGGAGCAGGCGTAACAGACAGCGGCCGGCTGGTACGGGTCTGACGAATTCGTCGTTGGAGGGTTGCAGTCGAGGCAAGAATAGAGTCCTTGGCGTAAAGGTCCGAGATCGCGCGTGCAAGTATCGAATTGCTGTAACATATTAGGTCAAGTTCAGGTGTCGACTATGTGCAACCCACATATGGAAGAGCCTCGCGGGCTTCGGCTTCAAGGCTGAGCTGTTCCTTGATAAAGCTAGAAGGTTAGTTAGCGCATGCGATCCCGACAGTATATGTGTAGAAATACTTACTCTGCTGCTGTCTGCGAGTCTTCCGACGCCTGTGAGATGGAATTTGTACGCGGCTTCGGTTGAGATACGTTGGATGTCTGCGACTCAGCCATTATGGCGGATTGCGAGCTGATTCTGGGTCGCGTAGGTTTCCAGAGTCTCACTTGATGAGCGCAGAAGTGATATAAATCAGGGTGGTGTGCAAGTGAAGGCCAGCTGTTGTGGTCTCACTACGTTGATGCTCCAATTGCGCCGTCGCACTTTCCCTGTTTGAGAATTGATAGGCGACGCGCCAAGCCACTTTACGCGTGGTAGACGCGACATGCTAAACCCATTCCCTCCAACAAGCCCCTCGTCGTTTCCCCGTCTACGCACATCTTTGTATACTCGCATTGCATAAACATGAGGTATGTGCTTTGGGACTTGCTACCGTGAAGCCTCTGCCGTCCAAACCTCTTCTGACTATTTCGTTTTCTAACACGCTTCAGCTCTCCGCTACGACCAAGCATGTCGTCTGCAAATCGTGGTGCAGGTCCTTCGAGGAACAACAAGCGTGCCAGGGACGATGGATCCTCACCAGCACACCCGCCGTCAACTCGTACGTGCAAATGAACAAGAATTGTGGAGCGACGTTGACACGCAACAGCGATGGACATGGCCTCCTCTCCGCCCCTGATTCCCCAGGATGACGATATGCTCGATGAGGATAACATCTACCGCGATGTAGATGACCTAGACGAGGAGGCTGAGGAGGGCGCCGGCATCGATCTGTTCGATGACAGATTCGATGGCGAACACTTAGGCTTTCAGAACAACCAGAATTATGAGGGTTCCGATATTGATGATGAAGGAAACTACGAAGACTTGGGTATGGGTGCGAGACGAGAAATTGACCGCCGACTCAATCGACGTGACGCCGAAGCACGACGCCGCATACCTGATGCCTTCTTGCCGGACGACGACGAGGGCGGCATCGGTGAGCTCATAAGAGGAGGCCGCAGGCAACGCCATCGCTATGACGAGGAACAGGATGATATGGATCTTGATGGCGACATTATGGCCGAAGAAATGTCTCTGGAAGCGCTCTCAGACATCAAGGCAAACACATTGACCGACTGGGTGGCACAACCTGTCGTTGCTCGGTCTGTTGCTCGCGAATTCAAGGCATTCCTTACCGAGTATGTGGACGACCAGGGTGTTTCTGTATATGGAGACCGTGTCAAGACCCTTGGTGAGATCAATGCAGAGTCCCTGGAAGTCTCTTTCAATCACCTCACGGAGGGCAAAGCTACCCTCGCTTATTGGGTTGCGAATGCTCCCACAGAGCTGCTGAAGATCTTTGACCAAGTCGCCATGGAAGTAGTGATCTTTCACTACCCGGACTACGAACGCATCCATTCCGAGATTCACGTTCGGATAACAGACATCCCAATCGGACTTACGCTCCGCCAGCTTCGCCAGTCGCATCTGAACTGCCTGGTCCGTGTTAGCGGCGTTGTAACGAGGAGAAGTGGAGTTTTCCCTCAGCTGAAGTACGTTAAATTTGACTGTAACAAATGCGGAACTACCCTAGGACCCTTCCACCAAGATTCAAACGTGGAAGTGAAGATCTCATTCTGTTCGAATTGCCAATCACGAGGTCCTTTCACTGTGAACTCGGAAAGAACGGTCTATCGCAATTACCAGAAGCTCACCCTTCAAGAGTCGCCTGGTACTGTCCCTGCCGGTCGCTTGCCTCGGCATCGAGAAGTAATTTTGCTGTGGGACCTCATCGACTCGGCGAAGCCAGGTGAAGAAATCGAAGTCACTGGAGTTTACCGCAACAACTACGATGCATCCTTGAACAATAAAAATGGGTTTCCTGTGTTCGCCACTATAATAGAGGCAAACCATGTTGTCAAGTCCCATGATCAGTTGGCTGGTTTCCGACTAAGCGAGACAGATGAGCAGCAAATCCGCCAATTATCGAAGGACCCTCAAATCGTCGACAAGATTGTCAACTCTATCGCGCCGAGTATTTATGGACATAAGGACATCAAAACTGCGGTGGCACTTTCGTTGTTCGGCGGTATCAGCAAAGAGGCTGCTGGAGGTCACGCCATGCGTGGCGACATCAATGTCCTCTTACTTGGAGACCCAGGAACTGCCAAATCTCAAGTCCTCAAGTACGTTGAAAAGACTGCCCACCGAGCCGTCTTCGCTACTGGCCAAGGTGCCTCCGCTGTCGGTCTTACGGCTTCGGTTCGCCGCGACCCTATGACAAGCGAATGGACTTTGGAAGGTGGAGCTCTCGTGCTTGCGGACAAGGGCACCTGTCTGATTGATGAGTTCGACAAAATGAACGACCAGGATCGTACGTCTATCCACGAAGCAATGGAGCAGCAGACGATTTCGATTTCCAAGGCTGGTATTGTCACCACACTCCAGGCTCGCTGTGCAATCGTTGCCGCGGCCAATCCCATTGGTGGACGATACAACTCGACCATTCCCTTCTCTCAAAACGTCGAGCTCACCGAGCCTATCTTGTCTCGTTTCGATATTCTGTGCGTCGTGCGCGATACAGTCGACCCCAACGAAGATGAGCGCCTTGCCAAATTCGTCGTGAACTCTCACGCCCGTTCGCAACAGCACACAAATGCGGCGTACTCTGCAGAAAATGGCAACGGTGAGTCTCAGGACATTATGGACGTGGATGCCCAAGCGAACCAGGCAGAGAAAGGGGATATACCGCAGGAACTGCTCAGAAAGTACATTCTCTACTCGAGGGAGAAGTGCAAACCCAAGCTGTATCAGATTGATCAGGACAAGGTCGCCCGACTGTTCGCTGATTTGCGAAAAGAGTCAATGGCAACTGGTGCTTATCCAATCACTGTAAGTAAACCATGATCCAGACTTGTGACCAGGCACTGACAAAGCGCAGGTCCGCCATCTGGAGGCCATTATCCGCATCTCAGAAGCCTTCTGTAAGATGCGACTGTCCGATTACTGCTCGGCCGAAGACATCGACCGCGCCATTGCTGTCACTGTCGATTCGTTCGTTGGTTCGCAGAAGGTCAGCGCGAAGAAGTCTCTCGCTAGGGCATTTGCCAAGTACACTCTTAACCGACCTGGTGCCGTTCGTAAGCCAGCTAGGGCGACTCGGCAAGCTCAACGTGCTGTTGCGTAGATATCATGGGGATAATGATTGGATGATTGATGGTGTTACGGAAAGGCGAAGACAAGTGTGGAAGATGTAGGGAAATATACCATTAAAAGGGCATTGGAAGAGGGCTCGTCTCATTTCTGGCGGTTAGAGGCGTTTTGAAAGCTTTGCTCAATCATCTTAAGATACCAACGCTGTCGTCGCATAACAAGCAAAATGTCGCAAAACAACAATTTGTCATGTTCACATTGCACAGAACGTACCTAGGTAGCCGCACGCTTTCTGGTCACGTGCATTGGCCGGCGCTCTCGCTAGCGCGACATTAGCGAGTTCGCCCACAAGCGAACTTTTGCGGCCGCGATCGAACTTTTTGAACACCCAACTATCGCCGGAGGCATCAACATCGCAGGAACACCACACAATAACTTCCTGAGCTCAAGATGGCACCCAAGAAGGCTAAGAGAAACGCTGACACTATCAACTCGCGCCTTGCGCTTGTTATGAAGTCTGGCAAGTACGTTGCATCTGCCCGTCGTCTCTGCACAGAACTATTTCTAACGAGCTATTTAGGGTCACTCTCGGTTACAAGTCCACCCTGAAGAGCCTGCGCAACGGAAAGGCACGTACCAAAACCCTTCCTCGTCCTTCCACAGCAAATACGAAATCTCCCGCCTATCTGACGATGTCTGAAATGGCTATAGGAGCAGTGTCTTGTGGCTTGTGGTAGATGCCTGTTAGTATCTCAACTAACATTCTCACAGGCTAAGCTTGTTATCATCGCTGGAAACACGCCGCCGCTCCGCAAGTCTGAGCTTGAGTACTATGCCATGCTTTCCAAGACCTCCGTCCACCACTTCTCCGGCAACAACGTACGTATTCCTTTCTGGACCCCCTCTCATGGCCTAACGACGAGATACCGATCGGTACTTGAGGGCTGGCCCTGAGAAGAGGTCTACTGCGACTTCGGAGGGTTTTCGACTAACGTGAATCTGTAATAGATTGAGCTTGGTACTGCTTGCGGTAAGCTCTTCCGCTGCTCCACCATGTCCATCCTCGATGCTGGTATGTATTTCCATGCGTTGACAACGATACCATGATCTAACCCACATCAGGTGACTCCGATATCTTGAGCGCCGACACTGCTTAAGTGCATATGCAGAGGACAAGACAAGCCGCGGATTGGGCAGATAGACTATGATACCTCACGATATGAGTCATGCAAAAGTGGCTGAAAGCAATGAGACTATGAGTCATCTCAAGATCCTGCTTGAATTTGTTTTCGTGATAATCGTGTGCTACCGTGACGTTGAGTGCTGCACATGCTCTGTGAGAAAATAGCTTTTGACAGTAACAGCATCGAAAAGCTGGAGTCGCGGCAAAGTGCTGCCAATCTGCCCTACAACGCAACTGCAGCATCTATCATCATCCTGAGCAATTGCTGTGATCATGAAACTCGAGGTGTCGAACGTGATTACTAAAAAAGGAACGAAGGAATTGCATCAATGTGCACCTTCCGCCGTTGCCTAGTATAGACTAGCGTCGCCCACACTGATTTCCAATCAACCAAGCGCTCACACTCAAAGACCTTCTCCCGAGCGTCCACTTCCACCACACCACAACTGACAGCAGGGTAAGATTTGCTCCTTCCTCAAGCGCACGCTCAAAAATCCGCGTTTCCGCAGTTTTGCAGAGTCACGCTTTCCGTCTTTCCGCTCTAGAAGGTCTTCCGCTCATTGTCTCTGCAGAACAACAGTCAAAATGGCTCGCCGTCCCGCCCGTTGCTACAGGTACTGCAAGAACAAGCCGGTATGTTTGGATCCTAGCGTCAACAGAGTGCAAGACTGACGTTTCCGCGCAGTATCCCAAGTCGCGCTTCAACCGTGGTGTACCCGACCCTAAGATCCGTATCTTCGATCTTGGCCGCAAGAGGGCCAACGCCGACGAATTCCCGCTATGCATCCACCTTGTCTCGAACGAGTACGAGCAGCTGTCCTCTGAGGCGCTTGAGGCCGCCCGTATTTGCGCCAACAAGTACCTCGTCAAGGTTGCCGGAAAGGAAGGTTTCCATCTCCGTGTCCGCGCCCACCCCTACCACGTCGTCCGTATCAACAAGATGTTGTCGTGCGCTGGTGCCGATAGATTGCAGACGGGCATGCGTGGTGCCTTTGGCAAGCCCAACGGTACTGTCGCCCGTGTGAACATTGGCCAGATCATCTTGTCCGTCCGCACGAGGGACACCAACCGCGCCACCGCCCTTGAGGCTCTTAGGCGATCCCAGTACAAGGTATGTCGAAGCACGGTGCAATTTTGACAGCCGCTAACGTCGTGCAGTTCCCCGGTCGCCAGAAGATCATCGTATCCAAGAACTGGGGCTTCACCAGTCTCCGCCGCGAGGACTACATTACCAAGCGCCAGGAGGGCAAGATCAAGATTGACGGTGCCTACGTCCAGTTCCTTGGCAACAAGGGCAAGCTCGCCGACAACGTCCGCCGCTTCCCTGATGCTTTCAAGCAGGAGGCATAGATGGGTGACGGCATGAAGGATGTGGCGTGAAGATTTGCATGGGTTTAGTGGGATACCGGATCATGGCGTGTCTTGCTTTGCTTTCTATACCTCGAGTCATGGATGAAGGCTGAAGTAGCATTCCTGTAGAATGGCGCAGAGGAAGCCTGACGATGACAATGGTACACGAACAATCAATCTCAAAACATCCAAAGCGCACATGTGCAATGATTGTGAAAGTGGGTGTTTGGTGTAGCAGCCTCGCTACTTGGATATTGACTAACAAATTGGTCAGACGTGCAAATGGTATCCCGAGCACAAGCCTCATAATCAAAAGCCCACGGGTACATTCTAGTTCTATGTCCCACAGGACTGATGTTAGGTGCAACGTATTCGAGATTGAACCTGAGCTTGGTTTGCATGTTCCTGCATTGTTTTAGCACAACAACCAGCCGACTCGCTGTACACTTTCCCCTTGTCATGAAAACATTCGTTGGAAGCTATATACCCCAGCGCCTTAGACTAGTATGTTTATCGCCACGTACCATGTCCATGTTTGCGGTCAGATCTGCACGATCCATGTCCATTGTTCAAAGGCAGCTTTTCGGGACTTCTCGATATGGCATCCCGACCATTGCTAAACACACACACACGGTCACTCGGGGGACGAGCTTGTGAACGTAGAACAGAGCATACTTACGCCAAGCTCCTGGAAGCCACTAGGCGCGGAGTATGCTCAGAGTCAGTCACCCCGAATATCGAAAGTTCTATGGATAGGTAGTGGTGGATTGTCTATGGGGGTCCGGGGTCTCTATTTCGGCTCAACGGTGTATGAATTTGGAGCAGCCTATGCGTATGTAACATCTATTGGTATGCTACAGCCGTAGCGCGCTAGGACTTAGGATGTATTTCGTCATAGCAATCTCGAGATTGGAATCACAAACGGCAATGGGAAGTTCAGCATTCATAGACATGACCTCCCTAGTTTAGCATATCTGATTCTCGACATACATTCATAAGGATACAAAGGCCAAATGAAAGTTAGGGACTATGCATCAAACGTGACAAGTATTCGGCCGTACAACCGGCTATCGAAGCATGCAGCTATGGAGCTATCAGTGCAGAGCCACATACCTTGTTTTCAAAGGAGCGATTGGAGGCCTCTAGGAGCCGAAGGATCGTGTCAAAGAACCGCATTATGTGGCATTCTGCCATGACTCTCCGGCAATGGCCCCACCGGAAGGATCTATATCTTCACTTTGTCTACGTCGTGTTTCGAAATTGTTCACTTGGTTTGCACCGATCGACCAACCTTAGGAATCGGTACTCCGAATCTGACTATGTTCTCTTCGTATGATCTGAATAGGGTCGCACCAGTAGTTGGCTACTAATACTGCTTTCGAGATCTTGCTCCAGTGACAACCCTATAAAATCAGCACAACATCCGGACATAAGGGTGTGGTGGGGGCTGCTACCTATTAAGGTCGTGAGATATCGTTGAAGGACGCTCTGAACGTAGTATAGCCAACTTGGACTATTGACGGAAGGTTGACAGGTTGAATGAGATCATGTCATAAGAAGCAGGTTTAGAAGCAGGTTTAGAAGCAGGTTTAGAAGCAGTCTGTGCCCAACCATACCGCACAGTATAAAAACTTCTCCTCCACGAACACCTTCGCTATGTCCCTCCCAACAGTCACAACCAGCGATTCGTCTTTATCGTGATCTGCCGTTATAGTAATGTCAAGTGCTTCACGGTCTGTTGAAGCGTTCATGCCTTTTGGGAACAACGACATCATACACGAAAGGCTCTTTGATGTGTTCTCCACAAGCCACACTATCAGGGGACATAGGGGGATTCTCCCGCACAATTGGGCTCGTGCGGCGTGTTTCTCTTGCGATACTTGTGTCATTATCCATTGTGGCCGCACCCCCAGAAAGATCGGCAGGTATTCAAGCTTAAGCTAGAGTCGGCTGTAAGTTCTAAGCTGAGACTGTCCTTTCGTAGTAGGACTATTATGATTCTGGCGCTTCATTGCAGCGGTCACTCGCTGGTATGCCCGAAAGTCTACAATCTGATTGGCGAAGGAGACTTTTTCGTTCCCGATGCTAGAAGACGCATCGTCGAATAACTCCTGCACTGTATGGGTAGATGAAAGGACCGATCCAGGGATGTTCTTTTCCGAGTCTTGATACGCGTTGCGTTAATCTCTGCCTGCAATGTACGCATATCTAAGCAATCCCGTCGACCTCTTTTTTCTTGCTCCTGAATGCTGTATCTGAGGTCTCCCTAATTCCTTTCAGGGACACTGGCACACAAAACCATCAGACACTGCTCGCATTAGCTGCGCAAGTGGATATAACAAGATCAGAAATCAAGGGCTGTGACCTGGCCATGCAGCAAACCTAATGCTTGCATCGTATACTCTTTCCATGCGTCTCTAACATGCTGTTGCCAGTTGAAGCCGGACCCGCCTTCGGCCTGTCCGCACAAATGGCCAAGCCTTGCATCTAGACATGAGAAGACAGCAGTTCATCCAGTCAGTACCGCATCGCAGGAGTCCAGGAAGAGCAGCTGCGCGAAGAGTTGCTAGATGCCGATGATGCTTTGCCGTGCCACCAGCATCCGGAGCTTGAAGAGCACTTGTTCAAGTCGTGCACTCGAAGACGGTAGGAACGCAACACTAAGTATTGGATTGAAGCTTCTGGAGCGGTAATCTGGGATGAAGCGAAGGGAGAAGGATTGAGGACGAACGAAGAAATGCTGTGTTTCACAGTTGGAAGAACCTGATAGCTAACCTCTTGCTCTTCAGTTTGAGGCAGTCGTGTCCAACAAGCCTTGTGGTTGGCAAACCAGAGTCCATTAATGCTTCATAACGATATGAATTTACACATCGCAGCATCTATTCATCTCCATGCCGATGCTCTTGATACCAGGTATACATACACAGCCAGCGATAACCTTCTCATCAACGCAACCATGTCTGGCTGGCAAACCTACGCAGCTAGACGTATTGCACAACTGACGGACACTACGCCTGTATCAGAATAAGCTCACACCGCGGTGGGAGCTACATTGCGCCCCCCATCCGTCTTATCGCGGCTGAGAAAGTGTGTGCGCATACGCAGTGCAGGCACCTCATCCGCACTCGCTCCATCCCGAACTGTTACGCCACAACTTCATTCACCCATGGCTGAAGATATCATTTCCAAACTCGAACTTCTTTTGTATTCATATCGTATCGTATCGTGGTACATCGCTCAAATGCCGCAAGGTGAAGATGGCACGGTCTGAAGTATTGTATGCAGGTCGCATGATTGAAAGAATCTTACGAATTATACGTTCAAATGGCCGGGCCGAAGGCAGAAAGAGAGAAACGCCCAGTATGCAAGGTTTCGCCGAAGCCGCTGGACTTTTTCAGTAGCAAGGAGATGGGTGGAAAAGGACGAGATTCTGGGTATAGATTGCCGTCGAGAGGGAACGAATGGGTGTCGCTAATATGCTGTCGTTCATATCCCATGTCGAAACAACTTGTCGATGGTCTTAGTGTCCTGTGTCACCGCAGGATGAGCAATACAGTACTCGAAGATTTGACCCAACACTATAGCTCACAATTAGATGTCGATACTTCGAGTTACGAGAACTTGGCAGCTCTATGTCCGCCAATTGGGTTCAAGTTCGGGCTTGCTTTGCCGCCGCTGCCCCAGGAGAGACCGCTTAATCGCTTGTTGCTCGTGCTGGAGGTCGTCGATGCCCCATCTCTCCCCTTGCCGTCGAGCCCCTCCTCTTCTTCCATACTGAACAGGCCCTGCTCTTCTTCGATCCTCTCGCGATTAATGCTGCTGCTGCTGACAGCTCTGTCCATGCCAAGACGCCCACTTGGGCTTCCGATGCTGGAGGCGGAGGTGAGCCGATTCATGCCTGGGTGCATAGGAACGCTAGGCGGACCGCCTTCTTCCGAAGCACGTGATGAAAGCCGTGTGCGCTGTAGTTGCTGGCTGATCATGCTCATAGAGGCTTGCCGGGGAGGTGAGGAGACGAAGGAATTTGCATCATTGTGTGGTCGTGTCATGGCACGGAGTGACGGGCTGGCGCCAGGGTGTAGGGTGGAGTTGCGGAGCGGTGAGCCCACATGTCCAAATTGCGAGCCTAGTGAACCAGATTCGAAAGTAGATTCCTGCGTAGGACGCTTGCCCCAGATAGACTGGAATCGGGAGGGTGAGGATCCAGCTTTGGCGTCTGATGCTGTTGGAGAGGCACCCAACCTAGAAAAAGAGGTTCGATGAGAGAGAGAATTGCCGTCATTGTCGCCATGATCGCGCGAAAATCGGCGCATCTTCTCCTGTGGAGTCAGTAAGTCGTTCAACGAGCTCGGTATCAGATCTTCTTCGAATTTCCCGAGGTTTTCCAGATCATCCCATTCGTCGTTCATGGCGAGCGGCGGTCGCGCGCCAACACTCGAGGACATCATGCCCCTTGACCGATGCGCACCCATCTCGGAGTGCATGATTCGACGGCCTGCGGGCTGTTCGATCGACTCAGGCGGAGAAGATCCCAATGCTGCAGCCATGCTCCGAGAGTTCTCGCCGAATGCTGAATCATGCAGATTTCGAAGAGCCGGAGACTCGCCAAGGAAGGACTGGGGAGGAGAGCCGGTGAGGAACTTGGCGGGAACAGAAGAAGCAACAGGGCCATATCGTGCCATGTGAGAGACACCTTGGCTGTCGAATGACGCCGGCAGCTGCACGTCCATGACGCTGAGGCCCTTCTGCACGGGTGAGATGGGCATACGGCCGTTCTCATTGGGGGGAGATCCATAGTTGGAACCGGGATGAGAGGAGAAGGTGGTGTCAATGGTGGGTATCATGTCGTACTGGTCCTTCTGGTTGCCGAGATATTCGTCCTGCGGCGGATATTGATATTGGGCATTGGCGGGTGCTAGATGGGCCATGGATAACAGCGAACTGCTGGGTGCGGGGTCGGGATGATGTGGGATATTCATACGGCCAAACGGACCTCCTCCGCCATGACCGTGGCCATGATGTCCGATGTTGTTGCGATTTACGACGTGACCGTTGGGGAGAATGTGTGCGAGCATGCATTTGGGACCGAATTTGCAGTTGCCCTGCGTACGTTAGGGCCAATGCTGGTTGCTTTCGCTGTAGGTCCTACCTTTGTGAAGTACTTGCAAGGTGCGCGCTCCGTCAGCGGCTCATCCGAATGCAGGAAGGGACAGGCTTTGCCGGCCTGGCAAGCTCCCTGGCGGTAGAATTTGCACGGCACATGCGAGGTACCTGGTGGGCGCGTCAGTGAAGAAACTCGACATGACAGCAGTAAGCGCACTCTTGTTGTTCGGGGGGCTGCGCGGGCCGCCAAAGCCCATCTCGCGCAAGTTCGCTCCATGTCCGTGTCCGTTGCTGCCCATGCGACCATGCGGCCCGCCTGGCACCGGCATAGGCCCGTTGCCGTTCGCGCCCGTCATGCCGCCGTTGGAGGAGTTGTTTCTGAAGTCGGCCGAGGAGCGGTGGGAGATGCGTGGAGTGTTCTGCTGCAGACTGGCGGGCGGCGGGTTGAGCTGGTGGGCGAATGGGTCTTGTTGGAGTGGTGGGGGTGAGTGGTGGGGTTTGTCTGCAAGCCGCGCTTCCTGCGATTGACGGGGCGCAAACGCAGTCATGGTAGCGCCGAGCGAGGGTAAGTCTGGTCAAAGGGAGGAAGCAGAGGGCAGGATCCGGCAGACAGCCTCGCGCACGAGGGACTGGGAGCGTGAGAGCGCGCAAAAGGTCTGGCGTGGGTATGGCGAAGAGCGCACAGTGTGCTAGGCTGGAGCCGGCTTAGCGCGCGGCGTCGAGGAACGTCGGCAGCCACAAGGCGACATGTATCGTCTCGCCTCCGCACTACACCCCGGCCGATAGCGTATGGACCACGGCGCAGCTCAAGCTGGAGGTCACTGCTGCTTCGCAGGATCGTGGGAGAAGTCGGGGCAGAAGTGCATTCAGAGGTTGCTGAAGTGCCCATGATGCAGGCTGCCCGCCCAGCTCTTAAGAGGTCGTGCTGGCGTCACGCGTGGCCAAGCATCATCACGCGAGCCGCTGAGGCAGACACAGACGCGCTCCAAGGCAGGCGCGATACCCGGTTCTGTGCTCGAAAACAGACCAAAGTCAGGCCCATGCATCCAGAACAGGCACGCTCCACCATTTTACTGACCATGTTGACCGTGATGGGAGCTTCACTCGGGCCAGAATTCGAGGTCACTCGCCGCCGGGACGCGCCTTCCCGACCTGTCTCAGACTGCGCGCCCATGTGAGATACCGCGGGCAGTCTTCCAGCCAACCACACGGGCATGCCGCCTAGGCACCTACGAACCTCACCCTTCGCCACAACCCGTCATCTGCGCCTCGCAGGCCATCGTCATCTGCAGCAACCTTGTCACATCATTGATTGTTTCGTTGTCCGCTATGTACAGAACAATCGACCATCTAATCCATATCCCCATATCACTGCTCTCCGCTATCCTCCAGTAACCAAAAAGAAAAGACATATATGCTAGAAGCTGCTGCTCTGAGATGGTACAGTGCGGCCGGCCATTCGTGCCTTCATGTGCCTGGTCCCATACCTGCACACGCCGTATTAGCGCCAAAGAATATCTCCCTTCTGATGCTTGTACTAACTGTGCCCGATGCGAAGGATGCCGGCAGAGCACGAGTTGTTGTACCAGTCCATATTCAGGTCGTCCATCATAAATATCTGTGGTATCCCCAAGTTGTACGTGCAAGCGCTAAACTGGATGCCAGACAGCGCATGAAACTGATCGTTGAAAGCAACTTGTGTGAGTTGACAGTTGATGTACCCCCAGCACGGCGGGATCGTGACGTTCTGTTCCGCTACCACTACCTCGCCCTGCAGTGTCTTGTCATACCGGTAGCCCGATATCCGGAGCGTGCAAGGCGTGATGCCGTTCAAGGCACATCCAAAATACCCAGAACGAGCATTGAACCAGTACGCGTCCACCGAAGCACGAGGGCCTGCGCCAAACTCCCCCGGAAGTAGCGTCCCTGCAAATGCAGAGTTTGGTAGCAGGCTGCTGCCGACCGGTAGGAAGATGGCCACGTTGGGTTGCGAAATCGCCGCATACGGCTCCCACTTGTCGGGGAGATAGGCGAACCCGTTTGCGTAGAAGAGATGGTGGTACGGATTTCTCATGCCGCTGACTGGGAGGACATCGCTGTCTTGACCAGAAACAGTCGAATCGTCAAAAGTAAGCGTGAAGTTGCCTGATTCTCCACACGATGTTGGCCCAGGCGCTTCCTCGGCCGCTCGTGCTACGATCCTAGTCTCTACTTGCGTGGCTGTGGCTGTGGCTGCAGTTGCATCTCCAACGATAATGGTGGTTACAATGACCGTTTGGAATGTCGTCAATCTGCGGCTGCTGGAGCTGGGGAACCCAAATGAAGGTAATGCTGATGTCTATACTGGGTGTTAGCGGGTGTTTTACAGTCTGTAAGATGTTCTTTGAGTAACACACGATAGCACTAGCAGACAAGCTCTGTAATGGGAGCAGTCCTGAGACGGGGAGTTGCCGACTGCTTGGCTCGATCCAATCCAAAGAACGTAGCTCCGAAAGCGGCGTCTGCCGCAAAGTGCGAGTCGTCAACGCCAGGTCAGTCCAGTCAGGCCCCGTTATCGATGGGTACGTCCCAGTCCAGTAAGAGTGGGTGGTCGTAACATTGGGCTTTGGGAAAACGAGGCTGAACTCTGCGTCGGCATATGCTAGAACTTTGGTCATCGTAGCTGCGGTGGCAGCTTGAACAGGCTCCGTTGAGTTCACCCTCGAGGTGGGAAACGGAGGACTTGTCGGAGTCTGCGACGTGGGAACAGGGGGCGTGACAGCACTTTCTGAATTGGACGCTGCAGGAGCACTGGTTGGAGGAACTTGTATAGAGGTAGCTGCTGTGCTGCCTGCGGACGAAGTGCCTATCGAGATGGCTGGGCCGGATGTACTGCTGGCAAGCGATCCCTACAGCATCGTTTCAGCAGGTGCTACGTAAGGGAGCTTGGGGTAGTTTACGGAGAAGCTGGCAGACAAGCTTTGCAACGACGAGACTGATAAGCTTGTTCCACTACCCGTCGTAGATGTACTTGGCGATGCGCTTGGACTGGTACTACTAGCAGACGAGATCTGCGTACAATGTTTAGCGATTATCGTATGTTCCGTCATAGAATGACTTACAGAGCTAGGAGAGACTGAAGACGACATGCTTGCGATCTGTGTTGATAAAGCCGGTGAGGAAGATGCGCCACTGGAGCTTGGGGCGAGGACGAGTGAAGAGCTTACGGTGGTAAATAAAGACGTGCCGGAGGAGCTTACGCTTGAGCCTAGCGAGCTTGTTGTGCTAGATGTCAAGTTGGCCGACGAAGTCGTATTGACGAACCCTGGCGGTGGCGATGGTATTTCGACAGGAACAGCAGTAGTCATTGTGGCAGATGCAGAGCTCAAAGGCACCGTAGAGGTCCGGGTCAAGGTCACAGTCGTGGAGGACGAGCTTGCCCCTGCTACTGACGTCGAAGATGTCATAGGAGAGGACGACAGGCTGTTAGAGATCGTTAGAGTCAACGTCGGAGAGGTCGCTGTTGATACAACCAGGGATGAGGTGACCACGGAAGGAACAGCAGGGCGACTCGGTGCTGCATCTGAACTTGTGGAGGGCAGAGTAGTAGCGAAAGACGATGCCAGTAGCGAGCCTGAAACAGGAGAGCTCCTGGAAGTTTCCAGCACCGAGGTAGTGGATGTGAATTGTGTAGATTCGGTGCCGCTCGTTGCGCCTGAAGAAGGTACAACAGGAGCAGATGTTGGAATTCCAGGTGGTCCAGACCCAACCGAAGATGGACTCGAAGGGCGGCCAGAAGACACCGGCACATTGCCAGAGATTACATACGAAGGTAGAATTGGGGCACCTCCTGAAGAAAATCCCGGAAGTGGACTTGTCATGCTAGCGGACGACACGGGTGGAGATGTCGATGCCGTCGCAGAACCTGTAGTCGGGACACTCGGCTGCACACTCGTTGGCAGTGATGGAGATGTTATAGGTGTCGACGCTAGTGGAGTGCTTCCCGATTCGCCTGGCAAGCCTGAGCTTTGCAGCGTGTTCGTGACGGCACCCGTAGGAGAAATGCCTGATGATCGACCTGAGGTTTGCGTATCCGGCGTAGCTCCTCTGGAAATAGATGATGGCCTACCATTTGTACGTTGAGCACATATCTCGACGTACATCAAGTGAAAGGACACTTACACATTGGGTCCATTTGACAAAGTAGCAACGACCGTTGAGGTCCCGGCAGGGCCCTTCAACGTACTTGTTATAATCACAGGGGGCGGTCCCGATGGCGGAAGTTGTGCTTCTTGGCTGCTCGACCTTGGTAAGGAGGAGAATATCGCTCCAGGCGGCATTGTGGTACTTGTACTAGGGGACGATACGCCGGGCGAGCTCCCACTTGGTAAGGCGGTTGAGCCAGATGCAAAAGGAGGCGGCGGTACAATCGGAAACGATGCTGTCGGTAGATGTCAGCGTACTATGTTCCTCCTGTCTTCGAAGACGCAGCTTACGCGGAGTGGGCAGACCTGTTGCGCTCGACACGCCCGAAGCAGAAGGCGGCAGGGGTACTGCTGGTGGCAAGGCTGCTTGACTATCAGTGTGCGACCACGAATTAATGCTTGGGGAAGCGGACATACGCATAGCAGATGGGCTACCGGGTGGTGGCAGCACTCCTGGTGTAGGTGTCTGTCCTGGTTGAGAACTGGTCGTAATCCCGGGCGACACTGGATTGGCCCCAAATGCTGAACTACTTGGACTGCTGGATCGTGTTGGTGGTGCGATACTGCCAAGCCAGCGTGTTGTACCATTGATCACCGAATAGTAGTATGTGCCGTGATTCGGATCCGTTGGCGTCTGGCCGACAAGGGAAACCGTGACGATGGGGCCAGGTATCGTAACGTAGACAATGCTGCAATCAGTGTCTTGGGCAGCGGCTCCTTTGACTACGTGCAATACGCCTTCAACCGCAGCCCAACAGCCACAAAGAAATCCCGCGAGTAGTACCAAAGTATACACCTGATCAATCCAATGTTCGGTCAGTAGTAAACGGAAGAAAGCAGCAATGAAGTCGCGTATCCACCTATACGTTCGACAGGGCCACCATCTGCTGGGTTGGGTCAGCCAATCGGGGCGTCGTCGTGGCTGATGTTGATAGTATGCCATTGGTTCTTTGGCGTGCAACTCTTCCTGGCTCTCGAGGAAAGAGAGCCATGAAGACATACTGGGCGGCGTAGGCTGTTCCGTGGCTCCGCGGCAGACACTCATGCTGAATGTGGATGGTCCGTTTGGGACGACGCTGCTGGAAGGCGTATTTGAAGACCCAACCTACGGGTCCTCAACGGTCGCCGGCTTTTCGATTGTGGTTTTGGTCCTCTTGTGTCTGTTACCTCTGCGGGAGGTGTTCAAGCCTCTACCCATATCAGAAGGGAGAGCGAGAAACTGTTGTAGCTAGGATGTAGCCTCGAAAATGCTTAAGAAAGTGTGTTGCGCAAGACTGGGATGTGGATGCAGGTCCAAGATGTGAAGGTTGAAGAAGCGAGGTTTGCGAGGGCGTGCGCATTGTTTGTTTGGCCGCAGCAAGCAGCTTCTTGCTTCTTGCCATTGCGGTGCATTGCGCTGGTGGTGCTGGCCCGAGAGAAGGCGAGGTTGTGACGATGGAGGCAAGCGCAGTGAGTGACGTTGGAAACGGGGATGCCTGCAAGCGTGTCGTAACCTTTGCTGGCCCACGACATACATTGCGCCTCCAAATGGCAGAACAATCTACGCAGTACCTAGCAGCCAATCGTTGGATCGCTGGCCTCTGTCGAGGCTGCCCCGGGGCGACGCAAGGCAGCACGCGCTGCGGGGATGGTGTCCGACTTATTTCCCCAGGACGTCGCTCTTGAGGCCGAGACTGAAAGCGCCGTCTAGGCGGGTAGTCCAACGCACCTTCCGCAACCGTTACGGAGAGTAGCATCCTTGGCGACGCTCCATACGCTAGATGGGATTGTATACGTAGACGAAGGTGGAATCCAAATCAAGCGAAAAGGTACAGGGTGCGATGCAAATGAACCCAAGTGGTATGAGAAATGCCTCGGCAGACTTACGATAACGAATAGCCCGTCCACACCACCGGCGCGTTCGAAATTGTGCCTAATATATCTATTTCCGGGACCCATCACGCTCTCACCTCCCACATCCGAATGCGCCCAGTCTCCATGCCGACAGCTAGTAGTGCAAAGCTGCCCTCCCTGCCCTCCTCCTCTGAGGGGTTACCCCACGCCACTGACGTGATTCTTCCCAAGGCAGTCTTTTGAGTGGGCCAGTTCCTGAACACTGTTGCAGAAGGGAGATGTACTAGTCGAAGGGCGGCATTTTTCCAACGACTGGCCATAGCGAGGATTTGTCCGTCTGGGGAAAATTCAAGGTGTGATACAGGGGTCGTGAGGTTGTCGAGCGCTCGCAATGGCTTCGGCGTCCGGGGTATGCCACCGTTTGGAACATCTCCATCACCAGTGGTCGTAGGGTCGTTCTCGCTCCATGCTCTCCGATCATAGATATTGACAATGCCGCTGGAGCTGCCAATGGCTACCCATCTGTCGCCACCAATCCATCCATCTCTTCCACTCTTACCACCTACTGCGATTGTTGTGTTGCCTACGGCACCTTCATCGACCCATCTTCCGACTACACCATCTTGCACGCTCCACTCTGTTACTTCACCACTCTTGCCCGCAATCACCAGACCGTTGCCGTTGCCCCACCACGCAAAGTCTGCGATCCCGCCTTTAGACTCGACGCGAGCCTGTGCCACCCACTGCAGTGTCCTTGCATCGAGGATATTCACGACACCGCCACCTTTCTTTGAGGAACCACGTAGGGCCATGTATCTGCCGTTGGGCGACAGGGCAAAGTGCTCCATCGTGCGTTGCTCATGTTGATGACCATACACACGGGATACCTTCTCCACTGTGCCTGTCGTAAGGTTCCAGACGTGGAAGTATCGCCTCCGTGCGCTAAGGAAGATCCGAGAATCAGACGGTGAGGGATGGAAGGCGGTGGTAGTAAGTGGTGTACGTTTGATGTGGAGCGAGGTAAGGAGCGGATTGGGATTGTGAGGATCCGAAGGGTTCACGTGATGTAACGAAAGCGTTGAGCTGGGGCCAGAAGACAGAAGCAGTGGATACGTAGGATGGAACGACAACGAGGTTATAGCAGACTGTCACAAGAATGTCAGCTAACACAGAATCGAGAAAAGACGGCGTACTAACCGGACCAGCTCCCGCCACATCCTTCAGTCTCGCTATCTCTACAGTACCAGCTTGCAGCTTTCTTCTCTTTGCCGAGCTCTTCGACGTCCGAGACAAGATGTCTGCATCTTTCAGCAACCGCGCTAATGGTAATGTGGAGAGATCATCCTCATCCACGTCCATGTCGCTCGTCGAATCGATATGGCTTTCATCATCATCTTCAATGTGTCGCCGTTTTCGTTTGGCTTTTCCAGTCGCGTGTACGGCCCAATCAGGGACCGGATAGAGCCGCTCATACTGTCTGCGTAACCTGCGTACGTACTCCTTCCCATTCACCACATCATCATCCTCTGTATCCCGCAACTTCCTTAGTTGTGGCACCGAAGCCAAGCTCACCACCAGGCGCTCATCATCGCTGTCTTCCCAAGCAGGCTTGTCATCGTCATCTTCAGTCTCCTCAGCCTTCGCATGAGCAAGAGATCCTGCAGGCTGCGCGGTCGGACCAGTATCGAAGAAGAACAGGTCTTGATCCGCAACGGTGCCGTAGTCGTCGCCATCCGGATCATCAGCCTCGGAATCATCGACCAGAGCAGCTCCCGAAGGTGCCAGCGAAAAGTTGTTTATGCCTTCTCGGAACCCTGCAGAGTCACCGAAGATGATGCGCTCAAGTTCCTCCTCTTCCGCATCCTTTGGCAGTATAGGCTTTGCATTCTTCTTTGTGACTATTTCTACGCTTTCCTCATCGCTGCTCTCTTCTTCCTCGTCTGATACTACTTCTTCTCCATCGAATCCCTCCCAATCTGGCTCCGCCGTGCCGTTCGCAGGTTGTAGCGTACTGACTTCCGTGGCGCCCGGCTCGGGGTCAAACAAAGGCTTTGACGGCGCTGAGTCTTTTGATTGAGTGGGTAGGTACCGTTCCGGACCGGCTGCCTTGTGCGCAGCTTTGTTCGAGGGTGACATTGGGCGAGTTCGCGATGTGAGCGGAGCTGTCACTGGCAGGCGCGAAAATTGTGGTTTGCGAAAAAGTTGACAGGGATTAGGATAAGCTTTTTAGCTCGGCATAGCCGCTGTTATCGACACTCCCCGCAGCATTCCCCAAACAGGCAGGAAAACCACTGCAATGCATTGTGAGACTAGTTATACTTGAACTTTTCATCCGGTCGATGTCTCTGTGCTACGTTCTATCATACTCAAATTCAACACCATCATTGTGCTCCACGACCATGCAATGAACAAGCGCGCCCAACAGCTGTCTCTAGAGCAGTTGGATGCATGGAATGTACGTCTCGTATGAACTGCTCAACGGCCGTAGAAACGTGCTCTAGATCGCCTGTTGGAGCATAAAAGGAACTGAAACGCAGCAAATGACCGCCGATTCCTGCGCTCTTGCTCCACGTCCCCACCACAGTGTTCCGAATTCCGATCGGCATTCTGAGGAAACCTCATCTCCACATTTCTCCCCATTGCGTCTGTCGACGTTCAACCTGGTTCGATGAGTTCGTTTTCATGCCAAGTCAGATGGTTCAACACGTGGGGATGACTCCATCTGTGTAGTCCGGAGGGCGCCTTGATGAGTCATGCTGCACAACCGTACAAGGAAGGTACCTCACAAGCTATAGTCTGTGCCTCTTTAGAAACTGGCCATCGACAACTGCAAAGTACTTGTAGTCTTTCCTACGTCTACGCGTACGCTTTCCTGTACTCTCTATCAACGCCACAGCAATGCCAGATTCGAATCTCGCCGTAGCCCTCCTCACATCGGACGAGGCAGAGCAATACATGCGCATTCGGCACGCTGCGTTT
Source organism: Didymosphaeria variabile (assembly GCF_027946475.1). Classification (NCBI taxonomy): domain Eukaryota; kingdom Fungi; phylum Ascomycota; class Dothideomycetes; order Pleosporales; family Didymosphaeriaceae; genus Didymosphaeria; species Didymosphaeria variabile. The sequence continues at coordinate 2,352,705 of NW_026611627.1, read as the reverse complement.
GTGCACGACGTCAACAAGATCTTCTACTTCAATCAGCACGAACCCTCACAAAACACTCTCGACAGCGTCACGCAAAGCGTCCGCGACGGCATCGCCAAAGGCATGCTCTACCTCAAGTGCGTCGACATTAGGAATGGCGAGATCATAGCCGGTGCCCGCTGGCGTCACATTCACTCCGAGGATCCCAACGCTACGTCTCGTACTTGGGACGAAGTCAATGCTGAGCTGACCATTCCGGAAATGTATACCGAGAGCCATCCGGAAGTTTGGCGAGCGTTTTATGAGCTGTTCAACGAGAGCAAGAGGAAGCATATGGGAACCAAGTCATATTGGGTACTGGACACGCTCGTGACGCATCCGGACCATCATAGGAGAGGTGCTGGAGGCATGTTACTGAGGTGGGGGTGTGACAAGGCAGATGAGGCGGGGACGGAAGCGTATCTGGAAGCCAGCGAAATGGGAGAGCCGTTGTACAAGAGATATGGATTTGAGCCAGTGGAGAATATTGCGCTTGATTTGAGGAATTGGGGCGGTCCAGAGGAGATTCGGTGGACGGTAAGTCGGTGTGATGGTATTTTTTGAGGCATGCTGACGCTTGTGCACAGTTGATGATCCGGCAAGCCAAAGCTTGAGTCAGTGCCTTCCGAGATCGCAGGTATATAGACAGGAAGAGCCAATAGAATCCCGAAGATAACACCTAAAGCACGTTGGACGACACGCGTTATCTCTCTGTCGACCCATTCTCCAAGCCCTACCACTTCAGCACGTGATTGTGTTCAACAAAACGCTAGAGTACAGCGGACAAGAGCCGGAAGCCTGCACGAATAGGAATCTCACTTGTAGAGACTGAGCAGGAATATCGCGGCTTGACGCATTGCGCATGGTGTAAGGCTTGACTACTAATCAACGACCGGTTATTAATATAGTAAGGTCGTGGCACTCGGCGAATTCGAGATTGTGGGATGGCGGATTAGGTGGACGTGAGAGAATAGGTAGAATAGGTGACGATAAGCGTCAACTAGCCAATAGCAGTGCCACAGCGCCGTGAACACAGAAAATATATTCATTATCTCTAACTTTCAACATACAGCGACCATCCACAGGCGCACGGCCCAGGCCGACTACATTCGGAGCCTTTAAGAGTAGACCTAAATCGTATAACCGTGTTACATCGCGTCACAATGCACCACTTACCCCAGTAGAGAGCGCAAGAGCCACATCATAGTGTCTAACCACCTGCAATTTACCCCAAAAAACACTTCCATGAGTGCCCTCGCTTTTTCCCTCCCATCTTCATCGACTCTAAAATCGAACCCTCCGCTAATAGCACCATTCATAGACTCACTTCATGATTGAACGGCATCTATCGGCCCACCCGATTCACTCAGTCACGATGTCGAACACCCTTACCTTCCACCCCTTCGAACACTTGCCTGATGAACCCAACTGTCAGATCATCGCGTACGCACACGTGGACATCCTCGCGAGCTCACAGCCACTCCACGGTATCAGACTCGACATCTACATACAATGGAATCCTTGCGAGCAGGAATCCAAGACAGAATTCACTGTCTCCCATATCCAAATCCCTCACCCACTTAGCCCTCGTTTCCCACGCGAGCCGTATTGGTCCATCTACCTCATCAATGAGTTCTTCCTTTCTGAGCTTTATCGCCTCTCTGGGGGCCGTTTGTACTTGATAAGCTTCAAACCGAGCGTCATGTGTTGTACGGACTGAGGCTGACTTATACACGTCTTCGTCGAGGCATTCAAGCCCGACTTCTCACGCACCGGCAGCAACAACACCATCTCCGCCCACAGGAATCCTGTCGTTTGGTTCGATACGCAATCAGTGAGACTAGAATTAAACATGAGGTGTTCTACATATATCATGCAATGGACATGCGAGAGGATCTCTAGGAAACTGGTTGATGTTGTGAGGGTCAATTTCATCCACAAGACACCGTTAGTGAAGGCCTTGTTAGAATCGGTGAGAAGAAAACAACCAACAGAAGGGCCCTTGGACGTGTGCGACTACATCCTTCAGGCTTATCGTATGTTCGAATCAACAGGGGAATCCAATGCGTTTGGGCCTGGTACCACTGTGCACCTTACCAATCTCTAAGGGTCTCATGAAGCCAAGACATTCGAACGGAGTTGCTGGCACTATATATTGCGTTTGCATGTTGCACTTACTCGATACGCTGGTTGAGGAAAGATCTGGCTTCATAGGGTAATTCGCGCATGATGAGCGTCCGAAGCATCTGAAATGATGAACAAGGCTGAGGCAAGGGTAGGACAAAGCGAGGACTAGTTAAAGGATGCCATGTGTGTATTGTATGGAAGGAAGTAGGTTTGTGGATGGGTCGAACATGCCTGTTTCGCTTCTAGACGTTGACCTTCACGAATCAACCTGAAGCAGATGTCATGTTATCTGATCGTGATGTAATTGGTACGAGGTGCATCTCACGTGTGGGACCAATGATCTTTCAAAGAAGTCTAGCTAAGGTAGACATCTTCTGGATGAACAGTACAGTGCCTCCCTCATCGCAGGTATTGGTACCATCTGTTACTACAGGTTGAGCAGTGTAGCACCCAAAACATCGGTTCAATACTTCACATAGCACTCTGCAGCAACAAAGCTCTACGTGCTCAATTAAGTTTCTATAAACATCATGCACATAATCCATACCACCTATTCCATTTAAACAGCGCCGATTGCCGTGGATAATCACACTTGCTACAGTAAAAGCCGGAACATCTTTCCCTCGAAACAGGACGATGCGACGACGTAACTTGAGCGCGAAGACTTCAGATGTAGCGCCCTGATCTGACCAGGCCCCTAAACAACTCACAAGGCTTTTCTCATCCGCAGATCATGTACCAGCGCGCGAGGAGATTCTAGGTATTGTCAAATCTCATGTGGACATAGAATTACTTCTGATTTGACTTTCGCAGAAGAAGCAGAGATAATACGATAACAGCAATACCGACCCGCTCCTTTTTGTCATCCCAGCCCTGCAGCACAAAGGGGATCCCAACTCCATGGTTTTGTCGTTTTAGATTCCTCCACCTGACTCAGCTATACACAATTGCCCGCGGTATCGTTGCCGCTATTGTCCGCCCATACGTTCACTCGTCGCCATCAGACTCCCAATAAACGTCGTGATCAAACGGCTCTGCACAGCCACAATATCCTCGGGCACAAGCCAGATGGTCGCGCCCATCTTCCTCGCAATACTGATGGCCAACTTTGCGTTCTGGTAGCACTCGTCGTCATTTCTGCCTGGTGCCACAAGGTCGTAGTCGACGTAGCTGCTCTTCATCCCAGATAGAACATCTAGCAGGAAGATGGCGTTGGTTAGGGAGTTGTCCTTGAACGAGCGGATTTGGGTGCCCTTTCCGCTGCCCCTCTTCGCCATGTCGTTGGCCCAGCGAATCATGTCCGCGTCCGAAATATCGCGCTTGCCCAGGCGCTGTGCTAAGCCCTGGAGTGTTCTGACAATGTCTCGCCGCATGAGCTGCCATACGAGGCCGAGGGTGAGTGTGCGCTGGCCGTCGGTAATATCAGCACCCTGGATACCGGGGAGGGAGAAAGAGTTCGCCTTTCCGAGTTCAACGGCGTAGTTGGTGTTCTCAAGAGCTTTGAAGCGCATGAGCTCTTGTCCTTCCCGGGGCTTGTTGACGTGGCGCCAGTTGACGCTGTTAGGGATAACCTTATCGTATGCTTGGAGAAGGATGGTTCCGTCCTTTAGATCTTCGAAGAACGACTGTACAACGGGCTGGACGTCCAAGGAGTTCAGCCAAAGCGTGAAGACACGGGCTTCGCGCTCGCCCTCAGCGTCGAAATCATCAATGTCCGCCTTCTCTTCCTCGGTGATGGGATCCAAGCCAGGGTGGGTGTTGAACAAGTTAGCAACAAAAGCCAGGTTAAGCTTAGGATTTCCGGCAACGAGGGAAGTAGGGGTCAAGAATTTGCGGCAACCGAGAGCGTCGGCGTTCTGGAGTACTTGCTCTGCTCGTTGAAGAAGATCGTTGGTCTGCAGCGGGCTCCGAGAGCATATCTCCGGCTTAAGCTGGTTCAGCAGGACTGTGTAATTCTCGCCGTCCTTTACATCGGTGGAAAAGTTGTTGACCCTGAATTGTTAGCCGAAGTTTACAAGAGGACATGAGTCACTCACTTCCGGTTCCACTTGGCGTTCTTCAAGTGGTAGTTGAACCATCTTAGCAGAATCTGCTCCGGAGGCAGGCGTAGGAACTGTTCAAGCGTCTCATCATCTTCCAAAAGCCGATACAGCTCTGGATGCAGCTTGATGTCAATCTTGCCGAGCAAACCCCGCCTAATGATCTGCCATATCAATCCCAAGATCAGATGCTCTCGCACTTCGATGATATCTCCGCTACCAATGTTTACCACCGAGCACCCGATACCTTTGGCCGATTCAATGACGATGTTGTTGTTCTCAGTCATGTGGAAGGCATTCAGCGTCTTGATCTTCTTGCCCGGCCTGTTCAGCACACGCTCGTCGATGGTGTCGGGCACGCTGTCGTTGATCAGCTTGCTCAGCACCAGACCGTCCTTGCACTCGTCGAACATTTCGAAGGTGTCGGTCGGGAAGGGCAGGCGGTCGCCAATGTCTGGGTCGCCAGCGAGCACGGCATTGATGTGGCGGGTGAATTCGGTGCGCTCATCTTCATTGATGGTGTGGGTGACGTTGGCGGAGGAGCCTTGGACGTGGATCCTGCCACCGCCGGCGCCGGTGCTGGTCTTGTGGGCGTGCCCGGGCGTGGATGGAACGCTGCCACCGGCTGATCGGGTCGGGCCAGTGTTCATACGCTGCTGGGCGGGCGAGGACTGTCGCAGCTTCGAGATGAGCTGTCCGAGGTTAGTCGCAGCCTGGAAACATTGCGCATCTGCGTGTACGCACATCGACATAGTCGTCCAGTTCTACGCGCCGCGAGCTGTCGAGCTCAACCTCCTTCAGGGCCTGGCGCACGACGTCGTAGGGCTGGTGTTCCGTCTGCTGCGTTGCCTTTATAACGGTGGCTTCGTCGAGGTAGCCCTTGTCGTCGATGTCGAGCTTGCGGAAGGCATCCTGCAGCCCGAAGATCTCGCCCTGCTGAAACTGCGGGTATTTCCTACACCATCTGCGGTCAGCATCGTGGAATTGCGCGGAGCAGCGTGGAACGGTGAGGGGCGCACTTCTGCAGCTTAATGACATTCATGGCGGCGGTGTGTGGTGGATGCGATTCGAAAGAGGAGAGTGGCGGGCAGATATATGCGCAGCGTTGTTCCTGCCTGGCTCAGCCTCAGTGTGTTTGCGCGTTCGTCTCTCCTGTTGTGCTCTTGTTTTGCTGGCTGCCCGACCCCACCACTCGCCCACGGCGTCATCGCCGCCCCTCGAAGCCTTGGCGCAGACCCTACCGAAAATATAGTCACTTCTGCAATTGCACGCATGCGAAGACTAGAAGTCACGTCCTTTCACTCGCTACTGATACCCTTCCATGTTCATTGATTCAGCGAGGAGCCTTGCGTTTTCCTATCCATCCATAGCATGCTTGCTTACCGACCTTTCCCGGCACTCCTTCTCAGCGGCAGCCTGGACGACTACGCGGCCTGGGAGGACCACCTACCCTAGTCTATACTCCCCAGGTGCACAAGACGCACACCGCACCTCTCTCCACGTCGCCGCCGTAGCCGGGAGTCACGTATATCACCACCACTTACCCAGAGCGCTTCGCACGTGGATACTGTGTCTCACTTTGTGGTTGTGCACTCCCCAGCAGTCACATCACACGTCTGCAACCACACGGCTCGGAAAGAACAGCTTTTGATTCCTCATTATCGGTCATAATAGCCCATCGCCGGCTGATCCAAATAGACACAATCCCTCGAAAGAATACCCACAAGCGCAACGGCCGCCTTTTCCAGCGCTGCCCGTTGCGCTGCGCTAGAAAAGAAATGTAAGCCAAGTATAATTTCCGCCAACGAGCATACACCCTCCAAAGCATCATCATCACGTTGTCTGTATCCCGTCACGTCGTGTGCATCTTCGCGTCGTCAAACAATGCCGCCAACGAGAACACAGTCCCTACGCAGGCGAGGACGTGTGTTGGTCGGTCATGAGACATTACTTTTCGCCACCGTTTTCGCTTGCAAATGTCGTCAGATGCCCAGCCATGTATCGTTGTTCGGGTCATTGTCGTCGGCCGCACTGCCAATACGCCGGGAAATATATCGACTATGTTTGTGGCTAAATATACTGCCGCCTGGCGAGGCTGCCTAGGGCGTCATATGCTGGGCGTGGCAGAGCGACCGTCGATCATCGAGCTCCAGTCCACATCGTCACCGAGAAGGAAATGGTTTGGTAGAAAGTACAGAATCGTCACCCGCAACATTAAGCAATAGCGCCCTCAGATATTGCATATGCTTATATGCCGAGCATGCAGGGAGTCGTATATCGTAAGTAAAAGTCCAAGATATGGTGGTTCGAAACGCGCAGTTTCTAGACGAAGGTCGTTAAGTCGTTAATGTTCCGAAATGGAGAAGAGCCGAGGAGGAACACAAAAGGGAAGAATATTTTGACACAAAGAAAGTCCCATTGTGGAGGGAGTGTGGTGGTGGCTGGTGCGAAGGGTTCACACCGTACCTCGACATCAAAACATGGCGTGTCGAGGTCGCTGCATTCGCAGCGAAAACGGTTCCCATAGGACCACATGCGTAAACTTGCGTATACCGCGTCTATCGCGATCTCCAAAGCGGCAAAAACTCCACCTCAACGCTCACGAGAGACGGTAGGTTTATCTGCGGGCGCGCTGCGTTTGCATTGTACGAGCCCGCTGGAGTCCGGCATTGGGGTCTTGACCGTACGGCGGAGCAACAGCCCCACCATCCATTGTCTTTCGCCTCTTCAAGCCGTCGATGTCCTCGCTTTGAACACTGCCGGGCCGGCCGTAAGGATCCTCATCGTCGTCACGGCCGCGTTTGCCGGGTGCTACACCGTTTGTGGCGTACGCTTGACTGGGATATTGGGATCCAGGCGGTGGGTAGCTGTCCGGCTGTCCGTTACCATTTGTTGTACGCGTGTCGCTCATCACGCTGTACAGATTGCTGGAGGGGCCATTGTGACGCTGAGGCGTCGGGTAGCCCGAGTTCCATTGCGTTTGGCCAGCTGTGGTCGTACGGGGTGTTGCACGTCCCGAGCCGTTTTGGTGAGGCGAACCCGTCATCTCCGGAGATAGATGAGGGTGTTCACCTGTGATGGGACCAGAGCCTGGAGCAGTATTGTACGCATACGGTGCTCGGTTGCCATTGTAAGGCGCGTTTGAATGCGTGTATTCATGCTCGGCGCCCTCGTCGCCACCAGTGCTGTGGTTGACTGAGTCCTCATTCTGAGCCAATATGGCATCAGTAGGCTTGACATCACCTTGATCGGGTGCCCGGGCAGGCGGTGCCATATCAGACTTTGGGTAACCCATCATGGGTTGCGACTGAGTGTGGTATTGGGGGGCTTGAGATGGGGGTGCCGAGTACATAGGTCGCGAACCGTCATAGCTCTGAGCTGTCTGATAAGACATACCTTGTTGCACTGACCCGGGCGGAGTGCTTGCAGGCGTAGTGGGCACGGAGCGTTGGTTGCTCAGACCAGTGTCGATGGACAAGGGTTGATTTCCTTGGACGGCTTGCACATTGGCGTTACTCCATTCATAAGAACTTCCTGAATTGCCCATACCCATGATACTCGATGCACTCGTAGGAGGCGTTGGGAACGTGTGAGCTCGGTCTAAACCGGGGCGACCCGAAGCTGGGTGGGGTTGAATAGAATGCGGAGGCTGGGACATTGCCGCTCCGACTGGGTTGCTCATCGAGTGGTGGTGGTGTAGAGCTGGAGGTTGCGACGTCGTTGGCCCACCAGTCAGATAGCGGTTGGTCTGCATGGAGTCAGGTCTCCGGTTTCGATCAACAGCAGCCATAGCAGCGCCGCCTACACTTGCCCTCGTCTGATTAGAGGGATGATAGAGCAATGCTCCGATATCGTGCACGAAGAGCGGATACAGCTGCTCTGTAATCTTCTCCTTGTTCGCAAATTCAAGGGCTCGTTCGAACGGAATCCTATCGCGGATTAGTACTGAGAAGAGAAAGATTCAGGCTTTGCTTACCAGACACCCTTCAGGTGCATCGGGCCGATCTTGACGACATGCCTCGTCTTCTCGCTCTTGAGGATACCATCGCGACGTCCACGAGTCATTCCTGCAACGTTCAGTAGCTTTGTGCCATTGATCATGTGATTATCTGAGTCCGTCAGTTTCAACTGCAAATGCGTGTCATTGGGTGCAAGGCTTACCTTCGCGTCTAGCGACACACACGCCCTTGGCTTCGACTTGGAAGCAAAGACTTCCTTCATCTTCCCAAAGGGTAGCAGTCACCCTGGGTTTCATCCCTGGAGGTGCGATCTGCCCAGTGTGATCGAAAGTGTGAGGATTTCCGTAGCTCTGTGACCCTGGAAGTGTCGGTGCAGGGGCTGTAGAAGCCATGGCGGGAAGCTGGATCGATTGTTGCGGAACCATGGCATTGCTCATCGAAGAAGATGCAGGCAGTTGGGAAGGAACACCACCGTGATAGCCATAAGACGGATAGCCTTGAGGTGCCGATGCATACCCAGGTCCAGGAAGAGACATTGAAGGTTGGGGAGGATACGCATAGTGGGAAAGACCTCCCGGCGCCGCCGTCCCCGGTGCATGAGCGGTAGCAGCAGACATTTGCGGTTGATGCACGTCAGCATACGATTGCATCTGGTTCATGCTGTTGTAGCCCTCAGAGGGGTAGCCGTAGCTTTGTTGAGTACCGTACGGAGAGCCTTGATGCGATTGCACATTCAAAGGCTGCCCGTTGCGGTTGAGGGGTTGGGGTACCTGTTCGGGGGAGGGTGTCTTGAAGCCTGCGGTGTGGCCGTTGACCGAAGCGGAGTACGAGGTGTTTGAACTGGCGCTTCCGTTGTCGATTGAAGATGCACTAAAGGAACCACCCCGAGGCGACGAGGATGTGGAGGATCCGCTTGCGTGCGGTTGGATCTGCGGAAGGCTCGGTAGACGGTCGCTAGGAACTGCAGGTTTCGCCGAGTAATGGGAGTTGTACCAGGCGTCGACAGGGCCTCGGGCGTGGACCGACGAAATTGAAGGCAGTGGCTGAGCCAGCTTTACGGTATTGACAGACACGGTGGTGTGCTGCTACGTGATCGAGAAATTCCTTGCGGAGATTCCTCGAGTCAATCTCTAGATAGCCGAGATGATTGGTGCTGCGGCAACAGACAGCAGTGGTCTACAGCAGTAGGTTGCAGAACGTGCGCACGTAGCCGGGGAGATAGCTGGTCGCAGTTATAGCTTGAGGCGGTGCGGTTGACGAGCGCGAGCCTACACCTCAAGTCAATTGTTTGCTCTGGAAGTAGTCTCGTCGGTCAGGTGCAGCGCGGACCAACGAAAGGCGATCAAACACGTGGGCAAACAATGCCAACGGCAACGCGCACACGAGCTCGTGCAGAACGCGGCGCCGGACGTCAATGACGGCTCTTCGCGTTTCGCGCTGCAGATGACGGTGGTACGGGACGGTTGGTGGAACACTGACCGAAGAATATCTCAAGCGGGCAGTCGAAGCACACGTAGCCGCCGGGGGGAACTGAACGCTGCAAACAATGCTGAACAGGACAAAAAGCACTTCGTTACGTCGTCGCGGTCGTGAAGCCGGGGGGGCTCGCGGAAACGATGGGGAAGCTTTTGGGCGGGGTTCAATGCAAGCAAAGAAACAGTGCAAGTGCAGCAACAGCCAGGCGGAAAGAAGAGGTCGACGAAACCGCAGGCACCGTGGGCATGTGCTGGAGAGGTGCGCGACGTGGGCGTGCGGCTGCTGCTTCGTAACCGGTGGTAACGTCGTCGAGGCGCGCCTCGTTAGCTGCTAGCTGCGGGCCGAGCACTAGAGTATCGATACTGGTGGTGGTGCTGCGGCGCCGAGGAACAACAACAACACTGCTGGGCGGCGGGGTCAGCTCAATGGTTGGGAAGTGTGAGGAACAATGAGGTGCATGGACAGGCAGACGGCACGCTCGTGGGACGGATGAGCACCAGCAGCAGGCTTTTCGCGGCTGCGGTGGGGAGAGCGGATGTGTAGAGGCGGAGGTGGTTGGGATGTGACTTGGAGGCTAGCGCCGAGCGTCAACCAGACCAGATGGACGAATGGCGGGCGTCGGCTGGGGCGAGGCCCGGCTGTCACTGATGGACGGAACCAAGGGAAACAGAGAGGGTTGGAAGAGGCTACTGACCCAATTGCTCGACGAGGGTCGACGTTCACGGCGGCGAGGCGGGAGCCTGCGGTGACGGAGCGAGCAGCTGGTGGTGCGGAGGAGGGTCGCTGTCGACGGCGATGCTGCAGTGCAGGATTCTCTGCAGGCTCGAAAAGCAGGCAGGCCGCAGGCTAAGAGGGCTGACGGAGCCGGGCGAGGAGCGCACAGCCCGCGGTGCAATCTGACCGGGATGGCTCTCTTTTCGTGGACAGCGTGCAGGGCTCGCGCTCGCGAAGCAGCCTGTGCGCACGAACGCCGCTGGGGGTCTGGCGCGGAGCGTGTGGGTGCGTGTGGGTGGATGCTGCGTGGTGTGCTGCGTGGGCGGGACGGCGCGGGCTCAGGGCGGGCGCTGCGATGCGATGTCCTGTCCAGCTGTGCAGTCTCGAGGCGGGAGGCAACCGTGCTGCAGACGCAGAGCAGGAGGAGTCCCTAAAGACGGGTGGTGGAGATCTCTGGGGACGCTCACGGCAGGCCTCGACATGGACAGAGACAATCTAAAATCGATTCGGGCCTGGTGGGGAGCGTGAGCAGAGGATCAGACGGGTGGGCCGGCCTGCGCACCATGCCTGGGCCGAGAGGTGAGTCCCGTGAAAGAGCAGCGCCCGTTTCGCACTCGAGGCACGGCCGCCGCGCTGACTGGCCTGACAAGACCATGCGACGGCCGCCAGGGACAGGCCCTGCACGCTGCGCCGACGAGCCATGCACGCAAGCGAGGCCTCCACCAAGCCACCTGACGGCGAGACATGCGCTGCAGCCTCTGGGCATGCTCCCTGCCCCGTCGTCCTGTGCCCGTCCACGCCGTGCTCGTCTGGCGACGTGTAGACGGCGCCAGAGCACCACCACCGGCCGCCCGCTGCCCCAAGCACCTAGCGGGCGCCTACCAAGTCAACGACAACAGTCTCGTCTCGCTCGCGCTGGCGCCGGCTGGGGTCCCGATAGGGAGCAGACGGCTGAATGCGCGCGTGTCCACTCAGCGTGCCCGGAGAAATTCCTGGCCCGCGCGAACTGATATCGCACGCCGCCTCCGATGCAGACGATATTGTACATGGCCGTCGTCCATGGAGCGCTGCCTGAGGCGCCCGGCCCCGGCCAGACGCTGCATGGGCTGCCTTGGCCTGTCCCGTTGCAGTCCTGGAGCCCTCGGCAAGCGCATGCTGCGTACAAATCCCTGCCTGTTTCTCGTTGGAGCCGGCGCAACCCGTTACATAAGCCGCACGCCCACCGCACAGCACAGCACAACACAGCACAACACCCGGCAGCTGATCGGACGACAACCCTGTCCGAAACGTTTCCACGGCGGGCCCAGAATCGCCTTTGCGGGTGGACAGCGCTGCGTCGTTTTGTGGAGCGCTAGACGCGATGATGTGCGCCGCCGCTGCGAGTCAAGCCAGGCGGCGCCCGAGTGCAGAGACACCACGGAGCGGACAGCCACGTTCTCTCTTCGAAACGTCCTCTTGCCAACTGCCGTCGCAGCATCCAACGACCCGTCTTCCCCCTTTGCTCTCGGCTTCGGCCAGGCCAACAGCAGGACGGGGTGGTTGGAGCGTGGAGCACCTCAGTTCCCGCTCAGGCTAAATGCCCGCGCTGCGATCCAACGACAGCTCCCAAGCACGAGCAGGGATGCCGCCCCAAAACGAGCGGGATGGACGGACGGCAGGCCGTGCCCGCGCATCCTGGCCCGTCTGCAGACGCGCGGTGGTTGGGTGGCGCCCCTTCGCAGACCGACGACGACGACCTGGGGAGAGAGCCATGTCCTGACCTCGCGCTGGCAGACGTCCTCTAGGCCCTCTGGCGACGCAGCGGGCGCGCTTCCAGCGGAGACGTGCTCCAAGCGAGCGTCCTCAACGAGGGCGCCGGTGCAACGTGGAGACTCGAGAGTGTACGATCGTCCGTCAGCTAGCATCGCGAATCACAGCCTCCTCAGAGAGCATCGGGGGGGGCCACAACTGGCGAGGCGCCGCGGCCCTCCACTCAGCGTCGCTCATGGCGCCCTCTGACGAGCGGCTTCCCTGGCCAAACGTGCCGGCTGTACCACGGGCTTGGAGTTGGACGTGGGACGCCGTGGTGCGCGATAGGACACGGCTGTTGCGGTGTGAGTTGTGTGCTGGCGCTGCTAACTGCTTCGGGCGCGGCTTCAAAGTCACGCCTCACGGCCTCCAATCCTTCGCAGCGCACACGGCGACGTCCAATATTCGCACTCGTGTCTCGCTGGCCATGGGACAGGTCAACAATGCCCCAGGTGGCCGGGGATATCGTGTTCTGGGCACACAGGCTCGTCCTTTTGGCGCCCTGAAACATTGGCCACCTCTCGAGCCGTATCGTGTCCACAGGGAGCGAGCTCCTGCCCATCTCCACATCCGCGTCACCTGATTCATGATTCACAGCACGGGGCGCCCGCAGTCCTCATGCCCATGCGAGAGCCATGCGAACTGTGTCCGTAGCGGCCGCCGGCCAGCCACACGTCGCCGCACTGTCATGGTACGCAGCCTCATGCTGCTCCCCACGGCAGTAATTCGCACCACAATACCTAATGCCAGATAGCCGCGCAGCCTCCTCAATGGCCATCAACGCATGCCACTCACAGCCATGGCGCCTCGTGAGACGTGGCAACAGGCCCCGGCGCTTTCTTACGCCTGTGCGACCACTGCCGGCATCAGATGGCTGCGGGGGTTCAGCGTCGAGGACATCACGCCTCAAGATCGCTTCCCAAGAGCGTCCATCTCTCGGATTACAAGCTCCCACTACAGCGACCATGGCAGCACAAAATCTTCATGTGCGACCCTGGCGCAGTCAAGCGACCCGCCAGTAGGTAGCCCTTCGTGCCCGCTTGCCGTGTACGCTGGAGCAACGGTCGTCATACCGCGCTCGCGTGGGCTGGACCACCCAGCACAGCGACTGCAAAGTCCAAAATAAACGTGCATTGCGCATCCGGCGCGATGTGAAGGCGGATCGTGGCAGGGCGCGCACCCGTCCGTCTCTACATGATACTTGCTGACCACCCTCGCGGCGAGAATAGGAAAGTCCATGTTAGCGACTAGCGAATGCAATGGCCAAGTCCTCGACCGAGCCACACACGAGCACACAGCTGTTGACCTTCGTACGCGAGCGGGGCGTCTTCGAGATACGGGGGTCATAACAGGCCTCCGGTATCAGCTCAGATTCTTCCAAGTAATCGTTACTTGTGAGGGATCGAGTGGGGACCGTGGCTCTGTCCGTCCGACAGAAGGACGTGTGCAATCTAGAATCGGAATCCGTAGGACCTGTGCCCGAGAAAGGAAGGATTTGGACGCTCAACTCCGCTGACAAGATCATCATCTTCTACCACCTCTAGGTACTCCCTAAGGGTCCACGTTGCAGATCTGAACCGTACGTCCATGTTCCAGAAACGTCAACGTCGAGCCTCTCCACCGCGACCCTCTGCCCAGTGCAATCTGTCTGTCGGTGTTCCTGCAGCTGTGAGGCCATCCCGCAATACGGGCTGACGCTCAAGCGCGACAAGGATCTTCATTGGCCATATGCACTGCGGGTGAGTGCAGCTGGAGCATGCGTGTGATGGAGCTCCATCCCTGTTGTGGTAGCTCTCCGCAACGCTAAGCCTGTACCCCTCCTTTGCGCTGCCTCCCGTCCATCCTTGTATGACCTAGAATAGGTCTACAGAAAGACAGTAGCACACTGCTCTTGTCCTCTCGCAACACATGGCGGCGCAGCAGCGTCGACATCAGTACGGCGTCTGATCTTCTGCCCTTTGATCACGCTCTTTGAATTCGATACTCGATGGGGATGCGGCACGGGTAACGGATCGACAAGACGCCGTGCTCTACCAATCAACGACAGCCACGTCGAGTGCAGGCGGAGCCGTTATCGGGGTCTTGACAAGCCACCGCTGGGTGTTTGCAACACGGGCCAACTCCTTGCAGCCCGTAAGACAAGGATTCGACATCATCCCGCAATTGGCCGATAGTCTGGACTGGCTTCACCGGACCGCCTTCTTCCAATGATTGTGCCCTCGTCTCATCTTCTCTCGTGCCACCAACGCGCTCGCTCAGTTATCTAGCGCCTTCGCGGGTCCATACGACACTGAAAGGTGAAAGCAGACTGTCGACGTGAGGGGGGCATCCTTGCTGAAAGGTTTGCTCCAATTTTGCCGATGACCCCTCAACACCATCGCTAACACATGCCTACACCGCTATTCTATTCCAGTGATCGAGAGTTTGGTTCGATGGGGTGGCAAGGATCGATCAACATGTACTGTGTATAGCATTCCCAGCAAGCATGGGTTTTGACACAGGCGCACACACAGTCGTGCCGCATACATACATGCATGCTCCATTTACTTGCCAACTCTGGCGTCAAAGCCGTAAAAGGCGCAGAGCTCGCCAGTGTCCGATTCTACACGGTCGTAAGTACGTCTACCGTGATCGTGCAGTGCAGACGCAGACGCAGATGCAGACACTTGCCTACATCGGCTCTATGCAGCATCGCGACAGCCTCTTGCCAGCTTGCAGAGCAGAGGCGATAAGCGGCTCTGCGTCCCGCATGAGCACGACATAGCTACATGCATCCATCACATGCGCATGTGGCCGTTACTTAAGGGTCCGCTGCAGTCCATCAACATGGCGTAAAGCATGATTACGTTCGCAAGCTTGCAACAAGAATTCCATAACATGCTTTTTCCTAAGCCATGCAACCAATATGCCACCTCGTTCATAAAGCCCTGTTCAGGCAGCTCCTCCGTGAACACGCGTTCTAAAGGTTGCTCCGGCGGAATATTGAATGTTGGTCAGGACACACCATGTCTGCATTCTGCCTGTTAACCTTGTTTTGCCTGGAAAGCATCAAAGCACAGAGCCCAGATCGCTGGTACATCGATCCGACATGCAACCACGGGAAGCGTCTAGCCGCCACACCCAAGCTTTGGTCGCATATTCATGATATTGAAGACCATGTTGCCTTCTGTCACGAAAGCTGAATCTGGTATCCAGCCATTCCCGGATAGGAGGGTGCGGCATTTCCTAAGCGCTGTTGCACTCTATAGCTAATCAGCTACCTCTTCCAAGTATACTCATATATGCCTTCCAACGCGGTCGTCGAGCTCAACACTTTACAGCAGTGGCGCGCCGGATGAAATGATCATTACGAGAGCATTCCAAAATCGCTGTAGCCTTCAGCCTGTGAAGACCGGATCTGACATTGGGCTCTTGGGTTTCTAAACTGTCGCGGTCTATACGATCATCTTAGTCACTTCGCCGCGCCGTTCGTCCATCGACAGCCCCTGCTCGGATTGTACTTTCGTCTTCATAGGGTGGCTTGGTCGGACTGCGCTCCGATCTCGATGTTGCAAATGAATTGTCTTCACGTTCGTCTCGCTTTTCCACGGTTGAACTCAACCGACAAGGCCCCACCTTGGCAACTACAGTACGCGACGCCTCGACGGAAGGCACCGTGTGGCCGAGCCTTGTTAAAGAGCTTGGCTGGTGTGTAAGCTACCCGACTAGGTTCGCTAGGAACGAAAAGTTTCTTCGCGATGCGTGAAGCTCAGATGTTGACAAAATCGGATCCAAGTCCGCTGCTGTGCGGGGTGCATGATTGCGAGCAGTCGATCCGCTTACAGCTTGCTCAACCATGGTCCCCGACCCGTCCAACCTTTCTCTTCGCAGAGAAGATGTTTCACGCTGACGGTCAGCCCACGCTCCCCATGTGCTGATTGCTCGGGTCCATGGTGCTTAATCAGGGGATCGTCTTTTCTTCTGCAAGCCCCTTGGCGCCCCTCAACGGGCTTGCATCAACACAGTCCGGCCCAGTGCCTGGTCTTCTAATGCCCATACATGCACTCCGGCCTGCGTCGCTATTCTCGATCAGCCCTGCGTATGTCTAGATCGATGACGTGGAATCTCTGAATGAAGGCACCGCCGTTAGCCGGCGATCCACTTTGCATGCGTTGGTGTCAACGCACGATGTACCCGGTACAGTAGTAACATGTCGCGGGTACTGCACGATTCAGCCGCCAGGGACACTTGCATCGGCCCCTCTTCATCGCCCTACATGTGTATGGTCTCCTCCATGACTCGCATTCTCCCATGAAACGTTCAATTCCAGACGAGAGAAACAATCATTAGAGCTTCACCCATCCTGCAACCAGGAGATAGGACAGACGCGCAGATTCGTTCCTGCCTGCATGGCGTCTGATGTGCCGCTTGCATGCTGCAGTCTCTTGCTGGCGTTGCCGAGCGCCCCAGCCTCGACGAGCAATCCGCTGTGCGGGGTTGGGTCACGTGCGCTCTTGCTCTCCACGCCATGTTCCCTGTGTTACCCAACACACATGTGAAACGCAGTGCGCACGTTTGATAGCTGGACGTTGTCTACCAATTACCAGAAAAGGTAATGCATAGCCCTATCCAGCCTCCCATCCGGCAATCTCTCGAGGATGCTGCGTTTGATGCATCCACATCGACAATGCTCGTTCCAGTGACCACAGAGTGCGATCCCACCATTGATTCGCCATGGAAGTGCCAACTCATGCGCTCACTCTGTTGTCTTCTTGCCATGTGAGCTCCGCGTGACGCAAATGCATCCTCGTACCGGCCTTTGTGTAACGCGCAGCTTCCACAAAGAATAACCCTTGGCGGCAACCGCATCTATATGGGACGCGTGATTGCCCCAGAAAGTCACGAAAGAGAGTGTAATAGTGCTTTACAGCTAAGCGATAAACCATCATCCCACCCGATACCCAGTACCTGCCGGTCTGAACGTCAATCGCAACTTCCAGTGTTGACATCACCTTCCTCCAGCATAAGTGAAGAGGCCTCACACCTGCACTCTAGACTCGCCAGCAGGTCCTCAGAAATGGTGTCCTTCGGCCTGCTCGCCCTAACAGGCCTCTTCTGCATCCTCGTCCCCATTCTCCGCCACATTCAGCGCCTCTACTTGAATTACAGGCTCGCAAAGCAGACAGGCCTACACATCTTCATAGCGCCCGTCGACCCGTACGGTATCCTCTGGCAGGCTGGCTCGCGATTTTTCACGCCTGTTCTACAGCATTTCCAATGGTGTAGAATCATCGATCTGTCCTGGACCTGGGAAGACGATTGCACGCGACATGAGAAATACGGCGAGAATTTCATCGTGGTCAGCCCGGCCATGAATATAATATACACGAGCGACAAGGTCGCGGTTGAAGAGGTGCTGGCGAAGAGGAAAGTGTTTATCAAGCCGAAGCTTTATGGTGAGTGCGCAGATCTGGCAGTCCGTGGTATTGAGCATTGCTGAATGGTGAATAGAAATGATGAACATGTTCGGGAAGAACGTGGACACGGTGAGTGAAGCTCGCTTTCCCCATCCGACTCAATCATACTGTCGGAGTTGAGCAGGCCACAACGCAACCGCGACTCCACAACCCTTGATCAATGTTTAGATACATCAAAAAGTTGGCGACTCGTCGTTTCTTGCTACTCCTGTACACACTGTGTGAAAACAAAGCTTTTGACGTGGACTGTACCAGCCAAAGAGAGCTTCCCACCGCACAATAACATGCTAAACCAAATGTAGGTCAATGGCGAGGAGTGGTCGAGACACCGCAAGATCACGGCTCCCTGCTTTAACGAACGTGTTTCCGGCTTTGTCTGGGATGAGTCTGTCCGACAGTCCCAAGCTATGCTTAATCAATGGCTTGCACAACCCGAGGGCAAGGTATCGAAGATGGTTGATGATACGCGTATCGTCGCATTGCATGTCCTCTATGCAGCTGGATTTGGCGTGCAACATGATTTCAGCGGCGGTGTTCGCATTTCTGCCCCTGGACATGAGCTCTCACACCGCGATACGCTCATGACGATGCTAAACAATTTCATCGCTACAATGATCGTCGCGCCTCAAGAGGCCTTCTTCGATAAGATCGCCGTGATCTTGAGCCCGCGGATGAGAAGCGTTTTGCTCGCAATCAAAGAATTCCGGCGATATACGGACGAGGCCATAGCTTCGGAACGAATCCTTCTGGCCCAAGATCGCGGTGACCAGAAACATAATCTCATGAGTACGCTGATTCGCACATCTGATCAAGCCAAGGTCGACGGTGCACAATCTGCGATGAAACTCACGGATGACGAGATCAAAGGCAACATCTTCATCTTCAATGTAGCTGGCCATGATACCACAGCGAATACGCTTGCGTATACCTTTGCTTTGCTAGCCATCAATCCAGAGGTCCAGAAATGGGTGATCGAAGAAATCGACGAAGTGCTGCTGGGCGATAACAGTTTGGTGTACGAAGATGCATACCCACGTCTGAAAAGGGTCATGGCTGTCATGGTGAGTTTCTACAAATCTTCTAGCACTTACAGTTCTTCATCAGAGGCCTTGGCACCCTGTTGCCCCCTGCGTTTGCCATTTCGCAAGATGCACTCTCCAGGTCTTTGACTTGAAAGCGTGTCTCATGGGGTGGGGTTTTCGGGCCTCTGAACTTGGTAATTCTCATCATGCCACCATATGGCTGAATCAAACAGTACGAGACGCTGCGACTCTTCGGGCCGGTACCGCAGATACCGCGGGGCCTAGTCACTCCCAACGTGCCTCTAACCATCACTCGTCCGAACTCAGGGACATCAATGGCATCCTCCTCTTCGACCACCACCCTTCTCATTCCACCAAATACCCTAGTAAACCTGAACATCCACGCAATGCACACCACGCCTTCGACGTACGCCAGCCACAAGGTATGGAACCCCAAGAGATGGATTACCTCCTCTTCACCTATGCCACAATCCGCCCCATCTAATCCTTTGACGCTACAAAACGAGAACCTTCTTCACATGGAGCAGGGCTTTGCGCCATGGGCTAGCGGACCTCGCATCTGTCCTGGCATGAAGTTCGCGCAGGTGGAGTTTACGGCGGTGTTGAGTACAGTGTTGAAGAGGGCATGGATCGCACCGAGCGTGAAGGGTGGTGAGGGCGGCAGTGAGATGACAGCGAAGACGGAGGTTGAGGCGTTGCTGCAGGACTCGCATCATATTGGTGCAACGATATCCATGAAGAGGCCGGAGGACCTGTGGCTCAAGGTCTCGAAGCGGTAGGAGCGGGCAATCCGTTAAATGGCTATTTCAGTAGTTCGTATATGAGCATCTTGGCGGCAGGCAAAGTGTGTTGGGGAGTCTCATTGTTCAGTACTGCGTCACGTCGTCGGGCGGGAGCTTGTACAATGTTGCTGCACGATGGCAATTCCCAATCGAAATTCCCGACCAGACAGCAGAAACGACTCCTTTATACCCAGTGCACCCCTACACAGGGCGAACAGATTTAAATTCGCCCTCGTGTCACGCACGTCAAAGCTCATGCAGGTGTAAACAATCTCCACTTCTCCAAGCAGGGTCTCCCCTAGCCTACGCTTCCGCTGCTCCGTGCTGACTCCCCCCGCATGCAGGCGATGCTCATGCAATGATCTGTTGTTAGGGTTACCTTTGGTGCCATTTGATGGAACGAGCGTCTCGCGTCGAAGCGAACGATGGGGTGGGGATGGCGAGTAGATCCGTGAGCTGGGTCGGTGTTTCAGATGTGCAGGGAGGATGTACCATGTATCAGACCATGCGATGAACGACATATCTATCCGTGAACGAGGGTTGCGGGCCTGTTTCCTTAGACTTCAAAGCGTACCGGGCATTAAATACGACTGCGGTCATGACGTGCATTCGCAACGCGCAGCGATTGATGGAAATGCATGCAGCAACGTGACATTGCTATCAGTAAGGCAATATATAACAGTGCTCACTCTACCCCATTACATTCAATCCTCCCATCTGCAACAGCATCGTCCGTAGCAACAACCATCAATACCAACAAGACCGCTTCAACCCCTGAACAAGCCTTAATTCCTATCTATGAGACTGTTGCAACACATCCTTATGTCCCAGCATCCGCTGTTCGCCGTGTACGTTCTCAAAGTAACTTATCAAACGTTGGTCTCGGGGTCGATCATACCTTCTGACATGATGCCTGTCAGGGGATTAATGTCAATGTAGCCTGGAGCGGATTAGCTCACGGCCTCCATCAACATATGCGGTAAGAGACCTGCTTCAAGTTCGACCTGCAAGAACGGAGCGTAGAGCTTTCTATTCGCGACCAAGGCCCCTGTTTTCGGATCGCGCGTGTCCAAGTTTTTTCTGCGGCGAAATAACATGGACGTATTGAATACCGTCGTTGCCTGTGTAAATAAATGCAGATGCGAAAATTCCGTTCAGCAGCAAGACCCTGGAAGTTTCTGGGTAAGGCTATTCTGAATATCTGGTCGAATCCTGAGCTTCCAACTAGGATTGGATCTAGACTGTGATTTTTGTGTTCGATGTGAGCCTGCCTTCGTGACTGCATGAACTCACTTGCTTATGATAAATTGTGGGACTGTTGTTGCCTCCCCGTGTTATCGTATCCGCGTCTTCTAGCGTATATCTCTGCGGAATATAAGCGACCGAACAGTGTTTGACGGGTCCAGACGTGAGCCCGTGAAGAGAACATTGCCTGCTGCAATGTGAACACTATAACGCTGTGTAACAGAACGAAGTCAGAAAGAGGAAAGGGTCGTTACTTGTGGAATCGGAGGACTCGAAACTAGTTTGGGACTCACAAGCCTCGCTCCGTCTCGGACGAGAGTAGAGGATGCCGCAAAGCTGGTAGAGCAGGCCAGCTAGCAGGAAAGCCCCGGTCAGCTTGCCATCTCCAAGACTAAGCTAGACCACAAGAGCCTCTACAGTAATCTAGCTAACATCTCAAGAGCCTGTTTACAATCCAGGAACGGCCCCATTCTTATTGTGGAGATTATATTCCTCGTCCAGTGACCAGACAGTTGCGCGCGATGCAGACCAATCAAATGTGATGTGTCTTTGACATCTTGTCCAACAGGTTCGCCAAGTCAGTGTCAACAGGAAACCAGGCGATATGCCTGAAGGCTAGCCGGATCCATTGCATGGAAGGGATGGTAACGAAAAGATGAGCGATCTGGATTCGGGTGATGCTCCGATGGTTGCTAGGCTACAGTGCAGACAGCTTCGCCAACTAGCTAGAGCAGTGCAAGTGGCCACCCAGAACCATATTGAAAAGTGCTTTCCGTATTTGATACATTTTGATCAAAGCCCGATAGGCGATTCACAGGCGATTTTGTAGCCCTGTTATCGACAACTGACATGGAAGAAGCTGTGTGTTGCGATAGGCATCATGGCAATATCCCCCCTGAATGCAGACGGATGCTTTTGGCTGTAACGGGAGATCTGACAAAAGAACAGTTACTGTGGAGAACTTTCCATAGGAATAAATGTTCCCGTCGTCGCTGAATTAAAGTGCACATACGGAAAAATTGGGGTTTTATAGGCATGTCCTGTGTATGGCAGCAGATGCATGGTGCGCGCATTACGCACGATGTCTTCGACAATCGTAGTACAACTTGGATCGGAGTATGATGCAGAAGTGAAGGACAAGCTGGCAATAAGCGATGAGAATAGAGTTGGCGTTATTGAAGCGGCTACAACGTCAGTATGGCTAGTGCTAGCCACCTAGGGAAGTGCGACATCCTGCCCACCGAGAGGATCTCCAATCAGTGGGACACTCGTCTATCCGGCCGCAGTTAACTGAAAAAACATATGTCAGCCCCTCATGTTGCCTTGATCCAGAAGTGCGCCTGCGTCGTGAGTGACAACAGGGAGACACTCGTGTTTCAACCATTTCAGTCATTTCAATTGCTCGTGAATGTCTCAAGGGCGCCAATGTGAATGGAAAAGTTCTCGGAAGCTTGCATAAAGTAAATACGAGACCCATGAAGAGCTTGGAACTGGAGTGTTGCCTTTCTTTGAACGCCTGACCCCTAAATACTGAAAACCGCTCACAGGAAGCAATAGATAACCACGAAATACCCAATGACAAAGAATAATCCAGCAACAATAATGACATTGAGCAAACCATCATCGACTTTCTCAGCTTTCTCATAGCATGGCTCCTCCTTAGGAGACTCCTACACCAGCTCGCCCTCTCCCTCCTCTTCAAAGTCGCCCTCCTCATCCCAATCCACCTCGGCTGCAGCCTCATCAGCCTTCCTCTGGACTTCAGCAAGACCTGACATTTCTTCAACCCAGCCCTTCTCGTTTAGTGCCTTCTGCACAAAGTTCCAAGAATCTTTCTGGTAGAGATCGAGTACCTTGTCGCTACACGCTGAGCAGCAGTCGTACGGTTGTCCGACTACCTGCCTGTTGTTGAAGTCGTGAAGTGTACCCCGTATTGTATGAGGTACAATGCCGAGTGGATGTACGAAGGGCGCTGGTAATGAGGGGTGGGAAGATGAAAGTGGTTGTACGGGGGGGTCTTTTGATGGATCCACTGGTGCTCGAGCCTTGGATGGATGCTGTAACACACTGACCAGGAGCTCGACTAACAGGCTTGAAGCTAGAGGCGCGACACCTGGTCGAGTCACTGTACATTGCTGGTCTAATGTAGCATTGCTCAAGGACTAGCATTATTAGTACAGTAGTGGATGATTTGCGGTCATCCTAACTTACATCTGCTGGGGCCACAACATCATTGCAGAAATAGCAGCCCAGCTCTTCCTCGCCTTCCCCTTTCTGGGTGGGTTTGAGGCCATGTCGCATGACCACGAAAGTGTCGAATCCTAGAGCCGCGTTGAGGACGATCTTGCCTTTTGCTTTGCCCATCACAGTAGGCAGCCATCTGCTTTCTCGTGTGTCCATCAGCAAGAAAATGGCGTCATGTTCATCCATAAGTTTTTCGAGCTGCTCAAAATTCGACTTCGTCTTGGCCTCATCGGTCATAGGATGACCTGCCATCGGCACTTCCATCACATAGCCCTTCGCGTCAACACCAGGATAAATTTCTTCCAGTACTTCCGCTGCTCGTTCTGCTTTCTTGGCGCCCCCTTGGAGGCAGTCTTTGAAATCGAACAGAGGCTGCCGTACCGGATTTGAGAAGCTCACGGTCGCATTGTCAACAAAGGTAATCTTTCGTACGCCCCAACCCATCAGTGTTCGTGAGACGTAAGAGCCTAACGTGCCGGCGCCAAGCAACAAACATTTACAATTCTTGATAACGTCGAGGTCAATGGTGGGAGCTATGCGCCACTTAATCAGCTTGAGATTCAAGTCTACAGCTTGATCGGCGAGTTTCCGCTCATCCATGTATTCGGAGAGGTCCACGGTGCGGGACGTCAACTTGTTGTTTTCATTCCTTTCCCAGCCAGTCACCTTGGGCAATTTGGGTAACCGGACGGTGGAGTCTTCGGATGAAAGTTCTGATTCAACAGGTGGAGACTCAAGCTGCAGTATCAAGGAACGGGCCTCCTCTCGTCGGACGTGTGTGTCCCGATAACACAGAATTTGGACACTGTTCAGTTTCCATCGATAGCGGATGAGAATCAGCAGGTTTCGCAGTACCCAACTGGGATTCTCGTCATAGGTTGAAGGATCAGCAAAGCATACAAATCGGTCTTCCTTGTTCACATCCTCAAAGAAGTCCTTCTCGTATGAGGATAAGCTACCGATCACCCATCGGTACCCCAACTCATCGATAGGCGTTGTAGGGGGACCTTCAGGATCCTCGTCGGGTGGATTTGAGCGGACCTTCTTTGCGAGGAAAAGGCCCCGCTGACGCGCGTCAGAGCGGTACTTCCACGTCTGCACAGCATCCACCAGCTGCACTGTCTCTCGTGAAGTGAATCTGCCAGTTTCTCTGACTTGCTTCCATTGCGGGTCTGACTGTATAGCCGGGAAGCCAAAGTGATATGTGAACTTGTACTTTTTGAGGTTCGCAAAAGTGATGAGAGTGAAAGCGGCAAGGAGGGAGGGGCACTCGTATATAGATCCGTCGTGTATCGCTTCCCATGTCTGTCACAGGTTAGCGTTCAGCAAACAGGCTGGATCCCGCTGCATGCAGCTTACCGTCCTCGCGCATCGCTCCAAGATCTGAGTCCTATCCAGGTTCTTGTAGTCTTCGATAGTGTTACAGTTCTTGATGATACCCTCGGCGCGACAGAAGTTTGGTGGAGTGTCATCCGATGTCAGTGCGTTTGGGTGGATCTGGATGCGGTTGGAGCGCCCCGGAGAATCGCCTGCGCGTACCTCGTACAGGCCGAGGACCTTGCGTGCCGAGTCGTCAAGCTTGTCATGGTTGATCTTGATGTTTGCGAGGGCAGCGTAGAACTGCACGTCGACGTCGCTCTGCCATGGCGCGAATTTGAGTGTAGCCATAGTGGGTGATGCTCGCGGCTGAAGAAGTATGAAAGGGTATATGAGAGTCCACCGGGTGCTAAATCAATATGTTGGTGAGCGAAGGTAATACAAAGTATCGCTGGGAGTCACAAGAAGGTGGACGCGTGCAGACACGACCTCGGGTGCACGTGCAGCGATCAGGCACCTGGGTGAATGTCTCAAAGCTCTCGTCAGGCAGCGCGAGCTTCAGCCTCCAACCGCCGCCGCGGCTTCCCTCAAAGCCCCGCACTATCCTCATCTGGCGGCGGGGCAGTCAAGCCCGACGTCACTCGCCCATTTGGCGCGTTCCTGCCGAGTCGCGCTAACGACACGCCCACGCCCGCGCCCACTCCCTCCCACTCCAGTAACGCACTCCGTACCCACTCTAGGCATGACGACCGCATCAACGACCATCTCAACAAAAGAAGTCTCTTTCTTCGAGAGATATGACCGGGCTCCGCATGTTCTGAAGAGCTTTCCGTCTGCGCGCTCGCTGAACACTGTCCCCATATTCCGACATATATACAGTCATGGCCCGTCTCAATCCCTCCGAGGAGTGTCCTCAGACTCCCTTTCTACGTAGATGAGGTTGAAATTCGACGAAATTGATGCAGCGCAAACAGTGCTCCAATGGTCTCGAGGCCTTGCTTCTCCTACAAGGACATTATTCGACGGTAGCCATGTCAGTGAGCTAATAACCGCATACAACACCGGATGATGGGCGGATTGGAAGGACTGCGAGCACATCACAAGGAAGCGTGGCCTAGAACTCAGCTTCACTGCGTACTGAAAATCCGACTTCGCAGGTCAATTGAGTTTTCACACTACACTGTGTTTACAGCAACTTAGATCTGGGGGTTCAGTTCCCAAACCCACAACGGGCAGCCATCATTTGGGACTTTGACAAAGCTGCACAGGAGGATGATAATGTAAGCGTAGACGAAGCTTCCACGGAACAGAGTACCCCAGCCATGAGACTATTCACGGCAGCAGCGCCACTTCGGAGACTTTAGAAAGATAAGTGAACAGCTCTTCAACCAGTTCATGGGTCGGTTGAGCGCGATTGCGGCGCTCATCTTCACGCGACGAGAGGAGGAAAGCCGGCAACGTTAAGGCATGGGCGCAAAGCTACACCTCGACACCAGTAAGGGGGGTTTCTCCCCTATCTCTTCAAGAACGGATACCTCAACCGAGGCGGCAGCAAGCCAACATCACAGCCCTGCTATCGGCGGTCTAGAATCATGCTGCAATGCAATGCGCTTTAAATCCCATATTGCTGCAGCATTAGACATGTCTTATTGTTATTCGATTCAGGAACAGCACATACCGTAGTCAAAGTATGCCCACCGATCTCGATTGAGTCAGCTTGAACGGAGATTACAGGGAGATTCGTACCATTCGCAAATCGCCCCGCATAGTCAGCTGCATGCGGTACCTTCATAATGAATCGGACCTCGTAAGGACGTCCTGGCCAACAGAGTTGGTCGCAGCTTGTCTTAAAGTATTCACAATCATGATTTTCTCACCGATCATGAACGGGCTGTAAACGTACCGACCCCCACGGCTGCGGCCGTCAGGGCGTTGTGGTCAGGATCTTGACCCGAGCGCGTGGTGCCATTCACCATAGCCTATCAACTTCGCGGAGCAGCGTGTCCGTCTTATTGACAAACAGCTCAGCTTAGGCGGCAGCAATTCATGTCTAGGCTCACTTAAGCATGTAGACAACCTTCACTGCTACCTGCATCGGCTTCTAGTATGAGATTTAACATGCGGTCGCATACCTTGAGCGGGGTACCCAGTCCATACTACCAAGTTTTCGTCAATTCACCATTTCTACTAGCGCACTCTACAGCCTCACGTGTCCCAACAGAAGCCGCTCGTATTCAATACAGCTGGCGTCAGCCCCTTTTGGTTATTTGCAGCACCACAGCTTCGATACGGCGTCCAGGACTGACACGCATAACATACTGCACGCTCACTCCTGATCGGTAGTGGCGGGCGTACCCGACAAGGTCGTGCAGGCGCCTTGCACTGCCGGCACTTCAGGCACGCCTGGCGATTGGACAGCCATCGTGTTCCGGGATCCGTGATCGGTAATGAGAACGAGACGTGGTACTTGAACGACATGACTTGATATTATGGGGAAATGCGGCACAGTATCATGTATGCATGGTCGGTGTATTCGTAAACAGGACAAGAGGGAACGCAGGTGAGCGGTAGGCATTGACGCCCAGGGCATGCACGGTTCAGTGCCAAGCAATAAAGACGTGGAGATGTAGCGTTGCTAAGGAAACTCGAATAGAGAGATAGGTAAGCGGATCTGTATGTACATGTGTAGTATGGAAGAGACAGATAGGGTAAGGAAGAAGGGGGCGCGCATATCTATCAACAAGCGAAGCGAAGCAGTGCGTGTGACGCGTCATCACTCCAGGTCCATTCCGCCAGCCACAATCCCATCCGAGACCTAATCAAGAAGTCCGTACCTGGACTCCGTGTGAGCACCTCGAGATCAGGACAAGCTATAGGAATCCTTCACCGTAGCAACCGCGAATCGTATGTCGGGGCGATGAAGACATGGCTGCACATGGCCGTCTACATAAGGGCTGGAGATGTGGGGTATTCGAGCACTGGAGGCCAGCGCTTCTTCAAGCCAGAGTCGTCTTGTGGGTAGACGGGCTTGTTGCGGACGTAATTTTCTATATTAAGCCTATTAGCATACTGCTAGGGTGCTGAATGACTGGCAGCTTACCGTAGTTGTTGCACGTGTTGAACCACTCGCTGTTCTGAGCCGGCAGAATGATTTCACTCTCACGCTCGACAAACTGCACACTCAAGCCCATGGCGACGTGGAACGCAATGTGACAGTGCATTAACCAAGCTCCAGGGTTGTCAGTTGGGTAGGCGATGACGAGCCAGCCGCCAGCCGGCAGATGGTGTACGTCACGACGAGGCGGGTTGGTGAAGACCAAGGAGTCCAGGTGGGTATCAACATCGAACTGACCAGAGCCCGTTCCCAATACATACATATCATGACCGTGAAGGTGAATGGGGTGGGGCAGATTTGGAGCGCTCACGGCTTGCTGAATGACCCAATAGGTCCAGGCAGCACTTTCCGAGATTTCGATCAGGTTGTAGCTCCTGGGGTAATCGCTTTTTCCCTTAGCCATGTACTCGAGCGTTGGCTCAGCGGGGTCGATCATCATGCTTGTTCCGTTGATGGTCCAGAGCACGATGGACTCATTGTTGGTATTGACAGTTCGGTTGTCGAAGGCAACTGGCAAGTCTTGCGCTTGGATGCGGAAGGTGTCCTTGGGCACGTTCTTAGCGATCTTTGGCTTTGGCGACGGGTCTTCGCACGTGGTGGGTGCACCACTATTAGCGTTTGATGTAGGGTCCGCCACAGTCACATTATCGTAGGTGAAGATAGCTCGTCCAGCTCCGCCGTTGAAACTTACACATGGGTTGTGGGGATCCGCGCGGAACCAGTAGTTGTCGGCTGTTTGGTTGGCAGTGAAGATAACATCGTAGCGTTGTCCAATACCAATGAGAACGTAGTTCGTGTCGTACGGTTCCACAGGCACGAAGTCATTGGCAATGACGGTGAAAGGGTGGCCATCGAGTGATACGCGGACGGCAATGTCAATGGATGGGTTGACGAGACGAAGGCGGTACTTCTTGTCGGTCTGGATCTTCACTTTGTTATACTCCCCGCTAGAACCTTTCTTGTTGGTGCCATTGACAAGAACGTTGTCTCCAGACGGCGGTGGAGCAGAAATACTGAAAGCTTGCGCACGTGCAGCAGCTTGATATGCGGTCAGATAGTACCAGTCTTGGACAGTATAAGTGCCGAGATCAACATCGTAGTCCGCCGTCGCGGGACCGTTGATCCTGTCATGAAGTCAGTAAGATACTTCTGAGTCTAGCCGATGTACCTACAAGATCGTCCCAAAAGTACCATCACCATATTGAGCACTAAAGTGAGAATGATACCAGCTTGTGCCATATTCAGTAGCACGGAACCGATAAGTCTTCGTATCCCCAGGGGCCAGAGCACACTCCGTAATTCCGTTGACCTAGGATTTCCAAGTCAGTCCAAAGCGCAAGAAACAATTCCAAAGAGCTGGAAAGAATTACTTACACCGTCCTCGGTGTTCGAGTGCAACTGGCGCAGACCATGCCAGTGGAAGGACGTGCCGTTGTGTTGCATCTTGTTACGTATGGTGATCTCGAATGTGTCACCCCAATTACCAATGATGGTGGGTCCAGGCATCGAGTCTTCTATGAGGAGACAGACCCTTTCAAAAGCACCATCTGGGTTGCATGTAGTGTTGGTGACACTGAAGTCATACTT
The DNA here is from genome assembly GCF_027946475.1 of Didymosphaeria variabile. Lineage (NCBI taxonomy): Eukaryota > Fungi > Ascomycota > Dothideomycetes > Pleosporales > Didymosphaeriaceae > Didymosphaeria > Didymosphaeria variabile. The sequence continues at coordinate 2,323,795 of NW_026611627.1, read as the reverse complement.
AACCACACGCCCAGTGTCAGGCCATGAGCTGTACATGTCAGTCGTAGCATCGAATCCAGGAAGCCAGCAATCTCGGCTGGTTGGACCGTGGGTGCAGCTCGACTGCTTCTTTGCGAGAGCAGGTGAAACGCCCATGTGCTCAGCTTGGATTGGTGAAGCACTGGCGAAGGGGGTGAGCCCCAGAAGAGTAGCTCCAATGCTGATGAACTTCATGGCAGGCCAGCAAAGATCTTGACGATAAGAACGGTCGGGAGCAATGAATGAGAAGGCTGGATGGGTTTCAGTCGACACTGGAAGGCCGATCTGATGGTCGTGAAGGTACTCGAAGAATCCTTTTATATACATCATGAACTACACCCACTAACCTCCTAAGCTCGCATCGGCAGTTATGAGATGATACTCTGACCGTCCGTGCAGTGTCGTGTCGTCGTGACCCTTGCCGGTGAAGAGTCTTGGCTGGTGATTCCCCTGCGTACACGAGCGATTAGGGCCTCAGAAACGACTCCTTCATAGTCTTTGGCGGTCTCGAAGCCACATGAGGACCACGAGGTAACATTCAAGTGGGGAGGCTTGCAGTAGTCGCCCATGCTCACACTATTGAATGTTGTTTCTGCTGCAGTGAGCAGTGGCCACGGACTTTTGGACACCATGAGGAAGGGGGGAATATGGCTCTAACTGGTTGATACGCCTCGTTGACGCGGGCATGGGTCAACAGTCGTGATCCAGGTTCTTCAGGAGATCAAGAAACTGGAGTTGTTGCGCTCTGGAGCGAGGGTCAGACGTTCATCTGATTCCGAGTCCGTGGTACCTCAAGGCAGATAGTTTCCTAAATTAAGAACATAAGAAGATGACATAGCTGATAGGTTGGAGACAGGCGTACCTTGCAGTATTGAGAGATTCCCAGGCTCCAGATGAGAGGTTAGCGGAACCGATTACGAACAAGCTCCAACACCGAGCCACGGAAGGAGGCATAGTAGGATCATAGCGAGACCGCAAGATCCAACAGCTTCGGACACCACCCGCTTCGAGCCGCTAGCGAGGACGAAGAGGATGGCTTTAGCTGAATATCATATCTTCGGTATCGCGTATCCCGAGTATCGCCGTGTAAGGAAGTCTTCTCGAGCAATCTTCTGCGTGCTCTCTAGTCGCATCTCGAGTGAGTAGCGTGACACCTTGATAGCACTCAGCGGTCAGGAGGGTGACGTGCAAAACCTTCATCCTGAGTCCAGCTGACAGTTCGGAGATTTTAGCAAGATGTTTTCTGTCTTGAAGGCAAATGCTGACAACACGTTGATGTTAGAACGTGAAGCATATACTCGAAACAATCCAGTCAACTTGCAAAACGCTCAAACGACGGGTTTCGGACAGTGAGTAAATTGACGATGACTTATTCACCTCAACAGTGCACCAATCCTACTGGGTCCCTGGTGTCCGTTGTACGATTGTCTGTACCAATTTGGGTGGCGTGCCGCCATGCATCTTTGCCCTGCATCGGAATGCGCTGTGTACAGTTGACCATGTGGAAAGTTACGAGAGCCACGCGGCGCAGCTTACTACGTTGTAGAGGTAAGGCTAACTGTATGCTTGCGTCATTTTTATTCGTGGAAAATTTCCATGGGCAGAAGAACCCATCAGCAGGCTTGCTCTAGGGCTGAAGATATGTCTCTCGTAGTAATCTTGTTGTCGGGGTAGGGCCACCCTCAGCCCAAGTTGTTGCGAAAACGGGCTGACACGTGCACCCACTCTTACTTCCTGCACCGAGCTTTCGCATACAGCTCGGTGCAGGCGCATGGGAATCGCCCTTCGGCTATATTACGGTTTCCTATAGGCAAATGCTACTCGTCTAGCGCACAGCAGACGAGGCAAACCCGGATGGCGGTGGATACGGTCCAGGCTACATCATCGCGAGCGTTTGTCTGTGCGTATACGAGCATGCTGGCGTATCGGACCCAAGGTTCAGTTGGAGCCTCGGAAGCAGTTGATACAAGAAGATACTACGATTAGTCTGCATGGAAGGCACATATAGCAACAAAGCGGTAAGTTTCCCAAGTCTACTGCAGCTCCTCCATCAAGGTGGATGCCTATTTGCGTTTTCAGAGCGCTGACAAAAGACCTGGAAACTCGGCTGAGTGACAGGGGTAGACTTCGAAGCGTGTTAGCGTCTTACGAGAGAGGGGAGAGAGAGAGGTTTAACCGAGTCAAGGGCGTTCGAGAAAGTGACATCTGTTACCGCATGGGAAGCCACATGGATTGGAATCCTGCCAGTCCACGAGGTTTGGAGGGGGGAAGGGTAGCTCCGTCCCGAATGCGGCGGTTCGATACAAGCCACAAAGCTTACAGGACCTCAGTACACACCGGAAGCTGCGCCGTTATGACACACTCTTAGTGAGAGCACGTAATTTACAAGCAGTCTTGTGGTCTTCGTGTAAGATCCTAAGAGGCTAGCACCACTCATAAACTGCGTTTACCTGCGCTTGAGGTAGAAGATAAGGACGACCCATCACCGCGAGCGCCATTCTCGTCATGCTCCGTGTGGCGCAAGGGCAACGCGGCCGACCATCTTTTCGCCCGAAAAGCTGCATGCCATTACAGCGAAAACGGACGAACATTCGTTTCCGAGACTGCGGTTCAGCGCTACTTACCCGGATCCAAGATGCAGGACAGAACATGATCCTGGCAAGCGAGAGCCTGCGGGAGTGTCTCCCAGCTGGTCTCTGAACCACGCAGCTGGTCCTCATGCGTGTTGATCTTTGCCCCTCGGCGTTACCGTGCTGTCTTATTTCGATAGTTCGGCGCGGATACTGCGGGACGAGCCTCGTGTGAATGATCCATCGCGCTGAGATAATGGTCGAAGGATCGGGCTCAGTGAGGTTGGTACACTATGCGACATCGGCAAACATCCATCGTGATGCCGCGGAGCTTGAGCCTTGCTACAGTCCCTTTTCGCTAATGCGGGAAATGACTCGGCTGATATACTGTGAAACGATATGCTTGGAGACTCCGGACCGTCCGGCTCGGGACTGCAAGGTGATCATATGGTCAGCGCCTATCGAAATGATGTTAGTAAACTTTTTCTAGTAGGAATCGTGTTTGAGTCGCATACGCGCATCCTGGTCACGGACCGGTTCTGCAGAGACTTAATTCGGCTTTCAGGTATTCAGTATTCCACCCACTGTCCCATCAATGGAGCATATAGGGCGATAGAGTAGTCAGGTAGACCATGCACGTCATCGGCGTAGTAGTACCGCATCGAAGTCGAATGCTTGTCAAGACCAGTGTTTCTCCAAACTTAACTCCCGTGAGACGCTATCGGTGCGGCAGATGGTCTGTGCTAGCAGCGCGTGGTGGTGCCAGGAGCAGTCCGAGAATGAGGCTTAGGTTGACATTCAATAGTCTGTCCCGACGTGATGGTAGAATGACGCCACGTAGTTTCGTGGTCCATTCATCTACGGAGTCAGTCGTCCAGGAGCTTCGCAGGCCCGAAGTGCCGATATGATAGAAACTTTGCACTACGGCAAGTGAAAGCTTGGATTCCGCGCTTAAGCTTGTGCCCTCTGCTTCCCGCGCTGAACCAAAGATGTAGAGGTTTGCGAGACAGGGTAGGGCCGAGCAGGGTCTGCCTCGAGGGATGCAGTTGACCCTGCAGCTTGAGACCTCCCTGATCAGGGGACCTGCGAGGCTTAGCATACATCAAGGAATGGGCTCTCCTGGAGGTTCCGCCAAGCCTTATATATTGAAAATCTTCGCAAAAGAGTATGAGAAACATAATTCCAAAGTAGTTGATGACCGGTCAGCGAAAAGGTCGTTTCCTGTATGGTGCAGCCATCCATGACCCTGAAAAGATAGAGAATAGAGACACAGCAGTGCTCATAAAAGTTCGCGTCAGCAGGCCTTAAACTCGATGTAATATTAATGGAACGAGTAAATCTGTGGTGGTAAGTAGTGAGAGATGAGTTCAAGAAGGATAGATCATTCAACGAAGGTAGATATAGCTGCATAGCACACAAAATGGCCTCAAACTAGCTCTGGTGTCGAGTACATCAGCTATTCGATTTTACGGGCCACACGATAAGCTTACGATTGTACAATGAAATATCTTTGTGAGAGCGACTCCCAGGATTCGAGGGTCAGTATTCAGGGCGCACATCAAGTCGTGATGCGTGGACGATCGTGGCAGGCCAGCCCTACAAGAGCCGGCAGCGGTGTTGCTGTATCCAAGCACCAGCTATGTGGGTGCGCCACGAGATAGTATTTGGTCGTCGGGCTGGAGTGATGAGAAATGAATGCACTGACGCAGTCATGGTTGCATTGGATGAAGTCGAACGCCCTCGGCACCCTTGAACGTCAAATGGCTAGCCTGTAATGGCATGGCGTATTTATATCGCGTCAACTTCTCCGATGCAATTCAGTCACGCGCTTCATCGCCCGATGGTCAACTTGCGGTCACAACAGTAGCGGTTTGCTGTCGTTGTAAGGCGCGTGATTGAATTGACTCGCAGATGCTTCGTGTCTCGCAATCACGAGCAAGTTGCCTTTCTTACTTGGCAGCGGCTGTAGACCTCACCGATCGCCATCCCAACAACTGAACAACAATACCATTTCGTGTTCTTCGCTAAATGGATACTCTCTACAGTAAAATGCATTGGATGGCCGCAGAGAAGCGTTCAAGTGCGTCTAGAGCCTTCTAAGTCTACATATAACACACTCTCTGGAGCTCCGCCAAGCTGCCACCTGCTTCTATGTGAGAATGCAGCCTGCGCACAGACAAAGATGTCCTTAAGCTACAGCGTTAGCCAGCAGTCTTTCGCATTGCTGGTCCTTCCTGTGGTAATCCGGCATACGAGCTGTCAAAGAGCACCGTCGATGTTCTGTTCCAGCACCTCGGAAAAAGAAACCGTCCTTCGCTGCTGTAAAAAAGACACATATACATTCGCACGTTATGCAAGAGGGCATGGGTCAGGCAAACAGCGAGGTGTCCGTATTATGCAATGTTTCACTTTTAGGCCAATCGCGCTTGCTCAGCCCAGGCTTAGCCTCAAAGGATTCACGGCCTTGTACCAGGCACCAGTCTTGTGAACCTGCTAGACTTGTCAAAGAGAATTTGGATTGACTTGCTTTTAGACCCCTATCTCAACGCAAATATTTCACGTAAATTCTCACGTTCTTGCAATTGATCGAATTGTACGCTATGGCACGGATCTGCAACGACCGCATTCCCTACGATGCACATCCACTATACAGTTTGCGGCGCCGCACGCTTGTTGCAGCCACTGTTGGTGTACTTCTCAATCTCATTATTATACTCGCTCTCTCCAGTAGTTATGGAGGCCAGGACCGATTGCCATTCTTCGTCATAGCCACAGCCGTGCTTGGCGGGTCCATCGCTTTCGTCTCATACGACTTGGTCACCTATGGCACGCGCGCAGCTATAATCGCAGCATCCCAAGTAGACACGACAGATTCTGCCTTACCCGTTACTCTTCGCTCGGAGCTGATATGGCCCTCGAAGACGTTGCTGGTATGGGATTTTATATTTGCCGGTATCCTCCAATGGCTGTTCTGGGGAGGGCTTTTCGAAATTGTAGGCAGAAGCTATTACAATCGGTATGGTAGTTCAGAGACTTTGGAAGCCTGTAAGTGGCATTGAAGCCGGCAAGCTATGGTTTTTCTAACAGACCTATTTCGTTAATGCTATACAGACGCCAATCTGGCGCACTTTGTGACTAGTGTGCTCCACGCTACCGCCTTCTGGAAAGAACTATTAGCAAGGAAGAGGACGCAATGGCAACAAGACCTCGATAAGCAACCCTGTGAGCATTGTGGTCATGTAGCGAGCAGGCACGATGAAGCCCCAGTCATTGATTTATCAGCCGACGATCGGGCCGGTCGGTCGAGTCAGCCTATGCTTTCCAGCTTCGGTAAAGTAGGAAAATTCGTTCTTCCGAAGTGGACACGAGGAACAAGCATTCATCGCCGCGATGACACTAATGATAGGGATGTCGAACATGGAGCCGCCAACGATGGCGCTGGCGAGCCCTTCCTTGCAACACCTGAGGAAAGCACAGAAGATACTGCAGGGCCGTCAGGAACATATGGAACGATGTCACAGAGCATGGAGAGTCTGGCCAGCGTGCCGGAGACAATTGTGAGGCAGAAGGACAAAGGCAAGAAGAGACTGGTGGATGTTGAATGAGAACGGTGTGAGCTTGTGTTTCAAGACCTTTGGATTTTCCGTGATTATAGTTGATTGCGTACAACTGAAGTCCACCCCGTGCTAAGTGTTTGATCGTAGAAGCTCGTTCACATGTGTATCTAATTGGATTGAATCAATATGCTAGAATGAGATGCCACGCCCAAGAATGCTGCCCGTTTACTCACTGTCCACCGATCATTCCAATAGACGTATCTGGGGTAATCATCGTCCAGTCTAACGAATAAAGCACACAGATGCTCATCGAGAGCCACTAGACTCGATGTACGTCTCCACAGCTTCGAAGGAACCTTTATCTATGTGGTAAGGTTCTCGTCAACAGATCTCCCGGCTTGCCAAACACAGGCTCGAGCCTCACACCTCCGAATGTCCAGCCATCAATGATGACTCCTTCTTCAAACTTACAACTCACAATGAACCCTAGAGCCCCATCCAGTCCCACATTGACCTCGATGTCACCCTCAATCTCCCTCCACAGTTTTCCGATGCTCTCCTCGTACCTCGTCTTTCCAATACGCACTCTGACTGCGTCAGGACGGAGAAGAACAGGCACGACATCAGGTGTGATGTTCGCGTCTACATAGCGCTGCGCGAACGTCGTTGCGTCAAATGGCTTGCCGACGGAGAAAACAAGGTTGTGCGGCGGCGTGTGCTTGCTGGAATGAAAGGAAACGATGAATTGCACGCGGTAGCGGCCTTGAGGAATGCCTGTCTTGATGGTGCGCAAACATATATTCTCGGCGTTGATGCATTGGTACACTGTTGCTTCCTCTCTCCGGCCATCGTGATCGAGATCTTCTGCCACGGGGAATATACGCTTCAATCTACCATCGCTGACTGTCACCCCACCTTCGCCGGAGGGAGATGTGTCGCGGAGCTGGCTCAAGCGTGATTGATGCTCCATTGTACTCACTACCCCAAGAGGAAGACCGGTTTTGAAGTCGACTTGAACAAGTTGGAAGGACTGATCAATCAGTCCACGGCCATCCATGCCGACTCGGAAGTGCGTGGCAGAGATCTCGAATTTGGGAGGTAAAGCAGAGAGCTTGGCCATCAGCTCGCCTAGTTGTCGTGCGATTCGAAGCTGTTTTGCGTCACGCATATATGCTTCTGTGAGTGCTGCCATCTCGTCTTCCTTCATCCACTGCTCAAGGCTGACGTTGGCCAGACCGCGATCTACATCAAAGCGGTAGTACCTTGTAGAAGTGTTGTAGTACATTCTTTTCATCTCATTGTCAACTCGTTGGGTACTAGTCGCCATTCCTGCAAGGGCAGAAATTAGAGCAATGTCCGTTCCCAATCCGAATGGTAACCAAGAACTGACGTTGCCAACGCTTGGGATTGACTGAAGTCCAGTGCCAACTGAGACAATGACGCCGATGGGTCGCCCCTCCCACAGTGCCTTCGCTGCGTAATCAACTTCCGCGCACGGGTTATTGAACCCAACCCCGCCGTCCAGATATGTGACTTTCGGTGTACCAAATTGCATCTCTTCGAAAAAGGTCGGCGCCGCAGAGGTTGCTCGTAAAGCCTCCCAGATCTTTGTTGTGCGGTCGTTGGGATCATACGTCGATAATATTCTAGGCAATCCCAGCGCTTGCTTCAGCGATGTGAGGACAAAGCCTCTGCAGCCTTTCGCATTCCTTTTTCTGTGCACGCTTTTCCGGGACTTGAGTTGCCACGTATCACTCCTGCATGGTGTCGCTTTCGCGAAAGGGTTATTTCTATCTGCCGCAGACAGTAGGGGCTGTTGTTCGTCGGCAATGTGGCTAGGTGGCGATGGCGCTCCATTAGAGCATGGTATCAAGCCTGGAGCGCTTTTCAGGGTTCCGACAGGGCTTTCTGTGACGATCTCCGGTACGGTGTCAGACCATATGCTGTCCCGAGGCAGTTCACTTTCGGGTAGCTCTTCGAAGAGCGAGTCGTCCCACATTAACTCGTCCGAATCGTAACCTAGGTCGACCAGGGCTTGCTTGATCGCGTTCTCTAAAACAAATCCCGAGAATCGATTCGCTCCTGTCGGTATTTTCCTCCCAAAGAGCTTGATTGATCTGTCGTTCTTGAAGATCTGTTCGGCGAGCTTTGTGTAGATGCCGATGCATTGCTTGCAATCAATTTGAAGTCGAGAAAGGAGAATAGCGATGATTCCGCCAGTACTTGTCCCCCCAATCAAATCGAAATAATCACAAGGCTTGAGTGGGCTGATTTCATGGTTCGGTCGTCTTCCTAACCTCTTTTCTTCTTGTGCAATGCTTTCCATCAGGTCATCCAGTACCATTAGACTTGACAGTCCTCTCACTCCTCCGCCATCGAGTGATAATAAGCGCAGGGGCGCGTGAGGGTTGGTTTCGGCGCTCGAGAGTTCCATGATGGCTCGCTCGCGTGGCGGCGAAGCCGAATAGCTGGAAAAGTTCTGTGTGCAGTACGGTGCTTCGATCGGCGGCTCACCGCCTCAGAACCTGGCTCAAGGTGGTTCCCCAGAATTCGATGGTCCTAGAAGATAGACCAGAACAGATCCATGTGTATGCTGGCTGAGCCTCCGGCGAATGTTTGCTTTTATGTGAGCTATAGTGTGGCGACGCAGTGGCTACAGTCACTGTAACACGCCGATGCGAGGCCAACTTTCCTAGTTGTGACAATATAAGAGGACACCGCGGTGAGTCAGGGTTGGTGGAAGGCAGAAAGTCAAAAGCTTCAGCCTTCTTGGTAGTGAGCCACACTTTCGGATCCGGACTATTTGATGTACGGTTGCCTGCTAGCCTAGAGTACATGCAAGTCTCAGATGACGACAACGTCGCAAATACTCGGGTTGCGAGGTGGTCGCCTCTGTCAGCTGCCTTATAGACTCGCGTTATAAGTCATGAGCCCGCGGCTGCTCAGCGCCTCACCTCGCATTTACATAATGAAGGTGTGCATGCAACTACGGGGATTCTGGGTATGCGAAGGGATCCGAGATGAGCCCAGGCCAACCAGGATAAGGTATTCTCCACATGGCGGAGAAGGCACAGTGTGGCATCGTCGAATTAGAAACACACTTGCCACAGCTAGCGCCCTCCATGTAGATGCATGCTTGCCGATTGCCGAAAACATGGCTGCATTGCGCTCAGAGAGTCATCCGAATAGGCTAAGAATTCAACTTTGCCCAATGATATACTGGCAAGGTGCTGCGCCTCCATTGAAAATGGAATGTAGGTCATCAACTTCCGGCCTGACCAACGTCAGCGTCGTGAGATGAGGCTCAAGTGTACGCGTGTGGCTACTGCGGAAGGGTTATACAGCCGCAGTAATCGTAAAATACTGTTGAAGTTTCCTTGCAGGATGTCTCAAAAGCCCACGGGCCAGTTGGCAATGTTCAAGCATTTGAACAAAAGCATTTCCTGACGTATTGCCTTGAATTTGACCGCGTTTCTGTTGGATCTAGGAAGCGGTCATGGGACAAAATGATGCGTTGGATACGGTATACCACGTGCTCGATGTCTGCATGATGGCTGCTGACGAGGCGACACGAGACTCGCAGGTTTGTGCTTTTACAGTGTGACACGCGAAATCCGGACGGATTTTATCCAGGATTGCTGAGATACCTCGTACTTGCACTTTGTACCCGAAGATGATTCGACCTACAAGGTATTATTCATCTTTCGTCCGGCTACTGTTACTGTTCAGTAACCCCCCCCTGTACAAGCGATACACCAGTGTATCTCGCAGCCCTAGTATAGGATTCGCAAAGTCTTTCTCCCTCAGTTCGTGCAGCTTGAACCCAACCTTCTCGAGCACATTATGTGAGGCTACGAGTTCTGGGTCCGTATGCGCTTCGGCATACTCGAAGCGTTCCTGCTGGCCCCCTGAAAAGTGCTCGAAGAAGAGTGGTATATATCCTCGCAATGCTTCCGTCGCGTAGCCCTTGCCCCAATAATTATTATTCAACATGTAGCCGACTTCAGGCGCTCGCACCGCACCTATCATACCGATAACGCGTGGCGAGGTGTTGGTGGAAGCATCCGGTGCAGAGGGAAGGAGCTCAATAACGAAGTTCCAGCAGTTCTCGAGGTCAAAGCAGCCTTGAATCCAGGCTTTGGACTTTTCGACATCGTCAGAAGGTAGCAGAGGTCTACAAGGAGTCAGCGCAATCGTGCGTATGCCATCGAGTGGACGACTACTTACGTATGTTTCATCACCTCTGGATGGCTGCGCATCAGCACAATGTCTTCTGCGTCTTCTATCATCAGAGGCCGAATCAGCAGCCTCTCCGTCTTAGCCGTGATCTTCGGGTCGACGATAACCATCTTCGGCTGCTCGAGGAAAGTCAAAGGCCATGTTGCGGTGTACGTCGCGTTATTAGTATTCCAGTATAGCTGCAGCCCATGCGCGTCTGCTTCCCAGTCATCGAGCGCTAGCCGCTTCAGACACCGTCTTTTGATGACACGTCCCTCAACAACAGCAAATCGACGCCCACAATTGCGACCCTAGACAGCATGACTCCCTGAGGAAACCCCGGAAAAGAAATAGGTGCAAATTTGCAAAGTTTTCTGGGACCCGCCTTCGGAAAATGTCACAATCTGTCATTTCTGCATCTGCGCAAGGAGCGACGTTTCTCATTCTGCTCCAAGTCGGCTCACGAGCCCTCACATTCGCTGTCAATCAGATACTTTTGCGCTTCTTATCGCCCGAGTTGCTCGGTGCCTCCGCCCAGCTCGAGCTATTCTCCATCTCGGTGCTGTACTTTGCGCGCGAAAGCCTGCGCGTTGCGGTGCAGCGGCAGACCCATGGCACCCAGGCGGTGGTCAACCTCTCTTACCTTGCGGTCTTCTTCGGCATACCACTCATTTACGGACTCGCACTTCTATGGCTATCTTCAGAAATACCCAACGTGCCACATTTCGTGGATGCATTGAGCGTGTATTGCTTGGCTACGTTCATTGAGCTTCTTACCGAGCCTGCCTTCTCAGCCGTACAGCAGAAGCTGCTGTACAGAATACGAGCTTCAGCTGAGAGTACGGCAACAGTCCTGCGATGTTTCGGAACGTGCGGGGCTGCCATTCTGGCCAGCAGGTACGGCGTGAACATTGGGGTTCTCCCATTTGCAATCGGACAGCTGGGCTACGCCGTGGCCTTGTTAGCTATCTACACGTACAAAATGTGGCCTGTAGCACAGGAGGGCAGATTCTCAATCTTTCCAAAACAGATACAGTCTACGAACGAGACGCCAGTGGTCTTCAACCACTTCTCAATACCGCTATTGCGTCTCACAGGGTCGCTCTCCGTACAGTCGGCACTCAAATACATCCTCACCCAAGGCGACTCCCTCCTCATGGCGCGCCTGACATCCCTTACAGACCAGGGTGCGTTCACCCTCGCATCCAACTACGGCGGCCTCGTCGCACGCATGCTATTTCAGCCCATCGAAGAAAGCAGTCGAAACCTCTTCGCGAAACTATGCACCGACACCGAGCCCGCCGCAGCCCCGCGCTTAGCTGAGCAAACCCAGAGCCTCACCAAAGCGTCCAAGATTTTGAAAATGATTATACGCATCTACGTCCTCATCTCGCTCTTCGCCGCCATCCTTGGACCCAAAGTAGCACCGCATCTACTCTTCATAGTAGCAGGAAGTAAATGGGCAAACACCTCGGCCTCGGAAGTCCTGGCAACGTACTGCCGTTACATTCCCTTCCTCGCCATCAACGGCGTGACAGAGGCCTTTGTCGCCGCAGTAGCTACCAACAAGGAGCTCTACACACAGTCTCTTTCCATGGGCTTATTCTTCGCGTGCTTCGCTGGCAGCGCCTGGTACTTTATATCGCACCTCGCATGGGGTGCCAGCGGCGTAATCGCTGCTAACAGTGTGAACATGGGTCTACGCATCGTCTTCAACGTGTGGTACATCCAGCGATTCTTCAAGCAGAGGGACGTTAGCTTCAGTGTGTTTGACTGCTTGCCTTCGAATCCGGTCTTGCTGTCTGCGCAATTCTATTCATGGGTGATGCAGTACAGACCGAGACCAGAGTGGCTCATGCAATACGGTGTATTTGGGGAGCTGGCGAGTCTAGGAGTTGTAGGCGCGTCTTGGGCGTTTGTTGTTCTCTTCTTTGAGGAGAAGTTTTTGATGGAATGTTTCAACACGCTGCGTCCATCCTCAGAGAAGAAAGATCAGTAGACTAGCTGCACAGTATTCCCGAGATCTATCCCTCTGAAACATGAAAGGTCGGACTGGCTGCGATCTTCGTCGTCCGCTCCTGTCCTCTGCTGCCCCGCCAACTCTCGGAACCGCTTTCCGATCGCACCAGCAAACTCTTCCGACCACTATCCTCCACACGTCATCCCCTCGCTCCCCAAGCCGCACCCCTAAATATTCGCGCATCACAAGATCTGACATTTACATAATATTCACGCATACCCCTGCATTTCCTGGGGGTAACGGAAACTCCGCAGTCTTCCAAAAAGAGATTGCCTGGGGGTAACAGAAACACACGCTTGCGGGGCGGACCGCGAACGGTGTGAGCACCGTCGTCTTATTGCGCTATTATCAGGCTGGGCAGGCTGGGCATTCGATTGCGAGAAAACTGTTGGGGATGACGGACCTGCAGACGTGCAAGCACTACCATGGGTTGGTGGACATGGGAAGGTATGCTTGAGTTCACTCTGTGATGGATGTTGTAGAGGGCGAGGCACTGTAAGAGACGAAAATTGAAACACATCCCGCTATGTTATGGTCAATAGATGAAGCGTATGATTTGACTGACTCATATAGCAATGGCATTCGCTTCTCCATCACCGACCTCTCACCTCAAAGTGCTCGCACACTACCCACCTTGTACCTTTCTCGAGCCGCTATATCGCTCTATGATGCACAATTCACATCTGGATCAAACGAACCCATACCGGTCCCGCAAGAAACCATCAAAAGCGTGATCAAAGCCCTACTACGGTTCAAAAGCACTTGTAAAGACTTCAATGTACCAGAACACCAGATCCGCATTGTAGCCACAGAAGCCACCCGCAAAGCCATTAACTCACAGGCGTTTCAGAACGAGATTCAAGAGAAGACTGGATGGAAAGTGCAGCTACTCGAGAAAGAGAAAGAGGGCAGAGTCGGAGCTTATGGTGTGGCGAGCAGTTACGCAAACGTAAGGGGCTTGGTGATGGATCTTGGAGGTGGCAGTACGCAGATCACATGGATTATGACTGCAGAAGGGGAAGTGAGGATGTTCGAAAAGGGTAGCGTGAGTCTGCCTTATGGAGCGGCGGCTCTGACGAAAAGGCTTGAAGCTGCTGGGTCAAGGCACAGCAAAGAATATAAGAATTTCGAGGAGGAGGTACGGGACGATCTAAAGAATGCTGTCCGACAAATCAACATTCCCACGGACTTGTTGCAAACGGAAGACGGTCTTCACTTGTACCTGTCGGGAGGTGGATTTCGAGGCTGGGGCTTTGTACTCATGTCACAACACAGCATCAAGCCGTACCCTATCCCGATCATCAACGGGTTCAAGGTGAAGGAAGGCTCGTTCCAGGATACGCAAGCAGTCCGCGCTGCAGTTTTTGACGACGACACGCCAGACATCTTCAGAGTGTCTCAGAGAAGGGCGAGCCAGGTCCCAGCTGTGGCCTTTCTTGTTGACTGTCTCTCCAAAGCATTGCCCAGCATCAAGGATGTTTATTTCTGCCAGGGTGGTGTGAGAGAAGGAATGCATTTCGCGGAAATGGCGCCTACCCAAAGACAGGAGGATCCTATCGTCACAGGAACTAAAGCGTATGCAAGAGAGTCGGTTTCTGAGCTCGTCGATTTGCTGCTTGTCGCTTGTCACACAGCCCCGAGGGTGTTGGACAGATCATTGATCACAGCCTTCGTCCAGGCCTTGTACGCTCATGCGGCATTTCCAAAGGACCTTTGCGCTGGTTCAGCACTCAGAAGCACGTCGACCGGCTTCTTCGCTGCAACGCACGGTGTCAGCCATGAGCAGCGTGCAATACTCGCAATCTTGCTTTGCGAGCGGTATGGTGGGTTCAGCTCAATCTCCCCTACGGAGCAAGATTTCTACCACCGTTTGTTGCGGTTGCTTCCCCACGGGGTAGCTTGGTGGTGCATGTTCCTCGGACGTGTTGCCGCGGTGGTCGCCATTGTGTATCCAGCTGGTGTGGTAAGCGAGTGCCGTCTGGAGATGCGGGCAGATTGGGTGCAGACCAAGAAGGGAAAAGACAAGCTCTCGATCTTGTTCAAGTTTTTGACCCTTTCTCAGGTCGACGAGATGGACGAAGCACTCAACGATGCGCTTGGGCAGGTAGACAAGGCGGGGAAGAAGAAAAACTGGGTCGCTGGGCATGGACATAAGGTAGAGGTAGGTCTTGTGGGGTGATTGAAAGACGGTCAAGCCCATGACCAAGACAGACACAGACGGGCTCTGAAAGTGATGAGCTATGCAATTACTACCTGCTTTGATATGTCTCTCCATGCATGCAGCCAACGCAGAGAACCTTGGACTTGCAAGACGCTGGGTTCTGACAATGAGTCAGGTAGAAGAACGGGTTTGTCGGTGCTCAGCTTGTGCAGCATGCAGTGGCGAGCATCGTGACACGTCCCGGGCAGTCGGAGGCCACAGTTCTCAGGGGCGAACCATCGTGACCTCGAGCGGGTGGCGGTGTGGAGTCATGGCCGTGAAGCAACGTGACCAAGCACGTCCAACGGCCAGAGACTCGACCGGAGCCGCACGCCGTTCGTGTTCCACGTGCCCCGAGCACCCACTGGTGAAAGGACACGTCTGGTCAGCCGCGCTACAAGCGCTGCGCGGTGCCAAGGATCGTGAACTACGAGGTGCTGGGTTGGGTTCGCGGTGGGGCGAATGGGGGGCGGTGCAGGGCTGGCGAGGGTGCTACGCACTGGGTCCATTAGCAATTATGGCGCACGCTTCGGTCATGGTGGTAAAACTCTGCGATCGAGTGCGTGCTCCTGTGAGGTTCTGCAGCACCCAGTCGGCCGCCCATTACGTGAAAGAGCCAATGGCGGGCGGGCGCGCTACGGCTAGTTTCTGGGGAAGCTGCCGGCCTGAGCTCGGCTTTGGGCGGGTCAATCGCGCATCGTCAGGTACCAGCAGCTTGCAGCAGCTGTCCCATGTTATAAAAATGGCCGCACCCGCCCAGCCTCCGGTCAGCACACCGCGTTGGCGACGCCCTGACCCCGTCCCTTCTTGCACCTCTTATCTATCCGCTCCTCCTTATCTCCCGCCGTTTCAGGCGCCCGGATTGCAGCGTGTCACACAGGGCACTGAAGACCCAAAACACCCTCTGCTGCCAGCGGGACTCAAGCATCGAGCCGTGGAACCTCCGATCCCAATTGGCGGCCGTAGCCTTATCCGTCTGAAAGCTTGACCTGCTGTCGTGCTGCGGTGCCTTCTTTCCCAGGTGAGCTAGCTGCGTCATAGTGTCCGCAGAACAAATAGGTGCTCAGCGACGACTTCCTCTGGCGGCGTGTACGGCGCGCATGCCCGTGTAGAACTTTCCATGGCCCAGTCCTTGCCTCCTGAGCTCTACTGTCGTTCCACTACCACTACGCACAAACTCAACTAGTATTGCTAGCATTGCTGACGCCGCTCTTTGTACCAGACCCCCCGCCAAACCCCTCGCAGACCGCCTCTACGCTAGTCAGGCCAACGTAGAATCAGTCCCACTCGCTGGACCATCTCTTCGCGGGCCACAGCCTCCTACGATCCCCAATCGCTAGCGGGCTTTTACTATTTCTACTGGGTTGATCATACAGATCACCCTTCCTCAGACACATCGCATCATGTCGACTCCAGTTAATGGCGCCGTCGGCGCTCCGCAGAACAAACTCCTCGACCAAGTCGTCCAACCTCCAGTTAGGAACCCTTCGCCGCTGCCCACACACCTCAGCCTCCCGGGCTCTGGACACTCCACACCACGGGTACTTCCCCGGGAAGGCCCTGGTGGCTCCGGATATGTTGCCCAGAAGTTCGAGGGCAAGGAGAAGCAGATGGAGGAGGTCATGGACCGCATAGAGGAGAAGGGCTTCCTTCCTTCCGAGTTCGTCGAGACGGAGACAACTTGGTTTTACAACGAATTGGGAATTGATGACATGTACTTTGCGACCGAGACGGTCGACACGTAAGTAGAGACGGATCCAACCACTGACTGATGCTAACACTGGCCAGAATCGTTAACCACGTCCTGTCCCTGTACGCCGCCAAAGTTGCCGCATACGCCCGCCAGGACAAGCGCATCGAGATTCGCTTAGATAAGGAAGCCGACGATCACGCTGTGTACATTGATACAAGCAGACCGGGGGTCTCAGTTGTCGATGGTCCGCAATACGAAAAACGCATCGGTGAGAGGTATCTTCACAGGTCCAAGGGTGCGGCGGGCTACCGTGTGGAGAGCTTCCGTTCCGCTAGCCCTCTGCCCGGCAGCCAGGACCAACAATTGCGCTGTTACTTCGTGTACCAGTGCGACTTCGTTGATCCATCTCCAAGCGCTACCGAGACCAACATCGAGAAAATTGGAGATAAGCGTTTCCTTCAGAAGGCAACTGCCAACACCAAGAAGATTTACCAGGAAGCTTTGGAAGTTGCCGTGGAGCGAACAGGTCCCGTCATCGAGTATTTCGATATCGAAGGTTCTCGTGATAAACGATTGGTCATTGCCTATAAGCAGGGCACCGCCATGGGCTTCTTCAGCGCTCTGAGTGATCTCTACCACTACTACGGCCTCACCACGTCCCGGAAATATGTCGAGCAATTCTCTAACGGCTATACCTGCATGTCTCTGTATCTTCAGGAGATGGCAGGAGCGGCTGGCCGCAAACACCCACCGATTGAGGCATCTGTCCACCAAATCATCAAGGAGATCTCCTTGCTGTACTGCATTCCCCCAGAACAGGTTCCAAGCACATTTTGCTACTGGACGCCTGAGTCTACAGGAGACCATCTATGCCCACTGTGTTTGGGTTTTCATTTCACATTTCCTCAATCGACTTGGAAGCGAATACACCGCTTTGGCTTCCATGCTAGACGCACAACAGTGCGCACGCTGAATTGTTATCGAAGCTGAAGAAGAGGTTGAGAACTGAAACATTCACTGCCGACTACATTCTTGAAATCATCAACGAATATCCGGAATTAGTCCACAGCTTGTACCTTGCTTTTGCGAACACGCATTACGTCCAAACGCGGGGTGAACAAGACGACTTCCTACCGACATTGAGTTTCCTTCGCCTCAAGGTAGACAAGGTCCTCACCGACAGCGAACTGACAGATGCGATCAACAAGGTAGTCGTCAACGAGCACCACCACATGGTCATGAGCTCGTTCCGCATCTTCAACAACTCCGTCCTCAAGACCAACTTCTACACTCCCACCAAGGTTGCACTGAGTTTCCGCATGGACCCGAAGTTCCTCCCACCTTCAGAATATCCTCAACCCTTGTATGGCATGTTCCTTGTCATCAGCTCGGAGTTCCGCGGTTTCCATCTTCGATTCCGCGATATCGCCCGTGGCGGTATTCGCATCGTCAAGTCTCGCAGCCAAGAAGCATACGCTATCAACGCGCGATCCATGTTCGACGAGAATTACAACCTTGCCAACACACAGCAGCGTAAGAATAAGGATATCCCGGAGGGTGGCTCAAAGGGCGTCATACTACTTGATTACCATCACCAAGATAAGGCACGTGTTGCTTTTGAGAAATATATCGATAGCATTCTGGACCTTCTTCTCCGGCCAATCAGCCCTGGTATCAAGGATCCTATTGTAGATCTTCACGGCAAGGAGGAAATTCTCTTCATGGGTCCGGATGAGAATACTGCTGACCTTGTCGACTGGGCAACCGAGCACGCTCGTTTCCGCAATGCGCCTTGGTGGAAATCCTTCTTCACTGGTAAAAGCCCCAAATTGGGTGGTATACCGCATGACCGCTATGGAATGACCACCTTGTCGGTTCGTGAATACGTCTTGGGTATCTACCGCAAGTTGAACCTTGACCCAAGCAAGGTCAGGAAGCTGCAAACGGGTGGACCCGATGGTGATCTGGGTTCCAATGAAATTCTCCTTAGTAACGAGAAGTACATTTCAATCGTCGATGGCGCAGGTGTTCTTGTGGACCCCCAAGGTATCAACCACGAGGAGCTTCTTCGACTAGCCAAGGCTCGTGTCATGATCAACAAATTCGATGTCTCTAAGCTCTCTCCGGAAGGTTATCGAATCCTGGTCGACGAGAACGACGTCAGGCTGCCGAACGGCGATCTTGTGCCTAACGGCACAACCTTCCGCAATACCTTCCATTTGCGACATGGGGCCGGATTGCAATATGACACTTTCGTCCCTTGCGGAGGTCGTCCTGAGTCCATTGATCTCACGACAGCCAACAAGCTCATCGTCGATGGAAAATCGATTATCCCCTACATTGTCGAGGGTGCCAACCTGTTCATCACCCAGGATGCCAAACTCAAGCTAGAGAAGGCTGGCTGCATTCTCTACAAGGATGCGTCCGCAAACAAAGGAGGCGTGACTTCGTCTTCTCTCGAAGTTCTCGCATCCCTTACGTTCGACGATGAAGGCTTCGCCAAGCACATGTGTGTTGGTGAGGATGGAACTCCGCCGCAATTCTACAATGACTATGTCAAGTCGGTGCAAACTATTATCCAAAATAACGCCAGACTTGAGTTCGAAGCTATCTGGAGGGAACACCAGAAGACCGGCACCCCTCGTAGCATCCTGAGCGACACCCTGAGCATTGCGATAACCAAGCTCGATGAGGAGTTGCAAAAGACCGATCTGTGGGACAACATCGAGTTCAGGAAGTCTGTCCTCAACGAGGCTCTTCCGAACCTGTTGCTGGAGAAGATTGGTTTGGAGAAGATTATGGAGCGGGTGAGCTCAAAACCTCGATAAACCCAGGACTCAAGCTAACGAATTATATAGGTGCCCGACAACTACATCCGCGCCATATTCGGCAGCTACTTGGCGAGCCGGTTTGTTTACAGTTACGGCATCAACGCCAGCCAATTCGCCTTCTTTGATTTCATGAACAAGCGAATGGCTAAACTCAGCATCAAGGCATAAGCCCCTCAAGGTCGCGACCATTATTTCCATAATATACCTCATAATGCATTACGTGGATCTATAATTGGCGTTGGGTAGGGAAAAGTTTGGTTGGGACACATCTGCGGTCGTTATTCCTGCATGGGGAGGATAGGATGATGGGCGCGTATGCACCGTAGCCGCCCATGGAGGCGTGGCTGGATGCAATTCATACAAATCAATTTACATGCATTCTGCATTGTTACTCTTTTTGGTTCCGTTTAGGATGATCAACGCTCATTGATGTGTCTGAGTGTGTGCAAGCCATTGTTTTCCAGGCGTGTCGCGCGGCCATCTAGAGCACCAAGTCTGGCGGGGAACGTCTAGAACCCCGAACTCAGATCAAAGGCAACCCACCCATCGTATGCGCAAGCATCAGCTAAACTGAGCAAATGATATACACCGCAGGCTAGTACCCAGCCAATGATCGGACTTTTTGCCTAGATTCAAAACATCTCAGGAAGGAAGGACGTGCGTTGTACGTAGGGCAGATGAAGTAGCCCCCCTCCTCCTCGCGTCGCGGCCCTCTTCATCACAACAAAGCTGCCGTCGCCCTCCCACAACACATCGCTCCAGTACTCACAGTAAGTTGAAGTTGAGTCGCGCATACTTTTATTGTAAGCTTCTTCTGTCGTCCCCTTCGTGTCATTCCTCGTTGCCCATGGTTTTAGCCAGACAAAGTGAGCGCGCGGCGCGAGACACGCGCCTCGCTCAAGAGAGACAGCACGTATCTTGAGCGCTTTGCACGCAACGCGTGTCTCCGCATGCGCAACAGCACGGGATAGAATCGCGTGTATTTTTTCTACACGACACAGCATTTTGTAGAGCAGTTTTCCTGTATTTACGAGGATCGCATTCCGTCGAGATAACGGCGTGGAGTAGCGCTAACAACCCACGGTTCAGCTCAGCTTTCTTCGCCCAACACAAGCACGCGCCCAGCACTTCAACTCTCCTCGCCTCCAGGATTCATACACGGAACACCAGCAAGAACAATGGCCGCCCGAACCGCCACCGCGACACCCACAACGCGCAAGACGCGCACCGCGACCAACTCGCTTCCCAAGAAGATCGAGGCCGCCATCGAGCCCGCGCCTGCGCCCAAGAAGCGTGCCACAAAGGCCAACACGAGCAAGCCACGCGACAAGAAGGTTGCCGCAGGACGCGTCGAGAAGAAGAAGGCGCCTGCGACCACCAAGAAAGCTCCGGCTGCTAAGAAGACCGCAACGACGAAGAAGACTACGACGACGGCTAAGAAGCCTGCGGCTAAGAAGGCCGCGGCGACGAAGAAGACGCCCGCAGCGAAGGTGGAGAAGGAGGTTGAGAAGGCGGAGGCGAAGGTGGAGAGCAAGGTGGAGAAAGCTGCGAAGGTAAGTCTTCCTCCAAAATTAGTGCTTCTTGTAGGCGATGTGACTGACGTATCATGTGTACAGGCTACTGGAGCGAAGGTATGACGCGTCCTTCTCGCGAGACTGTCTATTGTGCGCGCAGACTACTAACGTGCAACAGGAAAAGAAGACTGCTACCAAGGCAGGTAGGTCCAAGAAGGCGTAGAGGTAGTATCAAGCGCATCTCGGTGTTTGGCGTACGCGTCTCGTTTCATTTTGTTGCCCGGCTTTCTTCAATGGTCTTGTTGCGGGGTTATGAGTGTATTCTGTCCTGCTTGAGACGGTGAACGGTCTGTTCCGACCTGGACGCAACGATGGATCTGCCTGTTCACGGTCTGTTGCTTGCAGTACAAGGGAAATGGGTTTATGGCCTGTTCTGTTTGCACGATACCCACGGGTTCGGTCTGGGGCGCAGGATCGATAGTAATGATGAGTTTTCTTCTACGGTTACTCCTCTTAGCAAGAACTCCACGGCCGGTGTTCCTCATCGCGTCTGTAGATACGCCTTTTTTCTGGGCGTGCGCCTGCCGTCTCACATTTGATTCGGTTTGCTGTGTGTTCGCGCCAGAAAGGCTCCGAAAAGTTTCCTCGGCCACTTCGTGAGAAGAGGCACAGGAAAAGTCGAACGAGGCGCAATTCTGCAGATGATGGTCTTGACCAAATGGATGAAATAGATAATCTTGGGTATCAAAATATTTCCGTTATTCTAGCTCTTGCCCCTACGTTGTCACGAATTCCGTGTTCACCACCGAGACCCGTACAATCTTCATGTCGGGTCAGATCCCAGCCCAAGTCCGGCTACCGACCACTCAGCAAGGCCGGCTCTCCAACTCCTTGACAATGGCTAGCGGGGCGCTATGCATGGCTGGAAGTTCGCCGTGTTGCAATGAAGTGGTAGTTGAGCGTTTTGGCAAATGAAGAGTGCCCTTGTCTGTCTAGCTTGTTAGCGGCGTTGGTTCAGTCGCTCCGCTGCAGAGACCCGCATTCCAACAACGCCTTGCAATGCTTTAGTAGATCCTGTGAGCTAGATCAATTGCTTTCTGCATGCAAATCTTAAATTACTTTCTTCAGCCGTCCATGGACGCCTCGAGAAACTCGTCTTTAGGCTCTTTGGGCTCCTGGGCTTCATGATATTGAATCGCGTCGTCGATGTAGCTAAGGACGGCACCAAGGCTGTCTTCGTCTTGCGCATCTAGTTTCAGGAATGAGACCATGCTGAAGTCGTCGATCAGCTGGGCTACAGCCTTGTTTAGCCTGTCAAACGAGGCCCCGCTCATCACGCTCTTGGTCTCGCCTGGGTCTTGGTAGCCTTTCGTCTCTTCTTGCTCCTCTCCCTTCACCTTGCGCGTAGGGTCATCTTCTAGAAGCCCTGGGTCAGGGTCGAGGAAGCGTTTCAGCTCCCGTTTCGCCACCTGGCCCTTGACCAGGTCCATCTTGCTCAAGATATTGATGTGGGGCATCTCCAGCATCAACATGGCACTCATGGCAGAGAGTGTGCCAGAGAAGAACTTGGGGCGGTCGACGATGAAGGTTGCCTCGAGCAGGTACGCGGCGCACATGTTGATGTTCAGCGAGCCGCGCATCAGTGTTTTGACGAGATCTGGCAGAATGGGCACGTGTGTGTACAGCTCGATCTGGCCAGGCATGTCGAAGACGATCAAGTACTCGTCGGTGACCTCCTCGAGCGGATCCGTCAGGAAGTCGAGGTTCTCCATGAGAAACTCGAAGCAGTAGATGAGGCCGCCGTTGGGCCCCAGGCTCATCTCCTCCATGACATCCTCGAGGCTGATGAGGTCCTTGATGTCGAGGTCTGGCTCGAAGGCGAAGTCTTCGGCGGCGGGGTCGAGGTTCACGTAGAAGCACGGGCGCTTGTTGTTCTGCAGATGCTGGATGAGGGAGGCGCAAAAGGTGGATTTGCCGGCGCCGGCGGGGCCCTGTGCGGCGCAGTCAGCGTGGGTTCGCGCGTGCAGCGTCCGGAGACATTGCTCGTACCATGACCAGCGTGCCGTACTTGCTCATGGTTGATGGCGGTGGGCGTTGGTGGTGGTGCGGGAAGTTTTGACGCGCCGTGGCAGAAAACAGCACCGAGAGGGCCGTTGGGGCGGTGGCATGGCGGGGCACCAATGCGAAAGCCCCTCGGTGGGGCGGTGAATGGCGTGCTAGGCCTGCTTCCCACTCTTTCGATAGGCCTGCGACGTCGGCGGCATTGCACGTTTTCTCGGCAATTGGCGCAGATTCTCAGACGAAGGCCCTGACACGGCTTCCGACCTTCTCTTAAAGCCCCGAGCCCTTTCTGACCCAGCCTCCCCACCCACGCCTACATTTTACATCCTCTTCCCCTCGACACCACCACACGGTCGCAAGTCCTACACTACGCCTTCGACAAGCACCTCCTCTCCTCCCACAGCCATGACGCAGACAAACGGCCAGACGGTCCCCGGACCCAAGCTCAACGTACGCCTCCATGCCTGCCTGTGCCATTGACCTCCAGCGGGGTACTGACTCTTGCCCAGGGCAACACCTTCCTCTTCACCTCCGAGTCCGTTGGTGAGGGCCACCCCGACAAGATTGCGTACGTGCCCTTCCGCTGCCCTCTGCCCCTGCCGCCTCGCATACAGTCGGCTGTTCATAGCCGGGCACCACACCCCGCACTTGAGACACGCCCAGCACGCAGTCCGCAACACTGACACCCCGCAGCGACCAGGTCTCCGATGCCATCCTCGATGCCTGCCTGCGCGAGGACCCGCTCTCCAAGGTCGCTTGCGAGACTGCCACCAAGACCGGTATGATCATGGTCTTTGGTGAAATCACCACCCAGGCCCGCCTCGACTACCAGAAGACCATCCGTGATGCCATCAAGGACATTGGCTACGATGACTCCAACAAGGGCTTCGACTACAAGACCTGCAACGTCCTCGTCGCCATCGAGCAGCAGTCGCCCGACATTGCCCAGGGTCTTCACTACGACGAGGCTCTTGAGAACCTCGGTGCCGGCGACCAGGGTATCATGTTCGGATATGCCACCGACGAGACCCCCGAGCTCCTGCCCTTGACCCTCCTCCTCTCCCACAAGCTTAACAGCGCCATGAAGGAGGCCCGTAACAGCGGCGAGCTCCCTTGGCTCCGCCCTGACACCAAGACCCAGGTCACCGTCGAGTACGCCCACGACAACGGCGCCGTCATTCCTCTCCGTGTCGACACCGTCGTCGTCTCGGCCCAGCACTCCGAGGACATCACCACCGAGGAGCTCCGCAAGGAGATCAAGGAGAAGATCATCAAGAAGGTCATCCCCGCCAAGTACCTTGATGAGAAGACCGTCTACCACATCCAGCCCTCTGGTCTGTTCATCATTGGTGGACCCCAGGGTGACGCCGGTCTTACTGGCCGTAAGATTATCGTCGACACCTACGGTGGTTGGGGAGCCCACGGTGGTGGTGCTTTCTCCGGAAAGGACTACTCCAAGGTCGACCGTTCCGCTGCCTACCTCGGCCGCTGGATCGCCAAGTCTCTCGTCAACGCTGGCCTTGCTCGCCGTGCCCTGGTCCAGCTGTCGTACGCCATTGGTGTTGCTGAGCCCCTGTCCCTCTACGTCGACACCTACGGCACCTCGAACAAGTCTTCTGAGGAGCTTGTTGAGATCATCAAGGCCAACTTCAACATGCGTCCCGGTGTCATTGTCAAGGAGCTGAACCTCACCAACCCTATCTACAACCAGACCGCCAAGAACGGTCACTTCACCAACCAGGTACGCACTTCCACCTCCAATTTCCCAGATTCTTTTGCTGACTGTACAAAGGAATTCACCTGGGAGAAGCCCAAGACTCTCAAGTTCTAGATGTAATAATACTGTAATTGCATGCGTGCGTTGAATCAACTTCAGCCACGATGGTCACTTTTTAACGACGACATGACATGCATATCTCTGGCGGTTAAAATTCCGTCTTTCAACAAGTTCGGCGTCGGGAAGGGATACCCCTTATACCTTAAAATTTTCACATTTTCAGGCTTTTCCCGAGTCATCTATAGACGCGACGCTTTCGAAAGAGGCGTGGCAACGATCTTCCACAGCCTGTGCCAGCAAGAAGGGCACGCCTTTTGGATCAGGATGGTGGGGTTGGAGATAAAAGCGGATAGAGCTGCTATCCTTTGCTGAGGGGCATCCTTGCCGAGCAAGGCAATACATTGTTTCCTCGCAATAGTTCGTGTCTTGTCTCGCAATTGTTGTGCCCCGTGATCAAGATTCTCCGTGCAAGAAGGCCTGCTGCCCCACGATGCGAAGTACAAACACTACGGAGACTTACTAGTAGGTAGGTTACAAGGCCTGCGCGGTCAGACGGAGGCTTTGTCGGAGGTTTGTTCGGCGATTTCCAGTTACGGATTTTGGGATCGGTGAGATGGTGCTATTGGTGGGTACATCCAACGTCTGCGCCTCAGGCAGGAATGCAGGATTACACCCCGAAGCTAACCGTGCGCAGCACCGAGCGTCGGTAAGCAACAACAAAACTCGAAGACTACTCAACATGGTCAGGGTCTTTGATATCCAGAAACATAGATCACTTTCTAGAAGACGACGGTCGCGGCCATGGCCCTACTGTGTAGATGTTGCACCGCCACACGTTCGCCGTACGTCATAACGCCACCAGGGTCTTCCATTCAAAGGCGAAGCAACGGTCTTCTACATCCTACTGACTCCAAGTACCTCCTTGTCACAATCCTCCGTCCGCAGCTCGCATAGCTCGTTTCTCGGTACCTTGAATCCCACATCGCTACAAAGGACGCCTTACTCCGCGCTCGAATCCCAAAGGCATATTTACTACGACTTTCCCATCCGGCCGTTTTGCAACATGGCCACATCCTCGTCACAGCCAGCAGATGCGCCGCCATCTTATGAACTAGCAACCGGCAGTTCCTCAGAACCGAAACCCCTTCGCCGTGTCTCTACTGACGGCCCTGCTTCACGGACAGCGCGAAACGGTATCCCACCTGAACACCGCCGCTCAATGGAAGATGAAAATCGCGATCTCCCTCCAGGATGGGTTCGACAATTCGACCCCACAGAACACCACCAATTCTTTGTTGACACCAAGGCCAACCCACCCCGGAGTATCTGGACGCATCCCTACGACGACCCGGACTTCCTCGCCACACTGAGCCCAGAAGAGCGCAAGAAATATAGCCGCATGCACCGCAGCGTAACACTCGAGGACATCACGGCCGAGAGCAGCGACGACGAAGATCACCACCACCCCAAGCTCCCTCCCCGCACGAAAGCCGCTGGTGGCACCTCACATGCATCGTCTTCCGACCAGCCAACCGGCATACACAAGTTCACCCGCAAGATGAAGGACAAGCTCACGGACAGCACGCACGAGCAGCGTCAGCGACAGCGTAGCCAGCGCGAAGAAGCAGAGCGAAAAGCGTACCAGGCGCATATGCAGGCCAGAAAGGCAATGGCGCGCGCAATGGAGACAGGGCAGCCGCAATTCTTGTGCAAGGATCAGCAGGGTCGCGACGTGTTCATCGAACCACCGGGCGGTCCTGGTGGCTACGGTTATGGGCCGCAGGGAGCGTACGGGTACAGTCCTTACGCACAAGGTCCTTATGCAAATCCTAATGCCAGGTTTGTTCGCCCAAGTGGACCGTATGGGAGGCCTTATGGCTATGGTTATGGTGGTGGCATTGGGGCGCCTGTCGCGGCGGGGTTCCTGGGTGGTGCGCTGCTTGGTGGGCTAATGTTCTAAAGTCGTGGTTGTCGTTGGTGGGGGAACGGCTCAGCCAGCTCGAAAAAGAGGGCTGTGTTTGGGCGTTTAAGTGAAGATACCTTGTTCTATTCTGGGGGGGTAAGCGTGCACTCTGCTGCATAAATTCTCATGTCTCATACAATAAGTGTCTTACGTAGCTTAGTTAGCTCACGCAACACGAATTAACAGGTTGATACTTCAGTATTCTGCTAGGAACAAGGAACGGTCTGCAAGATATCGTGCAAGTAACAACTCAATCCGACTGGAACCAGAGTTCGCGCCGCATATGCACAATCAACACTGCCTCACCACGCCGACAGATCCAGCTTCGAAGCTGACATGTTATGTCCGAAATTGAGACGTCACTAGAGCTTACGTAGAAACAAAACTTCCGTTTTCACTAGCACACATCGTAGAGCCTGTCATTTTACAGTCACACTGACATTTCTGATTTTTTTCCGCACCATGCGTGTATAGTCGGTCTCCAATACATCAAAAACAATCATGTCGAGTCCTCCAGAGGTCTTCGTAAGGTCGACAAAATAATGGTCAGTACGGGGGTCGAACCCGCGACCTTGGCGTTAACAAGGGAATATTAGCACCACGCTCTAACCAACTGAGCTAACCGACCTAGTCGTTGTACAATGATTATAAAACTGTCATTTTATGATGTATATATATCATAGAGCACTTGGACTGAAAAGCAGTAAGACATGAAGCTTGAATAATCAAGATCTTGTACTTTAAGGGGAAAAGTTAGATAGCTTAGCGGGGTAAGTCACGGGTCTGGACAGGCAAGCGAAGCTGGTGCTTACCGAACATTACTAGAATAGCGCCCGCTTGAACCCTCCTCAAACTTCTTGCGCACGTTATTCTTCCTCGAGCCATTGCAAGGGCCACACAACGTCCGCAAATCTACCAGACGATTCATGCACTTCTCCCTCGACCACGCCATACGATTGAGATGAACAACCAGACTGTAACAAATGTTTTGATAGTCGTTCAACGAGTACAGCTTCTGAGTCTCGCCCGGAGACTTAGCATTATTAGAAGAGGATAACCCATGTGGCTCTGCTACACATGACTCGGTCTACTATCACTTTTAGTCAGATGTCCCGGGAAGCTAGACTTGCACAGGGCACGCATGCAGCCCGAGCAAGGAGAGGGAGAACATCAAGTTATTAAACATTGACAACCGATCGCCATCTTAAGACACTTAGCAAAGACCTACTCACTCATTCTTGCCGATTCTATCTTGAGAGTACTATTGTGGACCTTTGTTACACCCGGATGGACCCACTGGTGGCGTCGCTTCCCTGACATGAGTTTGTACAAACCGACAGCAGTGACTAGAAACGGATGTAGAACACAGTACTGGCAATTTTCCTCGAGGTGGATACTTCTGGCAATACTTCTGCCAACTACAAAGTCCCGGATCGCGAAACTTCGCAAACATGCCATAGGTACCGCTGTCATAATCGATCCGAAATTGCTAAGGGCTTCCACGGTCAAAATCAAAGCGCCCCATTCCGTCCTCTAAGCGTAGCCATCGAAGTGAAGCACAATCAATCAAAGATTCAACTATTTCGTACCTAAGTTGTATCAAGCACGTCGATCGTCTCGAAACCAAGATACTCTGATGCTAGCTGCTGAAAGCAATTCCAATCAGCTATTTCTAGACACCACCACACCCCGCAAAAGTAAGCTCGTGAGACCGCCATTGCTGAATTGCTATTTGTTATCATGTCGTTCGAAGTTGGGCAGACCATATAGTCCACGAGACCGCAGCTTCCGACAACGCCTGACAAGGCCAACACGTCGCTAGTATACTTGGAATTAGGGCGTAGCCCTTGATCTGGAGGAATTCTCTGAAATCCATGGTTGATACTAAGAGTCAACACATTCGAGAAAGAGGTTCCTCGAGCGGGCAAGCTTCTGGTTCATGGAGGCTCTTCAACCACAAAGTCGAATGAGCGAGCTAAGGTCAAGCGAAGGCAGGTAAGATTGTCGAAAATTATGGCTCGTGATCGCATGGTGATGGTGAGGCATTTCACGATTGTTTCTAGTATGGCTGCAGTGAGCTCGAGCTTCCAAAGATATTGGATGTTGCTGTCTAGCAAGGGTCGAAACGCATGCTATCAATGGTCAGCTCAATCGTCTCACGGGACGATTGAGAAGCCTACGCAAACAGACTGCACACCATTAAGGCGTACCAGCTGTTACGAGCACCGTGAAGTGATTATTGCGTCAGTCACAAACCTTCTAGATCGCTAAGTCTCTGTTTGCATGTACTAGAATCAAAAGTGGATGGATATATAGAGTCGGCTCTGCCCAATGAACAGTTCGAGCCTCCGGGTCTTGTAACCTGATTTGCTCCTCAAGAGGTGTAGGGCTATCATTGATCTAGCTCTAATCATGCAGGTGCAACGCTAGTGAAGTCGCGCGTCGATCTGACATCTGTACATTGCATATGTATGACTTGCAGATGTGTGACTTACAGCTGAAGATTGATCGTTGAAACATCTTAGTACGGCGTTCCTGCTATATGTAAAGGGGAGCTGTTTCTAGTGTCGGACACAGTGCGAGAAGAACGGTCTGATGCGGGGTGTTTAAGCAAAGCTCGTAAGTGCCCAGATGCCAATGGATGCTTACAGCACAGATCAGTTCGCATGTGGGCAATAGAGGCTCTGAAAGAAGGACTGGTGACCGAATGGTAATGGTTCCAGCTGACCGCCAGCTTAGAGCAGCTGTGGTGGGATGATGTCAGAGCTAGCACGTCCTGGATAACTACGAGAGCCCACAATGCCATCACCGTGCCTACCCAAGGGGACATCAGATCATTTCGCAAAAAAAAAAAAGTCTTTGTTATAAAGGCAGATTCTTTTGAAGCTTGCAAAAGCTGCGAGGTGATGTGATGCGGTGAACACACGGTTTGGTGCAGCACCTAACGAAGCCAACGTCTGGGGTGGACGGCGTCCGCCACCGCGTATCACCACACCGCTCCATCGAGCCTCCTACAGCAACCTGCATCTGCGAACTGTTTAACGCGAAAGACAGGTTTGCCAATCGCGTTGCGCACAGCGCTTTCTCATAAGAGCGTTGTGGGGATCCGAGCGTCCAGCTGGCGCTAGAACCAGGCATTTGCGGTCTTGCGAACCGGACCATGCGGTTTTCAGCCAACGGTCAAGTCACGAACATGCAGCTGCTACCAAGAAAGCTGAGAGGTCTGCCTGCCTTGCAGCGGAACCTCACCGATGTCATGGATGCGGGTGGGCGTCCAAAGTTTGAGGTGGCGGGATTTGCTGCACCAGCACCCGCCTCTCTATTTTAAACCTTGGGCGACCTCAGAGCACCTCCGCTCAGGATTTTAACTTAGCAAGTTTTGGCCTCACCTAGCGATGCGATAGTAGCGCCGAGTGTGCGCACAGTCGGGACCATATTCACGGTTGCACAAAGGACTGTTTGTCGAGATGGAGGTCACAGAGAGTTTCACGAAAAGTCCTGCACCGCCGCTGCCACCTCGCAACCCAAACCATCGATACTCACAACGGAAGCCTACTTCTGTCGTACCGAACAACACAGCCAAGCTCGTTCCGAAAGCTTTGTTCAGCAAAAGAAGTGGACTGCCGCCCTTGAACATACACATCGAAGTACAAGGAAATCCGGACTGGTCTTCGCGCCCTTCCTCACAATCATCCGGTCCTCCATCACCAACGACTTCATGCGAATCTTTTGCCTCATATGCATCGTCAGTATCTACAGTGTCCGGACCCAGCTATATTACCGAAAGACCAACGTCGCAAGCGTATTCATTTCCACCACCAGATGTTTGCAACTGGGGCAATGAGTGGGAACCGTCCTATACGCCGAAGCCCCGCTTGAGGAGAACGAAGACACCCAAGAAAGAGACACTAAGAGATCTGCGGGCAAAAGATAGCGACGTGTGCCTGCAGAGGGTATACGAGCAACAGCTCGAACTTTACTTGAACGGGGCTCTGTTTCCGCGGACGAAGTGGAAGGATGATTTGGTGTGTCTCGTGGAAGACTGAGCGACGATCCATGCGTAATGTTCAAAACTAATGTTGGTGAGGGTTCCGATGTGCCTTAGACCACCGAGGCATGATATTGATGAGTGCAGTGGGTATACATTTTTAAGGAGTATTTTGGAGTAACATTCGATGATACCAGGTCACTTTGTAGGGAGGACTTTGAGAGTATAAGGACTCTATGGATATATGTGCCCATGTGTTATCGTAAGGCAGTAATGCATTAATGTTGTGTATCTTACAGTTCAACCATAAATAACTTATTCTGCATATTATCAGCGCCATCGAGACAGAAGAAGCACTCTCATTGCTCTTACTTCGTTATCAAGCTACGAGCAAGGTTTGTTCCAATGACCCTCAACTCATCTACGCGATATCATCTAAGAGGCCTCTATATCAAGGATCCGTCTGGTTCGTCGCATCTAGCCTCGGACTCAATACAGATGTACAATAGCGTCAAGAAGCGGTGGCGTACGAGTTGCCTTGGCTGACATATGTCAAGCCCAGGGATGTGAGCTGCTACTGTCTAATTGATACTTCGAATGCGTGCCATATGTGTTCTACTTTCACGACAAATCCTCAATCTTGAACGCAAAACCATTAGCCTACAACGGACTTACACAAGTATACTGAATTACATCAACCATCTATATTCCCCATTCCTGTCTACCGTACTGAGAGCCTGCTCTTCTGCCTAGCTACCCACCTTCACTCATGCATCTTCACATTGGGCACCCCTCGTTCGATAGTATAACCAACCAAGATTTTTGATCCTGCTCGCTCGGATTTCTGACAGCATGCTGTGGAGACACAAGATTCCGAAGACGATTCGTTGTTAAATTGGGCGTAATCGTGAGCTTGGTATAATCCCTTGCGTCCATTCGCAGCCCCTCTACTACCAGACAGCCACACCCTACGTCCGACTGCGGACCAAATAACGGCTCGCCACCAGACTCCTGCACCGTCATTCTATGCAACCCCCACACCCGCGCGCCACAGCATGTGAGACGCCCAATCCGAGTCCAGATATCGGATAGATCCGGACCCGTCCCTTTCTCTTCCCGCGGCAAGATAGCGGATCCGCATACCTGGGGCGCGCCGAGTTTTGTGTGGTAGATGTTGTCGAAGACGCTCTGACGGTGCTGCATGTAACGAGCAACAACGGCGATGGTCATTGGGAGGATGAGGTGGGAATGTCAAGTCGATATCGCGATAGAGTAGTTGAATCGCGACAAGTTGGGCTTTCCATCGTGCCTCACAATGCTCCAAGTTGTCAAATGAATGCTCCAATGTAAGTATCCTATTGTTGTGCGACAGAGCTCGTTCCATCGTTTATCATGCACGACATCACTTGTGAAGCAATAAGAAATTGACGAACATGTAACACTGGTACTTAATTTTGCATCGTCTACGTTACGTCGAAGAACAAGCAAACTCGCTCATCATAATTGCTAAAAGGTGTCTGAGTGGATACAGGATGGTGCCAGAGAGGTGGTAGGGGGTATCGCAACTGAATATCCATCCGGACTTTTTTTCGGCATCCAAATCTGCCAGTCTATGTCCAACAAAAGATGAGCAGGCGCCGGGGTAGTGACCGAAAAT
Source organism: Didymosphaeria variabile (assembly GCF_027946475.1). Classification (NCBI taxonomy): domain Eukaryota; kingdom Fungi; phylum Ascomycota; class Dothideomycetes; order Pleosporales; family Didymosphaeriaceae; genus Didymosphaeria; species Didymosphaeria variabile. The sequence continues at coordinate 2,291,728 of NW_026611627.1, read as the reverse complement.
GCAGTGAACTTGGCGAAAAGCGTGTGCCAAAATGCAAGAGAACCTCGAAGGTGATATTACAAGTGCGCGTTGTTCAGGCCGTTGGTGACGTGCTCAACACCGTTACCGTTGGCAAAAGGGTGATGACCGTTACCGGCAGGTTGAGTGACCGGGTAGGTCGTCTTCTCAGTCTCGTTGAAGGGATCATACATCCTCTCCTTGATGTACTGGTCGAGATTGTCGTCAGACATCTCACGGAGCTCGAGGGCGCGGTCAACGCCATTCTTCTGAGCAGCACGGATGACGCCACGTGTAACAGTAACGGAGACCTCGCGGATGCGGCGGATGTCAGGGTACAACCAGCCATCAGCGGTCTCCTGCTTGTTGAGCGAGGTGGAGAGGGACTCTGCCGAGGCGTAGATCATGTCCTGTGTGATGGAGGTGGCCTTGGAGATGATGGCAGCAAGGCCGATACCGGGAAACACATACATGTTGTTACCCTGGCCGGGCGTAAGCAGCTTGCCGTTGTGCTCCAGAGACGGGAAAGGAGATCCTGATGCAAACAAGCATCGGCCTTCGGTGTTGTGTACAGCTTCCTCAAAGTTGCACTCCGATTTGCTGGAAGGGTTGGACAGAGGGAAGATGATAGGTCTGTCATTGAGCTTGGCCATTTTCTGGAGGATATCCTTGTTGAACGCTCCGCCAATGGTGGAGAGACCCATAAGAATAGTGGGCTGGACGAAGTCGATGAGACGCGAGAGAGACTGGTATTGGCGGCCATTGTTGTCATCACGGGCGAAGTACACCTTGTGCTCGGCGAGCTTGTCGCCGCGGTCAAGGGTGACGAGACCGTTTGAATCGACGAACCAGAACTTCTTGCGAGCCTCTTCCTCGCTCACTCCTTCCTTGATGAAAAACTCAACAATCTGCTTAGCAACGCCAACACCGGCGCTGCCCGCTCCAAGGAAAATGGCGCGGTGATCCTTCGCCGGCACGCCCGACGCACGAACGGCGTTGATGAAGCCACCAACAATGACGGCGCCCGTTCCCTGCACATCATCGTTGAACATGCAGTACTTGTCTTGGTATCGCTCCAGAGCGGGGAAGGGATTCTTGAAGTCCTCAAACTGGATGACAATGCTGCACACGATCAGTTTCCGCATATGGAACGTCTCACAGGGTATGTCTACCTTGGCCATTTCTCGGTCAGCGCCGTCATGAGCTCATCGAGAAACTCCTTCTCCTCGGCGGCTGAGACCTTTGGCATTCTTGAACCCATGTACAGCGGGTCACTGCGGAGGGTCTCGTTGTTTGTACCCAGATCCAACGTCAAGGGCAGAGTACCAGAGGGCCTGATACCAGCGCAGGCAGTGTACAGAGCCAACTTGCCGACGGGAATGCCCATGCCGTTGACACCAAGGTCTCCCAGACCCAGAATTCTCGAGCCGTCGGTGAGAACGGTGATCTCGACGTCGTGCGGCCAATTGTCGAGGATCTCGCGGAGGTGGCCGCGGTCGTTCCATGACAGGTACATGCCCTCGGGCTGTGTCCAGATCTCGTGCCATCGTACGCAGGCCTCACCGACGGTGGGGGTGTAGATGAGAGGAGTCAATTCCTGGCCAATGGTTAGCGCATGAACCGACACCGAGGGAAGCAGGGCTGCTCACCTTGATATTTTCTGACAGCAGGCGGTAGAAAAGGTGGACGTTGGTGGCGCGGAGGTGGACCAGGTACTGGAACTTCTCAATGGGGGTGGTCTTCATGGCGAGCAGTCGGAGACCTGTTGGTGTTAGTCGTTGGCCAATGGCTGCTTCCCCAGTAGATATGCTCACATCTTTGCGCCTGCACTTGGTGGCTCTCGACTGCTGGCGGCGTCAGGCCGTAGGTCTTGAGGTACCGGCGGACCTCTGGCGGGTTGGCCATGTCATAGTCACCGCCGCTGTAGACATGATGAGCAAGTGAGCAGGAAGGGAAGCAGATGGAGGGACTCACGTGGTGCTGAGCTGCCTCGTGGCACTGGGCCTCTGTGTTTGGGCGGGAGACATGTTGGCAACGGTTGCTAGAAAGCGGTGGGGGGAGGACGAAGGGGAAGTTTTGGAAAAGCGAGAGGCCCGGGAGAGGGTAACGGCTTTAAAAGGATTTAATCTCAGCATTGACAGGCGCAGCGGGACGAGACAAGGGGAGGGAGGAGGTGTCCTATGGGCTGAGATGGGCTGACTGAGGGCGACAGAACCTATCGGAAGACGGCAAATGGCAGGGCAAGGAGTCAGCGGACGGGAGAATTGGAACCCTGGAGAGGAGAGCCGGGCGCACAGCTCTCTATTGCGCGCTCTTGTTACCAACAGCGTCCCAAGAAAATTCCCCAGTTAGGACGACTGCCGCCGGGGAAGCAGGCCTAGCGGGATGCAGCAACCCGGCACGGCTGCGTCTGAGGCGCAGGCATCGGAGCAGGTCGGGACCTAGCGTGCACCGTGTGGGGGAACGCTGTGGATAGCAGAGGCTCGTCCGCTGCCCAAGGACTCGTCTCGAAGCGCACGCGAGCCTTTGCGACTCAGGCTCGGGGGATCCGTCAGGCACCAGCGAGGACTCGACGACGGGCGTGCCCACCGAGCGGCCGCGGTGCTGTGCGACGGCATTGCGCGTCGCGAAAACACACGATGCCGCTGCTGCTGCCGCCGCCGCTGCTGGCATGGCGGTGCCGCGGGAAGACTGTCTCGGATGCGACGCGGTTTCAACGCAATCGCCCAAGCACGGAAGGATTGCATGGCGGCCTCCAGAAGCGCCAGCTTTGTAATGCGCCGTGTGCTTCATTCGTGGAGCTGCAGCCACGGCGTCCTCGTCCGAATCGTCGCACTGTAGACCACCTGCGCTGCACTCCGGCGGTGAGCACCGGCCCTGCTGCTACCGCCGTCGTGCGATTCTGCCGTGGAATCTGGCTGCTCTGCTCGACGAACCCTGACCGCTCGACAAACCCTGACTGCGTCGATCAACACACGGTGCCCGAGCCAAGCAGATGACCATCTGTCGAATTCCGGAGCGGCGGATGCGGGGAAAGCTTGACTCGGAGCCACAGTGGGTGCTGTTCTGGAATACGACCTTGTCTGGATAATTCCATGCTGCTGCCTTTGCACATACTAGCGCAACAACGCAGCACGGGTGAGAGCACGCGACCACACTCCGCCCGACAGCCATGGTACAAGACTGATGCTATCATCAGAGGTCGTGCTGTCAAGCCTTTCTGTGCGACCCTGGTGTCGTGCCAAGCGGTGGTGCACCGTCGTGGTCTCGCCATGCTTCTTCTTGGTGTTGACGTCTCCAGGGCTGCGTGGGGGTTTGCGCGCCACGGCTTGGCTTCCCCCAGCCACGGCGCCCATGACGTCGGCTACTGAAGCTCGCGCGTCACCATGAGCGCGTGCGGAGCTCCAGCAAGCAACGACTGCTGCTGCTCACGGCCCTGCTCATGTTCTCTCCCTCACAGTCAATCGCTCCCCGAGAACCCATAGCTTGCCATGTCGTCCTGCTTCGGATTCCGCAAGTCGCGTGCCGACGACCAGCGTCCGCTGCTGCCCCAGTACCGCCATGACACGGTCATGCAGCGCGAGCTTCACCAGAAGCTGCATTCGTACCAAATGGTCCGAGCCTTGGGTAGAGGGTATATGCCATCCAACGAGCAGGTCATCACCAACTTGCGAAGCTTATTGGCCGCCGACATTCTCAACCCCGACAACCCAGACCTCAGCGATTCCGGTCGACTGCTCGTCAAGTTCACCAAGCGCTGGCTGCACGAATTCATCGAGCTACTCCAGAACAAGAATAGTAGTGATCAGATACAGGACTTCCTTTGGTACTTATCTAAATCTAGGGTGTCTGTGGATGTCGACCATCTTACGCATCGGGCCGTCAGATCTAGAGCCAAGGCAGACATTGCCGCGGGTAGCTCGTACCCGTCCATCATACTGATACGTCTCCGCTGACATGCTCTAGCCTACAGCAGTCTGCAGACTGTTGGATCGCTACTGCTGACCAACTCCGATTTCCGCATCTTCCTCTCGGACCTCAACACGGTCGGTCGCGAAGTGTTCAAGGATACTGCTTTCACGCTGTCTGAGGTGGCTGAGGAGGCTGCAAGGCAAATCGAGCCATCTCAGACTGAACAGAAGACTCTCAAAGAGCCTGGTGCAGACTCAGGACCAGCACCTACAGCCGACGACCTGAATGGCGAAGTGGCAGAGGTTGCCAAGGTGGTTGGCTCTGGCACTGCACAAGTTGCAAAGGAGGCACAACACAGCTTAGCAGACAAGCTCAAGGGCGATGAGGGAGACTCGTTGCTCTATCGATTGAAGAAAACTGTCACGAATCTGCGCAAAAAGCGAGACTACTCTGACTCGGTTTCCACACTAGCTCTGCTGCTTCAGCGGTATGCCTTGGCCTATAGCCGCATGGCCGAAGATGCCATGGGCGCCACGCAGAAGGACGTCAGTACGAATGCTGCTACTGACAAGGCTGTGAAGAATATCTGGACTTTCATTAGCTCTTTCGGAGATGCGCAGGAATGGAAGAAGCTCGAGGATAGTTTTCACAAGGTCTTGGAGCACTCCCGAAAGGACCCAGAGTTCGAAGATCTACTGACTGACCTCGGAAACTCTCTGCAGAAACTTCTTACCGACCCTGACTTCTTCGAGCATGCTGACGAGAAGTTCCAAGAGCTCAGGAAGAAGTCAAAGGGCGTCGGAACAGAATCTTCCCTGCGCAAGGATATCGATCTGTTCTTCGATCAAGCACAGAGGACGTTCAATTCAGTGACCAAAGATCAGGACGTCGCGAAGCTCATCAAGACCACGACACAAATCTTCTACATTCTCTCGCCAAAATACCAATACACTAACGGCGAGCTCATTCAGGACGCCATCAATGTCTTCGTCCCCCTATTCATTCAAGCCATCCAATACATCCCGATCCCACGTCTCGAAGTATCGACCCCAGAAGTCGACCTCCTCCTTGAAAATCTCATCATCGAGCCCGGCAAAACCATCAACCACACCTCCTTCCTCCCCTTCCGCTTCCGTGTAGAGACCTACAATGACTTCGAGATTTGGAAAGCCCGCTTCCGCACCGCTTCAAAGGTAGACTCCAGGCTCACCATCAAGATCGACGGCCTGTCCCTCCGCGCCGAGGAGATCGGTTTCCTCATGCGCGCCCACAGCGGCCTTCTCCGCCTTGCAGACGAAGGTATCGCCTCTTTCGAGCTTGACGAGCGCGGCATAGACATCCACCTCGACGTCGAGATCGCGAAGGAGCGCCAGGAGCAGATACTCACACTCAACGCCGTCCGCGTCCATATCCACAAGTTGACATACACCCTGCGCAAATCAAAGTTCAGCCTCTTCGGCTGGCTCCTCAAGCCCCTACTGCGCCCCATCATCCGCAAAGTAATGGAGAAGCAACTCGCTACCGCCATTGCGGACGCCATTCACGCCGCCAACCGCGAGCTCCTCTTCGCACGGGAGCGTCTTAGAGCGACACGCATCTCCGACCCTGATGATCTGCGTACGTTCTTCAAGGCCGTGTTGACGAGGCTGACGCCAGAGGATGATCCCGATTTGTACACAAGAGTCGGAGTTGCTGCGCCTGGCAAGGGCGTCTTCAAGGGCAAGTACGCGCCTGGCAGTGTGGTTAAGCTGTGGGAGGAGGAAGGTAGGAGGGCGGGTGAGAGAATTGAGGACTGGGATGAGGGTGGGTGGAGGAACGACGTTTTCGATTTGCATGCTATGATGCTCTAAGTCTTGGGCGAGGGGTTCTTTGCTTTCGTGAGTCCCTTTTGGTAACACTGGTCCGTCTAGCATATATTTCCGGCTACAGGCGCTTAGCTGGGGTCTCTTTGGGCGCATCAAATCGGCCCTCTATTCTTCCTGTTCTTACGATGTCAACGCACATCGTCTTGAAGGAATCCTTGGTCTCACAATAACACTGTATATGATATCACTTACTTCTCTGTATGCGAACATGTTCTCTGTCTTCCCTCTTTTACGAGGTCTGCAAGATATGGAGACGGATGTTGTCCGTATAATCACAAAGGTATGGAGATTCGAAGAATGACGGAATGGTTCATGTAATGCAGCAACCGCAAAGCAGGAGCGCACTCTACTCGAATGCCCTGACGCCCAGCAATGCACCGGAATATATCCACTCGCTCGTCTGACGCCGGAAAATGCACATCAACGCTCCAAATTCGCCGCCGCTAAAGCAACAAAGCAGAAAAGCTTATAACTCAATAGTCAGTCCCAACCTCATGGTTTCTACCGACTTTCCCCCAACGCCCTTCAGCATTGCTAGCATCTGCAAATCCCGTACCTCCTCGTCGTCCATGTCGACTAAGCAGTTCACAATTGCATCTGCCTTTTTGGCACCCACACCTTTCAGCGCTTTGATCTGCGCGATGTCCTTTGTGTTGATGATCTTGAGCAGACGAGTGGTACGAGGTGTCTGATCCTCAGGGTTCGTGCAGTAAGCCGCACCGTCCTGGTCGCGGAAGATTGGCAGCTTCTTAGTCATGGACTTCGTCTTGCGTGCGGGCTTCTTGAACTTGAAGCTTGAGTCTGAGGCGTAGGCCTCGTCGTGATCGGAGCCATCAGGGGGTGCGAATTCATCATCGTCAGTTTCATCTCCAGAAACTAACTTCCTTTGCTTTAGGGGCAAAGGTGCCATCAAATTCGACGCCTGAACAGGTGCTGCATGTGTCATTGCAGACACAGCTTTTTGTCGACTACGAATGCTCTCTTCCAATTTAGCGATCTTTGTTTCCAGTCTGCTGTTGCCGGGGAAGTAAGGTAAAGCTAGCTGGAACATGCGAAGGGCGCTGACTTCTTCTCCACGTGTCAGGTGCTGCTTGCCCATGAGCAGAAACTGCAGTCCTGGTCCCGACTTGTCATCGTCCCGAGCTTCAACGCGGTGCTCTAAATCGTCCAATCGACGCTGTAGCTCTGCGGATAGAGCTGGCGCAGAGACTGCGGCATCTTGTAATGCCTTCTCCGCAAGCTTCTCATCTATTCGCTGAGATATCATCGCCTCAATAGATTCCTTGGTCATGGCGCTCTCGAGACCGCGCGCTCGCGACGTGCTATCGGCCGATCGGTATGTTTTTGTTGGTCGAGACGTGGAAGCACTGGACTCTGCAGCTCGTTTATGGGTGTCTACTCGCCGGATAGGTTGGTTCAGGGTAGCCAAGTTAGACCCACGCGTGCTAGGTTTGCGGGAATCTGAATACACAGAGAAAGCCTTGTTTGGCTTCTGTCCCTGCTTCTTCTTCTCCACCTCCTGCATATTCGCGTTATGCGCCGCAGCCAGTGGTCTGAGAGGTTGCCGCGCAATGGTAGCACCTCCGATGCTGCTTGTTGCAGCGAGAGGCTTTGTCATTGCTCGATAGATAGGGTCGTTCTCGACTTCGGACACTTCGATCTTCTTCGTCCGGGAGGCAAAGTTGAGGGATGCGAGGGTATCCAGGTGGTATGCTCGTGTGGGCGCTAGGTTGAGTATCATTACTGTGAGACCGCTGTTCTGTCCTAATGACAGAATTCGGGTCATCTTCGACTCGCGGTACGGTATCCGAGTTTGTTTCTTGTTGATAGCGTCGACGCATTGTGCTAGAACAAACAAGGACTTGTTGATTGCGGAGCTCTCGACCAGTCTCTCCTTGTTATTGTCTGTCCGTCTATTGTCTTCCGATCCCGCAAGATCTATGCAGGATGCTCGGCTGACTCGTATCGTATCTTCTGTGATTTGAGTGATCTTGACGCAAAGGATGGCGTGCGATCGCGATGAGTGCGCGTTGAGCTGAAAATAGTCAGGAATTTCCCTGGCAATCCTACGATGCATATCTCACCTTGGTTGCAGAAGTCGATCTGTTGACATTGGCCTGGTCGTATAGTTGTTCGAATTCCTTCAAAGTCGCGCACGGCTTCTCAGTCAAGCCTACTACAACAGTTTTGCCCTTGGAGCTGTCCCTGATGGGCAACCCAGAGGGTGTACGCTTCTCTGGAGGCTCGAACAGGTCGTACACCCGATCGCAATAGATTTCAAAGTATTCCAATGCAACCTCGACTTGTGTCGCACCTCCCGTATCCTTTTCTACCTTCTTACACCTTCGATATATGGCGCTCAGTAACCTGGGAATAACACCTCGATCCGCCAACGTCTTTCCGCCTCGCATCGTGTGTGTTTTGCCGGTACCAGTACATCCGTGCGCAAATATCGAGAGGTCGCTTCACTTTGTGTCAATTAAACGCGCGTTATTAGCAACTGCGTCGAGCTTACAAGCCATTGAAGAGGTGCTTCACGGTGGGAGAGACTAGTACGAAGATCAGTACCTGTCTTGCACATGAATTGGTGCAAGCGACTTACTCTCCGAATCGAACAATTCCTGCTGCGTGGCCTCCTGCTCATAGACCGAGGAGAATTGGAAGCTGAAGGATTCGCTGTCGGTTTTCGGGTTCGGAAGGCGAACGATGGTCGGTCGGTCTTTGGTGATGTCGTCTGTACTAGATTCGGCGGTGACAATGGTGTCTTTGTCGAGCTCGTGTTTGAGCAACGGCCGGATGCGCGCGACGACTCGTACACTCATCGCGAAGGTGAAGGATATGTGGAGGAGGAAAAGCTGCGAACAATGTCTAAGTCTACAGAGAAGAGATTGGCGTAACCACGCTGACGTCGAGCTCTGAATGCGTGGATGACCCTGGTGTGGGTCCGTGTTGATTTGTTCGTCGACTCCCGCGTTGCCTGGAGCAACAAGTCACCTGCACTAAGAGCCCCACGTGATTTTCCATGTCCAAGGTCCAATTCCAATGTTCATCGACGTCAGCGCCTAGAATTTGCACTCATTCTACATGCATTCTCTCATGAGAGTTTTCGATAGCCACGTTGCTGCTGTGGCATGTTCCGACCTGCATCAGTCCACGACCAGGGGGATAGACTGTCGTGAAGAGCTGGCGATGAGCTTCTGTGAAAGCGTTCGCCTGCGGCGCTACCGGCCATCGGAAAAGATGCAAGTTCGGCATCTTCGAAGGCTAGAACCAAGACCTATTCCTGGCATCGACGGGTATATAGTCGAGATGAAGACATCTGGGCGTGCCGCCCACGATGCCGGCTCCACACTGGCTCCACGCGTCTGATTGGCTCAGAAGGCTTCTGTGCCTGAAACACATGCGCTTTCCATCGAACGGCCACCACCACTCGGCCACTCATCTACGCTGAATTCCAGTACAACGTGGAAAATGGAGACTTTGGCGACGATACTGGTCCAGTGCCGCTGCGCCGTTGTACTAATGTCAAACAGCTAATAGAGCTTCAAAACCAGACGGCAGTCCAACGGTGACCCATCTGTCTCTTGTAATCTCGCGTCGAGAGCGCGTTTGACACGGTCGCGATCTTCTTTGTCTGTCCTTCTAGCACTTCGTGTGTTTGTCGATCATTCCTCTTTCTTAATTGTGTGCTTCCCTTAACCTCTGATATTCCCTCCTTTCTTTTCGCTCTTCCCAAGCGCGCGGCTTCTCCAGCGGTCTCCATCTTTTTGCCATCTTCACTTCAATAATCTACCTCATCTTCATAGGATGATTGCGTCTTTAGCAGTATGGCTGCTGGCAGCCTACCTTACTATCGTAATTGCTGGACCGTTACCGCATTTGCGACCACAATTGCCGTAAGTGTCTCGAACCCACCCACAGACTTAATGACTGATCTGCATAGGTCTCTACAATACCTCAACACCTCATCGACTTTGACTATTACTTCTTCGAACGACTCCAGAAGTACGTTATATTCATCCACATCAACATCATCGCCCGTACCTGCGTCTCAAGTTGTGGAAGCCAACACTGCAGTTGTGGTCGAGCCAATCGACCGCACTGTCTTCACCCGCACCGAACCTGCCATCACATTCGTAAATCCTAAAGGAGATCCCCTAGTCACGCAACCTGAGGAAACTGTTCTTTCGACGTCTTACATCACGAAGCCATCATCCACAAAAACACCGACTGTCAAAGCGTCGCCTAGAGCTTCGAGTGTGACAGCTTTGGAAACATCTACGGGTACCCGGAACTTAGATGTCCCGGTGGAGTCTAAATCACGAACTACTCCAGAGCCACCCATGCACTTGTCCGACAATGTTACTGCAAGCGTGACTACATCTCAAAGGCCGATGTTCACTTATGAGCCAGAAGACATAACCGCTACTGGAGATACTTCACGACCAACGATCACCATCACCATTTCCAGCTTCACTACGCTCACTAAAGACTCAAACGGTACCGTGTCACAGACATCAAAATCATCTGCCATAGGGGATACAAGTGTGATTACCATGCCGACATCACTTCAAAGCACGATCGCCCCCTCGTCCATTTCCGAAAACCAGTCAGTCATATCGACTGGAGTGGAGTTGCCCTCATCAGCTGGACGCACTATCTTCGTGACCAGCACCGAATACACCACCCTATATCCTTCTTCAAGATCATCACAGGTAGTGCCCCTACCATCCTCTCAGTCGCTGTCGTCTGCAGCAGCCTCCGACCCAGCAATCCCGATCCTCACTCGTCCGTCTCCGCAATCTTCAACGATATCCGCCACAGCTGAGACACCAAGCTCTTCGACACCACCTGAATTACCCACAAGCTCGCTCTCGCCGCCGCCTATCACAGTGATCACTCCGTCGACGGCAAAATCATCTGAGCAGGCAGCGTCAAGCACAACAGAATCTCCGCCGCCATCCAAGACAATATCAGCAAGCTCCCAGATGGCCGACCAACCCAGTAGCGGTGGCGGGGGCTTCGCCTACCCAACACAGCAACCAGCCGCAAGCTCCGATGCAGTCTCTACCTCGCCTTCGGCAACCCCGTCGAGTGTCGAAGCATCTTCAGCTTCCACGTCCCCCAATGGGTTCACCAGTCCTCTTGTAGATTCGAGTACACCATTAGCGTCCACTCTTGCACCAACATCGCCTCCGTCATCTTCGGCAGAATCCTCACCAGTACAATCAGCAACATCGAGTGGACCCTTAGTCGTTGTACCGATCGATACAAGTCAGATCTTTACGGTGACAGAGACTATCACTACTACGACGACAGAGAAGGAAACCGTGACCGTGACCGCCACTGTGACGGCTTAGCTGGAAGAAAACGAGAGCTTGGAGGCACAATGACTGGTAGCTTGATTTGCCCTGATACCCATAGTTGCGGAAGAGAGTAGATGTGTGTAATGCTTAGTTGCTAGACAACAACCGGATATCGAAATTTTGCATTGGGTGGCTGCTTAGACAGACCTTGTGGGAACGCCTGCTATAATGTACACATTTCCAGGCCTTCAACGACAACTGCAGGGAGCCCCTAGGAGACAAGAACATCAATGGTCATAAAGTTAGTTCCTTATGCTCGAGGGTCGCACCGACCTCGTGGAAACCTACTCAGCCTTCGCCGCGGCAATCTTCAGCACCTCCCCCACTCTTTGCTTGAAGTTTTTCGGATCTTTCCGAACACTCTGCCATATCTCGCCATGCCGGGGCTCACTCCCAATGCAACGCTCGATAACCTCTGCCTTCTTCTCCTCGGTTCCATGCTGCTCTAAGAACTTGTAGTACCATACCCAACCATCGCCAAAGTCCGGATCCAGCACCACCGCCTTCGTGAACCACGTCGCGGCCTTATCCAGACGGCGTTCAGCCCAGAAGATACGAGCTACTACGATGAAAAGTTGGGGGTCCTTCTCTACCTTCTTGATAGCCTCAAGGGCTCGCGGCTTGCGCTGTGTGCGTGATTCCAGGTGCATGATTTTCTCAGCCCACAGCAGGCCAGATGCTGGGCACTCCTGAAGGGCAGCGGCCATAATCTTCTGGGCAGCGGGTATGTTGTTTTGGCGGCGCTCAAGGCGTACGGCTTCGACGAGAAGAGTGTCGGTCTTAGGATTCTGCTGGCGACCGCGGTCAAGGGTGGAACGTGCTTTTACGGTGGCACCTTGCTTTTCTTGTATGCGGGAAAGAAGAATATAGAGTGTTGGCGACTTGGGTGCGGCGCGGGTGCCAATTGAGTATGCTTCTTGAGCCTCCTTTAGCTTGGAAAGGGATTCATAAATCTGGCCTTTGATGGCGTGAAGTTTCCATGACCCGGGCCACGTTTGTAAGCCTTGATTGCAGATATCTAGAGCATCCTCGTATGCACCGAGCTGGCGCTCTAAGACTGCAGCTTTCATAAAGATGCGGTCTGTAGCAGCCGTCTGTCGCGCAATCTGGAGGAAGATGCGGGCCTGCTCATAGTTCTCGTCGTCGACTTCGAAATCAACGGCACGGGTATATAGGTTTTCGTTGCCAGGAAGTTGTTCGAAACTCCGTCCGAGCACTTTCCTAGCACCCTCACCATCGCCAGATGCATACATCTCTCGTGCATACAGCAGCCACAATGATTCCGAGCTCGGGCATGCATTGACTGCACGCTCAAGAATCTGTAGCAAAGCTTCTGTAGAGCCGTGATGCTTTTCCAAGTCAGCAGATGCATGCCAGACAGTGGTGCTAGTTGGAAACTTGGACACAGCATTGGCGAGGATGGCCCTTGCAGTTTCGTATCGTCCTCGAGCTTGTGTAGTCTTCGCATCCTCCAGCCAGACGTCCCTCCTGTCATCATCTTCATCGAGTTTCCACCCAATGGTAGCCTTGATGATAGCACCAGCCGTTACTATGTCGCACTCTTCTTCGCATATCTCGGCTTGCGTTATCCAGTCTTCCCTACTCGGCATAGCGTTCTCCTTGATGAGGGCTTTGACTGCCCGCTCCATGATCTTGTCGCATAGATTAACCTTGCCAAGCTCTTCCTGTAGACGACATGCATGCACCCAGATAGCCCAACTCGTAGGTATAGCCTTACGAGCTGCATTCAAGATCTGTTGAGCCTCTTCTGGTCCGCTCACACGTGCGTAAGACACCCATAGCTCTTCCGACAGCTTGACAGTATCCGTAGCCTTAGCAAAGAGGAGCTTGACGCTCTCGATGTCTTCAGTGTCGTTGATAAGGATCTTCCACAATTCTACGGATTGTGGATTGTGATCCAAAGCTTGCCTAGTGACTTTTTTACGTGCAGCCGGCGTCTGTTCAAGGTCGATTGCAGCGATCCACAACTTGATGGCTTTGGGATTTTGCTTAATGCCCGAAGCCGCTATGATTTTCGCATTGTGTACATTCTCCTTGTTCAGGCGAATGGCTTCTTCCCACACGACAATAGACTTTGGACACATGTCGCATCCCTTCTGTATGATCTTCTTGGCCGTGTGAATCTTGCCGGCGACCTCTTCCAAACGAGCGAGGGCGACATAACCAGGCCCATTGTGTACGTTCGTCTTAACGGCAGACTCCAAAAGGACACGCGCACGATTAATGTCTTCCACTGGCACGTCTTCTCCCATAGCCTGCTTCTTGTCCAAGGCAGTTATGTAGCCGCGCGGATCCACCGATGTCGCCGTTCCAGACATCGTCGCAGTTTGTGTACCTGCTCCATTTGAGCCTGAATGTGCTGCCGAGTCGAGTCGCACCTGAAGGGCGGACTTCTGTGCAGCACCGATGGATGCAAAGTTGGTAATTGTGCCTCCACCATCATCTGTCGATATGGATGTTTGGAGCTCGCCTCCAGAATGCGCAGCCTGGATGACGCTGTCGGGTACTGCATATGACCGCGCATTCGCCATGCGCGCCTCTCGCGCACGCTTTGCTTTGCCTGTCATATCTCCTACTTCGGGCAGCGCCGCCCATTCTTCCTCTGATACGTTTCCGAGCGCTCGTTTCAGGTCGGCGAACTGTAGTTGAATCTTCGGATTATTCTTCTCGTAATCGTCGCGTTCTTTCTTTTCGCGGGCTTCCCTAGACGTCGGACAACGGTCGGTATCTGTTCGTCCCAAGAAAAAAGATGAACATTTGAACGGACTATATTCAAAGAGAATGGGGAGAGGGTAGGAAAAACAGGAAATCGGGGGTACTAACCTTCTTACGCGCCGCCGCTTGTCCATTTTCTCGTCTACGTCTTGATATATGCGGTCTGCTTCATCGTCGTCCTTGTCGTAATTCATGCCACTAGAAAAAAGCCCAACCTCGTTATCGGGATCCTGAAAGCGCTCTTCGTCTTCATCCTCCTCGGGCTTCTTCTCAACGACGCCATAGGCTGATGGAGCTGCCTGGCCTAATGAAGCTGCGCGCTTCGCGAGCATTTCCTTCATTTGTTCCTCAGAAGGCCCCTCGCGCGCGGGACCAAGATCACTGCGCGTCGTGAAGCCCGTTGCGCCACGCCCAAGACCAGCGACATAGTTCTCGGGCGCGGGCATCGACAGGAAATCCCGTCGGCCGCTCATCGTGGGCAAGCGTTGTGTGGCGTAGCCTCAGTGGGTGGGATGTCTTGGGTTCGATATTACGACGTCGGAGTCATGGGGAATTTGTTGTTAGGAGTGGTATGAAGTTGGCGCAGAAAGTTGTAGGCGACAAGCGCGATCAACATGGTCACGTGTTTTGATACGGTGCTAACCTGAAAGGAGCACTACACTAGTGTAGTGTCAAACGTTACTTCGTTCACGCACCGTTGCGGTTATATCTTCGAATGGTGCATCGACATCAGAGGCTTGACATTCATACAAGAACTTCTAATCGCTTTCGGCAAATTTATCCAGGGGACCGTTTGCAGCAAAGCAAAATTCGACTCTCGCAAGTGTGTATGACAGGTGTTGGGGATCATTAATCAAGACGTAGTCAATATATAATCACAGAACGCCTTCTACAGATTGCTACCGGTATCTCGCTAATCATAAGTCTGTATATGCTCATCCACATCGCATAACCACCCTTTCAGATATCCAAACCCAAACACCAACCGGAATACGGAGAGTTATATACCAGACTACCACGTACATGTTCATATTCATACTGCACATAACCTTATGCCGTTCCCGCCGAGACCGGTGCTTTCCCATTTGTCGTTACCTTTGAATTCGCCACGGGCTGGGGTATTGGAGGCACCGGGGGTACTCCAGGAGACGTTGGTGCACTTCGAGAAGGTAGTTCTGTTGCTTTAAAATCCTTTATACTGTGGGAAGGGTCAGAAAAAGCGCTTACACTGGGGCAAGAACTCTTACCTCCTGGCTTTCCGTATCTTCCCAAACCACTTCTTCAGTCCTCTCTTCTTTCCTGTATCGTCTTCGTCTGATCTGACCACACTGCTCCGCTGACTAACAGGACTCACCGGGCTCTGCTCGATCCCGTTTCCATCGACGCTCAACTCTGTTTCGGTGTCCTCATCTTCGTCGTTCATGAGCGGTGGCGCCCACCTCTCCACGTCCCCATTGACTACCACGAACCACCCTACCTTCTCTCCGGGTGCGACTTTGTCACGCAGCTCCACGAGCGCACTCCATGTGTCGCTCTGCACGCCCACACCGCGCACCTCGTCAATGTCGACGCCCAACTTTATCTCCGTCACCTGGTCGCACACGTACGCGTATGGCTGATCTTTCGTGTGTTCATCGTCGGGATCATACTGCTCGATGAAGCGCAGAGAGGGCAGATGCGCAAGTTGTTCTGGAAACTGTTTGTGAAAGTTCTGAGTGAGTTGTGCGGTGGTCGCCGGGGCCATGAGCCATTCGGCGGCGCAGTCTTCGAGATTTTCGAGGATAATGTGGATGCGAATGGCAACGCGGGGCCAGCGGAAGCCATGGACGAGCCAGGTGGGCATTGCAAAAGTGGCGGACCCTACGCTTAGGTATGGGAGGAGGTACAGGAGGCTCTCTTTCGAAGGAAGCGGTGATTCAGCAGGCCTGCGACGTGAGGTTCAGCTTGACAGAGGGCGTATATTGCTTCTGCGCGGGCGGTCGATGTGAGTCGATGGCCTTTCCAGTCTTAGGTTTTGCGCGTGACACGCTCTTTCAGCAAATCTTTGCGCGGAAGTCGTACATGGTCGCTATGCGCCGGGAGCCCACGTGGTGAGGTATGACAATTGGAGCCCAGGGTTTCGAATGTCTTCGTTCCGGCACGTCCCCGCAGCCGTCGTAGCTGAGGTGATGTGATACGCGCTCGATACGGAAGGTCACTGCACAACAAGCTCAAGCGAGGACCAGCGAACTATGGCAAGGCCGTACGGCTACCTGAGCGGCGCGCGCGACAACACACACTTTATAGAGGGCGTGGCTGGACCGTGGTGGTGCATTGAGCTCCAAAGCTTGAATGGGGAGCTTCGTTCGTGGAACGGTCCGAGAGTGCGTCACGCCAATGCGGGATGCCAATCGTTCCTGCGCATCCCTGCTACCTCAGCTGCCTTCACTGCGGGGAAGCTCCCCAACGGCCATCCGCCTTCGCTATCATTATCAGCGATGGGATAGCAGTCGCCGTTCGAGCCGTACCCTGCTGCTGCTGCTGCACGGCAGCTTGCCAACACTCTTCAAGATGCCTCTGTAAGCGGATGCTTGCTCTTCCTGAACTTCATCGCTGACAACTATCTAGCCACCTGCTTGGCAAGAAGTCCTGGAACGTCTATAATGCCGACAACATCGCCCGCGTAAAGGCTGACGAGGCTGCCGCCGCTGCCCAAGAAGCCGCCGAGGAGCAGCGCATCCAAGAAATCGATGCCGCACAACGAGCTGCCATCCTTCGAGGCCGGACACCACCGCCGCTGCGGGACGAGGAGAGACTGCACACTGACGAGACGAGGAAGGCTGCACGCAAAGACGGACACGAGAGGAAGAGAAGGAAATTGGCTGGTGAAGACGACACCGACCGAGACATCCGTCTTGCAATTTCTATCAGAGGTAGCGGCGGCGATGGAGCCGAAGACTCTGATACCCATCTGGTGAAGCTGAGGAAACCTACTAGCGACGCTCCATTGATTGACCATGCCGGCAACATCAATCTGTTCCCTGTCGACGTGAGGGAGCAAAGGAAGCGCGAGAAGAATGAGGAAGCCGAAAGAGAAAAGCGCAAGAAGGAGCGAGCGTTAGAGGACCAGTACAGGATGCGTTTCTCAAACGCAGCCGGTCGGGGAGGCTTAGAAAAACAACCCTGGTATGCTTCGAGAAGCAGCAAGAATTCTCCCGATGACGAGTCTGAAGAGAAGGCAACCGCGTTCCCAGACCTGGAAGATAAGACTGTATGGGGCAACAAGGATCCCCTACGAAGGCAGAGGGAGCTTGCACGGAGAGCTTCGAATGATCCTTTCGCCTTGATGCAACGCGCCCAAGTTCAGCTTAAGAAGTCGAAAGGTGACAAGAAAAGATGGGCAGCTGAGCGTGATCGCGAGTTGATGGAACTGAGAGCGGCACAGGAAAGGTATTCACGCCGGGAGAAGCATGGAAAGAGGAGAAAGCGCGTGGATGATGAGCATGATGACCGTGTGGATCGTGAGGCTCGCGACGGAGGACGGTCTTCATCGCGTGGGCACCGACGTGAGCGGAAGCGAAGTCGCAGCGGTGATGAGGATGGAAGACATCGTGATCACATCGATCACCCAATTCGTCATCGACGCGAGCCAAGAACTTCTGATCGGGAGGATAGGTAGCACAGTAGTGGACGAGATATGAAATATTGATCGAGCAGCCAGCCAGCCAAGTCAAGGTCGCGAATCATACGTGCCTACTTATCAGCTTCGTTTTGATGCTCGAGCTTCAAATGTTCTCGATCCAAGTTGGCCATCACGACCCAGTCAATGTGACACTCACGTCTCATGGATGTCCACTTGACTGAAGTTTGGACAATACTCACAATCTTCATGTGCTCTCGTCTTTTAGGCGTAACTAAAGGATACTTTTTTGGTTCAATCCAGTACATGGACGCTAAGTTCTATGACCTTCCTCTACTAGGCGTAGAACCTTGTTCCGAAAACACTAGTTACGGGGCAACACCTTCCACACAGTGAGGCGATAGAATGGTTAGCGCACTTCAAGTTGCCCTAGCTTCGTGCGTCATCCGCTGAAGCTTCAGTAACCCTGCATTTCCGCAGCCCCACCGAGGGGTATCTGTATGCTTTGCCCGGTGAATACGGCGAGAAACCGGCGAAGTTAGAAAGCCTGGGTGACGTTTCAACGAAGCATATTAGTTGCAAGCTTCACTCCCTCACCACTCTCGCTGCTACATACTCTTTCCCCTTTCTGTGTATCTTCAACGAACTTTAAAATTTATCATGGCTTCTAATCCTCCCGGACGCTGCTGTGCTGTAGGCGTGAAACACGAGGGTCAGGCGCAGGGCGAGATGAAAAAGATTGGTGATGGTGGGAAGCTCACTCCGTTGCGAGAAGAACAAAATAAGCTGATGCGAGCAGTGCGAACGTACTTTGCCTACCCTGAAGACAAGAGCACGCAGAACGCCATTGTGATCTTCACCGATATTTTCGGAATTGATCTCAATAATGTCCAGCTGTACATGCTACCCCGTCCAGCAGTATTCCTTCATCATGACTGACACCCGTAGTGTTGCCGATCAGTTCGCGGCCAACGGCTACTTCACCGTGGTTCCCGATCTCTTCAATGGCAACGTAGTTCCCGCCAACCCCCCAGCTGATTTCGATCTAATGAAGTGGGTTCAAAACGAGATGCCGCACGTGCCCAAGGTGGATCCCATTGCCGAAGCCACCATCAAGCACCTGCGCGGCGAGCTGGGCGTAAAGAGGCTCGGTGGTGTTGGCTATTGCTTTGGCGGAAAATATGTGTGCCGATGGTTGAAGGAGGGAAAACTCGACGTGGGGTATACAGCACATCCCAGCTTTGTTGACAAGGAAGAGCTAGAGGGTATCAAGGGACCGCTGAGCATTGCCGCGGCCGGTAAGCTGTTTCTTGTCATCAGTGCCTCGGTCTTCTCATGAGTTTGGGAAAGACAGCGGCGACTAACAATAGTACATTGTAGAGCCCAGCTAACCGCAAGAACAGAGACTGACAACGTCTTCCCCGCCGGACTGCGTCGCGAGTCTGAGGATATCCTCCAGAAGCTGAAGGTACCTTACCAAATCAACCTCTTCTCCGACGTCGAGCACGGGTTTGCGGTACGTGCGGACCTTTCAATCAAGCCAGCGAGATTCGCGAAGGAGCAAGCGTTCGTCCAGGCCGTGGCTTGGTTCGACGAGTACCTGAAGCAATAGAATAGTTGGGGAGTTGCGTTGAGTGAGACCGGTGGACCGTGTGCTCGGTAGCCAGCACTGATGAAAGACGAGCCGCTTTCCCATTGTTATCCCGGTGCTCACACTGTCATGCGTCGTTCACGTCCCGTGTCATCCCCATATGTTACAGCGTCCCTCCAACTCTTCTTATCAAGATCATCTTCGACGTTCCTCTCTTCCATCTCGTTATACGCAGACCCTGATTGCTCTCCGGTCGTATCTGGCACCTTGTCTTTCATGTTTTCCGATCGCCGTTCCTCACTCCACTTTGTCCCGCCTCTTCGTCTCCCAATCATGTTTTTCAGCCCCTTCACCATCCACACAGCACCACAAATCCACAGGTAGATAAAGTAAAACAACGCCCAGATCAGGTAAGAGACAAGGATGAACTCGACGAACGTCTCAACGGCGAACCAGGTATTCGGACGGAGAGTCATTAGCTTTCTAGGGTGACGCGAGGAGAAGTAGGTGTTGTTCGCAGAGAGAGGCGTGGGAGCGGGTG
This sequence comes from Didymosphaeria variabile, assembly GCF_027946475.1. Classification (NCBI taxonomy): domain Eukaryota; kingdom Fungi; phylum Ascomycota; class Dothideomycetes; order Pleosporales; family Didymosphaeriaceae; genus Didymosphaeria; species Didymosphaeria variabile. The sequence continues at coordinate 2,272,101 of NW_026611627.1, read as the reverse complement.
GCGGCATGATGTAGACAGCGGCTATGCGTGATGCGTGGAGCGTCGATTTGGATATGCAGCCGTGTCATCGGGCGGTTTGAATTAGGTGAATCAATGATATGTGGCAGCATGGACTTGCTAGCAAGCTGAGGCGTCATGCGGACCGCACGGAGACATGAACCGTAAGAGAGAGCTGGGACTGCAAGTCGTGCTTGCCTCCTGAACGTTTGAGCAACCTAACATACGTTTGTCACGACGCTCCCTCCTACCACGTCTTGATATATTTCGCTCAGAGTTCGCATTCAGCTCTTCTTTCATGGAAAGTGACACACCCCGGTGAAGGTCACATGTGCATTAGTAGGCATTCAAATGTTCCTAGTTGGCAAGTTGCATCCGACTGTTGTACACTATAAAACATTCTGGTTTGTTCATCATATTTCGCTTTAGCTACGAGTACAAACATAACAGCTGTGCCTGGAAAAGGCTATATACACAGCAAGAAGCAGTCGCACAGCGCCACATGGGGTTAGCCAATAACCTAGGGCCGTCAAATTTCACAAGTGTTATTAGCGTTCCCTGGTGCTTATCGATGGCGCTAGGCATGGAAGCGCGTTAGGGACGTGCTCGCGTCTCGCGTTCAAGGCAAGTGCGTCCCGGCCAACTCATGCCCATCGCACGTCGCCTCCTCGCTAATCTTCTTTTCTACAATAGTTCCGCTGTAGTTGTTGTTCTGCTTCAACATGGCGTCCCGACCAGAGCTGAAAGAAGAAGACGAAACTAGCTTTTGTAAATTCTTCCGCAACCTGCCACAAAAGGATGACACCATACGCATATTCGACCGAGGAGATTACTACAGCTCCCACGGCGAAGATGCGAAGTTCATTGCCAATCATGCAAGTATTAGCCCTCAGCTTATGAATATCGTGCTGACATGACCAGGTCTACCGCACGACTGCCGTTATCCGTAAGCTGGGCCGCGACCCGGGCCTCGAATCCGTGACTATGACCGTTACTGTCTTCCGAAACTTCCTCCGGGACTCGCTTTTCAGACTGGGTAAACGAATTGAGATATGGCAATCGTCCGGAAGGATGGCGTGGAAAATAGCGAAACAGGCTTCGCCCGGCAATTTGCAGGATATCGAGGAAGAGCTCGGTGGACAAGTCGAGAATGCGCCCATAATGCTGGCTGTCAAGGTGTCGGCGAAGGCAGGTGAAGCACGGAATGTGGGTGTCTGCTTCGCTGATGCCAGCGTGCGAGAACTTGGCGTGACCGAATTCCTGGATAATGATCTCTACTCGAATTTTGAATCGCTCCTCATTCAGCTCGGTGTGAAGGAATGTCTCATTCAGGCCGATACCTCCAAGAAAGATGTAGAGCTCAACAAGATCCGGACAATTGCCGACAACTGTGGCTGCGCAATAGCCGAGCGAGGCGTAGCTGACTTTGGTACCAAAGATATCGACCAGGATCTTCCGCGGTTGCTCAAGGATGAGCATGCTGCCGGTACCCTCCCTCAGACTGATCTGAAGCTAGCCATGGGCGCAGCGGCAGCTTTGATTAAATATCTAGGTGTAATGGCCGACTCCTCGAATTTCGGGCAATATCAGCTATACCAGCATGATCTGTCGCAGTACATGAAGCTCGACTCGGCGGCACTGAAAGCGCTGAACCTCATGCCTGGGCCTCGAGATGGTGCAAAGACGATGAGTTTGTATGGGCTGCTGAATCACTGCAAAACGCCAACTGGTAGTCGGTTGCTGGCGCAATGGCTCAAACAACCGCTCATGAATGTCGCCGACATTGAGCGACGACAACAGCTTGTCGAAGCGTTTGTCAACGACACTGAGTTGAGGCAAACTTTGCAAGAAGAACACCTCCGCGCTATACCCGACCTCTACCGACTGGCGAAGAAGTTTCAACGCAAGATTGCGAACTTGGAAGATGTTGTGCGGACATATCAGGTTGTCATACGATTGCCGGGCTTCATCCAAGCGTTTGAGTCCGTAATGGACGAGCAATATCGAGATCCGTTGGACGCAGAATACACGAACAAGCTACGAGAGTACGATGCGTCGTTTGCCAAGCTACAAGAAATGGTGGAGACGACGGTCGACTTGGACGCTCTCGACAATCACGAGTTTATTATCAAGTCCGAGTTTGACGAAGGACTCGGCACCATTCGTAAGCGTCTCGACAAGCTCAAACGAGAGATGAATGAAGAGCATATGAGCGTGGGTCGTGACCTGAATCAGGACACCGAAAAGAAACTGTTTCTAGAGAACCATCGTGTGCACGGTTGGTGCTTCAGGCTGACTCGCAACGAAGCCGGGTGCATACGAAATAAGAAGCAGTACCAGGAATGCTCAACACAGAAAAACGGCGTTTACTTCACCACATCATCATTGCAAGCCAAGCGAAGAGAGTTCGATCAGCTATCAGAGACGTATAACCGGACACAGAGCGGCTTGGTGAACGAGGTTGTGACGGTAGCATCTTCGTACATTCCAGTGGTCGAGAAATTGGCAGCAGTTCTTGCGCATCTAGATGTTGTTGTGGCGTTCGCACACGTTTCAGTCCACGCTCCCACGTCTTATACACGGCCTACGATGCATCCACGGGGCACCGGCAATACCACATTGAGAGAGGCTCGCCATCCGTGTTTGGAGATGCAGGATGACGTATCGTTTATTACGAATGATGTTAGCCTTGTGCGCGATTCGAGCGAATTCTGCATCATAACAGGTCCGAACATGGGTGGTAAATCGACGTACATCCGACAAATTGGTGTCATCGCGCTCATGGCTCAGATTGGCTGCTTTGTTCCAGCGTCTGAGGCAGAGCTTACCATTTTCGATTGCATCCTCGCTCGTGTCGGTGCAAGCGACAGCCAAATCAAGGGCGTCTCGACGTTCATGGCAGAGATGTTAGAGACAGCCAACATTTTGAAGTCCGCTACGAAAGAATCCCTCATCATTATCGATGAGCTCGGCCGTGGAACGAGCACATACGATGGGTTCGGTCTTGCATGGGCCATTTCTGAGTACATCGTCAAGGAAATTGGCGCCTTCGCTCTTTTCGCCACGCACTTCCACGAACTCACTGCGCTGGTCAAGACGTATCCGCAAGTCCAGAATCTCCACGTCGTAGCTCACATCTCCCAGGGCACAGAAGAATCTGGCAGTGGTGTGCAAAAGAAGCGTGAGGTGACGCTTCTCTACAAGGTAGAGGAAGGCGTCTGCGATCAGTCTTTCGGCATTCACGTCGCTGAGCTTGTTCGCTTCCCACAAAAGGTCATCAACATGGCGAAGCGGAAGGCAGACGAGCTGGAAGACTTCTCGGGCAAGCACGAGGAGGGCTTCGTGCAGGCGAGTAAAGAGGAAGTCGAAGAGGGCAGCAGACTACTGAAAAGGGTGCTGTTGACTTGGAAAGAAGAAGTGGAAAGTAAGGGCCTGACGAAGACGCAGCAGGTTGAGAGGATGAGGGAGCTGGTACTAGGAGAGGTTGCTCTGATGAATAATGCTTTCTTCAAGAGCATGCAGGCGTTGTAAATCACAGCGCAGTGCGGACTCGCGATGGTTATGGCGCCCCAAAAAAATGCTAGAAAAGGGCAGGCATGTGTACTGTTGTTTTAAGATACCACTTTATGAATGTATTATATCCGCGGTTGACTTTCCACCGCTTTGCGACATAGTCATATAATAGATGGTCGAGTGCAAGCTAGTTTCACGATGAAGTAAGAAATCCGAGAAAGGAATCTAATTCACGGACACGACTGTATGGTAAATAAGGAATGTGAAAGAGTACTGAGTACATCCGAGGTGCCGCATGCGCCACGATTTGACCCCGCTGTCGCCGCGCCCTGAGACATCCCACTTCAAGCTGCGCTGCTCCCGCTACGCATCCACGCAGCGGCTGCCCCAACTCAGCCAAATACCCATACTGTGAAGCGCATTGCGCAAGAGATCAGCATGGCTCCCGCACAATCGCTCGTCGTATGTTCTGTTGACTCCCTTAGGTTTCCTGGAGCTGACGGCCGCAGAACAAGCTCAAAGTGCAGCTCAAGCTGTCCATATCCCGCCTGCGCATGGTTCAGCAAAAGGACTCCGCAAAAGCTAAGCAGCAACGGCGGGAAATGGCGCAGCTTCTTGAGGTACGTTGCTCCTTGTTGCACTTCTCTCCTCCCATAGCTGACCATGCCGCTGTAGGCTGGCAAGCTCCAGTCGGCGCGCATACGCGTCGAGAACATCATCCGCTCCGACATCACCACCGAACTTCACGAGATGCTCGAACTTTACTGCGAGCTGCTCCTTGCGCGTTCGCAGCTTCTCGACCCTCCTTCGTCCCCTTCGTCACCCGCGAACACAATACCGCTAGACCCCGCGCTCGAGGAGGCTGTAAGGTCTATCATTTATGCCGCGCCGCGCACAGAAATCAAGGAGCTACATGCTGTCAGGGCACTACTGGTGGAAAAGTTCGGTAAAGATGTTGCTCTCGCGAGTATGGAGGGAGAGGGCGTAGCGGATCGGGTGGAGAGGAAGCTGCGGGTGGAGACGCCCAAGACGGAGCTCGTCGACGCGTACCTCAGCGAGATCGCGCGCTTCTACGGCGTGCCTTTTGGGGAACCGGAGCCTGCGCAGGATGACGACGAAGATGACGACGAACCGTCCGGCGGTGTCGCCGATGAGAACCCCAAAGAGCTCGAGCCTGCGTTAGGAGCCATCCCGAAAGCGAGCAGGAGAGAGGACGAGGAAGAGGAGCTGGTCAAGGCCATCCCGCCCAAGAAGTTTGGTCCGCAAAGTCCGCTGCGGGTCGTGCCGCCAAGTCCAAGTACGGACAATGTGGCGCCCAAGTTGAAGTTACCGGGAGCGGCGGCAGCGAAGCTGAATGCGTCAAAGGTGGAGGGGAGAAAACCGGCAGCAAAGAAGGAGGACAGCCTAGGGAAGATTCCGGATGTGGACGAGCTGGCGAAGAGATTTGCGGCGCTGAAGCGGTGATCTGGTAAGGTTGCATTTCGGCTGCATGGCGTTGGTCGGCGTTATGGTAACACAGCTTTTGTCAAACTAGCTTTGACGGAAGTAGGGGACGCTGGTCGTTGTACCAAGGGCCCACTCCTCTCGAATTTTCCAATTTCCATCGATCAATTTCAACATTCGGACGACCCGGTCCGCCCTCGTGTAGCACCGTCCAGTCACGCCAGTGCATACCATTCAGCTCACCAGGCTCTTTATCATACTAGGGCACTCTGTACAGTCTCTCAAAGCCAGGGCATTACGCGAAAACATCTCCAATGGAGGTTTTGGCAGTGCTCAGTGTTGTGGTCAATCACGACTAATCCGTTTTCTCATAGTAGCGTACTATTGTTGACCACTGACGTCAACTAGCCGGTGAACATGGGGGCCAAAGCTTAACTGCCACGCGAGATCTAAGCACGCGACTCGACCCCAATTTCAACTACCCGAAGGCCAATGACATCCAAGATGCAAGTGGAACTTCATTCACGTGAACACTACTCAGCCTTGGCTCTTTACTTTACTGCTATGATGTCACGCCCCCTCTTTGGCTAGCAGAACGCGAATATGGGGTCCGAATCACCTTCTAGGAGCTCCCTAAAATTACCCCTTGCGTACTACCATTTCTGGCGATATACTAGCCAAGCTTTTAGGCCTTATTTGCCAGCCTAGATCTTCCGATGATCAACCCCCTGACCTCGTCTATAGGTTGAGGGCGGATTCAACATGCTATTCACATGTGGCGGAAATGTTCAGCTCCTTCTCGTAGCGTGTAACAGGAGGGTTTTAACGCACAGAATCGGCACTAGTATGGATGTGTGTTGATACCATAGGAACAAGAGCGCACATCCTCATTGTATAGAGACCATCGAGATCCAGAAGGCACACTACAAGGGTTGTGATATTCGGTCAGGTATAAGTAAACAGTACGTTCTCTCCACCAGGATCGGATCGAGCGGCCGAAGTCCCTCCCTCCGTGATGCTTCCTCACCAAGCAGATGTTTCTTGGGTTTCTTCCTGTCTTCATCCGGTGCTTTACATTTATGGTGGCATCGTTCCCAAACAATCAATCCGCGAGCCTGGCTAGCCACTGTCCCTCAAGATGGTTTGCGCCATATCCGCTATATCCAGTTCGATTTCTTTCGGTTCTTCCCAGTTAACATCCCGGCCAAGTCTGATCTTGCGCTTGCAGGTGTCTGCAACGGTTTGAAAACCATCCAGTTGACCCGTCGTGTTCAAGGCGTGACTCCATTTCACGTGCAGCATCCTGAGTTGCAACGACTCAAATAATATCATTCGGTACTTGTGGAGTGGACTTGAGGAGGCAGCGCAAGAGGCACTTGAGGCGCTCAGTGCTTGGTCACAGTCAAACTTCGCTCAGCAGAAACAGAGTGTGATTAGCGTCTATCTATAGCATCACAAGGCTGAGGGTAGAATACACTTACTCTTGAACATGGTGGCGAACAGAAAAGTTTTCGACACGATGTATTTGAAATTTCGGTTATCTTCAACAGCTTGACACTTTTGCGTCATGGCTATTTTCTAGAATAAGCCGGCCATTGGTCTCCAGATTGGCGCTCAATTCTTCCGGTCTATCACTTCTTAGACATTCGAGATAAAGCAGCGGCCTGATACTCAGTAACAATTTTTAAACTTAATCATACCAAAGACGCCCCCACCCTATCACAAGCGTGCTAAGGCGTTCACACGCAGATACGGACTAAAGTTACTTCTTATCAACTACTTGCCCAGATGTGCTTTCATTCACAGGGTGCCGTGTCATACTTTATCTTTATTTCTCTCATTTAAAGGTCCTATGTGATATCGATGCTCCGTCAATGATACATGTATTACCATCATGTGATGGTTTATCCAAACACGCGACGGCTTTACCACAGAAGCCCTAAGTTTCCACAGGCTATCATCACGCGGCAGCAACGTCTACGAGGTCGATATGACTGCCAGAGAGAACACATCGGTGCATTACAAAGCTTCGTATACCACATTTCAGATATATGACCTTTTTATATTCGGTGTTACATCCTATTAACGGTGACTGTTGCTTCTATGACTGGTCTATTTACAGTGTAATCTTTGAGCACTATCTCTTTCGAGTTTCAAGTGCAATGTCTCAATGCTTGAATAGGGAACTATCCCTCGTCCTCCATTAGAAGAAACTATCGTGTAATATATCTAAAAGGTGTTTCTTCCGTGGAAAGGTGGCATAAGAAGTTATGGTGAAGTGGGTTATCAAATCAGGCTAGTAAGACCACTCGCGAATTATCATTTACTTATCAATGCTTTATAAAAGCTCCTACCTCACCTTATTATAGCTCCAGGTACCTCTTTTACAATTCTTCTGCCAACGCTATATGCTATGGGAGGCGCTTGTTAGGCCATCAAGCTCAGGCCCTTACTTTAGCGTTTAACAGGTCTAAAAATGTATGGAATCTAGCTCATGATTGGGTTCCTATGTTACATAGACTAGTTAAAATTGTAATTAAAAGGTACCTAGAGCTATACAAAGCAGGCGAGGAACCTTTGTAATCGACTACATCTGTCGTGAACTTTATCATTACGAAATATACTCATCACCCACGCTTACAAATTTGCACACTCGTCGAGACTTCTGCCAATCAGAGCAGCACCACGTACTTCATCTCACTTCAAGCCCGCGGCATCATGCCCTCTCCTTGCCCTCCTCTGCGACCCTCAAATCCACGCAATGGCCGCACTTGTTATGCCAGCAGGACCTGCAAATACCGCCAATGACGTCAAAGTAGTTTTCTCCGGATTGGCACCTGCAACACTTCCATCGTGGGACCTTCTGTAACCAGAGGGGAGGATATGCGCTAATGACGGTGGAGCGTACTGGTGGCATGAGTACCGAGTGATAGAGCGGATATAGGTTAAGAGATGCGCTGTACTTTGTGTTGTATTTGGGAAATAGGATTAGTCAGTTTGTCGCTATGTGGTGGTGGACCGTTACCGCAGAAGACGGGCGCTATTAATAGTCGTGTTCACGCGTGAAGGTCGCATCCTGTAGTACGACTTCAAGGTGTATCTGGATCATTCACCAAAGTCTCTGACCACATATCTTACCGATGTATAAACCCAAGAAGGGCAAGGAAGTCATAGCTCTGGAGGCTGGCGCTTGTGGTTATCAACGTGCAAAAAGTGGACGATCGCATACAAGCAAAGAAATCTTGCGTGCTGACACAATCCCCTTGGTCTTCTGATTGATCTTCCATATTTGTGCGCATCAAAAGTGGGAGGTGATGAATAAGGTGTTTGGTAAGTAGCCACGTACAAGGAACTCTGGAAGTAAAATGGTAACGACAGTGTAGCGTGTAGCCCGCAGCTAGGCCCGACCCTTCCAGCGCCATCACCTCCCACTTCCGACCCTTCGTATCCCATCTCCCCTCTATGCATGTGTTATGCGTGGTGCTGCCTCTTTCTGGGGCAGCCCAATGCATTTGTCCTGGCTTGTGTTCAAGTACGTCTTCCTAGTGCAACCAGGCTCGCTGTACCTGTTTCTCAAACTCTGTTAGCAATCTCTCGGGAAACCATCCACACGAGCTTTCTTGAGGATACGACGCGCGTCGTAATCCTGCAACTCTTATCGCTCTGGAAGTGGAGCGCAGTTCCAATATCGCACGCGTGGCAGCAGCCGTTCCCGTGGTTTTCCTCGAAGTTGCCGCTGCAGTTGGTCACCACGATGGTGGAGGTGAAAAGGGCGAGGAGAAGGAGGGTGGAAACAATCTGCATCTTAATTGTTGTCGAGTTTGACTGAAACTCGAAAAGAGTTAAACGAATGTAAAGAGTGTGATGTAGTGAAGCTTTGGTTGTTGATGCTGAGTGGATGCTGTTCTCAAACAGCAGCAGAAGAGATCCCGATGGTCTTATAGCTTTTCATAACTCCTCAGGCGCTCAACTTTGTCAACGTTTCTGCGCCTCCTGATCCCCTCACTCATCTCCACCGCACGGTCGAGGACCAGGACCTTTCGGCTTACAGGCGCGACTAACCTTTCGAGCCCAAAGGTAAGGTAAGGCAGTCGGACTTTTTCTCGGGCTGCATGCCCATTTCGCAGCGGCAAGGGCCGTCCTCGGTGTTTTATTAGACGTAGAAGGCTACGCAGCCATGCAATGTCGCGAATAGCTGACCTCGCGTTCGTGAGGTCGCATTCTGAGATCCGTGTATGCTCTGTTCTACCAGGTCGAGCGGCACGCCTTGATACTTTGTAGGGTCTATGTATCTAATCATAGATACAAATAAGAAAATGGAGATCATGCATCATTGCTACCGCGAGTTGTAGGGTGGTCACTCAGCCTTGCCTGTTCTAATCAGCTACCATTGTGTACATGGTACACTGCTACCGGAAGCCAAGCCAAGTATTTCAGTGGATCCCCAGCCCTATAGAGACCAGCTACTGTCGGCCGAGATAGATTTCTCGACTTCGGTGATACTTTTGCAGACTGGTGGGGAGAGCGGGCGGAGTGATTTGCCACGTCCTGGCAAATGTGGAGACGCGCGCTTGCTCTTGCACCGAAAGCATGATACCTATAGAGAAATTTGATTGCAGGTCTCCCGGGAGACCTTACGACACTACATATATGTCGAGCCAAACGGCGCTGCAACTGTACAGCGGGCTTTAGGGTCGATCTGTATCAGCTATAGCATCAAAATTCAAAAACTTCAGGTACCATGTACAGCAAGCGCACAGAATCTACTGTGCCGGTAAAGCCTGCGCTCACTACACTTTCAAATCGGTGATAAAGCTATCTTAGATCGACTGCTGCGTTTCGACCAGCATTTGAATAGTAGCGGTTCATTTGACTAGACATGGCAGCGTATTTACAAGCCGCCACAGCACATCGCTTCTATCGACGACCCCTTCCTTTCCAGTACTGTTCACGCTGCTTTCAACACAGCACAACTACTACGTTCCTCGTTACGCTTTCCTAGTCTCGCCGACGATCACAATAAAACGCCTATGCTTGATGCGATCCATTGTGCTATGCCATGCCCTTTCGCTAAGTAACGCCAAAAATATATCCTCTCGAGAGTATGCTTGTACCTCAAATTGTCCGTCCTCTTTCGCGATGCCAACCGTTTCATGCCCAGTAAATGCGACCCGACGGAGAAGACAAGTAGGCAAGCAATGAAAAGAAATCTGAGCGAGCACGACTGGGCCGAAAGGAAAACTCCAGCGTAAAAACATTGCCAGGTACAAGACCTCAACGAAAGACCGCAAGGTCATGTGCCTCCTCAGCAAACGGGAAGAGAGAACGAGGGCCAGGTCATCAGGCATTAGTAGCTGACTAATATAACAAACACCTTTCGCTGAAACGTTACGGAAAGTTTCAGAAACAAACAAGCCCGTCTTCGTAAGAGTCCATCTGTACCATGTTACAGGCCTACAAAAAAAGGCGCAGAATGCAAAGTGGGAAGAAAATTCGTAAGCGGCGGTCGAGCCGGGGTATGCGGTCCGTCAGGCTTGCGGAGCGAGACGGCGTACCGTACAAGTCTATGGGTTTGGTCGTGAATCCGTGTCCGTGTGTATGGGGGTATCTTGTTTTGTTTTCGATTTCAAGTGGGCGTCGATTCTTGCTAAATTGGGGACCAAAGGGAAGTAGCCGCGCTTATTGGGCGTTCCAATCCAGAAGGGGAAGCATTCTGCGATCGAAACGTCCCACTGGCGCTGATATTACAGGTAAAGATGACGAATCCCTCTTTGCCTTGATACCTTCTGAATCGATCATTTTCAATTTCTTCTTCTCGGCATCGGGATCGTAACTATACGTGGCGGTGACCGAGACCTTATGAACGTGAGTGCTGAGAGGGAGCTCGTATTTGAACGTGCCCCGCACGATGAGATCGAAGGGATACTGCAGGACTTCCTCCCATCGTTCGGTTCCCCCCGCTTCAGTCTTGTTGCCAGGCTTTGAGAGGCGAATCTCTCCAACAGATTCCACTTGGCGATGATTGAAAAATGTACCGTCGAATGTGAGTGGCGAATCGAAATGGAAGATGCGACCAAGCGACATGGTCCGTGGTTCTTCAATTGGATCTGTGCCTTCGTCAACGCCAGCGGTGCTTGAGCCCTCGTCAATTTTGATCGCTGATGGCTGGACCGGTAACCATCCATCTTCGTTCTGTGGTCGGCCATTACCGTGCTCGCGCCACCATTTGTCAGAGCCCACATGCTTGCTTTTGGCGAACATAATGACATCCATATCTGACACAGTAATTCCTACGATGTTCGGGTTCACCGCACCAACCACAAGGTCCATGATTATCTCTTCTTGACTAGCCACAACATTCTGGATCTCGCGTATCTTAAGATCAGTTAATTGCTTGGTGGAGGCAAAGACAACGCCGACCGCAGTGAAGATGACAACTAGAATGATGATCGACGCGACTAGACACCCAGCGAAGCGTCGGCACCAATTCCCTTCTCCACGGCGATTGCGACGTTCGAGCTGGCGTAGCGTGGCACTGTTTGGTCGTCCATGGCGTGATGTGCGCGCGCGTGGGCTCCGCGTCGATATCAGTGGTGTCCGCTCATCATCGGCGGCGTTCTCAGTGTCAATATCGTAGGTTGACAATTCTCCATGCTTTTTTGTGCCATTACCGTTACCGCTCCCGTTGGCCACGTTGAAGGTCTGGAAGCGCGGACTGTTTGGCTGTGACAGATGCCGTGACGAAGGAGCACGGGCGCGCGAAGACCCCACGAGTGAGGAGTCACTGTCCATCACGAGGTGATGCAGAGCTCCTCGTCCTTGACCATGTCGTCCAATATGATGGTGGTGACGGCTGCCGTTCGTCCTGCCTGAACCGAGTCGTACAGTGCCGTCGCTGCGCTCCCCATCGTAATCTCCATTAGCGTTATTGTACGGATTCGGGAACTTCATGCTGGGCTTCTTGTCTGGGTTCTTGTGCTCGTTCCTGATGGCGAGCCTAGGATCAACCAGGCTTGCAATGGAGGTCATGCTAGGCGTACGCGAATGGTGGTGCCGGCTGCGGTGCGGTTGTTGTTCAGGAGGGTTCGACTCATAAATAAAGGTGGCCTCAGAGTCCGAGGAGTCAGCCTCGTTGACCTCACTGGCCACCTTTTGCTCAAATACATCTGCCTTGGAGGACGCTTTTCGAAGCCTCGAGTTAGCATATGGATAGAAATATAGGAAAGAGGGAGTGTGAGCACTCAGTCTTCGCGTCATCTCAGGGCTCGGAGGCGACATGGTCAACATGGACCTGTCGCTCGAGCAGCATGAGACGGGACTGCCGAGGGGAGACACCGTTGCCGGGCAAGGCCCAGTCTCCGGTCTGCTCGGGTGGTGATGATGAAGAACAATGGGCGACCTACCGGTGCCTGAGTTGATAGAGGGCGCTTTTCGCTTTGGCGGCTTGCGCTCTTTCCTGGGGCGTATTGTCTCGTTGCTAGGCTTCAAACGAAGGCTGCCATCGCCACGCCCCGAAGTGGAGCGGTCCTGATTGCCAATCGTCGTCTGTGCGACCGACGGCACTGTCTCGGTCTCGACTGTCATGTTTCGTAACGGGGCGTCGGTGCGCGATTTCACCGCGTGTAGCGACGAGAACGAGGGTTTGGAGGTTGGGGCGTTCGGCCGCTGCGTCGAAACGGACCGCTGCTCCTGCAACCTTGCCTTGTGTCGGACGCCGCCGTCGCTGCCGTTTTCGACATTTTTCGAGATTCTCGCGCTAAGATCTTCGGTAACCTTGGACGACGTGACGTCATTGTTATGGTCTTCGTCGGCCGTGGTGGACGCGACTGAGCTAGAGAGCAGGCTGTGGCGGGTTAGCACGGTGGACAAGGTTTACGGCAAGCTTTCATTATGACATGTAGTCGCGGGCGGGGCTGGCCGTGCGGGGAAGGAACCTCACCTGTGTGCATCGTGACCGTCCTCGCCGGGCGTCGTAGGTACGCTGGACTCCTGGACAGTCTCGAGTTTGGGCGCGGCACCGCTGGCTCCTCTGCCAGACGGCTTCATGCCCAGGTGTGCTTCTTCGGGGTCGCTGCCCACGACGTCATCCCTGGCTGGGATGCGAGAGGCCGGGCCAGGCGACGAGCTCTGGACGATGATGGACGGCGGCGCGGCAGGCTCCGTCTTCTTGTGCTGCTGAGGGGTGCGCAGCGAGTTTTTGCGTGACCGAGAGCGTTCCGAGGGCGGGGGAGACTTCAGCCTGGGGGAGACGGGCCAGTGGGGAGTGTTGTCTCCGGAATTGGGCCCCGAGGTCGACTTGGAGGGCCTGGGAACGCGCGAAGGCTCCTGGGTTGCAGCGGCCGGCGGCAGCTGGGGAATGTTTGCAGACGAGAGGGCGCGCTGGATGGCCGCGGCAGAGGGGACGGTGGTGCTGGGACCGGCCAGGCTTGAGGCTCGGTTGGGGCTCACGTCGTTGCTGCTCTTGCGCGAGGGACGCGCAGACTTGGGTTGCTGCGAGTCTGCGCGCTGCGAGTGGCGTGCAGGCGACGAGTTGCGCGAGGACATGGGCGAGTTGGCGGCCGACTGCGAGCCCGACACGTTCAGCGAGCGGGCGCCGTTGTTGGAGTGGTGTCGCATGGGGGCAGGCCCGTTCTCGGCTGGCGCAGGTGCAGGAGTCGAGGGCGTAGGCGTGGGCGAGGGCGTGGGCGTCGATGTTGACGTGGGCGTGGTGCTGGTCGACGCAGGCTCGGCCGTCTCGGGCGAGCCGGTCAGAGAGCGGAACGAGTCGTCGTGGGAGTCTGTCATGGCGGCGGATCGCCTGCTATTGGCATGTCGCGAGGCAAGCTTCGCCTCTGGCAACGTGAAGCGTGGGTGCACTGGAGGCCCGCGAATAGTTGTGCACGCAGCAGCCGAGCCGAGCAAGGCGGTCAAGTGTCAAATTGCAGCAGCAGGGCCCGCACACAACGCGGCGCGCCGTCGTTGGCTGAGCACGGTGCCGAGGGAGATTCGCCGGCGAGGCAGAGACCGTGTGGCATTTGCTGGCGGGAGCGTGGGCGGCGAGGGAGAGGTGGATGCAGGATGCAGGATGGTGCCGACGGTGGACGGGACCGCGACGGGACGAAAGGTGCATGTGTGGTCCGGCGCTGACGGGACGGGCCTGGCATCCAGGAACACTGCCAGCGCAGCACAAGGACGACGTCAGCTGAGCGCTGCTGCGGATGGATAAATAATGTCCACTGCCGCTCTCGACGGGGCTGCGCATGCGCTCGTCCGGAGAGGTGCCACGCATCCAGGGCCTGCATCAGAGCAACACGTGTGCCGTCACCCGTTGTGCTCACCATCACACCCCAGAGTCTCCCCAGACCCAATACCTGTTCGTCCAGCTGCTCGCGGGGACATGATCCTGCCGCCGTCTTCAGCCTTCGGCCTGTGTATGCCTGCCCATCTCGACACCTCGACGGGAGATGGACGCGTTCCCGAGCACAGAATGCAGATCACATGCAGGTGACGATGTGAAGACTTGGGTGCTGTGTGCGCTCCTGTTCGACGCGACTCCATTCTAGAGCCCAGCAGATTGGTTCACAGCCTTTTCATCCCGTTCCTGCGTCGAAACTCTTAGCTTCCCGTGGCTGCGTTCAGTCGGGATCCACCTCCCATGGGTGTAAATGCATGTCTTTTGCGCATGCTGGATTGCTTTTGTGACAGCGCGCATAGTCATGTTATCCTGTGCCATCACAGATGGGCCCGCGAGCCGAAAGCCGACCTCGGGCTCTCCAAGACGCCCATGCACATGCTTATACTCGTACACAGAGCTTCCATTATCCTCCCGTTATTGGAGACACGTACGGCTGCGCCTGCTGGAGTCGGTCTCGACAGGAGGTCGGTTTGCTGCCCCACTACTCTGGGCTCACTTCTCTAAGCTTCTTCACATATTCTACTATGTATACGTAGCTATCTCGTGAAAAGCGTCGGCGGATTCAAGGACCACGGCGGACTGTCGGCCAAGTCCCCCTACGTGATCTCGAGCGTAGGAAGCTGTGGCTCTTCGCTAAATCAACATAACACGACTAGAGTCTTCGAATTGATATTCTTGAGCAAGGCCATCCGGTTTCCAGTCGAAATCCATCCAGTGAACATGGCTATACATCTCGCATCGTGAACGTTGGCCTTGTACAGGTCTGATGGCGGTGGATGCTCCATATGCGGCCCCGGCTGCTCCGTATCAACCTATACGTCATCCCTTCCGCCTGACCTCCACCGCAGCACCTCACCACCAAGTATCAACGCCACGATACACGCAAGCTATCTCGCCTCCGCCACGGCCCAAAACACACATCTTCATCCCGGCATTCTCCACCCACCTCCTCATCGCAAGCAAAATGTCGGGACAGAACCCTTACAACAACCAACCCCCTCACTACGGCACAGATAACCAAAATCCCTACTCCAACCCATGGGGCTCAGAATCCCAGGGCCAGAATCCTTCCCAGTCATATAATGCGCCTGCTCAATCCCAAGATCACAATCCGCTCCACACTCAAGATCAAGCCCAGAGCAATCCTTTCGCCCGGGAACAGTCTTACAATCCTCCCTCTCAGGCCCCTCCGGAACAGCAACACGAGCAGTACGCCCCACCCCCTGGACTCCCGCCGCGCCGTGCAGGCACCAACTCCGAGCAAGCCCTGCCTCAAGGCCAGGACCGCTCACATCAGGTTGAGGTAATGCAGAGCTACGAGATGTCGCGGCCGCAAACGGAAGATGAGCAGAACCAGGCGATTCTCGAGAGGGAGTTCCCAAAAATTGATGGGAGCTTGATTGCAGCGATTTATGGTGACTCCGGGAGTTTAAGCGCCACAAGGGAGATGTTACAGGAGCTGAGTACGACCGAGGGGCAGGGATCGTGAGAGGTTGAGAAGTTGACGAAATGTACGAAGACGTCAATGTGCATCCGATGAAAGAAGAGTACGGTTCATGTCCAGAAGAGGCGAACAGGTTGTTCCTTTCTTGATAGCCGTAGGCTGCCAGCATCAGATCAACTGCACCTGCACAATAATATCACGTGCTAATGGTTCATCGTACACCGAATGTCACCTTGCCTATTCTCTCCTTTCTACCGTATCCCTATCAGTCTAGCCGTACTACAGAAGTATACATGAGAATCATCAAACCGTGGTTCCGTGTGATCCAATTCTTTACAGGACCAATGAAGATAAAAGGTGCGGACTGTTGGGCGCACTCGTAACGCAAGGTCTCAAGGAACACTTCGCATCTGTGCAATAACGGGAGATTTTCTATGCAGTGCACTCCACCGTGATCGAGTGTAGTGAACAGTATCAAGTCTTTCTTGCACGTAGCACTTGTTTCAGGATGTAGCGTCTATACACGTGGCTTGGACAAGATCCATACAGGACACTGAGTTGTTTGGTGGTGACGCGGTGGCTCGGAGCTAGTCGTGAAACCCCTAGTCGCGAAGGTTCGCACCCCGTAATTCGTATAAATCCAGCAAACCCCTATCATGTCATACCATCTACATCGTTCATATTGCCAGTTAGGGCAAGCATTAAATGTTGTTCGCTCGAGCAACCTGCTTCTAGTTTAGCCTACTTGAGTACCTCGCGCTTGTACAACAAGAGCAGATACAAAAGAAGCGATATCCAGTCAGCACACCAGAGTGTGGATGTTCCAGCCTTGCAGTCGCCGATTGCTTTTCGTAGGCACGACAGATGGAAGGACAAATGTAAGGACAGATGGAGAATCCAATAACCGTAGTTGGCTCCCGGGCCGAGCAAAGTCAATCAACGCGGATCCCTTCGTCGACAGGTGACAAGTCGCTGTTTGAACGACCAACCTTCCTCTTACAGAAGGGAGCAGAGCAAGCGCAAGAGCACAAATCTAGAAGTCGCAGAGCCGCCTTACGGAGGAATCCAACCAACCACTGACACCGGCCACCGGATATGAACTCTGTCCTCGTCCCTTAAGATACCCCAAATGCCCGCGAGCACGTGCGTCGTCCAGCCTTTCATATACCAGAAGCCTTCCATGTCATTCATTAGCAAGGCGAAGTGTGCATACACGACGAGCGGCACAGGGTCATGTCTCTGCAGGGCCTCCAAGAACTCCTCTTCCATGCGGTACAGCCACGCAAAGACGACATGATACTCGCCATCCACGCCATCATAGCGGTTCGAATAGCATTCGCGAAGCACCTGGTGCGCGTAGACGTTGTGAGAAAGCTGCGAGGGCTCGCTGGCATACTGGACGTAATCGCGCAGCTCAGCAAGTGGCTCTTCGTAGGGCAGTGTGCCGGCAATTTTGGGAAGCGCTTTGCCTTTTGCGCGCAAGTTGGGCGCCATAGAGCGCGTGAAGTTGTCGTAACCCATGGACTCGAAGGTAGTGCGGATGCCGCGGAACATGACAAGCCACTCTGAGCGCCCATTCTCTCCAAAGGCAAGGTACTCTCCAGGTTGAGGCCCTCGTGCCCATGTTATGAAGCAGATGAGCTGGACGGAGAGGAGGACAGCGTCACAGTTATCTTGGTGCAGATGGGACAATTCGGCAGTCACTGTGGGAAGTGCAGTCGTATAGTGGTGATCAGCTAGAGCGAGATAGTCATCTCGACGTTGCGGCCGAAAGCGTGACAGATGCGTTGCTGTGATGGCCAGGATGAGATGGAGAGTATGATGGTGTGAAAGCGCGATCTCGGTTACCTGCGTCCGCCAGAAGATGGTGCCCACGGTTTGGGCGGAGAGTGTGGCGCTGGTGGAGGTGGTCCAGTGGTACATGAGCTCTACATCGTCGACATTGAGTGTCCTGAACAGACCGGCCGCTGCTGGTGGGTGGGTAGGACTTGATGCTGCTGCTGTCGCCGCCGCCGCCCTGGTCGACGACGATGGCACTACCGAGGGCAGATAGTCGCAGCGCACTTGTCGATTCCTACAATTTGTGCATTCCGGCTTCCGCTCATCGCACTACAGCATGGTTAGCGTGCGGCGCGACTCGGGCAGAACACTGTTACCTTGATTCGCCGTACTTTGCAATTCTCTACGATGCGGAGAGTCAGAGTCAGTGTCAGGCTTACAAGTTGGAAGATTGTGTAAAAGCAGGTGTCTTAGCTGGGCGTCAGTCTTTGACAACTTCAAACTTGGGAGGAAAGCCTGAAGATTTCAACAACGGCAGCACTAGAGACACCCGCTTTGTACCGTGGCATTGCTCACTGCAGCCGAATCGCGACTTGCGATGCGCCCGTCTCTTGATTGCCTTGTCCCCGGCGCCCTTCGCAGGGCTATCTTCTGCGGAGAGCTGACGTGCAACGCCGTCGCTCCCATCCGGCGAGTCGGCGGGCTCGCTAGGTGTTGGCAGGGCGTCCGACATGGACGTGACGAGAAATGGCGATGGGATACGAGGAGTACGGATACGCAGCGGTGGCGCGTATTAGAAGCCTGTCGTCCAATTGCTACGGAGCGAGCGCGCTGTTCCCGAAACCGTAGTGCTTGCTTGTTTACTTCGGAGCAGGGCGCGCAAAAGCGTATTCGCGTGCCTCGTGTGCGCGGCCCGACTAACCAACGCAAACGCTAGTCAACGATCCAATTTGGAACCATGGAAGCAAATATATGTAGTCGAAAGGTCTCCAGCAAGCACGGCTTTTCTTGGATCCTTTCGACCTTCACTGCTTCCCATTACCTACTCCGTAATCGCCATGGTCTCCAAACAAGCCATCTCCACCACCCGTACCACATCCTCAACCCCGACCAAGACTTCACAAAACAATGCCGCACCAAAGTCGACGTTCTGCACCGCCGTGTACGCCCGCCTTGACAAGCCTCTCAACAGCCTCTTCCGCCTCGGCATACGCATCGTCCAATTTGTCTTTTCGCTCGGCTCCGGCATATCCTACGCCATAGAACTCGCGCATGGACATACTAGCCCGCCTTTCATCTATTCACAGGTTGTGTTCGCACTCACTATGATCACGCTGGTCATCGATGCTTTGACGTTGCGTTCCTATCGCCTGATTTTCATCGTGGAGTCGACTATATGCGTGCTCTGGCTCGCGCTCTTTGGTGTCTTCTACGAAATATATTTGAACGGCAAAGCATTCGAGATGTAGTACGACGACGTGAACTTAGGGCGTGTCAAAAGAGCCGTGTGGCTAGATTTGATCAACTTTCTCTTGTGGTTAGCGAGCGCCGTGTTCTCGACCGTAATGTGTTGCTCGGGTGTCAAGGCTGCCATAAAGGGGAGGCTTGAGGGGAGGAGAGCGAAGACTCTTAGGAATAGCGGAACTAGCGACACCTGCGTAGAAGCGGGTGTGTTACACGAAGAACTGAGAGGTAATAGAGAGGAACGGTTGCCAATGTATGAAGAAATTGTTACGGCTGCGAGAGCGGGAAGAAGAGTCTAGCGGCTTATCAAGAGCACGTCACGCTGCCAATCTTGGACAAATACATCATTCGGATGGTTGGACCATTGTCTTTCTCAAAAACGATAGGAAGTCGCAGGCCGACTATGCTTTAGTCGCGACCTCTTGGTGGTGGCATGATTCGCGAGCTCGTTGGTACCAAAATTATTTCCTTGTTAGTGACATCACGAAAGGTTTTCGTCTTAACCTAGCTTAACCTAGCTTAAACATGCGGGAACGTACACGAATATGTATAAATATATATAAAAGTATTAAAGGTATATATAGCTGTATATTTCTAGCTATACTATTATTACGAACTAGTAGTAGTATACGCTATATAAGGCTAGTATAGTTATATAATAGTAGGGTATATATAGCCTATAAGCTTATAGATTAGTTTAGTAGTAATTTATTTATCTATATCTATCTAGATACTATAAATAAATATAGCCGGCGTTTTATTTATTTTATAACTTACTAGTTACCCTTTTATTATAAGGGATTTCTATATACCTAACCTAGGCCAGTCTTATAGGTATTTAGTAGACAAGAG
The DNA here is from genome assembly GCF_027946475.1 of Didymosphaeria variabile. Classification (NCBI taxonomy): domain Eukaryota; kingdom Fungi; phylum Ascomycota; class Dothideomycetes; order Pleosporales; family Didymosphaeriaceae; genus Didymosphaeria; species Didymosphaeria variabile. The sequence continues at coordinate 2,252,215 of NW_026611627.1, read as the reverse complement.
TAAATAAGTAATAAGGGGGGGTAAGAGAATATTCTAATCTTACTTTAGGAGGTAAGGTAATAACTATATAAGAAGACTAATAGATCTTAGTATAGAAGATATACTTTAATTTTAATTATAGAATTTAACTATAAAGAATAGAAAATACTTAGAAACTATTTTAGACTATATACTATTCTTCTTAGTTCTTATAATTCCTAGCTAATCTTTACTTCTAAGGAGTATAGCTCTAACTTAGAAGTAGATTTTTTACTTCTATTAAGTTTTCTTACTTTTAGGGTCCTATTATCTTAGTAAGATTATAGTTATATATTTACTAACTTAACCTCCCTAGTTCCTTAGTATTTAATAATATATTAGCCCCTAGCCCTATTAGCTCTACCTTATTAGTTATCTTTATCTATCTATTATTATTCTATAAAATTATAATATTATCCCCCCCCTTAAGGTTATTATTCTAATATTCTATAGTTATTCTATAATCTCTAGTAGTATAGTTATAGAGTATAAAGGTAGGCACTTCCTTTAGTACTTTTATTATATTATAATTCTTTTCTAGCTTCCCTAACTATACCTAAGGTACTAAAATAATTATTAACTAAATAGCACTATACTTATACTAATAAGGTACGCTTATATAGCCTAGAGATACTAGTAAAGTATAAGTATTATATAAAGAAGAAGATTCTAAAGTATTTTATAGATACTTTATTAGGGGAGTATACTATATATATTACTATCTATATAAAGTGTAGCCTCTAGGTTCTAGAGAAAGAGTAGAAGCGTATTTAGTCTAAAAAATATTAAAAAAAGCTTATACTTCTTTCTATAGAGGCTAAGGTTACTTATTTTTATTTTAAAATTACTTAGGTAGAGAAAGAGAAGTAAGCCTTTACTATATATAATACTTATATAGCTAATATAATAGAGAGTTTTAAAGGGGAAACCTTAAAAAGTAAAATTACTAATACTTTATTTACTCTACTACTATTTTTACCCTTAACTAACCTAGACTAATTATAGGCTAATTCTTTCTTCTTTAACCTTTCTAGTTTTTTATCTAATTTTCCCTTACTAGGTCTTAATATTTATCCTTCTAGTAGTTCTAGAAGTCCCCTAGTAATTTCTTATAGTTTATAAGGTTCTTTTCTAGTTTCTATATATTATACTATTCTAGCTACCCTTTCTATTTAACTAGGTATCTCTACTAACCTTTAACTATTCTTAGGTTCTTAATATTCTTAATTTTATACTTATTATTCTCTAATTCTAGCTAAGTTTTAACTAGAGCACCTAGTAGTACTAGTTCTAGAAAGTTTTTATAGAAGGTATTATATACTTTAGTACCTATAGGTAGAAGTAATTTATTTATAACTAGTTCTTTAACTTCCTATACTTTAAAGGGGCCTACCTATAGGTAATCTAGTTTTTTACTTTACTATTTAGTCTTTATATAACGGGGCCTCTAGGACTCTATTACTAGCCGTGGCCCTATCGGAGTTCTTATAAGAGATAAGTAGCGTATAGAGTAGTATAGATTACGTGTTATATAAACGTTAATTAATTACTACTATAAGAATATATTACTAAAGACTTAATAGTAATCTTCTATAAGGAAACTAGATGTAGAGAACTATATTATAGATTAATAATAAAGGCTTACCTAGTGGTAACCCGTTATCTCTATATACTACTATCTAATAGTGGCTCTATAGGCTCTGCCTATAGATTCTATAGATCTAGGCTCTATAGCTCTATTCTATAAATCTACAGATCTAATTATGTAACTCCCTTACGTGCCTATATTATACTTAGCATCTAACCTATAATTATATTCTTCTCCTATATAATCTAATTAGTTACTACTATCCTTAACGTAAGTCCTATAATTCTATTATAGCGTAGCAGCCGTAACACTTTAGATTCTTTTATAATAAGAAAATTTTATCCCCCCCCTTTTAAAGGTTAGTTCCTTAATTCTTTACTTATTTATATTTTTAGATACTAAGAGGGCCTTTTATATAATTCTTTTATATAAAATTTTATAAAGTTCCTTTATTCTCTAGGCTTTATTATAAGCTTCTATAGAAAGACTTTCTATATCTCTTAGATTCTAATAACTAATTAGTTTATATCTATAGTTAGCGTAGTATAGGGGAGTACCCTATTATACCTAATCTAGAGCTATTATATACTAATTATACTATAGGTAAGAGTTCTACCTAATTATTCTATTATTTATTTACGTAAAATTATAGATACTATTCTAGTATCTAATTTATATATTTTATTTATCTATTTATCTAGGAGTAGAAGCTTATTAAGAGTTTTCTATATATTTCTAATACTATAGTAAACGTATCCTAGTATTTAAATATAAAGAGCTTATTATAGTCTATAATAAATTCTTTAGGTAGACTATATTCTATAAATAATATATTATCTACCTTATATACTAGTTCTTCTACTATTATAGACTCTTCTATTAGCCTAAACTTAGTAGCTTTTATAAGTTAATCTACTATAACTATAATAGTATCGTATATATATTTTATTCCTAGTTATAGTAATTTTAGAAGCTTTACTATAAAGTCTATTATTATACTTTACTATAGCCTTTCTACTAATAGTAGTAGTTATAGAAGTCTATAAGGCTTATATTATAAGGGGTTTCTACGTACCTAACCTAGGTTAGACCTTATGGGTATTTAGTGGACGAGAGTGGATAAATAATAATAGGGTATTATTACGAACTAGATAATAATGGGGAAGCTTAGGCGCTTATAAAGGCAGAAGATGTAATAACCAGGGTTATAATAAGATAAAGACACGCTAAGTCGCTTAGATAGTAGTTATGTAACTTACTTAGCTACTTAGGGTTCCTAAACAACTAAGTAGCTAAGAGCTATTACGTAACCTACTTAGTTATTTAGGGCTCCTAAGTAACTAAGCAAGATTCCTATATAGAAATATAAGGATAAACCTTTATACTTATATTTAACCTAAGTTTTAATCTATTATTTAGATTTACTTAGGCCTCCCTTATTAACTTATTATACTTCGTAAGATACTTCTATATTAATAAGAACCCCTTCTTCCTCCCCTTAGTAAGTCTTGCCTAAGAACTAACCTTAACCTATTTAGGATTAGCTACCCTTCCTAGATTTAACATCTTAAACACCCTTAATATAACTATAAGGACTCCTACTTCTTCTATAGCTTTAGATAATACTATTACTCTAATAGGCAACTCTAAGAGTAAAGCATATAAACCTAATTTATATTATAGTGTAATAGAAAGTATACTAATATCTAGCTTTTTTTAGTTAGACCTCTACTTCTTCGAACTTAATAAATAACCTAAAGATAAATAAAAGGTCATCTTTATAGCTACTTATATATAAGGTAATGCTAGAGAATAGATTTAACCCTATATAACTAAGTATCTAGAAATAGACCACGATAATAAAGATAAGGAATATATAGATAACTATGTAGATACGGTTAATATTATTAAAGACTATACTAATTTTAAGAAATACCTTAAATAGATATTTAGAATTGCTAATAAGGTACCTATTATAGCACAAAATATTTAAACTATAATATAATAATAATTAGCAGCTAAGTATATAGTGGAGTTTTATAAAAACGCTATATAACTTAACTAGGATAATAAGTTACTAATAATAATATATAAATAAGGTCTTAAGAAACCTCTATAAGAAGAACTTCTATGTAGTAGAGGAATTATTAGAACCCTTAATAAATTATATAACAAATTAATTAGGATTAATAGAGAATAGTTTATACTATAATAGGAATTTTAATATAACCTAAGAAATATTAGTTTTAGATAACTAGCACCTATAGTCTATAGAGTAACACTAAAAGGACCTTAATGCGCATTACAAGACTCCTATAAATACTAGCTAATAGAAGATGTCTAGTTTAACTACTTAGGTAAAGAAAAAGGAAAAGGACTAGGCTTTTATAAGCCTAATATACGTATCTTAGATAGAACCTAATACTAGGGGACTAAGACTTACATATGTTTTATATATAGTAAACTAGGCTATATTACTAGGAACTATAGATCTAAGAATAAGGTTATTAGGCAGTTAAATATACTTACTATCCTAATAAAGGAAATTAAGGACAAAGAATAGACTATTATAAATGCTATTAATAACCTTATACTTAATAATAAATCTAGATTAGAGTTATTAACTAATTTACAACTTTATAAGGACACAGAAGAAGAATAATCTAAAATAGTAGATAAGGAAGTTAAATAGACACTAATACCTTACCTATAGTTTAAAGGTAAAGAAGTAATCTTTACTAATAGAGTAAACGTATAGGAATACTTAGATAAACTACTAATTTAACTATAAAATAGAGATATATTATTATTACCTATAATAATCTCACTATTATTCTCTATACCGCTAGAAGCTTATAACAGACGCTGACTAGAAATTATTATAAAAGAAGATAGACAATAGGTAGATTATAGATATATATAATAAGACCCTAGTAAAAACTTCTATAATAAGAACCTAGATTATTTATAAAAGTACTACCTAGACTACCAAAACCCGTGGCACTTAAACATCTAATAGATTAAATATAGACACGACTAGTGCCTAACCTACTATAGAGCTAAGGAGCTATATAGAGGTAAATAACTACTAAATAAGTAATAATGCTACTAGGAATGGTATAACTGCCTAATTAACAAATGCGATAAATATTTATAGGATAAGCAAGAAAGATTATACTTTCTAAGCATAAATAACGTATAAAATGTAGTAACTAGCACACTCTATAATAGAATATGCACCTAAGACAGATAGTAAACTTACCTAAATATTAATTATAGTAGACACTAGGATAATAAGTATATCTATAGATTTAGTAAGAACCCTAACCAACTAAGGATAGTTATTAACATTTATATAGAAATAAGTATAGTATAGAAAGGTAAAGCTTCTAAAATAAAACTATAGTAGAAGAATAACTATAGCAGAAGAAGAGAAGGGCAGGAGTAAAAGAAATAATAAAAGGGGAATATAGACTACCTAGCTCCTAAGAATAGTTCTTTTTTAGACTAGACTCTAGCCCCTAAGGCCTAAGAAACTCTTAAAGACCTATAGACAGGTAAGAAGACGCTATTAGAGAGTTAAATACCATTAATAGTAAGGTATTAATTAAGCTACTAGTTTAGCTTAACAAAACATAGATTAAGGTACTATTAGATTTGGGCGTATTAGAAAACTTTATGTCCTAAGAAGTAGCGCTGTAAGTAGGACTCTAGCTAATACTTAAGGATAAAGCTTATCCTATCTATATTATAAATAGAAGTTAAATACTAAATACATTATATATTACTTATAAAGTTACTACTATACTTTAGATCTATAGATATAGGGAGACAATCACACTTAATATACTAGATAGGTCTAGATATAATATTATATTAGGATTACCCTAGTTAAGGAAGCACAACCTATATATTAATTAGGGTTTAAGAATGCTATCCTTAAAATACTGTAAATGTGTATTATAAGCTAAGCCCATACAATAATAGAGATTAATGGCGGATAAGAGTGTTATTAATAATATAGACTTATAATAGAAAGTTAAAAAATAGAAATTACCCTTAGTAGACGCTAGTAGGAACTACTAGGTTATAAAGTATAAGAAGAAGGAAGAAAGTATACCCTTAGAAATACTAAGAGAGTATAAAGCATAGATATATATATTTATAGAAAAGGAAGGAAAAGCAAACCTACTAGAATATTAACCCTAGGATTATATAATTAACCTAGAAGAAGGGAAGATGCCACCCTTTAGACTACTATATAGTAAGATAGGAGAAGAACTCTAGAAGGAATATAAATTTATTAAGATAAACTTAGCAAAAGAATATATTAGACTATTAAAGTTACTAGTAGTAAGTCCCTTTATATTTATTAAGAAGAAGGATAGATTAGATAGACTATGCGTTAACTACTAAGTAATTAATAATATAATAATTAAGAATAGATACCTATTACCTAATATCTTAGAACTTAGAGATAGACTCTCGAGAGTAAAAGTCTTTATAATAATAGACTTAAGAGACGGATACTACCTAATTAGAATAAAGAAAGGTAAAGAATAGAAGATAGCATTTTAATTATACTATAGACTCTTTAAGTACCTAGTAATGCCTTTTAGACTTACTAACGCACTAGTAACCTTTTAGGCACTTATTAATAATATACTTTATAAACATTTAGACATATTTATTATTATATATATAGACGATATTTTTATCTTTTCTAAAAATAAATCTAACCACACTAAGCACGTATAGACAGTACTAAAAGCCCTAGATAAAGTATACTTAAGAATTAAACTTAAGAAATACTAATTTAATATTAAATAACTTAAATTCCTTAGACACATTATTACTACTAAAGGAATTAAGATGGCACTAAGCAAAATAGAGAGTATTAGGAACTAGCCTATACTAAAAACTATAAAGAATATCTAAGAATTCTTAGAATTCTATGGATTTAATTAATAGTTTATTAAAGATTACGTAAAAGTTATAATACTATTAATAAACCTTACTAGAAAGGACACGCCTTTTAAATAGACAAATAAGTGTGGAATATCATTCTAACTCCTTAAAATAGCATATATTATAGAACTAGTTCTTGTTCACTTTAGGAGCAATAAACTATTATAATTTAAAACTAATATAAGCGATCTTGCACTAGGAGCATACACAAAATAGAAATAAAATAGTAAATAGCACCTAATAGCCTACTACTTATGTAAGTTTAACAATATAGAAACATAATATAATATACATAATAAGGAACTCTACGCTATTATTAAAGCCTTAAAATACTAGAGAATCTATGCTCTTAGCTATTTAACGCTAGAAATCTACACAGATTATAAAAACCTACTAAGGTTCACAACAATAAAAGAACTAATACTATAATAATAAAGATAGTTATAGACTACTAGATAGTATAAATTTAAAATTATCCATATAGTAGGAAAAGAAAATAGATAAGCAGACGCACTTAGTAGACGAAGTAATCTAGTAGGAGAAAAGGTTAAGACCTACTTAGTAATTCTTTATAAAAATAAAAATAGATCTCTTAAACTAACAGCAGAACTTAACTAACTCCTAGTTATTAACTAAGAAGTACTAAAATAACTACAAACTAAGATTATTAAACAATACCACAATAACCCTATATATAGATATCTAGGCATTACGAAAACAATGGAACTTATATAACAAAATTATATATTTAGAGGAATAAAAGAAGCTATAACTAGCTATATCTAAAAATATATAGAATGCTAAAGGAATAAACATGGTATATATCTTAAGTATAGAGAAATATAACTAATTAAGATACTAACGGCACCTTTTAAAAACATTACTATAGACTTTGTTATAAGAATACTAGACTTAATTAACCTAGCTACGAAAACCTCGTATAATAGCATTTTAGTAATTATATATTAATTTACAAGCTATATTAAATTAATTCTATATCTAAAGAATATAACAGCTAAAGAACTAGCTTACCTCTTTTAAGATAAGTAGGTTAGACACCACAGCATTCTAAAGATAATTATTAGTAATAAAGATAGGCTCTTTACATTAAACTTTTAGATAATATTTACAGCACTTATTAGAATAAAATAAAAACTATCTACAGCATATTATCTATAGACGGATAGAAAAACAGAAAGAATAAACTAAACTATAGAAATATATCTACGAATATACTATAATAAATAAAAAAATAACTAGGTTTTACTATTACCTATAGTACAATTAGTACATAATAATAAGGTATTAACAGTAATAGGGCAAACACCTTATTATACTATATATAGAAAATATCTAAACCTCTTTAACTAATAACTACCAACGAATATTAACGCAAAAGAAGCCATAGATATAGCAGATAACATAGAAAAGATATATAATAAACTCTAAGAAAACCTTAAGAAAGCTTAACAGCAAGCTATTTCCTATATAAATTAGAAACGAAAAATAGCACCTTAGCTAAAGAAGGGGGATAAAGCATATCTACTTATAAAAAACCTTTAAACTTAAAAGAAAAAGCATAAGAAACTAGATTATATTAAGGTTGGACCATTTTACATTTCCAAATAAATATTACTAGTTAACTATAAACTAGAGTTACCGCCTAATATAAAGATATACCCCATATTCTATATATTATTATTAGAACTAGTAGACCCTAAGACACTAGTTAAAACTACCTTCTATTACTAACTAGAGGAAGAAACTAAATTTAAAGTTAAAATACTCCTAGAATACTATAAAGTTAGAAGAAAGGACTTCTAGGATAATAAATTCCTATAGGAATAGTTAGTTAAGTAGAAAGGTTACCCACACTTAGAGAATATATAGGAACTAGAAGGTAAGCTAAGAAAGAACTACTAGCTACTTCTAAAATAAGTAAGGAAAAGAATCTATAACTACTACTACTACACTAGAGTAACTAGAAGTAACTTTAGAGGGGATAAAAACTACTCTATAATAATAATTTAGTAACATACCTAGCCACTAGATATAGGAGGAATGTTTTCCTAGAAGTTAGAAGGAAGATTATCTATTACTAACTAGATAGAGGGATAAAGCTCCGTAGGACTAGTAGGCTAAGTAGGCTAAATAGAATCCTTATCTAACTTAGCTAATACTACACTCTCTACTATAATAACTTTACTAGTATACTTCTTATTCTATAATAACTACTTCTTTAACTAATCCTCTTTTACTTAAGCTACGTATATAGCTTTAAAAGTAGTATTCTACTCCTTTTATACTTTATCTAATTATGCTTTTAACTTCTTCTTCTTAGTAACTAACTGCAAGAACTTATTCTAAGTAATAGTAATATTATACTTTAAACCTTACTTCTAACACTTACTATACTTCCCTAAACTAATATAGACCTTACAAACATAGGCATATAACTAATAGAATAAGCATTTTAACACTATAATAATGCTGTAGTTTTTAATAGTAAAAATAAGGTTGTGATAACGCTTTATAGGATAATAGTTAGTAGGCATAATTCTTTAGGGCAAAGAATAAAAAGGGGAGGAATAATATTATAAACTAGATAATAATAGGGAAGTTTAGGTACTTATAAAGGTAGAAGATATAATAACTAAGATTATAATAAGATAAAGATACGCTAAGTTACTTAGATAGTAGTTACGTAACTTACTTAGCTACTTAGGGTTCCTAAATAACTAAGTAGCTAAGAGCTATTATATAACCTACTTAGTTATTTAGGGCTCCTAAGCAACTAAGTAAGATTCCTATATAGGAATATAAGGATAAACCTTTATACTTATGTTTAACCTAAGTTTTAATCTATTATTTAGATTTACTTAGGCCTCCCTTATTAACTTATTACACTTCGCAAGATACTTCTATATTAATAAGAACCCCTTCTTCCTCCCCTTAGTAAGTCTTGCCTAAGAACTAACCCTAACCTATTTAGGACTAGCTACCCTTTCTGGATTTAACACTAATATTTAGGGTAGCTTCTATAATAACTAGACTAGATATATATTAATATTCTACACTTCTACTACGTAGCCTAGGAGTAATATACCACTAGTAGGGCACTACTTCTAGGCCTATTAGTAGTATAATTTAATCGCCAATAATCTATTTATAATAATTTTTAATAAGGAGAACCCTATTACCTCTAGTAAGAGGCTATAGCTTAGTATAAGTATATAATAAATAGAGTAGAGGTATATAGGGTATATACACTACTATAAAACACTAGATATATCTAGTAAGTATTCTTCTAAGTAGTCGTGTACTTAGATTAACTAAAGTGCTATATTACTATTTAGTTTATAAGTAAATTATTAATACTAAACTATAATTAGTTAGAGTAATTAGACTAGGAAAGTAAATAAGAGTAGTAGATAAGACTATAAGGTACTAATAAGAGTAATAGAAGTAAGTTTAGAAGTTTTACACTTTAATAAAATTAACTACTCTATAGTAAGTTCTTATTTATAGTATTAGGTATGGCTATATCTATATTCGAGGAAATATTCTTAGACTAAATAGGGTTATCCTTATTATAAGGAGAGGAGAAAAAAGGTTTAAATAGGGAATAAGAATACCCTAGATCCCTACTAAATATATGGTTAGAACGCATGTATTTATAGGATAGTGTTAAGGGATACGTAGACGTAGATATATAGCTAGTATAGAAATTATAGTATCTACTTATAGGTATTCCTTATCTAAAGCAGTGCTCGCCCATACTAATAGAAAATAAGTGGCCCTAAGTATATTTACTAATTAATAAAGAAATCTTAGTGCTAGTTCTTATATCCTCTTTAGAGTAAGTAGTGTCCTCGTCTAAAAGATTAAATATATTAATTTTAATTTATAGTACTAACTTTTATAGTATTCTAAAAGCTATTATATAAGTACACTCTACTATTAGATTACCTACTTTTATTACTCTTAACTAGTAGATAAGCTTCTTTATAGATAATAAGACTTATTTACTATTCTTTTAAAAGTTAACTATACTATAAGATATCTTAAGTAGTAGTATAATTAGGGCCTATATAAGGCTATAGACTAAGGTTTACTATAGCCTAGTCTAATATAGGATAATACTATTTATAGTACTAGGTAGAAGGTTTATTAAAGCCTTTACTATCTTAATATATATAAGTACCGTCTTTTTATTAAAGTTATCTAAAGCCTTTATCTAATTAGTAATGTGGCTATTAAGTCTATATAGGTAAGAACGTGTAATAAGAACTTTACACCTAATATACTATATATTAAGAATTAGGTATTCGCGTTTAAAGTTAGTATTAGCATTTAGCCGAGTAAAATTAATACTATAGGGAAGCGAAGCTAACTAAGCTTTAAGCTTATTACTTAACGTAGATATTATTTATTATACCTACTTCTAGAATTAGGTAACTACTTTAGTAGAATATAACTATACCATTACTCTTTAAGTAATTAAGATAATCTATACTACATTTCTTAGATATAATATAGCGTTTAAAGGCTCTAAGATTACTAGGCTAGCCTAGAAAGAAGGTTATTAAAGGTTAGTTACTCTATAGCCTTTATAGGATTAAGCTACTATAGTTAGATTAGCTAACTACTCTATTATTAATAATAGTAGGAGGGGCACTAAGTAGTAGTCCTTAATAAATAAGCTTAGCCTCCTAATAATAACGCTAAGAATTCCTTCTAAATAGTAAGTGCCCTACTATATATATATTAACGTTTCTTTTTAGGCTGTGCTAAAGGTATAATCTTAGTTTTAAAGGTATAGTCTAAGCGCCTAGGTATAGTAAAGTGCTATACTAATAATAATCTAGGCCCTATAGTATATAGTTAGTAAGGAAGTAGACTATAAAGGCTAAGTTACCTATTTATACGCCTAATAATTAGAAGATATAAGGTAAGAAGACCTATAAACTATAGTTATATAAGATTAGGGGTAGAGGCCAGAGAGCTATATAGCCCTAAGATATACGTGCACGACTAGTAGACGAGGTAATTACGATTATCTACTTACTAGTCTACTTTAGTTAAATATAAATACTTCGCGCTAATAGCGAATATAAGATTAACTATTAAAAGCCACTTATCTAGTATAGTAAGAGGAAAGCCCTATCTTATAAACTTATAATACACTTAGAAGTTATCTATAAAGGAGGATCTTAGAAGAATTAGGAATAAATTTTAAATAGTATTTATATAGCTATCTATAAGCCTCTAGGCGGTCTCTATTAGGGGTAGTTTATATAAATCCATAATATTATCTATATTAATAGTGTTATTATCTAAATAGAAGGATAATATACTAGTAGATAAGAGTATATTAAAGTCTTACCCCTAGAGCTCTTAGCGTATCTATAAAGCCTTTATACGCTATAAAGCCGCCTTAAAGTTATCCCTAGAAGGCCTATAGAGACCTTTAGACCTAGGTAATTTACTTTCTAGATATTCTACCTAGATTTATAAATAATATATCTATTTAAGCTTAGAGCTCTTTGTTAAATCCAGAAAGGGTAGCTAGTCCTAAATAGGTTAGGGTTAGTTCTTGGGCAAGACTTACTAAGGGGAGGAAGAAGGGGTTCTTATTAATATAGAAGTATCTTGCAAAGTGTAATAAGTTAATAAGGGAGGCCTAAGTAAATCTAAATAATAGATTAAAACTTAGGTTAAATATAAGAATTAACGGTAATTCTTCTATTCCTATATACTTAATTATATGCAGCTGCTTACTAGCGAGCGCTCACTAGAGAGTGCTCTCTAGAGAGCGCTCTCTAGAGAGTAGTTACGTGACTTCCTAAAGTGCCCTAATTCCTAAATAGGTATTGCCCATAGTTAACACGTGCTCGTCTAGAGGCTCCGCTACATAATAGGCCGTCCTGCTGCCTATTAGATCCTGGATCCTAACACTCTTCTCTATATATCTAGTTACTTATACCTTATTATTATAGAGTAGATCTATATCTATAATATCCATACTACTATTAGAGCTAGTTTTAGTAGAAATACTAGCTTTTTTTTCTATAACCTTAGGATTAGGTACTCTATATAGGTCTATTAAGAAAGGGGTATTAGAAATATCGTCTATAAACTATAACGTATAAGTAAAAACTATAGGAAGAGACTAGTTTATAAGAGATTATTTTCTCTACCTATTATAAAAAATCGTATATTTCTTATTATCTATCTTTAGTAACGGAGACGCTAAGGTCTTTTAGGAAAGTAACTATATCTTAATTTTATTTAGTAGCCCTATAGGCGTTTAGTAGTGGCTAGGCCTTTAATTTATAAAAGTGCTAATATTTTTAGATAGTTTCTATAACTTAGTTTATAGGTATATAGTTACTCCCTATCCTAATAGTTAGAGCACCTTAGTTATCTCCTATTATATTTTATCTTACACTTACAGCACTTAAGGTATATACATAAAGCCCTTAGTATAATATAATATCGTATAGTACTAGAATAACTTACGTTACGTAGCTATTTTTTAAGCTATGGAATAGGCACCTTAGGGGGACGAATTAACCCTAACATAGGTAATATAGGATAAGATATATAGATATATATAAGCCTAAATAAGTGGTTACTACTATAGAATCTAGTAGGCCACTATTAAGTTAAGGGTAGCTATATAGTGCTATTAGACTAGGGAGTATAGTAGCTCTTTTATTAGCTTAATTACTACTAAGTAAGTTAGGAGGATAGGAGGTAACGCTATATTATAGTAAGAACTATCCCGTATCTAGTGCGTTAGAGGTAGCTAAAAGGTAAAAAAGCGTAGTATAAGTAGTAGTAGAATACCTAGACTATAGACACGAAGTTATAGAGCTTATAGCTAGGCGTAGTAGCTTCTAATAGGCTCTTCCCTACCTAGAATATATCTATAAACGTCGTTATGTAATATAATTAGATAGGAAAATAGAGCTAAACTAGCTAGTAGTATTCTAAGCGCGTTTACTAGAAGTGTCCTTTAGATATATTTCCTTTTACTTTAGAAACCTACTTAATTATTTTTAGGAGGACTTCTCGTATACGCCGTATAAACCTAGGGCTTAGTTAGTAAATTAGCTAAGCCCACTAAAGGTTAGGTTAATTAAAATAAATCTTTATAACTATAGGAATCTCCTTATTTACTCTTTTAGCTATATTCTTAGTACTTTATATAATAAATAGTATACTAGAAAAATATATATCTATACGTAAAGTTATATATTTTAAAACTTAGATAGTTGCCAATTAAGAAAATAATCTCTAACTTTATATTATAGTAAATAATACCTTTTCTATACTACTAGGCGTTAGATATACATAGGAATCTCATACGCTTTCTATAATTTATAAGGTATATATGCCCTAAACATAATTACCTAAATATAATTTATATATTTATTTCTATTAGTTATCCTTTAGTAGAAAGCCTAATAGTGTAAAGAGTATTTTTCTAAAAGCTCTAAGATATATATATTCTCTACTTATTAGTAAGAACCTCTCGAATAGTTAATATATTAATAGTCTAGGCTAATAAGGGCACTTACTTCGTAAAATAGACATAATTATAGATATATAGATAAGATATTATTATTTTCTTAAAGTAAAAAGTTAGTAATAGCCTTATGTTTAAAATGTATATATAAAGGATATAATAAAGCTTAAAAGTTAGGGAGTATAGTAAATTAGAATAAGTATTCTAATTAGCTTAGAAGTAATATCTAAAGCCTCTAGAGTATTATAATAATAAGAACGAGCCGCTACTCTATAGAAGATAGATACTATATTATAGCTAAATAGAATTATTATCTTTAGATTTAAAGCATATGTGTAACGGGGCCTCTAGGACTCTGTCACTAGCTGTGGCCCTGTCGGGGTTCTTATAAGAGATGAGTAGCGTGTAGGGTAGTATAGATTACGTATTATGTAAACATTAATTAATTACTACTATAAGAATGTGTTGCTAAAGACTTAATAGTAATTTTTTATAAGGAAACTAGATGTAGAGAACCGTATTATAGATTAATAATAAAGGCTTACCTAGTGGTAATCTATTATCTCTATATACTACTATCTAATAGTGGCTCTATAGGCTCTGCCCACAGATCCTATAGATCTAGGCTCTATAGCTCTGTTCTATAGATCTACAGATCCAATCACGTAACTCCCTTATGTACCTATATTGTGCTTAGTATCTAACCCATAATTGTATTCTTCTCCCACATAATCTAATTAGTCGCTGCTGTCATTAACGTAAGTCCCATAATTCTGTTGCGGCGTAGCAGCCGTAACAATATACGTGAACGAAATAGTAAAAAATCCTATAATATAATATACTTAGAAGTGTATTATAGTTTTATTATAGCCACGAATAACCCCTAGGCCGTATTAGCACCTAACCGCTCCTACCCTTCTACCCACTCTATGCCAACATAATTATTCTTAATTAATAACTATTTTACTATAGATAGACCCCTAATTAGATTATAATTAGTAGCCACTACTTCCTCGTATCTATATATATTCTCTATTACCCCCTATTAACGAATTAAGACGTCTATAATCTAAGTTAGCTTATAAACCCTATTATAAGAAAAAGATTAAGGTATATACGCCTAGATTAATAATAGGTTAACTAGTCCTTCGTGCTTATTTTAAAAAGTGCTTAGGCATATAGCCTATTTATAGGCGCTATAATAAACTTAATATTAATTATATATACGCGGTTAATAATGGTAATAAGTTCTATATTATAAGGGGTTTTTACGTACCTAACCTCGGTTAGACCTTATAGGTATTTAGTAGATAAAAGTAAATAAGTAATAAAGGAGGTAAGAGAATATTCTAACCTTACTATAAGAGGTAAGGTAATAATTATATAAAAAGGCTAAGGGATCTTATATAGAAGATATACTTTAATTTTAACTATAGAAGTTTAACTATAAAGAATAGAAAAGATACTAAAGTCTCTTTAGACTATATACTATTCTTTATTATCTAGAAAATTCTACTTAGACTCTAAGGTCCTAGGGCCTTCTAAGGTCCCTAGGGTCTTTAAGGTCCCTAGGGTCTTTAAGGTCCCTAGGGTCTCTTACTTATACTAGACCTTATTATATAATAGATAATATAAGCTACCTATTTAGCTAGCCTATAGGGCTTAATCTAGCTTACCTTTAATACTAATATCTTAAGTATAATTCTTCCTACTTACCTTACTTAGTCTTACTATAATTATAATATTATCCCCCTCCTTAGGAGTATTATTCTAATACCCTAGTCTAGCTTTCTATAGCGTAACTAGCCTATTAGTGCCTATTAGATATATAAAGGTGCACTAGCCCTTTTATCTACTTAGGTTATACCCTAATCTAGATTTTCCTTTCTATCCTAAATATATCTAAAGCCCCCTACTTATCTATTTAGAAATATTATACTTATATACTAAAAGTTAAATTCTAAAGCCTTAAGATATTACTTAGTTATAAGTATTACTAGAAGTTAAAACTCTATTATTTTATAAATATAACCTTAGGTTAATGTACTAGTTATATCTTAGCTTATACTAATTATAGGTTATAGGTTCCTAAGGATAACTAGACCTTAGTTTATAAAAAGAAAAAGTAGAAGTAGCTAGCTCTTTTTTAGGTATATACTAAAACTATCTACCTTAAACTAGAGTTAGCTAAGGTTAAGGTAAAGGAATATTCCTTTACTTATTATAACTTTTAGGTTACTAATATAATAGATTAGTTATAAGAGAAGGGCTTAGTAGAGGGTAGGGCTTCTAGTAGCACTTATATACTATTACTACTTTTACCTTTATTTACTAATTCTACCTTACTATAGGCTAACCCTTCTTTTAATTTTTTAGCTTTTACTACTACTTTTCCCAACCTAGTCCCCTTCCTTAGTAAAAGTCCTCTAGTAATTTCTTATAGTTTATAAGGTTTCTTATTAGCTCCTATATATTATACTATTCTAGCCATCCCTTCTATTTAACTAGGTATTTCTACTAACCTTTAATTATTCTTAGGTCCTTAATATCCTTAACTTTATACTTATTATTTTCTAGTTCTAGCTAGGTCTTAATTAGAGTATCCGGCGGTGCTAGTTCTAAAAGGTTTTTATAGAAGGTGTTATATACTTTAGTACCTATAGGTAGAAGTAATTTATTTATAACTAGTTCGTTAACTTCTTATACTTTAAAGGGGCCTACCTATCTATAGGTAATCTAGTTTTTTACTTTACTATTTAGTCTTTAGATTTTTTTATAATAGGAAAACTTTAATATTCTTCTTAAAGGTTAGTCTCTTAATCCTTTACTTATTTATATTCTTAGATACTAAAAGGGCCTTTTACATAATCCTTTTATATAGGATTTTATAAAGTTCCTTTAATTTCTAAGCTTTATTATAAGCTCCTATAAAAAGACTTTCTATATCTCTTAGATTCTAATAAATAACTAGTTTATATCTATAGTTAGTATAGTATAGGGAGTACCCTATTATACCTAACCTAGAGCTATTATACGCTAATTACGCTATAGGTAAGAGTTCTACCTAATTATCCTATTATTTATTAACGTAGAATTATAAATACTATTCTAGTATCTAATTTATTTATTCTATTTATCTATCTATTTATAGATAGAAGCTTATTAAGAGTTTCCTATATATTCCTAATACTATAGTAAACGTATCCTAGTATTTAGATATAAAAAGCTTATCCTAATCTATAATAAATTCTTTAGGTAGGCTATACTCTATAAATAGTATATTATCTACCTTATATACTAGTTCTTTTACTAATATAGACTCTTCTATTAGTCTAAACTTAGTAGCTTTTATAAGTTAATCTATTATAACTATAATAGTATTATATATATATTTTATTCCTAGTTATAGTAATCTTAGGAGTTTTACTATAAAGTCTATTATTATACTTTACTATAGCCTTTCTACTAATAGTAGTAGTTATAGAAGTCTATAAGGCTTATATCTCTTAGGCTTATTCTTATAATATACTAAATAGTTACTTATTTCCTTTATAACCTTTTACTTAAGTTTTAGGATAGCGTATTTATTTATAATATAATATATTATTTCTTTAATATTAGGGTATTCCTATTCTCTAGACTTATATAGCTTCCTAATTAAAATAGGTATATATTAGTCTTTTACTAGTATCCTTTATTTATAATCTCTCTAGGTTTTATTAAAGCTATTCTAGAATAGATTATACTCCTCTCTTTACTCCTTAGAGAGTTAGGAGTAGTCTTAGATATTATATATTTTAGGTCCTATATATTAGAATAAGGCTACTTAAATTTTAATCTTTAGTTAGTTATATTCTAACGTTCTATTCTTACACGCTTATAATATAGTATTATAGAGGTTAGCCTTATCCTCTATTAGATCTAATCTCCTACTTAAGGCGTCTACTACACTATTAAGCGTTCTAGGTTAATAGTATATAGTAAAATTAAAGTTTACTAGAAACTCTACCTATTATACCTATTATTAATTAAGCTTCTTAGTTAATATAAAGCTAGTAAGGTTTTAGTAGTCTATCTATACCTTAGTCTTAAAATATACTCCTATAAGTTAAGCTTCTTATTATTTAAAAGTATCTACTACTCTTAGTAGTTCTTTATTATAAATATTATAATTAAGTTCTACCCCTAAGAACTTTTATAAATAGTAGAACACTAGTCTCTATTTTTTTCTTTATTTAGCTATAAGAGAATTACTCCTATTATATAGTTAGATATGTCTATTTCTACCCTTATAGGTTTCTTTAGGTTAAATATCTAGAGTAGAAGTACTATAAGAAATATTTCCTTTAATATTTTAAATACTTCTAGGGTCTACTAAATATTAGCTAGATAATTTTATTATTTTTTTCTTTATAACATCTATTAGTAGTACTATTATTTTAGAATAATCCTAAATAAACTTTTAATAGAAGTTAGTAAACTCTAAAAAGAACTAGATATCCTTTACTAACTTAGGAACTAGCTATTTCTATATAGTAGCTATCTTTTTAGGGTCTATAGATACTCCTTCTATTAAGATAATAAATTCTAGATACTCTATTTTTATAATATAAAACTTATATTTATCTAAGTATAGAAGTAACTTATACTCCTTTATTTTCTTAAGTACCTTTTTATATATTCTATATATTTTTCTAGTGTCCTACTAGAATAGATAAGTATATTATTAAGATAGGCTATATAGAATATATCTAAGTATTTATATAGTACTCTATTTACTACTACTTAAAATATTATAGGTATATTTATTAGCCTAAAAGGTATAACTATATATTTATAGAGACTAAACTAGGTTCTAAATATAGTCTTTTACTTATAGCCTTTAGCTATTTATATATAATAATAACTATTATATATATTAAATTTAGTAAACTACTTAGTTCTATAGAGCCTATCTATTAGCTCTATTATTAGTAGTAGAGGGTACTAGTTCTTAATAGTAGTATTATTTAGCTATCTATAGTCTATATAGAGTTATAGCTTACTATTTTTCTTAGGTACCTATAGAATAGAGAACGCTATAGGACTCTAACTATCTTAGATATAACCTCTTACTAGGTTTTTCCTTAAGTATTCCCTTAGTTCCTATTTCTAATCTATAGATATTAGTCTTAGCTATTCTAGTTATAGTTTTATACCTTCTTCTAGTAGTATCTTATAATTCTACTCTTAGTAGTTAGGGAGCTCTTCTCTCTTAATTTCTTTAAAGAGTTCTACATAATCCTTATATTCTAGTAGAATTATTATCTTTTTTTCTTAGAGATCTAAGCGTTATACCTAGATAATTCTAGCTTATTCTAGGTTTTCCTCTAGAATCTTTACTATCTAGATAGCTAAGATTCCCTTAGTCCGTCTTTTAACCTACTATTAAGTCTAGGAAGAGTAGCTAATCCTAAATAGGTTAAGGTTAGTTCTTAGGTAAGACTTACTAAGGGAAGGAGAAAGGGGTCTTATTAATATAGAAGTATCTTATAAAGTATAATAAGTTAATAAGGAAGGCCTAAGTAAATCTAAATAATAGATTAAAACTTAGGTTAAATATAAGTATAAGGTCTTTATACTTACGCTCCTATATACGTAGCTTAGGTAGTAGTTAACTATTACTTATTAACTATTACTTATTAACTATTAGTTACGTATCTAATAGTTAACTATTACTTATTAACTATTACTTATATAATATCTCTTTAGCGCCTAGTAGTATAGTCGAAACTTATACTCTACTTAGGTAAGCTAATAGTAAGTATTATTATAATATAAAATAAGGTCCTAACCCTTACTTAGGTCTAGATCCTAACACCTACTTATTCTAAGCTTTTAGGGTTATAGGTTACACCTACTTAGTATATTAGGTACCTATAATTTTTAAGGTTATACCTTAACTCCTTATAGTTTATTTTACCTAGTCTATATTAGGGTTATATATAACTAGCTAATTATATTCTATAATCGCTTCTAAGCTTCCTAAATCTATTATAGTAAAGCTATATTAGCTCTTAAATTTCTTAATTCTAATAGGTAGTAGTATTATTTCTAGGTATAGCTAGCCTCTACTATATTCTTAGAAGAGTGTACTATCTACTATTTCTAGCTAGACTAGTACCTCTTTATTTCTATATAGTAGATTATATTTTTCTACTATTTCTAGTAATATTAGATATTCTATTATACTAGGGTCTATTAGAGCTTTTACTTAGAATCCTCTAATTATAATCTACTTTATTATTTATAGTTTTATAGTATCTTTAGCTTCTACCCTATAAGCCTTTAGAATACCCTTACTAGCTTAGCTCTATATCTAGTAGTATTTTAGTTTTTTAACTATTCTTATATTTTATTATATATACCCTCGTAGTAGCACTATTTATAGAGAGAATAATCTATCCTAGGTTATTTTAACCTTATTCTAAAGGGATAGAATACTTTTTCCTTTCTTTATAGATATCTATCTTTTAACCTAGCTTCTAAGGTATTATAAGGGCACTTTACTAATACTCTTCTCTAGTACCTTTCTATAGATAGTATTTAGCTATATTTAGATTTTTTATCCTTTTCTCTATAGTGCTTATAGCCTATTATTATATATTCTTAGTATAGTATAAATTTATAGTTTAATTCTAATAGATCTATTACTATAGATTCTTTTTTACTAAGGTACCCTAGATATTCTTACCTTCTATAGTCTATCTATTCTTAGGTTCCTACGTAGTCTATATCTTTTTTTATTAGGTATATATCTACGCACTTATATTATAGAGTATTATTATACTATTCTAGTCCTTATAGCTAATTTCCTATTAGATACTTTTACCTCTAATAGATAGGGTATCTATCTATAAAGTATATATTCTATAATAAGGGTCTATAATCCCTTACCTAAATATTAAACCTATATATATAATAGCCTTAGTCTAGGCACTTATCCTTAAATAGCTAATAATATTCTCTATCTTCTTAGTTCTTTTATACTAGGATCCTCTAGTCCTAGTAATAGGAGTAATCTATAGTATAGTATTACTAAAACTCTATTTATATATAGCTATCCTCTATTCTAAGTTACTAAGTTAGGTTTTATATTTTCCCTTATTAAGCCACTACCTATTTATATATCTAGTATACGTCTAGCCTAATAATCTTAATTTTCCTATAGTAATTCTAAGTCTAGTGTATAGACTTACTATATACCTAGTATTACTTTTTAGTTACTTAGTGTATAACTATACCCCCTTAAGTAACTTAGTAGCCCTCTTTATCTATATACTTTTTAGGGTTAGCTAGTTAGGTTTCCTAAGGTTTCTCCTTAGAGTCTAGTATTATAGTATTATTAGGAATCTTATCTAATTCTAGTATTTTAGGGTATAGCGTTACTATAGCTACCCTAATTATATTAGCTTATTTACTCTATTCCTTATAGTCTAGGTAATTAGCTTTAAAATATTCCTATTTTTTATAGTTTAGGTAGGCTTTATTTTTAAAGTATTATTAGTAGACCTTATCCTACTTCTTTTATTATAGGGTTTATTTCTTTCTAGTTTATACCTTATCCCCTATAATTACGTTACTATCCTTATTTTATTTTTTCTTATAGTTATGCTTCCTCTAAGTATTAGCTTTCTAGTAGTATATAGGCTTAGTTATCTCCTATTTTTTCTAGTTTTATTTATATAGATAGTTATCTACGTATATAGCTAATTCTATTAGTACTTCTAGATTATTAGGTTCTATATAGTGTACTAGACTATCCTTTACTAATTCTTTAAGGCTATTATAGAATACTAATTAGAGTAGTGTGTTATCCTAGTCTATTTTAGCTTAAAGTTATTTAAATATTAAAGTATACTTACCTACTAATATAGTCTATTTTAGCCTTTAGATCTATTCCTTAGCCTATTTTACCTTATTAACTTTACTAAATATAATAGTTATCTATTCTTAGAATAACTTCTAATTCTTAAAAACTAGTTTAGTGTCTTTATAATACTCTTTAATATTATCTTTATTTTCTAAGTAGTTATCTACTAGGGGTTATATCTACCTAGTAGCCTAGCCTACTACATATATCCCTATAGCTAATATTTAGTTTTATTCTCTAATTATAGTAGTTTTATAAGAGTAGTTATATAGCTCTATATTAGTAAGAAATAGTTTTAACTTCTCTTAGTCTCTATTAAAGAGCTCTAGAACTTTAAATATTCCTTTAATTAGGGTAGTAACTATTACCTATTCCTAGAATTATTCTATTAACTATGCTAGTTACTCTTAGAGTTATTAAATCTAATTAGCCTAGTTAGCTATAACTATAGCTATACTAGTTATAGGCCTAGAGGTAGAGCTTCTAGTTACTACTCTTAACACTTATAAGCTAGTTAGTGTTACTATTATATCTTATACCTTTAGGTAGTTAAAGTGTTATAAGGGGTTTTTATATACCTAACCTTAGTTAGACCTTATAGGTATTTAGTAGACAAGAGTAAATAAGTAATAAAGGGGGTAAGAGAATATTCTAACCTTACTATAGGAGGTAAGGTAATAATTATATAAAAAGGCTGAGGGATTTTATATAGAAGATATACTTTAATTTTAACTATAAAAATTTAATTATAAAGAATAGAAAAGATACTAAAGTCCCTTTAGACTATATACTATTCTTTATTATCTAGGAAATCCTACCTAGACTCTAAGGTCCTAGGGCCTTCTAAAGTCCCTAGGGTCTCTTACTTATACTAGACTTTATTATATAGTAGATAATATAAGCTACCTATTTAGCTAGCCTATAGGGCTTAATCTAGCTTACCTTTATTACTAATATCTTAAGTATAATTCTCCCTACTTACCTTACTTAGTCCTACTATAATCGTAATATCCTAGAGAATAACCCTAAAGAAGAGGTTTAACTAGGTAGAAGAAAAAAGAGATTAGCTATAAAATTTATTTAACCTTCTTTATACTAGCCCTACTACTAAGGTAGAAGAGTTATTTAGGTACCTTTATACTAGCTAAAATTTTATATTAGTCTTATAGATAGTAAGATAAGTATATCTACTACTATTAGAGCTAGATCCTATATTATAAACTATTATAATACTAGGGGTAGAGACGCTTAATAAAAATACTCTTTACTAGAGTGCTTTTAAGTTATAGGTATATCTATAGACTATAGTTACTAAGAATAGTATTATATTATCTTTAATATCTTTATTCTTTACTTAGGATAGTAGCTACCTTATCTCTTTTATTAATTAGAAAACTTTTATCTAGAATATAGGTAAGGGTAATATTACTAACACTATATTTTACTCGCCCTTCCTAGTAAACGCGATATACGCTTTATAATTAGTAAATTATACCTCTTCTTATTCTTAATTAGTGCTTATTTAATTCTAGTTCTATTTAGATAGATCTAAGGAGATAAATATAATTTTAGGTAAGAACCTATACGAAATATTCTCCTTAAAAGCTAAGTAGGAACTCTAAGTAGAGGTTATAGAACTTTTATTATTAACTACTTAAGCCTTACTAATTATATTTATAGCCTCCGTATACTTTAGACGAGACGAAGCTAGGAAGATATATTACTATTAAGGTTATAATATATTATATTAACTCTATCTTAAAGAGGAGATTATAAAGGTAAATAATCTACTATAGAAGAAAGCCTACTATAAGGCTTTATAGGGCCTATACTACTATAAGAGGTAATAAACGCCTACTAAATAATAGAATAACTACGTCTCTAACTTACCTACCTATATAGTATGGTGGCGAATTTCTTTAAAAAGCTAATATTAATAAATAGACCTTTAGTCTCGCGTCTATTCTATAAATATAGAGAGACTTCTTAGGAACTTTAAAATATAGATATTTTTAGCTAGCCGTTTATAAGCTCTTCCTATTTCCCACCTCTTATACTAGGCGTAATAAATGCTATATATAACCTAGTAATCCTATACCACGAGGTTATTAATTATAATATATGTTACGGCTATTACGCCGTAATAGAATTACAAGGCTTACATTAGTGATAGTAGTAACTAATTAGATTATATAGGGGGAAGAATATAATTATAGGTTAGATGCTAAGCATAATATAAATACGTAAGAAGTTACGTAATTAGATCTATAGATCTATAGATACTAAGAATATAGAGCTATAGAGCTAGAATCTATAGATCTATAAGAATTTATAGATAGAGCCTATAGAGTTATTATTAGATAGTAGTATATAGAGATAATAGATTACTATAGGGTAAGCCTTTATTATTAATCTATAATATAGTTCTCTATATCTAGTTTCCTTATAGAAGATTACTATTAAGTCTTTAGTAATATATTCTTATAGTAGTAATTAATTAATATTTATATTATATATAATCTATACTACCCTATACGCTACTTATTTCCTACTAGAACCCTAATAAGGCTATAGCTAGTAATAGAGTTCTAGAGGCCCTATTACACTTTAATAATTATATTTTAAGAGTCTCTATAGGTATGTACCTAGATTACTAGTATTAATAATAGCTCCTATAGTAAACTAACTAATATTATTAGACCTAATAGACCTAGTCTAGATAAAAGAATAACTTAACTACCTTAATAAGGAGAATACTAGGGCTAAGGAAGCTTATAAATAATTAGTTAAGTAAGTTAGAGTTATATTAGAAGGAATAGGGGGGAGGAGCTAATAATATAATAAAAGAATAGATCTAGTAGATAGAACTCTAAATAAGAAATAGACTACTAAAACTTATAGATCTAAAGAAGTTTAATAGTACTTAAACTAAACTTAGGGAATTTCTAGCCTTAATATCTCTTTACCTAGACCTAAATTAAGAATATCTTAGAAATAAAGACTAGAAGGTAGCCTATATAGCTACCTACTTTACTAGAAAAGTAATAGACTAGTTTAATAGTTACCTTATAGATTAGAGAATAAGCTAAGTTAATAACTAGAAAATAGAAACTAACCTTATCTTTATAAGCTATGCTTACTTTAAGGAAAACTATAGTTAATTTTTAGTAATATTAATATAGAATGTATAGCTAAATAGAAACTTTTAAAACTCTAATAAACTAAAATAGTAGTAGCTTATATATTAGTGTTTAAGTAGCTAGCTAATAAGGTCTTAGACTATAGAGAAAGAGCCCTAATATAAAGGTTCTATAAGGGACTAAAATTAGATATTAGGTATAAAATAATTAGGATAGAGAAACTAATAACTCTACCTATAATAATTAAGTAAGCTATCTAAGTAGATAATAAGTTATTTCTATAGAAATAGAATAATAAGAAAGAAAGTAGATATAGCGTAAATAGCTAAAACTATAAAACCTATAATAAGGGGACCTAATAGTCTTAAATACTAATAAAGAAAAGGGATTAAGTTAAAATATAATAAAAAAGAAGTAATATAAAGAAGGTACCTACTTTAGCTATAGTAAAAAAGGTTATATAGCTAGAAACTACCTAAGTAAAAGCTAGAATAAGTCTATAAAAGATACTAAAGAGGAACTAAGAAAATAAGAAAACTTAAGGGATACTAAGAAGAAACTAGCTAGTAGTAGGAAATATAAGGCTACCTATTAGGCTAAGTGCTCCTAAGATATGTATATATTATATATAAAAATAAAGAAGGATATAGAATACTAGCTAATAGGTAAAAAGTTAGTAGTAACCTAAGAAGAATAAATAATTCTATAGCTTAAGAAATAAAATACCTAAGTTCTAGAATTCTTTAACATAAGTAACTCTAATAGTAAGTTAGATAATAAGGAATAGAAGAGTAGTTTAGATAAATTAATTAATACTCTATTCTAGTTAACCCTCTAAGAGGAGGAACCCTTCTTCTTATTATCTATATAAGAAGTACCTATATCTTCTAGAAAGAATATCTATATTAGAGAAATAAAGTACTTCTAGCTAGAAGGACTAGCCCTTAAGGTAGCTAAGATAATTAGACTAGCTAATCTTAGATAGTAAATTAAAGGGATACGCTTTTACTATAAAAACTTATATAGAGAAATAATCTATAAAGTTTATAAAAATTAGAAGATCTAGTTTCTAAGAAATACTAAGTTTACTAGCTTTAATAAATAGGTTAAAAGAAATATAATTCTAGTTATAGAGATACTAGATAGTTAAACTTAGGCTTAAATAGCTAATAAAATTAGGTAGGTAGATAAAGCATATATACCCTAAATTATAATAAAATACTAGATCCTAATAAAGGAAGAATGTTTAGAGAATAAAATTAAACCTATAGAAGAGAATAACCCCTAAATACTAACTAAATATCTAGCGTATTATAAACTCTTATAGATATTATATATAGTAGATAACTATCTAATGCACCTAGTACTAAAGAGAAAATACTATACCTTCCTAATCTAAATAATAGATAACCCTTAT
Organism: Didymosphaeria variabile; assembly: GCF_027946475.1. Classification (NCBI taxonomy): domain Eukaryota; kingdom Fungi; phylum Ascomycota; class Dothideomycetes; order Pleosporales; family Didymosphaeriaceae; genus Didymosphaeria; species Didymosphaeria variabile. The sequence continues at coordinate 2,225,638 of NW_026611627.1, read as the reverse complement.
AATAATCTTATCTAAAGAGATAAAGTATATAGATAGTATCTAGAAAAAAAAGTTAGTAGATATCTAGTACTAGCTTTAGGACCCCTTCTACTATATAAGTATATTAAGGGATAACTATAGTATAAATACCTAGAAAATAAGTGCCTAAAGTATATAGTAATAAAAATCTAGACTAAGTATTAGCTAAAGGGTTATTAAATCTAGAAAAGGTAGCTAGTCCTAAATAGGTTAAGGTTAGTTCTTAGGTAAGACTTACTAAGGGGAGGAGAAAGGGGTTCTTATTAATATATAAGTATTTTATAAAGTGTAATAAGTTAATAAGGAAGGCCTAAGTAAATCTAAATAATAGATTAAAACTTAGGTTAAATATAAGTATAAAGGTTTATCTTTATATTCCTATATAGGGATCTTACTTAGTTACTTAGGGGCCCTAAATAACTAAGTAGATTATATAATAGCTCTTAGCTACTTAGGTATTTAGGAACCCTAAGTAGCTAAGTAAGTTATATAACTACTATCTAAATAACTTAGTATATCTTTATCTTATTATAACCCTAGTTATTATATCCTCTACCTTTATAAGCGCCTAAACTTCCCTACTATTATTTAGTTTATAATATTATCCCTCCCTTTCTTATTCTTCGCCCTAAAGAATTATGCCCGCTAACTATTATCCTATAAAGCGTTATTATAACCTTATTTTTACTATTAAAAACTATAGTATTATTATAGTATTAAAATACTTATTCTATTAGTTATATACCTATATTTATAAGGTTTATATTAGTTTAGGGAAGTGTAGTAAGTGTTAAAAGTAAGGTTTAAAATATAATATTACTATTACTTAGAATAAGTTCTTGTAGTTAGTTACTAAGAAGAAGAAGTTAGAAGCGTAATTAAATAAAGTATAAAAGGAGTAGAATACTACTTTTAAAGCTATATATATAGCTTAAGTAAAAGAGGATTAGTTAAAAAAGTAGTTATAATAGAATAAGAAGCGCACTAGTAAAGTTATTATAGTAGAAAGTATAGTATTAGTAGAGTTAGATAAAGATTCTATTTAGTCTACTTAGCCTACTAGTCCTATAGAGCTTTGCCCCTCTATTTAGTTAGTAATAGATAATCTTCTATTTAATTTCTAGGAAAATATTCCTCCTATATCTAGTAAATAGGTATATTCTTATATCTTCTATTATATAATAGGGTTCTAAAGGTTTTACTTATATTCCTTAACTTTTTATTAATAGTTATCTAGATTACTTCTTAGTTCCTAAGTATTTTTACTATCTAGGTATCCTTTCTATTTAATAAGATACTATTAGATTCCTTTATAGGTTCTTATATAAATAATACCTTTAACTTTAAATTTAGTTTCTTCTTTAGCTCTATAATAGAAGGTAGTTTTAACAAGTATCTTAGGGTCTACTAGTTCTAATAGTAATATATAGAATACTAGGTATACTTTTATATCTAGTAGTAATTCTAATTTATAGTTTACTAGTAACGTTTATTTAGAAATATAAAATAGTCTAACCTTAATATAATCTAATTTCTTATATTTTTTCTTCTAGGTTTAAAGATTCTTTATAAGTAGATATACTTTATCCCCCTTCTTTAGCTAAGGTGCTATTTTTCGTTTCTAATTTATATAGGAAATAGCTTACTATTAAGCTTTCTTAAGATTTACTTAGAGTTTATTATATATTTTCTTTATATTATCTATTATATCTATGGCTTCTTTTGCGTTAATATTTATTAGTAGTTGTTAGTTAAAGAGATTTAGATATTTTCTATATATAGTATACCCTATACGCTACTTATTTCCCACCAGAACCCTAATAGGGCCATAGCTAGTAATAGAGTCCTAGAGGCCCTATTATATAGACCTAAATACTCCTATTAAGCCTAAGATAGCCTATATACTCTTTAGTAAGCACGTCTACTAAAATTTAGCCCTTAGTGGTCTTTTGTTCACTAATCTTATAAAGGAAATAGGGAAGCGCTAGAAAGAAATATCTAATAAAGAGAAAGAGTATATATGGGACGGACTAGTAGCTAAAAAAATAAAGAAATATAGGGAAGAGTTTAAGGAGTATAAGAAAATAGAGAATTATTAAAAATACTAGAAATATCTAGAGGATTTTAGACAAAGCTAGAGTAGTAATAAGTAAGTAAACCTATCTAGTAGGAGGACTTTTATACTAACTACTAACTATACTTTATCTAACTAACTACCTATAGAACGCACTTTACCTAATTAAGGGTTTATACTATAATTTATAGACTAGTTTAATACCCCTAGCTAAGAAAGCCCTAATAAAGATAACTAGAATATAGATATAGATAATAAGGGAGATAAGACTATAAATACCTACTTTTAAGATACCTTAGGACCTATTAAGGCTAGACTAGAGGAGGTACACTAAATTTTAAGAAGTCTTAGTATTAATCTATACTTTATAAGGATTGCTATATTCCTATAGGAAGCCGTAATAACTAAAAGTATTAAGACTTTCCTTTAATATATAGGCGCGCTAGTCTATCTATAGAGCTAGGAGTAAGCCTTATACTAGGTTTAGTACCTTTATTATTTATTAGATAACTTAACCCTAGCTAATACTACTAAAGTTTTTACTATAGCTGCTATAGGAAGTTACTATAACGAATATTCTAAGACTAAAGTATTTACTAATAAGTTTCTAGAATTCTTTATATATATGCTATCTTTATTATTATACGTTATAGATCTCTCTTATATAAGACTCTTTATATACTTAGTTATATACTACTTTACTAATAGCGTAGAGAGCGTAAGAAAGCTTATATATAGGTAATATATACTACCTAGTTTTATATATAGCGCTAGTTACTAATAACTAGAAGTATTAGCCCTTAGTATTAGATAAGAGGCGTTTACCTCCTAGTTCTTTAAAGCTAAAACGTTAGAAGAGGAATTATATTATTAGTTAGATATTTTCTATAGTATATTTTTTTTAGAAAGGTATATATAAGTAGATATTAAGCTATGTTTACGTATTCTATATATACTAACCTATTTCTATATAGTTAGTTTACCTATAATATTTATTAAGAATTATAAGTTATCTATAAAGATTTAGATATATATATATATAACACCCTTTTTTTATTTACCTTGTAAACTACTCTTATACCTAGTTAATTCTCTTAAACCACCTAACGCTATATAGTTATATTATCCCCTATAATCGTAATCTTATAGTACCCTATCTAAAATATACTAAGGACACATACTTAAACTTAGATAGCTAGCCATATATATAGTACTTAACTTTAAGAATATAGTAGAATAGCTAAAGGCTATCTATATATACTACTACCTTAATTCTCTTATATACTAGCACTGCTTTCTTCTACTACTAATATAACTTAGTTATATTAGTCTTACTAACCTACTAAGTCTAGACTAGTATAGTAAGTACTCTTAAAGTGGTAGCTACGTTCTATTATATTAAATAGAAGGTATTAGTAGAAGAGGCTAGAAAGGGGTACTCTATAGGGTAAGTAAGCCATAAATAGAAGCTATACTAAACTAAGATTATCCCGTTATTAGATAGAACTATATATTAGATTAAGATTAGTAATATTCTATATTACTACCTCTATAAGAGGCCATACCACACTAAAAGTAAGTGTAGGAAGAAAAGAAGAATTTAACTATCTTTTTAGGCCTATTAATTTCCTAATAGATTATAGAATATAATTTTATATCTTCTAGCCTTACCTTATTTACTCGTTCTATTAGAATCTATAGTAGGCTAAATAGGGTAATATAGATAGATTTAAGCTATATTCTTTAGTAGATAGCTATATAATTATAATAGTAACTTCTTAATCTACTTTTTCTTATTCTTCTATAGTAATTTTATATACTTCCTTTTATTAACTATACTAAGACTACGCACGAAACCCTTTACCTTTATAAAGCTTAATAATAATAACTTAGCATTTTTATAACTAGGGCTAGATAATATTTACCCTTAAAAGCTATTAGCTTAATAACTTATTAAAAGACGAACTTATAAGAGCTTCTTAATCTAGAGGCACCTATGGCTAACCTATATTATTTATTAACACGAATCTATTATATCGGCCATTTCTATAAGCTAGAAAGTATACCTAGGTGTTATAATCTAAGTAAAACTTAGCTAATCTTTCGTATAGTATCTCTAATAGTTTCTAATAATTATTATTTATAGCTCGCCTAGACCTTAACACTAAGGCGCGTGTTAACTATTAAGATAATATAATTAATAGGCTTAAGCTATAATATCCCTAAGTAAGTATCTATATATTATTAGCACACTAAACTTATATTAGAATAAAAGGCATCTATTCTATAGTTTATAGTAAATAGTTTTATTCTTTAATATCCTAGGTCCTATTTCTTAATTTCGTTTTCCACTTTCTACTTCCCTATTTTCTAGTTTATACCTTCACTTTCCGTCTAGTACGTATGGGCTAGGGCCCTATATAGGCTACTTCTATGTAGGTAGTGCTCTCCTAAAGGTAAATCCTACATAGTAGGTTAGGAGATATGGTCTAGAAGCGTGCACTTAAAGCGCCTATATACTATAATCTACCTATGTGGGCAAATTCTCTATATAGTTAATTTAACTAATTCGACTATAGCGCGAATGCCCACACACTAAAATTACCCATATATAATAATATTATATAGCTTATATTACTATACCCCCTTTTATACCCTATAGTATGCGCCTACACTTACTAAATACCTATATAGGAATCGCCTATATACTAAAGAACACTATATGCAGCTATATTCTAGTAGCTACTTAGGACCCCTAGTACTTAGATATATTTTAATACTTTTTTAATATTACTTTAAAGATATCTTAAAGAATTAGCCTTATAATGGTTTATTAATATCTACTTATTTATTTAGCTAGGCTATAAATATTTATAAGAGCGCTCTTATCTTAATATTAATATAATGGCACTTAAACGAGTAGTGCTCTCGTAAACCTATACTATAATAAAAGGCTACTACTATACTTAGTAGACTATAACTTAAAAATAGCTATATAGGAATCTAGTGGGCAAAGTACTGGCTGTAGTAATACTAGTATATAGAAATTAAAGGAAGAAAATTAGAATTTAGTTTTTAGGCTTCTAAAGATTTCTTTCTTTATATACATAAAGGGTCTAATTAGTATCTATCTAACCTTAATTAGGAAGAAATGCCGTAATATCTAAGATCTATTTTAGCGAAAGTCTTAATAGGGTAATAATTTTTAGGTTAACTAATTACTATAATATATAAATGGTTTTAAGGCCTAGGTTATAATTAGGGCCCTTTTCTAAGCGCCTCGTCTCTAGGGCTTAAAATAGAATCTAGTACGCTAATAAGCGTGTAGGATTAAAAGCTAATATTTAACCTATAATAGGCGCCTATCTCCTAGCGCTTAACTATAGCCTAGGTTAGGTGTAATTAGTTTATAGGAACGCCTAGTTATTAATAGCGGCCCTTATCCTATTACCTCGAGATACTATACCCTAGATAAAGTAATAAAGCATTACTACCCTATAGTTATAATTAACTAATAGAGAAATCTATTAGAGCACTAAGAGGCTATATATAGCTTTATAGTAGTATATAGTATAATAGTTCTAAATTATAAGCCTAAGTAATAGTTTCTAAGTTAGGTTAGATCTACCTATATTTAATCTATATTAATAGCTACTTTAGAGGAGGCTTTGCCAAAGTATATAATATAGGAGTTTTTTTAGTAAAGCTAGATAACTCGTGCTTAGGCCATTTTACTTAGAATAAGTATAATTCTTAGTAAGATACTAGAAGTAGATAGAATATATAGCTTATTATAAGTATTTAATTAAAGGCCTTATACCTTTAGTTTAGATAGAATCTAGAGTGTATATAGAGAATAATTAAGAAGTACGCTATATATATAATACTTTAAAAGAAATAGTAAACGCATCTCTAAGGTTTATATTATAATATAAATAGAGAATTTCTAAGGCTACGTGTTACTCTATAGTACTTAGTCTAGGTAATACGGCGTAAATAACTAGATCTAAGAATCTTAGATTATAAGGTGTTAGGATCTAGACCTAAGTAAGGGTTAGGACCTTATTTTATATTATAATAAAGCTTACTATTAGCTTACCTAGGTAGAGTACACGTTAACTATACTACTAGGCACTAATAAGACGTTACATAACTAACAGTTAATAAGTAATAGTTAACTATTAAACACGTAACTAATAGTTAATAAGTAATAGTTAATAAATAGTAGTTAACTATTACTTAACTAAGTATATAGGAATATAAGGATAAGTTTTTATACTTATATTTAACCTAAGTTTTAATCTATTATTTAGATTTACTTAGGCCTCCCTTATTAACTTATTATACTTTATAAGATACTTCTATATTAATAAGACCCCTTTCTTCCTCCCCTTAGTAAGTCTTACCTAAGAACTAACCTTAATCTATTTAGGACTAGCTACCCTTTCTAGATTTAATATCTTAAATACCCTTAATATAACTATAAGGACTTCTACTTCTTCTATAGCTTTAAATAATATTGCTATTACTCTAATAGGCAACTCTAAGAGTAAAGCATATAAACCTAATTTATATTATAGTAATAGAAAGTATACTAATATCTAGCTTCTTTAGTTAGACCTCTATTTCTTTAAACTTAATAAATAACCTAAAGATAAATAAAAGGTTATCTTTATAGCTACTTATATATAAGGTAATGCTAAAGAATAGATTTAACCCTATATAACTAAGTATCTAGAAATAGACCACGATAATAAAGATAAAGAATATATAGATAACTATATAGACGCAGTTAATATTATTAAAGACTATACTAATTTTAAGAAATACCTTAAATAGATATTTAGAATTACTAATAAGGTACCTATTATAGTACGAAATATCTAAACTATCCTATAATAATAATTAGTAGCTAAGTATATAGTAGAGTTCTATAAGAACGCTATATAACTTAACTAGAATAATAAGTTACTAATAATAATATATAAATAAGGTCTTAAGAAACCTCTATAAGAAGAACTTCTATATAGTAGAGGAATTATTAGAACCCTTAATAAATTATATAATAAATTAATTAGGATTAATAGAGAATAGTTTATACTATAATAGGAATTTTAACGTAACCTAAGAAATATTAGTTTTAGATAACTAGCATCTATAGTCTATAAGGTACTACTAAAAGGACTTTAATGCGCATTATAAGACTCCTATAGATACTAGCTAATAGAAGATATCTAGTTTAACTACTTAGGTAAAGAAAAAGGAAAAAGACTAGGCTTTTATAAGCCTAATACGCGTATTTTAGATAGAACCTAATAATAGGGGACTAAGACTTATATATATTTTATATATAGTAAACTAGGCCATATTACTAGAAACTATAGATCTAAGAATAAGGTTATTAGATAGATAAATATACTTACTACTCTAATAAAAGAGGTTAAGGACGAAGAATAGACTATTATAGACACTATTAATAACCTCACACTTAATAATAAATTAGAATTAGAGTTATTAGTTAACTCACAACTCTACGAGGATATAGAGGAAGAATAATCTAAGGAAAATAAAGGGGTTATTAAATAAACACTAACACCTTACCTATAGTTTAAAGGTAAAGAAGTAATCTTTACTAATAGAATAAATATATAGGAATACTTAGATAAACTATTAATCTAACTATAAAATAGAGATATATTATTATTACTTATAATAATTTTACTATTATTCTCTATACCACCAGAAGCTTATAACTAACGCCGACTAGAAATTATTATAAAAGAAGATAGATAATAGGTAGATTATAAATATATATAATAAAACCCTAACTAAGATTTCTATAATAAGGACCTAGATTATTTATAGAAGTACTACCTAGACCACTAAAACCTATGGCACTTAAATATCTAATAGACTATATATAAATATAACTAGTGCCTAATCTACTATAGAGCTAGGGAAATGCATAGAGGTAAATAACTATAATATAAGAAATAATACTATTAGTAGTAGTATAATTACCTAATTAATAAATATAATAAATACTTATAGGATAAGTAAGAAAAATTATACTTTCTAAATATAAATAATATATAAAACGTGGTAACTAGTACACTCTATAATAGAATATATACCTAAGACGGATAGTAAACTTACTTAAATATTAACTATAGTAGGTATAGGGATAATAAATATATCTATAGATTTAGTAAGAACCCTAACTAACTAAGAATAGTTATTAATATCTATATAAAATTAAGTATAGTATAAGATAGTAAAGCTTCTAAAGGAAAACTATAGTAGAAGGATAACTATAGTAGAAGAAAAGAAAGGTAGAAATAGAAAGAATAATAATAAGGGAATATAGACTATCTAGCTCCTAAGAAGAATAGTTTTTTTTTAGACTAAATTCTAGCCTATAAGGCCTAAGAAACCCTTAAAAACTAATAGATAGGTAAGAAGACGCTATTAGAGAATTAAATACTATTAATAGTAAGGCATTAATTAAGCTACTAGTTTAGCTTAATAAAATATAGATTAAGGTACTACTAGATTTAGGCGTATTAGGAACTTTATATCCTAAGAAGTAGTACTATAAGTAGGACTCTAGCTAATACTTAAGGATAAAGCCTATCCTATCTATATTATAAATAGAAGTTAAATACTAAACATACTATATATTACTTATAAAGTTACTGCTATACTTTAAATCTATAGATATAGGGAGATAATTATACTTAATATACTAGATAGATCTAGGCATAATATTATATTAGAATTACTCTAGTTAAGGAAGCATAACCTATATATTAATTAGGGTTTAAGAACGCTACCCTTAGAATACTATAAATATATATTATAAGCTAAGCCTACGCAATAATAGAGATTAATAGTAAATAAGAGTATTATTAACTATATAGACTTATAATAGAAAGTTAAAAAAATAGAAGTTACCCTTAGTAGATACTAGTAGGAACTACTAGGTTATAAAGTATAAGAAGAAGGAAGAAAGTATACCCTTAGAAGTACCTAAAGAGTATAAAGTATAGATATACATATTTATAGAAAAGGAAGGAAAAGTAAACCTACTAGAATATTAACCCTAGAATTATATAATTAACCTAGAAGAAGGGAAAACGCCACCCTTTAGACTACTATATAGTAAGATAGAAGAAGAACTCTAGAAAGAATATAAATTTATTAAGATAAATTTAGTAAAAGAATATATTAGACTATTAAAGTTACTAGTAGTAAGTCCTTTTATATTTATAAAAAAGAAGGATAGATTAGATAGACTATACGTTAACTACTAAGTAATTAATAATATAATAATTAAGAATAGATACCTATTACCTAATATTTTAGAGCTTATAGATAGACTTACATAAATAAAAGTCTTTATAATAATAGACTTATAAGATAGATACCACCTAATTAGAATAAAGAAAGGTAAAGAATAGAAGATAGCGTTTTAATTATACTATAGACTCTTTAAGTACCTAGTAATACCTTTTAGACTTACTAACGCACTAGTAACTTTTTAGGTGCTTATTAATAATATACTCTATAAATATTTAGATATATTTATTATTATATATATAGATAATATTCTTATCTTTTCTAAAAATAAATCTAACTATACTAAATATGTATAGACGGTACTAAAAGCACTAGATAAAATATACTTAAGAATTAAACTTAAGAAATACTAATTTAATATTAAATAACTTAAATTCCTTAGATATATTATTACTACTAATAGAATTAAGATAGTACTAAGTAAAGTAGAAAGTATTAGAAACTAGCCTATACTAAAAACTATAAAAATATCTAAGAATTCTTAGGATTCTATAGATTTAATTAATAATTTATTAAAGATTATATAAAGACTATAATACTATTAATAAACCTTACTAGAAAGGACATACCTTTTAGATAGATAGATAAGTGTAGAATATTATTCTAACTCCTTAAAATAGTATATATTATAGAACTAGTTCTTATTTACTTTAGGAGTAATAAACTACTATAATTTAAAACTAATATAAGTAATCTTACACTAGGAGCGTACGCAAAATAAGAATAAAATAGTAAATAGCACCTAATTACCTACTACTTATGTAAGTTTAACAACGCAGAAACATAATATAATATATATAATAAAGAACTCTATACTATTATTAAAGCCTTAAAACACTAGAGAATCTATAATCTTAGTTATTTAACACTAGAAATCTATATAGATTATAAGAACCTACTAAGGTTTATAATAATAAAAGAACTAATACTATAATAATAAAGATAGTCGTAGACCACTAGATAGTATAAGTTTAAAATTATCTATATAGTAGGAAAAGAAAACGGATAAGTAGATATACTTAGTAGATAAAGTAATTTAGTAGGAGAAAAGATTAAGACCTACTTAGCTATTCTTTAAAAAAATAAAGATAGATCTCTTAAAGTAATAGTAGAACTTAATTAACTTTTAGTTATAAACTAAGAAGTACTAAAATAACTATAAACTAAGATTATTAAATAGTACTATAATAACCCTATATACGGACACCTAGGTATTACAAAAATAATAGAACTTATATAATAGAATTACACATTTAAGGGAATAAAAGAAGCTGTAACTAGTTATATCTAAAAATATATAGAATACTAGAGAAATAAATATGGTACACATCTTAAGTATAGAGAAATATAACTAATTAGGATACTAATAATACCTTTTAAAGACATTGCTATAGACTTTATTATAGGAATACTAGACTTAATTAACCTAGCCACAAAAACCCTATATAATAGCATTTTAGTAATTATATATTAATTTATAAGCTATATTAAATTAATTCTATGTCTAAAGAATATAATAGCTAAAGAACTAGCTTACCTCTTTTAAGATAAGTAGGTTAGACACCATAGTATTCTAAAGATAATTATTAGTAATAGAGATAAACTCTTTATATTAAACTTCTAGATAATATTTATAGCACTTATTAGAATAAAATAAAAACTATCCACGGCATATTATCCACAGATAGATAGAAAAATAGAAAGAATAAATTAAACTATAGAAACATATCTATAAATATACTATAATAAATAGAAAAATAACTAGGTTTTACTACTACCTATGGCATAACTAGCACATAATAATAAGGTATTAATAGTAATAAAGTAAATACCTTACTAGTATAGATTACATGTAATATAAATATTAATTAATTACTACTATAAGAATATATTACTAAAGACTTAATAGTAATCTTCTATAAGGAAACTAGATATAGAGAACTATATTATAGATTAATAATAAAGGCTTATCCTATAGTAATCTATTATCTCTATATACTACTATCTAAAAATAGCTCTATAGGCTCTATCTATAGATTCTTATAGATCTATAGATCCTAGCTCTATAACTCTATATCCTTAGTATCTATAGATCTATAGATCTAATTACGTGACTCCTTACATATTTATATTATACTTAGTATCTAACCTATAATTATATTCTTCCCCTATATAATCTAATTAGTTACTACTATTACTAACGTAAGCCTTATAATTCTATTATAGTATAATAGCTATAACACTATCTCCCCCTTCTAAGTCTTTAGCCTAAAGATTAATCTATTATAGGGGTAGTACTATATTAGTAGGGTAAGCCCTATTATAAGTTAGGTTATTATTACCCTTTATACCTTCTTATAAAACTAATAAATAACTTACGCTTACTAATAAAATTAGTTATTATAGATTCCTTACTATACCTTACTCTTACTATAATTAGTTAAAAATTCTATATAAGCTTTCTCTATATAATATACCTAGGTGTCCTACTTATAAAGCTTATATTTATTTAAATATTTATAGTTCTTATAATATTAATAGTATTTTAGTAGCTAAGAGTATATTATCTACTACTATTATTCTATCTATATTAATTATTTATAGTGCGTAACACTAGTTATTCCTAAGCTAAAATTTAAGCTAAACTTATTAAGGCTAAAAAGGTCTAGAAAAATACCCTAGATACTACTACTACTACTACCTAGCGCTTAGCTAATACTTACTTAAGAATATTATAGTTATAGAAATAGAAGGAGCTTCTTAATAAGTAGAAGAATTATTAGTTAGCATTTCTAGAGGCTAAACTAAATTAGGAAGAAGTAGAGCTAAAAGCTACTAGTCTATAAAATAGTTCTAAGGAGAGTAAAGTAGTCTCTTAAGACACTATTTATACCTTCTCTAATAGTGGTATTTTTTATAATTTACTATAAGGTAGTCTAACTCTTAGTTTAATATCTCTAGGCTTTCTTTAAGAGATTAGTTTAACTAAAATTCTTCTAACTTCTTAGAGTAGTTAAGATTACTTTTAGGTTCCTAGGTATTATCCTATAGGTTTTCCTTTTTATTACGTCCTAGCTATTTAACCTTATAGTAGTTCTAACTATTTACTAGTTAGTATCTATTAATACTTACTACTTTCTATTCTTCTTACTATTCTCTATATATATCTACTTTATAAACTATAGGTTCTATATCTTATAGTGCCTTTTCTAATAAGGCTATATAGAATACTAGGTGTATTTTTATATTATTTAGAAGGCGTAGTTTAAATAAAACTAGAGTAATCTACTTAAGGACTTTATATAGTTTAATTTTTAAATAGTCTAGTTTATTTAATAGTTATTTACTAGTAATATTTTTTTATAGTAGCTAGACTTTCTCTCCCTTCTCTAGTATAGGCGTAGGCTTATACTTAAGATTATAGTACTTACCTATCTTTCCTTATAGGAATATAGCATCTTACTAGAGTTATATATAAATCTATATAATTTCCTTTACCTAATCTTCTCTGTCTACGCTCTAGGATCTTATTATTCTAGGCACTTAATAAGCTCCTAGGTTAAATCTATAGTTTATAAAGAATAGTAAGACTCTAGTAGCACTATATTATAAGCTATTATAGGCTAACTATACTATAGAGAGTAACCCTACCTAGTTATTTTATTAGTAGTTTAGGTAATACCTAAGAAATTATTCTACTATTTAGTTTATTCTTTTAGTCTAGCTATTTATTTATAGATAGTATACTATAGATATACTATATTTAATACCTATAAGGGTAAATACTATCTACTAGGACTTAGATATAAAGTGTATATCTCTATTAGTAATAATTTTATTAGGGGTACTATACTATACTATTACTATAGAGGTAAACTAGAACGCTATATATTCTACCTTACTAACTTCCTTATATAGTAAGAAGTAAGCGTATTTAGTTATTTTATTAATAATAACTATTACTCTATTATATTTAACTTTATTATCTAGGCCCTTAGACTTTAGTAATTCTATTATAAAGTTTATTATAATAACTCCTTATAGTCTATTTAGTACTTCTATAGGTTATAATTACTTATATAGTATATACCTATTTAGCTTATTCCTATAGTAGTCTATATAATCCCTAAGGACTTCTATAACTATCTACTAGGCTTAAGGGAAGTAGTAGTCCCTTATTAGTTATTCTAGTATTTATTTAATTTCTTAGTAGCTATATACTAGCACCTTATAGAATTATTATATAAACTCTCTCTAGATTTTTACTGGAATAAAGATCCTATTAAAAACTTTATATATATTATCCTTATATATTATTTCTACTAGTAAATAACTTATACTTTCTTTATTAATTATACTTTCTTTATTAATTATAGTTTCCTTTTTTTTATCTAGTTAAGCTATACGCTAGTTTATGCCTCTATTATTACTACTAACTTTAGTATATTATAAATAATAGTACTATTAGTATTATACCTAAGTAAGGCTTCTAATACTTCTACTTTTCCTTAGAGGTCTAGTTATTTACTTAGGGTATTAGCCCTAAGGTTTTCTATTCCTCTAGTATATATAATCTTAAAGTTATATATTAATAAAGTCTATACCTATCTTACTTATCTAGAGGTAAGGGCCTTATTAATTATAAATCCTATTAAGTTCTTATAATCTAAGAATATAGGTATCTAATATTTAGCTTCTTAGAGATATATTCTCTATTCCTTAAAGGCTTTAACTATTACTAATATTTCCTTATTATAGATATTATAGTTAAGTTCTATAGCCTTTATTGTTTAGAAATAATAGCTATATAGGTGTTTTTTTATCTATTTTTAGATCTTACTAGAGTAAATATACTCCTATAGTAAAATTTAATATATTAGTTTTAAGTATTACTAGATAGTATAGGTTAAAGATCTATAGAATAGGTTCCCTTATAAACTCTTCTTTTAGCTAATCTATTACTTATTAGTACTTATCTATCTACTTAAAAGGGACTTCCCTTTTAGTTAACCTTATAAGTAGTTCTATAATTCTAGTCTATCCTAGAATAAACTTCCTATAATAGTTATAAAATTCTAGAAAGGACTAAATATCTTTAATATATTTAGGGGTTCCCTACTTAGAGACCTCCTATAGTTTAGTTTATTTAATTTTAAGTTTCCCTAGTTTAACTATAAACCCTAGAAAGATAGTCTAAGTTATATAAAACTTATATTTCTTAAGCTTAAGGTATAGCTTAGTCTTACTTATTTATTTAAGCACTTCTTTAACGTGCCCTTTATATTATTATTTATTTATTAAATAGATTAGTATATTATCTAGGTATACTATTATATATTCTCCTAGGTATCCTCTTAAGATAGTATTAATTTATTATTAAAATACTACTAGGGTATTAGTAAGCCTAAAGGGTATAACCTTATATTTAAAAAGTTCTAGTTTAGTTTAGAAAGCTATCTTCTATTCCTTACCTTCCTTTATCCTAATTTAGTAGTATATATTTTTAATATCTAAGTGTATAAAAATCTTTATATCTTATAGCTAGTCTTATAGGTCTAAGATTAGTAGTAATAGGTATTAATTTTTTTTTAGTTATAATATTAGTCTTTCTAAAGTCTATATAAAATTATAGTTTAGAATTATTCTTCTTTTCTATAAATATAACTCTATAAGCTATAGAAAATTTAGAAGATTAAATATACCCTTACTTAAGGTTATTTTTAATATACTACTTAGTAACCTTAAATTCCTTTTCTATAGTTTTATAAATAGGTCTCTATATAGGTTATTTTCTGTTACGAACCAGATAACGGTGGGGAAGTTCGGGCGCTTAGAAAGGCAGAAGATGCAACAACTAGGGTTGTAATAAGATAAAGATACGCTAAGTCGCTTAGATAGTAGTTATATAACTTACTTAGCTACTTAGGGTTCCTAAATAACTAAGTAGCTAAGAGCTATTATATAACCTACTTAGTTATTTAGGGCCCCTAAGCAACTAAGTAAGATCCCTATATAGGAATATAAGGATAAACCTTTATACTTATATTTAACCTAAGTTTTAATCTATTATTTAGATTTACTTAGGCCTCCTTATTAACTTATTATACTTTATAAGATACTTTTATATTAATAAGAACCCCTTCTCTCCTTCCCTTAGTAAGTCTTACCTAAGAACTAACCTTAATCTATTTAGGACTAGCTACCCTTTCTAGATTTAATATCTTAAATACCCTTAATATAACTATAAGGACTTCTACTTCTTCTATAGCTTTAGATAATATTACTATTACTCTAATAGGTAACTCTAAGAGTAAAGTATATAAACCTAATTTATATTATAGTAATAGAAAGTATACTAATATCTAGCTTCTTTAGTTAGACCTCTATTTCTTTAAACTTAATAAATAACCTAAAGATAAACAAAAGGTTATCTTTATAGCTACTTATATATAAGGTAATACTAGAGAATGGATTTAACCCTATATAACTAAGTATCTAGAAATAGACCACGATAATAAAGATAAGGAATATATAGATAACTATATAGACGTAGTTAATATTATTAAAGACTATACTAATTTTAAGAAACACCTTAAATAGATGTTTAGAATTGCTAATAAGGTACCTATTATAGCACGAAACATTTAAACTATAATATAGTAATAATTAGTAGCTAAGTATATAGTAGAGTTCTATAAGAACACTATGTAACTTAACTAGGATAATAAGTTACTAATAATAATATATAAATAAGGTCTTAAGAAACCTCTATAAGAAGAACTTCTACGTAGTAGGGGAATTATTAGGACCCTTAATAAATTATATAATAAATTAATTAGGATTAATAGAGAATAGTTTATACTATAATAGGAATTTTAACGTAACCTAAGGAATATTAGTTTTAGATAACTAGCACCTATAGTCTATAGGGTACTACTAAAAGGACCTTAATGCGCATTATAAGACTCCTATAGATACTAGCTAATAGAAGATATCTAGTTTAACTACTTAGGTAAAGGAAAAGGAAAAGGACTAGGCTTTTATAAGCCTAATATATATATCTTAGATAGAACCTAACACTAGGGGACTAAGACTTATATATATTTTATATATAGTAAACTAGGCCACATTACTAGGAACTATAGATCTAAGAATAAGGTTATTAGGCAGTTAAATATACTTACTATCCTAATAAAGGAAATTAAGGACAAAGAATAGACTATTATAAACGCTATTAATAACCTTACACTTAATAATAAATTAGGATTAGAGCTATTAACTAATTTATAACTTTATAAGGACATAGAAGAAGAATAATTTAAAATAGTAGATAAGGAAGTTAAGTAGACACTAACACCTTACCTATAGTTTAAAGGTAAAAAAGTAATCTTTACTAATAGAGTAAATATATAGGAATACTTAGATAAACTACTAATCTAACTATAAAATAGAGACATATTATTATTACCTATAATAATCTTACTATTATTCTCTATACTACTAGAAGCTTATAATAAACGCTGACTAGAAATTATTATAAAAGAAGACAGATAATAGGTAGATTATAGATATATATAATAAAACCCTAACTAAGATTTCTATAATAAGGACCTAGATTATTTATAGAAGTACTACCTAGACCACTAAAACCTATGGCACTTAAATACCTAATAGACTATATGTGAATATAACTAGTGCCTAATCTACTATAGAGCTAGGGAAATACATAGAGGTAAATAGCTATAGCATAAGAAATAATGCTGCTAGCAATAGTATAATTACCTAATTAACAAATGTAATAAATATTTATAGAATAAGTAAGAAAAATTATACTTTCTAAGCATAAATAACACATAAAATATAGTAACTAGTACATTCTATAATAGAATATACACCTAAGATAGATAGTAAACTTACTTAAATATTAACTATAGTAGGTATAGGGACGATAAATATATCTATAGATTTAGTAAAAACCCTAACTAACTAAGAACAGTTATTAACATTTATATAGAAATAAACACAGTATAAGATAGTAAAACTTCTAAAGAAAAACTATAGTAGAAAGATAACTATAGTAGGAGAAAATAAGGGTAGGAATAGAAAGAATAATAATAAAGGAATATAAACTACCTAGCTCCTAAGAAGAATAGTTCTTTTTTAGACTAAATCTTAGCCTATAAGGTCTAAGAAACCCTTAAAAACCTATAGATAGGTAAAGAGATGCTATTAGAGAATTAAATACTATTAATAGTAAGGCATTAATTAAGCTACTAGTTTAGCTTAATAAAATATAGATTAAGGCACTATTAGATTTAGGTGTATTAGAAAACTTTATATTCTAAGAAGCAGCACTATAAGTAGGACTCTAGCTAATACTTAAGGATAAAGCTTATCCTATCTATATTATAAATAGAAGTTAAATACTAAACATGCTATATATTATTTATAAAGTTACTACTATACTTTAGATCTATAGACATAGGGAGATAATTACACTTAATATACTAGATAGATCTAGGTATAATATTATATTAGGATTACCCTAGTTAAGGAAGTATAACCTATATATTAACTAGGGTTTAAGAACGCTATCCTTAGAATACTATAAATATGCATTATAAGCTAAGCCTATGTAATAATAGAGATTAATAGTAGATAAGAGTATTATTAATAATATAAACTTATAATAGAAAGTTAAAAAATAGAAATTACCCTTAGTAGACGCTAGTAGGAACTACTAGGTTATAAAGTATAAGAAGAAGGAAGAAAGCACACCCTTAGAAGTACTAAAGGAGTATAAAGCATAGATATATATATTTATAAAAAAGAAAGGAAAAGTAAACCTACTAGAATATTAACCCTAGGATTATATAATTAACCTAGAAGAAGGAAAGACGCCACCCTTTAGACTACTATATAGTAAGATAGGAGAAGAACTCTAGAAAGAATATAAATTTATTAAGATAAACTTAGTAAAAGGATATATTAGACTATTAAAGTTACTAGCAGTAAGCCCTTTTATATTTATTAAAAAGAAGGATAGATTAGATAGACTATATATTAACTACTAAGTAATTAATAATATAATAATTAAGAATAAATACCTACTACCTAATATCTTAGAGCTTAGAGATAGACTCTTATAAGTAAAAGTCTTTATAATAATAGACTTATAGGATAGATACCACCTAATTAGAATAAAGAAAGGTAAAGAATAAAAAATAGTATTTTAATTACGCTATAGACTCTTTAAGTACCTAGTAATACCTTTTAGACTTACTAACGTATTAGTAACCTTTTAAGCACTTATTAATAACGTACTCTATAAACATTTAGACATATTTATTATTATATATATAAATAATATTCTTATCTTTTCTAAAAATAAATCTAACTATACTAAGTATGTATAGATAGTACTAAAAGCACTAGATAAAATACACTTAAGGATTAAACTTAAGAAATACTAATTTAACATTAAATAACTTAAATTCCTTAGACACGTTATTACTACTAAAGGAATTAAGATAGCACTAAGTAAGGTAAAAAGTATTAGGAACTAGCCTATACTAAAAACTACAAAAAATATCCAAGAATTCTTAGGATTCTATAGATTTAATTAACAATTTATTAAAGATTACGTAAAGGTTATATTACTATTAATAAACCTTACTAGAAAGGACACGCCTTTTAAATAGATAAATAAGTATAGAATATTATTCTAACTCCTTAAAACGGTATACATTATAGAACTAGTTCTTATTTATTTTAGAAGTAATAAACCACTATAATTTAAAACTAACGTAACTAATCTCGCACTAGGAGCATATGTAAAATAAGAATAAAATAGTAAATAGTATCTAATAGCCTACTACTTATGCAAATTTAATAACGCAGAAATATAATATAATATATATAATAAGGAACTCTACGCTATTATTAAAGCCTTAAAACACTAGAGAATCTATACTCTTAGCTATTTAACGCTAGAAATCTATACAGATTATAAAAACCTACTTAGGTTTATAATAATAAAAGAACTAACACTATAATAACAAAGATAGTTATAGACCACTAGATAATATAAATTTAAAATTATCTATATAGTAGGAAAGGAAAATGGATAAGTAGACGCACTTAGTAGATAAAGTAATCTAGTAGGAGAAAAGGTTAAGACCTACTTAGTAACCCTTTATAAAAATAAAAATAGATCTCTTAAACTAATAGCAGAACTTAATTAACTTTTAGTTATAAACTAAGAAGTACTAAAATAACTACAAACTAAAATTATTAAATAATACTATAATAACCCTATATACGGACATCTAGGCATTATAAAAATAATAGAACTTATATAACGAAATTATATATTTAAGGGGATAAAAGAAGCTGTAACTAGTTATATCTAAAAATGTGTAGAATACTAGAGGAACAAACATAGCATATATCTTAAATATAGAGAAATGCAACTAATTAGGATACTAACGGCACCTTTTAAAGATATTACTATAGACTTTATTATAGGAATACTAGACTTAATTAAACTAGCTACGAAAACCTTATATAATAGTATTTTAGTAATTATATATTAATTTATAAGCTACGTTAAATTAATTCCATATCTAAAGAATATAATAGCTAAAGAGCTAGCTTACCTTTTTAAGATAAGTAGGTTAGACACTATAGTATTCTAAAGATAATTATTAGTAATAGGGATAAGCTCTTTATATTAAACTTTTAGATAACGTTTATAGCACTTATTAGAATAAAATAAAAACTATCTATAGCATATTATCCACAGATAAATAGAAAAATAGAAAGAATAAATTAAACTATAGAAATATATCTACAAATATACTATAATAAATAAAAAAATAACTAGGTTTTACTATTACCTATAGCATAATTAGTACATAATAATAAGGTATTAATAGTAACAAAGTAAACACCTTACTATACTATATATAGAAAATATCTAAATCTCTTTAATTAATAATTACTAACAAATATCAATGCAAAAGAAGCTATAGATATAGTAGATAATATAAAGAGGATACATAATAAACTCTAAGAAAACCTTAAAAAAGCTTAATAGTAAGCTATTTCCTATATAAATTAGAAATAAAAAATAGCACCTTAGCTAAAGAAGGGGGATAAAGTATATCTACTTATAAAGAATCTTTAAACTTAGAAGAAAAAACATAAGAAACTAGATTATATTAAAGTTAGACTATTTTACATTTCTAAATAAATATTACTAGTAAACTATAAATTAGAATTACCACTAGACGTAAAAGTATACCTAGTATTCTATATATTACTATTAGAACTAGTAGACCCTAAGACACTAGTTAAAACTACCTTCTATTATAGAGCTAAAGAAGAAACTAAATTTAAAGTTAAAAGTATTATATATATAAGAACCTATAAAGGAATCTAATAGTACCTTATTAAGTAGAAAGGATACCTAGATAGTAAAAACACTTAGGAACTAAGAAGTAATCTAAATAACTATTAATAAAAGGTTAAGGAATATAAGTAAAACCTTTAGAACCCTATTATATAATAGAAGATATAAGAATATACCTATTTACTAGATATAGGAGGAATATTTTCCTAGAAATTAAATAGAAGATTATCTATTATTAACTAAATAAAGGGGCAAAGCTCTATAAGACTAGTAGGCTAAGTAGACTAAATAGGATTTTTATCTAACTCTACTAATACTATACTTTTTACTATAATAACTTTACTAGTGCGCTTCTTATTCTATAATAACTACTTTTTTAACTAATCCTCTTTTACTTAAGCTATATATATAGCTTTAAAAGTAGTATCCTACTCCTTTTATACTTTATTTAATTACGCTTCTAACTTCTTCTTCTTAGTAACTAACCGCAAGAACTTATTCTAAGTAATAGTAATATTATATTTTAAACCTTACTTTTAATACTTACTATACTTCCCTAAACTAATATAAACCTTATAAACATAGGTATATAACTAATAGAATAAGTATTTTAATACTATAATAATACTATAGTTTTTAATAGTAAAAATAAGGTTATAATAACGCTTTATAGAATAATAGTTAGCGGGCATAATTCTTTAGGGCGAAGAATAAGAAAGGGAGGGATAATATTATAAACTAGCTAATAGTAGGGAAGTTTAGGCGCTTATAAAGGTAGAGGATATAATAACTAGGGTTATAATAAGATAAAGATATACTAAGTTATTTAGATAGTAGTTATATAACTTACTTAGCTACTTAGGGTTCCTAAATACCTAAGTAGCTAAGAGCTATTATATAATCTACTTAGTTATTTAGGGCCCCTAAGTAACTAAGTAAGATCCCTATATAGGAATATAAGAATAAACCTTTATACTTATATTTAACCTAAGTTTTAATCTATTATTTAGATTTACTTAGGCCTCCTTATTAAATTATTATACTTTATAAAATACTTATATATTAATAAGAACCCCTTTCTCCTCCCCTTAGTAAGTCTTACCTAAGAACTAACCTTAACCTATTTAGGATTAGCTACCTTTTCTAGATTTAATAACCCTTTAGCTAATACTTAGTCTAGATTTTTATTACTATATACTTTAGGCACTTATTTTCTAGGTATTTATACTATAGTTATCCCTTAATATACTTATATAGTAGAAGGGGTCCTAAAGCTAGTACTAAATATCTACTAACTTTTTTTTCTAGATACTATCTATATACTTTATCTCTTTAGATAAGATTATTATAAGGGTTATCTATTATTTAAATTAGAAAGGCGTAGTATTTCTTCTTTAGTACTAAGTATATTAGATAGTTATCTACTATATATAATATCTATAAGAGTTTATAATACGCTAGATATTTAGTTAGTATTTAGGAGTTATCCCCTTCTATAGGTTTAATTTTATTCTCTAAATATTCTTCCTTAATTAGAACCTAGTACTTTATTATAATTTAGGGTATATACGCTTTATCTACCTACCTAATTTTATTAGCTATTTAAGCCTAGGTTTAACTATCTAGTATCTCTATAACTAGAATTATATTTCTTTTAACCTATTTATTAAAGCTAGTAAACTTAGTATTTCTTAGAAACTAGATCTTCTAATTTTTATAAACTTTATAGATTATTTCTCTATATAAGTTTCTATAGTAAAAGCGTATCCCTTTAATTTACTATCTAAGATTAGCTAGTCTAATTATCTTAGCTACCTTAAGGGCTAGTCCTTCTAGCTAGAAGTACTTTATTTCTCTAATATAGATATTCTTTCTAGGAGATATAGGTACTTCTTATATAGATAATAAGAAGAAGGGTTCCTCCTCTTAGAGGGTTAACTAGAATAGAGTATTAATTAATTTATCTAAACTACTCTTCTATTCCTTATTATCTAACTTACTATTAGAGTTACTTATGTTAAAGAATTCTAGAACTTAGGTATTTTATTTCTTAAGCTATAGAATTATTTATTCTTCTTAGGTTACTACTAACTTTTTACCTATTAGCTAGTATTCTATATCCTTCTTTATTTTTATATATAATATATACATATCTTAGGAGCACTTAGCCTAATAGGTAGCCTTATATTTCCTACTACTAGCTAGTTTCTTCTTAGTATCCCTTAAGTTTTCTTATTTTCTTAGTTCCTCTTTAGTATCTTTTATAGACTTATTCTAGCTTTTACTTAGGTAGTTTCTAGCTATATAACCTTTTTTACTATAGCTAAAGTAGGTACCTTCTTTATATTACTTCTTTTTTATTATATTTTAACTTAATCCCTTTTCTTTATTAGTATTTAAGACTATTAGGTCCCCTTATTATAGGTTTTATAGTTTTAGCTATTTACGCTATATCTACTTTCTTTCTTATTATTCTATTTCTATAGAAATAACTTATTATCTACTTAGATAGCTTACTTAATTATTATAGGTAGAGTTATTAGTTTCTCTATCCTAATTATTTTATACCTAATATCTAATTTTAGTCCCTTATAGAATCTTTATATTAGGGCTCTTTCTCTATAGTCTAAGACCTTATTAGCTAGCTACTTAAACACTAATATATAAGCTACTACTATTTTAGTTTATTAGAGTTTTAAAAGTTTCTATTTAGCTATACATTCTATATTAATATTACTAAAAATTAACTATAGTTTTTCCTTAAAGTAAGCATAGCTTATAAAGATAAGGTTAGTTTCTATTTTCTAGTTATTAACTTAGCTTATTCTCTAATCTATAAGGTAACTATTAAACTAGTCTATTACTTTTCTAGTAAAGTAGGTAGCTATATAGGCTACCTTCTAGTCTTTATTTCTAAAATATTCTTAATTTAGGTCTAGGTAAAGAGATATTAAAGCTAGAAATTTTCTAAGTTTAGTTTAAGTACTATTAAACTTCTCTAGATCTATAAGTTTTAGTAGTCTATTTCTTATTTAGAGTTCTATCTACTAGATCTATTTTTTTATTATATTATTAGCTCCTCCCCCTATTCCTTCTAACATAACTCTAACTTACTTAACTAATTATTTATAAGCTTTCTTAGCCCTAGTATTCTCCTTATTAAGATAGTTAAGTTATTCCTTTATCTAGACTAGGTCTATTAGGTCTAATAATATTAGTTAGTTTACTATAGGAGCTATTATTAATACTAGTAATCTAGGTACGTACCTATAGAGACTTTTAAAATATAATTATTAAAGTATAATAGGGCCTCTAGGACTCTATTACTAGCTATAGCCCTATTAGGGTTCTAGTAAGAGATAAGTAGCGTATAGGGTAGTATAGATTATATATATTATAAATATTAATTAATTACTACTATAAGAATATATTACTAAAGACTTAATAGTAATCTTCTATAAGAAAACTAGATATAGAGAACTATATTATAGATTAATAATAAAGGCTTACCCTATAGTAATCTATTATCTCTATATACTACTATCTAATAATAGCTCTATAGGCTCTATCTATAGATTCTTATAGATTTATAGATCCTAGCTCTATAGTTCTATATTCTTAGCATCTATAGATCTATAGATCTAATTACGTAACTCCTTATATATTTATATTATACTTAGTATCTAACCTATAATTATATTCTTCCCCTATATAATCTAATTAGTCACTACTATTACTAACATAAGCCTTATAATTCTATTATAGTATAGCAGCCGTAACACTAATACTATAGGTATTACTAGCTATAGACCCTATATTAAATATAGTAAATTACTAACTCTATCTAACTCTTTATTAGTCTCGTGGAAACGCTTAATAGGTAATAATAGAAATAGCTTAAATAAGTACTATTAGCCTAATCTAAAATATAGTAGTAGTAAAGATATTTAACTTAGGTTAAAGTTTATATGTTCTTATTATAAAAGAAACCCTAGATAATATTAAATATATATATTTTACTATAATCTAGGGTTTATTACTATAGCCTAATTAAAGTACGTTAATAATCTATACCTATTAGTTCGCGAATTCTATAGGAAATTACTACTAATTTAAGCTTAGAGAATATCTATATTACCGCTATCTTCTACTAACTAAGTTAAATTAATATTATTTAATACTAGCTAATAGAAATATTCTTATTAAATACTAATACCATATCTATAATTATAAGATTACGGAGCAACTATCCCCTAAAGGTTTTAATAAGAATTAAGAATAAAAGCTTAGAAGTAGAAAGTAAGGCTTTATACCTTAAAGTAAGGAGGAAAAATAGAAGAGTATATATATAATTCTATTTCTAGATAATTATAATATAGATATACCGTCTTCTTATAAGTCCCCTTTATTATACTTAACAATTTACTAATAGACTTATTTAGATATCGAGTACTAGCCTTACACTAATTAGGCCTAAATAGGAGAATTATTAAGTATTGCCTAATTCTAGGAATTCTTACGCCTTAAGCTACTATAGTTAGTATGCCGAGTACTAGAAATTACTATACTAGAAGAAAGTTAGCCTTTAGAGGAGGGGCTAAAAGAACGTCTTATTAATATTATATATAAGTACTAAACGTAGCTTATGTTATTATTTTAGTCTAGCTAAGACTAGCCTAATAAATCTACACTACTTTTACTTTCATAAATTAATTAACTAGAAATTAAGAATAAAACTAACCATTTAAGTATATTAGGTACTCTAGGGGTAGTCTTAATATACACTATACTATAATATAACTTTATAATAGCGCTATACTATAGCTTCTATTTAAACTAATTAATATATATAGTAGACTTTATCCGTACCCTAGTGTATCCTTCTAAGTATATTACTACTACTAAGCCATCTTTACCTATTAGAGATAACTCTAATAGCTTTTATTTAGGTAATAATATTATATAAAATAAGCCTATACCTCTTTCTCTATAGAATATTACTCCGCCCTATAGCTAGGAGAACTTACTATAAGCCCTCTCCTATAAGCTAGTAATAAGTATACCTTAACGTTAAATTATTTATAAACTAGGGCTAATACTTATAAATTCTTACTAAGTCGATCTTAGATAGTGCTATAGATTAGTTTAAATACGTAATATAAAACTTAATATAGAGATAACGTATACGTTTAATATACACTAGGAAGGCGCTAAAGTAATAGAAAACCCTAATAATAGGTATATAAAAGTAGTAATAATATAGGGTAGGGTATATAATATAATATATACTATATTAGGTGGGGTAATTAAGGCTATTATTAGAATATTACGTATTATGTATATGGCCTCTAGATTAGAAATACTAATACTCTACTATTCTATTAAGCTAAAATATCTATTTAACTTAATTTAATATTCCTCTACCTTCTATAACGTATTTTTTTCTAGCTTATTATTATCTAAAAAAATATCTATATTTCTATTTACTCCCTAATACCGTCCCTAATAACTAATCCTTCTTAGAGTATCTTATAGTAGGACTAGTTTTAAGGACCTTAGGTAGCCTATATAAGTTATTTTTAAAACTATATATATTATACCTTTAACCCTAAGTTATCCTAGATATTAGATAAAAAAATGCGGATATTAATATAAGAGAGGTTATAAAATACATATCTAGAGAAGAAGGACTCTAAAGGGGAATATACTACCTAAAATATAGGGCTATTCTTCTTAATAACTTACTTTCTAATAAGGCGGGTAATATATACTATAATAAAGAGCTTATAGCTCTACTTAGAATATCTATTACATTAGAAGATAAAGAGTAGATAATTATAATATTCTTTTCTATTATCTTAGAGGCGCTAGAATTTACTAACTAGCTACTATAACGTCTAAGTTAGCCACTTATAAAACTACTAGCTAGTGTAACCTAAGCTATAACTAGATATAGTATGCTTTATAGAAGGCATAAGTAGATATTAATAATATTTAAGTTATACTTTACTATAAGATAATTATTAAAATATTAATATTTCTTACCTACTTTTTAATACTAAGCCTTAAAGGATAAGTATGTTAACTATATTAATTAAATAGCTAAATCTATTTAAACTATAATACTAATAAGGCTTAGATAGTTTAGTATAAGATACTATATATATATTATAATATAAATCTTATCTATAATAAAATACAAAACTACTATCCTAAGTATAGAGGTAATCCGTAGGCACCTTATAATAATATAGAGTATTTATAGTTTAATAATAGTATTATATAACCCTATATGCCTAGTGTGTTTAAGCCTAGTAATAAGCCAGGAGAATATATTATAACCCTAGTAGTAAAGGTTAGAACTTTATCCTATTAATACTAACTTAATAGTACTAAGGATATCTTATAAGTAACTATTATTAGTAATACTATAAGATAATACTAATTCTAAGTAGTTTATATAAATAAACGTATGTATATATCCTATAGTATAGGGTATTCTTAGTTAGTAGATAATACCTTTATTAATACTATAGTATTACCTAGTTAGCTTAAAATATATCTAAGGACGTAATATCTATAATAAGGGTTCTATAATTATCTTTATAAGGCTTTACTATTATTCTAGCGTTTTTATGGCTTAGTAATACTATATACGTTATAAATACTATGTATTCCCTATGCCTAGATTACTATATCTATAACTTTTACCTAATATTTATAATTATTATCTTACTCTTATTACTCCTTCTAATTACTAGTAAAAGGTAAAAAGGGCCTCTTAATTTTAGTCTATAAGGTAATTATTAAATAGTTTACTCTTTACTAGTACTTTTAGATCTAAATATTTGCTTACCTAGTATTACTTACTCTACCTAATATAAATATAACTTAATATTACTTTTAATACGCCGGCCCTTTACCGTCTACCTAATTATTTACCCTATCCTACTATAACCTTATAACGCTAAGATAGAATAAGTGGCTATTCTTATAAACTATATATTAACCTTAAAATAGGGTTTAACTATTTTCCTAGAAGTCCTCTAACCTTAATTCTTTTACTTTAGCCATTATATTATTAACTAGTTTATTAATTTTAGACTTAGAGCCGACTTTATATTAAAAGATCTATCTAAATTAGAGGCTACCTAATCTTAATACTTAGATGGCTATAGTTAGAGAGTACTACTAAAGAGATATTCTAAATATTATAATATAAGTAGTTTAAAAGAAAGCCTTTAGGTAGATTAATAAGAAAATTCTACTATACGCTAGGTATCCTAATTTACTAACTAGTATTATAGAGTCTGCAGGGGGTAATAAAACGTAGGTAATAGAGGAACTTAATCTAGAATTAAAGTTACCTATAATTAGGGCTAGAAGTATTAATAAGGAGGGAAAGAATTAGTAGGAATTAGCTTAGAATCTATTATTATTAGTTTTTAATTATTTCCTTAATAGTTTAGACTTAGAGGGAGAAGTGTTATTTTATCTAGTATCTAAGCTTAAGTAGCCTATATTTCTACCACTAGATTAATAATATACACTATATTAATAATATATACTATATTCGTCTAGTGTATACCTTGACTAGTAGTAGTAGAGTAAAAATTATATACTTTTTTATTTATTATATATATAAGCCACGTAGTAATACCTTATTAGATACTAGTATACTATAATATAGGGTCTATATAAATACTTAAAAGAAATAACTACCTCCTATATACGTTTAAACCTTTCTATACTAATTTTATACACTTTATATATCTATAAATATACCTAGACTTAAATATAAGATTAATACTAAAGTAGATATAGTAATTATTTTAAAAAACCTAAATACTAGCTTTATACTTTAGAGCCTCTCTAAGGTTAATAGAAATACTATAGTGTTTATCTATAGATCTATAGCTAATAAACCTACTTTTAGGGGTACTAACTAGGGAGCCTCTAATAAAGTTATAATTATTATAGATAAAGTAAGTAAGGTAGACCTAACTAATACTAAGGGAGATAAAATTTAGTACTATATTTCTTAGTATTACCTAGTATTAGCGTTATCTACTTTAGAGCGTATACTTTCTAGTATAAATTAGAAGGAAGGTGTTATAAGGGGTTTTTACGTATCTAACCTAGGCCGGCCTTATAGGTATTTAGTAGACGAGAGCAAATAAATAATAAGGGGAAGTAAGAGAATATCCTAACCTTACTTTTAGAAGGTAAGGTAATAGTTATATAAGAAGACTAATAAATCTTAGTGTAAAAGATATACTTTAATTTTAACTATAGATTTTAACTATAAAGAATAGAAAATAAATAGAGAGTGTCCTAGATTATATACTAATCTTTTTAATCCTTACTATTATCTAATTTCTTACTATTATCCTACTAAGCTATTATTATCCCTAGGACATCACTATTCTATAGGATATTATTATATAACCTTATTATTCTACTAAGCCTTAACTTATGTAGAATATTATTATATAATATTAGTTATTAGCGCTTCTAATAGAGACTACTTATAGCTTTATTACTATTAGTATTATCTCTCCTTATACTAGTTTCTACTAATACCCTATTAGTCTTCTTTATAATTATAATAGAAGGTGTCTATAATAAGAATAATAATTTCTATTATATACCTACTAAGAATTAGAATAGTAAAGCACTACTTTATATTCTATAGGTTCTATATCTCTATAATAGTTAAGTACTATAAATAGTATCCCTAGAGATACTTACTAAGATAGTTATTCTAATTAACTTTTATAATTATATAGAAGTACTAGAGTTATTTACTAAGAGATAGGTTAAGTATCTATAAGTAACTACTTTTATATCTTTATACTTCTACTAAAATCTTATATTCTAGATATATATTACTTAGGTGTTAAGGCTTCTATAAGAGTTCTTATAGACGATAATAGTAGTAGTAAGGTAAAATAACTATAAATTATTAACTCTAGGCCTTCTAATTATAATCTATATTAGTAAGTAGACTTATTTATATATAACTAACCTATAAACTAACTTCTCTAAGATAGAATTAAAGATTTATAGAGGTAAGTAATTAATACTATTTTCTCTTAACTATAGGCTCTCCTTAAGGAGTTCTATAATCCGCTTTATTAATACCTATAAGGTAACTTATTTAAATATAGATTTATACTTTAAAGAGATAAAACTATAAGGCTTATTACTAGTTCTAATAGTACTATACTACGACTTAAATATTTTAGAGCTATATACTAAGATATAGTATATTAGATTTCCTACGTAGTGTTGTCTATATAAATCTAAGAAAATCTAGTATAGTTATAATCTTGCTAAGAGAGTAATGGTAATTACTAACCCTATTACTTATCTTGCTAATGGCCCTAAACTAAAGGACTTTAAGCTTTATTAATCTATTACATATTTCTAGTTATATAGATAATAAATATAGGTATAAAAGTCTTTTCTAGACTAAAACTAATATATTTACGCCCCTAGTACTCTTTAGGGCCTCTTCTTAAGTTTACTAATTTCCTATACCTCCTACTTATAGACTAACGTGTTAGACGTGCTTATATCTTCTATATTAGACTTTTTATTATTATACCTATACGTTATCTTCTCTACTTTAGCCTTTTTCTTTACTATAGACTCTACTTATACCTTTTTAAGAACTTTTAAAACTTACTACCCTACTATCTACTTATATATGGCTAAGCTTGCCCTACGTCGCGATAACTATTTACTTTAGTAGGTAGAATAAAAGTGTCCCTAGAGCTTAGGTTTTATTAGTTATACCTATAAGTATCCCTACTACCTTATATCCTTTATTTAGGTAGGGGTATTAATAGTACTTCTAGTTAAGTGCCCTATAAGTTCTTCTTATATAAAGTGTAATAG
Source organism: Didymosphaeria variabile (assembly GCF_027946475.1). Lineage (NCBI taxonomy): Eukaryota > Fungi > Ascomycota > Dothideomycetes > Pleosporales > Didymosphaeriaceae > Didymosphaeria > Didymosphaeria variabile. The sequence goes on along the minus strand of NW_026611627.1, from coordinate 2,194,871 downwards.
CGCGCTTTTACTATATCTAGAGTCTAGTTTAGAAAGTATCTAAACACTTCTTCCTACTCTATATACTACCTATCTTTAAGTAAAAGTAAGTGCTGCTTATCTAACTCTAGCCATAGTATATATATATAAGTAATATAGTCTTTTTTATACACTTTATTTTTATTACTTAAGCCGTTATTATTATTACTAGCGCTATTATTAAGGGGAATACTCGCCCTAATAATATTTAGTAAGTCTAGGCTTTTATAGGAATATACGCTAGGCGTAATATTATTACTTTAGTATTCTATAAGTATCTATAAATTTAGTAAGAGCTATATTATATAGATTATCTTACCTCTACTACTAAAGAGCCTTTAATAAAAGGCCATTAGGTAGAGAGGTAGGTTTAACTTATTATAATATATAATTATTATTATAATAGATAAGCCTTTTGGCACCTAACTATACGTAAGGTTAGTTATATAATAAGCCATCTTAGGGCTAGTCTAGTTATAGCTACTACTAGCTTTTAATTTTAGAGAATATCTCTATAGGGAGTAAGCCTAAAAAGTACTCTCTATTTTTAGTATAGAAGGTTAATAAATTTAAGGTAAGGCTATACTTAGTAGTATACTTATAGGTGTTCTAGTCCTATAAGTATATCTAAGAGAGGGTTATAATAGGTTTCTACCCTTTATCTAGACTAAATGGCCTCTATGTTTACTCTATTAAGAAATTCCCTATAAAAATCTATTAAATTTATTAACACGACTATATTTACTAGAGTGGCGTTACTTAGTTTTATTACCACTACCTCTATCTTTTCTATATATAGTAGACGTCTTTAATCCTAGGTAGATAGCTTAATTATTCTACCTTTCTTTAATAGAAGTAATATTTTATCTTAGGGATTATAGTAGCTTATTAAATCTATTTTTACTACCCTCTTTAAGGTTTAGTAAGGGTAGAAATAGGCTTCTAGGACTAGTAAGTAGGCTACTACTATTAAGTAGAGAAGAACTATACTTATTACTAGCTCTATAATAAGAAAATAATTTGCTAGATATTACTAGTAAGGGTATTAGCTCGAATATAGAAGTATAATTAAGAATAGGGCTTTCTATATCTCTAGCCGTCTTTTACTTCTTTCTCCTATTAACGCCTTCTAGTCCTACTACTAATAAAATATTTAGCGTCTCTATTAAAGAGAATATTATATTAGTCTATAGACTATATACTTATTTATATACTAATAGTAATCTACTTAAAGTGTTAATAAGTAATTAGTATTTAACTATTAATCCTATTTTTAAATAGGTTAGAGATACGCTATAAATAAAATACTAGAATACTACTTACTATAGGGGACGTAATCTATCTCCTACTTAAATAATATACCTATACGTACACTATTAACTTTACTATATTATTCTATATACCTATTTTCGGCGCTAGTGTAATGGGGCCTCTAGGACTGTGTTGCTAGCCGTGGCCCTATTAGGGTTCTAGTAAGAGATAAGTAGCATGTAGGGTAGTATAGATTATATATAATATAAACATTAATTAATTACTACTATAAGAATGTGTTACTAAAGACTTAATAGTAATCTTCTGTAGGAAAACTAGATATAGAGAACTATATTATAGATTAATAATAAAGACTTACCTAGTAGTAATTTATTATCTCTATATACTACTATCTAATAATGGCTCTATAGGCTCTACCTATAGATTCTATAGATCTAGGCTCTATAGCTCTATTCTACAGATCTATAGATCTAATTACGTAACTTCCTTACATACCTATATTATACTTAGTATCTAACCTATAATTATATTCTTCCCCCTTATAATCTAATTAGTTACTACTATTATTAATATAGGTCCTATAATTCTATTATAGTATAATAGCTATAATACTATCTCCCCCTTCTAGGTCTTTAGCCTAAAGATTAATCTATTATAGGGGTGGTACTATATTAGTAGGGTAAGCCCTATTATAAGTTAGGTTATTATTACCCTCTATATTTTCTTATAAAACTAATAAATAACTTACGCTTACTAATAAAATTAGTTATTATAGATTTCTTACTATACCTTACTCTTACTATAATTAGTTAAAAATTTTATATAAGCTCTCTCTACGTAATATACCTAGGCGTCCTACTTATAAAGCTTATGTCTATTTAAATATCTATAGTTCTTATAATATTAATAGTATTTTAGTAGCTAAGAGTATATTATCTACTACTATTATTCTATTTATACTAATTATTTATAGTGTATAACACTAGTCGCTCCTAAGCTAAAATTTAAGCTAAACTTATTAAGGCTAAAAAAGCTTAGGAGAAGATTCTTAATGCCCTTACTACTACCTAAGTAAAGGTATTATAGTTATAGAAATAGAAGGAGCTTCTTAATAAATAGAAGGATTATTAGTTAGCGTTCCTAGAGGCTAAGCTAGATTAGAAAGAAGTAGAGTTAAAAGCTACTAGTCTATAGGATAGTCCTAAGGAGGGTAAAGTAGTCTCTTAAGATACTACTTATACCTTCTCTAATAGTAGTATTCTTTATAATTTACTATAAAGTAGTCTAACTCTTAGTCTAATATCTCTAGGCTTTCTTTAAGAGATTAGTTTATCTAAAATTCTTCTAACTTCTTAGGGTAGTTAAGATTACTTTCTAGTTTCTAGGTATTATCCTATAGGTTTTCCTTTTTATTACGTCTTAGCTACTTAATCTTATAGTAGTTCTAACTATTTACTAGTTAGTATCTATTAATACTTACTACTTTCTATTCTTCTTACTATTCTCTATATATATCCACTTTATAAACTATAGGTTCTATATTTTATAGTGCTTTTTCTAATAAGGCTACGTAGAATACTAGGTATATTTTTATATTATTTAGGAGGCGTAGTTTAAATAAAACTAGGGTAATCTACTTAAGGACTTTATATAGTCTAAATTTTAGATAGTCTAGTTTATTTAATAGTTATTTACTAGTAATATTTTTTTATAGTAGCTAGACTTTCTCTCCCTTCTCTAGTATAGGCGTAGGCTTATACTTAAAATTATAGTATTTACCTATCTTTCCTTATAGGAATATAGCATCTTACTAGAGTTAGGTATAGATTTATATAATTTTCTTTACCTAATCTTCTCTATCTACGCTCTAGGATCTTATTATTCTAGGTACTTAATAAGCTACTAGGTTAAATCTATAGTTTATAAAGAATAGTAAGACTCTAGTAGTACTATATTATAAGCTATTATAGGCTAACTATACTATAGGGAGTAACCCTACCTAGTTATTTTATTAGTAGTTTAGGTAATACTAGAGGAACTATTCTACTATCTAGTTTATTCTTTTAGTCTAGCCGTCTATTTGTAGATAGTATACTATAGATATACTATATTTAATACCTATAAGGGTAAATACTATCTACTAGAACTTAGACGTAAAGCGTATATCTCTATTAGTAATAATCTTATTAGGGGCACTATACTATACTATTACTATAGAGGTAAACTAGAATACTATATATTCTACTTTACTAACTTCCTTATGTGGTAAGAAGTAAGTGTACTTAGTTATTTTATTAATAATAACTATTACTCTATTATATTTAACTTTATTATCTAGGTTATTACGGCTGCTATGCCGCAATAGAATTATAGGACTTACGTTAATGATAGCAGCAACTAATTAGATTATGTGGGAGAAGAATACGATTATAGGTTAGATGCTAAGCACAATATGGGCACGTAAGGGAGTCACGTGATTAGATCTGTAGATCTATAGAACAGAGCCATAGAGCCTAGATCTATAGGATCTGTGGGCAGAGCCTACAGAGCCACTATTAGATAGTAGTATATAGAGATAATAGATTACTACTAGGTAAGCCTTTATTATTAATCCATAATATAGTTCTCTGCATCTAGTTTCCTTATAGAAGATTACTATTAAGTCTTTAGTAACACATTCTTATAGTAGTAATTAATTAACATTTATATAATACGTAATCTATACTACCCTACACGCTACTTATCTCTTATAAGAACCCTAATAGGGCCATAGCTAGTAATAGAGTCCTAAAGGCCCTATTATACTTTAATAATTATATCTTAAGAGTCTCTACAGGTACGTACCTAGATTATTAGTATTAATAATAGCTCCTATAGTAAACTAACTAATATTATTAGACCTAATAGACCTAGTCTAGATAAAGGAATAACTTAACTACCTTAATAAAGAGAATGCTAGGGCCAAAGAAGCTTATAAATAATTAGTAGAGTAAGTAAGAGTTATATTAGAAGGAATAGTGGGAGGAGCTAATAACACTATAAAGAAATAGATCTAGTAGATAGAACTCTAAATAAGGAATAGACTACTAAAACTTATAGATCTAGAAAAGTTCGATAGTACTTAAACTAAACTTAGGGGGTTCCTAGCCTTAATGTCTCTTTACCTAGATCTAAACTAAGAATATCTTAGGGATAAAGACTAGAAGGTGGCCTATATAGCTACCTACTTTACTAGAAAAGTAATAGACTAGTTTAATAGTTACCTTATGGATTAGAGGACGAGCTAAGTTAATAACTAGAAAATAGAAACTAACCTTATCTTTGCAAGCTATGCTTACTTTAAGGAAAAACTATAGTTAATCTTTAGTAATATTAATGCAGAATGTATAGCTAAACGGAAACTTTTAAAACTCTAATAAACTAAGACAGTGGCAGCCTATGTATTAGCATTTAAATAGCTAGCTAATAAAGTCTTAGACTATAAAGAAAGGGCCCTAATATAAAGGTTCTATAAGGGACTAAAATTAGATATTAGGTATAAAATAATTAGGATAGAGAAACTAACAACTCTACCTATAATAATTAAATAAGCCGTCTAAGTAGACGACGAATTATTCCTATAGAAATAAGATAATAAGAAAGGAAGTAGATATAGCGTAAATAGCTAAAACTATAAAACCTATAATAAAGGGGACCTAATAGTCTTAGATACTAATAAAGAAAAAGGATTAAGTTAGAACATAATAAAGGAAAAGTAACATAAGAAAGGCGCCTACTTTAGTTATAGTAAGAAAGGTTATATAGCTAGGAACTACCTAAGTAAAAGCTAGAATAAGTCTATAAAAGGTACTAAGGAGGAACTAAGGAAATAGGAAACCTTAAGGAATACTAAGGAGAAACTAGCTAGTAGTAAGGAATATAAGGCTACCTACTAGGCTAAGTACTCCTAGGATACATATACATTGCATATAAAGATAAAGAAAGATATAGGATACTAGCTAATAGGTAAAAAGTTAGTAGTAACCTAAGAAGGATAAATAATTCTATAGCTTAAGGAATAAAATGCCTAAGTCCTAGGATTCTTTAATATAAGCAACTTAAGTAGCAAGTTAGATAATAAGAAATAGAAGAGTAGCTTAGATAAATTAGTTAATACCCTATTCTAGTTAACCCTTTAAGGGGAGGAACCCTTCTCCTTATTACCTATATAGGAAGTACCTATATCCTCTAGAAAGAACGTCTATATTAGAGGAATAGAGTACTTCTAGCTAGAAGGACTAGCTATTAAGGTGGCTAAGATAATTAGGTTAGCTAACTTTAGATAATAAATTAAGGGAATGCGCTTTTACTATAGAAACTTATATAGAGAAATAATCTATAAAGTTTATAAGAACTAGAAAATCTAGTTCCTAAGAAATACTAAGTTTACTAGCTTTAATAAGTGGGTTAAAAGAAATATAATTCTAGCGGTAGAGATGCTAGATAGTTAAACCTAGGCTTAAATAGCTAATAAAATTAGGTGGGTAGACAAAGCATACACACCCTAAATTATAATAAAATACTAGATTCTAATTAAAGAAGAACGTTTAGAGGATAAAATTAAACCTATAGAGGGAGATAACCCCTAAATACTAACTAGATATCTAGTGTATTATAAACTCTTATAGACGTTATATATAATAGATAATTATCTAATGCACCTAGTACTAAAAAGGAAACACCGCGCCTTCCTAATCTAAATAATAGATAATCCTTATAATAATCTCGTCTAAAGGGACAAAGTACATAGATAGCACCTAGAAAAGAAGGTAGGTAGATACCTAGTATTAGTACTAGGACCCCTTCTACCATATAAGTATATTAAGGGGCGACTATAGTATAAATACCTAGAAAATAAGTGCCTAAAGTACATAGCGACAAAAATCTAGACTAAGCATTAGCTAAAGGGTAAGGAAGCCCTTAGAGGGATGCTTAGGCCATATATAATACTTAATAGAGAATACTAAGGGGAGACCTATCTAAGCTATAATTAATAGTAGAGCTACCTAGAACTTTATATTAAAGGACTTTATAGAAGAAGAAGGACTCTATTATATAAATAAAAGGGAATAATAGACCCTATATAATATTAAGGGGCTGCTGTTCTAGAAGTAAATTAACATAGAGACTACGCTAGGAACTTTCCTATTAGATAGGTTAGTAATTAATAATTTTATTATAGATTTAGCTAAAATAGATAACTAATAGGACGTAATCCTTAGAATACTATAGCTAAGGTAAGTTAACCTAATTATCTATTAGGGAACTAAAGAAATTAAGTACCCCTATTAGCTAGCCGCTAGTAAGGAACAAGTTCTAGGTATCCTAGAATAATACTAGGAGTTCGCAGACATATTTAACAAACTAGAAGGTTACTTACTAGAATATGTAGACTAGGATTATAAAATTAAGCTAGAAGAAGAAAAATAACCTATATAGGGACTAGTTTATAAAACTATAGAAAAGGAATCTAAGGTTATTAAATAATATATTAAGAATAACCTTAAATAAGAGTATATTTAACCTTCTAAATCGTCTACGGCTTACAGAGTCACGTTTACTAAAAAGAAAAATAACCCTAAACTATAATTTTGTATAGACTTTAGAAAGACTAACGCTATAACTAAGAAAGATTAATACCTATTACTACTAATCTTAGACCTATAAGACTAGCTATAAGATATAAAGATCTTTATACGCTTAGATATTAAAAATGCATACCACTAAATTAGGATAAAGGAAGGTAAGGAGTAGTAGAAGACCACTTTCTAAACTAAGCTAGGACTTTTTAAATATAAGGTTATGCCCTTTAGGCTCACTAATACCCTAGTAGTGTTCTAATAATAAATTAATACTATCTTAAGAGGATACCTAGGAGAATACGTAATAGTATATCTAGATAACGTACTAATCTATTTAATAGATAAATAATAACATAAAGAGTATGTTAGAGAAGTGCTTAAATAAATAAGTAAGACTAAGCTATATCTTAAGCTTAAGAAATATAAGTTCTATATTACCTAGACTATCTTTCTAGGGTTCGTAGTCGAACTAGAGAAGCTTAAAATTAAATAAACTAAACTATAGGAGGTCTCTAATTAGGGAACCCCTAAGTATATTAAGGATATTTAGTCCTTTCTAGGATTTTATAACTACTATAGAAAGTTTATCCCTAGATAGACTAAGATTATAGAACTGCTTATAAGGTTAACTAAGAAGAAAGTTCCTTTTAAGTAGATAGATAAATGCTAATAAGTAATAAATTAGTTAAAGGAAGAGTTTATAAAGGAACCTATTCTATAGATCTTTAACCTACGTTATCTAGTAATACTTAAAACTAATACGTTAAATTTTATTATAGGAGCATGCTTACTCTAATAAGACCTAGAAATAGACAAGAAACACCTATATAGCTATTATTCCTAAAAGATAAAGGCTATAGAGCTTAACTATAATATCTATAATAAGGAAATATTAGTAATAGTTAAGGCTTTTAAGGAATAGAGAATATATCTCTAAGGAGCTAAGTATTAGATACCTATATTCTTAGATTATAAGAACCTAATAGGATTTATAACTAATAAAACCCTTACCCCTAGATAAGTAAGATGGGCATAGACCTTATTAATATATAACTTTAAGATTATATATACTAGAGGAATAGAAAACCTTAGAGCTAATACTCTAAGTAAATAACTAGACCTCTAAGGAAAGATAGAAGTATTAGGGGCCTTACTTAAGTTTAACGCTAATAGTACTATTATATATAACGCACCTAAGCTTATAGTAATAATAGAAATATAAAGTAGTGTATAGCTTAATTAGATCTAGAAGGAAACTGTAATTAATAAAGAAAGTATAAGCTACTTACTAGTAGAAATAAAGTATAAAGATAATGTGTATAAAGTCTTTAATAGGATCTTTATACTAGTAAAAATCTAGAGGGAATTTGTATAATAATTCTATAAGGCGCTAGCATACGGCCACTAAGGAATTAAATAAATACTAGAATAACTAATAAGGGACTACTACTTCCCTTAAGCCTAGTAGATAGTTATAGAAGTCCTTAGGGATTACGTAGACTACTATAAAAATAAGCTAAATAGATATGCACTATATAGGTAATTATAACCTATAGAAGTGCCAAATAGACTATAGGGAGTTATTATAATAGACTTTATAACTAGATTACTAAAGTCTAGGGACCTAGATAATAAGGTTAAATATAACGGAGTAATAGTTATTATTAATAAAATAACTAAATACGCTTACTTCTTGCCATATAAGGAAGTTAGTAAGGTAGAATATATAGCGTTCTAATTTACCTCTATAGTAATAGTATAGCATAGTGCCCCTAATAAGATTATTACTAATAGAGATATACGCTTTACATCTAAATTCTAGTAGACGGTATTTACCCTTATAGGTATTAAATATAGTATGTCTATAGTATACTATCTATAAATAGATAGCTAGACTAAAAGGATAAACTAGATAGTAGAATAGTTCCTTAGATATTACCTAAACTACTAATAAAATAACTAGGTAGGGTTACTCCCTATAGCATAGTTAGCCTATAATAGCTTATAATATAGTGCTACTAGAGTCTTACTATTCTTTATAAACTATAGATTTAACCTAGCAGCTTATTAAGTGCCTAGGGTAATAAGATCCTAGAGCACAGATAGAGAAGATTAGGTAAAGGAAATTATATAAATCTATACCTAACTCTAATAAGATGCCATATTCCTATAAGGAAAGATGGGTAAATACTATAATCTTAAGTATAAGCCCACGCCTACGCTAAAGAAGGGAGAGAAAGTCTAGCTATTATAAAAAAATATTACTAGTAAACAACTATTAAATAAACTAGACTACCTAAAAATTAGACTATATAAGGTCCTTAAGTAGATTACCTTAGTTTTATTTAAACTACGCCTCCTAAATAATATAAAAATACACCTAGTATTCTATGTAGCCTTATTAGAAAAAGCACTATAAGACGTAGAACCTACGGTTTATAAGGTAGATATATATAGAGAATAATAAGAAGAATAAGAAGTAGTAAGTATTAATAGATACTAACTAGTAAATAGTTAGAACTACTATAAGGTTAAATAGCTAGAACGCAATAAAAAGGGAAACCTATAGAATAATACCTAAGAACTAGAAAGTAATCTTAACTACCCTAAGAAGTTAGAAGAATTTTAGTTAAACTAATCTCTTAAAGAAAGCCTAGAGATATTAGACTAAGAGTTAGACTACCTTATAGTAAATTATAAAGAACGCCACTATTAGAGAAGGTGTAAGTAATATCTTAGGAGGCTGCTTTACCTTCCTTAGAACTATCCTATAGACTAGCGGCTTTTAGCTCTACTTCTTTCTAATCTAATTTAGCCTTTAGGAATGCTAACTAATAATCCTCCTACTTATTAAGAAGCTCCTTCTATTTCTATAACTATAATACCTTTACTTAGGTAGTAGTAAGGGCATCTAGAATCTTCTCCTAAGCTTTCTTAGCCTTAATAAGTTTAGCTTAAATTTTAGCTTAGAAGTGACTAGTGTTACGCACTATAAATAATTAGTATAGATAGAATAATAGTAGTAGATAATATACTTTTAGCCACTAAGATACTATTAATATTATAAGAACTATAGACATTTAAATAAATATAAGCTTTATAAGTAGGACGCCTAGGCGTATTACGTAGAGAAAGCTTATATAGAATTTTTAACTAATTATAGTAAGAATAAGGTATAGTAAGGAATCTATAATAACTAATTTTATTAGTAAGCGTAAGTTGTTTGTTAGTTTTATAAGAAGGTATAGAGGGCGATAATAATCTAACTTATAATAGGGCTTACCCTACTAATATAGTACCACCCCTACAACAGATTAATCTTTAGGCTAAAGACTTAGAAGGGGGAGATAGTGTTATAGCTACTATACTATAATAGAATTATAGGACTTACGTTAATAATAATAGTAACTAATTAGATTATATAGGAGAAGAATATAATTATAGGTTAGATACTAAGTATAATATAGGCACGTAAGGGAGTTACGTAATTAGATCTATAGATCTATAGAATAGAGCTATAGAGCCTAGATCTGTAGGATCTATAGGTAGAGCCTATAGAGCCACTATTAGATAGTAGTATATAGAGATAATAGATTACTACTAGGTAAGCCTTTATTATTAATCTATAATATAGTTCTCTACATCTAGTTTCCTTATAGAAGATTACTATTAAGTCTTTAGTAATATATTCTTATAGTAGTAATTAATTAACATTTATATAATACGTAATCTATACTACCCTATATGCTACTTATCTCTTACAAGAACCCTAATAGGGCCATAGCTAGTAATAGAGTCCTAGAGGCCCCGTTATATAGGTTTTTAGACTTTAGTAATCCTATTATAAAGTCTATTATAATAACTCCCTATAGTCTATTTAGTATTTCTATAGGTTATAATTACCTATATAGTATATACCTATTTAGTTTATTTCTATAGTAGTCTACGTAATCCCTAAGGACTTCTATAACTACCTACTAGGCTTAAGGGAAGTAGTAGTTCCTTATTAGTTATTTTAGTATTTATTTAATTCCTTAGTAGCTATGTGCTAGCACCTTATAGAATTATTATATAAATTCTCTCTAGATTTTTACTAGAATAAAGATCCTATTAAAGACCTTATATATATTATCTTTATACTTTATCCTTACTAGTAAGTAGCTTATACTTTCCTTATTAATTATAGTTTCCTTCTTAATCTAATTAAGCTATATACTAGCTTATATTTTTACTATTACTATAAGCTTAGGTGCGTTATATATAATAGTACTATTAGCGTTAAACTTAAGTAAGGCCTCTAATACTTCTACCTTTCCTTAGAGGTCTATTTATCTACTTAGGATATTAGCTCTAAGGTTTTCTATTCCTCTAGTATATATAATCTTAAAGTTATATATTAATAAAGTCTATGCCTATCTTACTTATCTAGGAGTAAGGGCTTTATTAATTATAAATCCTATTAGGTTCTTATAATCTAAGAATATAGGTGTCTAATATTTAGCCCCTTAGAGATATATTCTCTATTCTTTAAAGACTTTAACTATTACTAATATTTTCTTATTATAGATATTATAGTTAAGTTCTGTAGCCTTTATTTTTTTAAGAATAATAGCTATATAGGTGTTTTTTATCTATTTTTAGATCTTACTAGAGTAAATATACTCCTATAGTAAAATTTAACGTATTAGTTTTAAGTATTACTAGATAGCGTAGATTAAAGATTTATAGAATAGGTTCCCTTATAAACTCTTCTTTTAGCTAATCTATTACTTATTAGTACTTATCTATCTACTTAAAAGGGACTTCCTTCTTAGTTAACCTTATAAGTAGTTCTATAATCCTAGTCTATTCTAGGATAAACTTTCTATAATAGTTATAAAATTCTAGAAAGAACTAAATATTCTTAATATATTTAGGGGTTCCCTACTTAGAGACCTCCTATAGTTTAGTTTATTTAATTTTAAGTTTCTCTAGTTTAACTATAAACCTTAGAAAGATAGTCTAGGTTATATAGAACTTATATTTCTTAAGCTTAAGGTATAGCTTAGCCTTACTTATTTATTTAAGTACTTCCTTAACGTGCTCTTTATGCTATTATCTATTTATTAAATAGATTAGTATATTATCTAAGTATACTATTACGTACTCTTCTAGGCATCCTCTTAAGATAGTATTAATTTATTATTAAAATACTACTAGGGTATTAGTAAGCCTAAAGGGCATAACCTTATATTTAAAAAGTCCTAGCTTAGTTTAGAAGGCCATTTTCCACTCCTTACCTTTCTTTATCCTAATTTAGTAGTATATATTTTTAATATCTAAGCGTATAAAGATCTTTATATCTTATAACTAATTTTATAGGTCTAAGATTAGTGGTAATAGGTACTAATCCTTTTTAGTTATAGTATTAGTTTTTCTAAAGTCTATATAAAATTATAGTTTAGGGTTATCTTTCTTTTCTGTAAATATAACTCTATAAGCTATAGAGGATTTAGAAGGTTAAATATATTCTTATTTAAGGTTATTTTTAATATACTATTTAGTAACTTTAAATTCCTTTTTTATAGTCTTATAAACTAGTCCCTATATAGGTTATTTTCCTTTTTCTAGCTTAATTTTGTAATCCTAATCTACATATTCTAGTAAATAACCTTCTAGTTTATTAAAGATGTCTATAAACTCCTAGTATTATTCTAGGATACCTAGAATTTGTTCCTTACTAGTAGCTAGCTAATAGGGATACTTAATTTCTTTAGTTCCCTAATAGATAGTTAGATTAACTTACCTTAGCTATAGTATCCTAAGAATTATATCCTATTAGTTATCTATTTTAGCCAAATCTATAATAAAATTATTAATTACTAATCTATCTAATAGGAAGGTTCCTAGCGTAGTTTCTATATTAATTTACTCCTAGAATAGTAGCCCCTTAATATTATATAGGGTCTATTATTCTCTTTTATTTATATAGTAGAGCCCTTCTTCCTCTATAAAGTTTTTTAATATAAAGTTCTAGGTAGCTCTACTATTAATTATAGCTTAGATAGGTCTCCCTTAGTATTCTTTATTAAATATTATATATAGCCTAAGTATCTCTCTAAGGGCTTCCTTACCCTTTAGCTAACACTTAGTTTAGATTTTTATTACTACGTGCTTTAGGTATTTATTTTCTAGGTATTTATACTATAGTTATCCTTTAATACACTTATATAGTAGGAGGGGTTCTAAAGCTAGTACTAGGTATCTACTAACCTTCTTTTCTAGATGCTATCTATATACTTTATCCCTTTAGATAAGATTATTATAAGGGTTATCTATTATTTAGATTAGGAAGGTATAGTATTTCCTCTTTAGTACTAGGTGCATTAGATAGTTATCTACTATATATAATATCTATAAGAGTTTATAATACGCTAGATATTTAGTTAGTATTTAGGGGTTATCCTCTTCTATAGGTTTAATTTTATTCTCTAAACATTCTTCCTTTATTAGGATCTAGTATTTTATTATAATTTAGGGTATATATGCTTTATCTACCTACCTAATTTTATTAGCTATTTAAGCCTAGGTTTAACTATCTAGCATCTCTACTACTAGAATTATATTTCTTTTAACCTACTTATTAAAGCTAGTAAACTTAGTATTTCTTAGGAACTAGATCTTCTAGTCCTTATAAACTTTATAAATTATTTCCCTATATAAGTTTCTATAGTAAAAGTATATTCCCTTAATTTACTATCTAAAGTTAGCTAACCTAATTATCTTAGCTACCTTAAGGGCTAGTTCTTCTAGCTAGAAGTACTCTATTCCTCTAATATAGATATTCTTTCTAGGAGATATAGGTGCTTCCTATATAGGTAATAAGAAGAAGGGTTCCTCTCCTTAGAGGGTTAACTAGAATAGGGTATTAATTAATTTATCTAAGCTACTCTTCTATCTCTTATTATCTAACTTACTATTTAAGTTACTTATAGTAAAGAATCCTAGAACTTAGGTATTTTATTCCTTAAGCTATAGAATTATTTATCCTTCTTAGGTTACTACTAACTTTTTACCTATTAGCTAATATCCTATATTCTTTTTTATTCTTATATGCAATATACATATATCTTAGGAATACTTAGTCTAGTAGGTAGCCTTATATTCCTTACTACTAGCTAGTTTTTCCTTAGTATCCTTTAAGGTTTCTTACTTTCTTAATTTCTCCTTAGTACCTTTTATAGACTTATTCTAGCCTTTACTTAGGTAGTTCCTAGCTATATAACCTTTCTTACTATAACTAAAGTAGGCGCCTTCCTTATATTACTTTTCCTTTATTATATTCTAACTTAATCCCTTTTCTTTATTAGTATCTAAGACTATTAGGTCCCCTTTATTATAGGTTTTATAGTTTTAGCTATTTACGCTATATCTACTTCCTCCCTTATTATCTTATTTCTATAGGAATAACTTATTATCTACTTAGATAGCTTATTTAATTATTATAGGTAGAGTTATTAGCTTCTCTATTCTAATTATTTTATACCTAATATCTAACTTTAGTCCTTTATAGAACTTTTATATTAGGGCCCTTTCTCTATAGTCTAAGACCTTATTAGCTAGCTACTTAAATACTAATATATAAGCTGCTACTATCTTAGTTTATTAGAGTTTTAAAAGTTTCTGTTTAGCTATACGTTCTATATTAATATTACTAAAGGTTAACCGTAGTTTCTCCTTAAAGTAAGTATAGCTTATAAAGATAAGGTTAGTTTCTATTTTCTAGTTATTAACTTAGCTTATCCTCTAATCTATAAGGTAACTATTAAACTAGTCTATTACCTTTCTAGTAAAGTAGGTAGCTATATAGGCTACCTTTTAGTCTTTATTTCTAAGATATTCTTAATTTAGGTCTAGGTAAAGAGATATTAAGGCTAAGAATCCCCTAAGTTTAGTTTAAGTACTATTAAACTTCTCTAGATCTATAAGTTTTAGTAGTCTATTCCTTATTTAGAGTTCTATCTACTAGATCTATTTCTTTATTATATTATTAGCTCCTCCCCCTATTCCTTCTAATATAACTCTAACTTACTTAACTAATTACTTATAAGCTTTCTTAGCCCTAGTATTCTCCTTATTAAGGTAGTTAAGTTATTCTTTTATCTAGACTAGGTCTATTAGGTCTAATAATATTAGTTAGTTTACTATAGGAGCTATTATTAATACTAGTAATCTAGGTATATACCTATAGAAACTCTTAAGATATAATTATTAAAGTATAATAGGGCCTCTAGGACTATATTACTAGTTATAGCCCTATTAGGGTTCTAGTAAGAGATAAGTAGTGTATAGAGTAGTATAGATTATATATAATATAAATGTTAATTAATTACTACTATAAGAATATATTACTAAAGACTTAATAGTAATCTTCTATAAGGAAACTAGATATAGAGAACTATATTATAGATTAATAATAAAGGCTTACCTAGTAGTAATCTATTATCTCTATATACTACTATCTAATAATAGCTCTATAGGCTCTACCTATAGATCCTATAGATCTAGGCTCTATGGCTCTATTCTATAGATCTATAGATCTAATTACGTAACTTTCTTATATATCTATATTATGCTTAGTATCTAACCCGTAATTGTATTCTTCCCCCTTATAATCTAATTAGTCGCTACTATTATTAATGTAGGTCCTATAATTCTATTACGGCGTAGTAGCCGTAATATTAGTATATATATTTAAATAGAGATAACTAAGTACTAAGTTTTATATAAGCTAACCTAACTCTAACCTAGTATACTAGTAACCCTACCCTAACCTATACCTATACTAGTATAATTTAATCCTAACCTTAACCTAGTATCTATATAACCTATAACCTAACCTAGATCTACGTCTAGTAACCCTAACCTAGCCAACTAGTATAGATATTAAGGAGGTATATTAGTATTTAATTTACTACTAGTTAGTGCTATATTAGTATAGAAAAGGTATAAAAAGAAATAAAAAATTCTCTTTTATTATAAATATTCTATATAGTTCTATAGGCCTAGATCTAGGTCTAGACCTATATTTAGCTTTAGATATTAAATCCTTTTACTATAAAACCCCTTCTAGTAATATATAGATAATATATATTAAGAAGGTATATTAGTATTTAATTTACTACTAGTTTATAGTATATTAGTATAGAAAAGTATAAAAGAAATAGAAAAAGGTTTTTTTTTATTATAAATATTCTATATAGTTCTATAGGCCTATATCTAGGTCTAGACCCACTAATTAAATTATAAAATTTAATTTCCTAATTTAATTCTAAAGTTTTACTAGCCTCTAAAGTTCTACTATAATAAGCTTATTCCTCACTTCGTTTATTATAAGTAATAATAGTAGCTTTACTTAAAAAAAAAAAAAAATATAAGTCTATACTAGAGCACAAGCACGACTTTCCCTCGCTTACTAGTGAATCTCGAGGACATATCGTAAGCCAGTCTAACATCCTCCAAAGGTAGAGTACTTGCCACAAAGACTTTGAGGAGCCCGTCGTCCAATGCTGCAGAAAGCTGTTCGAGGTTCCTCCTTGAAGGAGAAACTATGAAGAATAACGCGTTGACGTTGCCCTCCTCTTGAGCTACGCCAGAGTCCCTATGTTCTCGAACAAAGTTCCAACTGGCACTGTCAACAGATATAAGGCTCCCATTATCCGCAACGAGAGACCAGCAGGTTTTTAGGACGCTCCCGCCTACAGTATCGATAATGACCTCGTATTGTTTGCCAGAGCTCGTCAAATCGCTGTATTCAACAACGTCGTCTGCCCCAAGAGCACACAAGAAGTCTTTGTTCCTTTCGTTCGAACTGGACGCTGCAGTCACATGTGCTCCGGCGAGTTTCGCCAGTTGCACAAGATAGTTGCCAACACAACCAGATGCGCCAATCACCAGTATCCGAACTTCCTTCATCGCCGTGACCTGGTGCGTTCCAGATGCTCGGCCTTGCCTCGTGAAATCTGGTGCTCTTATGGAGGCTTTTTCGAATAGTGCTTGGTAAGCGGTCAGTGCGCTTAGGGGCACGGCCGCAGCTTCGACCCAGGAAAGGCGCGAGGGCTTGACACATGCTTCCTCCGTGTTGACGACCATATATTCGGCCCATGCCCCAGCTCGCGAGCCTTCCGTCATACCATAAACTTCGTCCCCAACCTTGAATGGCATGTCATGAGACTCGTCGTTCACCGAAACCACAGTGCCGGCAAAGTCATGGCCTAGTATCTTCTTCTCTTCAATGTAGGTCTCGGGCCAAGTTAAGGCGTCTCTAATAACCGTGGTCGCGTTCACGCGGATCAACAGCTCCCCAGATCGGGACGGTTGAGGTATCTTGACGTCGGAGAACACCCGTAGGGCGGAAGATGGCGCTGGGTTTGTGGGTGAATATGGGATTGAGAGGTTCCCCTTTGCTGAAAGCGAAACAGCTCTCATTATTTTTCAGCTTTAGTTTAGCCTTCTGCAAAGCGCGAATATGGGTGAGGGTGAGCTGGTCGTTTCATTCCAAACCTCTACGACATCGGATGCGGAGTACTTATAGTAGATTCTATATGGAGCGGCCGGCTATCACGGTAGCGGCAGCAGCACGCAATAGTGGCCCATGTGGATCAATGCCGTTGGAGTACGCCTTCACGACGCGCTGGCGTGGCGGAGTCCGGCGAAACGGCGACCGCTTCCGCCGACCCAACATGCACCATACCCCGCAAATCTCCAACCCAGCGACTCGGGTCGCTCTGAATGAAGTTCTCTGGACTACATACCGACAGAGTTCTTCAAGTCGTCTCATCCCGATATTTCCAGCACTACTCTGCCATGAAGGCCGATTCGGCGTCCGCAAAACCCTCCTCGTCATATCACAGCCCAAGAAACGCTACAACATCACGATTGGATGAGGATGTCAAACATGCCTCACCACGAGGATAAGAACTTTTCGGCGCCAGTGGAGGTCATCGATTTCTCTGCTCTACTTTTCGATATGGATGGCACAATCATTCAGGGACTGGCAGAGATTGGCAAGGAGATTGGAGTTAATGGCGATGGTATGTGAGCCTCCACGTGCCGATCCTTAGTTCGCAAAAAAGGAACATGAGGAGAAGAAAGAAAAACCCGCTAAGCGGGGCCCACTCCAGTGATCTTGAAATCCTCACACGGTCGCAGAAATATCGACGTGCTCAGACTACTGTGCCAGGGACGCGTAAACTGGGAATGCACGCACTTTAATCCCGTCGTCTAGCACCATAATATTTGCCAACTGTGAAGGAAATGTATATCGTCTTACGTCTTCTACGATAGATGTTTGCAAAATCGAAGGACAAATACCGCTGAAGTACGGCTTGGACGCGACGGAGATCCCCGGCTCGCGCTCACTCCTCGACTACCTTGAATACACCGATGTCCCTTGAGCAATTGTCACTTCTGGTACTCGGCCCCTCGTTACCAGCTGGCTCGACTTCATGAACCTCACAAACCGCGCTATATGGTCACGGCCGAAGAATTGGCCAACGGCAAGCCAGACCCAGCATCCTATTATTTGGTGCTTTAGGTCTGGGCTTTGAGGCTGCGGATCCACAGCGTATGCCAGTTCTGAAGAACGGGCCTGCAGGTAGAAGAGCAGCTAAGGCAGCCGGATATCGCGTCGTTGCATTAGCGACTACGCATAAGGGTTCGAAGGTGAGGGAAGCCAGAGCACGTTGGATTGTGACTCTGGAAAGGTGGGATACGGAGGAGAGAATGGCGAGTGTCAGGAATGCGGATTCATTGGTATAGATGACAGGTCCTCAATGGAGTGATCATATTGTCTTCCTCACCCAAGGATGGAGAAGTCCTTCTCGTGAACGCTATGAGTGCAACAGCTACAGCAAAGATTACAAGACAGTACAAAGGATATGTAAAGATTGGAGAGCATGGGTCATTCGCAATTCACGGAACACGGTCGAAATCTACACACAGTCTGTTTCAGTCTGTGTGCATACAGAGTAACACTGCGTGATTGTCCGAGAATCATCATTTGGGAGGCAGGTAGTGGCTCTTTATCAGAGTCTTCAAGACCCCATGAACTCCACTGACCGGCCACACGCTCTAGACTACCGCATGTGCCCTCTCGCCCAGCCCTGCTCCGACTGCAACTCAGTCAAATTCATGCTGATCTTCTCTTACACTGTTGGCTAGTACGGGGCGTGGTACTTCTCTGTGATCACCTTATACCAATCTGTAGCATCGATTTCCCACGACTGGTCACGAGTGTAGTCATCCATGTGCGTATGTCCACCGAATAATTATAAGTTAAGCACCGCACTACATGATTGCTCTACGGCCATGACTAATAAGTCCAACTACTTTAAAGCTCAGATCACCCATTTGTACATACACATAATAGTTGAGATTTAATACAAGTGCCTCCCTTACTAACAACAACCAAGGTTCGACTACAAACGTAGTCTTAGCGTACACTACTAGCTGATAATACTCATTATAATGTATTGCAAAAGGTAATGCATCTGGAGTTGTTTAGTTAAAAGACTAATACCTACACGTTTAAAGTCTTTTCACATCGCTTAGCTCATCAGCACGTACTACTCCTCCAGGCACGCCCAAGCACCATGCTCTCGGGAATCCCATACCATATCGCCTCATCAGGATACTCAAATCCTGCTCAGTACCAGGTACGACGTTGACAAAGAGCCGATCAACATCACACCTTGGCTCAGAATGCACCGCTCCATTGTCTTCACCGATCCGGAATAATGCCATCTCTCCATGCGCTGGCTGTACGATTTCCTCCCCTACAAGGGAAACGGCAAGGGCGCGCCGTACTGAGGCGTTAGTATCGAAGCAGCCTGCACATCGGATGGAGGTGCATGTGTGAGATGTGCGTTTCTCACTTTCTGCAGCTTTTAGGAGGCGGAGGTTTTGCAGGGCGGCAGCATTGGAGGCAGAGCGGAGGAACAGCGTTCCGGGTCCGAGGAGCGTCGTGCAGAGTTTCCAGCTTGCCGACTCAGCTTCCTTGGCTGATGCCCTTCTCGAAAGACCAGGACTTCCGGAATCCTGTGACGCTGCAAAAAAATCCTCATCTACGTGCCACCGTGGGACGTCGTATTCGGACGTGGGCTGCGTTGCACGCAGCGTAAGCCAGTAATGGCGCACACCTGCTTCAGAAAGAAACTTTTCCAAGAAGCAAAGCAAAGGGTCAAATCGCGAAAGCAGCGCCGATGGAGAGGAAGTCAGATGATCTGACCAGGTGTGGAAGGATGGTGGGAGCGTGGAGATCGTAAGGAGTGGCCCACTGTATGTCCATGTGGATGTTGTCTTGATGTGAAAGTTCTGTAAGGCATCCGACTGTTGGGTTGCACGAGAATCGAGATATGGCATAATCTCGTAAGCGCCATATTGAGGAAGCGGATCCATTCCCTCCCAAGATGTGGTAGTTTCCACTGTTCTTCGCTTTCAAAGGTCGTTTCCGCCTCTGTGACCATGCAGGCTGATCGGTCCAAGAGAGATTAGATTGATAGAACTGCTACAGTTGCGTACCGGACGCCTGTTTGTTTAAAAGGAGCTAGACGCGTTACTAAGGCTGCAGGCGTATCAATTGATTCATTACGTCCAACGCCTTGTTATGATGGTTGATATTCAAGGCGCGAGAAAGAGAGCAGGGCTGTGCGCGTTGGCGCACTGGTCACTTGACATCAAGCTCGGTACGAGTGCGCACGACCTACATGGCATATCCTAGACACGCCTGGCCGACAATGTCTTATGTGGGGCTTTATCCAAGTTCTCAAGCTACTCCACCAGCGCATATACACACACAGTGACACCACACCAAGGAGGACACACGAAGCGAAGTAGAGGCTAAGAGTAGTCTAATCATAACGTGCACTATGGAGAACCGATCAAGACGGGTATTCCTCGATACAAACAAAGCATCTCCTCAGTTTTCAACAAGAAAAAGCCCAATCCATTTTCTCGAATAGATTCGAGCTCAAATGCAGGATAAAGTAAGGACGTTCGTGATAACTCGACTCTCGATTGTGATAGGCGAAGCCCGAGCCCGCAAGCCAAGGAGAACAAAAAGTGACAAGGATGAATAATGGCACCAATCTGACGATTCCGTGCTTTTGTGTCGCAAACGTCCAGTGGCGTGCATGGTTGGTCAATACTGCGTCTGCGGACCAGACCTTCGCTGCAAGGGAGATGTGCGCCCACTGATGACGGAAGATGTAGGATGCCTGCCTGCCGCATCGCCATAAGACTGGACGTCGGCTATTCATAAACCAAAGTTGTGCTCCAAAACTCCGCGGTCTTCGAGAGACCAAATGCTTCCATTGCTTCAAGCGAAAACGCCGCTCCCATGCCGACGCCTATGACTGGGGACTCTATCAGTTCGTGGTGGTGGACGCGCAAGGGCTCGTAAGGGAGGTAGTGGTCGACGGAGGCGGCGTCGTAATTCGTAAAGGTAAAGGGAATGAGTATTGGTGAACGCTCAAGACATGCGCAGACGACACTGCGCCGCCAAGGGACAGGCCGTAAACTCCAGAAGAACACACGATCCTAGCATGCCAGGGATTTTAGACTCAAAGAATGACACATTTAGGACCCTTCTTGTCGCGAGGCCCGGGACGTCCTCTGCCACGAGCTTTCTCGCCGTTGGCCGTGCGAGTAGGGCCGGGACGGACATGAGTACGATCGCGGGGCGGCTTGGAGTCACGGCTTGAGCCCTGGTGTCGTTGCTTGCGTAGTTGGCGCACGACGTCGAAGAAGGCCTTTTCGACATTGACGCAATTCTTAGCGGACGCCTCTACAAACTCACAGCCCAACTCTTTAGCCAGGGCACTGCCCTCTTGTGTTGATACTTCACGTTCTGTCACGCGATCACATTTGTTTCCCACCAGCATGACAGGGGCGGCGCCGAAGGTAGAGCCGAGTGACGAGGCAGTCAAGGGTGAGCCGGGATAGGTTGGTGAGCCTGAGAGGGACGATTCCTTGACGCGTTGAATCTGGTTGTGAAAGCGCTGGATGCGAGCGAAGGACGAGCGCGATGATATGCTGTAGACAAGGACGAAGCCCTCGCCGTCACGTATCCACTGGTCGCGGAGTGCAATATACTCTTCCTGGCCGGCCGTGTCGAGCACTTCGAGCATGCACGACTGGCCGTCGATCTGCACCTGTTTACGGTACGAGTCCTCAATGGTCGGGTCATATGTTTCCACAAAGTGGTTCAGACAGAGCTGTGGTGGGTGGAGTGTTAGCCGTGAATCGCAACGTCCAGCCACGCTAAGCTCACCTGGATGGTCAAGGCTGTTTTGCCCACGCCGCCGTCACCCAGAACCACCAGTTTGTACAGAGTCATCTTCCCCGCCATGGCGCCGGCGTCTCCTGGGACTGTGTTGGGTGGATGCGGAGGTTGGAGGGTGGAGGCTGGGGGGTTGTGGTCGAAGGCAGCGGGCAGCTTAGGCTGGCTGGCAGGATCCGGGACGGATGCGAGGCGCAGAAGCGGCGGTCGCGGAGCAGAAGGTGTCTTGGGCGAGGCACAGGCTGTGCGTGTCGCTCGCAAGCGTCGAGTAGGCGGGGAGCGGCGCACAGGGTGGCACGGAGAGAGCGTGGCAGGGGGTCGCGGGCGAGTCGCAGAGGGCCGGTGCAAAGGGGAGCAGCCAGCAAGGCAGCGGTCCGGAGTCGCAGCTGGAGAGGACGGCGTCGGGTGGGACGAGGGCAGGACAACGGGAAGCGTGTGCAGCGCTGTTTGGGCGTGGGCAGCTGCAGGAGGGTGGCTCTCTCTTGGGAGGATGGCAACGGAGCGTCTGGGACAGGATGGGGCCGTGTGCGCCCACGTGAAGACGGCGGCGACTAAGACAGCGTCTCGTTTGCGCGTCGCATCAACGCGGGATCCGGCGTGGGGTGCAGGTGCAGCGTGGGTGAGGGTGCTGAGCAAGAGCGCTGGGGGGGAGGAGAAAAGCAACGGTGGATGCGGACGGCGGGCACATTTGACCTGACTGGCGCGCTGGCGCTGGTTTGGGCGGGTCGCAGATACAGCAACTCTCTCGCCCCAGCCTAGCAACAAACACCAACAGGCGCGGCACCCAGCCTCTTGCAGCCAGACGCAGCGGGCGAACGTGTGCCACTGCGCGCTGCCGGCGACGGCCCACACGGCCATGGATGCAGTGCAGCGCTGCTCGCTGCCGTCGTGAAGCCGTGTCGCCGCGCCGTGTGCCATGGCCGCCGTCGACAAGGCGCCAGGAGCAGGCCGGCCAGACTCGCGGCGGCTGCCCATGGTGCATCCCCGTCTGTTGTGGAGAGACATGGGCATGTCGGCGACGCTTCTCCTGTGCGCACTGCTGCGCGCCCGTCCCCAAGAAGCTGCCTGCCGCGTCTGCATCTGGCGTCTCGCTGCATGCAAGATCGAATAGATGGATGCACGATGGATGCACACGGCCAGACGCCGCGAGCACTCTTCGCGGTGTCGGAACCTCTCCCACTCCCGCAGGCACGGCGGGCCTCGGCTGCTTGGAGCTGTCGCGCCGGGCCTGCTCGCTGTTTCACTTCACAGCTGCTGCTCGGCTGGCCTGGCCTGGTCTGGTCTGCGCTTGATAGCCGCGACCCGCGAAGCAGTGTCCTGTCCACTGTCGCTTCACCCGCATCGACGAGACGCCACGTGACGCTAACTGTCCGTGGCCATGCTCGCGTGCGACTCCGTGTCCACGGGCAGCGGGCCGTTGCCATCTGACAGGCACGCATTCCGCCGCCCTGCTCGCCCTGCTGCGCCGTCCCTTATCAATCTGACATGCAGCGCGAGCAAAGTCCGCGCCCGTGAGGGCCGTGAGGGAAACGTGCAAAGAGCGGGCACCATGGACGCGTTGGATGTTGGATGGGACAATGTTTGCCTGAGCGCCTACTGCGCCCTTGTCAGTCCGTGGCTCCTCCCTCACCCCCACCGCACCTGCCTTCGTCCGTTCCCCGTCGACCATGCCCAGGCTTCACTTAAGATACAGGTACCAAGCTGGCTGCCATCATCCAAACCAATGCCCTACAGCTTCGCCCTCGCCTCTGCCGGCTTGTGCAAGTCCTTCCCTTTCAGCCTAAAGTACGCCTTCACCTTCGCTCTTGCGACCTCTACAGCCTCCTTGTCTTCGATCGTGCTGGGGACGGCAACCTCCTTCTCTACTTGGTCGTGAGTTGCGTTTTCGATCAGCTCCCGTAGCACACGGCGGAGCGTCTTGCCGCTGCGCGTCTTTGGTATCATGCCTTTGCCTTGGATCATGCCCCCAAGGCTTGCGATGGCACCAATCTGCTCGCGCACCAGCTTCTGCACCGCCTTGAAAAGATCATCGTCTGGCACCGCTGCGTCGGGGTGCTGGTGCCCGGATAGTGTAACGAAGGCAAAGGGGAGGTGGCCCTTGAGTTGATCCGGGATCCCTACCACTGCAGCTTCAGCAATGTTGGGATGAGACGTGATGGCTTGTTCTATGGCGCCTTTGTTCCCATCAGCTTCTCTGCTAGACTATCGAAAGCATCAGGGTAACTAACCAGTACTGAACCGATGGGCTGCGACATTCAATATATCGTCTGATCTCGACATGATGGAAACTAGACGCGCGGGTAAGAAGACAGTCCAGATCAAGACACTCGGGTCAAGGACGTGTCTCAATGTCTGAGACGTGACCACTTTGTACCCCGGTGCTACTTACTATATCCATCGTTGTCGATCATGCCTGCATCACCTGTATCGACCCATCTCCCATCGAATCTCTTCAGATAACTTCGATAGAATCTCTCCTCGTCGTTCCATAGCATAGTGAAAGCTGTAGGAGCAAGTGGTATGGACATGACGATGTTGCCCATCTGACCACGCTCGACTGGATTCCCTTCGTCGTCTACAACTTGAACATCGAAGCCCGGCATAGCTTTCCCAGCAGATCCGGGCTTTATTGGCAGTGGTTGTTCGCGTTGCCGTGTCGCAAAATCCTCTCCCGCAGTCGCGCTAAGTGCTATACCAGATATGGGTGATCCAGATTCGGATGACCACCAATTGTCCACCACCAGGGCACCTTCCGCACAATGTTTTGTCAGGAGCTTCTGGTACATTTCCACAATACTCGGTTCGCTCCTCTCGCCAGCGAGGAATAACGCTCGCAATGACTTCAGCCCACCCCTCTCGCCGTACGTCTTTTCAAAGTATTCGTTGTCGCCATCCTCGCGACGAATGGCACGCAGTGCCGTTGGTGCTGTAAACATGGTCGTGACTTTGTATTCTTCTACCACCCGCCAAAAGGTACTGGCATCCGGAGTGCCAACAGGTTTGCCTTCGAAGAGTACCGTAGTAGCACCTATGAGTAAGGGAGCATACACGATGTAGGAATGACCAACGACCCAGCCAATGTCACTTGCGGTGAACATGACGTCGCCAGGACCGTGGACACCTACACTGTTAGTTTTGGGGTGCACGTAAGAGCACGAGTTTATCTGCTTACCGAAGAGGTATTTGATGGAGAAGTTGAGGCCCACAGCATGCCCACCAGCTGTTCGCACGACACCTTTCGGTAGGCCAGTTGTACCTTGCAGAAGTCAGCATCTGTTGGAGCCACAACAGTAGGCAGCAGCTCAGGACTCTGGTCACACATTGAGCCGGTGGTGTGCTGGGTCGTTGCAGTCCAGTGCCGACCGTCCACGCGTGCCGATCATATTAGTGGGAGTCTTACCCGAGGTGTAAATGATATATAACCCGTCTTCGCTCTTGACGGGCACGGCATCGGCCTTGAGCCCCCTGTTCCTTGCACTCTTCACCAGTCTTTGCCAATTACGCTGACCGCTCTCTCTCAAAACTGGGTCCCACCGCAGTTCGTCTCTCTGCCAGATAATGGTCTTGTATGGTTTGTAAGTGGACCTCTCGACGGCTTCCTCGATCATTTTCTTGTAGCCTACCGGACCTTTGGCGCCTTCAATTCCACAAGACGCCGTCATGATCGCTTTGGGACGGGACGCCTCGATACGTTGTGCTAGGGCAGCCGGCGCAAAGCCACCGAAAACGACCGCGTGGATCGCGCCTAGGCGTGCGATAGCGAGCATCGCAAAAAGCGCAGTGGGCACCATCGGCATGTATACCAGCACGACGTCTCCTTTCTTCACGCCTTCTTCCCTCAGCACACCTGCCAGCGTCTCCACCTCCTCGAGGAGCTGCTTATACGTGAATTGCTCTTTCGCGCCCGTCACTGGACTATCCCAGTAGATGGCAATGTTGTTTCCGTTACCATTCTTGACATGACGATCCACGCAATTGTACGTTGTGGATACTTCTCCTCCTGGAAACCAGGTCCAATGGTCATGCGAGACACCACTCTTCAGTAACTTCTTTCTCTTATGAAGGGTTTCGTGCGGTCTCGTGTGCCAGTGTATACTTTCAGCCTGCGTGCTCCAGAAAGTACGTGGGTTTGCAGTTGCTCGTGCGTAGACACGATCTTGTGCATGCTTCAATACCATCTCGTTGGTGGCCTCTGTCTGTATCGGATGCCGGTCTTGTTCGTGTCCAAATCTCGCAATGCCGATGACTTAGGCACGGGCTCTTGCAGCTCTTCAGGTCGACGTAGCTGGTGTGACAGCTCGCATAGACGGGTAAGAATACGATCACCGATTTCAAGGTGTTGCAGTCCTTTCAACGTGTCGTGATGGTTTTAGTGCAGATGCGTGTTATCGCCGCCAGTCCTTGATTACGTTTGCTCGATTTTGTCACCGTATGCGACTGATGGAACGTTCTTCGGATGCAAATTAAAATAGATATAGGTCCAATGTCGGGTTGACGCCATCTGGGCATCCGTAGCCGAGGGAGCGGTTCGGGGCTGGGGACGCTACTATTCCCCCGCTTCACGCTAAACCACCCCGGACGAGCCTCGTTTTATGTCCTCCTCTACAGTCGTCGGCGTAGCGGAGGTTGTTTTCTTTGTCGATATGGTGACCGTACAAATGGGTGTGTGTATAAAAAGTATCCGGTGGCAAGTAAAAGTGCGGAATTATGGTTGTATTGATCTAGGCTCGCACTTGATTCGTTGGTGCAGGTGCGCACGATTTGGTATAGCCTAGTAGGTGTCAACGGTAGCCCACATTAACAGCCGCCATACTGGCCTTGATCCTACACATCTTTGCTCACCGAGTGCGTGTGCTTTCTTCTTGAACATACGACACATGGATCTTGTGATGTCGTGTGTTGGGTTTACCCGCCATGTTGTGTTTTGGTGTTGCATCTTCAGATGGTTCTTCCAAAAAGCTGCTTCGATATTGCGAAACGTACAGTCTTCAGGGCTTCATACTGTTACCTCTGCAGTAGGATCTGGGCCTCTGTGTTTCGGGTTAATGAGCTTTGCCTCGATGGAGTGCATTGTTCGTACTGCATGCGTCATCGCGAAGATGACCATGCGACAAACGCAGCCCTGTCAACATGCGGAAATTGTAATTTTTCGCTGTTTTTTTCGATTGCAATGTGTTCTTCGCATGTGTATGCACAAAAAATTAACAGTTTCGGGTGATTCTGATAATGTGGTTGTGGGTAATGATTTTCTCGGAAGTATGATGTGTGTTAGCTATGTACGGAAAAGGTCGAAATTTCACTCACATTGCAAGAGTAAGTTATAACTCTATAGAACATAAGCCTACATATAGATCTAAATGAGCCCCGCTTGTACATGTGCACAGCACAATACCTAACCACTATCGGGCGGAAAGGGACAGTCCGAGCACGACAGAGCAAACACGAGTTAAGCCATGGTGCACGTAAAAACCATGACACAGTTTGGAACGGACAATATAGACCGAGAACAATTTGGTATTAATGTGAGAATTGCGACCCGCCCCTTACAAGCGATCACCATCAAGCAGAGGAACTCAATTTCCTCGCATGTCCCACAGGAAGGTCGACACCCAGCTTCTCTGCCACGGTCACGAAGCCTTTATGACCCTCACCAAGACTAACCCAGATGTCCACCCATCCCTCGCCTCTCGCTTTGTCAACCTCATCATCTGACCACTCCTCTTCACCAGGGCGCTGAACATAGACGACCTGCATACCATGAGACTTAGCCGCCCAGAGATCGTTTAAGTGTGCTGCGACCATGACGCATTCCTTGATGGGAAGACCCAGTTTATCTGCAGCACCTCGATAGACAGCTGGAGATGGCTTGTAGGTGCCGAAAAGCTCAGCGCTTAGCAGGTGCGTGAAGGGAATCTTTGTGTGCACTTTGAGGTCCGACAGCAACGAGACATTCCCGTTAGAAAGAGTGGCGGTCCCTGCATAGGTTAGATGCTGCCTACAACGAGTGGAGATAATGATTCGAGAAGTCTGCGTGACGTACAGAACAGCTGGTTGAGCAGGGCGACGCCTTGCACAGAGTCCGACCACGGGTCAAGTCGATGCCACACAAGACTTAAAGCGCGCACCTCCTCGTCGGTCCACAGGCCTTCCAGCTCCCACTGAGCGAGCAATTCCTTTAAGGAGTTAAGATGATGATCGTCGACCGATTTCCACGGCACACTTGGGTCTGCCGCCAGCTTGCGCGTGAATGTTTTGTACGCATTCCGCCACTGCTGTGCAAAGTCGCCCCAATGCGCAAGCGTCATATCAGAAGCCTTTAGCCGTACCCTCGAAGCGAGCGATGCCGTCGCAGAGTTCAGCGTTGCATGTGAGTGCGTATTCAAGGCTTGCGTCACGGTTGTCCGCCAGTCGACGCACGTTCCAAACACATCGAAGAAGAGCGCTCGTGGAGGCGTGGTAAGGGCCATGGTGACTCCTGTGATAATTCGCGGTAGAGATGGAAGTGGTGTTGGCGCACCCAGCGGTATTGCGTGCAAGGACATGAGGGGCCGACGTCATTCGAGTTCGCATACGCACGGAAAAGCGATCGACGGACGTTGAGCAGGGAAAACAGCAGCTTCAATGCATGCTGATGGTAGCTGTTGATGAAGAAGCCAGACGTGCACGAGGAGGCATGACATTGCAGCATCTCACATGTGCAGGAGCTTCCCCCGAATGATGCTGCTTTGACATGGAAGGCCCGCCGCACTGTAAGACGTGCTTACCGAAAGCAGGCGCGACATGGCCGAAGGTTCCAACAAAGACATGCAACGCAAGCGCCGTGAAAAGTAAAGACTAGTTACACTAGACAAATGCAACGCCATCTTCAAAACTAATGACCCGATATGGGTTTGATCAAAGTGTACCAGCTGGGGCGCCACCCGACGATGCGGGCGCCTCCGATGATCGCAGAAGAACGAAGGGGAGCTGGATGGAGACAAAGTATATTATCAGTCATAGCCTCAATGCCGCAACATTATGTCCTGAGCCACGCCTGGGGTGCTCTAGACACGTGGACATTATCACTGTTAGTCTGGTCAGACCGAGTTGATGATGCGCGACACCCATGGAAGTTCGCGCTACAGGGCCGATGTCGTTCGACACGGCACGCTAGAGCGAATTCGGAAGCCTCGACAACGTCCTCTCCGATGCGACGCGCCATGTTCACCACAACAACATCAAAACCCACTGACGCGTGCCTTGACGCTAGAATTAAGCACTGGCCAGCGCGTTTGACGACAACAAAGCGTGCCCGTAGCGGAACGCGTCACAGAAGCAGTCACAGTGAAACGCCCCCATCAGCACAAGACAGAGTGTGAAGAATTATGGTATCATTCCATATCGAACTCAAGTGATAAGCCGATCAACCGTTGAACTCCGAAGCCTATGTTACAGGCAGACCATGAACCCCAGCCCATTCCACGAAGCACCAGTGCCGTATCAGGCGCGTGCCAAAGTCGTGACAAGAAAATGCAGGAAAGAAAGCGCTTAACCGCCGAAACCGTAGAGAGTACCTGCGAGGCATGTCAGTGATGTTGCGGAGAGATGAGGCGCGCGTGCACTCACGGCCTTGTCGCTTGAGCGCGTAGACCACGTCGAGAGAGGTGACGGTCTTCCGCTTGGCGT
Source organism: Didymosphaeria variabile (assembly GCF_027946475.1). Taxonomy (NCBI): domain Eukaryota; kingdom Fungi; phylum Ascomycota; class Dothideomycetes; order Pleosporales; family Didymosphaeriaceae; genus Didymosphaeria; species Didymosphaeria variabile. Next base: position 2,164,976 of record NW_026611627.1, on the reverse strand, counting down.
GCTCAGTGTAGGTGACAGCATCACGGATGACCGACTCGAGGAAGGTCTTGAGGACGCCGCGGGTCTCCTCGTAGATCATGGCGGAGATACGCTTGACACCGCCACGGCGAGCAAGACGGCGGATAGCGGGCTTGGTGATACCCTGGATGTTGTCGCGAAGAATCTTCCTGTGGCGCTTGGCTCCGCCCTTGCCGAGACCCTTGCCACCTTTGCCGCCTGGAGAGCGCGTCAGTACGTGATGTTGTTGCGAGGGGAGCAGTGAGCGGCGACGCGACGAGCGGCCCGCGGGAGGCAGCCGAAGCGGATGGCACCGAAGTGAGAGGCAGGCAAGACTTACGACCAGTCATTGTGATGGAGTGTTGGGGGGGTTTGTGGAGGTGGAAGAGTTGTGTGTGGGTAAGAGGCGTTGGAGAGTTGCTCGCTGTGGGATGATGGTGTTAAGAAGCAGGCGGGCGCGCCGTGTATTTAGATGAGGCGAGGGCGCGCGCCAGATCACACCGGGCCCGTGCGGCGTCGCGGGCGGATCAGATCAGAAGTTTGGTTTTCTGTGCCAAGGCCGTCGCAGCGCGCCCGCTTGCTTCTGCGACCGACAAACGCTCGCTTTCCAGCTGCGCAATTGTCCTTCGCTAGCGCCAAAGCAACTGCTGTTGATCCAGGCAGCCGCGCCCCCGCCCTCCGCCCATATAAGTGCCGCCCGCCCACTCGCCTTTCTTTCTCACCACACTCACCCACTCCACTACTCCACCACAGCTACTCACCACCACAACCGAGTATCATCAAGTCCATCATCAGCCATGGCCCGTACCAAGCAGACAGCCCGTAAGTCACTGCTCCTCTACCTTTGTCTGCCGTCGCATCGCACTGCAGCCGTCGCATCGGCGCTGCGGTCGTGGTCGTGGTCGCGGTCGCTCGCCCCGCCACGCTGGCCTCAGCGCGCCTCAACACCCACGCGTCGCATCGCAACGCAACATGGCTAACGGTACCCCGCAGGCAAGTCCACTGGTGGCAAGGCCCCTCGTAAGCAGCTTGCTTCCAAGGCCGCCCGCAAGTCCGCCCCGTCTACCGGTGGTGTCAAGAAGCCTCACCGCTACAAGCCCGGAAGTAAGTCTCGTCGTCTCGTCGGCACTGCCATCGCATGCTTACATTTTCTAGCCGTCGCTCTCCGTGAGATCCGTCGCTACCAGAAGTCCACCGAGCTCCTCATCCGCAAGCTGCCTTTCCAGCGTCTTGTTCGTGAGATCGCCCAGGACTTCAAGAGCGATCTTCGTTTCCAGTCCTCTGCCATCGGCGCTCTCCAGGAGTCCGTCGAGGCCTACCTCGTCTCCCTCTTCGAGGACACCAACCTGTGCGCCATCCACGCCAAGCGTGTCACCATCCAGTCCAAGGACATCCAGCTCGCGCGCCGCCTCCGTGGCGAGCGTGGCTAGATGCCTCCTCTTCTCCCCGCCTGATTCGGTCTCGCTCAGTGTGATGTGAGCACCGGTTTGGTCTTTCGGCGTTTGGGTTTCATGGTCTCGGCTTTTCAATTATCATGGGTTATGGGTGGTGCACTGGAAGTGGTGCGATGTAGTATACCATTAATCAGTGAAGCACGCTGAGAACACGATCACGAATTCATCGGTTCATCTTCAATTGACGTCTTTCTAACCTGCCCGTGATGGCCCCTATGACGATGAAATGAATGCTCGTGGCGTGGACAGCGGCTCTAGCTACTGCTGTCGATGAATGCAAGTCGTTAGCCATGACTTGCCTTGCCCCGGACTTGGTGGTGTATGTAGCGCATGAGGCTTTGGTCTATCCAGGGATAGATAACGAGGATGCAGCCCCGCTTATGACGCCGTACAAGCTACGACTTCATCACGCACCATAACACAAAACGTATGTGATGCTCATCTAATAAACCTCTTGTCACGAAGCCATCACCATGTCCTGGCAGGCAGAGCTACAATCATGGATGTTCCCAACTAGCCTGCAGACAGCTCACCCGCCCGACGTCGGCGAACAGGCACCTTCTTCTGCCAGGTTGATCCTGCCCGCGGCAGATGGCAAGCCGATGGTAGTGACTTTCTTGCGGCACTGCGGGTGTCCATGTGAGGCGTCCAGTCTTCGCAGCCTTGTTCATTTGTTGCTGACTGTGTACAGTCGCAGAGAAAACATTCTTGAACATGCGCAGTGCCGCATCACGACACCAGAAAGACATCCACTTCGTCGCCGTGTCCCACAGCGATCGCTCTTCCACGAATCACTGGCTGGCATCTCTTCCAGAGCCTTCAGAAAACAGCAATGTGAAGGTCATCGTGGACGACCAGCGCAATGTCTACGCTCAGTGGGGCCTCGGCGTGTCTTCTTTCTGGCACGTGTTGAATCCTTGGAGTCTGCTCTCTGTGTATAAGTTGGGTAAGGAAGAGGGCATATATAACAGGCCGACAGAGAGCGGCACGAGATGGCAAACCTCAGGAAGCTTTGCAGTCGATGGGAAGGGGAAGGTAACATGGAGCAAGCCAAGCGCGAGTGCTGACGAGGTGCCGGACTTTGGCGACGCCACCAAATCATTGTGGAAATAGTGAGGTGCGATTATGGAATGTTGAAGCTTCACGGCACTGCTCACTGTGCACGCGTCTGTAGAATGATTGGCCACCCAGTGGCGCTGCGTAACACCCTCAAGGCGCCTTGCTATTGAATAATGAATAAACCCTGTCAAGGTACGTGAGAAAGGTTGCTTACTTTCCCCCCAGGCCATGTTCCTGGTGTTTGCACTTGTTGATACAATACCCCGATTCGCGCGAACGAAGATGACCTCACGACCGGACGCGATCCCCCGCCAGCTTGAAGCGCGACTTACACCAACGCGTCTACCCGCGGAAGACGCCCACCAGCGCCCCAGAAATGGCACCATGGACAACCACGTCGCAGCTGCGATATCACAAGCAGCAACCAGCGAATACGGCTCTGATGTCTCTCTTACAGCACTGAGCGACTACGGCTCAGACATAGATCTGACCGACATCCAGGAGGACACGGCCCTGAGCAACCTGCTTAACAAGCTCGCAGCCTCTGCACCAAACGAAATATACCCTAGTATTGAAAAGGACGCGCAGGATGTTGGTTTGGTCCCCCAACCATGGCGCCAGCCTCTGGCGGTGCACCTGGAAGGGCGCGCCATACAGAGTTCACCTGTCGTGGCGAGTGGCCTGTCGATGGAGTTCGAGTACGATGCCCCGTCACGGCGGGCGTTCAGCGGTACGAACCTAACCTATATTCTTTATCGCGCCGCAATCTGCATCTGACCAACTGACAGCGTTTAGTACCCAAAGAAACGCAACCGTCTCAGATACGGCCGACCACAGAGCCCAACCCATTCGCCGGTGACTCGCGAACACCACTCGAACGCTTTCGCACGAAGCCTAAGAAGCCATTGTCTGTGACGGACCTCGTCTCGCCAGCATGGTGCGAACTGCAGTACTCCTACACCCTCTCCAAATTCGGGCGTAAGCCGCGTACGCAAGCCATGAAAACGGGCTCCAAGATACATCAAGCGCTGGAAGACGAAGTTCACACCACTATACCCGTAGAGACTGTGAGCAAGGAAGATCGATTCGGTCTCAAGCTCTGGAACACGATCCAAGGACTTCGTTGTCTCCGAGAAACAGGGCTCACGAGAGAGCTTGAGATCTGGGGAACAGTAGAGGGGCAAGTGGTCAACGGTGTGATTGACGAGTTGAGCTTTACATGTCCAGACCCGGAGATGGAGGGAAAGCTCGAGTTTTCTCGGGCGCAACAGAGCGGTGGGACGCTTCCCCTGGGCCAACTAAGCATTGAACAGGCCTTCGGCAAAGCCGGCGGTATCAGGCCGGATCTACCAGACACATCTGCGAGCGCTTGGCTTGGTATTATGGAAAGAGACCGACATGTATACATCGCGGACGTGAAGACACGCGGTGGACGATTACTGCCCAAGGGAGCCTCCTTGCGTCCAACTTGGATGCAGCTGATGCTGTATCGTAAACTCCTTGAGTCACTTTTGTTCAACACGGTTGACGCGGAAACGATATTTGCACGATACGGTCTTGCACCTCTGGAGTCCTTCTCAGAGGCATTCATAGTTGGTGGCGGGGCTTTCGGAGACGCCTATTCAGACTTTGACCCCGAAAACCCCTACAGCATTCTTCAGGCCAACGAATTAATATCTCACCCGAATCTTTCGTCCTTGTGGTCTCTCATGATTAGCGAGTACCAACAAACCATCCCCACCCTCAGCGATATCCTCCGTGCAGAGTTTAGATACGCGAAGACAGGAGAGGTAATTGGTAACGAGCTTACGACATACAGCGCGGATACTATCGATGCGTATGTCAAGAGAGAAATGGAGTGGTGGAAAGGCGACAGAGAAGCTAAAGGCGTTGAGATAGAGGAAGCTTTCAAGTGTCGAATGTGTGATTTCGCGGAGGAGTGTACGTGGCGCAAGACGAAGATTGAGGAGGCAACAGAAAAAAGTAGGTTGAGGAAGGGAGCGAGGGGGAAAAGCGCTGTGTGAAAAACTTCGCTGGGGCACCCGGACCGTACTTCTTAACGTGGACAGACAGCCTGATGACATGCCTCGTCTGAATAATAAATGTCACATACAGCGCACACGAAGATCAACGCATAATCTGATATCTTGATTGCAGGCGCGTTCTGAGTAGGATGGTAGGTCGAGTGTGCTCTGACTGGAATTGTACATATAGGAACACGGCATGGTCAATTACTACATACGACCATAGGACACTGAAGACTAGGCTTCCTGACCGCTCAGCCACATACAAGCAATGTACCGGCGGATTAGTAGTTGATTTCATGAGCACCGGTGAATACCTGCTGTTTGATGTTTTTTGCGTCGTTCTGCGCGCAATGGGTCAACTTATGCTGTGTGGATACTGGCTACCTGGATTAGTGACCATCGGAGATGAACACGGTCGGGCACAAATCAAGTTGGCACATGGCTTGTGTACATACTCAGTTTTATCATGGATACGCATGTATACGAACAGGCTGGGACGTGTTAATGCGACACTATGTATGACGATACGCGCTGGCCTGCTGGTTGCACTGGAAACACCACCAGCCCCCAGCTACTGCCCACTGGGGACCTTGTATGGCCCGTAGCCCGGCTTGGGAAAGTTCGGTGTTCCATTTTCGTTCCATATGAACGGCTGCGTTCGGATGGTTCGAGCAGACCATCCATTTGTGGGGTCCTGCATGCCATGATACACGATCCAGTCCTCCGTCTCGTCGGGACTCTTGACGAAACTTGCGTGACCCACGCCATACGCACTCTCGGCCGGATTCTGATAGAACACAGGATATTGGTGTTTGCGCCAGTCGGACGGATTCATGGGGTCGCCGTTGGGAGCGAGTTCCAGCAGCCCAAGACAGTAGTTGCGGTTGTCCGAGCGGGCGGCGCTGTAAATGAGGAACTGCTGACCAGTGCGCGAGTTAGTGAGTTGTTGCGGCCCTTCGTTACTGCTTAATCGATCATTTTCAGCTCGACCGTACGGCGTCTTCTCCCACGGCAAACTCGGCACAGATATAATCTGCCGCTCAGAAAACGGGCTTGCCACCGTCCACGGATTTTCCAGTTTTGTAATGCATAGGTTTGCAGGCCAGGCGGCGTATTGGGTGTACCAGCAGCTGTAAATATGGTACAGACCAGAGGAGTGTTGGAAATAGGTTCCGTCGATGGAAAATTGGTCGTAGGTGTTGAGTTGGGCCTTGTAGACGAAGCTTGCGCTCCAAGGGTTTGATCCGTGGCCTTCGAGGACGAACATGCGGTGGTGAATGGCTGGGCAATTGTACGGGCAGAACATGTCTAATTCAGGCGAAGGAGAATCGCTACGAGGGTCCGCGGTGAAGATGACGTACCAGGTCCCATTGAGCTGGTGGAGCTCCGGGGCCCATAAGTCGGTGGAGTAGTTCAGGCCTGGCGGGGGAGTGAAGAGAACCTTTGACTCGGCGTTGTTCCAATCTCTGAGAAGTGTTAGTACATATACTCAGATGGTTTTGCGCTCAGGTAACGTAAGCCTTGAGTTACTTGAAGAGATTAGACATGATGCCAAACGTGCTAAGCGCTCAGTCCTTCAAACCCATACGAGAGCATGAACAACTGAACAGCCTTAGAGTGTCATGACCGTGATGGACGGGAACTCACGTGAGTATCTGACTCCGAAGCAGAGATACATCGTCGTTCGTGGTATAGGTCATATAGTACCAACCGTCATGGCGTATCACCCATCTGACCGGTTAGGATCTTCCGTGTGATTCGTGGCACTGTTACAAGACTCACGGATCCGCCCCACCTGCAGACAAAATGGGGTTTGTGTAGGTGGTCGTATTGGAGTAATACTGGCCCCATGCTACGATAGCCAACGTTGCATTGAGCAACAACTGTGTAAGCTTGAACATGGGCAAGGAACTCGTGTAGAAAAGAGCAGTAGCGGCGTGAAGGTGTGCACAAAAGGGCAGGTTACGATAGGGAAGAGGGATAAGTACAAGGGAAAAGCATGCTTAGTCTACTTGTTAATTACATGTTGGATCAGGGACTAGCGATACCGCCTCGACATACTGGATGACGCAGGTACACAGTACAGAACATGAGAGGCGGTTTAATTTCCCCGCAATGTAACCTTACCGCAGCCCTAGCCGTACTTGGCAGGAACTTTTGCTCCACCACCCAGCGCCCATTTGTCAACCACCACCGCCATGAACAACCAGCAGTTCCGCCGCTTGCTGGTCGACTCTCCGGGACAAAAAGATGGCGACGCAAGCAAAGGCCAGTCTCAGCAGTCTACACGGACACAAGGTGCCGTGTTGGGGGCGCGCAAGAACGCGAGTATACCCATGACACCGTAAGATACCGCTCCGTCTGCTCGTATGATGCACGTCGACTGACCGCAAGACAGGCGTCAAGTAGGCCGCAACTCGATACAAGCCGACTTTGCCCGCCAGCTCGCTGAGCGCAACGCTAAAGCGAACCCGACGAAGAAGTTTCGATCTGCTGCGCCCAAAGGCAGCAAGCTCGCCGCAGGCTATACCGACCGCACCAAAGAGCGCACCGACGACGATGCTGATGAAACGGCACAGCGCATCAAAAATCTCGAGGAGGCGACGAAGCTTGGTCAAATTGACAGGGACATGTTCGAGAAGTTGGTGCAGGAGATCACAGGCGGAGACATTACTGCTACGCATCTTGTCAAGGGCCTGGACAGGAAGCTCCTCGAGCGCGTAAGAAAAGGCGAGGATGTGTTCGCGCATGTGTCATCGAATGAGGAGGAGAAGGAGAAGGATGACATTGAGGTTGTCGAAGAGGAGTTCGACGAGTTGGCTGAGCAGGATGTTGGCTCCATCGTGAGAGAGAAGAGTGAGAAGAAGGGCGAGGTTGCCCCCCCTAAGCCAGTAGCTGGCGTCAAGCGGAATAGGGCAGATGTCTTGGCTGAACTCAAGCGGCAGAGAGAAGAGGCGGCCGCGGCCGCGGCAGCTGAGTACGAAAAGAAATATCCAAGCCTTGGAAAAGGCTTTCGCAAGGTCAGCGAGAAAGGCGAGTCATCCAGGATCGAGGTCGACAAACAAGGTCGAGAGGTTCTCATCATCACCGACGCCCAGGGGAAAGAGAAGCGCAAGGTTCGAAAGCAGAAAGTGCAGGAACCTGCGCCTGAAGTCCGCTACGATCTAGACGACGAAAAGAAGCCCATCAACACACACGATCTGCCTCCTGCAAAGGACAAGCAGGAGGAGTCAGAAGACGATGACATTTTCGAAGGGGTCGGCTCCAATTTTAATCCTCTTGCAACTATAAACAGCGAAGACGAGTCGTCAGAGGAGGAAGGAGAAACAAAAGACACCACAGCATCGTTCGAGAAGCCAAATGCAACCTCCGAAGAGACCACTGCCAACGATGACGATCCCGACCGAGCTTCTACCAGGCCCACCACCACCGTCCAGAATCCTACCGCGAAACGCAATTACTTCGCCTCCAGCAAGACTTTTGCACCTGCCAACCCTGGTCAACCCTCTGAATCATCTACTGCGGATGTCACGGTCCGTGCTGCCCTTCAGAAAGTGCGAACCCTCGACTCCAACTCCACCCTCATCAACGACGCAGACTCTGAAGAATCGCGCCTCAAGGCGCGACTTGCCAAGCTCGCCGCTTCCGATCGCGATATGGAGGATATGGACATGGGCTTCGGTGGGTCACGGTTTGACGACGCCGAGGAGATGGAGCGAGAGGGTGAAAAGATCAAATTCTCGGAGTGGAAAGGCATCGGAGCTGGAGATGATGAAGATGCGGAGGGTGGCGCTAGAGGCGAGAAGAAACGGAAGAGGGGACCGAAAAAGAAGAAGGGGGATAAAAATAGTGCGACTGACGTGCTTAAGGCGATGGAGAGGCAAAAGGAGAAGACTCTGGGTTGAAGTCGGGTTGCCATCACCTTGAATACGGTCTATATGTTGTGTATATTGGGGCATTCTGACTTTAGCAGATTATTGCACGATGAGATGGGATGTCCGGACCGGGAAATTGCATCGTGTGTTGCCTCAAAGGACAGGACATGGACCGCATGGTGAAGCAGCTTATGAGCTTAGACCATGATCGAAATACTATCACGTTGATTGCATGTCCATCCACTAGTTGCGGCTGTCGTCCGAGGTCTTTATAGACGTGCGGGATGTGGGCCAGCGGGAGGCGTCGTCTTTGTTCAGAAGTGTATATACTGTGGATTGCTTATCCTTAGATAGTGTATTCTGGAGTAACTTGGCATGATATAATATCGAGACCACTTGTGCTCTAATACCGTAATTCAGGGTCACAATGTGTTGGGAGTCGTATCGTGGAGCGTGTCTGGTTCGTTAATTGTGATTTACAGCGTTCGTGAAGATCTCATTGGTCCCTCACGCTTTGGGCGTGCAGCATTCACTCATCTTACAGCTACAGCCCGGTTTCCCTTTCCTCTCCACTACCTGTCCGCGGGTAACTCTCTGCCTGGTACTCCTCTCTCATCTCTCCACGACCTTATACCAGCTCCGACGTCACATTGGAGAACTCGCCCTTGTTCAGCTTGGTCTCCCAGAAGATCGGGTTGGTATCGTTGAAGCCGTGTTTCACCCAGCCATCCTCCTTGACGTGGTACAAGTTGATGAAACCTCCAGAGTACGCGTCACGGTGGGTAGCAGCGAGAATACTCCGCCTGCCGAGCTCGAGGGCGTCCTCGTCTGAAAGGTCGTACTTGTAATTCGCGTCGAGCACGCCGTAGGCGAAGGTTTGACCGGAACCGACGCAGAAGAGGTTGCCTGCGAGGCGCGTGCCGTCGCTGTCAATGTAGTAGAGTGCGGGGCCTTCTTGGGGCGTGACGCCTGCGCACATGGTGCCCTACACTAGGATTAGCATGTCTGCCACGGAAGGACGCAGAGAGAGATGGTACCATTGACAGGCCCATGCCCTTATATGAGTAGACGAGGTTGGCGAGGATCTTGGAGGCTGCAGCGACGGAAATGCGGCGCTTGTGTCGGAGCTCGTGGAGGCGGCATTGCATGCCCAGGTACGCCAGCCAGTATTGGCAGTCCTACTGATTGTCAAACCTCCATCGCATCCATGGGGGACAATTCCCGCTTACAGCAGCGCCACCGGCCATGGTGCCCAGCAGGCAGTTGTTGATCTCGATGACCTTCTTGACGGTCTGCGAGGCAATCCAGTTGCCCGCTGTTGCCCTCGAGTCTGTCGCTACGATGATGCCGCCCTTGAAGCGGAACGCGAGCGTCGTGGTGCCGTGTGCGATCTTGATGGGGCAGTTGGGGTTCGAGTAGTCGTCGGTCATTGCGCGCAGCCATGAGGCGGACTGGACCCGTGGTCAGCAGCCTGCGCAAAGCAGTTTTGGAGGACGGCCCTGAAAGTTGTGGCATACCTGAGCTACTGGCGGCAGGGCAAACTTGAGGGACAGCTCTGGGGCGACCTGGCACAGCTCCTGCTGCTCTTCGTGCGTCTGGCCCTCCTCTCTGAACGCCGGCCGCGTGTACTGTGCAACTAATGAGTCCATGGCGGGGTCTGAATGTTTGCGCAACCGAGGACGGCGGTGGGTATGAGGGCGGAGCAGGCGGGGTGTGGGTGCGGGTTGCGGTGGTTGACGCGGTGATGTTAGAGCTCCGGGCAAGCTGCTGTGTCGCCGGGCTTGGCGTTGTTCGCGTCGCTGCTGCCTTTCCACGACGCTTACCACATGCATCTTCACCATGCATGCACAGCACAAGCGTACAGTCTTCCTTCATGAGGCTCACATTGTTCGCATGCACCTCGCAACCAGCGTTCTGTCGATACTGATGCTGACAGCCTATGGGTCGTCGTCATGTGTTCCGTCTGCGCTTCAAGGTCACTTAAGACATACACGCCTCTCCATGTGCCACTTCTAACCACCAGCCTCCGTCATTCGGACGCCCAACACGAACACATGTTCGCATTTCCTACAGTATGCGATCGTCATAAGGACCCTTTGTCTCGCACTTCAGTACTTTCGTCTTGCTCTCTCGCACCGTGCAAGTGGGCGCGTGAAGAGGCGCAACCTCTGCGTGACAAGCACAGCATGATGCTCTTGTCGTTGGTATATCTCAGATGGTCTCCCATATCAGCTACGTCCATCGAATCCGCACATCAAACCCGCAAAGTCTAAATGCTTGTCGCTTGTTCTTTCCAACGTCCTCGTGTATATTTCCATCTGCTCCAAGTTATTCTACTACTGCATGTCTCATCGAGACTGGACTTCACATACAATAACCCGACCCTCACACGCCTATACTCCCATATCCTCACACGCACACCATCGTCTCGCACCTCCTTTGCGCATCCGCTATTTACCATCGTCCTTCCCCAGCACCTATTCCAGCCATGTGCTGGATAACCCTCACCCCCCAATCCGCACGGCACCACCACCATCCACATCAACCTTTCGACGATGGGTCGTCTGCGGCAGAGCTCGTTCGAGTCCACAAAAAGGGAGATGATTCCCGCTATAGTAAAGTCCGAATACTCGCCCCAGTTGAGTCTGAGAAGCACCACCATCACTTGGATCACCATCATCACCATCCACATATTCACCCGTTGCACATGCATCCAATCCACTTTCCGCACCACCACCATCACCAGTGGAAGCTTCATGGTCATGGCAGGAAGCGCAATCCCGCCCCTCCGACTTCCGCCCCACCGCCATCGCGCAGTCCATCCTCGTGCCCTTCGCCGCGGGAACCGATATACAGAACGCGGATCGTGGAGCCAGCCAAGACTGAGCTAAGGGAGACAACGCGCGTGGCACTAAGAGACGTGCGGCCCGACAGAGGAAGATTGAGGAGGGTTGCTGGATATGAGGTTTTGGGGAGGGAGGTACCGTGGGACTGGGAGTGCGTGAGCAGTGTTGTTAGCGGACCTGGAGATTGGAAAAACGGTGATGGAAGGAGACGAAGCAGGCTGAGATATCCTCCCTTTGGAGATATGCATCGGTGGATGTAGGGAAGGGTTAATGAACGCCTAGCCTGAATTAGGTCGTGGGATTGGGTTCGGTTGGCTTACGTTGGTCTGTGACGAGCTATACTGGGCTTATCGGTGAATAAGTGAGAATAATTGCTTGTTCATCTGTGATACATCTACATAACCGGCTGCAACTTCCTGCTGACCAACAAGTAAGACTTGGAACCCGTCATCCGCGTCCCAAGTGTTCTTCCGAGAAAATAACGCCATATGGAACATCCTTTGCAGAAATACAGAACTGTACCATTGAAGTCTGGGTATAAAGGGCGTGGGTGCCGACTTCGGTAAACGCCAAAACGCCAAAACGTCAGCCACCAGCTCGCTGGATGATATTGCAAAACGTGAGAGAATGACCAAAGCTACCAATGCCGTGCGATTTCCCATGCAATTACCCTGAAATCAGTAAACGCCATTGAATCAGATGATATAAGAGAGCAAGACTGAACTGAAGACGGAAAACTACCTATATTCATACCATACTCCGTCGTCGCAAGCCATGTTCCTCCATTTGCAGCTGCAACGCTAGAGCTAAACTCGCCATATCTTCCTCGCTGTCAATTACAGCAGATGATGTAGCGCGCGCCTTCGGTTCAGACCGTGGCTCGAACTTGATGGACCCTCTGCAGTCGCGTCCTCGATCCGAAGGTGTCTTCGGCGTATTGCTCCTCCTGTGCGACCGGTGAGGTGTCTGACTGGGCTTACTGCTGCTGTGACAGTGCCACCCTGAGCGTTGCGCATTAGGGGTTAGCGGGGAAAATTGTATGCCAGTTCGGTTGGCGTGAGCGGGTGGAGAATCTTCCGCAAACCCGTTGGGTTGAGCATGGAAACCGTTAGGGATAGTACCCGGGCTGACAGGGTCCAAAACAGGTCTTGCTTGTGCGTCCAAGCTGGTCTCCACTCTGTCGTTGGCTAGGTCTTCTACCGAGAACATGACCGTATCTTGATCCGGCGCATGAGAAGCGTCCGCGGCGAACCCGGCATTCCCATGCTCATATGACTGCAAAGCTGGGTCAATTGGCATCATATCGTCATTGGATCCGTGGTTAAGAAACTGTTGGGCGGAGAATGCTAAGTCTTGGAGTTCAGCATGGCCACCCATAATGCATTCCCCTGAAGAAGAGTTCCGGTGATGAAAAGGGGCATATAAGAACGAGCCATCGGCTGTAACTTCCTTCTTCAGCTTTCTTTGAACTGCAATCGGATCTTCATCGCTGATGCGACGTTTCTTGGCCGCAGCTCCTCTTGGAATGGGAACTTCGTTTGCTTTGACCGGGTCGACATTGCCATACTCGTCGTGAATACAGCGACGCTGAGTTTGTTAGCTTGGCGATCTTATTGACATCAAACTGCTCACCTTGCTCTTGCGGCAATCAGCACAAGCCTTCACGCGGCCAGACTTCAATGCGTATGGATCGCCATTGGCGTCCGCTAGAAGCGGTCCTCCATTTGTCATGTTCTTGTCGGCCGAGCTCGATTGCGACCCGTGAGAAGCACCAAAGTCGCTGTAACGACGCTTGACCGACAAGCCTAAAGAGCCAGATAAATCGATCGTATTCATGCCACCAGCCATGCCAGCAGGTTTCGTTGGGTCGAAGATCTCGTCTTTATGCTTGCACCGTATTCTTCGTTTACGACAAGCATCACAGGCAATGCGCTTCGGACCCAGTTGGGATGTCTTGGGTGTAGTTTGTGGTCGCGACGGATCCGGCTTCTGGAGAAATCCAGTCATCATTGGTAGCGGAGACAGTGGTGTAACCAGGCCCGGGCTGTGGTGTTCCATGCCGTTTGTAAAGGGTGTCTCGGTTGCTCTAGTCCTTGAGAATTGCTTCTCTGAACTAGTTCTCAAGCCTTCACCCATCGCTTGTTTCTCCATGCGCTTGACCTGCGCGGCGCTTAATTTTTTCTCCGCCTCTTGAGTGTCGGGGAGTACGGCGTCGGGTTGTGCCCACTGTGGGATGCACTCATTCCCTCTTTTCCATGCGATCCACATAGCGAAGCGCTTGGCAAGTACAAGCGGGTCTCCAAAGCCTTTAGGAATAGAGCTGGTGACACTTTTTTGCACCTTCTCAACTATGCCCTCGATCCGGCCGAGCGAAATTAAAACAGATCTCCAAACATAATTAGCAAGTTCGACAAGGCCATCCAACTCAGCTTTCGGGTAGTATCGTTTATGGTAGTTCTCCGAACCAAGATGTGAGTTGTGTCCGAATTTTCCGGTCTCGCAATATGTTGGGACATCGCGATAGAACTGACCACCACTGAGCAGAAGTTGTTCAACTTGTGCCGGGAGAGGGTCCTCCTCGAGATAGCGTATCAAAGAGAGCCACATGAGCTTTTGGAAAAATGGGTATCGAAATTTCGGGGCAACCTTGGTGTTCTTCTCAATCTCCAGGACCTTAATCTGCATGCCATAGTGAATCCGGGTGAGAAAATTACCGCCGATGACCAAACTATCCTCCGGTGTCCAAACGGCATGGATCCAACCAGAGGGGATCAGCATTGTATCTCCAGGATACAGATCAACCCTGTAGCATTCTTTGACCTGGTGGCCTAGCCACTCGTGACCCTGCCTTGGGGAGAGACACCAATCTTCATACTTTTTCAGATTCTGTTTTGTTGGTGGTATGAAGAAGAACACCTTTCTGCCCTTCACGATATGGTAGTAGACTGAGGACCCCCCAAAGTCAATGTGAAAATCCGTGTAGCAGTCCGCAACTGACATGAGGCAATAGAATTGCACGGCCGGAGGAGCTTTCTTGTCGTCGTCGCGCCAAACAGCATCTTGGAGATCCAAATCTCGCACTGCTTTTGGTCGACGGATTAGTCTTCCCAAGCGGCTCCGGGAAACCTCTAGACTGATGACATTTCGGACGGGCTTCTCGCCTTGTTGCTCGTAATAATCAGCCCATTTCGCCATTGTCCATCGTTTGTCCTCCCCTTCCTGGGCTTTTACATCAATGACTGGCACACGTTCCTGGGGCCCATAAAGCTCCGAAACGCGTCGGACGGTAAGACCTTCTGGAATTACCATATCCAATTTGTCTTGGCCATCGTCAGGTAACATTTCGAGTGCGTAGCATGGATCTGCAACTGCTTCAATCGTCGTGGTCGGCTTGTCGTCATCCGGATATGCTCTGCCCGGATATTCTGGTCGGGGGTTCAAGGCTGCAGGAATTAGGATAGGCTCTTTGAAGCCATTCGTCTTTTCGAGGAAGTCGGCGGACACTAACTCTGGAGGCAGACGCGCAAAAGTCTCTGGGGTAAACTCGATGTCGCCGTTCTTGAAGGCAGCAATGTAGTGATGCTCGGGGTTGTCGTCCGACGTCTTCAGTATGCCTTCGTTGAGTCCAGCATAGTCGACAGCTGTGTGCGCTCTGGTAGACTTTCTGACTTTCGTGGTTCTGCCAAATTTTGGTTGGCATCGCTCACAATAGAATTTGTCCACGTCCCGCACTTCGCGCTCGCTTTGGAAGCCAGCGCACACATAGTGATGCCACCCCTTACAGCCATCACATCTTATCCACTGTTCTCCGTCGCCGATAGTCGTCTCGGAATCAGACGAGCCGCAACCGGCGCATATAGTGACTGGTTCTGCCGTATTGTCGGGGGCGGGACGAGCCAATGGCGGTGCAGGAAGCGTGGCAGTACTTAGAGGAACTGAGAGGGCTCGCGAAATATCGTAGGTCGATTTATCGGGGACTGCAGTAGACGTCACGTCAGAAAATGAATAGCGACGGGCTTGTGGTATAGGGTCATCAGAGCCGGGAAACGGCGCGTGGGCTGTGGTAAGTTCGCCCACGGGATGATCGTCTCGCTCCGCAGGCAGACTTTGCGGCGACTGCAATTGTTTCGCAGATTCGTGAGCAGCAGCTGAAGCAGGCTTTGGCTTGGGTGTGGATCTCTTCTTCTTCCCACTGGGGGCGCCAATGCGCGATCCGCGAGGCTTGCCTTTCGGCCACCCTGGATGCTTTTTCGATTTCGTGTCCGTACCAATGACAGCAGCGTTCAAGTTTAGTAAATCTTCTCGTGCCGTGCCTTCATCCGGAGGCGTTTCTGTCTGTGTGCTGACTTCATCCGGGGCTGCTTCGAATGCGGCGGGTGGTACAATGGGTGTATACCTGTATTCGGGTGGCGAGACATGATGATGTGCACGGGGAGAAAGTAGGGAAGCTCCAACGTACGTGTTGTTCGGTTCGCCGTGCTGTTGACGGGCGTACGGACTGGAGGTTTCCTGGTGCGATATGCTCCATCGCTTGGCCGTAGAATCGCGCCGAGGCGTCGAGCTCGACGCGGCGGCGGCAAAGTCCATCAGCAATTGCGCATCTGAAAGCCTTTTCATACTGTTCTCGTCGGGATTCTGGACTGGCCGAGCAGTTTCCTGGTACATGCGATGGCCGCTGTCCACCATCTGCTCCACATTGTATGACCAACCCGGAATATGGCTAGTGGCCGGCCGCGGATAGTACTGTTGCCCATGTTGAGAAGGAGAGAAGTGATCGGACCGTGCGCGCTTTGCAGGTCTTTCGGTGTACGGATGGCTGCCGTCAACGGCATAAGTGTGTTTTGGCGCGCGGTGGCCGGGCGGTTGGGTGTAGGTGCTAGGCGAGGCGGACGGTAGCTGGCCGGAGCGATGCGTAGGTTCGACCAAGGCCGAGCCATCATGGAGGGAGTTTATGGCGGCATCTGCGAGCGCCTCAATGGGCGAGCCCAAGACCGGAGAGTATGGAGCGCCTCGTGGTGGTGGCAGCGGTGCGGATCGCAACTCGTACGTCACCACCGCAGGCTCCCGCTGGAGCTGCGCGCCAAAGCCTGCATTGTGTTGTAATATGTGCTGAGCAGCATTGACAAGGGCATTACCGCTGGCCGCAGGGGCGGCGACGCTGCCAGCGGGGTTTGCTGAGGGCGCTTGCTGCGGGCGGAGGATGGGGGAGAGCGGCTCCCAGACAGGCCGCGGCGGGGTGGCAGAGCGCGGCGGAGCTTGCCCTGGCTGCGACTTGAAGGAAGAGACCCTCATCGCGATATATGGGGGCGCGGTGGGCGGATTGGAGGGGGTGCGTCTTCGTCGGAGGTGCCGTGCCGGGCGCGATCGTCGCGGAGTCAGTGGGCTATGGGACGGCGGCGCTGTGAGAGCAGACGAAGCAGCTGGGCGCAGTAGACATGTCCCGGGGCAGTTCTGACGCGACGAGGCGGCGAGCGAGCGTGGTGGTTGTGCGGGTGGTGGTCTGGCGTTGAAGGACGGACGTGGAGTGGAGTGAAAGTAGTTTTGGCGCGGGGACAATCCAGCAGCAGCGACTGCAGCGCCCACGGCTCTTCCGCGCAGGCGCGTTGTCCGTCTCGCGCAGTGCGTACCTAGGGATGGCGCACAGCTTATGTGTAATTCGCAGCGCGGAGGTGACAAGTCTGCGGTTTGCACTTGCACGGGAGTTGCGGGCGGGAGGAGGCCACAGCCCTCGCTGGAGCAGCAAAGGTCCGCCAGCATCCTCCGCCAGTTCTACCAGACAAGCTGCCAATTCCGCAGACGCACCGCCCGCGACGCCTGCTCCAGAATGCTGTTACGCATATCTCCAGACGGCTTCTGCATACCTCCAGATGCTCCATGTCTGCTCGCCGTTCCTGCGCGGTTGCTTGCGCCTGCCCTCCTACCATCAGGCCGGCCAAATTCGGCTTAGTGTCGCCAGCCTATCACCCGTGGACGTCTCCGCATCACGTGCATAGTTCGCCCTCCAAGACTTGACGTTCACGCCGCTCCCGCCGCATCCACCTCCACCACCTTCATCGCAACTCTCTGCATTGCGCAGCCAGTCTTTTCCAGCACACCTCCAGTCGCCAAGCTATGAGTCGCGGCGGAAAGCTCGCCCCGGAAGTCAACCGGTATGTTGCGCAGCCTTTGTCTGCCGCCTGCCGCGGCCACCTCACACGACCTCCGCTGACCTATTTTCACGCAGTGCTCTGTTCGTCAAGAATTTGAGCTTCAACGTGACCCCAGAGGATCTCTTCGACCTCTTCGGCAAGTTCGGCCCTGTGCGGTATGCATGCGCCTCCGACCGTGCTTTGAGTCCGCAAAGCTAACGACAGCAGTCAAATCCGCCAAGGTATCGCCAATAACACAAAGGGCACCGCGTTCGTCGTCTACGAGGATGTCATGGATGCAAAATCCGCCTGCGACAAGCTAAACGGCTTCAACTTCCAAAATCGATATCTCGTTGGTCCGTTCTCACATCCCATCTCTGCGCTCTCACTGCTCACCTTGGTTACAGTATTATATCACCAGCCAGAGAAAATGATAAAAGCAGCGAACGACCTCGCAGAGCGCCAGGAGAACTTAGAAAAGCTGAAAAAGCAACACGGTATCGATTAGCATGAGGCGAGGCCCACAGGACTGGTGACTGCACGAGAACAAAGCAATATCAATACTCGTGTGGGCCTCAATACCGTACATTTAAACCGAACGCCGACCAAGACGCGCACTTCGATGACGAGCTCGGCATTGACGGAGAAGCCGCAGATTCCAATAGTGGCCAAGGGATGCCGCAACTGCGACTGGCGCGACGCCAGACTGTCTGCGAAGTGGCTGTGGAATCGTTTACATGGGTTGGCGTTAAAGAGATGATGATTTTATGAACGGCAAGGATTGCTGCTATGGGAGGAATGCTTTGGCTTTAGCGGCGAGGATTCGGCTTGGGCCGTCATCCGATATTAGGGCCAGTTGGCAGGTTTACCAACTTCTCCTGTCAGCATGAATAGCCTCAAGTCCTTAACACGACTTCAAGCACCAATTGACGCATCCCATTTATGCTAGATTGCTGCCCTATGTTTTTCCAGAGACGAAACTGTGACGGAAACGATCATTCTGACTGTGAATGGAACAGTCTGCTCAGGACGCTAGCTCTTTATGCGACTTGTCAATCAAGCTCACAGCTCGTGATCCGAGCAACACTCCGCACAATACTGCGTCAGAAACTGGGAACTCGTTGTCGTCAAGGTTACTTAGAATTTAAGACTTTTGGCGTAGGTTTGTTCAAGTCAGTAGTGCTGCCACCAACAGAATGCCACGATAAGTCAATATCCGCCTAACCACCTAAGAACTCTTTTCACCCAACCCGGGCCCCCGATCTCTCCACCTGCAGGATCCATGTAAGACCACGCAGTCACGTCTTCGTCCTCCGCAGCTGTGGTCTTTGCTGTCGCGGCAATTGCCAGTTCGTTCGCATCGCTGGAGGTCATCAGAGGTGTTTCAGAAGCTGGAAGATTGAGACTCTGAATACTCATGCAGCCATCTAGGCTCTCGTGAACATGAGTCGTTGGCAGCGATGGCAGCATCGTCATGGTAGGTTCAGGGCCTGGGGGAACAAAGTGCGTCATCGTGTGCAAACATGTTGTGCTCGGGTTGCGGGGAACGTCGCCTTGGATATCACTGGGATCAAGTGAGCGTGTCGAATTTATCGCTAATAGCGAGGGATGCGTCGCGGTGAGGGTTGCCGATAAAAGCCCTGGAACTGTGGGTGAGAAGATAGTGTCGCATTTGGCGCTTGGAGCGGGTATTGTGTTCTTGGTTGTAGCGGTTGTAGTCATGCCCTTAATGATTGTTTGTGTTATGGTGAGGATAACGGTTGTCGTAGAGGCTCCTTCGAATCCTATAGGAAGCATGGTCGACAAGAATAACAGGTTTTGTGTTAGGGTGCGAGAAAGATGCTTGGTTCGCATACTGTATTATTCTCAGATTTATACTGCAGGTCACCTTACTTGCAGGTCTGCGAAAGTTCAATTCTGCAATATTTATACACTTGCTGATTTCGAAAGATGTGATGTGGCAAGTCATCTTCGACCGTAACGTAGATTAGTGAACCTCAACAGTGCTGCAAATTGAAATATATTGCAGTATAACACACTTGATCTACTTCGTTTAGCGTAGCCATGTGATGTTGAAGAATATTGTTACACAACAAGAAACGGAATAGTTTACTTTATCGCACCATCAAAATTCATCAGTAAGGAAGCCTATAATACCCCAATTGCATTGCTTGACCGTATACTCAAGATTCCGGGTTGCTGAGCTTTTGCGGCCATGTCCAAGCTTCAAGGTCCTCGGGATCTAGACCCTCGTGATACGCATAGTTCTTCGCTTTGATCTGCTTATCCATCAACGCCTCCCGTGCCAATCCACCTTTGTTGCCAAGGCCTTGAACATGGTCAATGGCATCGATTGCCAGACTGAACCGATCGATCCCGTTTCGGATAGCCAGCTCAAGTGGAGTATCTATGTTGCCCTTTTCCCTGTAGCCACGTACGTGCAAATTATGCTGGCCCTTTCGACGGTAGGTCATGCGATGGATGATGCCCGGATATGAATGGAAATTGAAGATGATCGGCTTGTCGTCTGTGAAGATGGCTTTGAATTCGTGGTCCTTCAAACCATGCGGGTGTTCGTCTGGCGATATGAGCTTGAACAAGTCGACAACGTTGACGAAGCGGATCTTCAACCCGGGAAGGTGTTCACGAAGGAGAGCAGTGGCGGCAAGAGCTTCAGCAGTAACGACATCACCGCACGAAGCCATAACAATATCAGGGTCTTCGCCCTGGTCATTGCTCGCCCATGGCCAGATGCCAACACCTTTAGTGCAATGAGCGATCGCCTGCTCCTTGGTGCAGAACTGGAGGTGTTCCTGTTTATCGGCCACAATCACCTACAATACCAGTCAGAATCAGAATGTTCACTTCGTACATGAGCGTGCCGTACGTTGACATAGTTCGAGCTGCGAAAGCAGTGGTCCATAGTGGAAAGCAGGCAATTCGCATCTGGAGGAAGGTAGATGCGTACGACCTCTGGACTTTTGTTAGCCACTACGTCCAGGAAACCTGGATCTTGATGCGTAAAGCCATTGTGATCCTGACGCCAAACTGTTGCCGTGAGAAGGATGTTCAGCGACGGGACTTTTACTCTCCAGTCGACTTCAAGGCATTTCTCGAGCCATTTACAGTGTTGGTTTACCATGGAGTCGATGATGTGAATGAAAGGCTCGTACGAGTTGAGCAGGCCGTGTCGACCGGATAGGACGTATCCCTCGAGCCAACCCTATGTTTGTTAGACTATCGAAACGTGCAGTGCCGGAGCCTGACTATACCTCAACCGTGTGCTCTGAAAGCATCTCCATGACCCGTCCGCTGAAGGCAAGATTGCCTCCGTCTTGATCCTCTTCAAAATAAGCTCCGAGCCAAACTTTCTTGCCGCCCTAGTGATACTATTAGCATACTACAGTATGTAGGTTGACCTCGCGTACCTCGTAAATAGCGCTAAGCTTATTAGATTCGGTCTCATCCGGACCAAACACACGGAACTGATCCTGGTTTCTCTCGACAACATCTCTCAAGAATTTTGCGAAATTTCCCATGCTCCCAAATTTGGAGGTAGCATGCTTCTCCACTTCGACACAGTAGTCGCGCCAGTCAGGCAAGTTGAGTTTACGGCGGAGCACACCACCATTGGTTATTGGATTGGCGCTCATCCTGCGGGTGCCAGTGGGAGCGAGCTCCCTCAGATCAGGTCTGAGCTTTCCATCCTGACCAAATAGCTTCTCTGGCCGATAGCTCCGCATCCACTTTTCTAGCTTCTGCAAACTGGCTTTGTTCTTCAGGACATCGGTGATGGGAACTTGATGGGACCGCCAGAAGCCTTCCAAGAAATGGTCCCCTAGCTTGCGCGGTCCGGTCCAACCTTTCGGGGTTCGCAACACGATCATCGGCCACATCGGCCTAAAAGCCTTGCCGGAATCCCGGGCCTTCTTCTGATATGACCTGATCTCGGTGATGCACTTCTCCAGGGTGGTGGCCATGGCCTGGTGCATCGTGGGCAGATCGCTCCCTTCAACAAAGTAAGGAGTCCAGCCGTATCCGATAAAGAGTGCCTCGAGTTCTGTGTGGCTTATGCGAGACAAGACAGTGGGATTGTTGATCTTGTATCCGTTCAAATGCAATACTGGAATGACTGCTCCATCGGTAATAGGATTTAGGAATTTTGTCGAATGCCAACTGGTTGCAAGCGGACCGGTTTCAGATTCACCATCGCCCACCATCGTGAGAGTGATGAGATCAGGGTGATCAAACACCGTGCCGAAAGCGTGTGATATCGAGTATCCGAGTTCTCCACCCTCATGCAAGCTTCCTGGTGTCTCTGGCGTTGCATGCGACCCAATGCCACCAGGAAACGAGAACTGTTTGAAGAATCGCCTCATACCATCGAGATCCTCACTCTTGTCCGGATATACTTCAGAGTACGTGCCCTCAAGGTAGGAATTCGAAAGAACGGCTGGTGCACCATGGCCAGGACCAGAAATGAAGATCGCGTTCAGATCGTACTTCTTAATCAGGCGGTTCATGTGAATGTACGTGAAGCTTTGCCCAGCATCCGAGCCCCTAAATTCGAAAGTACAGAGTCAGTGGATGCCCTGAATGAATGCGGTGATGGGAATTCGTTTGCATGTCAGCTGAGCTGAGGGAAAGATCCACATCTACGACTTAGTAGACGAAAAGCAGATCTCGCTTCTGCTCGACGGAAAGAACACATTCGGGGACTTGCCAGTGACCCAGGAGACGTCTTTTCAAGTGGTCGATAGTAAGGGGCTCGCGAAGCAACGGGTTCTGCCTCAAATAGATCATTCCCAGACACAGATATAGGGTCGCATGGAAATACTCGGTGAGCTTGTTGACCTCGTCCTCGCTGAGCGGATTGTCGTTCACAGTCGCCCTCGCTTCGCCAAACGGCGACAGACTCGTCTTGTCGAGCTGTTCGCCCGTTTTGCCAACGTCGGAAGCCATCATTAAAGTTGGTTGGATCCAATGTCTGAAGCTTAGGCGCCACTGGCAGCTTTTGAAGAAGGATCCGTGGCGATGATGTAGTTAGTGATCGGAACTCGGCGGAACGAGTGGTGGAGGTTTCCGAGCCTACAGAAACAAGGAAATAAGGCTAGTTGGTTAAGCGGATACAGCACCAGGAGCCGCATACACTTTCGATTTCTTTCAATGGCAGAGGCACAGGATTCCGACGCGGCACGATCGTGGACAACTCCTCGGTGGTGGCCGCGACAGCTCTCCTGACGCTCGCTTACATTGCAGCTTCACCATTACTGTTGACCGGATGGAAAGGCGTATTGATTTCGTCATCGCGTGCAGACGCATGTGCGCTTGAGAGATCAATGGCCGCATGAGGTGGAGTGATGCAAGTCTAGTCTCACCCCACATGGCTCCCAATTAAGCCTAGCGCATTCGCGATGCCCGATCTTGCAGTGTGCCTCCGCAGACCGAACATAGCATCTACACAGTACATTTGCTGCCCATTTGCAACTTCGTGTCAGCTACACAGAACGAAGTTCGTTGTCACTTGGGAGAACAGCTTGCCACGTCTCACTTGGCCCAATGCCGTTCAAGAAGGGGTTATTGTTTGAGTCGTTGCACCGTAAACTGCGATTTTGCATATCATTGTTTTAGGGTAGTATCCTAATACGTCCAGGGGCACCCAAATAACATAGGCTTCAGCATCACACTGATGTATAGTTATCAGCAGGTATGACGGCGACCTAGCAAAACATCGTGTCCAAGATCCCGTCCGGTTCCGTACAGTAGAGCTGAAGCTCGCCTAATCAATCTCATCGTCAAGTCGTGAGCGTGGCGAAAGCAGCCTTTTAGATCTTCAGATGATGCTCGTATGAGATGGACTGAACATTCGGGAATTTCTCCATCATCCTAGCCCAATCATCTCCCGTGCCGATGTCGAGCTCCTCCCGATAGAAAACGTCCTTGAACTCGGAGACCTTGATAGGTCCTGCAAAGACGAGGTGTTCGCAATAGTGTCCAACGAACTCGAGAGCATCAAGGACATGGTCGGCGTGCGTGCTATTGATGTCCTCATTGACGATCAGTCGTATGAAGAGGCCAACGTCTGCAACAGGTGTAGATCCTTTCCAAAGGACGGATAGACGGCGGATGTTCTTCAGTGTTAACGGAAGATGCTGATGGCCGTTGTAGAGGATGGTAGTAGCGGCCAGTTTGCTATTGAGATCCGGCTTCCCAGCGACGGTTGCATGGCGGAACTTTGGGCTGCGCGTACGAGAGTCCAGGTCGAAATTGAAGAAAGGCTGAAAGGGTGGCTTAGGGGGCTGCCCAAAGCAGCTGGACTATCAGAGGCTGTCAAATCATGAGGTTCTGTATTCACTTACCCATTGCGCAACAAGCTATCGTCCTCGGCGCCTGGGATCATGGACCGCTTCGCTTTGAGACCTGGGATGTCAATTGGTGAAGACTCGAGCTGGTCAACATTCTCCTTCATTCCGACGCCCTTTGTCTTCTCCATGGATTTGGCATACGTGAGCTCTTCCTGGCCGGGCTTGAGGTCTTCTCCGAAGTCAGTCTGCATTGCGCGATTGGCGCCGAGATCGTTCGCTGGTGCAGTTAGTATAGTCATCGAATGTTCAATAAGCGACGACCAAACGACGGATGAGGACCGAGCGAAGAATTCAGGGTGCTCGAAGATATTTATCATTGGAAACTCAAGATCTGCTTCACCGACGTACCTACCGTGGCTCAACTTCCTAGGTGACGGAGAGAGCTTGCGGATTTGGCGGACAAACAGCATTGCACTATTATCCAAGTGAGGGATAGCAGCGATAAGCAGTCCAAACGTCGCTTGGTTGCAATGCTGAAGTGCGCGTTGTGGAGTTGTTCTCCCAGTATTGTACCTTTCTGCATTGCTGACCTAGGTCTACAGACATTCGAGATAGAAAAGGCGTTGTAGAGGTGCTGCCGAACTTTCACAACCGAGCCGGATCTGGTATCATGGTTCAAGACCATCGGCTCCTTGTTCATAGTGTCTTGCCATCGGCTGTGGCCATGACGGTCGACAGTGAATGCACATTTCTTCCAACAGGGCGGCTTAACTTGGCTGAGTTTGGCCGCCACACAGGTCAGCCGTAAGAGTAACGGTGAAGGAAGGCTGGCATTGCAATTGAGCAAGAACAGAGGAAGACGAAACGCAGCATTAGGGTGCATGTAAACAGTCGGAGCGGCGCTACTTTTCCCCGAAAGAAGGCGCAACATGCCTGCCTCAGCCAAGCCGCTGAACGACCACGTGCGTCATCCCCTGGATTTGCAGCTACCCCTCGCACCGATCGGAGGAAGCGGCTGTGTCTCAACAGCCTTGGATTCTGAATCAAGCGTTGTACTTTTGTGCACTGTGCATCGTGCTGAATGCTTTCAATAGATTATGCCGCTGTGAGGCAACTCATCATACCCCCTAAATCGTCGTGGAGGCCCGGATAGCGTCCCAATTGCTCCACGCCCTTTTCTAACCATTGGCGGGGTAGCTCGTTATTTAGCATCACCACAACGTCTTTGTCAGCCCGTCGTCCAATATCTTCCTTTCTTTGCGCAAAAGCAACTGTAAAACTCCGCGGACAGAAGCAAATGTATGCATGTCTTTCTTGTCGTCCTCTTGCTGATTTTGTAAACGCTCCAGCAACTGCATGAGCCTGTCCCGTGTTGGTTTCAATCGCTGACTACATCATAGATAGACTAGCAAAACCTGAATCGTCTTCCCCTCGGTCGCGCACATTCATCGTTTCAAGGCATAGCCACGCCATCTGGATTTGTTTTGGAAACAATCGAAAGGAGAAACAATCATAATGCCGGCCGGTGCACGACGAACGCCCTCGCGGAAGGGTACGGTTGCCTCCTTCCTCCTGCCCTGCGCTCTCTCACTCGAGTGGACTGAGCCTTCGTAACCTCAGCAAACCCCACAAACAAGCAACGGAACATCAGGAATAACGTGTGTGCTAGGTTCCATGGCCGATGTGCCAAAGGATCTGCTGGATCAAATCAACAAGCTCGAGGATCTTTTCATCGTAGACACCCAGAAGCTCAAGGAAGTAACCGATCAGTTCGTGTCCGAGCTGCGACGAGGTCTTGGCCAGGACGATGCCACAATCGTACGTTCCTGTGCTCAACCATACGCTTTCCGCACTGACAGTATCGTGAACAGCCCATGAACCCGACTTGGTGCATGGCCTTTCCCGACGGCAACGAAACCGGCACTTTCCTCGCCCTCGATATGGGTGGAACCAACCTACGTGTCTGCGAAGTTACCCTCACCGAAGAGAAGGGCGAATTTGACATCATACAATCCAAATACCGCATGCCCGAAGAGCTGAAGACGGGCACGGCAGACGAGCTATGGGGCTATGTCGCGGATTGCCTGCAGCAATTCATCGAATATCACCATGGCGACGAAAAGATCGAGCAGTTGCCGCTCGGTTTTACGTTCTCCTACCCTGCAACGCAGAACCACATTGATCACGGTATCCTGCAGCGCTGGACGAAGGGTTTTGATATTGATGGCGTAGAGGGGAAGGATGTCGTTCCGCCTTTCGAAGCTGCTCTCGCCGAACGTGGGTTACCCATCAAGCTCACTGCACTTGTCAACGATACCACGGGCACCATGATCGCTTCCGCGTACACGGACCCCCTTATGCGCATTGGCTGCATCTTCGGCACCGGTTGTAATGCCGCCTATATGGAAGACTGTGGCTCCATTCCCAAGCTTGCGCACATGAACCTTGATCCCTCCCTTCCAATGGCCATCAACTGCGAATACGGCGCCTTCGACAACGAGCACAAGGTTCTTCCTCGTACCCCCTATGACATCATTATCGACAAGGAATCTCCCAGACCTGGTCAACAAGCCTTTGAGAAGATGATCGCCGGTCTCTACCTTGGTGAGATTTTCCGTCTTGTTTTGCTCGACTTGCATCAAAGCCAGGAGTGCGAGGTGTTTGCGGGTCAGGATATCAACAAGCTTAAGAAAGCGTATTCACTCGATGCTGGATTCCTGTCAGCCATTGAGGAGGATCCCTTTGAGAACTTGAGCGAGACACAGGACCTGATGCAGAACAAATTGTCCATTTCGTGCACAAAGCCTGAACTCGAACTCCTTCGCCGTCTGGCCGAGCTGATTGGAACCCGTGCCGCGCGCCTATCCGCCTGCGGTGTTGCTGCCATCTGTAAGCACAAGGGTTGGGAGACGTGTCACGTTGGCGCCGACGGCTCAGTCTTCAATAAGTACCCGCACTTCAAGATACGCGGAGCGCAGGCTTTGAAGGAGATCCTGGACTGGCCGGAGAATAAGGGCAAGGGCAAGGGTGATCCGGTTGAGATTTTACCTGCTGAGGACGGTAGCGGTGTGGGTGCGGCATTGATTGCAGCACTGACCTTGAAGCGGGTGCAGCAAGGCCAGAACGCTGGTATCAGGGATCCGGAGGCTATGAAGAAGGCTGCGGAGCTGGCCAGCAAGGCTAAGCCGTTGAAATGATAGAATGTTGTAGTTTTATTTAGCTCCATGTATAGCCACATCGACTCGACCACTCGCCATCGCAGCAAGAAAGGCGATCCTTCACAGAGACCGTTCTACTGTGTACTATGCTGAAGCGGTGGAGTTCGGTCTGCTGCCGTCACAGCCTATTTCAGTGCTTGGGTTTGTGAGGACGTTGCCATTGCGTGATACAAAAGCGTGATATGCTGCTTTGAGACCTTGCGTCTCGTGCCTGCAGTGTGGATAGTCAGTAGATGGGGCTACACCAATGCTGCTAAGGTCACTGCAGGTCGTGTGTTGTAACGGTCTTGAGCGGATAGGATGCCGTTAGGGGTAAGCGTAACATGTTTTCGCTGTCGGTACCGTTGCACCACACTGCAGTGGGTCCAGTCACTCGTACCACGTCTGACTCCAGCACTTGCACCCAATACCTACGACGAGCACTACAAAACTCCCTTCGCCACCCAGATCCGGTTTCAATTGTGTGAATCGCCATGTCTGCGCCAAATTCCTCCGCTGGCAACACGTTCGAGGATCTCAGCGGAGTAGCGACAGCCGCCTTCAGCAACCCCTACGATGCCTTGATCTCGGCTTCAGAGGATGACCCTGTATGTAAACTTCTTTCATAAGGTTGAGTTCATGTTGGTAATCTATCAGATCCAAATGCAAGCCCGCTACACTACACACAGGAACACGAGGAACAGTCAGCAGAAAGCCAAGATGCTCGACAAGGAATTTTCTGGACCTGACATTGACCCCATTCTACTGAGGCTGAGCGATGTCACTGTAGAGCCAGGCTATGTTGACCCAAGACACTGTCTGGTGTTCTGGGGACGTCCAAGCGACAAGGTCAAAAACCTGATCAGCCGTGTTCAGCAGGAATTGCTTGCAGTAGCTCCAAGTAAGTTTATGCCGCACTTAATGGAAGAGAGCCTGGCCACTGTGACACTTTCTCTGCTGGTTTCATCTGTTGCAGACAAATAGAACCATGCCGAATCTGGGCAAGAGCACCATGTATACATACGTAGGTCAGCATGGAAGGCAGCAGTGAGTGTGACGAAACGTGGACCGGTCTCCCTTCTCATATACCATGCTCTTTGAGCCTAACGCCTTCTAGATCTCTGGGTCATGCCCCAGGATTGCCTACATATCACTGCCTTGGAAGTTACTCACTCAAAGAAGGCTGAGGAGATTCAGCAGATCGTCGATTCCGTAGGAGACAAGATTCCCGCCATTACTAACTTCACCTTCCATCATCGAGCTCGATTGATCAAACCCATGATCGGATTTGACGCATCAGCGCTAGCGCTGAGCTTCGTGCCTGCAGCAGGGGAACCGTCGGCGTTGGGAAGGACGAAACAAGATGACAAGTATACATATCATCATCTACGGCGTGACTTGTACACTCTCTGTCAGGAAATTGGAGTCGCTGTCGATTCGAGATACGTTGTGCCTGTGAGTCGATCATGGTGCATTCTGCTGGAAAACACAAACTGATTTGTTTCTTTGGTACAGTCCAGCCATCTAACCATTGGGCGCTTCATCAAGTCGAGCGATTTCAACGACGGAAAGGGAACCTATGACCCACAGAAGATGCAAGCATTCATCGAAAAAGTTGAGGAGATCAACGCATGGCTCGAACAGGAGTTCTGGCCGGAGCACAATGGTGGTAAAGTGCTGCCCGGAGCAGATTGGATAGTGGGAGAGGAGCAGGGCCTCAATTGCCGTGAGTCATTAATAAAGACGTGAAAGACACCGGAACATTTGCTGACTGTTCGTCATCATGACAGGCATGGGTACGCTCTGGTAAGCTGAAATTCGCGGTCAATATCGTTGCTGGTGATATCAAGCATAGCGCTGACTGACTCTTTTCCACAGGTATGGCGGGGGCGATTCTCTTCATCAAGGCAAGGGCTTCTAATGGCCTCAAGGACTGTCGTGATACACTGAATACACTTGCGACATTATAGCTACAGCGAGATACATAGATTGTAACGAAGACAACATAGAGTTGATGTTTTTACCAAGCCCTGGAGTGATGACACGCTTGTCGCTGGAATATACACCAAGAGGTTGGGTGAAATGTGCGGTCCTGTGTCCTGCGCAATGCTTATGAGTAAAAGGCATCCAGGGGTACAAAACAAGAATAGAGTATAGCTGTTTAGTCTGCCATGTGGTCATTTGCGTGCGGCAGGGATGGCTGGCGGAGTTGCGTGGCGGGGCAAGAAGGGTCCAAGCTTCCCCGCGTACTGCTGCTGAGCCTCAAGCCCATGAATGAAACCGACTTGATACAATACCTCGAGTGATTAACTTGATCATACCTCCTAAGCCCGGAAGATCGCGCACTGTTCGCTTGCAATACGTGTCTTGAGCTGACCTGGGGAACTTTCTACTCGATATCGCCGCCTACACGGTCCGCTCTAGGCAATCACCCTCGCCCACGCTCTTACGATACGTGGCCATCGCAGCTCCTGGATATATGTAGTGTTGCCGCGACACACCTAACCTACTCTTCCAAGACACTCATCATGTTTAACCGGGACAGACTACCTGGCCTTCCGGGCAGCTCACCGCGTCCTCCACAGCGCAACGACGGCTACGGGCGACCACCGCAACAACAACAGCCTCCGCCACAGAGGTCACCGGGATACGACTCAATGATGGGCGGATACGATCAGCCGCCACCTCCAGGTTACCCTGCCCAAGGCGGCCAACAGCGCATGCCGGTGCGCGAGCCCCAACAGTCTGGACGAGCGCTCCAACTGCGTCCCATCAAAAGCCCTGGGGGCAACGCTTATGCTTTTGGCAATTTGTATGGGCGCGCCAGTTCTTATACGGTGTACTGTCGCTGACCGAACCATAGGGTAGCCGTGTCCCCGCAGGACTTCCCACCCTCGCGCGATGGGTCTGACATCTACATCAAAGTGAACCGCGACTACGTTCTCTCGGCGAGACCTACTGAAGGCTGCCGCCCCGGCGAGATTGGCCTAACGGATGCACAACGTACGTGGGCTGGCATCTCGCTTGGTCCTCAGGATGTTGTTACGGTCGAACACTACGATGCTTTTAGCCAGGGCGGGCAGTCATACCTTGGGAATCTAGAGGTCGAGGTTGGCTTTGCTACAAGGAAGACCACAGAGGCACAATATGACCAGGAGGAGCTTGGAGCTATCCTCAAGAAGGTATGTTGAAACAGGGCATGTTGCTTGCAACGCTTAACTGAAATATTGTAGAACTTCGAGAACCAAGTTCTTGCGCCCGGACAGCAATTACTTATGGATGTCAAGAGTATCGTTCTACGAATGTCTATACGGACCGTCCAACTCGTCGATCTCTCAATGGAAAAGGCAGAATCTGCATCCGGAGCTACTTTGACAGACCCTGGTGCTCGCGGAATTCTGACGCGTCACACTCAAGTGGATTTCTTCAAAGATGCACGCACCGACATCAAAATCAAGGCCTCCAGCCGGCGTCCTGCTGCCAATTCCATCATTCAGCCAGGGTTCAAGTTCGAGGACATGGGTATCGGTGGATTGGACAACGAGTTCAGCGCTATCTTCCGGAGAGCTTTCGCTTCGCGTATCTTCCCCCCTGGTCTTGTTGAGAGGCTCGGTATACAGCACGTCCGTGGTATTCTTCTCTACGGTCCTCCAGGAACTGGTAAAACACTCATAGCTCGGCAAATTGGTAAGATGTTGAACGCTAGGGAGCCAAAAGTCATCAACGGTCCTGAAGTGCTCAACAAATACGTCGGTCAATCTGAAGAGAATATCCGGAAGATGTTCGCCGACGCCGAGAAAGAGTATAAAGAAAAGGGTGATGAAAGTGGCCTGCATATCATCATCTTCGACGAGCTAGATGCCGTCTGCAAGCAGAGAGGTTCTGGCACCGGTGGCACTGGCGTTGGTGACAGCGTTGTGAACCAGCTGCTTTCGAAGCTCGATGGTGTTGATCAGCTGAACAATATCTTGCTCATCGGTATGACCAACCGAATGGACATGATCGACGAAGCTCTTCTTCGTCCTGGCCGTCTCGAAGTTCATATGGAGATTTCGCTCCCAGATGAAGCTGGTCGTGCACAGATCCTCAAGATACATACTACCAAGATGCGCAACAACAATGTAATCGAGAGTGACGTCAACGTTGAGGAATTGGCGAAACTCACGAAGAACTTTTCGGGTGCGGAAATCAACGGTCTGGTAAAGGCAGCCTCGTCATATGCGTTCAGTCGACACATTAAGGTCGGCACAATGGCGTCCATTAACCCGGACGTGGAAAATATGAAGGTCAATCGCGAAGACTTCCTACACGGTCTCGAAGAAGTGAAGCCTTTGTTTGGTGCTGCAGAGGAGGAGCTTGGGCAGCGGGTTCGCGGCGGAATCATCCACTTCTCCCCATTCATCAATGAGATACTGGACGAGGCTCGGCTTTTCATCAACCAAGTCAGGAAAGGATCGACTCCTGTACTCTCCGTTGCCCTGCATGGGCCTCCCGGGAGTGGTAAAACGGCCCTTGCGGCGAAAATGGCCATGGACTCCGAGTTCCCGTTCATCAAGCTTGTGTCACCAGAAGACATGGTTGGGTTTAGCGAGATGCAGAAGGTACAGCAGCTTGACAAGACGTTTCGAGATGCATACAAGAGTGCCCTGAGCATCATCGTGATTGACAACATTGAGCTGCTCGTTGATTGGGTGCCTATTGGACCTCGATTTAGTAACAGTGTGTTGGTTGCGCTCAAGGTCCTGCTCGCGAAACAACCACCAAAGGTGAGTTTCGACACTGTCCTGTGTTCTCTGGTGTAACACAACCTATTGCCAATCCCGCGCTAATGAAATGCAGGACCGCCGCCTGTTGATCTTCGCGACGACCACGGAACGTTCAGTGCTCACTCAGCTGGATTTATTCAGCCGTTTCGATGCAGACATTGCGGTACCCAACGTCAACTCGCAACCCGAGCTTGCGCAGGTGTTGCAACAGTCAGGCGCCTTTTCGGAACGTGACCAACAACGAGCCATTGGCGAGATCCAAGAGATTACGGGTAGCACCGACGTGGGCGTGGGCATCAAAAAGGTGTTGACGGCCATTGAGACGGCGAAGGAAGACCAGGACGTTCCTGGCCGCTTCGCCAGGGTCATGTCGAGTGCGATCTCAGCCAACAGGAGCTCGTTCACCTGAAGATAGTATCGGAATGTCGGCGCTTTTGTAAAGTATAGAGTTTTGGCGTAAGACGTAGAGTCACAGAGGTAGGTAGCGCGGTCTTCAACACGTAGAACCTAAAGATGTGCCCACCAGTCACTCGTGTATTGCGCTTGGTGGAGTGATGAATTAGAGCACCGAGGATTGCGGTGCAAAGAGTCTGATTGATGTTGACGGTCTGTGGGTCCGGCGCATAGTTTGTGCGTGGTAAACTCAACATCTGACAGTCGCCGATGCGCAGGTCTGCTTCGGGTTCTCTGAGCCCTGAGCCCGCGCAGTTGCCGTGTACCACCATGGTCCAGCTGGTCTCGATGCGGGTTGCATGCACTCATGACAGCGGTGCCACCCGTTGAGCGTCGGGGCGATTGGTCTGGCACCGATGGATATGCAAACTTACCGCGACGCTCGGTCACTGTCTCTGTGTTCTGGTAGCCGGGACGCCTGCGGAGAAGAAGGCCTCGATGGCAGAGGGGAGCGTCAGGGGTCGCCTACGTGCGGCTTGCAGCAACGGTCACATGAAGCGCGATGTGCCCTCACCGCCACCACGCGGCGCTGGTGCAGACGCTGGGGGTTGCGATTGGCATGGTGGTGTCGTGCGAGGACAGAAGGTGAGAAGGTAGGGCATCAAGCACCCCGGCGAAACGCAGCCAATGCGGCGAGGATGACGCACCGAGAGTGGGCCGGCCCGATGGCGAGCCCTCTCTCGACTGCACTCGTCCTGACCCCAAACGAGCCACGACAACACTCGTCGCCGGGATGCTGTCCTCGTCCGCGCCGCCGCCTCTGCGCCTGCGCGCCCGTTCTGCGAACACATTGCACCGTTGTCCCCGGGCTGCTGCCTGCAGCGCCTAGCCGACCGTCATGATCCTCCGCATGCCC
The DNA here is from genome assembly GCF_027946475.1 of Didymosphaeria variabile. Taxonomy (NCBI): domain Eukaryota; kingdom Fungi; phylum Ascomycota; class Dothideomycetes; order Pleosporales; family Didymosphaeriaceae; genus Didymosphaeria; species Didymosphaeria variabile. The sequence continues at coordinate 2,132,013 of NW_026611627.1, read as the reverse complement.
TTCCAGATTGCATGCTTCAAGGCGTTGGCGTTTTGTCGAGCCAGCGCATACCTTTGACAGCACTTAGCATGTCCGTCAGTCATACTACCCATGCACCTACAGACGCCTACAGCATCCGCTCTCGCTGCTTTTGCCCCCAGCCCGGCCTCCGCGTCTGCTGCGCTTACCATGCCTTGCTGCCTTTAGCCCTGCGTCGTTGCCGGCTGTCAACTGCACTGCTCTGGATATCCCACCTCTCTTCAATTGCACGCAGCACACGCTCCACCTTGCCTCTCTGCAGTTACGGGCTGTATAGCTGCTCCGCTAGCAGTCTGCCATTGGTCAATGGCACTGCGCCGGCCAGTCCATCCCGTCCAGGCATCGTGGATCGGCTGCGGTATGCAGCTTAGGGGGCTATCTACCAGAACCAGCTCCAATGACGCCCTTTAGCTTCGGATCCAGCGGAAAGCAGTTTCAGTGGACGTAGGACTATGCAGTCCCATCACAGGCCGCGCGGGGTGACAAGTCCGAGTCGGCAGATTGGGGTCAAAGCCATGCCCCTAGTGACATGATGCTTGCCGTCACGTTGCCCTCAAAGGTATAAAAGGAGGCCATGATGTGGGCTGAAGGCTTTTGATTCTAAGACTCTTTCCTCTCAATTGTCCAAGGACCAGGCTTACTTACTTCTTCCATCCCCAGCATCACAGCACACGGTCATCCACTTCTGTCACTGGTCCTTCATCCAACCTTGACAATACTTCATCAAGCAAACTTCTTCAACCTTGGCTTACCGTCCATTCCTCTCCTGTGTTACACCCCACCAACAAGCAAACATGTCTGCCGCACACGCTTATTACCCTTCCTATCCTTCTGGGCCCATGCCCATCAACATGCCCCAGAAGGGAGGCTACTACTACCCTCACCCCCAACATGCTTATGGTCGCGTATCGGCGTCACCACCAGAAGCTCCTGCGAGCGTCACCACGTCTGGAGTCCCGTCTTACGAGCCATCGGCAACCTCAAGCAGCTACGCTGGTAGTGCGAGTGACTATGACTCCAGCGGAACGACGACAGGCGTGGATCTGATGGAATATATGGGCGATCGACTCAATGGCTCATTCAACCCAACGCCCCTGGATCGCAGTCTAGCGAGGCAAGCGCAAACGTGAGATGCCTTTTTCTCGAGTCTTCAGCGTCCATTTTCCGTGTACCAGAAGCAAAAGCTGACGGCGAGCAGATCAGGCGAGCTCAACGCCAAACACCGAGAACTGCTGGAGCTACAGGCTATGGCTCAACGGCGACTAGCTGGCGCACGGGTGAACTTTGCAGATGGCATGAGAGCCGCAAAGGACGTGCAAAAGGACCTGCAGTGGACGCAAAAGCGTGTTGAGTGAGTTCAGTGCGGCACTTGCGCTGGAGGAAGAATTAACACTAGTAGTGCTTTGAACAACCGCGCAGCTCGCAAATACCCCGAACAGTACAAAACAGCTCAACGCCGATATCCCGCTCCTGTTGACTACTAGGCATCTGCGCCTAAAGCCGGCTTCATCGAACCGGCGCCTTGTGGATGATACACGATAACTTTCGGTTTACTCAACTCGTCGATTTCCCTCACAAACCAGCGGGCGGCATTCTTATTTCACGTTCACGATTCCTCATACCCGGTATTACTATATCAGCAACTTTTCTAGGCGCATCCTTTCCCTATCTTGTCCTTCTCGGTCACGTTTTTCTGAATTCTCTTCGTCCCAGCAAACGCAACCTCCCACCTACGTCTGTCGGAGCAAGACACTTCTCGCCGCTTTAGCGACCAACCTGGCGCGCTTGCCTTTTCCCGCTTTTTCCTGTCGGTTCGCGCACGGCGGATCGGCCCGCTGCAAGGTGCTCATGCACGAGGTGACGGACCAGGCGCTCACGCTCACCACCCCACCGTGTGGCTCGTTCTGCTCGCTCGTCTTGCTTGGGATTGGACCCCGGAGAGCTGTGATTTGCTGGGTCTGAGCGGATAGCGCGGGTAAGTCGGATGGGTGGTGTGTGCCTGGTGCCGGGGCTTTTGCGCGGTTGCACCCTCCGAAATGGGTGTGCCAGCCGTTGAAAGGAGGCTGTGTGGCTGGTGCGATGACGCGGGATCTTGTTCTTGATGTAGGCCTTGAACCAGGGCCATTGTTGATGTGTAACGGTCTACATAACGGTCAACTCACGACGCTCTTATAGCCTTCTAACACGCCCTGTTGATGTAATGAAACCTATGCTTGATCGAGGTAGCCCCTGCACATATTTGCATATTTTCCATTGTACAGTCTGAGGAAGAGGTCGTGGTTTTCGTGACGTGTTTGACATCAACTTCTGTGCTGTTGGCTGAAGGATGTGTACGTACCTTTCGAGGGCTGTGGTCTTGTCGCCTGACCCGATCGATTGATCCATGTATCCGCGTAGTGGCTAATCTGCCTACACCAGGGCTTTTCAACGTGGGTCCATTGACGTCAAGAACCACAACGGCGGGAGCGACATGTTTTACATCGAGACTTAGACATCCGATCATGGCTTGACGCCAGATCAAGCCCTCTTCGCTCACATGCTACATATGTTTGAGAGCTGGTCGGTAAGAACACATTTACTGTCAAGTCCGCTGATGGCGCAGATGCGCTTCGCGTGTTGAAACAGGTATGTGCTGTTTTATTGTGGCCTTTGGAGCACAGTTCAGGCAATTTGAACGATTGAAGAGCCTTAGTGGAATTAGGGCAAAAGAAGCGAGTTGGGAAACATGACATAGGGGAAGGGAAGTGTTGAGGAAGCAGATGTAGTGACCGACGCGATGCGCTGTGAAAGGGGGTATGAAGTCGAAAAGATTGCTGAACAGGATCCCACATTAGAGGACGCTGGAGGACACCTGCAGTTGCTGCGGATCCATGTAGTGGAAAGGTATCTTGCAGCGCCAATCCCTTTAATTTAAGCTATGGTGACTTGCTCGTACACGTGCATTAGAACCTGTTCCCTCCTGATAGGCCTATGCCAGCGCAGATCGAAGGCCTGAATGTCGTATTTGGCAACCATGCAACACCCTCCACACAGACATCGAAATCAGCGAGGATCGAGCATCGCACCACCCTCCGAACTACAGTCCGTCTCCAATTGACAGCCTTTCCGATGTGAATCAGCTTCCCGCTGCCGATATGACACGATATCTGGTGTAACAGAGGTACAGACCGGCATTGCGGCCCAAGTGCAACATTTTGACAGCCGATGCGAGGATCGCGAGGTCGTTAAGCTTGGAAGATCTGCACGTAGGAGCGTTTTCAAGGACGTAGGGGCGGAGTTGAACGTGCGGGGTGTGCCGAAGACAGGGTCAAGGGGTTTGCGTGTTCCGTTCGTAGCACCGTGGCGGCGGACGGTCGGAAGGATCATCTGTGTGGAACTTGGGGCATGGGCAAAACATTATGTTGCACGGGGTGATAAGGTGTTCGCTGCATTGCTCAGCTAGATCTGACTTTCGCATGGCTGTATGCATGCTCACTATGAGACATGGACGAAGATACAGATGCAAGAGTACTGTGAATCGATGCCTTTCACTGAAAATGTACCCTTCAAGCTATCCGGCTCGTTGAGGACGTGCGTCCGTGTGCTGCAGGGCTTCATAAGCACGTAATGGTTTGGAGATAGAATTGGAGGATTCCCTGTTGAACGGATTGAATGTCGACACTGGTTTGGAAAGCCGTCTGTAAAGCATGAAATACTTCATTTGCTTCTTAGTGGCGTCTCCCAGGGATCCTCAACAAAGCTTGGAAGGAAATAAGCTTTGTCTCCATTCTCGTCCGGCACACCGTTCCGGAGAGCGATCAACTCGGCCTGAGTGATTGCCGGACCGCCAAAGGACACCATCCACGAGGCGTTAGAGCTGTCTTGCGGTGGCGGTCCGGCAGCACGGTCTTCTCCTGTTGCGGCAGGCCGTTCTGGAAGATCCTGACCCCTCGACAAGAACGCCGCAAGGCCGCTGGCTGCAGGCTGCTTTGGATTCTGCTTGTACTGGGGTCTGACCGATGCCTGAAGTGACTCAGTTGCGGGGTTGCTACTCGCATGGATGACCGCTCCTTGTGAATTGTCTGCCTTGGCCTCTGATCTTACACCTAATCGTGTTGTATTGGCTCCGCTCGCATCGGCTTTCGCCTTGGGGGAATTCGTCTGGTCGTACTTCCGCTTCTTGGTACCGCCGAAGGACGAGAAGCCCATAGCGGCTGCGACGTCATCGTCTTCCATGCCATCCATTTTATCCATACTGGTCGTGTCGTAGTTGAGGTAGCTGGGTGCGAATTGTGTCGGGTCCTCGAAGGCACACCGATGGTATCGATAAGGCGAAAGCGGTGACCAATCAGCGTGCGGCAGCGGCGACTTCAATTTCAAAATGAGCTCGTGAGTAGACAACATGCTGGACTGATACGAGGTTGTGTCTAAGAAGTATGACAATGATCGTTTACTATGTCAGGAGTGATGTAGACTTAAGCTCTACGATTGAGATGTTATCGCAGCCAGGACCCGCAAAGGTCACTTCATGGCTGAACTTGAATCATCAATGAACGCGTTATGTACAGTGCTTGGATGGTAGACGTTGTCTGCACTTGATGAAGCAATTAGTGAAACGCCTTCTACAAACTAGATCAATATACAGACAAGGTCTGCACATAGCACGAAAGTAGTGACAGACCATATCCGCAGACTCGCCCTACATGTGACCTGATCAACAATGCGAGTCCTTCAGACCCGACGTACGGCTGCTCAATCCATGGAATAACATGAATCGAGGTTCGACGTTGACGTTGTCAGCTGTGCGAAGATTCGAGGTGTCGCGTAGGATGATCTGCAGAATGACGCGCCCTCCGCGCCTTGGCGGTGCGCCCATCGCGACTGCCTCTACAGCTTCCACCCTGGTGAATCCGTTGCTTTACAGCATGCGCGAAGTCTTCCGATAGACACACCCTCTCTTCGCACCGCAACCATGAGCGAGTCTCCGCAACGCCCGGCGAGGCCGCGGCGCTTGCGAAATGTAAGTGCAAGCCCTCTAAAGCTTTTCATTCGAAGCTCACAACAAGCCACAGCTGAGAGCGGCTACCATGATCCAAGCCAGTACGGGCGAGCGCATCAAGAAGACATTCACTCTCCGCAGACCACGCACGAGATCACATGGGTCTACCGAGTTTCTGCTTGCGCCGGGCCATTCTGACCCCGACCGCCACAGAGACATGGGAAGGATAGAGCGGTTTCGAGAGCAATGCAAGGGCAGAGTGCAGGTAGCATATAGATTCGCAACCTCACCCACAGGCATAAACATCCTAAAATGCTCACTGGCATACATTCTGGGCAGCCTGGCAACGTTTGTGCCTCCGATATCAAGTCTACTAGGGCGGAACGATGGAAAACACATGGTGGCTACTGGTGAGGCGATCGCAACCTGGCAAACCGAGTCGAGGACGACTAATCGTCCTAATAGTCACGGTGTACTTCCACCCAGCCCGCTCTGTCGGGAGCATGATCGAAGCCATCTTACTCGCCTTCGCTGCCTTCCTCTATGCCGCTTTCATTTCGTTCACGAGCATGGCCGTAAGCGTCTTCTTCGGCCGTCAACACCTCCTCCTGGTCGGACACGTCATAGTGCTCATTGTATTCTGCGGTGGTGGTCTAGGTCTGGTCGGATGGACGAAGCAGAAGCTCGGGAATCCACTGGTCAATGTCGCCTGTTCCTTGGCCTCCCTAGCATTGATCACAGTCCTTACTAAAGAAGGCGCTGTTCAGGCTGCTATGTTTTCGTACAACAAGGTGTGGCAGGTACTCAAGATGATTATCATGGGCACTATTGCCTCCTCTGCGGTCGCATTGCTTATCCGGCCATCGTCGGCTCGAACTGAGTTTCGAGACACCTTCATCAAAGCCACGGATGCCATGGGCGAAATGCTTACACATATCACGCGCAGTTTCCTCTCTGGATCTGAAGCGGACTTGAAGACGCTCGATTTTTTAAAAGCATCCGATCAGAGCAAGTCAACTTACAAGACGCTCGTCAAGAACCTTGTAGAAGCCAAGTACGAACACTATGCTCTTGGCACCGAAGAGGAGTACAACATAGCATCTCGACTGGTCAAGTGTCTGGAACAGCTGATGCAAAGCATCGGTGGCTTACGAAGCGCGGCTGAGACACAGTTCACTTTGCTAGCACAAACAAACGCACTGAATGGTGACGCTAGGGTGGAAACGCCTGATTTAAGTACTGTTAGTGCAACGATATCATTGATAGAAGAGCCTTCGCCTATACAATCACCTTCATTGAGTCACACCGACCGCCGATCCAGTATCCTCGCATCAATCGACGAGCTTCCTGAAAGCTCGGCCGATGCCTCAGACAATGAGACAGGCCGGGTGAATGGAAATTCTCTTCGGCTACCACAGAGTATGCAGAGCAATCTCACACCAGCTGACATGTTCACCATCTTTATAGCTCATCTGGGTCCTCCTATGGTATGGTCTCATCCTACTCAGTCACCATGTCTGACGAGTACAGAAATCACTAGCATACACTCTCCGAGATGTCCTCGATGAACTTCCATTTGGTCCAGGCCCTGAATACGAAATGGCCATCAACGAACATTTCCGCCATAGTCTGATAGATGCCACTGCGCTCTTTAAGGGCGCCAGGAAAGAAGCGCTTGCGACGGTGTATCAGAACAAGATAACCACAAGTACAGGGTCACTCGAGGTTGCTGCCGATTTTGAAGAGGTCGCGGCTAGTTGTGGTTACTTCTCTTCGTCCCTGCAAGATTTTGCCGAGGACATGGTGACCTTCCTGGATGTTCTAGAGGAACTGAAAGATAATGCAAAATGTTCCCCTCGCAAACGGAGTTGGACGTGGCTGAAGTTTTGGCGAAAGTGGAGCTGGTATAGGAGCTCAAAGCTCACCGATGACGCTGGTGAGCTCTATCATTCAACCCTTCGTGTGGCGTATTTGCTGAGTTCCTCAGAAAACACAGGTTTGCTTGATGATCGAGGGGACCTGTGGCAGATCAGGAGGCCGATCTACCGAAAATCGACTCGAGGTAACCCGGATAAGTCGATCAACGAGCAGCCGCTTACGTACCGGCTGTGGCTCAGGCTGAGCGTTTTCCGACAAGACGACATCCGTTACGCCTTCAAAGTTGGCATTGGCGCAGTATTGTACGCAATGTGGGCCTTTGTTCCTGCGACGAGAGACTTCTACGGGCATTGGCGTGGCGAATGGGGGCTTTTGTCGTACATGTTGGTTTGCTCAATGGTACGTGCTCAAGCTATGACTTCGGAGTATCCTAACATAGTATTGTAGACCATCGGTGCTTCCAATACGACTGGCTTCCACCGTTTCTTCGGAACTTGTCTGGGTGCTGTATGTGCGATCATCGCATGGATCGTGGCCCATGAGAACCCCTTTGCCCTTTGCTTCTTTGGCTGGCTTGTGTCTCTCCCATGTTTCTACATCATTGTCGGAAAGGGAAAAGGCCCAATGGGACGGTTCATCATGCTCACGTATAACCTCTCCGCGCTATACGCTTACTCGCTCTCTGTGAAAGATGAGGAAGATGACGATGACGAAGGAGGAATCTCGCCAGAGATCTGGGAGATCGTTCTCCATCGTGTGGTAGCAGTTATGACAGGCTGTATATGGGGCATCATCGTCACGCGAGTCATCTGGCCCATCTCTGCACGGAAGAAGATCAAGAAAGGTACCTCCCTGCTCTGGCTCAAGATGGGTCTTATATGGAAACGTGGACCGCTTCGCGTACTCTACGAATCGCAGAATGGCGATCCGCATGCCGGGGCTTCATACATGTCGGCTAGTGAGGATATCGAGCTTCGCCGATTTCTCAACACGCTCGAGTCACTACAAAGCTCGGCCTCCTCAGAGTTTGAACTGAAGGGGCCATTCCCTGCGAAGACGTTCAATATCATACTTCAAGCAACAAGTCATATGCTGGATAGTTTCCACGCGATGAATGTTATCATTCTTAAGAATTTGAAGGCTACCGAGGGCGAGAAAGAGATCTTGAAGTACACGAAGACGGAATGGACTGAGTTAAGTTTTCGTATCAGTCATTTATTCTCGGGTAAGTTCACCATACTCTGACCAATTTATCTAAACTAAGCCTCTAGTCATGGCGTCTTCTATGAAGCTCGAATACCCGCTCAACGCAGTATTGCCGAATGTAGAACGCACAAGAGATCGGTTGCTGGCCAAGGTCTTTGAATTTCGAAGGTCCGGTCTTGGCAAGGTGGCTGCCAAGGATGAGGACTACGAGCTGCTCTACACATACGGTAGATATTCTGTTCCCGCGAGAGGAAGGAGAGTTGCTGACCGTGGCCTAGCTCTTGTGACTGGACAGCTGGGGCGTGACCTTGCTATTATCGGCCGGGAGGTTGAGAAGCTGTATGGTGTGCTCAACGAAGAAGATTTGAGGCTAAGATAGTAAAGTAACACAATGCCTCCGGCGATGTAGCCAATTGAAACTACGAGTGTTTTAGGATTGACAGTACATCTCATCTGTGCATCTCTACAATGTTACACAAGATACGAACCAACGTTAATCACGACAAATGCCCAGGTACTTTGGGGGTCTACACAACGACAGTCATGTGACAAGACTTTGCTCCTGCCACCAGTCTCCTTGGGACTTTTGACTACGCTATGTGTCGCGTAATCGTACAATGGAATCAAGCACATGGCCGATAAGTATGGATCGCGATGAGTGCATATTGCGCCAGTCGTTCTATGTAAGCTTCATAGGAACAAAGACCAAAAAGAAGATATCGATTCACGTCGCCACTCCAAAGCTTCTGGTAGATGCGCTCAATGCGATAATAAGAGATCAAAATAGTCGCCGTGCTCACCAAGCATGATGTTGCAATTGCGCTAATTGGTTGATATTCTCGTGACCGGGGACAGAGTGGTGTAGCTTGTGAGAACAGAGCCATATCAGAGCGCGCTATATGAAGTCATGTCTATACCTTGGAGAATTGCAACTCCAAGTCTGTCCAAGACAATTTCTAATATACGAACCTTCTCCGGTCGGTGTTGCACGAGGACACCCCTCCGTTCTTTGCACTAGTACCGTATCAAGCTTAGCTTCGTTCTTGGCGGCACACACTCGCTTGATTTCGACCTGTCCACGAAAGATTCCGCCTTATCTCCAACTTCCAACGACCGCCGCCGACAAACCAATCCATCCAAAATGTAAGAACCGCGCATCTCAATACCATTCTGCCTCGCAATCAGCACGAGTACGGTTATCGACACCTCTCCCGAGTCTCCATATCGCCGGACAAGCGCTTGCAGCGTGGCGACGACCCCTCTTTGCTCAACTTGTTCAATATCGCCCACTACAGCGTCCGAAACTCACATACTGACGCTCAATGCCTCTAGGGTCAACCTCCGCACGCAGAAGCGCCTTGCGGCGTCCGTTGTCGGCTGCGGAAAGCGCAAGATCTGGCTCGACCCGAACGAGGTCAGCGAGATCTCCAACGCCAATTCTCGCCAAACCATCCGCAAGCTCGTCGAGGATGGCCTCATTATTCGCAAGCCCGTCACTATGCACTCCCGTGCCCGCGCCCGAGAGCTGACTGCCGCCCGACGGATTGGCCGACACCGAGGCTTCGGTAAGAGGAAGGGTACCAAGGACGCCCGTATGCCCAGGTATGCAGCCTAGATGAACCGCACCGCTCGCTGTGCACATATTACCACATGAGGTGGCCGTCGGGATGGTTGCTGACGTGATGTTCTAGCCAAATCCTCTGGATGCGCCGTCTCCGTGTCCTACGCCGTCTTCTTGTCAAGTACCGTGCCGCTGGCAAGATCGACAAGCACCTCTACCACGAGCTGTACCACCTCTCCAAGGGTAACACCTTCAAGCACAAGCGTGCTCTCGTTGAACACGTACGTTGCTCATACTCACGACATAGTCTTCGTCAGCTGCACTTCACTAGACTGACACCGCTTCCAGATCCACAAGGCCAAGGCCGAGAAGGCTCGCGACCGGGCTCTCAAGGAGGAGATGGATGCCAAGCGCGCGAAGACCAAGGCTGCGCGCGAGAGGAGGCAGGAGCGTGTTCAGCAGAAGAGGCAGGCATTGGCGGGTGGCGACGAGGAGTAAGCGGGACGATATGTGGCATGAACATTCTGGCGTGGGCTTTCTTACCGGCAAAGGAGGCGTCTTTCTCCTTTCCACAGTCTAAACGGGCATATGCGGTCATGTTTTCATGTACGTCCGGGTCTGCAAAAGAGCTCTTCTCTCCATGCACGCTCGACTTGCCCTGGCCGCCTTCTGACTCAGTGCATGACGTCCATACAAAGGGTAATGGGAGCATTGAGTTAGAAACGGGTGGTCGCTAGTCTCAGGCTTTTTTGAAAAAGTGATGTTTTCTAGCACTGTGCAGGTTGATGTCACCAATTCCCCATTGAAAGAATGCCAATCATGCTTGGAGCTGTCAAAATCAATAACGCCGCAATTACCTCCCCGCCAGTGGGTATCGAGCAGTAGCCATAACGCCAAAGCCGTGTTCTCTGCCCAAACGCCGTGCCACATCTAGACCGGCTTCTCCGAGCCAATATGCTACGTATTGCATCCCTATCTGCGCATTCGTGTTGAGCGACAAACGCAATGGCACCCGACTATTCATGGTGGGTATAGTCCCGTTCACGATGCTAAACAACTTTCTAGGAAGCCGCTCGACGGCTCGACATAAGATGGCCGTCTTTGTAGGAAGGTTGCGCACGATCGCGTCAACGCACTGAGCCACAGCGTGGAGAGCCTGTGTGCAGGGTGCCAAACCAGGATGCGCAAAATAACGCTGCCTGGTCCTGAACCTTTGACTAGGCATAGCGACATCAATGCTTGCTCTCTTAGACCTGCTGCGCGTCAACGAATGCTCATCTCATCGTTCCATATTCAGGAAGTAAACTCACCAGCTTCAGTGCCGCGCGATGCACGCTCTTCGTAAAGTTCAGCATCGCTCTGGATTTCATGTTTCCCCGCTGGAGTCTGCGATACGCCTCCTGCACATGCCCAGGCTGCACTGGCTCCCTAGCCTCTTCCGGTGGATCAAAAAGACCCCTTTCCCTCTTCCTCTTCAGCCGATTTGCTTCGGCGCCGCCCCCGGTGCTCTTCTTGTACAGATCTTCAGCTTCCTTAACCCTCAACGCCTCTTCTGTGAGGGTCTGCACGATCTCAAATGTCAAGAAACCTAGGATATCAATGATGTCGTCGCTTGGTTTCGAATCCGTGATCAACCCAAAGCCAGCCCATTCTTTGAACCGCTTGCCCTTGCGGTAAGTGAAAGAAGCTTGTCGGCAGTCAGACCAGTGAACGTATTCTTCTCTGGTCATGTTCTTGGTGCGCTCGTCGGCGTTCTTAAGACGTTGCAGGGTCGCGTAGTTCATCTCTTCCTCTTCCTCGTCTTCGACATCGTCCATCAAGGGTGGGTTCTCTGCGAAAAAGGATTGCACGTCCCATACTAGGTCCACCTTTGCGCGCTTCGCCTTCTTTCCCGCATCACCTGGCGCAGCAGGTCCTGCTCCAACGACTCCAGCAGCGAGGTCTGCGTCTCCTGCTGCGACGTCCGCACCTGCGTCGCCACCCTTATCGTCGCTGTCCTTGACGGAGCGGCGGACATCCTTCCACTGTAAGAAATGCCGCAGGCGGGAGATTTTGGCGCGGTCATGCCGGATGAGCATGAAGAGATCGTCTGTACCTATCGACTTGGAGCCGCGGCGAGTGGCGAGAGTTGTACATTCGCGGAGCATATGCTGCACCTGGTCTTGGACAATGGACTCTATCAGAGTCGTGGTCTCAGGAGAAGGCTCACCGGTCTCGCCAGAGACGAACATCATCTGGACCAAGGTTGTTAGGGAGTGGCCATGCGTGTTGATGGGGGAGCGGTAATCGACGAGGAGGAACATTGCTGTGGATGAGTGTAGTGGATGCACGGGGGATGGTGGGAATGCGTGAGGCATGAGTCGAATCGTAGAAGGGCGGGTATTGTAATGCAAGAGAGAGTGCGTAGGGTGGACGTGAAGGTGTGCGGAAAGTGGTCGAAATGGAAGATACTGTTGTTCCAGCATAGTGCCACAGTGGAAGAATGTGAGGACAGACTTGGAAACATAGTGAAAGTGACGAGTGCAAGGAGAACATATGCCCGGGAGGGCTTTTTGATGTGCAGGCTTCCGCCATATGCCATGAGACTCGGCGTGACGGACCATTTGCAGCGATGAACCGCCAGTCAGGGCACGGTCATAGCAAGTGACCATGGCGGCGAGACAAGACCAGAAGACAGTGATGTAGAGTGAGAAATTACCTACCTGCTGGATCTCGGTCCGGTACTTGGCCATCTTGTCCTTGTCTGACATGGTGCCCTTGTCCTACTGGCGCGCGCTGCTATCGTGGCCAAAAGTGGTGCATGCAACGGAAAGTGGATTCAACAGCCAGCTGTCGAGTGTAGCAATGGTGGAAGGGTGGTGCGGAGGCGTAAGTGGATGTACGACTGCCTGGGCGCGCTGTCGGGGTGGCTATCCTCGGAACAAACGCGCGGGAGAGATGCGCGCTTGGCTCAGCCCTACCGAAGTGTGCGACGTGCAGCCCCGCCCGAATTTTGCGACAACCCCACCAAGAGACTGTTCAATAGCTTGCACCTGCAATTGCACCACACACCACGCGCCACTATGCTGTACCTCGTGGGCCTCGGTCTTGCCGACGAGAAGGATATCACGGTCAAGGGCCTCGAGGTTGTCAAGAAGGCGGAGCGTGTCTATCTCGAGGCCTACACGGCCATCCTGCTCGTCGAGAAGGATGCGCTGGTGAGTCTTCACTGGGGAATTACATGAGACCTCAGCTAATTTGCGAGGCAGTAGGAAGCCTTTTATGGCCGCGAAGTCATCGTAGCCGACCGCGAGATGGTCGAGTCTTCCAGCGACGACATCCTCAAAGATGCAAACAAGGTCGACGTCGCATTCCTCGTGGTGGGCGACCCGTTCGGGTACATACACCTACACATTCACCCTTTTTACTGCTAACACACGGTACAGAGCAACAACACACACTGACCTCGTCCTCCGCGCCCGCGAACTCTCCATCCCCACGCGCTCCATCCCGAATGCCAGTATCCTCACCTCCATCGGCGCAACCGGCCTCCAGCTCTACAACTTTGGCCAGACCGTATCCATGGTCTTCTTCCTGGAGAACTGGAAGCCTGCCTCCTTTTACGACCGCATCCGCGAAAACACCTCCATTGGTCTGCACACCCTCGTCCTGCTCGACATCAAGGTCAAGGAGCAGTCACTCGAGAATATGGCCCGCGGTCGCAAGATCTACGAACCCCCGCGGTACATGACGGTTGCCCAGTGCGCACAGCAGATGCTGGAGATCGAAGAGGACGTCAAGAAGGAGGGCGTCTATTCGAAAGAGAGTTTGGCCGTGGGCGTTGCGAGGGTTGGAGCAGAGGATCAAAAGATTGTGGCGGGCACGTTGGGAGAGTTGTGTGATGCTGATCTAGGGAAGCCGTTGCATAGTCTGGTCTTGCTTGGGCGGAGGACGCACGACCTGGAGAGGGATTTTCTGGAGGAGTTTGCCATGAACAAGGAGACGTTTGGGCAGGTGTGGAAGAGGGACTACGAGGGGAAGGCATGAGCGTATATGCACCAGCATACCATTGCCCAATGGCTGACAGATAGCTGATAGTCGTTAGTGAGGTACCTATCCATCAATCGTCCTCTAGTTCACCGCGTCTTTGCGTCTCCCCTCAAACCATGTGCTCATATCCGGGGAAGATCAGATGGTCGGTCTGCTGTGTGAATGTGGAGCCAGCCACTCGCACTTGCAACGTCCAGAATTCGACCTGCTTCCGTGCGCTGTAGATGGGCCCAAGGAAGCGCTAGCGCCTCACTGCGGATCCCACCACACAAACCGCTACGATCCGCAAGCAGGCCGACAGACAGTTGATTTCTGTTGGGACGCAGCCGGGTCTCGCTTGCTTCATTCAACGGAGGCACAACAACCTTGCAAATATCTGCGATCGTGTGTGCTGTGGTGTTGTTGTGCCCCTGAGAAAGGTTTTCGCACAACTGCCTGCGTCGAGCAAGGGAGGGGACTGGACATCAGCATGATGAAAGTGTGACCAATATGTCGGGTGGGATGATACTATGGTAGTCGTCATGTGCACGCTAATTCGTGAAGATGTCTTTTGCGCCTAGAAACGGCAGCCGTTGCCGAGAAGCGACCAGCAACGGCGCGGTGCGGAACGTCTACGCGAGCCTTGTATGAGTAGCGCAAGTCGGGTTTTGGTGGAGCCTTGCTCTCCACTACAGCTGGAACCTTTTTTTTTTTTTCAGGTGCCGCAAGTATGAAATCACAGGTCGGTCCAGAACAGCAGGTGGACCCATGGAAGACATGCAAAGGAAGAAATCATGGAATAATCATGTTTGCTAAGGCTGACCGCGAATGGTGCCCAGCGCATACGCTACGCTTTCTACATTTTGCATGTATGCTGTTGGGTATCATAATGGGTGTCTCTGATTGAGCACTTCGTAATCAGCGTGCACACCATGCGCCGACGCCCTCCCATTCAACTCCGACTCAACTCCGTAGCAATGAGACGCAAAAACACTAAAGTACATGGTCGTGAGACTTCGTAAGAACACCGGTTGACAAACCGTACATGCCGGATGTACGGCGAGATTGCCTGAATCAGTCGAACGCAGACGTCTAGCATCCTAGGTGGGAAGATGGTGGAGGTTACTTCAGGTCCAGGTTTTGCTCAAGGTGATTCCCATGTCGAGATGTTCAGCGATAGACGAAGCAAACTCTCGGCCCGTGGTCGAGCCGCTTGAACGTCGACGTCGTTGACGTCGTATTTGCTGCTCAGCGTCCATGAGGCGCTCTTGGATCCATTGACGGTACTTTTCATCGCTTCGCACAGACTCGGTGTTGAGAAGCTCGGTGAGCGTAGCCTTGATGTCCTTGTTGATCTCGAAGAGCCTGTGGGCATCTTCAGGATCCGCGATGCTATGCCGGTGTCCCGTGATCGATTGCTGTACTGGGATAGGGTTCGAAATAAATTCTGGTTCGGGCGACCATGTCGAAGAGAAAGAAGTTCGGGGTGATGATGCAAGTGATCGGAATTCGGGTGATGCAGTCGTCATTGGAGCACCACAGGGAACGTGGAGCGATAGTCTTCGACTGACAACCTCTTGTTGTGAGGAGAGAAGCATGTACTTCTGTATAGCGTCGTGCTGTACGTGTCAATTCGTTGGTCAGATGTGCTTCGCGGTAGAGAATACTCACATGGCCTGCTGGAAACATAGGATTCGGTGTCATGCTGTCTTTGCTTGTCGGTTTTGTGTTGGGTTGGTTTCTGAGCTGGGTTCTGAGCTGGTTTCCAAGCCCGCAGCGAGACTCTGGACAATAAATCGGAGCAAGCGGTGCGGGGAAGCTATGGATAGCTAGATGCAGGCTGACGGTGAGCACGAAAGCGCTTAGACTCCCAAGCAACTGCAGGTTCGAATGGGGAGGTCCGGCCGATAGCGCGTGCTGTGGTTGGCGGGGAGGTGCCGGAAGCGTCGTGGTAGGGTGATAGCAGAAACGGGTCCTCGCGATAGCGTTCGAGGCTCAGGAGACGTGTGGGCAATGACACGTGAGAGAGTGTACGAGTACGCGGTATGGAGTGATGGGTTGCTGGCTGCAAAGCGCTCCTGGCGGACGTCTGTAGGGGCTTTATCAGGAAATGTGAGATGCATTCCACGTCGGGCCATGACGTGAAAGCAAATGGGCCCCGGGGGCGCTGGACGGCCGAATGAGGCTAGACAGCCCCCTTGATTGGGTCTGCCAGCGGCCGTTGCGACGCGTGATTGGGCCGTCGCCGCCTGAAGCCGTGCGACACCCGCCAAGCCCGCATTTCGTCACTCTTCGATCCTGATGCGCCGCAGCATCGCGATCGCGGCACAACACCACCACCACCACAACCCGTCGTGCCTGAAGATCTGGTACCCCTTTGGCTAAGCGGCGTACCTGCATGCACACGGTTGGTAGCCTTCGCTGCAATTTTCTTCGCCGATAAGCCATCCTCTCCACACCACCACCATGCTTGATGATTTTTCACCATGTGCGCATAACGGGCAGACTTTGATGACATTGATTTCACAGTGACGTTGGTCCGCAGTCGTCTTTTCTGATGAGCCTAGATTCACGAGGATCCGTTTCACCAAGTACATGTCAGACCTCCCACGTCACCTTCGCTCGAGCTCAGCAGATCCAACTTCGTGCCTCCAACCGGGCGCGTCTTACAGCTTGCTGATTCTGGTATGAGGTGTGGCTTCGAGTGATCGACGTCTGCTCGCGCTCTGATTGCTTCGCAAGCACCACTACAGCCCCTTGCGCACGGAAAAGAGAAACAGGTTTCTCCTCAGCCTCGTTTACGTGGCTTGTGCATCCCACGTCGGGCCTCCGTACGCCTCTCGTGCTTCAGGTTTAGCTTCTACGCTTACTCGTGACGTTGGTGGAATCTTCCACGCCGCCGGGTATTCGGGTTCATGGTGAAGTCTTGTTTCTGCGAGCATCACCATCCGCATCTTGCTAAAACATTCTGGACCCTTCGAGAGCACGGAAACCAACTGACTTTCCGTCCCATGAGATCCCACGTGGGACATGTGGTTGCACTTAACCCATACCATGTCTCGGTCTCTTCGTCATCGTCCAAGGTCTCTTTTTTTTTCACCACTTTGCGAGGTTGTCCTTGTTTACTATAGTGCCCTTCTTGCCCTGCAGAGCGCGCATGAACTTCCCTCGGGTATGTGCAGCATAGTCGATTTCGGTTCCTGCCTGCAAGTGCTTTACGAACCACAGGTCCGCGAACTGCTTCACTTGCCCTACCAACGATATCTTTGTTCCTAGATCCCACAAGTTTATGTTGAGACCGACAAAGATGGCATCCTGGCAAACAAGAATGGGGCAACTTTTAAATTTGGCCTGCAATCGTTCGTCCGCTTCTTATACGCTCCGAATTTCCGTACTTGTCTCTACCGCCTACTGGGTAGATTTCCATGCCGATGATCTTGACCGTATCTAGACGCGAGGGTAAGGAAGTGTTAGAGATGTGGAGAACGTTATGTAGCATCTGTCCATCTCATGACGATACCGGTCGACTCTGATCTGGACTTCGAGGCGCGCGCTTGATTTCCTTGACCCAGTCTACGGTATGTAACGAAGCCCAATCTACTGTCACTGTCGGCAGCATGTTATAAAAAACCCGAGAGGCGTCAGTAACATCCTTCAACTCCCCTCCCTCCCAGGCGTCGCGGTGGTAATGATTGATGTTGAGAATGTGGTAAAATGGCATGTCTTCAACCCGCGTCGCTCCCTCTGGAGGCTTACACGAGTGGGGCGCGTTCTCAGTCACTCCGACTAATCCATAGATGCCTATCTTTCGATAGACCTCGTTAATGTTAGTCTCTTAGCAAATTTTGAATGGGTTGGGCGAGCTTCAGTCATTGATAAACATCCCTTGAACGAATGCTCTCACAATAAACTCTGGATGGTATTTTGGCAAACCGCCCTTACGTCGTGCGGTGGCCAGGCACAGGTCAAAAAGATCTCTAGTCTCTGTCCTACTGCTCTCAGCTTCTGTCATCTTGATAGCGTCTTCTTTGTTCTTAACCTGTACAAGCGCATCTCGCCCCCAGTGAACAGCCTCCTCCACTAGTTCTAGATTGTCCTTGGCATCCATCTCTGTTGAGATGGCGAGATAGACGACGAAGTCGGTGCCAATGCAGCCGCTAGGACGGGATTATACGGCGAAGTGGAAGCGCGCTCTCTCTCGCGGGAGTTGCGTGTGGCAAAGCGCTGAAAAGACCGAGGATCATGATACCATGTGGGTCGCACGCGCTAGGAACTTGAGGCAGGTACAATGGCGTATAAGAGAGAGATATTGGACATTGCGAGAAACAATGGAGAAAAGGGTTTTTAGATGTTAAAGCTGAAGCTAGATAGAATGAAGGGTAGATACCTTCTAGTGTAGTAATGGATGTACCTCTACCTCCCTCTTAACCAAAGGCCATGGTTCCGCCGACGTAGCATTCCTAGTAATCGTCGCTTGCATCATCGTCATGTCCAGACCTCTTGTCGTGGACGAACCAAAGGTGCGTGCTTAGGTGTACCCAGGCATTGGGAATAGGGTACGAGCACTCGTCGCACACCAGTGATAAAAATGGTTTGGCGGCCTCGCTCAAGTTGCTGGCAAAAGTCGAGTAGAGGCTCCAATGATTGTTGAACCCCGAGTAGCGAGGCTATGGTGCTCACGATGCTTGCTTCAGCGTAGTTTCCCCTTTGCAGCGAGCGCCCCCTTTCGCTCAGGCGTACACATTTTGAAGGCCCATTAGTTGCAGCCAGTTCCGCAGACCTCTCTCTATGGAACTTTGCTCCTCTTCGTGTACAGTTGGTCGGCGAGAGCGGAGCTGAAGAGCAGCGCGTTAAGATCCTCAAGATCTTTTCCACTACTAGTCTCAACTTGCACCTTGAAGTATCTGGATTTTAGCCCTCCTGCCTCCAACCTGGTGTGAAGGAATTGAACGTTTGAAAATCCTCTCAGTTCCTGCAGTTGGCCTTTAAGTGTATGTGTAAGTTGAAGAAGATATATTGTATTAATTTTCGTCTTAAAGCGTGGGGGATATGCTCGAGGACGCCAGCTTCATTGTAGAGAACCTGCCGACAGTGTGCGCAGAAGTACGGTGAAATTGGCGTGGAGTGATGCGTCTGCGCTTGATCTTGCGCATCCCTCATGGGGAGTGTTATGTTGCACTCAGAACATGTGCCAGCATAAAGTCAGCGTGGGATAAGTAGGATGGGTACGATACGCACACTCCCCCGGCTTCAGACCAGAGCGGGAGGCGAGTTCTACGTTAACGTTGCTGGTGAGTGCGTTACGAATACCCATTTGAGCCGCACAGCTTGGCAGAGAAGACCTCTGGGAAGACCCGTTTGAGGTACCTAAAAGTGACGGCGAACGAGATTCTTTCATCCTTCAAGAACAGTACGAATTCACGTCTTAGGAGGACGACGAGCTCGCGCCTTATGGAAATTAACAAGTTTACGGCGGACGAGCAGGACAAGTGTGCCACCCGCAAATATAACGACTTCGGCTCGCACGAAAGGGATGAGTTTGTCGCTGAGGAAGAGGATGAGCGCGTCGCCGACGTAGAAGACAATTCATCCATCGATAAGGAGGACGAATGCATCTGAGGAAAACAAGGTACACCCGCCTCGCAGAGCACTTCGCTGTATGATGAAGCTCCAACAGAAAACGACGTCGTAGACGAACTTGCTGAAGCGCTGGCGGACAGTGCGATTGAGCGAGCAATCACCAAGTCACCTGCAGGCCTGAATGCGACACCTACCGAAGCGACGCGAGCGCGCCCGCTTCCCTATCAGCAAATTATAAGACTGCATAGCATGATGAACCTCGGGCTGCGGGGCTAGTTATCGAAACGTGAGACCAGTCCTGAAGGCGTACTTTTCATTGTTGTGTTCGCGGTGACACGAGAAATAAGACTCTGTTAGAATCTGATGTGAGTAGGCTGCTCTCCACCTCAAGCATCGACTTTGACCCGAAGCCCCACCGCCTCAGCGACAATAACGGTCACAACAGACGATCCTAGCTTATAGGTTGCGGGCAGCGGCTGAGGGCCACCAGCTGAAAGATGGCGTTGTACAGATCCTGGACTTCATGCTGTTCCCGCATGAGTGCTCGAGCGAACCATGTAAACCGGATGTCAGGTATGAAGGCCTGCGCTAAACGTCGCCACCGTCAAGGTAGGTACATCATGAGGCAAATTTATGGCCGGCAGACGCACTCCATTGTTGCAAGTCGTGGATTTGACACAACTTGGGGCAGTGGCAGACGCGCGAGGAATACGTAACCCGTCCATTGTTTCATTCTGTCAAAGATCACGATGGTTCTTGCGCTGGTGCCGGTAGCCGTTATGATCATTCCTGTGTCGCTGCACGCTCGTTCCAGAACCCCTTTCCGTAACTGACCAAGACTTCTGAACCTTTAGAGATGCCCTTTGCATTTTTCCCGCTCTTGCCAGAAGGCAATACAAATATCCCGACTCTCTTCTCGATCTTTCCGTTGCCCACGTCAATGTATGTGTCTCTAAACTCGGCATTGGGTCCACTTGACACGCCTCTGTAGTCATTGACAAATCTTGCTTCATTGCCCATCTTTGATGCATCCACAGATATACCGTGTTCACGATCCAGTGACAGGTCGTAGTCAGATGCTTCGTCAGTCTCAGAGCGATCGTGGACGTAGCCCAAATAAGGTAAAATGAAAGATCCTTGTGGAAGATGGTTAGTCGCGTACAGACCGTGCTGGCCGTTCGCAGGGTGAGAAGCATCTCCGATCGGAGTGATTTTGACGTTCGAATAAGGAGCGACGACATTGCGCGATGGTTCCCCAGATGGGAGATCAGCTTTCGCCAAAATTAATACGCCCATGGCATTTTCAGTCAGTCCCTTTGAGTAACATGGTAGCCGCAGGTAGGGGATATGTGTCGGCCAGTTTTTGGGGAGACCAGGGCCTCCTGCTCGCAACGTTTTCGAGGACCTGCTTTTTCGATTCGTCTGCATCGCGTGTAGAAGGAAGGCACTGGAGCCTGGGTTTTGTCCGGACAGGAAAGGACGAGGATAGAATCAAATGCGCTCAAGCCGAGGGCTGTAGTTCCCTGCTGCTTGTCGCGGGGGTTCGCCTAGTCAGTTTAGTACCTAGGTATCCTTCAAAGGTCCTCAAGATGTGTATTTTATGTCTTCGCAGGCCCGGAATGAAGAGTGTTCCGTATAGCAACGGTGTGCTTTCGGCGTTCGTGATCTAGTGTAATGGAGGGTGGTTCGCTGTGTTGGTCGGTTTTGCAGGTAGAGTGAGGTTTTCGGCCTAACGACCCCGACTTACCACACCAAGGATTGCCCACGCAACTACAGGCAGGGCGCGAAAAAGAGCATTTCGACTTCACGTCAACTCCTACAGCCCACCGCAGACACCTTGGTTGACTGTCCGCAGTCCCGCATGCGGAGGTTCTGTTGGCAGGCTCAGCATCTGCAGATTTCGCTCGCGTGCCTGGCGGATCTCCCGTCGAGTCACGCGACGCGTTGTTTCCAGCCACGAGCGGCCAGCACACGACACAGTTCCTGCATGATTTCAATATCAGCCGTTGGCCAGGGCGTGCGCTAGGAGATTGGGAGAATGGGAAGCTGCAAGACTTCACGAGCGAAATTACCCGGCCCCGAGTAGGCGGCAAACAAGGCAAGCAATATCGAAACTTATCACTCGGCGCTTCTTTTTTCGAAAGCGCAAATTACTGCCATGCACAGAGCGCAACTACGCCGCGAAGTCTCGCTCGTCACGGAGAGGCGACCAAAAATACTCGCTGATCGGGGGACATTGGGCGGCGTTTGCCACCCAGCTGACTGCATGGTTTGCCTTAGTGCGCGGTCCAGACGCAGGAACCCGCACAAGATCGAAACCTCAATCATGGAGCCCCGGCCTATCTTTGGCAATATGAGCTTCCCCACTGTTGATCGCCTCTGCTTCGTGAACAGGGCGGGATCGCGAGCGAATGCTACTCTGGAGCATCAACCGAGAATCGCGACTGCTTGCACCGCACCACAACCGGGCGTGTCCTGGCTCCACGGCCTTCGAAACATGCCAGCAACAATGTTTCCCTTCGTGCGGCTCAGTGAGAGCTTACCGATTGGGCTACTTGGCGGTTGTGCACTCGAGCTGCACAATCTGTGCACAAAGGACGACTGGAGCTGCAGTGGTACAGGCCGAGACATCGAATGGCTGACACAACAAAGCTACTGGCAAGGAAAAGCAGCTCTCTAATCTCGTTTCTCCTACCGTCTGCCACTTCGGATGTACCCTGTAGCGCTCACATCAATAGACAAGCCAGGATTGGTGCCCTGTACCGGCTGCTATCAGGCTTCCCCTATTCCGTATCGCCCGACTCATCTGCCCTCAGCGCCACACGCATGGGCGGCATGGCCAAGGCTCCCGAAAGTGAATAGATGAATGCAACCATGCGAACTGCTCCCCCTGTCGGGCGCCCTGACAGCTCAGTCAGCCATGTTGTGCACCGTGGATATAAAGTGCTATGAGCCCATCCACACATTTTCTTTCCTCACCACACACTCACTACTTAATACACCGGTCTTCACCGATTTCACTCGTTTTCAACGACCTATACTTAATACCTCAGCGTAATAATACCCAACCCCACAATCAAAATGAAGTCCTTTGCCATCGCTGCCTTCGTCGCCGTTGCGGCTGCTGCTCCTCAGTTCGTTCTCCCCAGAACATTTAGATTCCACGGACCATTACTAAACGTACTAGGTACGAGGTTGCTCCCCCAGCCTACAACACCAGCTCTGCGGTCGAGACCCCGGCCTACAGCACCCCTGTCGCCATCCCCTCCTACTCGGCTGCTTCTTCCAGCTCCGTTGAGTACTCTGCTACCACCGTCGAGTGCTCCGGTCCTACCGAGGTCCCCGTGGGACCCAGCTACACCTTCACCTACACCGGCTCTGAGACCACTACCTTGACTTTCTCCTACCCGGTCAGCGCCCCGGCCGGCGAGTACACCCCTGCTCCCGTTGCTCCGTCCGCACCGGCCTATCCCACCTCCAACGGCACTGTTCCCAGCGCGCCGTCTGCCTCCTACCCGGCTGGCACTGCGCCCGGCGCCCCCTCCGCCACTGGCAGCTACGCCGTGCCCTCGCCCTCTGCCCCGGCTACTGAGTTCCCCGGTGCCGCTGGCAAGACCGGTCTCTCCATGCTCGCTGTTGCTGGTGCCCTCGCTGCTTTCTTGTAAGCAGCTTCTCTGAAGATCTCTGGGCTTGTCTAGTCCTGGGGTTCGACGAGAAGAAGGGCGTCGGTGGTTTGAGGAAAAGGATTGTATTCTGCCATGGCTGATGACTGCTAGCGACTCTGCTTCATCGTGTGTACATGGCGGGGTTGGAGTTCTGGAGTCGTCGCCGTGAAACCGCACGCTCCTGCGCTGCAGCATTTCGATTGTACAATTTAATATTACGCTTGGTCGACGAGCTACTGCCAATGTTCAGCTCAGAGGAACCTGTGTGTGGTCTGGTGGATTCTCTTGTTCATAGACTTGCTACTTTTAGAAGTCGACAGATATAATTGACATGGTTTTCACCCTTAGCATCAATCTTGACCTTACTATGCTTCGACTCAGTGCTTTCAGGTCGTACATGTCATGCGGCTGCTGTAGGTTTTCGAACTTGGGCTTGATGATCAATTAAAAGTGCGACAGCAGTTCGATCGTAAGGCTGGAACATAGACTCACGCAGCTCACTGCTCACAGGGGCATAGTATTGACCTTGCACAGCGAAATTACCAAGACGCCACAGCGCTTGGTGCTTGTCCCGCTGCCACGCTCTCGTAGCGCCAACCTGCAGCCCGTCTGCGGCCTCGTTCTCGCTTACAGTACACATGTGCAGCAGCCACCGACGCCATCGGGAACGTTTCGTGAGGTCTTGGTGTCCCCTGGTTGCTCGTACGGGTATCCAGAGCTGACTCGGATCACTCCTGTCCAAGTGCTTTGCGATGCACAGTGGACATTGGGGAGAAGGTGTTGGCGTGCAGCGAAGCAATTGATTGGACGGACGGCGCAAGATCAATTGATAGGATCCATGTCAGCTACAACCGTAACATGTCCGCTACGGCACGCTTGCACCCTCCATCTCATCACCCTTATCACGCCGTTTAGATCCCGGTGCGGAGATTCGTTCGCGACTTCTCACCCCCAAACTTGCCATCCGCCGCTACCAGGCCGTACGTTCGCCAAGTTTCCATTTGCAGTGATTCGCCCGCAAAGCTCTTGTCCAACCGTTTCAGGACCCTTGCTTGTGCTGGCCTTGGGGCCACGGGACAACAACGGGACATAGGATGCTTTCCCTCGCGTGCGCGCTGGCTTCGCTGCCCAGCGTTTGATGTCTCCGGTCGGATGTCCGACGACGTTTATCTGGCAGGGATACCATGCTGTGTTTCGTGGGACACGCGACGCGAGGGGGCTTTCACGTTGTTGTACGAAACGGGCGTTGCCGTCTTATCCATGCATCGTCTTTCGCTAACTTCTACATGTGCATCATCCTGGGACAACGACGCCAATGCTCGACACGCTTCTGCCGAATGTCACTTTACCTGTTCTTTCCACGGCGATGACGGCCTACCTTTGGTCACTTGCGTTCGCGCAGTGACCAACCATACCTATGGTGACTACGGCGCGGAAGCATTCCGTACATACCGGAAGCTACCCCGCAAACCACTACTGCACCAGAACGATACAGTACATAGAGCGCTCTACAAAACGCATGCTTGTGAATGTCGTTTCCATTCTATCTGTGCAATTCTCTCAAAGTGTTCAATCACCATGTCAGTCCAAAAAGTCGCTCTCATCACGGCCAGTTCGGCTGGTCTAGGAGCTCAAGTAGCTCGTGTGCTCGCTCCTGATTTCCGCATTGTAAGCTCTACCACTCCCGATTGCTGCTTGACACACTTACTAACACTTCTAGGTCATAAACTATGCCTCTAATGCCTCGCGCGCGTCCGAACTAGTAGACGAGCTTTCCAAGATCCCAAGCACACATCCAAGCGAATCCTTACCGCGCTTCCACATTCTCCAAGCCGATGTCTCCTCGAAACAGTCCGTGGAAACCCTCGCGAAGGATGCAATCAAGACCATGGGTCGTCTCGACGTCGTTGTGTCAAATGCTGGCTGGACACGCATGACCAACTTCCTGAACATAGACGAGGCAAACGTAGATGAAGACTGGGACCGGTGCTTCACCATGAATGTCAAAACACACTTATGGCTCGCATATGCAGCAAAGGACGCTCTGGCTGAGTCCGAAGGGACCTTCATCACAACAGCCAGTGTCGCAGGTGTCAAGCCGTCGGGCTCCAGCTTGGCATACAGCGTCACCAAAGCTGCGCAGATACATCTTGCCAAAGGCTTGGCTGTCATATTGGCGCCTAAAATCAGAGTCAATAGCGTGAGTCCCGGGATGATGTTGACCGAATGGGGATTGAAGTTCCCGGCTGCGAAGAGGGAGAAAGCGATTGAGAATACGAAGCTGAAGAGACTGGCTACGGTGGAAGATGTTGCAGATCAGATTAGGACTCTTGCATTGAGTCGCAGTGCGACTGGGCTGAACGTGTGCATTGATGGAGGCTCGTCCATTTGAAAGCAGGTAGAAGTCGCTTGGCATTTCGATGTGGTACTATACATGAATCGTCCTTAGACTTTGCAAGATACGACATCAGTGTGCCGAGCGTTCTAGGGAGACAATGTCTTTCCTCATGGCACACAAACTATCGACAACATATAGTCCTGTGAGCTTCACGCGGTGCTGGATGATCTGATATTTCTTACAACAAGAAAGATGGGGAGGCTTCATCATGATATGCTTGATCATATATTGATTAGTTTACAGTACGCGGGACGTGGCCACGTTATCGCATCCAAAAGGCAAGGACTGCAATGCCTGCAACCTCGCCACTAACCCCGATTGTAAATGACTTGACCTTTCCTGCTATCTTACACGTTTATACATCACAAGGTATTGTTCCCCCTTGATATAGATGTCCTGTCTACCACGTTGTAGGAACTTGAGAGTACTCCTTACGGCTGATATCAAGATCGTCGAAGATACTATCGTTGCCGTGTAGATGCTCAACGCGCAGTTCGTCCTCGTGCTCCAGCTTCTCGAGCTCTTCTTTGGGAGTGTTCTTGTCATGCTTCTGATCCTTCTTGGTAGCTTCAACAGCCTTATCAGTGTGTTCACCGATGAGCAGGATCTGCGTGTTGGCGTAATCGAGATACTTCGGCTTTACCTCAGACCACGCAAGACCGCGGAATTCTTCGATGAATCTAAGGAAGTCAGCTCTGATGCCGGTATCACACTTCCGTGCTGACGTACTCCTTGGGAAATTCAGGGCCTTGCGGCAGATTTGAGTAGGCCGGACCCGGCCGCTCTGGGTTCTTGACACTTATGACGAAGCTGCCTTGGGATCGCAAGCCAAGGTCCTCTTGCACCTCTCCTAGTTCCGAAGGAATAGTAATGGCGTAGACAAGATGTGTTGAACGATCTTCCGTACGGGAAATGAAGTACACGCCTTCTGCGACGGTGGCGACTGGTTCGACGCGGCGTGTACCCTGGGTCTTTGTCTCGTACTCATTACCCTTGAAGAAGTTATCTTTGAGGTCTTGTATGGTTGTGTTCGCCTTCTCGACGAATGCCATGAAGCGGTCGTTGTGACTCTTGGGAAAGACCTTCTTCGGCAACGCCAGGAGGCGATTGTTCTCGAGGTCGGGAAGCGCTCCCTGGCCTGCAAATTGTCTAAGTCAACATGATCAGACGCGAAGGGTGCTCTCGCTAACCTAGCTTTGTCCCAATGGGCAGAGGACGGAGAACAAAATACCTATACAAAATCAGTGTGAATCAGGAATAGTGGTGATGGTACATATGATTGTCTTGACCAAGCAAGGAAGAGATCTCCTTCTGCCCGGAAGACCCATCCAGGTACCTAGGGGCTTGCCCACGTCCGTTGAAGATCACCGACACTGTCGGAGTCTTCGATGCCCACACGATTGCGAGTGAAGAAATACACAATTCCCTTCTCGAGAATGTTCGACGCAATTTTCTTCTCGCGCTGGGAAGATTCCTGCACCGGGTCATCATTCGCTGTTGTCTGTTTAGTATCGTCGCCACCGTTATTCTCGTTGGTCTTTTCGGCTCTCGCTGTCTCCTCTTTGGGCTCAGTATTTGTCTTCGCTGGCTCTTCACCCTGCTTCTCGTCGCCATCATCGGCCGGGGTTTCTTTCATCCCAGTATCCACATCAGGGTTGCGGGGCGGATCTTCAGTGTTGTCGCCTGCTAGGGACTCTTCAATAGTGGTCTGCTTCGCAGCTTTGCGGCTGCCCTTGGGCGAGCTGGTGTCGGCCTTCCTCTTGGATCCAGCTGCCGCGTTTTCCTTTTCCGGGCTGGAGCCACTGCGCGCTGATGCTCGTGTACTTGGCATACTGGGTGGCGACAGGTAAGTGATCGTTAGATGTGTGAAGTCGATTGCTTCGGCACGAAACGTAGATAGATGTGAAAGTACGAGCGATGTATCTATGTAGGAGGTAAGTCAATTTTTGCCCACGTTTGGGTTAACAATTGCACTTCCTAGCGCGCCGTCTGCAACGCGACAGTGACGCGTAGGTAACGGTGACGTCATTCATGGGAGACATGCCGACGACACTTGTGAACGACAGCGAGAACATCATGGAGAATGACTGATGCAGATTCTCTAGGACATACATCGTATGGGAACGAGACTGCAAGGCGCAGTGCCTCCCCATTACGTTGCTTATCATTTGTTGTTGAGCTTCTCGCTCACAGCCTCGCTGCGTTGCAGTGTTCTGATCATCTTCAACGGTACATAATATCTTCTGGTACACCTTTCAAGCTTAGCGGCCAGGTAGCAGAGCATCAACCCGAACGCGATAGGAAGCTTTGCATGCCCTCGGCTATCCCTTCTGCGCTTGGCCTTGGGGCACAAACTTCTGGGGTGAATCCAAACTCTTCTATCAGGTAATCGCGGGTGGTCGGCCCGATTGTGACAATCGAGACGTCCCTTGGGGTGGCGCTCGATGCTGTAGACTTGCCCGGCCCAGGACTCAGAAGTCCCAAACTTTCCAGCATAGCTTGACAGCCGGTAGGTGAAAAGACTACTACCCACTGCCGCATCTTGCCCAAGACTGCATTGTTCTGCCAGATCGACGTGAAGTTCGACTTGAAAGACTGCATCTCACCGGTCTCGTAAATTTCCAATTCCTGCACAACCAACCTCTGTCCTGTGGGCAGGTCCGGGGACTGGAGCGTTTTCGGTATGACGTCCCGTCTCTTTTCACCAACAAGGAACAAGACATGAGGTTTATCGTCGCCCTCGTATAGCTCGTTGTAATGGTCTAGTATGAATTTTGCAAGAGCCTGGCCATTCCCCGTCTCTTCGCCTACTATGGGACAATGCAAGTTGATTGACTTCAGGCTGCGTGCGGTAGCCGGACCTACAACGTACAGTGGCATGTGCTTGGGGAGCAAGGCCTCGAGAAGATGGCTATCCTTCCTGTTCCTTACGTTCTCCACGATTTGCGCGAATGCTTCCACGGCGCGCTGAGAGGTGAAGATGATAGCACCATACTTGGGCCGCCCGCCGGGATGGACACCAGCAAAGTCGCCCTTTTCAATGTGCTGCTGAACTTGGTTGAGTGCATCTTGCTTGAAACTGTGCTCCAGGACGGGCACGAAGACGGGCTCATATTTGCCGTCGTCCAAAGCGGTAAAATACTCGTCGTAGGCGTCGGTCGGCGTAGATTTGGTTTTGAGCAGTAGCAAAGGTATTTTCTCTTGATCGTTCCGCGGTTTATCGGCCATGCTGGGGCAGATGTAAGCGAGTAAGTGGGCGAGACCGCTGGGGTGGGCTGCGGGTAAAATTGCCCTGCCCGTGCGCCGCGCCGAAGCCTGCGAAACGTGGTTCGTGGGTGAATATTGAATACCTTGGTTCAGGGTCCCTACATAACCTCGCCTCGCACACTCAATCATCCATCGTTTAGTCCCACTCAACCGCGAGTGCATCTCGGCAGCGACAGACATGGCCGACACCGCCGCAGCTCCCGCCGTCTCGAAGGGCGAGACCGATGCGAAGCAGCAATTCGTGCGCCCCGAGAAGCCCGACGAGACCGTTTACAAGGACCACCTTTACAAACTGGAAAAGACCCATGCTGATTCACAGGCCAAATTCGTAAGCAGTTTGCAGTTCTTTTTCCTCTGGCATTGTCCTTCTGCACGTTCTTGGTGTTGTTGCACTCTTCATAATGCTGTGATGCGTGCGCGTGCTCGAGTCACGTCTCCTGCGTGTATTCGTTCCAACCGCCTGTCTGCTGCGGGCGCTACATACAGCCAACACACATGCTAATCATTGTAGAACGCCGCAAAAGCAAAGCTCGACAATGCCCGCCCTAACAACAAGGATTCGCCGAACGCTGTACGCCAGCAAGAGCTCAAGGCGGAGCTCACCAAGATCCGTCAAACGCAGCAGGGCCAAAAGAGTTCGCGTACGGCCGTCCTAGACAAGATCAAGCGCCTCGACGAGCAATTGAAGGGCCGCATCGGCGAGCTCAAGACGGCCAAGGGCAAAGTGAACTTCAAGAGCGTTGAGGATGTTGACCGCGAGATTGCGCGCCTTCAGAAGGAGGTAGACACCGGACGCATGAAGATCGTTGACGAGAAGAAGGCACTCAATGAGATTACGAACCTCAACAAGGCCCGCAAAAACTTCTCGGGTTTCGACGCGCAACAGAAGTCGATCGACGATCTCAAGGCGCAAATAGCTGAGCAGAAGAAGCTCCTCGACGACCCCGAGCAAAAGGCTCTCAGCAACAAATATACTGAGCTTCAGGATGAGCTGGACAAGCTCAAAGCGGAGCAGGACGGGGCTTTCAAGAACATGAAGACTCTCATGGAGGCTCGGGATAGGGCGCGTGAGGACCAGCAGGCTAAGTTCCAAGCCATCAAGGAGCACAAGGACAAGTACTACCAGCAGAAGCGCGCGTTTGCTGAATATGATTTCCAGGCCCGCAAGGCCCGTCAAGAGCGCAAGCGACAGGAACAAGCAGAGTACCAGGCCAACAAACGGAAGGAAATGGCTGCAAAACGTCTTGAGGAAGCCAGCGCTCCTGCATACCAGGATGAGATCCTCGCCTCGGAGGGCTTGATACGCTACTTCGATCCATCGGCACTGCCCGCGAAGGAGACGGCAACGACCAGCAAGTTTGCTGCTTCTGCCCAGCGGACTGTCGACGACTCTGGTTTGAAGGGAACCCGTCTTTCTAAGAAGGGCGATGATGAAGAGAACTACTTTATTGGTACCAGCGGAAAGAAGAATAAAAAAGGACGGAAAGCCGCTGCCCCTCCATCTGAGAAGTTCAATCTGAACATTGGTATCCTCGATGAGCTCGCCAAGGTTGGAGTGAACCCGCCGTCCGGCCAGGCAGATGTCCCCGCCACCGTCGAGAAGCTGAAGGAGAAGCTTGAGAAGTGGAAGGCTGAGCAGGACGCAAAGACTAAGGAGGTACGTAACTATCCGTTAGAGCATCGAAAGTTCCACGAAACTTCGCGAACATGTACTCGGTGTGTGTAGGCCAGCGATGTACTGTGGAAAAGCAGACTGTGTACGAGTCGGCGCCCAGACTAGGCATTGCTTTGCATGCAGTTTTCTTATACTATCCTTTTTGGGGTACTGCAGGAGGATGTGGCCGGCAGGGAGCTTCCAGAAGAATCGCCGCGCACTGCACAATGCTAGTTGGACCATCACGCTGACCTCCTGTTAGAACATCGCAAAAGCGCAAAAGGAAATTGACCGCTTGGAGGCTGAGGAGGCCGAGGGTGTGATAGACAGTGCGCGTAAGCCAGCCGAGAAGAACCAGGCTGTCAACGGCGGCCCTGTTTCGGCGGCAGCCGAACTTCAACAGGAGAAGGCTGCAGAAGCCGACGTGGCTGAGGAGCTCGAGAAGGCGAAGATTGAGGACAACGAGGCTCCCGAGTCGTAAGAAGCTCTGCACCCATCATCTTTATGCTTTATCCAGTAGCTGGACAGTCACCGTACTATGAGCATAACGGGGTTCTAAAAGTCGCAAATTGCTTACAGCACCCATCGAATCGGACCTCTGGTTGGTCCTGCTTCATCCTTTCGCAAGCGTATTCATGCTGCAATGTCAGGTGGTATATTATTTGGACTGTAGGATTGCTGCAATCTACAACTAAATGACGAAGTAGACGGCTAGACCTAAATAAAACTACATTATTCGAAATCTTCAACCTGAAAGTGCCGGCTGTATAACGTGCGCACAACGTGGTATGAGGGCGTCTTACTCTCCCAAGCCCCACATGTCCCAAAACGTGTGCCACGATTGCGAGAGCAATCATGGTATGTAGTAGATCGTGATTACCCCAGAATAGGTGGGGTTCCTGAGCTGTGGAACGTAACAACGGAAGCTTGACGTCATGGACTAACAATCATAAGTAAACGCGACTTCGCGCTCTTATCCGCTCTGCCCCTCACGACAACTTCGCTCGATTAATTATACAACTCCACTCAGGTATGTACAATCTCGTTCGGCGTGTGCGCCTGCCTTCGACCGTGGACCGCTGCATCCGAGCAAGCTACAGTTGCAGTCGAGTTAGTCCTGTTGGTCAGGCGCAGCGAACCTCACTGCATAATCACTGGCTAATGCTCTGTAGGTAGTCTCCATAGACCCAATCAATCTTTTCCTGCATCGAAACCTCAGTCGTCATCCATGTCGTCCTTCAGTAATGCAGACACGGGCAGCAAGCCCGCCGACCCCTACACCTCGCAGAACAAGCAGGATCCTTCTCTCAAGGAAAAGGTCGAGGATCTCTTCAGCTTCATCGACAAGACAAAAATCTGCTTGATGACTGCGCAAACCGCGGGAAGCGATCTGCTCACGTCGAGAGCCATGGCTCTGGCAGCAAAGGTATGGTACCCATGTAGTCACGCGACATGACTTACGGTACTAACGTAACGCAGGAGGGCAATGGCTTCGACCTTCTCTTCCACACTAACACCGAGTCCGGCAAGACAGATGATCTGAAGACCCACCCCTCCATCAACATCGGCTTTATCAACAACTCCGGCGAGTGGGCGTCCATTTCGGGCCATGCCTCCATCGAGACCGATCGCAACGTCGTCAAGAAGCACTACTCACCCGCCCTGAAGGCTTGGATCGGTGATCTCGGTGACGGCAAGCACGATGGTGGCCCAGAAGATCCACGCATTGGCATCATCCGTGTGAAGGCTAGTACGGCGACGTATGCTGTTTCGAACAGTACAACGCTCGGAAGCTTTGTTGAACTGGCCAAGGGTGTTGCAACAGGCCAGCCACCTAATGTGAATAAGTTGCGGGAGCTTACGGAGGCGGAGATCTCGCAATGGAAGGCTCAGTAGGAGCGTCATGGGTGGGAAGACGAAGCATGTACATATGCTACAGATGAATGAGAAAGTCTCATGTGTAATGCATCATGAGAGCAGACCTTGAAATCCAGTCATAGTAACTACTCAAACCTTGATCTGTGACGTTTCAGCAACACTTCCGGGGTGGAAATACTATAGCGACTCTTACTGTATAACTAATCTTCAACTGTTACGGCATGCCCACTTGCCTGTAAGCAACGACGACTCCCGAGACATTCGTCTCTTCACAATGGACGCAAGTTCTCGGATAATCCACCTGTTATGTGTTGATCCAGAATTTTTCATACAGAGACCAAGCGCATAGGTATATTAGCAATACCGTTCTGGCACAGTTTGGCCTCCGCGATCCATGTTTTCAGAGATCGCATGGGAAGGTTGCGTCCAAGACACTCTCGTATCCTCATCTACCCGCTGCCCAGGTGTCATCTAGATCACGGCAAGTCATTCAACGCAGAAAGCCAGATATGTCCCTTCCCATTGAATTCACCTGATCCTCGAGTCCCCGTTTCTTCCGCTCCAGTTGCCTCACTTCTTCCTCTTCACGTCGAAGATCCTCTCCGGTCATGACAGGCGCCACAATCTCCGCCTCCCCTGGCTCTTGATCGACATATTCGCGTGACCGGTTAAGCTTGCTCAATTGGGTTGTTTGTTCTGCAATACGCGACTCATAATAGTCTATCGACGCTTCGAGTCGGCTATGTCGCTGACGCATAGAGGTAATTCGATCGTGCGCTCCAGGTATTGGACTGCAATTATTAGCCCCACATGACGCTAGACTTGCGACACCACATACTATACGCCCAGTAGCTTCTCAGCTCCCTCCAGCAGTGTTTCCACATCTATGTCATTCTTGTTGCCGCCATCGTATGCTCGGTATCCAAGGCCGCTGCCAGCCCCACCTCCACCTCCTTGTCGTATTCGCTCGACGAGCTCATTACCCAGAACAGCCGCAACGGCCGTGTTTCTCTTGGGTGCTCTCATGGCATTCGCGCCTCCTCCAGCGATACCCGCGGCGGCGCCGGTGGGGTTGAATATCGTGTTACGTCTGTTCGAACCCCCGACAGATTCCTGAGCTTTGGAGGCTGCAGCGGCCGGCGGGACAGAAAAAAGCGCTCTCTCGTGTGATTCTGTATCGCGGATCAAACTCGTAATATCGTGAGACTGGAGAAGCGCGTTTGTGAATATCTTCGGCGGGGGAAACCTGGTACATGAGTTAAGAGTGAAGGTTCAGAGGCTTGAAACGTACGGTAGCTCGGCAATGGACTGCGCACAGAGCGAAATCTGTTCCAAGTGCGCGTCGAGGAGCGACATGGCTGACATGTGTGATCTATCTACTGGACTGTTCGAATGCGGCGTGTTGGTTGCGTAGGTCTGTAAATACGGTCGGGGAAACGCTAACCCGCTCCGACGATACGACGATACGCCGCCGGCAGCTACGACCTAAAGAGCTCCCGCCTCACCTGCATCATCACCCCAACATCTGCTCATTGCCCCTCCTTCTATCTACTCTCGATCGCCACCCGTACTTTCTCCCGGTCCCGCGAATTGACGCAGATCAGCAGCCATGGCGGAGAGCATGGAAGGCGTCGTGACGGAGGTCGAGCAGCCAAACACCGAGAACGTGGAGGAAAAGACAGTCTCTGGTAAGCCCTCATGTACAACGCAGAATATCCAGCATGCATCTTTTCACCTGCGCTTGCGGCTTCGGCGGGCTGCCGCCGCAGACCGGTCGCATTTGTCCGGATGCGATGCGCGCGTACGCTTCTCGACCACATTGGGAGACTAACCCGGCTGTTGCAGAGATTCGCTCCAACTTCGCCCTGCTGGAGCGCGCCGTCGCCCAGTTTGATACCCGGTTTACACTGAGAGCACTCCGCTCAATATCGTCGCTCCGAAAGAAGCTCACCGATCGCGTGCTATGTACGGTCATCGTTGTGACGTACTCGGCGAAGAACCCCACCGCGCGGCTACTTATCCAGGCGGTGGGGATGGAGGCCGAGGATCTCAAAGCTGTGGCAGACCAACACAAGGATGCGGTGCAGGCGCTGAAGAATAGCACCAAGGAGCCATTACCGGAGGTGGATGTTTACATAGGCATTCTACTTCAGGTACGTACATGTATGAATAGGGTGGAGATGTTGGTGTCTTGCTCCAAGCAAGGCTATCTACGTGGTTGAGGCAGCGGATGACGTGTTTGGTATCTGCTGCGACATGATCATGCTTTGCACATGTGGCAACTTTTCTCTTGCTTTTAGCTGACTTATCCAGGTGTACCTTTACGACCAACAAGACTATGAAGAGGGCGCCGAATTCTCCACTCAACTAGTAGACAGGATTCGGGAGCTGAACCGGCGGACACTGGATTCCCTAGCCGCGAAAGCGTACTTCTACTTCTCGCTCTTCCATGAGGAGCTCGACCCTAAACCGCCTTCCAAACAGTCGCAGGTCATTACCATTCGAGGGAAGTTGCTCGCGGCTCTCCGCAGTGCCGTGCTCCGAAAGGATCTGGACACTCAGGCTTCGGTCACCACATTGCTCCTTCGTAATTACCTCTCCACCGCCGACATAACGCAAGCCGATCTGCTCGTTGCGCAGACACAGTTCCCCGAGAATGCACCAAACAACCAAGTCGCCAGGTATCTCTACTATCTTGGTCGCATAAGGGCCATTCAATTGTCATACACCGACGCACACGAGCACTTGATCAGCGCTACCCGCAAAGCACCGTCCAACTCCGTCGCGGCAGGTTTCTACCAGGCCTCGATGAAGCTCCTGATAGTAGTAGAGTTGCTCATGGGTGATATTCCAGAACGTGAGCTGTTCAGCCAGCCCCGTCTTGAGCGTACTCTGGAGCCATACTTCCGCTTGGTCCAGGCAGTACGCGCTGGCGACCTACCAAGCTTCTTGAAGATTGTCCAAAACTCCGCAAAGGCCTTCCACCGCGATGGTACTTACACTTTGATCCTGCGTCTCCGCCAAAACGTCATCAAAACCGGAATCCGCGTGCTCTCGCTCTCCTACTCGCGTATTTCCCTACGAGATATCTGCCTGCGCCTCGGGCTTGAGAGTGAGGAGTCGGCAGAATACATCGTTGCGAAGGCGATTCGCGATGGTGTCATTGAGGCTTCGATTGATCACGAGAAGGGCTTCATGCAAACGAAGCAGGCCGGCGATATCTACGCCACGCGCGAGCCCGGCGAGGCATTTCACGAGCGTATTCGCGCCTGCTTGACACTTCACGACGAATGTGTCAAGGCGATGCGCTACCCAATGAATCAGCATCGGTTAGAGTTGAAGAATGCTCAGGAGGCCAGAGAGCGGGAGCGGGAGCTTGCAAAGGAGATCCAGGAGGGTGATCTTGATGATGACGATGCGGCGGGCGACTTTGACGGTTTGTAGATGACTAGATGGCGGCGCTTGGCCGGCTCGGACTCAACGTTGTCTTGGGTGTAAGATAGTCGTCTCTAGCGAACATCGATGGATCGGCCTGCTGAAGCAGCAAGCATAATGAAGCATGTTATCACGAGTACTGAAATTTACAATGCCTGCGTAGCTCTCGCTTGTAATTCGTCAATAACATCCAGCTAGTCCAGCTGGTTCCCATGCACTTTAGCATGCTTGCAGCAATCTTTACGGTCGGTGTGATGCAGGACATCGTTTCCAGCAAGCTATCTCTTGGGTCCTCTTCCTTGCAGGCCATAATGTTTCCTTCTGTAATGCCTTTACAACATTCTCGGTAATATAATGAGACATTGGAATGTGGACATCCCAAGCTAAAACGCCAAGTCTGCCGAACGCAGATCAAGCACATGGCGCACTAGCCTCATCCGTAAATCTCCGTGAATGAAGCTCCGCCCCGCGTCACCACCCATAGTCCCCGCATCAACAGATAACAGTAGCATATAACAGTGCAAAAAATGCTATATTCGCGCCTTTAAACATGCTTCGCGCTTACCAACATGTAAGTCCTACTTAAACTAGCCTGCTAATCTGAGGAAGGATCAGACTAACAGATTGTCTATAGGATTGATGTACCGCGACGTCTGCGCCGTGCTATCCTTCTCAACGACCTCGACCTTGTGAAGCGCATCGTGCGCAACAACCCCTTGTACCTACAGAACCCGGACTTCGACGACAAGAGTAATACAAGCTTGCATCTCGCGGCGAAGAATGGATTCACCGCGATTGCGGTACGTCATGCCTTCGTGGCCTATCGTTCCCGAGGGGGAGGCAGGAGCTTATACGAGTGTGATGACAGGAATTCCTTGTTGGAGCCGGCCACGAAAACGAGCTTGTCAGCCGCAACAACGAGCTCGAGACGCCGCTCATGCTGGCAGCCATGGCAGGCAAGGAAGAAGTCGGCGTGATGCTGGCAAAGCGGTTTCCAGGATGTATTGCGTGGCAGAACAGAACTGGGCTGGACGCCGTACGTGTTACCCTCTCATCCATCCCTTTAGTACCGCACATCCTAGCTAAAACCCAAGCAGCTCATGCTTGCCTGCAAAAGCGGCACAGGCACCCTTCACCTCATCCCTACGTTACTCCTCCACGCACCCCAGATCCTCACCTCCTACGACCACGTCGGCAACACGGCGCTGCATCACGCCTCCGCTGCCGGCGAACTCAAAGCGCTCCGCATGCTCCTCCAGTATGGCGCCAATCCGCTTGCCTCAAACGCTTACTCCTGAACCCCCGTCCACTACTCCGCGACGCCCGCAGCAGAAGCATACTTCAAGACGCTGATCATCGAATTCGAGAAGAAGAAGGCTGAGGGTAAGAGACTGGAGAAGGAGCGCGAGAAGCAGAGGACGGCGGGCGTGAGGCTGGTGACTGACCAGGAGACAGTAGGTGTAGATGTGGGTGGAGAGAGACAGAGAGCGAGAGATGATGCGACGATTGCGGGTCTTATGGATTGGAGCCCACTGGAGAGGAGGAGGGCTATGACGCCTACGGAAGGTGTTAGAGCCGGACCGTGGCCGTTCACACAGTCTGGTGGCAACAGGCCGAGGGCGGAGAGCGGCGAATCATCATGAGAATATTGATTTGCGGCGTTGTATATCTGGATATAGGGCGTTTAGGAGTTGCTCAAGGCTAGGGGGTCTTCGTATAGAGCTCTGGAGCTGTGAGGCGTGTACGAGTGATCTCCTCTTGATAGCCTGTACAGTAGCAGCATCGGCAAGTGTCTAGCGAGCACAGAACATGAAGAACGGGTATCAGATTCCATTGTCCTGTCCGATCAACTGCACGTCGACCACCTACCTAAGATCATAAATGTTCAGCCTGGGATGCAGGCAGTCCGACTCAATCGCTGATGCCCACCCAATGAAGCGCCATGAGGCATAAAATATCCCACCCAAATGAAGCCCAATCTGACGAAATCAAATGACAATGAACAATCAAAACAAACGCCGTGATGCCCAAACACCCCTCGCTATGCAGAAGATCCAAGCCTAAACGATGACTTCGAAAGCGGCGAAAATTTGGAACAGAATCATATGGAGACTAGTCGTCCTCAAATCCAGCGTTGAACTGAGCCAACATATCATCTTCCAGATCTTGGTCATTGTCCCCGGCGAGGTCCGTACCTCCGCCCTGGGGATCAAATTCATCACCTTGGTCTTCTTCAGGTCCCGTCGTCTCGGGACTAGGCAGGCCCGAAGACTCTTTGTCTGCGTTGACCACATTCGTCAGCGACGTGACTCGTTCCATGGTGCGCCTTTTTCGTTTCTGCAACCTGGACGTACTGTTGACGCTAGAATCGCTGTCCCCTGCCTCCAACTCAGCATCAGACTCCGTGCCCCTCTTCCTCTTCCGCCGGACGGCTTTGGTACCGTTGGCCTCTGTGTTTGCGCTGTTTGTGGAATGTACGCTTTCTGAGTCGGAGGCCCGAGAACCTTCGGAGTCCGATTCATTCTCGAACTCCTCGATCTCCGCTTGTATTGCGTCCCAGTCGTCATTGGGCATGTCGAATATAGATAATGGCGACTTGGCATCATCTTCGTCGGTCCCATTGATGCTTTCTTCCTCTTCCAGCTCTTCTGCAGGCGCTGGGGTCCCACGCTCATCATCCACATCGATGTAGTAGGCCTCTTCCTCAACGTGTTCCCATCGGGTACAGCATTCGGTCATCCATTGGATTGTCACAATCTGTATGTTGCCTCCATCGTGAAGGATCCGCGCTGCCTTTTTCACTTTCGATGTCTTCCGGTCTGGGTTCGCGATGACATGTGTCGTTCGTTTGTCAACGTTGAGAGCTATCTGCGCACCGAAACTCTTGACCCACAGCGCGAAGTCGGAGCTTGTTGTTGTTAGCTTTAAGACAGTTGTGAGATCTGATTCACTTACGTTTCAACATCCATGCCTAGCGGTATTATGCCGGAGAATACAATGACGCATGTAGCAAGAGTCTCACTTTTGATGCGTGGCATAATGTAGGCGATGTCAGGCACCATCCCCTCGAGACGCGGTTTCCTGGGGCTTTTCTCCCCCTTGAGCTCGGCAACGCGACTACCTCTAGGCTTCACTATTGACCTCTGGTATTCATCATAGAATGCCTCATACACGCGCCGCAAGTTCTTTTCAACGACTTCCAAGCCATCGTCGCTATTGTTTAATATAGCACGGTGGTGTTTGTGGTGTTCAGTGGACTGTATCTCGCTATGCTCGGGAATGTCGGATCTCGCGGCTTCCTCCTCGTCATCTTCTTTCTCAAGCGTAAGCTGTTGTTGCAATAAGGGTCGCTCAGTTTGTTGAGCAACAATGATTTTCTCTTGTTCTCTCACACGCTCTTCGAGAGCTTCTTGACTTTCTCCAGCGCCCATAGCGATCATTCGCTCTTCCAGATCATTTTCGACCCCGTTTGTTGTGTCTCCCGAATCTGAATTCACAGGTTTAGGTGGGAGGGGTTTCCCGGCAACAGAAAAAGGAATCCCTTCAGAATCAACTCTGGCTTTATTTTCGACCCTGTCTTTGGGAGTGGTCGCAGGAGCGGTCGCAGGAGCAGGTACCTCTAGCTGCTTGGGCAAGAAGCTAGCATTGATGTCACCCGCACCGGGGAAGAAGTTGAACACCGGAACGCGGACTAGATAAGGGCTGTAATTCCAAACATCCGCTCTGTCGTCGATGATGACCACCATGCCAGGGTTATTTGGGAACAACCGATGCAAACTCTTGGCCTTGTCTGTACCGTTCTCGTCGCGGCTCAAGATGCGATCGCCAAAGTATTTGCGGTCCGGATCGATTATCTTGGCCACAGCCTGCGCATAAGCGCGGGTTGCCATTGTATAGATATGCATCTCGTACAGCTGAGACATGTTATCAAAGAAGTCCTTTAGCCCTGGGCGTTTCTTGACGTAGTACCAGTTCGCGGCAATGTGGGCAACGTTGTCGTCGGCCAGCTGGAAGCCCTCGACATCTTTGACAAACTTGTAGTTCGGATTCGTCGGGTCGTCCTTCCACTCGGCGATTGTGCGCTCGCAGGTTGTGTGGATGACGGTCTGGTCGAGATCGACAATCAGGGTCAGCTTCTTCGCTTCGAGCAGGCGCGTTTTTGCAGCTTCTTCGGCCTTCCTAGCTTCCTTGTGGCTGACAAGCAGTGCAGTGTTGTCGTGCGTCATGTTGACGGTTGCGCGGGTGATGTCGAGCTTCTCGGTCAGGTAGTTGACCTCGGTCATGTCCTTGCCGCACATGGTGCACAAGCCTCCGAACTGCTCTTCGTGGGTGCATGGCTCTGTAATCTCAAGCAGGAGGGTGCTAGCAACTTGTTAGAAGTGGTCGAGGGGAGGGAATGACGCGGGGCCTACCCTGGTCTGGATACCACCTGATCCTTCTTGATGTGCCATGTCTCAATCTGACCGTCTACCGGAGCCTCGAAGCTGGCGAAGAATTTATGCAGAACTTCTTTGGTGTCGCCCCATTTGTTCGTCTCTTCCCGGAGGCTCTCGAACGAGTAGTGGAAGAGCGGTTGGAAGCGGGCGACGTCGTCGCCCTGCTGCTTGGCAATGTCGGTGACGGTGATGGGATAGTGCAGGCCATTGGGCGCGCCTATCTTCATGGGCTCGGTGTGCGTGTCCGAATCCATGGCGACGAGCTGCGTGGGCTAACGATGGATGGCGGCGCATTCGGTACGCGGGAGCTCTGAGGTTGGAGTGGAGGAGCTCGGACGCAGGAGCTTGGGGCTTGTAGCGAAGCGAGCAATGATGCACAGCTAGCTAACGGGCGCCCGCGCAGCCGAGTGCAGCCAGAGAAGCAGATGGGCGGGTGCGTGGATGCGCGTGGGGGCGACGCGACGGTCGAGGGACGGTGGGTTGTGGTGGGCAATGCGGCTCCCGCAGCGCACCAAAAGCTTTGTGCAGCTTGGAAAGAGGGGCGTCAGTTCCTTTTGTAGTTGGGCCGGAGACCCCTGGCCTGCAGCCATCCTAGCGGGCCGCCTAGGCTAGTCCATCAGCGTCTTTGGCACGCGACGCCCTCGACGGCTTTCAGCATGCAGACAAAGGAGCATCTGTCGCATAGCTAGCGAGTAAGAGACACACGCTGGGCGACGAGGCGTGGTCGAGTCGAAAGAGAATGGCTCCAAGGCAACCGCGACCGCCCGCACCCCATCTGACGTATCAAGCAAGCTGCGGGCACCCGAGGCATTCACCGCAGCTGAGCAGAACTGGCAAAGGCAAGCAACCTGCGCATTCGTCTCAAAGTATCCTCGTGTCAATCGAGCCTCCTATTATGCAACTCCGCGCTCAAACCATGCAAAACCGGTCCCTCTGTGAAATGCCCGCCTTGCACCGGCAGCCTGTGCATACCAGACGCCCATGTTACAGATCAACAGTCTAATAGAAACAGCGAAAAACGCTGCAAAGAACTCAAAGGGGAGCACACACGGCTCCTAGTCAGCCTGGTGCTGTTGCGACGACATGACCATGCCGCCCAGCGCCAAAGTTGCCGGTCCCGTCTCCGACCCATCCGTGACTTGCTCATGCATCCCAGACATGGCTTCGAGAGGAAGGTCAAGGTCTTGCACGTCGCCCTCATCGTCAATCAGAGTCCAGTCGGCGTCCACCTCACCAAAGTGGTCCTCCTCCTCTGCTCGTTCGGTCTGCCGACAAGACAGAGCTTTGGCTCGGTCAAGCTCGCGGTAGATCGTTTGTATGGCGACCTGGGTACCGTTCTCCTGTTGCAGACATGTTAGAACCAAGACTGCATGAGAGGGGGCGCACCCTTACCTTCCGGATCTTGTTCCCAAGGATCCTGGCCTTGACCTTCATCCGTTCGCTGTTGGTTGCCTCCCACAATGCTTTGCCCAGCATCTTGGTGTTGATCCTTTTCAGGTACGTACCTACACCAAGGTCTTCCACGCGCGTGGCAAAAAAGAATTGATCTCCGAAAAAAGGCTTGATGATAGTCGGCTTTCCTGCTCGAAGACTTGCCCCAGTAGTGCCCGAGCCGCCGTGGTGAACAACGGCGTCCATTTGCTTGAACAACCAGTCATGCGGCGCAGCGTCGATCCTGAAAATTTCAGGCGGAAGTGGAATTTCGGCTTCAGATGCCGCCTTGGAGGTAGCCTTGTCACCCTGCCATTTGTCTGACCAACCTTTGGAGAGGACACAGCGAACATCTGCGAGCTGTACCGCTTCGATTATGGTCCTAGTGAGAGCAGC
This sequence comes from Didymosphaeria variabile, assembly GCF_027946475.1. Taxonomy (NCBI): domain Eukaryota; kingdom Fungi; phylum Ascomycota; class Dothideomycetes; order Pleosporales; family Didymosphaeriaceae; genus Didymosphaeria; species Didymosphaeria variabile. The sequence continues at coordinate 2,090,224 of NW_026611627.1, read as the reverse complement.
CGGATCTTGAATTACAATGGATCCAAATCCGATGTAGACCAGCTTTTTCTCGTCGCCTCGGGCCTTCTCGATGAATTGACGCAGGTCGTCTGGCGGCTCGTACTTGTCGGCCTCATCCAGGAACCAGTATCCGGTGACGCGGATCCAGTCGGGCCAGTCGCATGGCGGGGGCACAACATGCGGGCTGAAGTTATATAGGAATGGTCGCTGATTCGCCTGCATCCTGGCCTGCGACGTGGTACGCAGCTTGAGCTGTTCCCGACGCCACCTGTTCATCTGGCCGGCAATCGCAACCCAGAATACCTTGTCGATGGTCAGATATGTCATACTATTCCAAGCGCCGCCCATCTTGTTCGGTCCTACTGCAAAGGCATGTGGATAGGCTCGAGTCCGTGTCCAGGGCATCGTGAAGGCCCGGAAGTATGGGATCTTCAGAGCTTCGGCGATGTGGATTCCAACCATGGCGGATGGACTCTCGATAAGAACATCGGCCCCCTGACATGCTTTCCAAGCTGTATCGCACAACTCGTCTAGCCAACCCCGGAACGTCGAGTTTGTCTCTTTGAGAAACCCGTAAGAAAACATCCCGTGCTGTACGCAGATGCGCATGAGCTCGGCAGGATCACCAGCTACGGGGGCGAAGCCAATGCCATGTTTTTTAACCCAATCTTCGAACATGGCGTGGGTGGCGATGGTGGGTTGATGCCCCTCCTTGATTAGTGCTTTGCAGAGGGAGATGTAAGGTTGAACATCGCCACGGGATCCAATCGTCAGGCAGACTATATTCAAAGGCTCGGACGGCTTAAAGTCCACGATCGAAGCTAATGGGTCGTCGAAAATGAGCGGGATGCGATCAAGCTCTGCTACGGGTGTAGTCGGTATATTAACGTCCCCCTCGGCGGTATCCCGTGCTGCCTGGAGCAGGTCATGCTCCGCCTTGGCCGCTTCATCCTCGCTGTCCACACCATCAGATGATTGCTCTTCTTCGATGTACTTGGTGCTCTCCAGGATGCGCAAAATCGAGATGGCGCACTCGTCGCGATGTTCGGCTTTGGCAAATTCAAAGAAAAGCTCTTCGTGCCCTCGAATAACGACAACCAGTCCGTGATAGCCCATCCTGAAGCCCTTTTCCTTGTTGATCGTTTCGATGTCCCGCATTGGCAGAATGATCTACACGAGTAAGTCAAGTCACAAAGCCAACGCAAGGCGTTACGTACCTTGGTCTTCACAGTAGGCACAAGACTTCGGAAACAGAAGGAGCGATCGCTGATGTAAATTTTCCCGTAATTGGGAAGGATGCGTTGCAGGTAAGCAAAGTAAGAAGACTGAAGTTGTTCATTGGGCAAGGCGAAGTGCTCCTGAAAGTGCTGCGCTGCCTTAGCAGCATCCCCGTCTTCTTCAGGATCGTGCACCCGGTCGTTGGGCTGCAGTCCGTCCGCCACATTGTAGTGTTTTCGACCGCCGGCTAGCATCCCAGATACCTTCTCGTAGTACCCCATGGACTCGGTAGAAAGTAGGGTACCCATCTTCTTTGACCGGGTGCGTAAGAAACCTGCTAAGCCGGCAGCTTTTTGAAGTGGATATGACGCGATGTCTTGGAGTGCAGTTGACGAAGTAGACAAGCGTGTGGTCGTCGCCTCTGGGTCGTTCTCGATGTCGGATTTATGTATGCCTGTCTGCGCGGGGCCTGTGCCGCTAGTGTGTTTGCTCAAATGGCGCGATGGCTTCGAGTGAAAGTGTCGCCTACCTGACGAACGCGTCGTATCCTGTGAATCTCGTGCGAGATCATCAATTCTTTCAGACGTAGTGGCTTGGCCAGTGTGAATTGTTGGGGCGCGAAATACATCTGAGCGGTCGAGGATTTGACTTGCAGACGCATTGCTCTCGTCCATGGATTGTACGTGGGCTGATGATTCGTTACCTGGATCTACAGAATTCGGAGCCGAATCTGAAGTATCTTGCAGTCTGGGCGACAACGGCGACTTATCGCCCGGTCGGCCCTTCGACTGTTTATCGTAACGATTGCCGCTGAAGCTGCGGCGAGCCTCATGACTAGGTCGTCGAAGAGAGCGGCTTGCGTCCATACTACGTCGCACGTCCAGGCTCCTTCGCACATCCAGACTAGATCGAGAATCTGCGCTCATGCTTGAACGCCCAACAGCAGGACCAGGCAATGGCGATAAGGTTGCTCTCACATTTTCTTCTATATACGGTGCGTGGCTGGGACTGTCGTGAGCTGTGCCTGCATTATGGTTACTGGGAAGATCCAGGACGGTTGGTATTGTCGCGCTTTGGTCACCCTGCTGCTGCGCTGTCTGGTGGTGTTCGTTGTCATTGATCATGATACGGAGAACATTCAGAGCATCCTGACCCTGGCTGAAGAAGGAAAAGAAGTACTGTCGCTTGTTAGCTTGGGACTTGATCAATAGTAAGGAGAAGGGGCACTTACCTCGTCTATCGCGTATGTTTCATCATTGTCAATCACACGAATTTTCACCGTCTCGGCGAAATCGAGAATGGTACTCTCTTCAATCTCGAGAACGTTTCGAATGGGCAGGGAGATTTTCACGCTATTGCCCTCATTGTGCGTTCGGAATATGACCTTTTGTATAGACCTTACCCACTCTTTCGCGCTCACCGCACTATCAGCCTTGAACTGGAAGGTCTTCTCGTCTGTGGTCACTACGAAGGTGGTTTCGTCCTTGTGCTTGTCTTTGCCATCCAGGATCTCGGCAGATATTGCATATTGCAAGTTGATGCGGTTGCGGGGAAAGTACAACTCTGTGGGGTTGGTGTAGTAAGCTAAAACGTCGCCTCTCAATACGAACCAGTATCGGTTATATTTCGACCGGCCGCGTTTCGAGAGATAGCCGGTCTTACTAACATCGTGCTGTGCCCAAGTAAGCTTGATACAAAGAATTAGAATGTGAGCACATACATGCTTCTTTGGTATATATGCATAGAAGCAGATGTGCTTCTGGGTGATATACATGTAGCCCTGGAGCAGAATGCTTTGCAACAGCCAGCAGGGGTATTCTGTACGAATTAGCCAGGTTCCACCTGGTCTTCTGTTTGACAAACCTGAAATGACTTCCTCCAAATCTTCGAACTCAAAGATCTGCTGCAAGCGGTTTGCAAGCGAAACAGTTGTTTTGCCCTTGTGCCCGCTCATTGTTCCTATGTGCCTGCTCTTGCGGTCTAAGCCGCGACGCTTTTCAGAACGCAAGTCTTGTCCGGATACCGTCCTGGGCTTGGTAGTGACCAGGGATTCGTCTCGAGATGATGAGGATGGTTCATCTTCCGATGGACGCGAGGGCAAGAACTGCGACGAAGACATTGGGTCGGCTGCTTGGGCCTCCGACTTGGAATCCTTTCTGCCTAACATCTTCAGCTTGGGCAGCGAACGCAGCAATTTGTGCTCCGAGAGGGCCCTCCGGTGCTTGCTCTTCAGCGGTTTGTCCTCTTCCACCTCTTCAAGCGGGCTGTGAAAATCGTGGATCGAGCTCAGGCGGCTCATCCTCGCTGCACCATCCAAACTGCCATACTTGATATTCCGCCTTGCCTCATTGTCGCTGTCACCCGAGTCCACCTCCTCTGTGAGGCCAAGATCCGTCTGCGAGTGATGACCGGCTCGTGAAATCATGGAAAATATAGACTGGTGCATGGATATTGCGTTGATATGCTTCGGTGCCGCGACATCCTCGTCCGCATCGCCGGCATCTTTAAATCGCTCTGGGATGTCCAAGGACACACGCCGTGAGTCCTTGCGCTTCTTTGTGAGCTTGCGGACAGGCCGCTCTCTTGACCGTTCATCAGCAGCCATGATGCGTAAAGGGTGCGGTGCTCGCGATTCGATGGACAGAGAAAGCGGTTGTGACGGAGGCGGAGGATGATCGGGTTAGGGTGTCGCGCTCAAAGGGTGGCTGCACAACAACGCTTGGAGAACACCAAGCTGGTCTGAGATCAAGCGGTACATCTGCTTGGGGCAGCGACAACGTGGGTTGTTACATGTTGGCGACGCGAGTCGAGCAGCAGACGCGCTGGGCCACAGATTCACCTGACGTTCGTCTCGATTTAGCGGCGTTGCCTTGTAACCCGCATGTGCCCACCTTGATAAGCTCCAACATGCAGTCAGAAGGCACCAATGATGCATGGCAATTGTCTCACACGCGCACACAGGCCGCCAACGGTCACCCTTGGTTTATTCACGGCATTCATGACATTAGTTGTTTGGCTCCTTTCGACATCTGAACCAGCTCCCGTCGGCCACGCCAAAGCACACGCCAGATACGTCAGCCTAAGCTATCGATAACGGGACCAAATCGCGTGCGCCTCGGGCGCCGATCGTCTAGCGCTACCCCGGACAGCAACGGCTCAACAGTGCACATGGAAGACGAACATCTGAAGCTGGTCGTGGCAAACGGATTGCGGTACTTTCGAAGATTCGTTGCTCAGCTCGGAGTTTATTCTGGATATCTGTACATGACTGCAGCAATACCATAGACAAAGGAGATCAATAACGCTCATTATGATACCACAGCCTCAGCCCAGCGTTGCCATTTACAACCTTCCAACTCCATCGTCCATCGTTCCTATCCCAAGGCGACCTTACAATTTATCCCAAGCATGGTACACCTTACTTCGCCTTGGCAAGACCGACGGCGCTGTTGCCGAGGTCGTATACAGAGTACCACCTCCTGAGGAAGGCGTCTCCGAGAATGGCGAGAGGACCGACAGGCTCCGGAAAGTCCATGCCCATGAATGCAGAAATGCAAGAGCCCTGTACCTCGAGAACGTAGTCGTGAGGGCCGATAGTGAAGTTGTGGCCAGTGAGCGTGAAGGTAAGGTCGGGCAGACTGGCAACCTTGTCGCACTCAACCGTGTACTGTCCGTTGAAAGACTTCTTCGCGCCTATCTCCTTGTTCAGAAGCTCAGCAATGGTGGAAGGCAGAGCGATGAGAGAGGTACCGGTGTCGAGGATGACACCAGTGTTGTCCATCTCAGCGGTCTCGTCACCGAAGGTGATCGCGTCGAGGTCGACCTCCCAGTAGGCCTTGCGCCTCAAGGGGATCTTGGTGAGCTTGCCGCTGTAGTGGTCCGGATTGACACCACCGAAGATTGCCTCGGATTCGGAGCCCTCGTCGTTGGTATCTCCGAGGTAGAAGGCGAAAACGGGCTCATCCAGCAAGCCCTGGTCCAACATATTGTAGAATGGTGGGACGATCTTGTTAACACTGATGGTGTCGTAACCCAAGCCCAGAATGCCATCGAACCTGCCGAAGGCGAAAGCAAGACCAGGCTCGGAGGTAGCCTCAGCAAAGTCCTGGTTCTTGACCTTCAGATCGCCGATCTGGAAGGTGTCCTGGGACACGAAACCGCTGAGCGAGCCCGATCCGTAGCGGATCTCGAACGAAGAGCCGTTCTTCTTGTAGGTGGACGATGCCGACGAGTCATACTTGGTGTGCAGGTAGCAAGCGATCGAGCTGCATTCAGACGACGGAACCCAAAGGTTGGAGCTTCCAGTGTCGAGGATGACCTTGAAGTCTTGCGGAGGCGTACCGAGAGAAACTTCGGAGAAGTCTGCGGTTCGTCAGGAGCTGCTCGGGGGTTGCTGATAAGCTAACAAGGTACATACACTGTGCGTTCAAGAAGTTGGTGATGGGCACCGGGTGCGTTCCATCAGCGACGTAAGGCGCCTTGAAGACCTGCTCAGCGTGCGTCTCGGCCTTGATGCCCATGTATTTCTGTCCGAGAGCCTTCGCCTGCTCTTGGAAGTTGGCGTATTGCTGCGACGGTTAGCACGAGCGGTGCAAAGGGCGCCTTGATCAATCTTGCAATCGGGTGCGAGCTAGATCCGGTCGATGCGATGATGACTTACGAGCTGCTCCGATAGAGGCACCTTCTTGAGCTTCATCTTGTGCACGCCAGCGCCGCTTGCGGCGCCCATCAGCGAGCCCGCAGCGAGGAGAATGGAGGTCTTCATGAAGACGACGGGTAGGCAAGCGCCTCAACAGATATAGTGACGACGACGATCGAAGAAAAGCTCCTTTATGAAGCTGTGTTGTGATGGTAGAGTGATGTCTGGAGCTCCGGGAAGCTTGAAGGTGCAGCCTAATGGTGGCTGGGGCGGCGATGACGGTGCCGCACGTGCACCATCCACTTTTGGATTAGTCCAAACACTAGCTGCGAGGGACCCGTACCTGCGTGCTGCGGACGAAGAACCATGGAAGCACTATGCGCGCACCCAGCGTCGTGCATCAATGATAGTAACGAGGGCAGCTGTCTTGCGGTTGCATTGACAATTCACCAAGCTGCACGAAGCCACCGCGCTGTTCCGATGACGCTTTCCCCTCGATACATTCGCTGTTTAGCATCGGCGGTTACCTTGGCCCCGAACCTGGTACCTTAGGTAGATGATACGTCAGATGACCGCCTCGTTGACGCGATCGATCCTACAGCCTTCGCTAGAACCGCGCGGGAGGCGAACTGTTCAATGCAAATCGCGGTTACCCACAGTAGATAGTGCTTCCCGCGATGGGTAGTGCATGACAATGTCGAAAATGCTTCGTGTACTAAGTCGTCGCGACCTTGCCAGTGATACCGAGGTAGCGGTTTCGATTGCAATCGCTTCCATGTCTACAAGTCAAATGCGTTCCTCTAAGACACGAGAGTCACCGTTGAATTGAGCCTTCCGACTGTCCCGTCAAACCTACTATGCAGACTCTCGTTACACCGTTGATTTATCGCGGCGAGCTCGTGCAATCCGAATTGCAGTTGTGTTACTTCGAAGTACACTATACACAACCCTCGTCACAAAAGGTCCTCTGCCCTCCATCAATCCTCCTCGAGCGTGGTCGTCGCCATCAAACGCTCCAGCATCCCCATGATGATCTTACATGCCCATTTTACCGTGTCTTTCTCCTTGTTATTCGCCGTGATTTCCGTCTTACTGACAACTTTCTTCAGGAAATATTGTAAGCCAGTAACCATCTCTGGAACCGCATCCACGTTGACGAAGATATTCAGCAGTGCCTTCTCGTTGCGCTTGCCCTTGTGACCCTTCTGTGATTCCAGTATGATCGTCACAAGAAGTACTTCAATCAGTGTCTTCGTTTTCGGTTTCAAGTACGGGAAATTGAGCGTTTTCAGACCAACGATGGCTAGATCGCCATTGGCGATGAGCGTGCCGTAGAGCTTGCCGAGCGTGACGATGCGGCGTAGAGACATGTCGCTTTCCAAGTCCTCTTCGTCATCCGATGCATCGTCGTCAGGTTTCTTTTCCCCTAGCTTTCTGAAAATATCCCACAACGCAAAGTGGAAAGACTTCCGCGACTTGTGATCAGTGCAAAACTTCCGTGCCAGGGCGGTGTAGTAGGGGTTGTATACATCTTCACAGCCTGCGCAATGCAAGATAACCCGAGGTATCTCCATTTCTTCTGCTTTCTTTAGCCTGAGCTTTAACAGGCGAATATGCGCGTCCTTGTAGTCGCTAGACGACATGACCGTTACGAAGATGGCTCGACGGACATTCGTATTCATACGTTGTTCTTTGGCAAGTTGCAAGAGATCAACTTCGCCATCGTCCCCGTTAACCTCACCATCGACTTGCTCATTCTCATCTTCATCTTTCTGACTTTTTGGTTCCTGGGGTTTCTCAGCCATGTTGCTCCGCCAGCTTGCTCCTACGAGCCACCACTTGCCCTTCTTGTCGGTGTCCCTAATGTCAGCCAGACCTATTCGCAAAGGCTCACTGCCTTTCAAGTTCCTCGTATTGAGGGTTCCCAGCTGCTTCTTCATACTGATGGTATGTTCGCGCACTATGGCCGAAGCCGCGACACCTGTCTTCATACGATTATTCTTGAGATCGTTGATGGTCTCGATCATAAATTTCGTTCGTACGGGTAAATTCTTCTCGCCCACCCTGGCCACGGACTTCTGGAGCAGTATGACAATATCTTTGAGCGAAGAAGGGTCGTCTTGCCGGAGCTGTGAGCCTGACACCCGCACTATCCGAAGCAGCAGTTCCGTGTTAATACTCGAGAGCTCGTCAAGGAAAAGCTTGATGTAGTCGAAGATTACCTTGCATCCAACCACTTGAAAGCAATACAACTCAGCTAAGACGGAAATAAGATTGGTAGTTTGCTTTCCCGTGCCCTCCTTGTTGGGTTGATACTGTCGGTCAAAGTCAAGTATTATACGCTCCAACATCTGGGCACCAAAATCTGGACCGATGACCTTATATAGGGCCGCTATAAAGCCAGCATGCAGGATCAGGAATGTGTCGATCAACGTTGTCGGGTCTGCAAGGATGCCAATAAGACTATCTACAAGGGTAGAGGTAACATAGCCACGGGGGTTGTTCTGGTAAAGTTTCTCGATGTCTTTCAGGATCGACATCATGTTGGCGTCAGAGAGCCTGTTGAGGAGACCTTGAGTTTGCCTACGTAGTCGAGCAAGGGCTTCGGCATCTGAAGAAGGCGGTGCTCGTAGCGCTGGGGGTATGTATCTAGCGGGGGTGGCACCCGCGGGTACTGGCGCGATGTAGGGGTTTTCTCGTACGCGAGGTGCCTCGTCCACGTCTTCTTTGGAGTCGAAGCCTTCGAAATCTGATCCGCTACCATCCACGTCGTTTTCTTCTGAATCTTCTGAATCTTCTAATCCATCATTGTCCCCCTCAATATCTAATTCCTCATTGGAGTCTGGAGCATCTGAGTCCAAGCCAGCAATATCCGAGACTTCGTCTGGTGTTGTTCGCGCTGGTTCGCCAAGTGCTTTATGCCGCTTGCTTGCCAACCACTCGTCATCCTGATCTCGTTTTCGTTTCGACGGGTTGGCTCTCAGGCCATCTTCGTCGCTACCAAAGTCTCCCAAATCATCAAAGATGTCGTCCAGACCGTCACCCGTTCCCTCTGATTTCTTCTTCCGCTTCATTCCCAGCTTCTTCTCTAAAGCTGCGATTTTCGCGTCGTCTTGTGCGAGTTTGTCCTTCACAGCCCGAGATACCTTAACAGAGGGTGGCGGAGATGACGCTTCGGTAACGCGGACAGGAGATACTTGCGTCTTCTTCAGAATACCCTTAGCTAGTACTTGGGGAGTTCGTGCCGGAGGTGGTGCTGGCTCGTCCTCCTCGCTCCAATCCATATTGTCCTCCTCATCTTTAGGCTTGGTCTCACGGTGCCCTTTGTTCGACTGCGCATTGTGTATCCTAGGATGACTCGGCTTCTGTTGCTTCTGTGACCTTTTCGCCTCCCGCTCTGCTTTCCTACGATCCGTTCGATTCAGCGAGCCGCCGCGCACATGACCGCCGCGCCTTCGATTGGCAGGATCTATACAAAATCAGCACGCACGTCTAACAATAACATAGTCTTACGGTCTATTACCTCCGCCAAACTGGTCGCGAAGCTCCTTGGGCAGCTGTGGGCCGTTGAACTGCCGCTGGCGCATTGTCTTGAATGAACGTTGGAGGACCCAATGGAAAAAAGTTACAAGCTGCGGACTTTAACGACCCCCGCCTCCGCCACAATGCCGCACACACCAAGCCCCACACGATCCTCCAATTCACCATCGCCAGACTCATCCAGGCACCTGGACATTCTGCGCACGTGAGCACTTTGGCGATCTCGGACGCGCGCTGTCCCAGACATCACTCAATCGCCTAGCACACATATTGCGCAGACGTTTTTACACTCCACCATGGGCAGGGAGCATTTGAGCAACGATGAAGTATGCATACTGCTGCACTCTGCCGTAACGCGTCGGCACTGACAGTGCATATAGTTCTTTGCTCAGCTGAACAATCTCTTTGAGTACAACCGCAAAAAAGGGCCATGGTACCGTCTATCTCTCGCAAAAGCGCTTGGCCTTCGACACCGAAAGCCAGCCCCAGACACCCACCAAGGTCGCCGACGACCCACTCTGGGATACACATCCCGAGAACCCTCTCCCGATACTCATCAGGGCGCATAACAACAAGTCTTCTAAGCGAAGTGGAACGGACAGGGACATCATACCCAGAACCAGCCTATCAACGGTAGTGCAGCCAGATCAGCTAGACGCCTTTTTTGTGCAATACGCAGAGGTCTGTAAGGCTGGCATGAGCGGATTGAAGAAGAGAGATAGGCGTGGAAAGAAGGACAGAAAGAAGAAGAAGAAGGGTGCGGTGGAAACGAAGGGATGAAGCAGTGCCGGAATGATATGTACTACCTCCGAGAGCGAAGAAGACGAAGGTTTAGAGGGGGAAAGAGGCATGCTTTCTTGCCGAGCATGCTCGCCACAGCCTAGAGCTATAGGCCCCGAACATCAAGGTTGAGGAGGCGCAACAGCCAAGGCTAATGCAGCAAGGTAACAGCAGCAAGTAAACCAGCATGATACTACACTACGTGAAAGTACTAGCGAAACAAACCTTAAGATCAATTACAACCAAAGATGGAATTCCCATGTCTTTTCAGCCCTGCTTCTTCCTCATTCCCCCCAACGTATAAAGGCAGAGGTTGGCCCATCCAGGTTGCTCTCTGCGTATGATCCCGTAGCTCATCATCAGTATTGGGGTGTATCAGCGCCGAGAGCGGTCCTCTATTGATTACGAGCCAAGGGATGAAGGCACCGAATTGCTCTGCTATTAATCAGTGTATACTATGCAATGCACATGGAGTTCAGCGTACCAGGCGTGAATAGGTTCACCTCGAACATCGCTAGGGGATGCGGACCGATCGGCTTATCCCAAACTCTATAGATGCGTAGTTCAGGAACTGCATGGGTATCAGAACCTGTACTATTGGATCTATGAGTTTGTAAATGCTCACATTCTCTTCGTATGCGCTCCCACAGCTCGTTGGCAAAGTTGGTCTCGCCAGCGTTTGTCTGGAGAAAATATATATGGATACTATATAGTCTTAGCAAGCCTAGCGATGAGAAAAGCTGGATCTAAACATACTCGAAGCCCCCGCGTATGCTGTTCATGATGGGTGACGTGAACTTGGTGTAGGCTTCGCTTTTCTTCTCCGCAGGCGGGTTGATGAAGGATTTACCATCTTCTGCTCTCTCACTGTCACATGATTAGAGCTTCTACACTTGTATTCACAATGCCATATCTGTATTCTTCCCCGATGTTGCTCACTTTGGCAGCGGCTCGAGGCCTTGATAGCCTTCTAGAGGCGAAATATAGGTGTAGTTCCAGGGTTCCGACATGTTGCTTGCGTTTTAGATATTTACTGAATAGATGCTCAAGGGTTAAAATACCATTTTTCGTGTAGAAGTCCAAACGTGAAATGATGCAAAACACGAAGCATGTGGCTGTCGTTTGTAAGCGCGGAATTGACCCTAGCAATGATGCCATTGGTAACCTCCGAAAGGCGTTCACTTGCTTCGTGGTTGCTTTGCAAAGATCTCCTCACACGTGCTTAGCAGATCTCAACAAATGCGATTCTGACTCGTATACCTTGAAGTACTCGACCCTGTGTCTTCGAAGACGTCGTGCGCCACAGATGTGCGCCACAGTTACGATCATTGGCCTACACGATGGCTATGCAAATCACACGCGACCAGAGACTTCTGAAGCATTTAAAGAACAATGGGGAGATTTGAATTTTCATACATATAGTCTAATATAGGAGTCATACATAGTGACCGCCGGAGCTCATCGTAAACACAAATGACACACGAGGGACCGGCTGAGTCACTCGAATAGCCACACGAGGGGCACTGCACCCCGCGCTATTAACATATTTCTTGCAGAACCGTGAACAGCAACAACACACTCCAGCTACATCTCAAATCCCCGCGCAGCGTTCGCCTACGCCAATTGCAGTCGCCATGGCGGAATCCACATACTACATCGACGAAGACGTCGGCCAGGACATCGACACCCAGACCGGCGACGAGAGCCTGCCCTTCAAGTCGCTGGGCTTCGCAGTCCTCACCCACGGCGAGTCGCACACGTTTCTCACGCGAAAGAGTGTGACCGGCGAGGTTACGGAAGGCTCAGACTCCTCGGCACGTTTGGACTGGAAACCTGCCGCCAAAGCTGCTCTGAAGAAGGCCGTCAACTACGCGAAAGCACAGAAGAAGAAGGCAGAGAAGGCACAGGAGCTGGAGGCACAGCAGGCAAAGGTCCTCGCAGATCGCACCAAGGTCCTGGACGAGGCGAAGAAAATCACGTTGCAGGAGGACAAGAGCCTGCCTGCACCCGTGAAGATCAAGCTTGATGAGATAGATCCGCAGAAAGTTCAGCTAGGCGATGGCAAAGACAAGATGGGAACGAGGGTGCGCGTATTCGGCAGGGTACATCGCGAGCGAAGACAGAAAGAGAACATGTTTATCACGTTGAGGGATGGCTATGGCTTCATGCAGGTCATTCTCCAGGGCCAACTTGCGAAGACATACGACGCCCTCACACTGACCCGCGAGACGAGCATGGAGATCCTCGGCGAATTGAGGGAGGTTCCAGAAGGAGCACACGCACCCAACGGCCGGGAATTGCATGCGGATTACTACGTGATCCATCCCGGCTGGCAGGCAGCTGGCGGCGACGATGCCATCACCAACCGTGTCTCCAAGGACACCGAGCATGCGACACTGCTGGACCTCAGACACCTTACTCTTCGTGGCGAGACAGCATCAAAGGTCTTGATTGTGCGAGATGCTGTTGAGTGGGCTTTCCACGTTGCTTACAAGGAGCTTCGATTGTATGTTTTGGTCTCATTAAGATACCCCTGTTCATGCTAATATAATGTAGCCGCAAGGTCAGCCCTCCAGCACTCGTGCAGACCATGGTCGAGGGCGGTGCCACTCTTTTCGGCCTCCCGTACTATAACGAAGAAGCCTTCCTGACGCAATCCTCACAACTCTACCTCGAGACCTGCTTGCCGTCAATGGGCGATGTTTACTGTATCGAGAAGTCTTTCCGTGCCGAGAAATCCTTGACCCGACGGCATTTGGCAGAGTATACTCACGTTGAGGCCGAGCTGGACTTTGTCCATTTCGACGACTTGCTCGAACATCTGGAGAGTATTATGTGTCGTGTCTTAGAGGTCGCCTTGGAGGACCCAACCATCGAGCAGTACGTGAAGGACCTCAACCCCGAGTTCCGGATGCCTGAGCGACCGTTCATGCGCATGAAGTACTCCGAAGCTATCAACTGGCTAGTTGAGCACAACATTGAGAACGAGGACGGCGAGCCTCACAAATTCGGTGATGACATTGCCGAAGCTGCCGAGCGGAAGATGACGGACATCATCAACCGACCCATCTTCCTTACGCACTTCCCAACCGAAATTAAGGCCTTTTACATGCTCAAGGACAAGGAAGACCCGCGGGTGACTGAGAGTGTGGATTGCTTGATGCCCGGTGTTGGCGAGATCGTCGGCGGCAGCATGAGGATTGACCAGCACGAGGAGCTGATGGCTGCCTTCAAGAGGGAAGGCATTGACCCCACCAGTTACTACTGGTATACAGATCAGCGGAAGTAAGTCTGAGATTAATATTGTCTCGATGTGCACATTCGCTAACATGTCTATAGGTACGGTAGCTCTCCTCATGGCGGCTACGGTCTCGGTCTCGAGCGCTTTCTTGCATGGCTCTGCAAGCAGCACACTGTCCGCGATACTTGCCTATACCCGCGCTACTTCGGTCGCTGCAAGCCGTAGTCAATTTTCTCTGTCCTTCTCCCTTTTTGTCCCTTTGCGATCTTGTCCAGCATCGAGTGAGATCCTTCCAGACCATAGAAACAGCAGCATTCTCCACGTAGGATAGCGCTCGTCAAATCTCCTAGCTTATTTCAAGAGGTGTCACACAAGTCTCCCCCGTGGCCAATCCATCAGAATCATATCCAATCAGCCCCATGAAACATTGTGTCTCCAGTCCTCCTATAGCACCATGACTCAGATGGCACCCTTTGCACTACCTCCATCGCCGTATCATGTTCTCTGTCTCGTCGTACGTACTTTATTTCTGCAGCATCAGCACGCATCAGCACCAGGCAACCGGTGCGGGTTGACCGCATTCGTCATGGCGCTGCTTGCTTGTTTGGTACAAGGTGCGTGGTTCGTGTCAAGCTACTCCCCACTTCCTTTCACGCCAGCCCAGGGACGTGGATATGGATCCGGTTAAAGCTGTGCCTTCCCTGGATGCTGCCGCTCATTGTCGTTGCTGCTTTTCATCATGAAAGGTAAGTTGCCAGTGGCGAGTATTGAAATAAGTGGTGTCTTGACCGGACGTATGCCGAGGCTGAGCACTTGGGGAGTGCAACGATGCTTAAAATGGTTCTGCGATATAGCGAAGACCAGAGATGGAAAATATGTGGGCGCGTCAAATGCCCAGAAACCATGCTAGCGCTACCGTCTCGAGCTATGTTAGAGCCTTGCTCAAATTGTGTGTCCTGGGATGAGACGCAGTACAGAGTTTCGGGGTCCTGTGTGAAGGATGCTCCATGGTAAGGTGCATGTTCAAAGCATTCGGAGAAGACGACTCGCACTCTTACATCGTCACTCTAGCTCATCGTCACACTTAGTCGACTACCGACCATAGCGAACTTTCAATCCCACTCTGATTCATAGCCTACATCTCCACAAAACTGACTGATATGCAAATCAAACCCCTTGCCCCCAATCTTTGCAGTCTGTCCTTCCACCAGGCACAACCCGTGAACCATAACCCAACAAAAACACAAATAACCAATTCGACCAACTATGATATAGAGTGCCCTCGACCAGCAATGTAGGGGTCTCGTAGTGGTCATGTAATAACGCCAGGCTGAAAGCTCCACACCGGAAGCCACGAATAAGCATGTTCCCATAATGCCGGCTAGGCTACTAACTCCACGCTATGCAGTGATGTGCAGAGGCCGCACGACAGGAGCTCTCTGGTTCGACAAAAAAAGAGAACCGCCATAGCAGGTCTAAACTGAGAATGAATCCGGGGTCTCCGAGGATAAGGAAACAAATGTTACAAGCGCAAACGCACTGGATCGAACTTTCGATGAAGTTCAAGTTCAAGAGGGATATAGGAACGGAAAGCGCCGAGCGCGCAGACGCCGAGATTGGATCGAACATCGGGCGTAAAGAAGAGCAAAGCTTTTATAAACCCATATCCAGGAAAGAGGTGGTTGGGCGAGGCGCGTTAGTGGCGAGGATTTCGGTTAGAGCGCAGGAGGAAATCGTTTGGGAGCGGACGATATAGGGGTCGAAGGGTCGTGCGGCATACGGGTCCGTGATCGAGAGACACGAGACCAGCTTGGGCAAGCGATGAGAGCAGTAGATCTGTCGCGCACGATGGCGACATGAGGGGCTGAAGAGGTCGGCAATGGTACAGAGGGCGAACGCATTCGTTATTTGACTGGATCCTATCACGCTGTGGCACCATCAAGACGAGCCTTGATTAGCTTTTGCAACTTCAGGAGCATTTCGCGTTCCTCGTTGGAAACCGGGGGCGGTGCAGCAGTGTCGATGGCCGTGACGACGTCTTTCGGAGCTTCGGCCTGTTTCACGGGTATTAGCGCCGATCAAACATCCCGGGTAAGAAAGGGATGAAGCTTACCGTGAGACTCAGAATAAGCGCATCGACGCTGCTCTCATTGAGACCAATGTCCGTTTCTTTGTTGGCCAGTTTCGCCAGGTTGAGAGCAGCCTGTTGTTGCTGGATCGGACGAGCGGCAAAATTCTGCCTTGATGCCTTGCTCTGCGCACGGCTCTGCGCAAGCTTTGCCGCCTTGTTGATACGGCCGCTGCGAGATAAGTCAGTACTGCAGAGACAACTAGTGCTAGATGAGGGTACGTACGTCTTGACCTTGTCGATAAAATCGAGAATGAGGCCCTTCTCCGGCACACGGTAGACGCTCGAGCTACTGTCCTTCTCTTCACCACCAAACACGTAATTACCCTCGCCATCAGTGTCGTCGTCGGGATCGTTCAAGACATCGATCAGTCCATTGTTGCGAATGCCACGTGAGAAAGTAGGTTGGATGACCTGAGGATGCCTAGGCTTGCGCACCTTCCGGCCAAGCCTAGGAGTTGGCGCGTCGACCATGACATCGTCTTGTGCGCCGTTGATATCATTCTGTGTAACATTTCCGCTGCGGAAATCGTGCTCAATGTGACGCGGACATCGCCACGCGTCACGATGCGAGGACTCAAGGTTGATGTGGGGTGGATTTGCCATGGGAGGATCCAGACAGTCCAGGTGCCAGTAAGCCGCGCAGTAGTCGCACTTCAGCATCTGGCGTTTCCCGCCAGAAGTCAGTCCGCATGATGCACACAAAATTGGTTTATCGCCATCAAGAACCTTTGTGTAATCAGGTTTCTGGTAGCCATAGCCACTGTTTTTGGAGCTGCGGCACTGTTAGTGATTACGCCAGCAAGCAAACATGCGTCACACTTACAGAGGGAACTTCTTGACGTCTTCGTGGTATGAGCCATCAGGACGCGCAGCAACATTCTCAAAGTGATTTTGTATATCGGCTGGCAGCGTGAACGCGCGCGTGTTAATGTGTTCAAGCGTCTGGAAAAGCGGTCGTAACGGCGTGTCTATGGGAAGATCCTCGGCAGGTTTCGCGCATACATGGCAGAAGAAAGATCCCCTAGGGGCATCGAGACGCGGCGGATCGCAGCATAAGAAATGGAACACGCGTGGACAAGTGTCGCAGCAGACGAACTCGCCAGAGCCTCTGCAGGCTGAACAAAGGTCATCGCTCTCCGATGGTGGCGAGTCCTGGCATGGTGTTAGAGGAGGGGATAAAGTTGAACTCGGAGGCGAGTATGGATATGTGAGAGGCGTGACGCCTGCCGTGAAGATCATGGGTGATGTGGTGGGTTGTTGTTGTTGACGAGTTGTGTGGTGGAGGGAAGATGGTGTGGTTGGGTGGAGCGGGAATTTGAGTTGCACTTACTGGGTCATTGTCATCAGGCCCCGACTGTCTCGAACCGCCACCGCCAGTATGTGGGATTCCGGCAATAGGCCCATCGCGATTCTTGACCGGCCTAAGCACGAAAATACGTTAGTTTGCTTTATTGATCCAGAAATGTGTGGAGGTGATGCAAACACGAGAAACCACGTTGAGCTTGCTCAGTCGATGGTCGCATCCCTGCATGAAACGGGTACTGGCGTCGTCCAGCACCCCAACACAACATGACAAGGATGACCGAAAACACGAACATGGGGGATACTTACGATTTCTTCGTTCTCGCTGCCTGGCTTCCCTGCCCAGCCTGGCCGTTGTTCAACTTCAAGCGCTTGCTCGGCATGTGACTGACGGCTGCAGGCGTAGAGGGTCGGCTGGTCGCTGCCGAGTCGGGGTGCGGTGACGAGAAGATAGAATTCTCCCGTCCGCGTTTCATGCCGCCGGTCTGGATGGACATGCCGTTGCGCGCAGTTGGACGGCCTGTTCTTCGTGGCCTATTGATGTCGCCTGGCGGGCCCATGGCAGCAATGGACTCTGTCATGGATGCTGTCTCGTCGTCGTCGAAGCGCATGTCGGACACTTGTGCATAGCCAGACAGCTGCTCACCAAAGCGCTTTTGCTGGTCGTAAGCTAGCTCATGTCGCCTCCTCTCGATCTCCGCCTCTTCGACCAGCTGCTCTGCGGTTCGCGGCGCGTTCTGTTTGAACTTTCGGTGCGGTTTGGGGGGCGGCTTTTCGGAGCTGGCCCGAGAAGCCTGTTGTTTTTTGCCGCCGCGTCCCGAGAGGTTCTTCAATTTCTTGTTGAATGCTGCGGCACCATTGCCATTTACCTGAGCGGTAGCTTGTGGAGGTCCTGTGTGGAGAATTTCCTCGTCAACTTCCGATAGCCCCGAGTCACTGCCGGTAGGCGACTTGGGAACGGGAGTAGGAGCAGCAGTAGAGGCGGCATCTGCCTCGTTACTAGGAGCAAGAGTGCCGTTCGCAGTGCGTTTACGAGGCGACGTGGATCCCATCCGAGGAGTGGGCGGGGTTGATGCTTGAGCTGCCGGGAAGGCCGGGGCAGTGCTAAAAGGGTGGGGGGTTGGTCCATCAACTTCAATACCATCAGAACTATCTGCAGGAGATCGAGTAGCATCAAGTGAAGGGGATTTTGTGAAGGATGCAACAATAGCGGGCTGGACCTCGAAATTGGTGGGGTGGGGTGCGCCTTCACCTCCAGCAGCTGGTGAGGACAAATCGAACTCATCGCGCGCTGTGAACTCGGACGAAGCGTGCGTTTTCTTAGCTTTTGCCGCCTCTTCTGCCTTTTGAATTTTCCACTCGCGCTTAATGGTCTTTTTGGTTGCCTTGATGAAGCCGCGGAAATTTGACCAGTCCTCGGCCGACTCTTTCTGATGGATAATTCCGTTCAAAGCATGCGCCAGCGTCACATCAGACTTGCCGCTGTTGAACATTCTCCTCAAAGCGATGCCGACATTAGGTCGATTATCCCTAATAGAACGAGCATGGGCATCGTTGACCGCGATCTCGATGGTCTGCATCAGTGCTGCATCCAAGGTGTGAGCCGGAGTGTTGCCATGTGTGTCCGCAAGCGCAGGAGTCGCGGATGTGTTCTTGCTCATGCCGTTCTTGGCCGGTGATTTTGCGTTGCTGGCCGGCTTGTTTTGCGCAGTGCTTTTACCCCTGACAGGTGTTTTGGTGCCATGTGAAGTCTTCAGCTTCTTCTTCGGGCCCGGCTTGGGCATGTAGTCGTCGTCCTCATCCTCGTCCTGCTCTAGGAAGGGCATTGGTACGTCGTCGTCCTCTTCCAGGCGCTCGGAGTCGTCGCGTTCGACTTCAGGAGCGGGCGTCAATTCCGGGGTAGATCCCTCCTCTTCACCAAAAGCCGCGCCTTTCCTGCCCAGGAGGGGGCCCTTCGCAAGCGATTCACCCAAGCTGCGGGCCTTCTGCTTGACGCGGGTGGTAGGAGGGACGCCGAGAGCTGCCATGGTTTCGAGGACGCCGTGTCGCGCGAAGCCGTGCTCTTCGAAGGAGGGAGCAGGGTTTTGAGGCGCGGGCTCAACCCAGGTGTCAAGTGAACTTTGCATCTTTGATTTCCGTGGTTCCGCCTGGTAGGGCGAAGAATTGCCGTGGAGGGTAGGAGTGCTGGTTCGCGATTTTGACTTGCGGACAGCCGGCATGGCGACGTGGACCACTGCAAGCTTGTTAGACGCGCTGCGCGAGGGGGGAGCTTAATTAATACTTACCACGCGTGCTATCTGAAAAATTTGGCCGCAGACAGCGCGTAGAAGGTTACGTGCGTCGCGCCGCGCGTAGGAGGTTGGGTTACTGGTAGAAAGACGGACGGAACTTGGAGTTCGCTCGCCAAAACGGACCGCGCACTCCCTGTCCTGATTACTTCACCAACACGACACCAGAAAAATGTCGCTAGCGCTCAGAGAAAAGAAAGGAAATAGCTGGATTTGACTGGTAGAGGTGGAAAACTCGATTTGAGTAAGTTTTGATGATGAGGGGTGTGGGGTGTAGGAGACAGGGCGAGGTTGTCTAGGGAGGCGGCGGCAGTTATATACTACTCCGCCTGCAGCTCTTCACTTTCACCAGCAACACAAGATACGAGGCCGGTTCGCCGCGCAGCTTCTAGAAAGACAAGCAGTGGTCATTTGCGTCAGATTCCCTTCTGACGTTTGCAACTTAAGAGTCAGCAGCCTCACGCTCAGGGGTTCCCATACTGTAGTCACTGTACGCGTAGTGTGCGAAGATTATCCTGACATGTCCGCCAAAGAGCATGTCCTCTGCACTGCTTCAGGATTAATAGTACCTATACCTACGTAGCAAAGCGCAGTGCAGCACCCAGGTGCCAACTTTAGTTCAGTCAACCTCAAGAGACGAGCAACGCACGATGGAGATACAGCCGTGGCGTCTCCAACGCCTCTCTTGGTCCATTATCGAGCCGAAGCAGGCTGAGAATGCATCTTCTCTAGGTAATTTTGGGCGTGGATCGCACAGTGGACATGACCCGTCGCCGTCGCGCGGTGAGACCGATCGTCGCTTCCGTTACTGTGCCGCCCCTTCACTGACTGAACACGTACACAAAGAGAAATGAAAGTTATCGCCTAAAGCCTGTGCTGTCTCGTGTATACGCAGCTATTGGGAGGCAGATGTTGGCTAAAGACAAGTACGATCGTCCTACGAATGTCCAGAGACTTGGCTCGCCATGGAGGGGCTCCCCACCACTGTACAATCCATCGTACACTGTCAAAGGGAGATATGATGCCAGAGTACTTTTCATATTTTAAGCTTTTCAGCTACCTACTCGTCATGCCTACTGAGTGCAGAGAATGGACAAGCACAATAGCAACCCGAAGGCCAACCGCGAACTGAAGCCTAAGCTCCACCCTTGATGCAACGAAGATAGAAACCCTACGCTACGAGTGTATGCCAAGGGATGCCAGTAGTAGGATTCCCTCAGCTGGTGATATGGCTTGCGTTGAATCGGGAGGCTGGCGGGTCCGACTGATCATGGGCCTGGATCATCCCCTATGTCGCGGAAAAGCACGTTTACTCTTCGTCGCTCTCCTCCTCCTCAGCACCATCAGCAGCGGCGGCCTTCTTGGCGGGCTTCTTCTTCTTCTTTCGGTTCTTGTTGGATCTAAAGTTGAGTGATGGTTAGCCTTGTATACAATGGCGCTGGATATCCCAAGCTGTGTAGCGTGAACGAGACACGGGTGACAAAAAGCATCGAATACGCGCCACGCTCATGCTCTAGCCTCATTGTTCCAGGATGTGCAATGTAAAGGCAGATTATGAATCTCGTGAAGAACTGGTGCGCTCGTGGAACTTCAGTTGACCCTTCCGTTGCACGCCTCGAGAAATTCGGCGAAGCCATAGTAGCAGGGATCGTCATCCTCTTCCTCGCCCGCTCGAGAAGAGCTTCTTTCCCAACTCATAGCTTGAGGGTAAGGTATTACTTACGAAGTCTTGCCGATGGGCTGCTCGAGGATCTTGAGGATTTCCTCGTCGGTGATCTTCTTGTCGGTCTTGTACTTAGACACGTCAACTGCGGGCGGCTGGGCAAGACGTGTGATGCCGTTCTTGGTGACAGCTATTGACTCAGTCAGTTTCGGAGCACACCCGAGTGGTAGGGCGCAAAGTACCGATAGTGGAGAACAGTCTAGCAACGGGCTCGTTGTTCTTGTCGGCAACAACCTCGTACTGGCGAAGTACACCACCACGCACGCACTCGATGACTCCGACCTTGGCAGCCTTCTCATCTTCAAGCTGCCTCAAGCTGAAAGGGAACGTGCCGAACTTCTTCGTGACCTCGGACAACAGCGCTCTAGAGGTCGGACGCTTCAGGGCATATCGCTGATCGGTACGGCGGTGAAGAGTTGTACGCTTGTTATCAACGGTCTTGACCTTGCCAGAGCCCAAGCTGACACCCATTTCTACACCCCATACCTCACCCACTTCCGGAAGACCTTCCCCTTTGACGCCTTCGCCAGGTGCCAAGATGATCTTTTTCTTAGCTTCGATCTCGTTGTGCTCGAACAGCCAGATAGTGGTGCTTTCGACGAGGTTGGTATCGTAAGCAGAGGTGACCTTCTCGAGCAGTTGGGTGATCTGGGACTGAGTGTAGGGCTTCCGTGCAGCCGCCTTTTTCTGCTCTTCCTCAGTACCAGTAGTGGGGGCAACGCTGGGAGGGACCATAAGCCTCAAGAGCAGTTCGTTCGCGTAGTGGGTGGCCAGGAAGAGGTCTGCTTCACGGCCGCTGACCTCGTCAGAACCACCGACCAGGACAGAGTCACAAACAATGGCGGGGAAGCCATCGATCTGAGCACCGAGCTGGATCTTGACGACCTCACCCTCCTTCAGGGTAGTTGCGGCTTCTTCGACGTCAGACTTCAGAGGCGTGTACGGGGTGATGTAGGAGCTCGGGGAGATGGTGGTGCAGTGCCCAATGCCCTTAGAGATCTTCTTGCCCTTGTACACCTTAGCCGTCTCTTCCTCTAGCAGCTTGTCGCCGCGATCGCATAGCTCGATGATGTTGGCGTCCGCTTTGATCCATCCTGCAGCTGGTCAGCTCACCGCATGTGATGCGCCTGTGCGCTACTCCGACGCACCTGAGACTTCTTTGAGGACCTTCTCGGCGATTGTAGCGGCCGTCTTGTACTTGGTCAAGGTATCGGGGTTCGCGAGTGTGTAATCTAGCAGGCGCACACAGTTAGCACACGGCTCATCGATCAATGGAGTAGCCGCGCGAGACGTCGTAACGAAATGACAACCATTGCGCGACTTGGTTCGAAAGAATTGGGCGTCTTACCGACGGTAGCGGTGTCCTCGGCCATCTTGATGGTGTAATGAGCGCGGTGGACCAAGGTGCGGAGTTGGGTTTGAGGTGTCGTTTCCCTCGCACTGCTTGTTTTGTCGTTGCCCCTCTGCGGGGCTCGAGTCGCTTAACGCTCCACTAGCAGCAACTACGTAGTCACGTAGTGAATCTACGCCATGACCGTTTTCATCCATTGTGTACATTCGAAATGTGGAAGTGTTTAGCTCGTCAGTCGAGCTTCTATCAATCCCGCATACAAGAACATGTTACGAAGTTTAGATGCTAGGG
Source organism: Didymosphaeria variabile (assembly GCF_027946475.1). NCBI lineage: Eukaryota > Fungi > Ascomycota > Dothideomycetes > Pleosporales > Didymosphaeriaceae > Didymosphaeria > Didymosphaeria variabile. The sequence goes on along the minus strand of NW_026611627.1, from coordinate 2,067,720 downwards.
AGCGTGCAATAGCAAACTTTCTAGGACTTGCAATCACCGGCCAATCCTCCCACGGCAGCACTGAGATCATGTCTGCACCTTCAACACAACATCTCCGACTACAGCCCTGTGATCACTGGCGTATATCAAATCGTCAAACTTGTTTGGCAGTACAGCAAACCCCTTCGCCTCCCATGTTCCCGCTCTGCGATTCACAAACACATGATCAAGCTCCGTCTTCGCGTCACTCTCTTGAAAACCGGTGAATGTCTTTACATTTCCGTACCTCCATGGCGCCATCTCTTTAACCACTTGCAATGCCGAATTCTTCCCATTCAGTATCTGGTATGCCGACCCAGATGGTTCAGAGTTGAGGTCGCCGCCGAGGAACACAGGCAGAGGCGTGGAAGCAGTAGAGTTGTGAATGGTCTCGTTAGCAACCTTGAGAATGAGCTTTGCAGACTCGGTGCGGGAGGTTGCGCCCTGGTCATCAAGATGGGTGCACATTCCAACAACCTTCTGCTTAGAGGGTTGGTGAACGAACGTGCCGACCGTAACAATACGGACGGAGGCGGCGTCCCAGCCCTTGCTTCCTGGCTTGTCGGGTGTTTCGCTCAGCCAGACAGTCTTCCATGTGTCGACCTCCCATACTGCCTTCCGGAAGATGATCGGACTGTACTCTCCAGCTTTCTTTCCATCGTCGCGACCCACTCCGATGTAATCCCAGTCCGAGCCCAGCCCACCCATAACATCTGTCAATTGAGCATTCAGCACCTCCTGCAAGCACACAAATGCCTCGGCGTTGTACAGCGTGTCGTACTTCAGCTCATTGATTAATAGCGCTTTGCGGTCCGTCCATGGCTTCTCTCCTGTTTGTAGGTAAGTCAAAGATCGTAGCAATGAAGCTTTTGCCAGGCATGACACAAAGGTGAGAGCGAAGAATGGTACTTGCTCTCAATGAAAGCGCTTTCCCTCTACGACCTGATTCTCATTTGTGGAAGAAACCTACCGGTGAACGGACTCGTTGTAGCGTATCGGATGTTGTGCGAGATGATGCGGATTGGGATGTCCGCCTGTACCCTCATGATGAATGCTCCTGTAAGGAGCAGGCCATTGAAGAAGAACGGAAGCATCTTAAAAGGTGTTTCCTGTTGTCTGAATCGAAGCTCAAGAGATCAGACGTAGTCATCAAGGCACACCGAGGTGGAACGGATACCGAACCTCGCGTCGGTCAAAGCACCAGCCTTAATATAAACATAATCATGAATTGAGAGTCGACCCGCGCCCCCATGCAATGCAGGGAACCGCAGCACCGAGGGCGCTATGCTAATTGCCGATTAACTTCCCACCATACGATGGGAATACTACGCCCACATGTGATCCAAGAAGTATTGGAGATCTAGCCACTTTCCAATTCCGTCCGCACCTTGGTCGCGGATCTTGCTTGGCAAATGAAAACGTCAACCCACGCCCACGTTCGTCCTTGATCCTCTCCAGCAAATACCCTGCAGTTCAGTGCAAAACGACGATTGACCGAGATAAAACCGCTTTAAGAATGGTAAGTGATTTCTTGTTTGTACAAATAGCGCGGATGGATCTTCTTCATTTACATAAGAACGCCTGCAGGTAGATGATCCAAGCCAAAGTCGATCCAAAGTAGCCATAACGCTTCGACGAAGACCTTCCAGCTCATGGTCCATTGCGCTTCTCAACGTTCTGCTTGTGCAGCTTGTTGTTAAAATGTGTCTGAAAGTTGCCGACCGTCTGCCCCGGACCAGAATTGTACAATTTGCCGGGACAATCCAGGCAACGGATTTTAGGAACGAATTGTGCTTTATGGCCCGGAGGCAGCGATCCTGATGCCGCGAATGAGTCAGGCTTGACACTTTGCAGAGTGTTCTGGTCAATGATACTATATCGCATGGTCGCTTCGAAACGATCGCCAGGGTTCTTTTGCTTCAGCTCCTTGAGTGCTTCCTGTAGCCATGGAGGTGGGGGAGCCTGGGTTGATGAGTTTCTAGAATCTGTGTTCATATGGTTCGTAACTTACAGGTTGCGCCCCTTGTAGCATCGGCCACGGCGCGTCCGCTCGACCATCAGGATGATAATTCCATTTTTGGTTCGATTGCGAGGTCGGAGTTGGGGTAGAGGGCGGCTGAGGCGAAGTCGCAACCGACGAAGCTGCAGGGGCAGGAGTAGTACGGGGTGGCGCAGCGGGTGAAGGAGGTGGTGGCATCGAATTCGCACCGGGTGTGCTACGGGCAGGCGTGGGTGTATGTGCCATCAGTGGTGTTGACGTAGGCTTCTGGAGGTAAGCTTTCGGGTTCCGCAGATATTCCCGGAATTTGGCTGGTGATATCTTGAGCTTGACAATCAGCCTGTTAGGTTCTGATGCCACACTCTCATCGCGCGCATCGTATCGTAGTTGTCTCGCTGTTCTAGACTCATGCTGACTTTGTTGTAGAGCAGAAATCTCAGGCGTCATTGACCGTCCCATGGCCGAGCGCATCGCCGCTTGCGCTGCAGTGGCCGCTCCGCGCATGCCTCGTGTTCGTGCCGTCCCACCAGTCAACATGGAAGGTGCAGGAGATTCTGGGGCAGAGTCGTCGCTCTCTGACTCGTCCGAATCATCGTCCATGCCGCGGCGACGTTCCCTAGCCTTCCGCACAGCCTTGAAGAGTTGGCTCTCTTCGATGGTCTCGGCAGCACCAGGCAGAACAGACGAGACGATTAGAGTGCGGACAGTACGTTGCCTGTCCTTGAGGTCTGGCAACGCTGGTCCTCCGCGCCGGTTCACCGAACGTTTCTGCCGCCGCTGCTCGCGCATGATAGAAAGTTCGGCCCTCTCCAGCTCAGCCTCGCTCAATTCGTAAAGATATGGGGAGAAGTCCTTTGCGGACTGCATCGGTCGGAAGACGGATGGGATGGGGGAAGGTAGGAAGTTGTCTCGGATGTCCGTATCTTCAACGGGCCGCCCGTCAAATGGATGGCCAGTGATGTACAGGCTCTTCGTGAACATCTGACATTGCTCTCGTATCGAATGTGCGATAGCTGTTGTGAATTCTCCAGACAACGAAAGGTCAGCCGCAGTCTGTCTCGCAAATTCCTCTGGTGAATTGTGCGGGTTGTTGATCTCCCATTCGAATTGATCCACAAGTGTGTGCTGTCCAATCGCGATGTTCAGCTTGATCAATATCCGCATTTCGTCGTTTTTGTACGCAGCGTACGGTAGAGTCAGATCAAGCGCGTCATCGTCGAAAAAGGCATGCGGGTAAAAGTCCTGGATCTGCTCTTGGATCTCGCGGTTGACCTGCTGCTTCACGGGCTCCCGTATCTCGAGAGGAACTCGAAAATCCTCGACTAGATGCTCAGCGAATAGCTGTGAAGTAGTGTACCGGTCATGCAAGTTCCATGTGAAAGTATCTCGCAGCTTTATCTTGTCCAGCTCAATGTCCAACCGTACAGGAATTAGCTCTTCTACGACATCTGATTGGAGCTCGACCTTCCCCTTCATCAGCGGCAGTCGTCTTGCTCTACGGTTTGCCGGTGGTTTGCAATGCGCGGGGTACTTGAGGGCGAACCCTTGGACTGGAGGGAGTTCAGTGATGCCATTGCCGTAACCTCTGTATCCAGGGCCGAAAACAAGCGCCGGATTGTGCGCGCGTACTTCCTGGTAATACTTGATCTCGTCCATGAGTTCGTCGGTAGCAACCTTGCCGAGGGCCCGTTTCTCCAACACGTATGACGCGCCCCTCAGGTCGCGCTGGATCATTTGATCCAGCAGAGCCTTTTGCTTTTGCTCGTTCATGGGGGCCTCGCGCGTGGGAGTTTGTGATGGTTTGCGCGAGCCGGAGCGCGACCGTTTGCGACTCGGCGACGCGCCATTGACCCGTTCGCCCTGCGCCGGTGTGCCCATCTCAGTCCGCCCCTCTTGCTTCTCCGTAGTAGTCGCGTCCATCTGCACGCCCGAGGCTGCGAGGACTGCTTTGGCCTTCAATTTTCCTTCGCGAATTGCACCGTTCTCATCGGACGCGGGACCATGGGCGGCAGTCGGCACGTCGGGCTGCTGGACGGCGTTCACGCCATTCTGTGCGGGAGACGCGTCGGGAGGGGACTCGGTCGAAGTGGAGGGCATATCGAGCCTTCAGGTCAGCGAGCGATGAGGGAGGAACCCGCGACTCGTGGCGGCTGTGAGGCACGGTGGGTTAGCGTACAGGAGCGCAGGGCCATGATGGCGCCGACAGGGGCTGCGCAGAGAGACCAGCGCGACAGCAGCGACAACGTCGCGCATCACCAGGGCAGCGCGAGCGCAAGTCAAGGAAACAGAGGGTGCACATACCGATGGGTCATGCAAATTGCGCGTCCTGGGGCTGGGCCTCTGTTTGGCTGAGGGTGGGTAGGTAGATGGTGCCGATCGGAGCCTGAGGTCACGAGTTCGGGGCAAGCAGACGCGCGCGAGAGCGGCTCAGCAGGCGGAATATTGGCTTCTCCGGAAAAGCTTCCTTGGGCTACAAGTGCCGGGCGCCGTTCGGGCGCGGGCGGCTTATTTGCTCGGAATGCGGTCTGTAGAGTGGAGGAAGCCAGCAGGCAGAATGCGCCGCTACGGCGCTACCCTCGTTTTCAGCGCCCAGACCGAATTTGCCCCATACAGCCCTGGAGCGCTTCCTGACAGCTGCGGGTCTGAGGTCGTTCCCAGTCTTCTTTTCTCCGGATCGCCAGATCTGTACGCTTCTGCCAAGGATCCAGGTACGCTTTTGTTTATCGGAGAGTTTGTCGAGCTGCGAGCAACCGCCCGCGCAGCGCCACTCACGTGACATGCGTGCCTCCAAGGCTCCACGGGTGGCCTGGCCGAGCTTACCTGTGAAGTCTAAACCCAACTACATGCGACACGCTCCATTACTAGGAGAGTAGAACGGTCCAAGATGTCTTAGCAACCCGCTAAGTAGCTATACTCTACCAGGGTTACGCTCACCCCCTATGTTTGTTGTTACCTAAGTAAGGAAGAAATGTTATTGATGTCACCTATAGCTAAGGTTTTAGGAAATGGTTGTGATAGAGAACATCATGAGGATTACCACTCGTTGTAGGGGCAATGGCGCTGGACATTCGTGTATAGTGACCTCGAATAGAGAGCGCGAGTTACAATGTGACCGCTTGATGCTATTGAATTCACCTGTCTGAACTGTTATAGTGATAAGGAGCTTGCCACGTATAGTGGAAGACATGACACCTTCACATGTGGAATATTCATCAAAGCAGTCTGTTACTACTAAGAATATTCAGGGTCTTTCATATGTATTGCTCCTCAATCAATGAAGATATAACCCAGTATCGTCAGATCTTTCCTCATGCATTCTGCAAATTGCAATTGAAAAAGTGCTTGTGAACATTGACTGCCATTGCTTACGCCTCTCTTTGCTCATGTCATCATGGTTTATTCCCCAAGTAAGCTTTTCAATCTTGGGCCTTTCGCCACCGTCGCTAGTAACGATAGTCAATGAAACTTGCTCTTCACCTGTCCGGCTCCTGCCTGTATGAAGGACCGTGTTTCTTGACTGTCAGGCTCATCAGAAACGCACATCTATATGTCTTCCATTTGTCGTGGTATGAAGCCTCTTATCTTGCTGTCGTCTGCACCTTGGACGGCGAGGCCTATACCACCAATGTTGGGTTGGTGATCAGCTTCACTTGGGTTGGTGATCAGCTTCACTTGGGAAGCTGTTCCCATTGTCGGCCAGTTTTTATACTCGGAAAGGTTGGTCTGGAAAGTATTTGTATGAATGTGACGGAACGGTTGGATATAATTGGTTCGAATAAGATGAAGTATTGAGTATGTAATGTCTGGCTTGTAAGGATTCCGGAAATTGAAGAGGAAGCGCTGAAATACTGCAGGTCTGCTTGGCAATTTGGAGCGGCACATCATCTTAGGAATTCGACGTTCTCTTGTCCATGCGGTACTGGCTAGGCTTGTGGCACAGTCACAGGATGAGCAGGGCAGTCAAGGTCCAGAACAACTAAACATGTGCTACTTAGCGTGCTACAATGGTTTCTTGTGACAAAATTTCGCAAGCTCAGCGAGCTCATAGCAGCGTTTCGACCAGCAGTCTTCCACCCAATTAGAGGCCAAATAGAGGCTGCAACTGCTCAGAATTAGGAAGCAGTCGGGTACTCGATCATATGCCCTGCTGTGGCAAAGAAACAAAAGCACTTCTTCGTAACAGTATGGGGGTCCGCTCTGGGGATAGAGGCTCACACATATTCCAAATTGTAACATTAGTCCAGCCAGGGAAATACAGAACAGAATTCCGCTTGCATCCGGATACACCCATAGGAAGCGTGATACTGTTATGGCCCGAAAGACGCCGTTGCCCGATATCGATCCCTTTCGTCAATCGATCAACCCAGTGCCATCAAAGAAAACGCTAGAGATACGAATTGATAACGAGAATGACATGACCGGTTTCTCATCCAGGTCCCTGCACGCCCAATCGCTCGCCGCATTGTGCCTTTATAAAGTGAGATCATCATTTTAGTGACCGGATATCGTTCTTGATCATGCCTAAAGCTCCTGATATTCTTGGTAATTGGTCAGCATCTGAGGAGAACAGGCTTAAAGGAGCGAGTCAAGCCTTGTGAAAACGCTCAAGCACGCCGCAACCACCTATAGTCACTGTTAGTAATGTCAACGTACGGTGAAGGGCCAAAGTTCACCTCTAGCTGCAACTCCCTATCCTTGGCGTTGTTGACCTCGTCATTGATGACTTGGCCCAAGTTTGCGCCGACGCCACCAGAGCCACCCGCCCGTCTTGCGAATGGCCATTGTGAGTACTCTGCAAGTAACTCGTCGACCTGAGCAAAAGCGCGCTCCCTTGCCTCATGCCCAAGCGTGGTCAGGGCGTTCTCCAGAACATTCGCAGCATAAGCAGCGCAGACCATGACAATCGTCCGCAGGTATCTGAACTCTAGCTCCTCAGGGAGGAACTGGCTCGCACCCAGAACAACGGTCCGACTGGTCAGGACGTTCCGGACCCGTCGCCTGATCTCTTCCTTTGCGCCTCCATCTGCAACCGGGTGTGTGGCCATGTCGAAGAGGAGGAAGTTCTTCTTCTCCGTGCGCAGGATGCCCTTATCGACAAGGCCCTTGCACAAGCGCTCGCGCACCTGTTTAAGCTGGTATCCGATCTTCATAAGGTTCCAAGTCTCTCCTACACCGCATGTCAGCGTCCGCGTGCCAACTTTGGGTCGCCGGCAACATAGTCACATACCGCTCATGAGATCAATCCACGAATTTACGCTCATCTTCTCGCTGGTATTCATCATCTTCAGTGCCTCGTCCAGCAGCACCTCGCCTGTGAGTTTGTCGTCGACGACCTCGATTACCCGGTCTGCGAGAGGAAACCTCCGTCGCGACGAGTCCTTTTGCATGCTGATGCGGCCACGGAAGGCCAGCTCTATGACTATGCATCCTCGCAATGCGTATGAAATGTTGTCGTTCCAGAATGATAGGTATCCCTGTTCCATGGTCAGCCCATGGTCCGCCGCAGCGTCTGCCTGCGCGCACCTGCTTGTCCTTGAGTCCCATAAGAATCACCTCCTCCATCAACGTCAGCTTGGGCTGCTTGCTTCGCTCTGCATTTTCGCTAATGTCCCGCGGGTCGTATGCGATCTTGTGGCCATTGGCTGAGTTCTCGTAGGAGGTCTCGGGCGTGCGGTCGTCGTTGCGCTTCGGCACGGGGCTGGAGACGCGGCTGGATTCGTCGTCGCCATTGCCGGTAGCCGCACCTCCTCCTCTCCGGCGGGTCAGGCCAGACGTCGTGGTAGCCATCAGGTGGTTTGCGTGAGACGGGCGGGGGTGGTCGGAGCCTTTGTTAGGGTGCGTTGGGGGTGAGGCTCCTCTGAGGCGCAGGGGTCGTCGCTAGGGCTGCATATGTATCGAGGAAAGCTTTGGCCGGACGCGACACGGCGGGTGCAGTGGGAGCGAGCGGACTTTGTTGTGAGCAGAGAGGGAAGATGCAAATGTGTTTAATCGGGGCTGTGTCACGGAGGAGCAGACGTGCCTAGGTGGGATTCGACACGACGGTCTTAGCGCGCCCAAATCTTTTGAACGCGCAAGCACGCGCACCGCCAGCTGCTGCGCTGCAAGGTGGAGAAGTGGGTAGCATCCATTTTCTATCACGAAATACAAAAGATGCCTTCCAGGCGACTGTTATACATGCGGAGGAATATATATAGCAACGCCAGGGCAGCCTCCGCCCACCCAATTCCTAGCCATGTCCTCGATATATTGCGACCCACTCGACCTCTTTGGTTTAGTGCGCTGCACTCAGTTAGCCACTGCAATCCAGTATCTGGTTCGAACCTGGTTGGGCCTTCTTACCATCGGGCTGGGCCAGGATGTAGTCGACTGCTTGCTTGACTGTGATATCATCAGCACTGGCTTGGCCACACGGGGCCAATTGACCTACCGCTGTGGATAGCATCCGCCTCCTTGTCCGGGATCTCAATGCTGAATTCCTGTGACGCCGTCAGATCCATTGATTCGCAAAATATGTTCCTGCTCCTCCACTAACCTCCTCAATCGCCATAACCACCTCTACGGTGTCGAGACTGTCCAACCCGAGGTCGTTGTGGAAGTGCGACTCGCCATTCAACTGGATTGTGTGAGTTACTGTGCGACTTGCTATAATGTTGTGCTGTATACCTTCGAGGTATCGGTGACCTATCGCGAATTAGCCAAAGCTCTCGCAAGCCATCAAAGCACCGTTACCTTGTCAAAGTTCTTCAACAGATCCATTATCCTGCCCTCGACCTCATCCTTCGATAGGCCGGTTGACGAGGCGTAGCATCGGACAGCCTGGAAGCGCGCGGAAGGAGCGGTCTGCTTTGCCAGGAACAGGGAGCTTCGCGCAACGGGACGAGCAATTGGCGCCTGCCACCGGGGGGCGGCACGGACGGCTTGCCTTGCGGACCTGACGAGAGCAGTGCGGAACATTGTGGAGGGTGTTGCAGGTGTTGGGGCGGAGGATGTCGAGACTGAGGTGGACAGAGTTGATGCTCGGTCCTTCGTTAGCTCAAAGTCCTTGTGAGCTTCGGTGACTAAGCGAGAGTGTCGACCTCACTCTCAGCAATGCCAATGCAATCGGGCGCAAGTAGAGCTAGAAGTTCAAAAACACTAACAGTCTTCTTTGATTACCGGATGCACCATCGAAATCGCTTCTTTCCACTGTCTCGGCTGAAAGTTTACCTCTCCGGACTGCTTGCCGCCTTCACGTCGTGAATCTCGCAACCAATCATAGACCGTTTAAACAAACTGACCCTTCCTGCGGCTCCGTCTTCATCACAACCTCGCACCTCGACAACCCCCAGTGCCGCGACCACCACACACACATACACACACATAATGGCCAGTACCAGGTCATTGACCATGCTGGTGCGCGCGCGCCCAGCTGCCACTTTGCTCAGACCCTCTGCTGGACGCCTCCCCTCGCCCGCCACCGTCGCCCTCTTCTCTACTACCTTCCCGCGAGCCGCCACCCCAGCCGGCCCACCACCGCCCGGTTTTCGATTACCCCCGCCTAAGAAATGGGATGAAGGAGAGGGCGCATTGGACCGTGCCGGCAAATACTTCTTGCTGGTCGAGATGTTTCGCGGCATGTACATCCTGCTAGAGCAGTTTTTCCGACCTCCGTGAGTTGGCCCAAATGGCGCTGAACAGCGCGAAAATTTGCACAGAAAGACGTTATTGACGGTGCTGAAGGTACACCATCATGTATCCCTTTGAAAAGGGCCCAATTTCACCCCGCTTCCGAGGGGAGCACGCGCTGCGACGATATCCTACAGGCGAGGAGCGATGCATTGCCTGCAAGCTTTGCGAGGCCATCTGCCCGGCGCAGGCTATCACCATCGAGGCCGAAGAGCGCATGGACGGCAGCAGGAGGACGACGCGATATGACATCGATATGACCAAGTGCATCTACTGCGGCTTGTGCCAAGAGAGTTGCCCGGTCGATGCCATTGTGGAGAGTGAGTCCAAGAACCATACACTACGCCTACTTAAATGCTAACGCCGCATAGGCCCCAACGCAGAGTACGCAACGGAGAGTAGGGAAGAGCTCCTATACAACAAGGAGAAGCTGTTGGCAAATGGTGACAAGTGGGAGCCGGAGATTGCGGCCGCCGCTCGTGCAGATGCACCATACCGGTAACGGTAAGAGTAGAGGGGTTGCAAATGTGTAAATATTAGAGGAAGAGTGTAGTATCAGCAATTCTAATTTCATTTGTGGCATCTTGGTTCTGTGGCATCTCTGTCATTTGGCAGGTATCCAGATTGGACGTCCTGCAGCTTCAAAAGCACCACCGAAAAACAAAATTAACACAGAACATTGCACATAGAAATGATCGGATATATCAATGACACCTAAACCCAAGAGAATTATGAGTGTATGACGTTTAATCTATCCACAGGACTACCCGGTACCATCCCGCAACTCTCTAACCACCATCGATACACTGTGGTTGTCCTACGAAAAGAGCAACAACACCAACCAGGCTCCGCCACATCACTTGATTGAGATGTGAGTGTGAAATCGCAGAAGGTATCCATTCATCAGCCGCTACGCCAAAAATGCTACGCTAATCCAATATACACATAGGTTTTCCCTTTGGAGCACGCTTATTTCGCTCTGAACGTGCCCTCAAACCCGGCCCGCTTCTTCACCTTTTTCCCTGGCTTTCCAACCTTCTTCTTACCTTTCATACCCTTCTCATCTCTCCGCTTCCGCAAATTCTCCTCGCGCTTCTTCTGCCTGGTCTCCTTGCCCTTCTCCACGGCCTCCTTACGGTCACCCCATTCTCGTGAGCTTTTGGCTTTAGCCTGGTCCAGGCGCTTAACGCTCTTCTTCAATAGCTTAGGGTCGTCATGTACCCGTTCGCCTTGAGCTCGTCGCTTGGCGTTGAGCCACAGATCCTTTTCTTGAATGTCTTTGCGCTTCTCCTCGTCAAGCGCATTGAGACGTGCCTGCTTGTTCTTGGCGGCCTCAAGAGCGGTCTTGGCATCAGACCTGCCTTTCTGTTTCTTCGACTCCCGGAACCCAGAGAGGTCACCCTCAAGCTGTTTCCCATCACTCCACGCTACCCGACCAAAACTCAGATTTCGTTCTCGGTCGGGCGACGACCGATGTGAAAAGATAGAGGGGGAACCAGATCCACCACGTATCCGCGCAAGTTGCTCCTCTGCCTTCAGACGCTCTTCGTCCTCCTGCGCAAGTTGGCGCTGGGCTTTCTTTGCTTGTTTGCGCTCTGCTTCCTTCTTCCGCCGAGCCTCGATCAGCTCAGCGCGGTTCTTTGCCGGTCTTCCGTCGGGACCGTCGGCTTTCCTCTTGGCGCGCATTTCTTCGAGCCGTGCCTGAAGCCGGGCCCGGAATTCTTCGTGCTTTTGTTGGTTAGGTACAAGCGATTTCTTTTCCTTCTTTTGTGGAATGTCGGAGGGTGGTGGCATGGAGGATGAAGACGAGACGTTGGAGGCCACGGACGCTGTGGAGGCAGTGGAGTCTGCGGCAGACGGCGTAGCGGTAGACTGTTCTTCCTCGACCAGCCCACTCACATCCATAGCTTGTATTTGGTCATCGTCATGCTCTTCTTCTTCATCCGCCGAGCCTGAAGCCTCTTCATCTTCATCAGCCGTCTCTCCTGTGTCGGTCAATGCTTTGCTGGACTCTTCTTGTTGTGCCTTTCTTGATTGTTGGTGGTGTTGTTTCTGCGCCTGTTTCTCCTTCTTCTTCTCACGCTGTTGCTGCTTCTTGTCGGCCTTGGCCCTGACTCGCGCTTCCTTGGCCGCCTTCTTTTCCTCGTCCTTTGTCTGCTGGTTCGGCGTCGGGTCGGCGTCGTCTTTGGCGGTCTTCTGCTTCTTTGCCTTGGCCGATAGTGTCCTCATGCCTTCACCCGGCTTCTCCCTCTCAATGTCCATGTCTAAGTCGGAAGAGTCGTTGCCATCGGCCTCGGCCTCGAGTTCCCGCTTCCGCTTCCGTGCATTTTCCTCCAACACGTCGAGGGCGCTCTTGTGATTCGCTGGATCCAGCTTCGCTCGCTTTGCGGCCTGTCGCTCTGCTTTGGACTGCTTCTTTCCCACACGGGTCCATTCTGTCTATAGTACACTTAGCGCATGTGCGGTGGAGAGGCAGCAAGGCACACGTACGCTGGTAATGCTCTCATCCTTGCCATAGTAGTCCTTGGCAGGGATCAAAGACATCAAGCCCTCGAACGCCCGCTGGTGCGTCTTCAATCGCGCCTGCTATGGGTGTTAGCGGCGTGTGCAACTGAAGCGGGGAAGGCTCCTGCTGCTTGCCTCGAGGTCGTCACCCATGGTTGCCGCTTCTGGAGGTGGAGCAGCCGTGAAGTCGTTCGGCATGCAATCTTCCAGCAAGGAAGGGCTCGACAAAAGGCGGGGAAGGAGCTGGGCGAGGGTGTCGTGTGCACCTGGTGAAGGCTGGTGCTGAAAATCCGAAAATTGGTAGGGTCGCCAAGATTTACATTTTTAGCGTACTTTTGTCAAGGCGGTCACGGCGCCGGTGCTTTCGAGACTTGCTTTTCCACTTGCCGTCAATCGACTGTCGTCGGAGCCTCGTAGCCACGTTGCCCCTGCGACGTGTGGCAAGCCCTTTGCGCGTCCTGCTGAGAGGCTGAGGCACCACTTTCTGTACCAGTACGAAGCACGCGTCGGCACTGCCACAGCCAGCTTCGACGCCTCAGCGTTTCCCTGCTCTATATCCATGGCTCGGCACCCTGCGCGTCTCCAGTCCGATAAACAAGCCTAAGTAGCATTTTCACTGTCTCTGCACTTTCGTCATCACCGTCGCGATCCAATGTCCACCCCTGCCGTTGAGGCTCGCTCTCTGTCTACTCTGACCTCGCTTGCTTCGAATCCGCCGTCATACCCCAGGAACCCCACCCACGTGAGGCACGAGCCGTTGGTCTTGTACATTGCCCGCGTGCCTGGCAGCAGAGGTACGGCTGCGATTTGCCTGTAAACATCTAGCTCTAATGCTGCATAGATGTGTTCCTGTCGCCCATGAAACCGCGGGAAAAGGTCGTCACAGCAGAAGATATTCAAAATTCGCTATATTTTGTTCATGTCGAGCAGCCAGAAGACGCACAACTGTTTGATTCACCTCCCGTCCAAGAACCACCATACCCTGATTCTCGCCCAAACTTCCTGCAGGGGCCACAGCTAGCCGCGGTACAGCGCAAGCCTGTGTCCAATCCCGTTGCTGGTGTACCTCTTGCTGCTAAACGCAAGCCAGTCCAAGCGACACTGGCCCCGGTCCACGGCTTCGAGACCACTCATAACAGCCAGCAAACATCGGCTGGTCTTCTGGGTCCTAACTACGTCCCTCGCCGATCGTTCGAGGGGGGTCAACATCAGGATGAGAACAGACCTCCGCTCCCACGAAGGACTACTCAGCAACTCACATCAGGAACGTCTCTGGTCATCATTCGTCGTGATCCAGCCTCTGGGGCACAGTGGAATGTCGCTCGCATCGATGACCCTCTAGCGCTGGATGTCTCATCGTCGACGTTGAAGGACCCGGCGGCTAAGAGGAAAGTGGGGGCGCCAGTGTACATCGCCGTCACTAATCCCGGGTATTCCAAGTTTCTACACACCCAACAGCCAACTGTACCACCACTTGTTAGCAGGAACATTAACACATCTATCGCTACCTACGATCTTACTCAAGGTCCCTATTCTACAAATCAGACCGTAGCTAATCGTGAAGATGGTGTGTTTCGTAGAAGACTGTGGATGGAAGGTGCCAAATACCCGGGCGGAGAATTTGGTCATCGGAGGCTTAAGTCTTACGACTCGAATATGTCTGGAAGTAGCCCTAGAAATAGCTCTGAGGGCATGCAAAGGACGTCTTTGGATTCGCGAACTCCAGCAACGCCTCCCTTCCTCGCGCGGGAGTCTCAGTCCTATAGTTCCATCCAAGTCTCCGAAAAGCAATCAACCTTCCGTGGTTACGTCTTTACAAGTCCATGGGACGGCCGTTGCGAGTTCGTGACGGGCGCCGGGGGTGGTTCTCTGAAGGTACGGCCGTTACGCTTACCATGCATTCGCAGTGCTAATCCTTGACCAGTGTCGCCATATCGTACCTGGCCTACAAGGAGCTCCTCCCGTAGCCCTTCCAGTCAGCGAACTCCGCTTTAACCTTCCAAGCAGTTCCAAGGCCTCCACACCACAGGGTGAAGAGTCTTCTAAGCGATCCTCTTTCTTCCACAGACCGTGGCACAGCCGTAACAATTCCTCGGTAGCAGACTCTCATATCGAGAGCACAGAAGACGTCAGGCGCTCGTTCGACCGCATGGATCTTTCGCTAGGGCAAGAGTTTGCGGGGGGAGGATTTGGTGGGAAGCAGGCAAAGCTGGGCAAATTGATCATCGAGGATGAGGGCTTGAAGATGGTGGATCTCTTAGTCGCTGCGAACTTGGCATTGTGGTGGAGGGCGTATGAGCGGTGACATGTCATGCGCAGGGACAAAGCATCTGTATCTAAGAAGCCCTACCGTGTGTTAGCACGCATGCCGATGAATCAAGATTACTGATATTCAAAACGCTGTCCGGAGATCCGTACCTGTAGGACATGGACGTAGTCCTTCCTACCCCAACCTAGTCACGTCTCTGTTGACTCGTTCACTCTAGCAGTCCAGCGAACCCACCCCGGCGGCCCACGTACCGTGCCACACCTTTCCTCAGACGTTGCTTTGGTTTCTTACAGGTTCCGGGTCGCCTAGCTCTGGCTTGTCTCCAGCAATCTAGCATGCTACGCCTCGCCAGCTTTACGTGGGTTCCAGCTTTACGTGGGTTCCAGCTTCACGCTCTTCACCTAGACTCTCTCGGCAAGACTGACCCAGAGAGTCCCACTACACTTCACCGCGGGACTTTTGAGTTCAGGCCCTCCAGCTCAGGTACATAATCATCTCCACCCAGGTTTCGATCCTCAATTCATGCTCGTCCTCCCAGCAACGATCCACCCTTCGACCACGACTCGATTCCAACCGTTGCAAAGCACAGCAACCGAGTGCGCGCACCTAGCATTCGGCACTTGTAAGTTTTGTTTGGCTCGACTTAGTTTGCGATGGTCATCTGACAGATATAAAGCAGAGCTGGGAGATATCTTTCGACAAAGTCTATTGCTTGTAACAAACACTTGCTCAGTAAGACAGCACATGCAGTTCTGTCAGCTTGTTATATCAACTTTGTGATTATACGACCGCTACCAAGCAAGTGATCACGGTGATTTTGGCAATACGTCACTGATGATACAAGAACTACCAGCTCCCCAAGGTATGTGATTACTTCGCCCCTCAGAAATGCTGCGATACTTTGAAGCGTATATACTGATCAGTAAAGTTTTCCATTCGAAAAATCATATTGTGACCTAAACATGTCCACTCCCACCGGAACTGGCAGGATTTACAAGGACCACCAGGTCTTACACGTCCGAGATCAGGCCGATCAAGCTAGCTTCTTCGAGCTGGTCAAGGACGACACAGTGCTCGCGAAGTTTCAGCAGCACGTCCGGAAGCTCGTGATCCATCTGAATGCCAGGCAATTGATGCTGTCTAAGCAGGACAATCTGGTGTTGGCACTCAACCGTCTTCACCCTACTCGCAACGGTGCCAATATAACTAACCCTCACAATCTAGAAACAATCTGCTTCGTCGTCGACAGTGACATCCTTTTCACGAGGTTCAACTATGCATTAACGTCACCAACGCCCTACACCGATGAGGACGGAAGGCTCGCTGATCTGCTCCGCAACACCCTCACCCCTGCGAAGAAGAAGGAGATAGCTTTCCAGGTTACGAGCACTGTGGGGCCCATCACGCCAGCGCTACTTGGCCTCCGCTGCATCAAGAACGTCGTCTTCGAAACCTTTCCCCGCCCATGCAAGCTGGAGGGTGGCTTTCGTGAGATGCTAGAGCTTACCCTACCCTGCGCAGCGGCGCTCGTTGAAAACATCCCGCCCCCCTCTCGCGATTCATTGCGTCCTTACGCCACCGCAGATTTCGACAAAGAAGGTAATTTCCGCTCCGATGCATATGATGCCGACACTAGCATCAACCCATACGAAGAGGGCGAGCAGTTTGACACAAATCACATCGACGGGAATGACGGGTTCACCTTGTACAACATGGTGGCCATCAACCCACAGAAGGACGATCAGATCTATGACGCGTCCGCCTTTGGTTTTGATTCGATGCCAACGGATCTCCAGAGCATCCAACTTGGCTGGAAAATCTAGCTTGGTTGAAGATATGAAGGATTTACGCCTGGGCACAAAGTCCTAGGCTAATCTCAAAAATCACCAAATACTAATAAGACTAGCTCGATCAGATTCATTCCTTTCGTACGATTAGCAGCACGTCTCATTTCGAACCTGGGACCAATGCTTCCAGCCGTGACAACCTTTTTCTGCTTGCGACCTTGCATCTCAGTCCAACACCACAACAACTTCGTGCTCTGGTTCTTTATCTTTGGATCTTTCCCGAACTGTCTTCGAATTTTTACATGCACATGAATCCTGCTTTGCGAAGGCACAACTAGGGGATACGCTGTCTTAATAATGAAGTCTTTTCAGTCCCTAGTCCTCTTGCACTTGATCCGACTGGTATCATATATTACGCTACAGTGTCCTAGTTACGTCTCTCGATCTCTTTTTGAAATGCTAAGAGCGGCATGCTCTCGCAAATAGCAAAACTAAAAACCTCTAAATCTTCTCATCATGTTCTCCCCAACGGAAGGTTCAAGTACCGGCTTCATTTCCTGCCTGCTCTCCTTAGTTGCTACATGTCTCGACCTGAACATGCGTAGTATCAACGTAGTTACGGCCACGTCGTGGTCTCTATTTCGCCCTGGATAAACTTCGTTTGCGTTTGCGTTTGCGTGAGAGGAGAGCCATGACTATGAGAATGGCCCTCGGCCAGCACGACTACACGATTTACTACCTTTGCTTTCACCATACGGACTCTCTAGTGATTGATCCCGGCTGGTCTATGGATACATGCATTTTGAAGAACACTATGCCTCTTACGCGAACGAGGAGATAATGAACACACGGCAACTATACCGCACACCATTCTAGAAACGAATGTGATGGTGATGTGCTGGCGATGATATTGTATGACTTCGTCACGGGCAAGTTTGCGCTGCGCTTCTCGAGTACAGATCCAAGAACCTAAGGAGAGGTATCCTTGCCAGCAGAAAGACTAGGTGCACCCCTAGTCTACTGCCATATCCTATCGGTATATACCTGATAGTACGAGCCAAAAAGAGTCTAGCAGCTTTGTAATTGTATGTTTAACATATTACGGAATATACAGCCATGGTCGAATGTTCAGCAGTAACACGAAGAATAGATCGCTGCACCATCGAAGTAGTGGGCCAAAAAAAAGTATATCACTAATAGCAGGGTCGAACTCCTGCATATTCATGTCAAGACAAAAGTACAAAAAGAAGTCTCATAGCTGAGCTACGTTTCGATCGTAGGTCTAGTAATGTAAGTGGGTGAATATGTGATAATGTCTGGCATCATGGACTTACCCTCCGGGTTATGAGCCCGGCGCGCTTCCGCTGCGCCACTCAGCTTCCTTGAGCTTTACGGTTTGATGACGTAATATTATCTGTGTGAAAATATGTATGCCCGTTCCCACGTATTGATGACTGAGCATGGGAGTACATGCGTGGAAGCGAATTGTTTGATTATAGGGCTGCGTGGGCAGGTAGTGGGGTTGGGCGCAAACGAAAATTTGTAGTGTGACTCAGAGGCGAAGGCGTACATGAAGCGAGCCAAGAGAATGTGTTTCTGTAACCTACCCGCAATTGACTACATAACCTGTAGTGGTCCTGAGTTGTATACTATTATAGCATGCAAGTGAATAAACCATTGATCTGGGAACATCTATATGCAAATGGCAGGAATATTGCTCAAGTAGAGGTTGAGATTCTCGAACTTTGAAGCTACGAGACGATGATAGGAGGACATGTATTTATGGTCCTGTTCTTAGCTTTGCGAGAGTCGTGAAGTGTATAACGAGGATGGCCTGTGGTTCTGATCTGCGCACTAAAGACTGCAACGAGTGCACTGTACTAGAGCCACATGACAATGACTGAACAACAACTACTCCAGTGTAGCATGAGAGAAGATTGAAAAGGTTTTGTTGATGGGAAATATCCGTTAGAGAATTGTACAGTGACTCACGGCCGTCACTGGTCATGTTGCTAGAAAAACGCGGCAGTTCTTGAGTGTGATTGAATTTCCCGTTGGTTAACTCATGTGACGACTTGCTGGGCTGATGTTTGAACTCGATAGAAGGATGGTCGCGCGAACGACACATTAAACGTTGTCCCTTACAGTAGAAGTCTTTCGAAGTTATCCATCCAATCATTTGTTGAATAAAACGCAGAGCAGATCGAATGTACCTTCTTAGCTCTGGTTGGAAAGAGCTGGATGCGATGAGCCACCGCAGCGGAAGTGGCCATCAGGTACTTTCCCTATCTGCCGCTCATGGAATCTTGTACAAGATCTGCCCGTGCCTCGCGCTCCCATCCATCCTCCATCCGTGTCCACAGCAGCCTACATCGCATCCCGGCCCACCCGCTAGTATCTCCAAAGCCCGCATCCCCTAGCCAAACACACCTATTATGTCTTCTGGTCTGTTGGTGGGCCTTAAATCAATGATCGTCACCGGCATCATCCTGCTTCCCACTGTTATTCCGCACGCCGTCCAGGACCTGGCAGATCTGAAGACAATCATCAACTCCACAGCGGCGACCATCGATGCCGCGCCGAACAACTCCAGCTGGGGGTTCTTCAGCCCTGCGAGTCCGGCAGGCTCACTGGTAAGTCAAATGTTAGTGACACGAGGGCTTGAGTGCTAATGAAGGGGCAGGGTACAGCGGACCTGATCGCGAACATCAGCACTACGATACTGAGGGCAAAGTACTTACTCGATGTCGACAAGGTAAATTTTCGTTATTGCCTTCGTCTAGCTACCTTGTGCCTTTCTACTGACACTCATCAGGTCGCCTGGACGACCGTCCCCAACGCCAGCACCACGCCCGATAACACAACCAACACAACACAGACCAATAATCCTCCGCCTCCGCCGCCGACGCCTACTCCAACTTTGCCATCCAACATCTCTCTCGACTCGCCCTATGTCGATTACGTCTCCAGCATCCCCACCCTTGCAAACGCTCTCATCAACCTTGGCCGCGCCTGGCACAAAGAATGGAACAGCCCCGTTGCCGAAGCTATCGGCGCCCTTCAACAAACTATCACCCAGTTTTCAACGTCCATGCTAGAAGGCGACTTATTGAACAGCCAGAGCGTCCTCAGAACGATTCGCGCATCTGGCAGTCTAGAATCGGCGCAAGTGGCGTGGAGCCGACCGCTCAACTTGCCGGGCGCTGCGGGGACGAAGAAGCGTGAGGAGAAAGTAAAGAGGCCACAACTGGCCGAAGGACAGTTCTATACGCACAAGGAGCTTTGGGGAAGGAGTGGGGGCGCCGTGCCGAGGCCGGTCAAGGGTAAGGAGAGCTCGTCGGAGTCGACTGGTGCGTTGTCTGGGGCGACAAATGCGAAGGTGGCGTGGAGCGAATGGCGCATCGAGCAGATTGCGAGGCGATTTGTTGCGTGATGGACACTCACAATGGGTAGTGGAGCCCCGTAGTGTTGAGCGACGCTGACTAGATTTTATGACCTGAATGCATCTTGTACCTTCTCAGCCTGTGTGGACCGTGTCCGTTCCCTGTTTACTGTCAACAAAAGACCGCACGAAGCCTAATAAATCCACAATAACACATCAAAGGGAATTAGAGATCGTGCTCAAGCATGCTCTTGCATTTCACAGGCTTCCTCCCAGCCTCCTACCCATGCATACCTACATACACACGCAGACCGACATACACACATACAAAGGTTTCCCTCTGCTCCTCTCGCAGGCAGATCCGCATCTAAAGGTCCAGTAAGGATAGGCGGCAAAGACGGGTAGCTAGTACAGGTCATGAGAAGAAGCAGAACCAATGGCCTAATAACATGGGATATGGATCGGGGATATCTCGACTTGCATAAAGGGAAACAGCAACAATCAAAAAGCCAAAAAGTAAAGTGTAAAGAGGAAAAAGAAACATGACTCATAAAAAGCGCAGTCGAATCACTATGACAATGCCAATGCCAATGCCGCGCATACCATGCAGTAACATGCAACCCTCCTCCTGCTTCCTTCCCTCCTCGTAGATCTCCGAAAGATAGGAATAAGGCGCAGCAGTGAATGATGATGAGTTTCAGAGCCCATCCGTGTGCGAGCCGAATAGGGTCCTAATACTACCTTCATTACAGCGTCTGTTTGTATGCGATAGGATATGCTGTGCATACATCTCATACCAGCACCCACTCGCTTCCCCTCTTGATGAACTTGTCCAGCATGAGGGTTACATCTGCGAGCACGAAGCGGCAGATGTAGAAGCCAAAAAACTCGGCCGCGTGGCGGGCGCAGAGTTCGAGGCCGACGTGTGTGGGTGACGAGTGCTTCAGGCCTGGGTCTTCGACTTGGCGAGCGATTTGATCTGGGTACGCGTCAGTATAGTCCCGTGATGAAGGTGTGTATAAGAAAGGCATGCTTACCCAATATTTGTACTGAATCGAACAGCTTCGCCAAGCTGCCCATGTATCCCGCGTTCGGGCCCTCAAACGCTACATTCCCAATATCGCGTTTCGCGAACCTGATATTTGGCAGGTTCGTCATCGGGAGCGTGGCCATGGTCAACGAGTCCTTCGAGACCTCTGTTGCCGCACTCTTTGCTCCTGCCATGCTGCTCAAACCTACTGCAGAGTTCTTCGATCGTAGCTTACGCCATGACGTAAGATACGACTTGCTCTGCGACAGACCACTCTTCGGTCCATGGTCTTGCGATCCATGAGAACCCTTCTCGGAGTTACCGTCGGCAGCCGATCCTACCCCTACCGTATATGCATCCTTGAAAAGTACCGACACGCCTTGTATGCCTACTTCGTTGCCGAGCTTCTTTGATAGTTGCGTTTGTACTTGATCCAGGACCACCTCGAATGCTTGCATCTCTTCAAGAACGGCGTCTGCATCGAGCGTGTCGACAGTTGATAGTCTCTGCAGCGCGGCGGTAAGCAGATCGCAATTGGCAATCTTGTCGTCTACGTTCTTGAGTTTGACACCCTTGACCCTCCATACATCGCGAGGAATGAAGAGCTTAGTCGACAAGTATCCGCCACGCGGGTGCACGATGGTCTGGTAGAAGCATCGCATGAGCCAGAAAGGTCGGAGAAGATACGACTCCGGGCAGGGCTCCAATGGTATGGGCGCATTCGCTACGGCAGCACTAGGCGAACCAGGTGAGTAGGGGGAGTGAATATCGCTTTCGAACAAATGCATGCCTCCGCTAGGCAGCCCATCGACATTGAACGTGGGTACACTCGGTGTAGGCGTGGGTATTGGCGCAATGCTTGGCTTTCGACCACCAAAGTTGAATGTAGCACTCATGGGAGTGGCGACCGAACCGTCTGAGCCATCCGGACTCGATACCGAGAGGTTTCGCTGCTTCAAGCTAAGAGATGATTTGTTCTTCCTGATGCCCATCGAGGAACCCTTGCCAGTCTTCGGAGAGGCAGGAGCGGGAATAGCGTCATTCGATATAGTATTGTTAAGAGCTGGTGTTGCTGGGGACACGGTGAAAGCAGTATCTGCTGGACTGGGAGCAAGTGCCTGTGGTGAGGGAGCGCTGAGGCCGCTTTGGGAATGCGATTGCGGGATTGCGGGAATCTTGAAAGTTGCATCGATCAAAGGCTGCGTGCTGCTGAACGTTGCAGCAGCTGCAGACTTAGGTAGTGGCGGAATTTCAGGTCGTGCTTCTCTCTCAACATGCGACGCCTTATCCGTGTGTGGCGCAGGAGGAACCGGTGGTAATGAAGTTTCTATCTTCAGTGACTTGAGGTTTTGCCCAGACAACCTCCGACTGCGTACCGACGCAGCTTCTTTGGCGACGACTTGAGCCTTCGGTGTTGTTTCAGACGCGTCGTTCGCTTCCGACGTTCGAGATTCTGATACTGACGCCAGGGTACCAGATGATGTAGAAACCGGTGGCGGGGAACTTATGGGCGCTTTGGGCTTCGTTGGCTGCATGATTTCCGCAACGGTCGATAGTGATGTTCCACCCGTTGTTCTGTGTGACGAAACCGAACTGTTGTACGTGCTACCCGAGAAGCCACTGGAATCTGATTGCCGCGGCAATGACGACTTCGTTTGCAGATCGAAATCAAATCCGTCCAGCATGTACTCCCTCGTGATCTCGTCCAGCAATCGTTCCTCCTCTTCAGCTTCGTCATGGAAATTGAGTTCCCTGCTCTCTCTGACGTGTGGCAATGGTTCGCTTCGCAGTTGCGTCTCCTTGTAGCGATACTTTGCGGCCGCAATAGCTTCTTCTCTTTCTGCTTCCCGCACTCGCTCTTTTGCGAGTTCCACGTTCCTCAATCTGTTTGTCCTCATCTCAGCCGAGTCCGGTATCCCATCTTCGTAAGGTTCGTAGCCTTCATCATATGCAGCCTCTACGGCTGCGTCTAGGGCAGCATCGAATTCTGCTTCTGTTGCGCCGCTGCCATTTCGAATATGCTTCCGGCGCAGCCCACCTGGGGAAAGCGAATGCACGGATGACGAACAGGAAGAACCGCCAGATTCGTCAATTGTGTCGAGCCATGAGATAGATTCGGTACTGTTGACCCTTTGATGGCCCGCCCGAGTAGGTTCTTCCAGAGTATCTCGCGTGCTCGAGTCAGGATCTCTCTTCGAAGAAGGCAGTGGCGATATTGGCCTGCGTGGAGACAGTGGTGGGGGCATATAACTTCGGTCCATTGGTGATTCTAGTCCGGATGCTTCTGACGCTGCAGAATTGCTTGCAAGTCGACCAGGTGGGGGCTGCAGATGGAACTGGTTCGAGCTCGTCATGCCTGTCTGGACGTCGCGAATTGCTGTCGATATGACCGATTCTCGCTGCCCACCTGGCTGTGCCATCCTCAGAAGTAGCTGTTGCGGATGCCGTGATCTTGAATCAGATCTTGCACGTCCGTCATCGTCGTCAATTGGCTGATCGTCGATGATTCTGCTGATCTTTGCGGTTTCGATGACGGGTTCTTCGTCGTCGTCCCCTAGCAGCATAGATCGTCCTTCTTCCAGTGATTCGTTACTCATAGGGCGCGCAGGCAATGATTTCCCACTCGAGGAGTGGTAGCCAGGGTCCAGTCGTCGCAGCTCTTCAATACGGTTGGTATAAGTCACACGCTGTAGCGAGTTAGCATCTGTCATCCGGGTGCCGGGAACATCGAGTGTTCCAAACTCACGATTGCGTCGAGCTTCCGTTTGTCCTCTTCACCTGAACTCCGTATCATGACCTGTTGCAGCAGCTTGCACGCGTCTCCATACGCCTCCATGGCGCCCTCGAAGTTTTGCGCATTGTCCAGCAAGACTGCAGTGTTCGCCTTCTGCAGTGCGCGTGAAAGCATGGTCTTCTTATCCTTCTCCCTCCGCTCCCGGGTGCGCGGAGGGGTACCTTGGACGCTGTCGTCTAGGCGGCTGCTTGCGTTACTTGCACTCCGATCTCTGTATTCCTGCTCTTTCGAGAATGATCTTTCGTGTATAGCGCTCTGCCCTGGTTTCGGTGGGGGGTCTCTTGCGGTGCCGGTCGAGGGACGGGCTGCTGTCAACGGCCGGGAAGCGCCCGAATTCGCCCTGTATCTGGCTTCAGATTCAAGAACACTGACGGGCGGGGACCCTAGCGGCGACCTCCCGAGTATCCTGTCCGCCTTGGTCCGTGAAGGTGGTCGTTGTCCCGGAGCCGGTCGGGGTTTCGAATTGAAGTAGTCGGTGGAAGTTTGGGTGTATGTAGTAGGTGTGACGAGCCCGGCGGTGGAGGGAGGGTCGCTCGAGGAGCCCGTGTGTGGGCTGTTGGGGTCGTAGACGGTGGCGGGGAGGAGGGCAGGCAGCGAGGGGATCTGCGGAGGGCCCGTGGCCGAGGGCGGGGATTGTAGAGGGCGAGCGCGGTCGCTGGGTGCGGCGGGGCTCGAGGCCGGCGAGCGGGTGGTATTGCGTGTGGGTGAGGCGTCGGGGCGAGTGGGTGAGTGCGGGTGGGCAGGGGCGCCATTGACGAAGGGAAGGGATAGCGACTGCGACTGGAGATGGCGCGAGAGGCTGGCCTGGGGGTGCGGGTGTCCGGTGGACTTGTCCCTGAAGGTGGGCGAGGCCACGGTGCTCTCGCTGCTCTGCGACCAGCGATTGAGATTGGCAACGCCGTCCCTGAAGACTCCCAGGGCGTCGCCAGCGCCGGCGGCAGCGCTACTGCGGCGTCTGGCTCCAGGCGGTGTGGACGAGGTGTGGGGTGTGGACGGATCCAGGATAGGGTCCTTGAACGAGGCAGACCGCTTGATAGTGACCGTCGACGACGACGAGAGGGAATTGCTGCGCGAGGGGCGGCGGGGCGGCGCTGCGACGTCTGTGGCCGCCGCCGATGAGAAGAGGTTCATGGCGGAGAGGGCGCGCCGTGCCTGCGTCAAACCGTCTCAAAGTGGGCGTTCCCTGATCATGCACGTTTATGCACGCTGTCCTCCGGCATGGCGGCGTGTGCAGGAACGCGCACAGAGTTGCAGCGGAGCAGCGGGCGCGGAAGGCGATGGGCGCTGCTGTGCTGCCAGAGCGTGCTGCTGTGTATCGGCGAGGCTGGTGTGCATGCCCACGGTGGAGATGAACGAACGAACCCCTGGCACCCCGACGGGCTTAGCCCAAGGAGTGAACAGAAACGGCGCGCCCCTGGACGAGCGCCCTCACACTCGCCGACTCTATCCAGCGCCCTGGGTGCGATACGAGCTCCCGATGCTGCCTGTTATCGCGTCCGACACGCTTCTAGCGTCTTGCTCTCCCGGCCTTTCTTCCCAGCTGCACGCTCTGCAAGGCCCCATGTCGCCATCCTGACCGACGAACCGCCGCGACGACGACGGAAATGGAGGCGACGGCGCGCGGACATGCGACGGGCGACGTGATCGACGGTAGCTCGCGTCCATTCCGACCGGAGTCTATTGTCGCCGTGGAAAGACGTGCGGACTCGGACACCCTGTATATCCTACCCTGAGTCCTACACTCCCCGAGGCCTCATCTCACGCTATCTACCACCTGCGTCTGAAGCTTCCGCGTCGCGAAAACAACCCACAGGCAACTGCCCCATCGACACGCGCTTCCGTCACGTCACGTCGGCCATAACATTGCTTGTGGGTGCCATCTGGTCGTTGCGCGGCTATCTGTGCCCTCCGTCCACCAGTCTACGTGGTGCACTTCCGTCACCATAATCTACCCAGCCCCACTGCTCATCCATCGTGGCCTCGAGAGACGGCATCTAGTCCCATCTCGTCGCGTTTCATGCATTACCGTTATTGCGTCATGACCCGTCTGACTGCTTATCCCGAGAGCACCTGGACCTGTCCCGGTGAACCTGTCGCAGCCACTGCACACCTCTGAACACGTCTGAACGTCCTAGCCTCTCCTAGATGCTCAGCGCATGTCACCCATTATGTCCTCATCCATGTCGCCATCGTCAAACGTCATGTCCATAGCGTCCGCTCCTCCGCCTCCACCTGCCCCGTTCTTCTTCTTCTGGCGCTTGACATACTCCACGTACTCCTTGGTGATGCTCAGACGGTAGTCCGCATCCTTCACCTGCTCAGCCAGCGCGTCTGTCCGCTGCGTCTGCTCGAACAGTGCCTGCTGCTGCTGCTTCTCCGTCTTGGCAAGGGGTCCCTGGGTGGGGTCGAGGTAGAAACGCAACACGGCGCCTGCTCCCGACTTGTCGTTTGCTTCAAGACGGGCGTTTAGAAGGCCTTGTTGGATTAGCGAGCCCACAAACGTCGTCACTTGATCCACGCTGCTGCCCACGTTGCTCGCAATGTTAGAGACTGGAATGGCCGAGAAGGTGCGCGATAGGCGCGAGAGATAGGCTCGATTCTGGTGTTCCAAGAGCTCCTCCACTAGGCCGGTGTTCCCATCCTACACATTGTGTAAGCGACACGCCTTGAAACGGACCAAACATGTTTCAAGTGGAGACCCAGATCGCGGGATGGTCATCGAGCGTCAAGTGTTTCGTACGGAGTCAACTTACCTCGGCCCAGATCTCGCTGCCTGCATTGACTTGTGCTTTGAGTTTAGGTAAATTGTTGAGCTGCTGGAAAGCTTCCGCAAGCGCCTCATACGCTTTGGCAGCGTTCTTGCAGTGCTTCACCGCGGCACTGCTCATGGTCCGCGGAGGTGTTTTATACTACAAGTAGTCAGTTGACGATACTCCAGTCGGCCCTACCGTAGTTTGACATTCGTGCTAGTGGACGTAGCGCAATCACTTACTGATTTGTCCGCCAAACAGCTGATCAACACCCATTTCTTGTATGCTTCGAGCATCAACCCATTCAGCGCATTGTTCGCAGGCGTCACCAGCACATGCTCCAAAAAGTGTAGAGCATCCTTAACCTGCCTCTCTCCAAGATATGCCATGGCTCCTAGTACATAGTACTCTTGTAGATCCGTTAAGCTGATCTTAGCTGTGTGACCTGACTTCAAGTTGATGTACTCTCCACTTGCGACGCTGTCTGCAGCCACTACAGAGTATTCCAGATCGTCCAATGTTTCCTTCGCGATGGCCGCAGGAAGGCTGTGTATGTAGTTATTGAGAACGGGCAGGGCAGCCTTGTAGGACCTAGTCTCCATGCATAGCTGGATGAAGCGAAGGTGCGTCGAGGTAAAAGTGCCCGTTGTGGGGTCGAGGCGGAACATTGCCGAGCGAATTGGAGCGATGGCAAGAGCAGGCTGGATGATGTTAGCGAATGTGGGTTTTCTAGGCATCAGGAGCTGTAACATACCGCCCCTTCGTTTCGCGCAGCCACCTCGACGTAGTCCACCAGCTTCCTCCACTGCTCTCCGGCGTACCGCATCTGAATTGGATCAAAGGACTCCAAAAACAACACCAGTTTATTCCATAATGAGCCTCCGGGTCGGACCTGGTCTGGGGTCTGCTTGATGGCCGCTTCGATGCGGTGGCGGAGTGTATAAGCGTATGCTATCGCGTTGGTCGTAGGGTCAAGCACCTAGACGAGTCAGACGAGTAGGATTATAAAACTGCCCTGTACACACGTTCAAGGGATCTTGAGGCGAGTCTGCACCCTTGAGAAAGGTCACCGGAGTCGACCCATTGATATGTTTGACAAACTCGCGGGCTTCCCTGTCGTATTCGCGCTTCCGTTGAAGCTCCGGAGCATCTGGCTGGAAGCTCAGAAGAGAGTTGATTGTTTCTGCAGACATCGTGCGGCAATGATTGCAGGACCTGCTATGCGGAGAACAAGCGTGTGCGGGTGTCGAGAAACGCGGGGCGTTGTAAGGCGCGGTCGCACCTGTCCGGTAGGTGTGCCCACCAGCTGTGGAAATTCGAGGCTCAAAGGAAGTTGGGTAATCGAAATTTGAAGTGACCGTAGCTTGAAGATCTCAATCTTCATGTGGAGGTGGAAATTGAGTGAGTGTATGTTTGAGGTGAAGTTCCCCAGGCTCAAGGCTGCCACGGCCGACGTTCCCCACTAACGTCTATTGTGGCCGTGCGCGCCACCCCTCATACCAGCAGGAACACAATAGTAGACTTACGTCCACAGTCAGTGACACACTTACTACTTGCAATACACGTACTTTCGTAATCACGATCTAGATTGCATCAAGATGTGTAGATTGAATTACATGTATTCATAACGTCATCGAACAGCTCTAAGCAATGCATCCAATACGCCGTGCTGACTAACAAAGCATCAATGTAAGTGCATGTGGGATTACCTCCTCTTGACGGCTTCCTCCATCTTCCTCACCAACGCCTTGAGACCGAGCCCTTTCTCGCAGTTGCTTTCCAGCCAAACTTCCATCTTCCCTCTCACGTCCATCATCCCCTTCAAAACTGGCATTTTCCGGCCCTCTTCAACTTCCAAATGCATCAATGGATTCAACAACAAATCCAGGGCTTCCTGCCAAATCTCAGTCTGCCAGTACCTCTTCAGGTTTTCCTTGATGCGGTACGTCTTCGTTGCGCCAGCACCAAGCGTGGCTGCCCTCTCCGCGGTAGTTGAGATATACTTGCCGAAGAGAAGGTTGTGAATGATTCCTGCGAGACCGTGGTAGTCGATCTGATACGTCCATGGTCGTAGTTCGCGCATCTCGGCGCAGTCGGCTTCTGTAGTGGGCCAGTCGGCAATGAACTGCACATCGGGTTTGAAGGCCTTCATGTCGATACCACGGCCAAAATCGATCAGGGTGATGCCCTTCGAGGCCCAACCATTCGTACCGTCGCGCTTATATTGGAGATTCCATTGCTCGTCTTTTGATAATGCATCAAAGCGAACGAGGATATTATCGGCCTTCAGGTCGCCATGGATCAGGCTCTTAGAGTGCAGCGCCTCTACTGTCCGGAAGAGTTCGATGGTGAAGAACATCGCGAGCTGCTCATCCATGACACCATTATCT
Organism: Didymosphaeria variabile; assembly: GCF_027946475.1. NCBI lineage: Eukaryota > Fungi > Ascomycota > Dothideomycetes > Pleosporales > Didymosphaeriaceae > Didymosphaeria > Didymosphaeria variabile. The sequence continues at coordinate 2,039,131 of NW_026611627.1, read as the reverse complement.
GCACGAGCAACATTGACTAGGTCAAGAAGTGTGCCTTGATCTTTGAACTCCTCAATCAAATAGCACTCGTCTTTGAACAGGTGCATCTCGTACGCGTAGATGACCGATTCTGCTGCGCGAGAGGCGTTCAATCGCTTTTTGGCTTGCCGCATAATATAGAACTCCCATGGCGAAGGCGGCTCCTCCATCTTGAATGCTTCCAAAGAATGACGTTTGACGCCGAATTCGCACTTGCCCGTTTGTATAGGCTGATCCTCGTCCTGATCTTCCTCAACACAGGTACTCTCAGCTAGATACACCGGAGCGAAAGCGCCCTTTCCAAGCTCCTTCTTAACAGTATACATCCTCTCGCTACCAGGGAAGCGAAGGGTCGGCGGTACTATGAGGTTCGCTGTCGTTTTGTCGCCAGAGGCTCGGTTATTTATCTTAGACATAGCTTTGGTGTACTTTCGAATATCTGCGCCCTTGCCGTAAGTGCATTCTGTATCCGCGAAATATCCATCGTACGTTTCTAGCGGGGGTTGTATCTCTCGGAGGATAGTTTCTCGTATCAGTTCATCAACAGGGTTGCACTGTGTATCCCGAATGATAGGGCCTTTCGGCTCCGTGTCTTCAACTCCAGCATCCTTCATGACTACTGCGGCTGGTTCTGACTCGGCCAGAGGCTTCCTCACCGGCGTTGTCTCCCGGAGTGCAAGTTTGGTAACTTTTCCTGGACCATCAACAGACGGCGCAAGCCCTTTTTGAAGAGGACTGCTCCAAGGCTCGCCATCGTCTTCGATAATGGCCGGGGTACCTTTCGAGCGTGAAGGCGTCTTGGCCGAGAAATAATCCTTCTGAGCATGGGCCGTTGCAATTCCCAGTGAGGATTCAGTCTTCTCGACGATTGGCGTCATGAATGGCAGGCGGTTGTTAGCGGCGAAGGCAGGGTCACGATACGGTCCTGTAGGTGCATCGTAGTTGTCCGGAGGAACAGGCATATAGTGTGTCGGTAACGAATGCGAGGGTAGCTCTGGAGACGTTGGTGTAACAAGATCTTCGGCTTGCTTATCAATATGATCGTGCGAGTGGGACACTTCGCTGAACGAATCCTCCCCTGGACCGTCGCTCTCGTCTCCTGATTCAGAGCGTCTATGTTCCTTTGGTACGTGTTTGCTTTCGGTGAATTCGGACCATGCTGATACGCTCTTGGTATCGGTTACGTCCACCTCGCTCTCTTCGACCTCATCCTCCCCAATTGTCGTGCCAAGGGTGAAGTCGGCGGCAGTTGTCTCGTCTCCAAATTCGCTCGTGGCGCAAGACAGGTGGCCAGTCCCTGTACTCTCACCAGCACTATTGTAGTCATCGTCATCATCGCCATCGCTCATCTCTTCTTCGCTCTGAACCTCGGTAGCTGTCTCCGTAACCTCCTTTAGAGGTTCATTGAAGATATCATAAATCTCTTCCATGGCCTCTTTGGTGTGCAGGGTCATCGTTGCTTCTTTGCCCAGCTTCTTACGTCGAATCTTGCGACCTGTGGGAGAATCCAAGTTTGCTTGAACTTTACCGTGTCAGTGACTTTAGGTGGAAAGCGCGTGTGTCCACTACTCACTGGTCTGCGTCTCGTTCCGAATTTCCTTGACCTCCATCACCTTAATCTTCCGGGTTCGATTAGAGCGCTCTTCTCGTCTAGCCTTCTTAGTGGCCTTCGCCTTCTCTATCTCTAGCTGCGACGGAGGTGTGTTCTCATCATTGAAGCTTGTCCCTTCTTCGAGGCCTTTCAGAGGCACAGTTTGAGTCTTGAGGGGTTCTCTTTTTGGTTCTTGTTCTGCCAGCAACGTTGTCTGTGGCTTTGGCTCTTCATCCGCAAGAACAGCAAATGACTTATTGGCCTTCTTCTGCACGTTTTGCGCAGGCGAGACTGGTCGTTCCGGTTCTCCATTATCGACGTGGATCAAAAGTCTTGTGCTAGCACTACTCCGATTCTCTTCCAGCACTGGAGCTGGCTCCACATCTATGTGGATTTGAAGCTTGTCGGCGGACCGCTTGTTGTCCTCTGCCAACGGTGAAGGCACGAATTCGGGAGCTGACTTCGCATCTACGTGAAATGGAATCTTCTCGTTGACTTCCATTTGCTCGTGGAATGCAGGCGATATCTCCCGAAGCGTAGGTGCCTCTTCGACAGCCACAACAGTGGTGGCGTTAGCCTTTTCCTCCTCAAGTCTTCGCGTTGCTTCCCAGTCAACGTTCAGCCATCCACGATGCTGCGCTCGCAACTCTTCGAAAGAGTACTCTAAACCACGCCTGGGGTAAATCAGTTGATAGTTTGCAAACCGAACTTCTTTGTTCCCGGTTCTCGGATTCACAGTCGGCTCTTCTAAGTGGACTGGGTGAGGCATTGCATGTTCGTCATTAGGCACTAGTGTAGTCTATAATACACAAAAGGCAAAAGCCAAACCAGTTAGTCCTGTGCTTGTAAATATATGTAGGGTTATTGAGGACTTGTAAGCCTTACCTCGTCCTTGAAAATCATCATCTTCTGAACGCCGGTGTTCTTTTTTCCGACCTTCAGTGTTTCCCCAATCCAAGACCGAACCTCAGGGGTGTTCTCCTTCTTTCGGTCTGCTAGAGACCCAATGCTATCCCATGCTTTCGAGCTTCCACTGGAACCGGGTTTCGGTAATTCGTCGCCGTCAGAGAAAATGGCGAGCTTCGGCTTGGCGGACCTTGAGGAAGTGCCTCCAATCTGTGCCCGACTCTGTGCCTGTGGGTCTGCCGGTCCAGTTGCGAAAGGGTCAACCTTGGCTGCGAGCGCAGGTCGTACGGTAGGTAGCGCAGGGCTAGTAGGTTCAGCGGCCTGCTGCGATCGGCTCTCGAAGCGGTGCTGGAATTCGCCGTACTTGCGAACAAGACGCTCGACAGGGCGTGCTTCTTTGTCAATTCCCATGCTGTACACCTCCTCGGCCTGCGTCCAACGTCCGGCAGTTTCCAGCCAAGCTGCAAACTCTTCATAGTATAGGGCGAGCTTATCGCCAATCTCGTGTCGCGCGAGGTATGCAAACGTCTCTCGTGGCGCATCAGAGAAGAGGTGGATGTAGTGCAGCCACATCTTTAGGTAGCGCGGATCGTTCTTGTAGTGCGAGGAGGACTGGAAGGCTTTCGTCGCACGCTCAAGCAGTGGGCAGAGCTGTGACTGTGGTGTATTTTGTGCGGAAGGATATGCGTCGAGCGTCCATTTGACGTAGCGATCATAAACATCAAGTGGGTCGTCGGACTCGTCTATTGCCTGGAGCTCCTTCTCAAATTCCTGGCGCTGTTCGCCATGCGCATCTTGTATCTGTGATGGAGATGGTGCTTTGCCTGCAGCAGAAGAGAGTGGAGGTGTGTAGAGCTTTGCGAGTGCCTTCGCGGAGCGGCCGCTAGGAAGAGACTGAATGTTCTCCTTCTGGTTCTCGATCACCTCGAAATCGATCAAATCATCGGAGCCCATGGCGCCGTCTGGGTATCAAGAGGAAGGAAAAAAATGTTCTTTACTACAAACAAAGTCCAGCAGGCTTAGCTGCGCGCGTCGTTATTGTCAAGGTCGTGTCGAGGATGCAGCAAGGTGGGGCGCGCCGTGTTGATGCAGCCGCGGACGCTTGAGCCGAAAGCGGCGTGGGCCGCGGTTTCCCGAGCAACCGCACAGGGAAGGGCCGACGTCACTCATGCCTGCACATGTACATGTAAAGGTAGCTACACGTTCATCTCGTAACATTCCCAAAAGTGCATCCATGCCCATTAAAGTACATCCTGGGGCCAAATATCTCACTCTACAGATTGCTCTTCCCTCCGTCGAAGATTACGCCCATGCGACCCTGTGCTTTGTGCGAATTCATCAGTTCAATCATCTTCGGCAGCTCGTCTAGTCGGTAAAGCGACTGGTGCGGCGTGATGTCTAAAGAGGGGGGTACAAAGTCAGTGTAATGTTCGGAATCGGAGAAGTGGGTAAAGTAGGTGTTCTAGCCAGCTACCAATGTTGGAACATCTCAGCCGTGGAGGTGCAAGGCCTAGAGTCTCGGCTGGCCTGAACAACCACTTTGTACCCCGACATTGCGTACTGTGCTTCGCGCTGAACTCGATAGCCGGTCGCATGTTGTAACAGGCTAATCACCGTCAGATGTGTCGAAAAGGTCCCGCTTCATGTACACTCACTTCCGTTGTTGGAACCCTTCACCCGATATCGACCAAGAGCGATATCCAAAGCATTCAAGTGTAGCGGTTCTCGGGGAATGCCAACGACCATAAGCAGACCCTGACCGGGCTTGATAATTGGGGGACAATCGTCGTACGATTGTTTTGATGCGGTGAAGTTTACTGCAGCATCGACACCTCCGCCTGTGATCTCAAGCACCCTCTCCTTCCAGTCCTTATCTTTGATCGAGTTGAAGACTCGGTCGGCGCCACAAGTCTTTGCCTCCTCAAGAGCTTGGTCGGCAATGTCTAGTCCGATGACTTTGAGGCCCATAGCTCTATCGGTCGTCAACAAACGAGATAATGGGTGACCCATGCCTCTTACTTTGCATACTGGATACCTAAGTGGCCTAGGCCACCGCACCCAATCACAGCAACCCACTGTCCAGGCTTGAGTTCGCAATCTTGGATTCCATGAAAGGCGGTGACACCTGCACAAAACAGTGGTGCGGCCGTATTGACATCGACTGTATGTATGTTAACTCGGCCCGTGACTCCTGTTCCTCTCCTCTCGTCCACGTACGTCCTTTGGGCAAGACCATGGCAGCCCGGGCATCAACAACAGCATACTCTTGGAAGTACCCATCTAGCGTAAAACCTTGCATCTTCGTGTTGCCTGTGATGCACCACGAGTTGTGCACCGTCCTGCAATTTGTACAATCAAAGCAGCATTCTACGGCGCAAAGGAACCCGACATTGTCGCCTTCTTGGAACGTGTTCGCAGCCACTCCTGATCCGCGACCAACAACAGTTCCGGTGGCTTCGTGCCCGATAGTGACGGGGTTCTTCCCCAGGATGAGACCTTGGTCGTTCGGCTCGAATAGCATGACGTCGGAATGGCAGAGGGAGGCATTTTTAATCTTGATCAGCAGTTCGTGTTCGCGAGGTTCTGGTATTGGAACCTGATTCAGATGGAGTTTGTTGTCGCGCGCATCGTATCTAGCACTACCATCAGTAATATGGTGTTGCTCGCCGTGGAATCCGCGTACTGCTGCGCAAACATTGTCTTGGAACTCATCATAACTATTGATCGAAGTAGTTGCTAGTCCCCAAGATGAGGAAAATGCGACAGGCGCGTCTAATGCCGGCTTGCGGCGTGGTATACGCTTCTCCCAGCATTGCGAACCTGGCGGGAAAGCTCAACCGCTAGCCATGAGGAAGATGGTTCCCGACAATCAGCCACGGGCTGCACGTCCAAGACCCTCACCCCGCAACCCCGCAACGGATGCTTTCCACGATCGAGCGAGTCATGCCACGGCACGACCTTCCATCTCCACGGAGTGCTTTCCAGGAGCTGTTCTCTTCCTTCGCAACGTGACGTAGAGTCCAAAGCCGGCTCGTCGGGCTCTCCAACTTCCTGTAGCTCGGCAATAAGGCAAAGAGTATGGCAACTGATATACGGATAAATGCAAGTTCCGATCCGGTGTATCGTGTATCGTGAATCTGTCTTGGACAACATTCGAGAACCCACATCCCAAAACACCAATGGAGTTAACGCCACTCCAACTCCGAGAGTCTTGAAACGAGCATGTTCAACGACCTTCAACCACCGAGGTGATGCCTAGATCATCTGTATATCCCTCTACAGCTGGCATACATCCAGAGGTCTTCTTCTGCTAGCCGAGTGGCTGTCCCAAGCGAGCCATTACGGCAGCTGAAACTGACAGGCTTTCCTAGGTCAGAAGAAGCCAAGTGTGCAGCACACATCCGCGAAAAGCCGAACTGCTGCATTGGATGGGCTCTCAACAGATCATGCGCTCGGTGCCAAATGCTTGCCGTTCGTCTGCAGCTCCACAAGGCGCACCTCGTCATCCAATTGGGCCGACGTTATCCTTGTGTCCACGGTCTTCGTAATCTGAGTCCCCTGAGTCTCGAACAGACTGCCATCCAAGGTCGACTTCTTCTTCGGTGTGCTTCGCTTTCCACTGGATAGTCTAGCATTGGGCGTCTCATCGTCATACTGTCAGGTGTAAAGGCCTAGTTAGTCGATCGTCCCAGACCTCAAACTGGTGTTCGAGTATCATACCTTGAAGTCCGAATCATCTTGAGAAGATCCAAAGCACCTGGGGAACAGATGGCCGAAAAACCGTCGAAACAGAGGCATGCAAATGCAGACTATTCCAACATTCTGCTCTAGCACCGAATAGAGAGCTGCTTCCAGACTGTCGTACATAGGGTTTGCCGAATTACCATATGTAGCGATCGTCTGTATACGTATGCATGAGACTATCATCGTCCTATGAACATGTCAGTTAGCCAATCCGCAAGCTAGCAGAGAACATACTCACAAGATCCCTACACTAAAGATACAAAGCAGGAAGAATTTCCGTCTTAGGCTCAGCTTTAGCTTCACCAGCTGCGGTATTGGCACCGCTAAAACGCCCAGATCAATGGCAATGTTCGTACCGGCTGCGGCATATATGAACGCATTCTGATTCATGCAGTATTCAAAAGGCTCCTCTCTCATCCAACCAGTCCAGACGGCCTTTATCGGGCGACAAGAGAAGATCAACGCCAGTTCGAATCCCAACGAATGGCATACGGTTATGCCCATGAGTATGAAAACTGTGGTGCGGACACCTTTGGTCGGAAAGATGTACAGGAAGAAGAAGAGAAAAGTCAACTTGGTGAAACCGATCGTGATGAAGTAACCAGCTTGCGACGCATAGATCATCTGGAAAGGTCAGCTCATGTTTTATCTACAGATGCTGGTTCGTGACTGACTTGCAGGACTTTGATTATGTTATTCGTTTCGACTGTCCATGTATCCTTTCCAAGTCCAAGACCAGGCGTAATGAATTGTAAGACTGTCAAAGGTATGGAGAAGGTCCAGGCCGTAATGGCGCATGCGTCGTCCCATCTCCAACTCTCAGATAGGAATGCAACAGTCGACCGCATGACTATCGCCAGAAACGCAAGGATGCCGGACACAACAGAGACCCATAACAGTTTGTCGCTTTTGTCACGAATCGGCGCCCCACACATGGTTTGTGTTGTGTTAACAGCGACTGTTTAGGTAAGTTTGTGAGGCTTGCAGTATCGTGGTGAGGCGTACTTAGAGCTTGCCTGATAGTACTGCACGACCCGAAGGTACAAAGTCAGTGTATGTCTCCAAGAAGTGGGGATGGTACCTTCGCTCGTGTCTCAGCTAAGCGAACAGAAGACTCTTTCCTTGTGTCTTAGATACACAATCAAGAGGGTTTCTCTCCGCCTTTGCTGGAAGACACATCCACTTTGTACCTGAGAGACTTGCCATGCCGTGCCTACACAGCCTTGTATCGCTGCATTTATCGAAGCTGATGCGCAAATGCAGGGCATATCATCGGGTGCGCATTCTGTCTGGCTCCCGACAGCCGACACAAAACATGTTTGCTAGAAGATGTCAGTGTTCCGTCGTCCAACACTCGTGGCGAGGAGTCCTTACAGCGCAGTCAGGAAGCTGGGCCAACACCGGACATATCGCGAAGCTGAAGAGAGCAAGCACGACGCCCAAAAAGCTCGTCCACCGCATCGTGAGTATCAACGAAGGATACCACGGTGAACTTTTGGCAAGCCAGAGTCTGCGGAAAGCAGAGGAGTCAACGATGAAGCAAGAGGGAAAAACAACCGTCGGAATCACCGCAAGGCATGGCTAGCGGCAACATGGGTTTCGCATCGGCAGTGTGCCGTGATAGGGTTTGCCGGGGGAAAGGTTTTATGAATCCTTCGCAGGGAACAACGGTATTCTGTTGCACGAGTCCATTAGGTATCGTCTAGAGGGCCGAGCCGTTAGCTGGGGACGCTAGTGTACGTATGCCTGCTGCGGGGAGGCGCTTCAGATGCAGCATTCTCCCTTTTCTACATGTCCGAGCGGAGCGTGCAGTCTCGAATACTTCATCGTACGACATTGACAGGATTTTTGTGGGTGGTCTAAGCCGAAAGAGCCTTGACACCCCAGCATCGCGTGTTCGCGTCCCACATGCTTGAAACGTTGGACCTTTTTGCTCCCTTGTACAGACCCGGCTCGTACTTACTTTTGCACAAGCTAAGCGTGTCAATCCCTAAACTACACTCCTTCTGGGATCGGTAGCAACGGTCGCCATGTGGGGGCAAGGTGGATTATCACTCCATCTACCCCCGCTTGTGGTGCGAGTCTCGAACGAATCGAGTTCCATCTGTTAATCCAGCTCAACGGGCCAAATTGCTGCACGAGCTGCATTGCCAAACTCGCACAGCTTCTATTTTCAATGGCGCTTCTAACACTTCTCCCATTCGGTCCGAATCTGAGCGTTTGGACCGTTGTCTTCTTGCCTCTGGCTTTCGTCGTTTATTATACCGGTTGGATCATATACACACGTACCTTGCATCCCCTCGCAACGGTTCCTGCGCCACTGTGGCCCTCTGTTTCGCGGACATGGCTCATGTGGAGGATGCATGTAGGAGATCTCGAGATCGAACTTCGCAAAATGCATGATCAATATGGTCCTCTTGTTCGCATTGCTCCCGATGAGGTCTGTTCGGCCAATCCCACCGAGATACCGATCATCTATCGCATGCAAAAGCCGTTGGAGAAGACGGTTTGGTACCTCCCATGGCGTGCAGTGCCTCAGTTCCACGAGCGCCCGGACATGTTCACCACGTTGCTCAACAAAGACCATGCAGCCTACAAGAAGATTATTGCCGGCGCCTTCACAATGGGTAGCGTTCTGCGGAATGAAGACCATATGGATGATTGTGTGCGTCTGTTCATCAACCGTATGGGAGAATTCGCCGATAAAGAAGAGAGCTTCGACTTTGGACTGTGGCTGGAAATGTATGTGTAATTGAGTCCCCAATGCAAGACGAGCCTGACATGTTCCAAGGTACGCATTCGATATCATCGGCACTGTGTTCTTTGGGAAACAATTCGGCTTCATGGAAAATCGTCATGATCATGGTAAATACATTGAGTCTGTTCATTTGGCCAGTAAGTATCTTTCAGATTACAACGATTTTGCGCCCAAATCGTCCATGCTGGAGTCAACTACTGACGTTGCAATCTCATATTCAGTGCCTTTTCTCTCAGTTATCACTATGACCCCAACCTACTTACGCTATCCCGTAATGGCGTCTGCTGTCGCTGTTCCAAAACTTCTGAAAGCTGTAATTGCAGTAGACGGCATCAGGGCCATTGCCATTCAGAACACAAAGGAACAGATGAAGGCTGCTGAAGAAGCCACTTCCAAGCGCCATGATATCCTTTCTCAGCTACTCACGATTGTGCACGAAAAAGGAGAGAAAGTCAACTTCACAGAGCACAACGTCATGGCAGAGATGCATGTCGGAATGTAAGTTTCGAAGAGCGACGCCTTTGTCCAGTCCACCTCACTGAGTCTCTTCGTTTAGTATGGCTGGTGCAGATAGCACGTCCATCCTACTTCGTTCTATTTTCTACTACATGATGAAGAACCCTGAGACCATGGCCAAGGCCACTGCCGAGGTTGACGAAGCTTTCGCTTCCGGGAAGCTCAGCTGGCCTCCTCAACACCAAGAGGTTGTCGCGTCTTGCCCTTATGTCTGCGCCGTCATCAAGGAAGCCTCCAGAATATTCCCCAGTTTTGCCGTCCAAATACAGAGATACTCACCACCCGAAGGCATTAAGCTGTCAGGGCAGTTCATCCCGCCTGGCTACCGAGTTGGAATGAATCCGCATATCGTACACATGGACAAGGAAGTCTTCGGTCAAGATGCCGATGTTTTTAAGCCAGAGCGATGGCTAGAGAGCGAAGAACGATGCAAAGCCATGGACAGGGCATATCTCGGATTTGGGGTGGGAACCCGGCCATGTGCTGGCAAAAACGTAAGTTGGCTCCTAAATAATGGTCCTCCTACAACTCGCTAAGTAGATGACTTATAGCTTGCGCTTGCTGAGATTCACAAGCTTGTGCCTGCGATGTTGCGCAACTTTAGCGTGGAAATGGCCCACAATCGGCCTTGGAAGATACACAACGCCAGTTTCATCGTGCAGACAGATGTTATCTGCAGGCTTAAGCGAAGGAACTAAGAGTAGACGCCTGGATTGCTATTGTAGCTGAACACATACACATGTTCGAACCTTGTTCAAATACGTTGCAGTTATCAGGTTGACTAAAAGAACGCGCCTCCAGACTTGCGAAGCCACATCCTGACTACACTCAGCATACTCGACGAGCCATAAATATCACCAATTACCTATCACCAGGTATGACCATCCCGTACAAGAGCTGTTCCTACATATGTATCAAAGCGCTTCTTCGTGTATGCGCGATCTTTCGTGAGTGACTGCTGCTAATGTGTCGCATCATCGCAGCACTTTGAAGGCTTAATCTTGGTAAAGCTCTAGTCATGAGCCCGCCGGATATCACCGGATATTCCGGAAAATAGACCGCAACCCATAAGCTTGGAACGCAGAGGAGGGTACGTGCGAGGAGCCTACTCTGCTAGGGTTCGAGTCAATGCAGTCGAAGAAAGAAGGGTAAGTCGAGAAAATAGGTAGACACTGCCGAATATGTACACTGTAGTCTCCACAACCAGTGGCAAGCTCTCCAATGTCCTCGTTACCGGAATCGTCAAATTGATCACCAAACACCGATGGCGGGGATCTCCTCTACACTCATTACAAGGTTAGTCTCCAAAACCATATGCGGTACTTCCATCGGTCCTTCCAATCAAGTACTGACCATCTGTGGGATGCAACAACCAATGCGGGCGAATCCCAAAGATCACCTATATCGCCCGTAACTCTGGTCACGCTGGACATTTGATGCATGTCTTTCATGTGCTGCGCGTATCCGTGAGGTAGATCTAGGCCACGTTAAGCAGGGCTCGGTCTGGACCTAAGGAAGGTAGGTGCATTGCCTCTAGCTCCTGGGTACCTGATCTGGCTCCAGCACTCAAGTCTAACAGTACGGAAGAGATATCTATACATACACTCATATGCCCGTCTATCAATGAGCTCCGAATTTCTAAACTTTCTTAGTCGGTACGATTCCGTACATCTTGTCAAGTTCTTGACACACTGCATCAGTCACTTCCTTCGTCCCTGCCGATCCTCCAAGATCGCGTGTCGCAATGCCCCGTTCAGTCACCGCCTCGACGGCATCCATCATCTTCTTGGCGGCTTCTTCCTCCCCTAGCCAGGTCAACATCTCGGAAGCGGTCCAGAAGGTCGCGACAGGATTCGCAACGCCTTTGCCGGTGATGTCAAACGCGGAGCCGTGAATTGGCTCGAACATACTGTCAACGGCGATTAGCACGGCACACGAGTCACGAGCGAACCCGGATGTTACCTGGGATTCTGTCGTGTAGGATCAAGATTGCTGGTCGGTGCAATGCCAATCGAACCAGCGAGAGCGGCAGCGAGATCAGAAAGGATATCGGCGTGCTGGCTGGTGTCAGCACACGAAGGTAACGGTATTAGTGCCGAAGAGCTCCTCACAAGGTTGGTCGCGACGATGGTATCTAACGACTTCGGGTCAAGAACCATACGGCAAGTCATGGCATCCACAAGCATCTTATCCCACTCAACGTCGGGGAAGTCCTTCGCAACCTCAGAAGCCACTTCATCCCAGAGTACCATGCCATTTCTTTGAGCATTGCTCTTGGTTACAACTGTGAGTAGCTTCCTGGGTCGCTTTTGGGCAGACTGGAATGCAAATCGCATAATGCGCTCGACACCGTGCCGTGAGAAGATGGCTACTTCGGTTGCCGTCTCCCATGGCTGACCGCGGTGTGATCGCCCGCCTTGGCCTGCATACTCTCCCTCGCTATTTTCACGGATGATGACCCAGTCCAGATCGCCGTGCTCGGCTTTTCTCAGTGGCGATGACGTTCCTCGGAAGATCTTGGTGGGACGTACGTTGGCGTACTGCTGAAATGGTTGGCAGATAGCTAACCGGAGACCCCAAAGAGAGATGTGGTCAGGTACGTCTGATTGATCGTTAGTAGGCGTGACATTTGGTGTCACGCTGAACCCACCAGGCGCGCCTACAGCACCGAACAATATCGCATCGTGTTTCTTGAGCGCATCGAGTCCACCATCTGGGATGTATTTTCCGGTCTTCTTGTAGAGGTCGCTGCTCCAGTCAAAATTCTCAAAGGCGAGCTGGAATGAGCCGTCCAACTCGACCAACTTCTCCATCACTTGCACACTCGCATCGACGACTTCGGGGCCAATACCATCGGCGCCCATGGTTGCGACGGAGTACTTGCGCTGGACAGCAATTGGTGACATATTGACTTGTGAATGTGAGGATCGAGGCAGCTGGAGGAGAGAGGGAGAGGAATGATGACAGGAAGAAGATACATGTTACGTTGATGTTTGGATATTGCGCCCAGCACACGCGCAGCAAGAAAGCGCAGCTACCCATGGGATTTCTGGGCGCGGTGATGGAGAGCGGGGGACTGGTGGTGGGGTTCTCCGCAGAAACAACTACCGGACCCCAATGCGCTAGCCGCAGCGGACTTTGAATGTACGACGCCACGCCTGCAATCGTCGGCCCGGTGCGTAGTCGCAGACCGCGGCATCTCAGGCCCGCGGTCACGTTACCAGTTACCATACTTGCCAATACGTTGATCATCTCCACCAAACAGGCAAGTGTGCTGTCCAAGTCTCGATCCCTCGTCGACTCGACATTCCACAATGTCCTCCTTGGATTCAAACGTCCAGCGAATCCTGGAACTGCTGGTCCCCAAATTTCGGGCGCACAAGCAACTATCACCCCACCCCATCGTTCTCGGTATCACTGGACTCCAAGGAAGCGGAAAATCAACATGGGCTGGCAAGATCGTGCAGCTACTCTCGTCCAAGTACAGCCTTAACGCCATCACCGTCTCCTTGGATGACTTCTACCATACACACGACAACCTCGTAGCGCGGAGAGAGCAAGATCCCGGTAACAAATTATACCGAACACGCGGCCAGCCAGGAACACACGACCAGCACCTTGCCCACGATACGCTACAAGCACTGCGGTCCTGGGACGACAGCAATGCGAACGCCGTAGACATACCCGTCTTCGACAAGAGCAGATTCAACGGCGAAGGCGACCGCGCACCGCACGAGACATGGCCCTGCTGCACTTCCAAACCAGACGTCGTAGTCTTCGAAGGCTGGTGCGTCGGATTTCGCTCTCTGCCAGACGCCGCCCTACAGTCAAAATACCAAACCGCCAAAGCCGCCCCGGCAGACGACAACCCGGAATGCATCGTTACGCTGCCTGACCACGACTTTACGCACATCCAGGAAGTGAATCGGTCTTTAGCTGAGTACAACGAGACGTTCATGGGTCCTCAGCATTTCGACTTCTTCATACATCTGGATACTGAGGATCTGAGGAATGTCTATCGGTGGAGGCTGCAGCAAGAGCATGCAATGTGGAAGGCAAAAGGAGCGGGCATGTCGGATGATAGTGTGAGAGCTTTTGTGAGGGGATATATGCCAGCGTACGAGCTATATCTTGAGGGGCTGCGGGAGGGTCTTTTTGGATCGACGAGTGGAAGGCAGGTCCGGGTTGTGATGGATAGGGAAAGGGGAGTTGAGAAGGTCGAGCTCATTTAGAGATGGCAGTTAGATTCCTTGAGAGTTCAAGAGCGATAAGTTGTCTGTGACTTGTTGAAATACCAGCGACATAAAAATACTCTGTTCGTTGCTCCCCTCTCAAGAGATGGTCATAAGACTTTTGGCGCTCCAAGCGAGTGCTCGCACTTTTCCACACACACACACACCTGCATTGCAGTGTAATATAGAGCTGTCTATCAGCGAAACATGATCAATGTATGCTAGTACGCCACACCCCCTCCCCGTCAAATGGTGAACACCATATTACACCGCATGAACGCCCAGTAAAATTTCCTGATTAGCATGGCAGGATGGAAGTGGCTGTTCAGCATCGAAGGTTCGTCCTCCCCATACATGTCTCACCGCGTGACAAGGAAGGCAACGACCTTCATAGGTATCGTAACGTTCGCTGTAGCTATAGTCGGCATGTGGATGCTTCCCAGCTTCCCTCTCACAACCCGCTGGCTCACTCCGAAGAGGGCCAGCTCGTGCACGACCGCATAGTCAGCGACACAGTCAGCTTGAAAGCCTCGGAAGGGGCGCGTGCTGGGTTCGCACAAGCTATCCGCAATCCTTGTCTATATTTTACGTCATGCAGGACATGCACCTCTCAGCCTGCAGCTTCAACGCTTTCTTCACCATTGTTGTAAATAGTCTCGGCTTCGATCGTACGATCACGCTCGTCATGGCTTGCCCACCATACCTGATGTCCGGACTCTTCGGAAAAGTCATCTGTGCGACATCGGGTAAGTTCAATGAGAGGACTGGGCACATTACCTTGTGCACGGATGCTGCGTTGCTCGGCTTTATCATTTCATGCACCATAAAGAATGTGACTGCAAGTTACATCTCTTGCTTCTTGTTCGCTTCTGGCGGGTACGCGGTCAACCCGATATCTTGGGTTGGGTGTCCGTGACGCTGAAACAGACGGCGGAGAAGAAAGCTGCCTTATTGTCGATCATCCATATGCTTGGAAACGCGAGTTACGTCTATACCGCAGACCTCTATCGTAAATTGCGTCATCCGTATATATGTACAGCATGCTAACGTAAAGCATTGAATAGTGACGGGTCGAAATATTTGACGGCAATAGCGAGCAACGCTGCATTTGCCTTCGTGACGATCGCGTACGTTTGGGTATTGAAGGTTGTGCTCCAGATGTCAAATAGGAGGGTGAGACAGGAGAGACCGTAGGAGAACGTTTACTACACATACTGAAGATGTTGCGGGTTCCGTTCGATGAGCTTCGTGGTGTATAATGATGGGTGTAGTCCTACGACTGTGAACGAACTAGTAGAGATTGACAACCTTACGGTGGACATCTTGCGATTGATAAAACTCTTTGATGCAATCGATGTGCATCCCAGCGAATGTTCGTTCAGGACCATTCGTTAATCATCCCAGCATATTGATCTTGACCAAGCCAAAATGGGATATCGAATCCAGCAAAAGGGTCCTGGTCATCATTACCCGAATACTGGAAGGATGGTTCCAGTGCTAGGCCGTTGTCTAAGAAGTCCCCCAGAGGTAGCATGCTAGGATCGTTATCGCTTGCTTGGACGGTGAGATTGACGTCCACTGATGCCGGTATATGGTCGAAACTATTCGATTTCATCGGCGTACGTCTAGTTGCAGAAGTTGTCACGTCTGGTAGATTTGAGGGAGAGGGGCCTGTTCCAACCGCCATATCACGGTCTCGTGCAAGCTCTCCAGGCGTTGGTATCATGGCCTGGCTTATAGAACGCGCGATCACATGGGGCGACGCGGCCGACGTGACATTACCATATGGAGAGGGATTTGACCTTTCGAGTCTAATCGCACTGATGCCTCTTGGTTTGTTGCTTGTATTACGCGTCAGCTGGATTCGTAGGTCCTTTATGGCTGCACCACAGGCCTCGGGCCAAACGCTTCCTCTGCGCGCTAGGTGATCAAGTATTTTGAGACTTTTATCTGCCAACCTGTACAACGCGTGAGCAATTTGAGCGGTGCCTGACGCAGACATATTGACCTTGAAACCATAGCTGTAGATACGTGTTTTGTGTAGGCTGCATGGAACAATATGAAGGTGCTCATCCATACAGCCCTGGAATTTAAGTATACTTAGTACCAACCCGTCAAGGTATGCACACTGTTTGCTTACCACGTAAACGAAGGCCAAAGCAAGGCGAAAGAGGCTTGCCCTTCCTGAGAAGCAGATGTAATGGCGCTGTGTAGTGATGTAACGATCGATCGCGCTGACCCAATGCATTGTTGCAAAGCAGCCTCGTAAGTAGAGCCACTACTGTTGGACGCAATGATAGGACGATTTAAAGATATGACTGACTCGTGATACAGTAACTTCAAGAGCGTGTCGTGAAATGCTGATAATGTTGGTGGGTCGTTCTCGTCAAAGTCAATAAACTCGTCAACGTCGTTTGCCAGTTTTGTGAGCTTTGAGGTGATGACTGTAGCTTGATCTGTCTCCCGTTGGGCATGCTGAATGCACTTATGTTTAAATTCCATGATCTCCCCTCGGATATGGCAATGACGGGACAAGAATTCCAACAACCGCAACCGACTGTCTAATGGTCATTAGATGCAGACATGCATACAAATTGGCAGATATCACCTGAGGAAGATTGTCCATCCGCGTGACGCTCGAGGCTAGGATAACAGACTGTTCATCGAAGATGGTTAGCAAATACACTGTCTTCGCTCGGAAGGGGATTGCTTACCGTCAATGTCATCATCGCGAAGGCTGAGCGGAAGACCAGTAGACTGGCAAATGAAACGATCGATACAATACAGTGAGAAGAATACGCGATGACGAAGTTCTCTTTGAGCAGGCGAAAAGCAAGGGTATCGTTGTGGGCAACGATGAAGACCCATTTGAAGAGCCATGCGGATGATGAGTCCTCCCAGACGAGATGCGGCATTGAATCGAAGCATCGAAACAAGGAAAAGCTGGACGCTAAGAGCGGCTTGGAGCGATTGCACGGAAACTGGTCGTGAAAATGAGTGCTGGACGCTACTGATTGCCTCGTCGTAAGAGTGGAAAACAAGCTCCGCTGGGTAGGGATCTTCGTTCTCGGATTGGATTTGGCGTCGATCCGCAAGAGAGATGGACATTATGGCTCTTAAAACTACAATCTCGAAATCCGAAGTGGCGGGTTCTATTGCAACTCGCTTCTCTGAAAGCCTCTCGAAGAAGGCCAGGACGGTTGGGGCATGAAGAAACGGATAGGCTGGATGCCAATTCGAAAAGTAGCTTTGGCTCCAGTTGACTAGGCTCCGGAAGTTGACCGTCGAGGATCCTTGAGATCTCACTTCATTGCCTCGCCATATCCGTTTCGATACATTTGGGGATGCTGAAGGAAGGTGGTCATCCTCTCCGGGCACCTCCGGGGATGGGATCGGAGCTGCAGGGTTGGAATTGGAATGCGAGCGAAACGCGCTATAAACAGAACGGATGAAGTAGACACCACTAGAGCTGCCGACAAAGCTCGAGATGGTGTCGCCAGGAATATTGCGCATTAACCCAACTTCGCGAGGCGGATACGGTGTTGTCGTAGTATACCTTCTCCGCTTGCAAGGCGGCTCGTATCCCTCTGTGATGGATTCCGACTCCCTGTCGTATCGTTCCATGTTACGTGCGATGGTTTGTGCTGTTTTGCGTAGTCGAATGGTGGTGGCTCGGATGGAGGATCAAATCTCCGCAAATCCAGAGTGACTCGGGTTTCAAACCCAAGCGAAATAACGTGACCATACATGACTAGTGTCACTTTCACATGCTTAGTTTCCATGTGCAATTATCGACGGGTAGATGTGTCAGAAGTAATTCCTCCATTGAGCCGAGTCTTGGAACTGAGTAGTTAGGTGGATGTTGGTCGGTGTGCGGGCGGTTGCGGCGTTGTCTATGGATGAAGGCTCTGCAGAAGTCTCGACAGCCTCGGTAGGTTCATTGCTTGCGAATTCGTCGCTTTGCGTGCTCTGAGGGTGCTCGTTTGGGGGGGAAGGCACGGGGTGCTGTGCGTGGTAGTCCGTCTGTGACTTCTCCTCTAACCAGATGAGGAGCTGCTGCCCTGACCGTAAAGGCAGACGCTTCCATTCGTCCTGCTTCTCTACTTTGGAGCGCCCGCGCAATGATGGAGCTGAGACGTTCACAAGAAGTTGAGCCAACCCTGCACCATTGTTGTCTATCAAGCCGATGGTTGTCAACGCTGAAAACAGCGCTGCCTCGGTTTCGGCAAGTCTATCCTCCAGGCTGTTGATGTAAGCTGCAGGAATGCCTCTTTTCCCACCTTCGGTGTAGCGGCAAGCCAGAGATAGAGCTTGACATTGAGAGCAATGTGGGCTACGCAATGTCAGCCTCAAAAGGTGTCGAGCGGTAGGATGCTGCGAACAGGTTCCGGTCACATTTGCATTTTTTGGCGCGGCAGTGCTCGCATGCTATCGGATTGAGAGCCTGCATGTGTGTTCAGTAGAGTTCATGGGCATTAGAAGCTATACACACGTACCATGTGAAGTCAGTGCTTGGGTGCAGTCGGCAGAGCAAAGTGGCTGGTGGATGTGTAAAGTTCCGCCCCACTGGTTGATGTGGGTGCTAAACCTTGTTCGGCCCAGTGCTCGAGTGACGACAGGCAACGTCAAGTGGTATCGCGTCCACATGCACGGGCATGCTGTCTGCAAATACATTGGCGTTGACCACGTTGCAAACATTCGACTGCGCGCTGCTTCTGCTGTGCTGCTGGCCTCACCTAGTCGCTCTTTACCTCATCTACGTTCTGCATTCCCCACGTTGGCCTATCGACGCCTCTTCGGGCTCAGCCAGCCCGCCCGCATACGCACCGAGCGAACGCTTCTCACCCCGAGACATCACCTAGCCACACCACAGCACCGACATAAGAGCTGGCTCGGTCGAGTACTTGGAGGCGGCAACAGCCCCCCATTTGACAGGATGTCAACCCCAGAGAAGCCTGGGTTCCTGTCGGTCGGGATCAATGCCCTCTCGCCGTGGGGTTCGCGCAGTGGCACCCCCAAGCCGCCAAGTACGCCAAAGACACCCAGGAAGGCGGAAGAAGATAAGGACAAGGACAAAGAGAAGGAAAAGGCTGCTGCTGATGGTGCGGGCACGCAACGCGGTGGGGACCATATGGTGAATAAGCGGCACCGGCTCAGCCTCAAGAGATACCCACAGGACTGTCCGCCGCTTGTCGTCAGATGGTTCCATGCTGTCGATGTAAGCCGCTATGCATATGATTGAAACCAGCCTATTGCTTATACTTCGCCAGGTCCCAAAGCGCAAGCCTTTCGCCTCAAACGCCATCGTGCCTGAGAAGCCCGTGCCACGGCCCAAGAAATGGATCCCATTCTCCTCCGACGACTCGCGATCGATTGAAAATGCTTTTCAGAAGGCTGCCGCCGAGGCTGAGGCCGTCGAGACCCGCCGAGGCATACTCAGCCCGCCTGGAGAGGAGCACGCTGGTCTGAGCAAGGAGCCAGAGACGAGTACGAAAGTGCCCGTCAACGAGGACTATCTCTTCGATGTTGAGATCGAAACGCGCGAGCTATCTCCCGCGTACTGGCTCGGGCCCGTCTACGATGTGAAGCGAGGCACATGGTTCACACCTGATGGCGAGCCTTGCGATGAGCACCTGGCGACGCAGCTCGAGGAGGGCTATATCAAGGTCAGGCCTTGGAGGTTCTCTAAGCCAGCAGAAAAGCGATCCGACTCGCAGCCACGCACACGCCCCACCTCGTTGACTATGAAGGTCGATGACGATTACCGGAAGGAGCTTGGAAGACCGAACCACCGTGACTCTACATCAAATCCTGTGACGCCGAGATCTTCCTTTGACAACCTGAGAGCCCAATCCGGAACAGAGCCTTCCCAGTCTAACATCCCAGCCAACGGTGCAGCACCGGCAGATGATGGTCCTAGATCTTACCGGCTGTTTGGCTCCCGCATGAACTCTGTAGTTACCTACCAAGATGATGTGACTGCATACATACTCACGGATGACATGTGGTCACGCATGGGAAGCACCTTGTACCAGAGGTTCGCAGGCGCCGCACACTTCGCGGGTCAAAGATACGTCCGCGGTTATGATGACCCGGCGAAGAAGAAAGAAGCGAAGCCGTTCAAGGAGGGGACGGCTAAGAAAGAGACGGAGCGCCCGGTCACTCCGTCCCTCGCGTATGGATCTGATAACGACAGGCAGCGTACTGGATCCGGATCTGAAACCGCTTCGGATATGGAAAGCGACGGCGAGGAACGCGGGCGGGAGTCATCCCCATCGGAAACCCGAAGGAAGAACCTTGAACGGCAGATATCGTCACTCATCATATCCACTCAGTCCGATAATACGGAGCGACAGGAAGAAGAAGTCCGAAAACGAGAAGAAAAGGAGATGCGAGAGGATTACAAAGATCAGAACAAGGGGGAACAGGGTCGAGAAATCGAACACTTGCTCCTTGTCACGCATGGCATCGGCCAGCGCTTGGGCATGCGTATGGAAAGTGTGAACTTCGTTCATGACGTCAACTCGCTGCGCAAGTCTATGAAAGCCGTGTATTCAAATTCGCCAGATCTGCAAGCGTTGAACTCTGATGTTGACAAGGAAACCAAAAATAGTCGCATTCAAGTTTTGCCAATATGTTGGCGTCATCTACTCGATTTTCCCCAGCAAAGTCTGAAGCATAACCGAAAGGAGCATGACCTTGGCGATATTGAATTTGACGATCACGAATATCCGAACTTGGAAGATATCACCGTCGAAGGTGTACCGGCGGTACGCAATTTATTGACTGATCTGGCACTCGACATTCTCCTTTATCAAAGTCCCGCATACAAGGGTCACATTTCTCGGGTGGTCGTGAAGGAGTTGAACCGCATCTACCGACTGTTCAAGGAGCGCAACCCGTCATTCAAGGGCAAGATTAGTCTCGTTGGTCACTCTCTTGGCTCCGCCATCATGTTCGACATTCTCTGCCACCAGAAAGATCCCAGGTCTAAGCCTTCTATGTCATCCAAAGCACGCCGTGCTACCGAAGAAGGAATTAAGTTAGATTTCGAGGTAGAGGACTTCTATGCGCTCGGCTCACCTATCGGATTGTTCCAAATGCTCAAGGGACGTACTATTGCTGCGCGGCCATCCGCTTCCTACGCCACTCCGGAAACACCAGCTAGTCCGCTTGATGATCCTTTCTCAGCTGAGTCTGAACGTAATCTGGTCAACGACTTCATCATCTCTTCGCCTCTGTGCAAGCAGCTGTTCAATATCTTTCACCCTACAGATCCTATCAGCTACCGACTCGAACCTCTCATTTCGCCTGCGATGTCCTCCCTCAAGGCTCAGCCGTTGCCCTACACAAAGCGGGGCCTGTTTGGCGCGCCAGCTGCGCAAGGTTTGACTAATATTGGTCAAAGCTTAGGTCAAGGAGTGACAAATTTCTGGACATCAGTTAGTACAGGCATAGCTAGCGGCTTGCTTAACCGCAGTCTTGGCATCACAGGCACAGATGCTTCGAGGATGAGCAACGACCTCCATGGCCAACGCACATCGCGCCCATTGTCTGTCGGCCCAAATACTGGTACTCCAGGGAATATCGTACCTAATATCGACGATCCAGCCCGAGTTCTCATGTTGGAGGAGCGGAAGCGCAGACTGGGCGAGGAGCCCATTGCTCCTGGTGATGATGGCGAGCATCCTCCCACCCTGATCGACTCGGAAATTGAGACACTGTATGCTGGGTTCCAGAAACGAAGGAAGAGCAGGGAGGACGATACCAACGAGAGTGCGGAGAAGGACCTCGAGTGGCAGGAATTGGAGGAACGGAGTAGGAAGCTCAGGAAGGAGGAGGGCAAGGTGCGGGCCTTAAATACTAATGGTAGGGTCGATTATAGCATTCAGGAAGGCGTAAGTATTGCACTCCCTTATTGTCTTTGCTTCTCCCTTGTCACTGATTCGTTTTCGCTATGCTGACTACTCCAGGCATTTGATATTTCTTTGCTCGCTAGCATTGCTAGCCATCTCTCCTACTGGGCAGACGAAGATGTTTCCCACTTTATGATATCCCAACTCTTGGCTAGGCATCGCGTCTTCACGACGGCCGATAAATAGATCCTACTTGGTGCCGAGCAGCCTGAATGCCCTCTTCCTGTTGTGTACCTATTGTTTTTTGCACTTTTCTTCGCTAAATAGCCCTCTCCCCCCATCATTGGCTTCCCTTGGTGTTCTTTACCACCGTTACCCTGCATCGTCTGCGGTCTGGTTAGATTTCGCACCTGCCGTGCACTGGCGATCACCTGGTGCATAGCGTCCCGAGTTCCTACCTACTCACACTCACACTCACACTTACACTTATACTTACACTTACACTTACACTTACACTTACACTTATACTCACACTTACACTCACACTCACACTCACACTTATACTTATACTTATACTTATACTTACACTTACACTCACACTTACACTTACACTTATACTTACACTTACACTTATACTTACACTTATACTTATACTCACTCTCACTCTCACTCTTACTCTCACTCTCACTCTTACTCTCACTCTCACTCTCACTCTTACTCTCACTCTCACTCTCACTCTATCTTTCACTGGACTTCCTTTTCTATTGCTGCCTGCTATTGTGACGCTTTCTTAGCGAGTCGAGCGGGTCTTGGCGTATGATTTGCCGCACATAGGATCTCGAGCTCGCGGTCTCTAGAGCACTCTTTTCTTCAGCCTCGCATACCTTCTCTACCTGCGACAGCTTCGTACCATTACCATTACCATTCCAGATTCTTCTTTCTCTTCTTGACAGCTTTTGTGAGCACCATTACCTCTTCCGTCACCATGTCCAGCGTCATCGCTGTGTTGGTCATGGCAATGACCGCGGCCGGAGAATTCGGCTTGGAGGTATTCGACCACATCAAGTTCGGCTTCTTCGCCCTGGCTTTTGTCTTCGGCTTCGCGATCCTGTTCTCGGTCGTTCATTCGGCCATCTCCAACATCACCGCCTTCCCGGACCCTCTTCCAGAACCTTTGCTGCGTCGCGAACGTCGTGCAACTGCCACTGCAGCCCGCCGTTCCTCGCTCTCATCGCCGTATCCGGTGTCAATCTCGGCCTTCGACATCGAGGTCATCACGAGATACCGCTCCCCTCCTCGTTCGGGCTTCGAATCTCACCCTTTGACCAAGATGTACCCGAGCACCATCGAGGACATCATCGCCAAGATGGCACACCGTGGCCTTCGACCCAGGTACAACCAAACCGGTAATCTGGTGGAATGGACACCTATGGTACCGATTGCCCCTCAAAGAGTACGAAGTGCTTTGCTGGAGTTCCCTGCCTCGCAGGATGACAACACCCGTGTCCAGCACGGTGAGTCTGACCTCCACGTATCGCCGGTCACTGCTGAGATGAGCGCACGCCCTGCTGCATGCCGCCCTTCCACGCCTGTGGACGCTGCTACGGCAGATCTCGCAATAGACACGTCTCTACGGGTGGGTCCTGTCGAACCTCCCCAGTGTCACAGCGCGGCCTCTGCAGCCGACGCTGGTCGAGCCCCCGCGCCGACTTCTACGGAAGGGTTGGTGAGTCAGGCCGTCGAACCTCCCCAGGATACCTGCGCTGCTTCCGCGGCCAAGCCTGGTGGTGCTCACATGCCCGCATCTACGGATGGGATGGCCAGACCAACCGGTATCGTCCCAGGTGCCAACGTCGCGCCCTCCCGGGAAACATGGATGCTCTCTTCCGGCGCTGAGAACCTGCCTCCGCGCGAGCGACATCCACTCTTCACCTTTCGCTGGAAGCCCTCGACCGGCGTGGATTTCCACCTGCGCGAGCCGCACCCTCTCTTCGTCGCGGCCTTCGCGACGCCAGCACCTGCTGCTCCTGCGCCTCCGCCTCGTCCTGCCCCCTCGATATTCATCTCTTCGCCTTCAATCGCGTCTCGTCCTGTCGCCCCTGTCGCTCCACCGGCCGTCAAGGCCACACCTACGCCCACGCCCACGCCCACGCCGCCGCCACACTCTCGCTCTCTGCCGGCTTCTGCTTCCCGCGCTTCGGCGCCAAATTCGACCCCTGCTCCAGCTTCGATTCCGCCTCCCGCTCCCGCTCCCATCGCCGCGCCATCAGCGCCTGTCTTTGGTTTCAGTCCAATTGACCTCCAGGATTGGATGGCTCCTCTGTCCGAGATCCTCGCCCTAGACATGACCAAATTGGGTCTGACTGAGGCAGACTTGATGATGTGGGTAATCCCAGACGGCGTCATCAAGGCCGCCAAGAAGCACAACGAGGCCTACGAGCAGAGAGCGCAGAGGGATCCCGTGGCCATGGCTGCACGATACGTCATGATCGCGCGCAACCTCAAGAAATGCGGAGTCCTTCTCCGACTTCAGCTTCTCCAGCTGCGCCGCGCGCCGCAAGGCACATTCCCTCCCCGTCGCTCTTTCGCTTTGCTCTTGAACACAATGCACACTGCCGCCATGCAGTTCAACCAGCTCAAAAGCGCCAGCGTTGAGCTTAACCAAGCCGACTTCTCCACCTTCAAGAATGCTCTTCAGTTCTTGTTGAACCACGTTTTGACGATGAACGAGTTTGAGGCTTGTCTTGTGCATCACCGGGGTGATAAGGATGGGAAGAAGGATGCCGCGCAGATGAAGAAGGCCTGCCGGTTCATTGGCAACGTTTTGGGCATTCATGAGCCCATTCTGGCTCGGCTTGGGCTGGATTGAGGACGATTGGATCTCGCTGTTGGTTTGTGCTTTGGATTTCGGGCTTCTTGGTTTTGTTCTTTGCTCGTTCTGTGTTTCGATGCTTTTTTGTTCTGTTCCTATAGATACCAGTCTACTGCACGATGACAGTGCGTCGACACTCAATGAACGCCCTTGAAAATTGCAAAATGATGGTCCGGAAATTGCTCCCCGGTGATTTTTTCAAAGCACCTTCGCTATCTACATGTTCACTGTGTCACGGTTTTTCTCGTACATGCCCGATATATATGCTACAGTGCTTCGTCAAAGTTTGGGAACCTTGTGTTACCCCCGGATGAGCCGCGCAGTACGCAAGCTTTTGCCCCAGTAATGAACATCCTAAAGTAACACAGCGTACACCACCCCTTTGGGATAGTCTGCTTTTGGGTAATCCTGCTACAACGTGGAGATGTGACATTGCCACCTACTCTCTATTGAACCTAGGCACACCAACTCCTTGGTATTCAAAACCACACTCCCGCCCACCAACCTCTGCCTTCGCTTGCCATGTCCTCTATCCAGCACAGAAACCCCCTCCTTCATCGTGATCTCACTCGCTTCCGCGCATGCCTGCTCATTAGCATATGATCGATGCTCCAACCTCACCGCCCCATATCCCACATGACTACCAATGGTACTGCTCGAACATGTTTCGCTCAAGAAGTTGGTTCGCTCTTCTCTTTTCGATACCAGTCTCCTATGACTGACGCCAAATGGCCGCCAGATATGGCCATGTTTGGATATGAAGCCTTCGTTGTGGACGCAACCATCATGTAGATTCTGGCGCACGGAGTGCCTGTCCGTCGACCAGAATGCTACAAATATGGGGTCCTTAAGTTAATAAACAATATGGGCATCTTTTCTAAAAGTCCTAGAGGCCGTGGCCTCAATGATGATGTGTAATATTGTCTGTTGTAGGGGGAAGATAAGAGTAGGATTGCAAGTATATGTCTCCGTCGCTCGGGTGCCGTATGTGAGGCTGCTGGAGGAAATAGAAAACCTGGCTGGCGAACTGTGACGGCCTTGCAAGCGCTGGTGGCGGTGATTATCTTGAACCTTCTTTAGCTGACTCCGAACTTGCTGTGTTGACTCGTGTTCAACGACCGTTCTATGACGCGATCAAGACCCTCTGAACCGTTCGTTAGTAAGAAGCTGTTGAAAGTGGGCTTACGGAATTGGAAGGCGCTTCAATGTGGGAGCAAGGCGCTGTTGGGCTTAAATACAAGGATGGATAGATGGAATATTCAATTAGAAGAATCGCAAACAAATTCTTATTGATAGTACCATAATGGATTATAGCGCGAACTCGGTGAGTTTCCTTTTCAAATTTTTGTAAAATTATTCAATTATGGAGTCAGACTTGACTATTAACAGATGTGACCTTTTCCTTATGTTATCTAATGTTTCTACAAAGAAGTAAGCTTCGGAGACGAGGCTTGCGTCTACGTAATTGTCAATATCCTAACATCTTTAGCCAACGCTCTGATGTCGATGGTGTTCTTCGATCCGTTTGGTTAACTTAGTCTTGTGTTCTGGGGTGGCTTCGGAAAGGCAGCATTCGTCTTCTCCCTTGCCGCTCTTGGAAATCTTGCTGGTACGAAGTAAACGGAGTTTTTGCCAGTACGCAGCTGTATACCTGCGTTCCGCACATTACACTTGGCCCTGACGCATATATCACTGCTGTTGATGTTGAGACGCTGTCGCCTAGTGGTAAAGGCTATGACGTTGGGCGTAAGTACCATAGGTAATTGTGTTCATTCAGACTTGGTTGGTAACACGTCACATAGTTAGTGATAACAGACGGCTTGGAACGTTGTGGTCAGTCTTGCCATGGTCTACTCGAAGCTGTACAGCCTCGCATCGCTGGGCGCTGGGATCGCCTATATCTGGGATCTGTTCGATTTTTTTTTTGGCTCAATCTGGGCGTAGTTCTGCATGCCAAAGCTATAGGTACGCTCAAAATTCCTTCTTACACAGCCACAAGCTAACAATCCGCAATGGCTCTACTTTCCAAAAGATCGACCAGATATTCGACGCCAAAATTCCCGCATGGCGCTTCTCAGACTTTCAGACAGAAGGCTTGAGCCACGATTTGTCTGTTCTGCAATAAAAAGGTCATCTCCATGCGAAAACTGTTGATGTGGACGATGCAGAAGAAAGATTCCGGAAACGAGTAAGCGTCGAGGCGCAGAACAAAACATGAGGTGGCTCCCGCACGCATAGGAAGAGAGAAATTCTTGTCCCTCGGAGCTGTTACACAGCAGCAGGTCAAGATAAATAAATAACATGGTGCAAATAGGTAATCATATGACCCTTGTCTAAGAGAAGTGAGGGTGATACGATAATCAGAAAGTCGAGAACACTTTCCACACGCTGCGTGCGATGTCTCGATAGATCCCCATCACGAAACATCTCTCCGTGTAAGCTTTGACCACGACTAGTTCGTTCAAGCGTTTAAATTCAACCAACCAGACCTCCCTTCCCTCAAAGGGAATGGTGTAATGACTTTTGAGTTTGCGTTGAATGATGTTTTTGGAACTCAAGCTCCGTTCAACCATACTACAAATGTTTCGCATAGCCTTTGGAACATGTTGGTGCAAGATCATATAATACTGAGTGTCATGGGAATCTTTGTTTCCAGAGCGCTGGTAGCTAACCCGAAGCACCAAATACCGGATCATGCACACTTTAACCAGTGACCATCATTCCCACTCCTGGTAATCCGCCACATTCGCTTCCAGAGATTCAGAGCCTGAGCGTATGGAAGCACGCTGTCATGCACCCACATACCGGACTACTAGTCGTAGTACCTTCCTCCAACTGATGATGACAAACCCCTCTGCCCTGTCGCAGGATCGGCAAGTCCGAATTGTGGACTTGCAAGAGTGCGTCGCTTTTGCGCATGTTCGCCCTCCTCACTCACCGCGTTCATAGCTGCCCTGAGGTGGCCCACGTCTTCGACAACTGGCTTCAGGTCGTCACGGGTCTCTAACCATTCGAAATACTTGTAGACGCCGTAGATGAGACCACAGATGCAGCCAATTGAGAAGGCACCTACTAGCCACTCCTGCAGTGTGTTGAAGAGTTGCGGATCCCTCATGACGGCGAGGAAATACAGAGCGAAGACGCCACCAATGAGAAACCGGGAGCTGGTCTCGATCAATCTGCGCATGTTTCCACTCCAGGTTTCAGGCCGATCAATGGCGGCAGCGTCGATATAATGTTCAGAGGGGCGATTAGCGAAAGCGGTATGAGCGTGGTGGTCGATAGACATGCTGCTGCTAAAACGTTCAATGTGCGTATCAGCGATCGATGTGATTGTGCGAAGGAGCAGCAGAAGGCAAGCCGTTTGAATAAACCTACGTTGAGACACGGGAGCTGATGGTGAGGTATTCAAGGTGTGGGGTGGGTTACGCGTATGATACGGGGTAATACTTATTTGTTATCAACCAGCCTAGCGCGAACAAACAGAGAGTTAGTACCTCGTTCACCATAGCTTCCTAATACAGCCTACACTCACCTATGCAATCTAAGGCCGAATACCTCTTACTATATAGTACCAGCATGTGGCATCTTAAGCTCTTTATTATAACTACCTCTATTTACATATCTAATAACTTTTTTAACAAGAATGATGTCTCAAGCTTTCTACACGCTATAGCCTTTACTTATTACTATCTGTATACTAGTTGTAGACGCTATTAAACGAAGCGCTTTGAGTATACGTAGCTTCTAGGTTTCCAGAGAGATAGTAGCGAGTAAAGAGTTGGAAGGTTTTATTAGGGCTAGGACTAGATATATTTCGTAGAGGCCCCTCGCGTTGCGCAACGCAGTGGCGGTAGATGGGGGAGAGTGAGCGGACCGAAGAATGTCATGCCCATGTGCCTCCCTGATAGCAAAATCAGTAGTAGGGTCAGACTGCAATCTTGGTACGACTTCAGCAGGCCATGGGCTTTTTTAGGATGGGCACAGCTCGAGCGGCTCAAGCGGACATTCGTCGACAACTTAGAGATCGAGATGGAGCCGTCGATGTTAGGCATGCTGTTCCGAGAGTAAGGATTGATGAAATAACAGAGACTGGCGATCTCTCGTTGAAGAATCGGCACCCCAAATCTTCCTTCTAGCGCCATCTCGCCAAAGAAAGCTGTCTGGGCCCAACAAGACCACGGCGACTGGGTTCGATTCTAGAATGCCATCAATGTGCAAAACGGCAAGCTAGACAAAGGTATAGACTTCCACTGGGCCGATGTTTTCCCTATACGCACCCCGACAGTGCTGAGATGTGCCATTGCCGAGCGTCGGACTGTGCCAACCCTCTGTGAGTCCCTTCCGTCTTCCGTCAATGGTCCATAACTGACTTTCCCCAGACCGTGCTTGCTGAGAAGACAACGCAAACGTAGTTGATGAGTCCGTCCTTATCGAAGTCTTGAACAAAGGGGGCTTTGACGGTGTCGAGCTACTGAAGAAAGCGAATGCACCAGACATTAAGCAGAAACTTCGGGATTTCATCGCAGAAGCGAACAAATTGGGTATCTGCGGAGTTCCGACTTATCGTGTCTTACGCCGGACCTCGGATAGTGACTGAGAGCATGCTGATGGCATCGTCTGGGGTCAAGACGAGTTAAATTTTATGAAAGACATTATTGCAGGTTGGAACTACGACGATACTGCAGCTCTCGCAGAGCCGCGGGAGACGGTCGAGAGTCGTAGGATAATTGCTCGACTCTAGACGAGCGAACGGCTTCGCGGTACCAGTGTACTGCTCCCCACAAATGTGCCTTAGGTTGCTGCACCCGGCCACCTACTATACTGTCCCAGGCACGTCTAGCAGAGCTCACTTGCACCTTGCAATATGTGCACCACTTTTGACTTGAGGAGTATTCGCCTTAATCATCTTGAAGAGTAATATTGGAACCTTTCCGATAACAACTTCCTCCCTAAAATGGAGCACGGCATAGCCTCAGCCAGAGATCCCATCTCAGGTGCCCGGCCTTCGAAACACATTAACTCGACCACACGGTCCGACGAATTCTCCGCGTCCGCACAGAACCACGCGATACCTGAAGAAACAATGGCGCCGACGAGTTTTGAGTAAGGTGGAGTAGCGGGTCCAAGACTTGCAGACCATTATTTTTTTACTGCTCTTCGACATCCCGTATTCGCATCCGGCAACGGAGTACACCCTGAAGATCGTGTTCATCCAAGCTGCCTGAACTCGATCGTGTCACGTTCTAATTCAGTCCGGATATCATCGATCTTCTCCCATCAGCCTGCCGCGGCATACCACCAACCCAAACAGCCGCGTCGCGTTTCCCATATATTGCCGCGAGGCTGAATGCATCAAACTCCATCCGGACCTATTTTCTGGAAGCCTACTCTCGCCAGGAAATGCTGCTCGCTGATTGGCTGTGACGCGTATGAAACGCAGCTGGCCAGGATGCGGGTGTTCTCTCGCGAAGGACCCTGACCAACACTGTTACAGGAGACATTGCGACTTTATGCATGCCTCTGCGGAACGCTGTAGCGCATAAAAATAGGTGTGGGGCAGTGCGTACTTGCGTATCGATAGAGTGCGCGATGGCATGGAGGCGAAGGGGAGTATGGGTATTTAGTGGGAGCGTTGCTTTGAGCCGCGGACCAAGGCTATGTGTATTTCTCTTTCTGAGTGACATTCCTTTGAAGTTGTCGAGGTAACGTCCTCTTGCCACTCCTTGAATTGAAAATTTGTTAGCGCATGCCAAAGGCAATACACGTACACTCTCTGCTTGACGGGAGAATATACTCACTCCCTGACACCGACACGATGGCTGAATTGGCGGTTACACTGGCTGACGCCTCGCCTGTCTCTCCTCATCAAGACACTGGCAAACATGTGGCGACACCTAGCGACCGTGACTCGGGCGTTTTCCTCTCCGACAACGAAGACCTACCTCCATCATCCCGACCCTCCTCAACCCCATTCCCACGCTCCTTCTCAGCAAATACCTCCCCGCAACGAACAGACTCCATAGCACGCCTCCGTCGTCCCGCCGAGCTCAACCTAGGCGCCAACAGGAATACCGACGATACGAAGCCCCGCTCTGAGCTCGATCTCCGATTTGACCTCATTCGCAACTCGAAGAACCAGAACAAGGCCGCGCTTCGATCACCCACGCAGCTCTTGAAAGATCGCTTGAATCTCTCGCCAAAGAATGCAGAGATTGAGGAGAAGGTGCGCATCTTCACACCGCCGAAGCCCATGCTCAACGGCTGCATCCTGCCTGGACCTAAGGTACAGATGAAAGCATTCACCGGCTCATCGGTCCGTGCCCGAATAGAAAGGAGCGGCCGGCCGGCTTGGTGGTGTAACTTCGACAAGCTCGTTATCTTCGACGGTATTGACAAGAGCGATGATTGGGACCTGAAGTTCAAGACGCGGACAAGCAAGGGGCTGTCGATTGCACGGCGGCGAGGCGATACCGAGACAGTTGTTATCCCCATGGATTGCTCGCATTGTCAAAATATGCTCAACCGAACGGAGTGGAAGTATGATATCCAAGTTTGTAAACGCAGCGTGTGCTGGGACTGTAAAGAAAGGTGCCGATGGGAGTTGATGCAGGAAGAAGAGAAAACGAGACTGGAAAGAGTGAGCGAGGAAAGAATAGATGCGAACAGAACAAGAGCCGATAGTGTGTTGCAGGACGATCATGTGCACGAGGAAGAGCTACTAGCCAAGATCGGCATCGAGCAGCGAATAAAGACACGGATCGGGACCGTTGGAGGTATCAAGGAGAGATTGGATGACGCTGCATTGCTGGCTGGCGTATGATGGGCGGTGGAAAAGACAACTGGCTGAAATGGAAACCCTCTGAAAGACACAAACCTACTGTTTTATGTAGATATTTGATCAATGGATTTTTTCTTATTGTCGTTGGATTGTACCTAGATTCCGACGCTATGCAGAATGCTGTATCGTGAACGCTGAAAGGGGTATATGCAAAAAAAATGCAAGATGAAGATGGGAGAGAAGAAGGGGCCCTAAATAGATCTCAATGGGACATGCAGCTCGTGACTAATCAAGATCCATGGCATCATCCATGTACTCGAATGGAACATCCTCCATCTCCAAAGTCTTGCTTGTGTTTTGTTGCTGCGCTTGGTGTTCGAAGTCCCGGCTAGTGAAATCGTTCGGGTTGGCGTCTGGACGCTCTTGGACTGTGCCATGAGCATGCTCACAGGCAGCTAGCAAATACCGGAGCATGGTGTCTAGGTCTAAGTCCTCCAGACGGACGTTCTTTTGAGACTCCTCGTCTCTATCGCAGCCATTTGTCTTGGTAACCTTCTCGTCTGCGTCCTTCCATGCATTCCGGTAGTCTTTCGCTATGCCGAGTTGTATGCGTACCTCCTGATTCCCTAGCGAGACATGCAGCGGGCAGTTTGGATCATCGAGCGCTTCCAGGAGATTCGCGTGGAAGGCGTGGAGAGCGCGTGGTCGTGTGCGGTGCAGGTCGGGGTTCGTGATGTATTTGAGAGGGTTGACGTTGGTACGAGGTGCGGTGCCAGAGACATGAACGCCCATGATCTCGAGAGAACTAGAGATGTACCGCTCGAGCAAAGTGTAGAACTCAAAGAAGTCCACCTTGAACATGGACTCTGCCTGTTTCTATGTGATGTTAGCTTCGGCGCAGAGCAGGACTACGGCCATGGTCGACTTACGCTGTCGGTACTCCGCATGAAGGCGTAACGCAACTCTACGCCACTATCGATGTATCCATTCTGATCAATCTCCGCTCGCAATATCTCGATCGCACGTAGGTACGATACTGCAAGGGACTCAGCTTTCCACTGCAGGCGATTCAGGAGTCGCGTTGCTCTCGCTTTATCCTGTTTGAGCTTCTCTGCTTTAGATTGTGCCAGAGTCTCCAGCGGCGTCTTGCGCGCATATTTGGAGTTTGCAAGCGACATAATGTACACTGCAGGGTGTTTAGGATTAGAGGTTGCCTAGTGGTTAGTGCGGAGGTGCTTTAAATGATGTCGAGCGTGTGGATCACATCGTAGTTATGACGAGCCGTAGGCTGAACGTAAAGACAGTCAGAGCACACCTTGACCGCTGGGTGTCTGCGACATGCAGTGAAGAGGTTACACGGAAGATGCTGCCCGGACCTCCGAGGCTCTTGGCAGCTCACGTGAAAGCGCGTTTTCTAAGGTTGGATCTAGTTCACTCAATCTCAACCACAAACATCACACACGCATCACTCAAGACATGCTTTTGTGCACAACGGGTTAGGACCGCTTGGGTCATTCAAGTACCTCTGAAGACTACCTGGCTACACTTTTCCGCATCGAGTCTGCCATCGTCTTCAACACTAAGTCATGCCACGGCACCTCCAGCTCCACCTGCGCCATCCTCATGTCCGTCTTTCCTGGTAGCTTCTATTGCATAGTCGGTATATTTTCAGCATGATTCGAGTCTCCTACATACCCTTAGCATGCGCATCCCTTGCCTTGCGCTCACCCTCATCCTCACGTACAAAAGCCCCTTCACCGTTAGCGTAGGCTGGAATAGGGACCGGACCGATGTCGACAGGCTCCCTTGAGATTGGGTCACGGATTGTGTATCCTAATGAGTCAAACAAATGTATCAGAAAAAAGCAATGTTGAAGAGAATACGGATAATAGCGGCCGAATCAGAAAAGAACTTTCTCAAGGTAGATGACAGACCGCTGTTCAACGCAGTAAAGAGCTAGTGGTCAAAACGTACCAAGCTGAAACCACTGACGGGCTTCCTCCAAGGTCACCAAGATGTCTCGACCTGAGGATGCGCGAGGTACGAGGTACGCACGCGCAGAAGGGGTTGCTAGGAGGCGGTTTGATCGAAGAGGCTCTGACGAGCGAGCTGGAGAGGAAGAGGAGGGATTGTAGGGAGGTGGCGAAGACGACATAATAAATATCGAAGTCTAGTAGTGGCCGCTTGGTGGTGTTGCAATTTGCGTTATGAACGTACTGGAGATCGTGTACGTTTCTTATAGTACGCACTCATCTCAGGTTGAGCCTCGAGGCACACTCGAAAAGTCGGGCGCGCGATTGCATCTAACGCTTCATTTCTTCAAACGAGTAAAGACTCGATGGTTCGAGCCGGCAAAGAATTAGAGTGCAAACGTTTCTACTCAGCCATACTGACCGCTTCGACGTCTATGATGAGAACCTGGAAATGAAGAAGTACAGACAGCCTATCATCGTTCGCGGTTGGAGCAGATCTTAGCAGACCTTGACTGGACTTTGTCCGTTCTGCCCCCACGCATTCGTGTCTGCCTCCAAAAAGTGGGGAAGGATACCCGCTGAACGTCCTCCTACAAACAGACTCGGAGAAGATGCTATGCTACGGTAACATCACACTCGGCATTGTGAACGCCCGCCTTGAGTGGACTCGAACGCAGTAGTTGAGGGAATTCGGAATTTGGCATTGCGAACGCTTAGTCTGAGTAGGTTTGGACTTTGACAGCATGATTGTACAAATACCTTATGAAGAGCTCATCCATACAACACTTTTCATTGATTGCCATCCAAACGCATGCTGCGCTGGCGTCGTGATAGCGTTACCCGCACTGTTGATGTACTGGTTCAACTGGCTCGTGTTCCCACAAAGGTACTTGACCGCCTACGCAAAGGTCATGCTGGAAACGGAAGACTTGTATCGATCTTGCTTTGGGCGATACCCATCGCAGTCTATTCGATGGCGCCTCATACGAAATACATAGTAGGCAAAAGACGAGTAGCATATAATCGGGACATTTGATATTGCGTATCCTGTTGTCGGCGATTTTGAGCAAAATCTGATAGTGAACTTTGCCTCCGTATTGCCCATCTAGTGTTAAGGTGTTAAGTCAGATACCTTTGGCGTGTCACTTCTGATTCGAGGCCTACTCTCTAACCCAAACACAGACCCATATCTGACCAACATCTGCGCAACGACAGCGAAGCCCCCAAC
This sequence comes from Didymosphaeria variabile, assembly GCF_027946475.1. NCBI lineage: Eukaryota > Fungi > Ascomycota > Dothideomycetes > Pleosporales > Didymosphaeriaceae > Didymosphaeria > Didymosphaeria variabile. The sequence goes on along the minus strand of NW_026611627.1, from coordinate 2,004,656 downwards.
ACCTGACTCGCACTGACTATGTACACACACGCTCTCATCATAGGCCCGAATTGCCACGCACGATTCAACATTGGATCCCTGTTCTCCTGATCCACAACCCACCATATCCCGCAGATCACCCCTAGAACCAGCCACTGTACAGAGTATGTTTTCCATGCCAAGGACCCGTCTGGCAGAATTAAGCCCGCAAGCAAGCGCGACATTACGCCATAGACAGCCAAGGATGTGAGAGCTACGGCGGTGGTCATGAGATACTTGATGGTTTGCAAAGAGCGTGAATGCGATGGAGTGGAACGGTCAAATTGACAATCCAGTCGCGGTATTTGGATGGCCAATAGGGCTTGGACATGGACAGTGAAGAGAGGCGGTCAAGCGGCGGAGGTAATTGATTCTTGTAAGGTGTGGGTGCAGAGCCGCGCGCGATGGGATTGCAGAAGTGGATTATAAGAAAAGCATGGTCATCTGTGCCGGTATAGTCGAGCTTGACTGGCAAGGTATCGACAGTGCGTGAATGAGGGGAGACTGACGAGCAAACAGAGAATGCCTTTTCCGGAGATTGCGGGCATTCTTCGCGGTAAGGATGCCACTGTACCGGGGTATGGAAGGATGCGGTGAGCCCACCATCTTTGTGGTCAAACACCAGGACATGCTAACGATGAACTGACTTGCCGAAGTCCCAACACGTGGGAAGCTCCTAGCCCTACGTGGATTTGGAAGGCGCGACTTTCTAATGCGGTAGGCCTTGCCGCGTTGGGTTAAAGCATGGAGGCATGGAAGCATGGAAGCAGTGCGCATCTGCTCAGCCACGATGCGCCACCTGGACGCGACACTTGCTACGTTCCGAAGTTCCGCTTGTTGCCGTCGCATATATCCCCATTCACTCGACGCCTTGCTTTGCTCTTACATTCACCTTGCCCACCCGCGTAATCACGTAATACCATACTCGCGACTACCGTTCGCAGTGATTCCGGATAGAACGGAGCGCATCAGTGAAAGAGCTACCGCGCCCAGGACCAACGCCTAGCCTTGCCGCGACCCTACTCTACGTATTCCCCGCTACCACGCAACTTCTTGTCTCTGTTGAGAGAGAGCCTCTTCTTCTTTCGCTACATTCATAGAACTACCAAATCCGACTCAATGGCATCCAACAAATACGTACGTCTCTTCTTCCCTTGGAGCCATTTCACAACGAACTAACAACCCCAGGACCCTCCCGCCGGTGCACCACCTGCCTACCCTCAATCACCACCCCTGCCCACCACGACGCCGGCCCCGCCCCAGGTGGTCCCTACCAGCCTCCAGCGCCTTACTACGGCGGCTCCCCTGCACCTCCCAACGACTACTACGGCGCATCACCGAACCCCTACGCCCAAGGCCCGGGACCCTACGGCCCGCCGCAAGGACAGTATGGACCACCGCAGGGACAGTATGGACCGCCGGGATACGGACCGCCGCAGCAGGGCATGTACTACCAACAAGGAGGACCACCCCTTGGGGGTTACTACGATAATCAAAGGAGAGGCGGCGCGTCGGATGGCATTTGTGCCGGTTTGTTGGCCGCGTTGGCATGCTGTTGCTGCCTCGACTGCTTGTTCTAAGCCGAGAGGCCAGCAGCTTAGGAGAGAGAATTCGCATTAGGACGGCTATGTGAGGAGCATTCGATTTTCAGGAGAGGCTGCATCGATCTTCGCCTGCTGGACGGGTTAATGAGAGCCGAACTAGGCATGCAAGGGTGCAATGGCTCTTTTTACCGATACCTTCATGTACTTCACCTATCTTAATTATATCTTGCCATTTGCTCAGCAGAAGGGGTGTTCTGGTGGGAGGGATCAAGACGCCCAGTCGCTTCATAGATGGTTCACGAGTCTTCAATCGCGAACTTCATTCGAATTGGAACGGCAGCCGATAGTGTAGCACTTGACTGGAAACCAACAGCATATGCAAAGTGAATGATCCAATATCTTTCAGATCAGGCAATGACTGTATTCTAATCTAATATAGAGTGCAGTGTAAAGTTTACGACACTTGCGTCGTGTCAATCAATTGTGGCGACAGCCTGGTCGCGACCGGCACCTAGTTCAATGCAAATCAACATTGATCGCACACTGTGCCAGCTCCAAACGCCGAACCATGCGTCGGGAAAATGGCACCTGCGGAGTGGATGTCATGTGCAAACAAAGCAGTGTACTACAGACCATCAATGGAATGAACATTGTATTCCCGGTCCAAGAAGCATATACATGTCGTGATGGTCGAATGAAGAACGGGCCTTGGTTGTAGATGCAGCAGAGGGATAGGAAGCTAAGGGGGCGTGTCGATACGTCAAACACTGGACCATAAACGTTTCATTGTCAGTAAATCCGATACCTACAAACCTATCGGGATGATCGAGTCGCATCGTCGTAGGGATTCGGGGGCGGGAAGGGTGGAAAGTATTCGACGTTCTACGGGATTCGCTCGAGTAAAGTACAAAATGGGGAAATCGCCAAGTCGTATCGATCGACCGACCGATCGTGAATGAACCTTCGACCGAACCGAAACCGATATCGCCGTTACGATCGCCATGAAACCATGGTTCCGATTCGCGTGACTGCTTCTTATTAATGCCGACCCTTACATAGTCGCCGAAACCGCCATCGAATGATGAAAAGGGGACCCTTAAATTTGTTGCAAACCCAACTCCGCCGTTTTTGGCAATCTCACGACAGCTTATACCGGAATCGAAAGAAAGGATGACTGAACAAGTGGGGTAGGCCGTGTACCGCACAGGCATGGCGGGGAAGTGACAAACAACTACTCCGCCACGTCCAAGTCTTCGTGAGCTGCCGGAGGAGGCGATTCGTCTGTGTGGTCGATTAGAGGGAGGTTGTCTTCTTTTGCTGAGACAGGGTGCTCACTCTTGCGCTCCTCGCCATTGGTGCCGGCATCGCGGTCCCGCTCGCGCTCACGGTCGTCGTCACGATCGCGCACATCCTTCATCTCCCGGTCGCGGTCACCTTCAGGGCTCCGGGATCGGTCTCGATCACGGCGATCGTAGTCCCGCTCCCGACGGTCGTCCTTGCGCGGAGAGTAATCACCGCCACGGCTACGGCGAGGAGAGCGGCTACGAGGACGCTCACTACGCGGCGAGCGGTCTCCACCACGGCCACCACGCTCGCTGCGCTCGCCACGCTCACCACGCTCGCCACGAGGGCGGTCGCGGCCAGAGTCAAAGCGCCATGAAGCGGATGGTGGAGTGCGAGCCCACTGTTGCATGTTAGAGACATCAGCTTGCAAGACTTAGTATTCACATACCTCGATCTTCAACAAGTCGTCACGACCAATGCGCTTGTTGTGCATTTCGTGATACGCATCGTCAGCATCACGGCGGCTCTCATACTCCACGAAAGCGAACCTGCCAACCACAATTAGTTAAATTTCATGGCCGGGGGTATGCATGGTCACTTACAGTCGACTGGACGCGGAGCGCGGCGCAGGAATGTCGCAGCGAACGAGGCGACCGTAGCTAGCAACGATGTTAGATGGATGTGTCACATAAAATGAGATAGCGCAAGGGAGCTGAATGTGGCGCGCTGTGCGCATGAGAAAGGCGTGGGAAGCGGTGTCTAGTGCGACGTAATCGAGGCATCGAGAAGGACGACGAGGGATAAAGCAGTTCGATCGCGCATAATGGATGGTAGACGATGGACGCGGCGACGATCGGGAGGGCGGTGCGTTGAGCAACATACCGTTCGAACTCGTAGGCGAGGTCGCGAGCGCGGGTCCCGTGGCCGAAGCCAGTGACGTAAAGCGTGGTGCCGCCGCGAGACATGTTGGTGTTGTTCTTATATGGACGTGGCAGAATCGGGGTGGACGGGGTTGACGGGGCTCTAGACGCGTCGTGGGTGGTGATGTGAAAAGAGAGCGTGAGGCTGGAGACGCGAACTTTGAAGCCGGGAGGCAACTACGTAACCGCCCTAGTCAGAAAACGGAAACAAGCTCCCGCCATGACCGCAAGGAGCGCTCTGAACAAGCGCAGTCATTGTTGCCAGAAGCAGTCGCTTGAGGACAGAGCCGCTCGAAAAGTAACTTGAGTAGGAGCTCGTTATGAGATGCTGCTGCATGAAAGTACTTGTACATTCTTTCCGCGGAGCGCCTATTATACAGCACGCGAGCAGCTCAATTAGGTTGGACTCGACGCAGGCATACAAATGATAATACGTGAGTCATGTAGAGAAATGGCTAGATGAAAGACTTGTAGCGAACTAGTCCCTGTGCCTACAGAATGCACCGAGCCGTCATGCCTATTGAGTCGCACTTGGGCACGGCACTGGCGCGCTTGGTAGTTGTCGAAGTCCGGTCTAGGGCCTTTGACACCTGAATCTGCTGGCTCTCAATAGACTCGAAACCGTGAATGGACATTTGACACATATGGATTCGATGCACTGTAGAGAGTCATGGTGCTGTACCAATGCATTAGAAGACAATCGAAGCGAACAGACGGTCGTTGGAAATGTTGCGACACCGCGGACACGGGCCACGCTTTGGATTATGTCAGCGCGACATCTCAAGTCGCGCCAAAGAACCTGGCGCCCAAACAATTGCTTCACTTTGCCCGCTCACCCACCGAGACACAGTCCTTTGTCTACGCGCCACTCCGTCGCTTCCACGATTACACCCCATCACTTATCTTTCGACAGCCGCGGAACAAGCACGACGCGATAAAGGCGCATCCGCTCGCCACTCCCTTTGTCACGACCGCCCATTCCTTCGACTCGTCGCGCACCCGCTCCGGCCGACTGTTGACCAACTTCACCATGGCTACCGATCTTGCGGCAGGCACGCCTCTGGCGACAGCGCTGCAAAATCTTGTCCAGCCTAAGCTCGCCGAGTTTGGCTGGACGACAGGCGGCGACGATACGACCCTCTTCGATTACATCTTGCTCATGCTCTCGAACGGCAAGAACGAGGAACAAGTCGCGACCGAGCTCTCCAACGACCTCCTTGACGAAGCCGAAGGCGAGAACACAGATACACACCGCTTTTCGCGATGGCTCTTTGAACAGGTCGACCAGCTACGCGGGAATTCTGCTGGCGGCAATGCGCAAACAAGCGACAACCAAATGGAAGATACCGATCACGGCTCCTCTGCAATCGCGCAAGATATGGAGATGGAGGGCATCTCAGAAGCCGGAGACGCTTCATCAGGCACTATGTATGACACCAATTTTCTTTCAAATCCTCCTATGTTGTCCTCTCAAGATGCAAGAAGAGACAGCGCCTGCGGACTCCCGATCCCCACAATCGAGTCCTCTTGGCGCGAGTCTTCGAAGGCCCCTCGGACTTGCAGCACTTTCAGACGACAATCTCTAACGAAAAGCAGACCCACCGGACCTAAAGCTATGCGGAACAGCAGCGGTCCTAAGCAGGCACGCGGCGGCCGCTTAATGAATCAGGTGAACAGGCAAATGAGCCGTAACGACGACCCTCTCCACCGTGTTCGGGGTACGCAAGGTGCTGGACGTATTAACTCGCACTTGCGAGACCCACCGAAAGGACCTCGCGGTCAGAACATTGGACGAGGACTCGAAGCAATGGCGAACGGAAGGGGTTCCGGTAACATAAATATGGGCCCTGGCATGAACGGAATGGGTGGGATGGGTATGAACATGGGTGTGCCGAACATGCCTATACCGCCCATGGGACAAGGTCTTCCGGGAGGAGGATTGAACCCTCAGCAGCAGATGGCCCTCATGTCCATGTACGAGCAGCAAGCGCAGATGATGCAACAGATCTTTTCTGGACAGTCTCCGCAACCATTCGTCAACCCCAATTTTCAGAAAGGAAAGAAGCCATTCGCTCGTGGATCGCAAGTACACCGACAGAATTTGCCTCAATCGACTAAATTTACGAAGAAGGAAGGCGATGACGAGAACATGACCGATGGGCCTGCGGCCGATGGTGAAGGCATGCAGGCGGACACGTCGCGACCAGGGCCAGATTCCGCGACGACAATGTGTCATTTCAACCAGAAGTGCGCCAAGGCTGATTGTCCCTTCGTCCATTCCTCGCCTGCAGCTCCCAAGACCGCGGTTGTCGATATGAACACTACATGCGACTATGGAGCGGCGTGCAAGAACTTCAAATGTGTTGGCAAGCACCCGTCTCCCGCTAAGAAGCAACAGTTCCAAGCCGAGCAGGAGTGCATTTACTTCCCCAACTGCCGCGATCCACAGAATTGTCCGTACAAGCATCCGACTGAGAAACCATGCCGCAACGGTGCCGACTGCACGACTCCCGGTTGCAGTTTCTGGCACAGCTCTGTTGTCTGCAAGTTCAATCCCTGTACAAACGCTCGCTGTATCTACAAGCATCCTCTGGAGGGTCAGAAGAAAGGCAATATGGCCAAGGGTAACGTTTGGGTAGCACCGAAAAATGGGGAAGAGCAGAAGAAGGATCATGTAAGCGAAAGGAAATTTATTGACGAGAACCAAGAGGAGGAACTGATCATTCCGGGAAAGGCTGACCAGATGGCGGAAGACGCACTGTGAGTGGCTGTAAAACAAGGACCGGGGCACGAGGAAATGACATCCGATGCGGCATGGTATAGTCACAGCATCAGATGCTGTAGAACGAGGAACACGGCATTTGTACTATAATTTAGGATACCGAAGGGTACGGCGTTTGGCTCGGGTGGCATGACTTGATCTGCATTGACGGGCTGCAGATGCGTCAGGGTTTTTAGAATGCGACTCGTGCTTCCTGGCAGCGAAAAAGCTGCATCTCTCTCTACAAACTTTTCTTTGCATTGCTGAAGCTCTCTTCGAATTGTGAAACGCTGACGACCAGGGGCGGCGATGCTCCGAAGTGAGCGCGTCAGAACGGCCCGAGCTCGGACTTTAGCCAACGTCACGACAGAAGCTCCAGCTGAATCCATGAGCCGCATTCGCAGACTCCAGACCCCTCACACACGGCAATGCGGCTCAAGAAACATGTTCCGCTCATAATGTCGACAATGAGGCGCGTCGCTCTACGCCCAGTTGCCTCTTCGCTATGCAATCGCTGCCGCCGGTACATTTCATCGCAAGCATATCCTGAGAAAGTGGCCGTGCTTGGTGGCGGCATATCAGGTCTCGCGAGCGCGTATTTCGTGGCGAAGGAATTCCCACAGAGCAAGATCACAATCCATGAGGCGAACAAGGACGGTGGAGGCTGGATACAGTCGAGGCGGGTGGAGGTGCCCAAAGGCGACGTGCTGTTTGAGTACGGGGCGCGGTCGCTGCGGCCGGGAAGGGACGCCCTGATCACGGCGCAATTGGTGAGTACTGTGCACTGTGTATTGAAGAGTTGACTCACAAGGGGCAGATCCAAGATCTGGATCTTACAGACAATGTTATTTTCACTAAGAAGGCTGCCACCGGCGCAAAGAATCGCTACATATATTACCCCGACCGACTGCAACGTCTCCCATCCCCAGGAGATGCGCCCGACTTTTGGCACATTGCTGAGTTATGGCGATCTGGTCTTCTTGCCGGTGCACCGTATGCACTTCTCGAACCGTTCCGTCGACAACGACCCGAATCCTTGAAAGATGAATCGATTGGCGATTTCGTAGAGCGTCGTTTCGACAAGCGGTTAGGAACCAATCTTGCTTCTGCTGTCATGCACGGCATCTATGCTGGTGATATCTGGAAGCTCAGTGCTCGGACGCTCCTGTCGCAGGCATGGATGTTGGAGGGATTGGCAGGCAGCATATACAAGGGCATGATCAAGATCCAGCAGGAGACTCCGTTGACGGAGAGGGTCATGCTTTTCCATCCGCACGACTTGGACGTTTACAAGGCTATGAGGGAGGAGGTGAAGCTGAACGACCCTTTCAGGGCGCTGCTCGATGAGAGTGCAATGTTCACCTTCGAGAATGGCATGGCTGAGCTAGTTTTAGCATTGAAGAAAACCCTCGAAAAGAGTGGAAACGTAGACTTCAAGTTCGACAGTCGGGTTCAAAATTACAAGCTTGCAAAAGAAAACCGGGATCAGGTCGACGTTACCACGGGAGTAAGTTGCCCTTTGTTAAAGAGCTACAACCCAATGCTGACTCTTTCAGCCCAGAGAAGCTCCCTCTACCGAAAAATACGACCTCGTCGTCTCCACTCTTCGCAATCCAAAACTGACCCCCTTTGTCACCGTCATGACAGTGAACCTCTATTTCCCGAACCCAAACCTCATTCCTGAAAAGGGCTTCGGTTACCTTATCCCCCAGTCCGTTGCCTTCGAGGAGAATCCTGAACGCGCTCTGGGCGTCATATTTGATTCAGACGCTATTCAAGGTCAGGACACCGCCGAAGGCACTAAGCTTACCGTCATGCTTGGCGGCCACTATTGGGATGGGTGGGAACACTTCCCCTCCAACGACGAAGCCTATGAGCTAGCCATGTCGCTCCTCCGCCGCCATCTTCACATCAAGGAGGAGCCCACGAACTATCATGTCAATCTGAGTAAGGACTGCATTCCCCAGTATACCGTCGGATACGATGAGCGACTGAAAGGGTATGCGGAACGAGTACTATTTGAATTCCAAGGGAGAGTGCGGGTCGTGGGAAATCAAACGCATGGTGTAGGTGTGAATGACTGTATAAGAGGAGCATGGGCGATGGCTAGGCAATTGAGGGGTGTTGGCTGGAAGAAAATGGAAACGGGCTTGGAGAAGGCGTTGGATGAGAGGTATGATGGCGCCTGGGTTAGTGCACCAGCCAACCAAGGATTGCCAAATGTAAAATTGTAGCTCATGCATATGCTACTTCCGTACACAAGAAAAGTATAGCTACTAGAGTTGTGTATCAAAAAATGTATAACATTCAAGAGCAGCCGGTGGTCATGAGGAGGTGTGATGCGCTTGGCATAGTGTGAGTATACAACCGCGATAGATTGCAGAGGAGCGTGTAACGAAGAACGTTACTTGGCGCCATAGGTCATGATATCATGTGGCTCCATAATTACTTTGCTTCCTGTAGCTCGACTGCCAATCTGGGTCGTACAGTCCGTTGCATGGACTACGCCACACTCCTGCCTCGGGCATTTAGTATTAGTGCCTATTACAACACCCTAACATTTTTAAAATATGCAATAACCCAGCTCACACTTCACAGACCAAGCCTCATACACTAACGAGTTACGGCAAGGTCAATACAATGTGATACAGAGGTACGGCGCGGTCAATGGCAATGATCCTCCGGACGCTGACGAGTACACTAGCATACATGTTCATGTTGGAAAGTTCATGTGGAGCCACGAACAATCCGATTACGACTCTGCCATCAACAATTTCGACGGGGATGAAATACACCTACTCCAGTACCTATTCGGCTACTGCATCTACTGCATCGGGCACTGGAAGTACGACTGGCATGGCGAATTCGACGGCCACGGAGGCGACATCTTCTGGTTCAACAGGATCTTCGACCACCTCGAACACAACGCGTGTTGGTGGTGGCGCAGGGCCATCAGGGTCCAGAGCTGGGACGCTTGTTGGTATAGGTGTGGGCGTTTCCGTCGGCGCAATCGTCGTCATTGCGGCCGTGGTATTCTTCATCATTCGAAAACGCCGCAGACAGACACCAGCAAAGACGAAAGAAGAGGCCGAGGACGCTGCACCGCCTCCCATCGACGAGAAAAGGGCGCAAGTATTGGAACACTCAGTGGGAGCCTCAGAGCTTGATGCTAGGGAACGGGCAGAAATGTGGTCACCGCCGGCAGTGGCAGAGGTGGGGACGAGTGCCAATGTTTCGGAGCTACCGGGCGATTCGAACTTCCTTCAGACATCGCCTAAGCCGGATGCGGGGATGAGTACTGTGTCGGAGCTGGAGGGTGTGGCAAGCGTAAGAGATGATCTTCCGGTACCGCTCTATAAGGTTCAGGCCTTGTGTTCAGATTGCATGTTGCCGGAATATCGGTTTCGCACGCTCAGAAGTGTGGAGTGCTAGGGGTGAGAGCATTTGGTGCCAGCAAGAGCTTGGGGTAATTGCCTTGTTGTCCAGCTTGCGGCGTCTGTTGCATTTCGACATCGTCGCGGCACCACATCTGGCGACCAAATTCCCCTAGTAAAACTGAGACGAAGGACACCACTTTCGGTCAACCTCTGTATAACTCGTTCAATCAGGCAAATAGCCATCAAATGAGCACCTTCACGACCAGTACTTAATGGTAAAGCCTTCTGCTGCGTAAACCCAGGCAAATTATCCCACTATGCCCTAAGAAATCGCAAGGGTTCGAGTACCGACTGGTCCATCGTTCATGCTGTCTTGCACTCTTTGCGGAGTCGTGCAGCGCAGAGGTGAGGATGATAGAGCGCTAAGGGGTAAGGTCGCCGGTTGTGTTGTACCTTTTTATGAAAGTGCACAACTTCAGACTGTGTATTCACAGCATACGTGATCTATTGGGGCCACAGGTTCCGGTTATAGTGTGCACAGTACTGATAATCGCGTCTTCTCGCCAAACGAATTACCGGAATTTTCACGTGTAACTTCAATGGCGAGAAACGATATTATCTAGTTCATGACCCCCTTCAAGTGCTGGTAAAACTCAATCCTTCACGGGCTATACGAGCATCTATGCATTACTGCCATTAACCATTTGCTCACCCAAGCACTTCAGCATCGCGAATCATTATCGTAACCCTCAGTATTAGCACACATTTCGCAGCTATGCCATCATTTAACTTCATCCCGCCACCATCTCTCATCGACCAGCAATACATGACCACTCACACGGTCCACCACCCCAGCGCCATGCTACTAGATCAACAGCACATAACCATCCACCAAGTGCACCATCCAGGTGTCGAAATCATCCACACAACCCCCTTCGCCCACCATCCTCTACCCATCGCACCCTTCTTACGCCATCCACTCCCCGCCTTCTACCCCCAGGGACTACCACTCATGCATCCCGGCGCTATCGCCATGCAAAACTTCGCTCCCGGTATTTTCCAGCAAAACCTCGCCCGCCAACCCCTCCGCCTCGCACACATCCTCACTTACAGTACAACACGCATGGCATCCGGCGACGCCGCTGCGCAAGCTTTGTATGAGCAGGCGCTCCTTACGACAGGCCTGCAGCCTCTTATCACATTTGACGTGGGCCACTTTCCTACACCACCACCGGCCCTGTCGGCGCACTTTACGGGGGAGAGTAGGGAGATTCAAGATACTATTAAGCAGTATGATGAGGGGATGAGAGACTTGTGAGTTATCTCCCATTTTCATCTAGATTCTAAGGGAGAGGCTGATGATGGACAGAGATGAAGTTGTAAGGCTGATGATGAGCGCTTATGATCAGGGTACGGGGTCGTTGTTGTTGATGGTGGCGTGTCCCGGGGGGACGCATAGGAGTGTGGCGGTGGGGGAGATTGTTAGGAAGAAGTTGCTTAGGAGGGGGGTGACGACTGTGCATGTCAACCATGTCCATCGGGTGAGGAGGCCGGGACAAATTTTATGAGTGCGTTGACGGAGACGGCGAGCTTTTTGGGCGGCAGTATGAGAAAGACCTGAATTCCCTTGGTCGGTGGCCCGAGGATCTTGGATATCTGAGTGGAGATGGCTGCGTTGCACGGACTTATGGAAGACAAGGACTCAAAGTCATTGGTTTTACTCTACTTGTCACGCGGTGCTGCATTTTGTTATGGGTTACTACTACAATAATATGTTGTGATCAAGGACATCTAGGCTATTCTACGCGAATGTGCAATACACAGAAACTAGAGGTGATCAGCTGGTGGTTGCAGCCCAGCCGCTAAAACTTCTACGCGTTCTAAAAGCAGGAGTGGGCGTGTCCTGTTGCTAGCGCTGTATATCCTGTGGCGATACTGATAAGTCACACCGTCGGCAGATGCGGTAGGGTTGTTGGCTTATGTTAATCACGCATTGGGCAACTAGATTGTATATATTATCATCCTAGGTGTCGCGTTGATGTACTTAAGAGAGGTGAAGCTTTTTTGCCAGCACAATGGCACATGTCTTCTCCCAGAACCGCATCGTACGCCATCATTATCAAAATCGACGACGGTCCAGTCCGTGGAGAGTTTATGAAAACTTCGATTGGAAGGTGTCGAGATAGGGCGGGCTCCTTGCACTACTTGTGTCCACACTAATTGAAGCAAACAGTCTTCGTGCTAGCCTTTTAGTCGTGACGTACATCACCCGTTGGTCAAAACGTGGACCTCGTCAGAATAGTCGTACTTTCATAGAATCGAGTATATAGCTCTTAGATGTAGCATGCGCCCGCGATCGAGGCGCTCAAAGCCTTCTTGTCTGCGTAAATGCAGGTCACACGTTCCTCTCGACGATCGTATAGCGGCTATGATTCGTGCATATTCGGTGTTCCTGGTATTCGACCTTCGACCCCTTGAAGACACTGCTCATGGATCGAGAAGCTACTCCAGGCCGTTATCGGAAGCATCCGTAACAGATCTAGTCTAAAAAGACGTTGCACTATAACGAAACGATCCTCACTTTGAACGCCGCTTTAGACACTGCTCTAAAGAGCTTGGATTATTTACGTCATGTATTCGAAGAGGAGATCAAGACGATCAGGTGGTATGCCAAAGAGGGGATCCTGGACTTGCTTTGGGCGGCAAGAATGGATTCGAAGGCGTCGGAGCGTCCTCCTGGACCGGAGGAAGAGGTTGATATCCCCTTGAAGGTGCCAATATGACTATAACCAACATGAAATAGGCCAAAAAATCGAGTGTAAAGCTCGAGGAAGCCTTGATAGCTGCCTTATACTGCACCAAAATGGTCGTGAGTCGGCGGAATCGAAACGCGCTAGCGGCGAAAGATCAGGCTAGCATCCACGTGTCGATAGAACATTGTCGAAAATTGAGACATTCGGGAAACAGTGCTTAGAACTGCTGACACTATCGGACAGGCAGTACACGCAATTCGTTCCGTTGCAGCGGGAGCTGATTTTCTTGAAAAGCGTGATTCGTGAACATGACTTCGAGGGCAGTGGCGGCGGTAATGGTGATAGTTGGAGCGACTAAAGGTATTTCCTCGAAATTGACGAGCATTCACAACAATGGAGGGTGGCTGTTGACGTTGTTCTTTGTAAAATACACTTGACCAAATCTAAAAAATTTCCGAAGTTGCAGTGTACTCATGTCAGATGCTTGGGAATCAGCCCATACACAACACTCAATAGACGATATCCGGTCCCGAAGCAGACAGAGTGGTCACTTTCCCTCGCGAATATGTCCAGACACGATTCGATAGTATCCATAATCGTTCGACGAGGCGGAATCGTGCTCTCAGAGCCGATGGTAGCAGAAAGTGGAGCATCGATGGATAGTAGATGGATACACGTAGTCAATGCCGCTGCGAAGAAGTCCAGCATAAAAGGTCGAGCAATGAGGTGAACGTTGTTTGGTAGGGCTCCACACTGCGCCATGAGCGCCCGATGGTGCACGATAAGCGCGAGGCAGCACTCAAGCGAAGACCAATAGGAGGTCGGATAAAGGTTCGGAGCATCCGAATCTAAGGCATAATAGCGATGTAGAACCATGAGCACTCGCCGAAAGAAGATATCGGTCGTTGTGCGAACGACGTAGCTCTGGTTTTCCGCAGCTGCAACAGCGAGTCGCATGACTCGCCGCAGTTGTGTGTCGTAGTGTAGGACTTCCTCGTAGGATATCATATCTATACTCGTGTTGAGTCTCGTGAGGACTTCATAAATAAGAGGATACGATGCTGCTATAAGATCGTAGCTGTTGTGAGGTAAACCCTGGATGCTGTTAAGAGCATTTGCTAAAAAGGCATCGGTAGGCAATGGCGATGCCTGTCCCGTCACAAGAGACATTTGTATGTCCACCTTGACGACTGCATTCCATAGGCGTTTGCGTTGCTCCCTCTCATCAAAGATGCTGGGGATCTCGTCTGGCTCGGGAACCCAGCTTCGATGCAGGCCCATCATAATAGAGAGACGCACGATGAGTCCCACAATGTTCCAACATGCGTCAAGAGCCCAGCAGGTAGCGTAGCAAACCTGCTTAGCTTGAACATGAAGGAATAATGTCCGGATGTTGGCGACTGTAGGACGAAACATGTACGGTGTCTGCGCCAGGCAGGCCTCGCTGGCGAAGAATAGTTCAGCAGCGATTTTGTCCTCAATACCTGCAGCAAATGCACCTAATCCGAGAACAGCAAGATGCTGAGCAAGCCAACCAAGATCGAACTTCTCCGGAGTTTGCCAGAATTGATGTACCTCGGCTTGGAGTTTTGAGTTATCGAAGAAATTGGTGCAGTGATATAGAGCAAAGTAACTCTCTAGGTAAGAAGAAGCCTTATGCCGATGGCTCTCGAGCAGTGTTCGCACTTTGGATGGTGAGCGATATGGTATGGATTCCATGGATCCGAAAGGGAAATTGCCAGGCAGGGACAGGCCTTTGCTGCAATCACCTTCCATGTGCGCGCGAACCGACATTGACAGCTAGATATCGTAAGTTGTATGGACTGATGGATCGTCATGGAACAATCTAGTTGTGATACTTACCCATTGGAAGGGCGGTTCGCCAAGGCCAGAAAGCGATTCGAGCTGCAGCACTTTAGCATCCTTATTCGCACAAGAGACATAGTGCCCACCCTGGTCATAAGTGCCTTCCAATGACTCGAGCCCCGCTTCCGTAGAAACCAAACACTCACAATGGTCTCCGCATCGTCACCATCCACCACGAAAGGACCGACCGAAAGCGGAGGCTGCACTTTGTGCGTATATACACAGTCCCTTCCGTGTCCAAGCCGAGCGCATCGGCTGCAGCACGGCTGTCTTTTGTCGCATTTCACCTTCAGCCGGTGGCATCTTGTACAAGATAGGGTTGCGCGGTCTCTTCTCTTGACGATCCGTCCCGGAGCCGATTCACTTTCAAGCGGACTGGAATTGCGAGTCAACGAAGGACTCAGGAGTCCACTCTCAGGTTCAATAGAACTTTCTTTCGATATTGATTCCGGATAGATACAAGTCTGACCCGCGCGTTCGCATCGCGAACAGCTTGGCTTAAGCTTGTCACAACGACGCTTAGAGTCCTTGCATCGGGTGCACGTCTGAATTTGCCGTGTGGGCATATTGAAAGAAGAGAGTGTGCATGCAACAGTGCGGAGTCAATTAGTGATAACTGCGCGGGTCCGCCATATGTTATATGAACGAAGTAAATAACTGACCGTTGGTGGAGTGCGGCCGCAATCATCGACTTATCGCCGACTGACACTAACGCTAGAGGGTTAGTGCGGCGAATACGAAGGGTAAGATGACTCCGCAACTTACTGGTAGGATTCCTAATACGTCAGTGAGCCAGAGCTTGAGAGAAACACACAATACAAAATCGGCCCTTGGGCTGTAGTTGGGGCCGATAGTCGGAGAAGAGATAGGACGGCATATAGTGTAAGCTCTGTCATTAATCCCGTCTAAAACCTGCTCCCGCACCTGTGCACTTTATACTGCAGCAACTATGCAATGCGGTGAATGACGACTTTGTCGTACGGAAGAAACAGCACAAATGCCCGCTCAACACTGCTCCAGCAACACCTGCGTCGGCGATGAGGCCGAGTGACGTAGATGCTGATACACTTGCTTGATCGAATGCGGTCCTTCCCTTAATGTCTGGGATCTCCTGCTTCATCCGATGCCAGGCCAGTCTACCAGAGTCAGTATACCACTATTAATGTGATCTTATCGGGGTAGCTTACTGAAAATTGACCGGTCTTTGTTGCGATCAGTGACGATGGCCTCATCTCCGACCTTGAACACATGTGCGTTGTTCGCCCCTCTCCAGAAGGCATATCTACCGAAGACGGGGCTCCACTTGGCACCTTTGTCGACCCTTCGATCCTTTTGCAGCTTCTTCAAGACTTGTCCGGCCTCACCAGTTCCTGGCTTACCTGTCCCGTAGTCGACATTGACGCTGGCGCAGCGCACACAGTTGTGCTTCATGATGAGCTCTATGCTGCCGACCCGGACCTTGCTCCAGTAATCCTCTTCCCAAGCTTCGTCAGCACCGGATAGCACGATGTTGGGGCGGAACTTGGTAACGTCCATGGGCTCGTCCGGAGCAAGCCTTGACGAAACATTATCAAGCGATGTGGACGATACGACCAGGTATGGTGCGCAGTCAGCGAAGGTGATCTGAGGGGTTTGCGGTATGGCTGAGCCGAGCAGAGGGACACGAGTTAGTAAAGCAGCGTTCTGCGTCTGGACGAGATCCCTCCACAAGACTTCACGCTTGTTGTCGCCGAGAAAAACAAGCACTACTTCGTAACCAAAGCATTCGGAAAACCAGGTGCTATACTCATGGGGCATCTTGAAAGCTGCGGTTGGGCTTCCATGCATGTCTACGTTGAAGGGATCCAATTTCTCTGTGTCTGGCGCAAGTGGAACGCTTAACGTTCTTGACTTCTCCTCATTGCCAAATGCGCTGAAGGTAACGTGGACTTCCGCCTTCCCATCCTTGCGATGTTCGATCGAAGTAAGAAACTGGGTCATGTCAGGGTATCGAGAGACGGCCATATTTCTGTATCCGTCCGGTAGAACCTGAAGCAACATGAAAACCCCTGCACAGGTCAGAGCGAGATACCAATGAAGTCCCGTAACACACAAGGTACATACGATCGTGCTCAAAGCCATACTTGGTCGCAACAGCTGATTCGAGCTTGGTGGGCCGAAGAGATTTGATCGGATATACGTAGATCTGAAATCCATGCGTCAGCAACACAGACGCGGCTGGACGGCGCCACACGCGTTGAAGAATACCTCGCTTATTTTCAACGACTTCGCCTTGGTCGACCTGGTTCGCAACCTGAGGAACACGTGGGACACGAGGAAGAGTGCTATTGCTGCGCCGGCAACAATGAGGCTTTGCTCGGTGGATAAGGTGTGGGACATTGTGGCGTGAAGACAGCCCAAACCGCAAGCAAGATGATCTCGAGCAAGATCGAGTCCAGCCCTACGATGTGGTGGAGAGGCTGCCGGCTTTCACCGCCAAAGCCGAGGTGGATGTGGGGTTAGTCATGAATGGCGACATTCGCGAAGGCCGAACTGTCATCGGCAGCTTACGCCCTACAACGCGCCCTGCTACAACTTTGACGCGGCGCCCATGCCCATGGCTTCTCGTTCACGGGCCGTTTTGGCGAAGGCGTCGTGGTTCGGAGAAGGCGACGAAAGTGTTCGTGACCACTGGTTGCTGCCCAAAGCATGGCTTCGGGCGTTCCTGGAGGCGAAAGCGGGAGACTGCACATCCGCTGCAGGGGCGAACATGTCGCGCATTGCAACGAGCGCCGTGAAAACCCACCACGCGAGGGTGGGATAGAGTGGGATAGACCATGCCCGGCTTGCTGTTGGGCGACAGCGGAGAGGGCTCGCGGTGGCGTCGTGGCGCAGCGCTTTTGCGAACTGGAAGTGGGGCTTGGCGCGCTGGCAACGTCACAAGCATGCCAACCCTGTCTTTCGGCATCATGGGAGGGTGAATGCCAGTGACACGCGCCGTGAAAAGTCGACTGTGCTTGCGCACTCTGCTACTCACTCCGCACCTCGCTCTGTCCTACTACGCGACTCCCCTCCTTCCATCGTCGACCGAGCGCTCGCGGCGCGCATCCCCAACAGTCAGCCTCGGTGTCGACCAACTCCAGGCCAAGGCAGTACTGCTCAGCTGGAAACAGCCCCGGACTGAGCACGACTGCGGTGCGCATTCGGCGCAGGCACCTTCCTCGCGGACACATAGCGCCGCTCCACCCCCAGCCCAAGAGGCAACCAAGACTCACGGCCAACCCACGGCCTTCCACCACCGCAGCCGAAGAGCTCGACAGCATGGCGAATAACGGCATCCGGCGGAAGGACACCACCAAGGGCCCGCCGCTGCGCATCCTCTCGTTAGGTATGTCTCTAATTTCGATCCTAAGGCATCAGGCACTGACGCGGGGCAGATGGCGGGGGTGTGCGTGGCTACTCGATGCTCATCATCCTCCAGGAACTCATGCACCGCACCTTCGTCGAGACAGAGGGAAGGGCCCCAAAGCGACACGAAATACCGAAACCATGCGACCACTTCGACCTCATCGGAGGTACAGGCACCGGCGGCTTGATCGCCATCATGCTAGGAAGGCTGCGCATGGACGTGGAGACGTGCAAAGATGTCTACGTACGCATGACAAAAAGAGTCTTTGAGACGGACAAGACTTTCGCCGGCATTCCGTACCGACATACCCTGTTCAAGGCGTCGAAACTCGAGGATGCCATCATGGAGTGTGTGCGGGAGCACACCGTTTACGACGATGAGGGAAACGACAGCGAGAACGCAATGTCCTCCAGAGCTGACCTGCGCACGCCAATGTCACCGGGTAGCGCTTATCCCACGAGAATGGAACGAAGCGCAAGCACAGCCAGCAGGTACAGCCAGATTGGCATGGCACCGGTGAACCCGCGGATGGCTGCCTTGAAATGGGGCAACCCGAATGCACGGCTCTACGATAACAGAGAGGAGCGTACGAAGACGTAAGTATGAGCCCATGGTGGGTTGTTGCGGTCATTGACTTCTGCCAGGGCTGTTACGGCTGTCTACAAGGGCTCCAAGAACGCTAGTACCGGGCAGATACTCCTACGCTCCTACGATTCGCGAAAAGAGACATCAGTAGAACCGAATGCCACCATATGGCAGGCTGGTCGGGCGACATGCGCGACAGCACTTGCTTTCAAGCCAATCCAGGTTGGCCAATCGGTCTTCCTTGACGAAGGCGTCGGCAAATACAACCCAGCACCAATGATCCTTGACGAGGCAGTATGCAACGAATGGCCTGGTCGCGAGGTGGGCGTCTTCATCAGCATTGGTACAGGAAAAAGGCCCGAGGGAACAAATCAGCAAGCGCATCTCTGGTGGGAGGGGTTTGTCTCAAGCGGCATTGGGGATTTTGCCGAAGCAAGGCGGAGGTTGATCAGCAAAATCGAAGACTGCGAAAAGATACATCTGTCGATGAAGGATCACCTGGCCAAGCGACAAGTCAACCCGGAACATTACTACCGACTCAATGTTAACGTTGGTGTTGGAGAATTTGGTATGAACGAGTGGAATCGCCTCGCCGAAATCAGCTCCAGCACGCGGATGTATTTGGGGGATAAAGGGGTCCAAAGTAAAACCTTTGATTCTGCTTCCAAACTTGCAAGGATCTATTTCGCCAAGGTGAGATGGGACAGAGCAGAGAAGGGGCTGCCACCGCGCGGCGGCCCTGTACCACAGCTTAAGAACCCTTACGAGCGTCCTCTTCCTACCGTACCGGATGCTTCTCCAATGGTCGTTGAGCTTCCTGCTGAAGAGGTTGCGCCCAACTTCTACTCGCACCAACAGGAACCCGACATCATGCTCCATCCGGCCTATCGTCGCGCATCAGATAACGACAAGTTTGCAGTGCTAGCTTCCGATGAGTATCCCGAGCCCATCGACTCAGCCCTGAGTCCACGCTATTCTGGTGAATTCGTCAACCTCAACCGCAGATCGGCAGAACAATTTACAGTGGGCTCAGCACACAACTCACCGCGGTTGAGTAACCGGAGCTTCGAGGAGCCGCAACCGAGTAGTCCATATCCAAATAGCCCACCTCCAAGGCCACCAAAGACGCCGTTCGAGGATGGTCTCCAGCCGTCAAACTTGACTGGCCCACCGACACTGCCACCCCCAACTTCGTCGTTGCCTAAGCCGCCTCCTGGTGCACCGCTGCCGTATCCAGACACCGACGGACCGCCACCCATCAATATGGCAAGGAAACCTGAATTCAGACGGTGAAGCAGCTGGTTCACAACCATCTTGCTTTCTATCAGCTTTGTCAAGATCTACACATGTGCATTTTCGTATGTCTCGCGCTTTGGCGTTATTTCAAATGACGGCGTGCGGCTGCACTGATGATTCTGTTTAGGGAGCTCGTAGGCAAGCTATGGCCTTGGCTGTACGGCAGATATCATAGTTCGCCGCATATAGTGCGCTTGCGCTGGCGATGCATGTATATATTTACAGATACCCTTCCATTTACGTAGTATTCAACTAGTAGTCTTACCAAACATGACCAGCAACTTCATTTTTCCGCTGCTGTTATGCTCAACGTATGGGTTTGGTCGTTCTTGAGGCTTAAGTGTACTTCACTGTAGTTCCGCCCCCAAAGATGAGACGTCCCCCAACCCCCGGGCATCAGTGTAATCAAGGTATTTAAGCTTAACCGTCCATTTATCGATGCTTATCCGTTCGGGAAGGTATCCTATGACCACAGGCACGCGTTCACAACAACAAGCGTTCAAGGTCTTATTGGAGATTTTCTTACGCCTCACGCAGTATTTGCGCAGCAAGTACATTACCCAACGTTTCCTACCGATGCGCGATCGATGTCCCTCCCAACGTCTAACTACAAATTAGGTTCCCCTGCCGCGCCGTGCGCGCAACCTAGCACGTCGCCTGAGGGGTTGGTAAAGACGCAGTAGTCCTTAGAGATTGGAAAGCTTGATCTGCTTGTCTCGCGCATTTGCCCTCACTCCTGCGGATACCTCCGGGTTCGTTACAGCTTCTCATCGAGTTTCTCATCTCACTGGTTCATCATATCGCGCAATTGGAAAGATTTTCTGCTCCTCTTAAGCCTCGGATCCCGCACCACTTTGGCCTTTCCCTTAACCTTCAGTTTTTCCGCACTCGATGTTGTCCTGGGTGCACGCTTAAGCTTTATCTGCGGCTCGCGCGCCTCGGGTGGGGGACAGTGTTCGCTGAAAGATGCATGTTGACTCTGAAGTCCTTGGACGCCGTACAACAGGCTGGAAAGATATATGCGAACATGACAGCGTGCGGGAATGGTCGCGCAAATATATTAAATGGATGGATGCGAGTGCTAGAGAGTAGACCGCAACCTGGGCATTGCGAGACTATGGTGAGCTGGTATCTATTGTATGAGTGATGAGACTAATTAGCTAGTGTGCCGGAACCTCTACATAGGACCCATGCCAAGACCCATGTCCCGTGACAGGCATGGTGGTTCATATGGTGTTGTAGATGCATGCGAGCATGACTATGAAGGTGGTCATAAGGATGGGAATGAGGGCGTTGCCCGCGTTGTTCGTATACACTGCTCGTACTGTTAGCAACCCATTTGGTTTAGATTTGGTCTACGATATCGTTTCTTTAGGTGAGATCTGATAGACAGGGACTATGTGGGGTACAATTACGATGTGTTGGAACGCAGAGAGCTACGTCTGAAGATGCGTCTTCCCTATTCATACTGAACAGACATGAACAGATGTGTTCTTGCATTATGCAAACGGCTCTGCGTTTCCGTTTGAATCCTGGATAGTTACATCTCTCAACTCACTCAATACTAGCCCGAATATCTAAGGAAAGTCGTCCTTATACTATAGCATTGTAAGCGACTAAGGCGAAAGTTGGCTTTGCAGTGTGAGCGAATGGCACGAACTGGCCGCAGAGAGACTCTACGAGAGTTTCTGGGAGAGTTTCTGGGAGAGTTTCTGGGAGAGTTTCTGGGGTCTTACATGGATAAATATGCATTAATACAAGAAATGCTTACTGATCATGCACTACCTATGTGGCTCAAGCACAGAGTCGACGAAAGTCAACGAACGTCAGATCCCATATCAGCTTCTGTCCATTGGCACGGCCGATAAACATGCTTTGGGCAGACTCCGGGTACATTCGCCTCTTTGCTTCCTAAACTACGTCCAAACTCAAGAGCTCAATAATAGTACCTGGGCCCGCGTCTTCTACCATAATCGTAGCTGCCGTAGCTGCCGCCATAACCACCATAAGAATCGTCGAAAGAATCGAAAGAATCGAAAGAATCGAAAGAATCGAAAGAATCGAAAGAATCGTTACCCCCATAGAATTCATCATCGAAAGAGTCGTAGCCACTATAGGAACTTTCCGAGCCGTAGCTCCTATAGAAACTGTCCGAATCACTGGATTCGTAGCTCTCATAGGAACTGTCAGAGTCATCAAAAGAGTCGTATCCTCCTGGGTAGTGGTGGAAATCGTCTGGGCTGAAAAATGCGGTTCCTCTAAAATTACCGTCTCGGTCTCGCCAAAACGTGTGGCCGATAGGACGAGGCATATCGGCTTGAGATTATTGATTATTGATGGTATTTGTTCGGCTTTTTTATTGTTGTCGTGCTTGTTGTGTGAGTAGTATAGAAGTCCTTGAAAGGTCTCTGAAGGATATTAGATATAGTAGTGGGAGGCAGCAACGCTGAGCTGGCATTGCAGGAAGTTTTCATCAATTGCTGACGTAACTGTTGGCTGCTATGCTACGTTGAAGCTCGAGTAGAGACATAACGTAGACTCTAAGCAACTTTATCTGCGATGAAGGTCCGCATCCAATTGTGTCCGTACTGATTCTCTTGTAAGTCTGTCCACATATCGATGTGCGTGACATATATCGTTGAATTTAGTCTTAAAGTCATACATGACTAAACACCTTTGTTAATTTACGACTTCTCGTAAATGTACTGTGAAAACATGAATCCCATCAACATCCGTTCACAGCACTACTGAAATCAACGCCGAATGAGGTGGAAAAATTACGACGGTGTGGACATAGCAAGAAGGGGATAACACAGTAATCGCGATATCAAGAAGATGTCGTGGAGAATGGACACGGTCCAAGTTTTGCGTTGTCAGATGCTACCGTTTCCGTGTGCAACCCTGCAAAGCACGGTCCAACCTGCAGCACTCCTCTCACACCCTACGTCTCACAAGTCCAAATCGCCTGTGCCATCATCAGGAAATCCGCCACCGGCAACACCTTGCCTATTTAGCCACCGCAAGCATGCACCTTGGCCGGCACATACTTGCGCGATGCCTGATCATCATTCTCTGACCATGTCATGCGCGAGGCCTAGGCAGCCGGCCGGCCCGCGACAACGCATTGCACTCATGTTGCCATGATGCTCTGCTGCTCAAGCTGCACCCTGCCTCATACTCGTCTTTCCACCCACGCCACCACGCACCGCTTTCTTTGAATCCTCGCTGGCGCGAGAGAATGTGCCGTCGTTGTCGAGCAATGATCGGACTACCCTCTATCCTGCGTTCTATTTTGATACTTGGTTCGGTATGGGAGAGTGGGAATGCGCAGATGCTAGGGCAGTGGGGGACCAGACATCGAATACTGGCGCGGCAGAATAGCAACGGGAACAACAACGGACAAACCGACACAAGCGCGTTCGATATCGTGAACGGACGGATATTCACACCTGGGTTGGGTATAATTCTAGCTGTGAGAGGTATAATAATCCAAATGCGATCTTCACTGACGTCCGATAGCCCCAACCATTCACCCCAATGGGTGGTGACTTTTTGCACGTCGCTATAGATGTATCGGGAGATGGAAAGTTGCCGGTGCCGCCCAAGGATCTCAACGATCCGCTGACCCAAGTCTTTAACTTCACAATGTTCTTGACTAGCAACACACTCTTGAAAAACTTTACAATCTCTAATATATCGACCACAACACCACCACTTGCCAACATCATGAACCAAGAGCCAGGGCAGACGGTGAAGCACATCAATTTCGAGTGGCCTGACTGTCTAGTCGGTGATGGCAAAGAAGACATAGGGACTACAGCACGGGGCGAATACAACATTTCGATCCACCAGAACTTCCGGCTGAACGGCAATGACTTCTATAGCGTTTTCAACCTGCCAATATCCGTCACGAACAGCATCTCGCAGTTTCCGGGTGCAAAACAGCTTCTCACCAAGCCTCCGCCGGGGCCTCTAGGCGCAAATGGCGGTCGTATGAGCTGCGACATGATCTCGAACCCAATCATGAACTTCACGGCTCTCGTCAATAGCGTAAACAATCCACCGGGTCAGCCTTTTCAGGACCTGGCGATCGAGACGACCCCGAGGAATGACGGTGGCCAAGTCGGTGGGCCTGGAGTCGCAAGCGGTAATGGCGGCACACCTGCAGGAGGTACAGCTCAAGGCCAGGTCGGCAGCGGAGGCTCAGCTCTTAGCATACGATATCGTCAGCCTGTACTCGTAGTAGCAGCGACGATCTTGGGTTTCGCCATACGCTTTTGAGCTTCTCGCGGATCATGGAATTGGTCGTTATCGGGGAGACACGACAAAGCTACGAAGATACCAACAAACGACCCCTGGAGGATTCAAAGGAAGAGGTAAACATATAGTATGATACCCTGAGCTTCTATAAATCTGTTTTGGAAGTAGCTTAATTCAATTCTCATCACGTTTTCAACATCACACCCCTTCTTTGACTCTGTGGTCTACGGATAGGGTCATATCCACCCGACCACACATCTTGCGCGATGAAGGTATACTGCAGGGTCTAGCCGTCTGTCGAACTGCAAGCAATGCCGTGTCTCATCCTGCGACGTTGGCTTCCAGTCTCACAGGTGGGTCCATGCGAGTGTTTCAGCCCCCTTCACTGCCACTTCTCCCCACCCGTTCGCTCCTCCTCTAGCGGTGTTCGCTTCCACCTTCCACCAAGACCAGCCAATCGGCTGCATCCGCCACAACAACCGGGCCGGAAACCATCGGATAATTTTCCATGCCCTCCCAGGCAACTGTTCATCCCTCTCTCCAAGCACGCCGAGAACGATGGAGCGTGGCTCCGAAGGGGCGCCCTTGCCACATGCGTCGTCGGAGTGGGTCCACGTCACTGGTAACCCATCTTCAGGGACCGCAGACGAAGCAACGAGCACGCCCGATGGTGCATCAAGTGGCACGACAAGCCCGCCACTAAAGAGAAGGAGAGAGACGAAGGAGAGGTCGAGGGTCAGCAGAGCGTGCGATAGATGCAAGAGGTAAGCAAGTAGCTTAGACGTCGATTCGACATCAAAGCCAACCATCGTAGCTCTGCACGTGCTCCTACCTACTCAACATGTGCGTTCAACACTGATGTCTTTGCAGAAAGAAGACACGATGTACAGGCCGCTGCCCATGCGCTTTGTGCCTGGTATCAAAGCAGCCATGCGAATTCACGGCTTCTTACACAAGAGGCAGACTGCCGTCTGTTATAGTAGACGAAGCTGCACTGACTGCAAGTTCCGCCGCCCAACCGCCTGTCTCCCTACCAGCACCGGTTACAGCTCCAGAAACCACCTCTTCTGACATCTCTACGCCCACTATTCATCTTCCAAGACCATTGTCCCCATCACGCATAGACGCTCCCTCAACACAAAGTATTTTTAATGGGACGCATCGTCTCGCCGTCAAAGATGAGCCTAGCTCTCGCACCTCACCCGAACCCGCACAGACTGATCAACAGGGACACTATGTCGGCCCAGCCAGTGGTGTATCTTTTCTGTTACGCATTCAAAAAACACTGCACCAGAACAGCTCCTTATCCCACGACTCGTCTATCTTCACTTTTGGCGATGCCCCTTTGCCCGAATTCGACCCGACCTTCTTCGTGCTGCCGCCCAAGGCTGAGGGCGAGAAGCTCGTCGAGCGGTATTTTGACTTTGCTGCACCCACGCATCGGTTCCTGCACAGACCCACGATCGAGGGGCTCTTGAAAGAGTTTTACGAGACACAGGGCGACATGAAGAACAAGGAGGAGGCACCGGGCAAGACAGCTCTGTTGTTGATTGTCATGGCCCAGGCGAAAGCATACATGCCAGGAGAGGCCGACGCACATTCAGCCAGGTATCCTACTCGTTGACCCTATCTGACCACGGAACCTCGCATGCTGACATCGACAGTGCCCGATATTACTTCGCTTCGGAACACCAATTGCGCAAGGAACGCGGAGCCGTGCGCCTCGCAAGTGTTCAAGCAAGGCTAGGCCAATGCTTCTACCTCCTGACGCAGTCTCGAGTCAATCACTGCTGGAGCTTGTTCGGTACATTGGCTCACCTCGCCTTCGCCATTGGCCTGAATCGAGGTAGGAGTTGCAATCCGTCAACTACTGTCGACTACATCGAGCTCGAGAGTCGGCGGCGCCTGTTCTGGGTAGCGTACGTGCTGGACAAATACCTCGCCGCAGCTCTAGGTCGGCCTCGCACCTTCAAAGACGAGGACATTGACCAGGTACACACCCTATACTTTCCTCTTAGGCTCTCTATGGTTCTCATACAAGATCAGGAACTTCCTACCCTCGTCAATGATGCCGATCTCACGTCTCACTCCATAACCCCCTCTCCCTCCTTGGGCTACTCAATCCCCGTAATGATGGCACCCATAGAGCACATCAAGCTCTCTAAGATACTCTCCTCTGTCCTACGCGACCTATACCCCATCCGTCCCCCATCCCTTCCCCACCGTATCTCCCTCGCCCAAAAGTACACCACCGACCTCATCGCTTGGCGCCAATCAAACGCTCACTTCCTCGACACCAACAACCTGCCTTCCAGCCTCCTCATTCCCATCTACCAGCGTCAACGCAATGTATTAAACCTAGCGTACTACCACGCCGTCCTCCTAGTACACCGGCCCTTCCTCCTCTCAAACTTTGCCAGCCTGACGCACTTCGAACAAACAGCGGCGCAACGAGGAGGATTAGTAGGCGATGCGCATCCCGCCATCGAGCTCACGTGCAAGGAAAACCTCAAGCACTGCTTAGACGCGGCCATGGGCATCGTCCATGTGGTGGACGACATCGCAGAGAGCCAGATCTTCCGCGCGTTCTGGTTCACGCAGTACTACGCCTTCTGCGCGGTGGTGGTTTTGTACATTTACCGCATCCAGCAGGGCATTGTGGAGCCGGGGAAGTGCGAGGGGTACTACGCTGCGGGTCTGCGCTGCCAGGGCGTGCTTTCGTCCATCTCCGAGGCAGATTGCCTGTCCAAGCGCTACGTTCTTGTGTTGGAGGAGTTGCGCATCGAGGCGGCGAAGGTCAGGGGACCTGCTCATCAGCAGCAGACGCACAACGCAACAACGCCTGCGTCTTCGGCGTCACCGGCGGTGGCAGGCGGTTTGGCAACGAATGTAAGCGGGGGCCTAGGAGAGAGTGCTAGGTTCGTGGAGCCTTACTTTGGCGCTGGCAGTGGGGATGTTGGGAACAATCTGCCTACGCCTGAGAGCGCGGTCTTCAACACGAGTTTCCTGCCTACGAGTAGTATCATGGCGGATTTGACAAGCTGGGGGCAGTTCGATAGCCTGGTGACGGCGGGGATAGGCATGCTTGATGGCGGAGGATATGGCAGCGATGGAAGCTTTGGGTTTGGTCTCGGGTTGTAGCGCAGCTGCGAAATGATGTTTGAAGCACAGCGGACCTCTACGTTGACCATTACAAGGTGCATTAGGATGTCCACGTGTTGACCCCGAGCTGTATGTCCAGATAGGGGGAAAGGGGTTCTCGTCACCCGTCACATCGAGCTAACAATATGTAGAAACGTCGTCGCTTCGTCGTGAGGTATTCGACTCAGAATACACAACACGATACCCGGTTCATCCAAGGTATCAACCGAAGCGCCGCATGTCTTTGGTGTGTTTTAACGAGGGGGTAAACAAGCCGACAAACATATCAGCGTTCATGAGTTCATTGCTCCATTACTATGCCACATATGCTTTCTGAATAGCTTCCGGACTGTGCACTTATCCGCAAATTGTTTGGTTCGCCGTCACCGTGTGCGGCTCGACTCTTTCAAGGAACTTGGCCTGTCAAAGACGTTTGAAGCCTAGTCACCCCCACGCAGAGCAAGTACCAAATGTAGCGTAGCACCGCCTTCCAACTGGTAGTCCTCAGCCGTCTTTTCGTCGGACCTCGTATATGTTAGCACGACATGGTACCATGATCGTGACCAGCCTTACATCTGCTTTCCACCAAAGATCAAACGCTGCTGCGCTGGCGGAATCCCTTCCTTCTCCTCGACGCGCTCCTTTATCCTCGAGACCTGTTCACCCTCAGCACTGTGTCCCGCACGGCATGCGCGGTTTTTGGGGGATCGGCGTTGTAAGGATTGGTAGGCGAAGGGAGGCGCGGACCTTGTAGTCTGGTTCGATATCGAGCTCGATCTCCTTGCCGGTGAGCGTGCGCACTCTGTAAACTTATTAGCAGAGTTCCTTCTGGTGCTGTGGTTTACCCCAGGAATGGGATGGAGGCAGCTGTGCTCGCGGGGCTTACTTGATCTGCATCTTGTTCGTTGTGTTGCGATGGGGTTATGGTGGTTTCTGTGGTGCGCGAGTGGCGGCTTAGGCAGGTAGACCCGGTTCGGGTACTATGTGGCGGCAGTTTCGTGGAGAGTGGTTGTGGTGTTTGTGCGTTCGAAGGCCAGAGACACTGACGCGGGTTTGGACAAGCCAGGCTGCAGTTGCCTCATGGTGGGGCTCCAAAACGTGAGCACCGACACTCACAAAACAGCAGTCGCAGCCGCGGTGCAGCTGTGGCGCACTGTGGCGCAGGACAGAGCTAGCCTGCACTTGCACTTGCCTTTGGACGGGATGCTGTCCTGTGGAAGTGAATGTTGAGGCTGAAGGGATCTGGGTTGTACTCTTCGGACCAGGCTTGATACCCTTCGTAGACGGCGGGAGGCGCGATTTCAGCCAGTCTGCTATGGTCCATGACCGCTGAAGTGTGAACACGCTAGAGTATTGAATTATTGTGGCAGACTGGCCTGGATGGTTTCGGAATAGAGCTGTTGATTGCTGAGAGAGACATGGTGTGGTGTTGTACGCGTCTGTCAATGCTATTGTATACACGAGCAGTTGTACAAGTCCCGGTCCAAGACCACTGATTCAGTCACGGACCCCTGGGCTCAATGTCAAACCCCCGTACTATACGCATTGGCTCGCAATCGCATTTAGCCCGCGCACCTAATCGTACGGTAAGCGTCACCGCTGGCAAGTTCCCCGAGGATAGCCTCATGCAGCCTCATCCTTCCACGGCCCTTCCCCAAGCTTTCCTCGTGACACAAAATCCTCCAACGCACTCAATCTCATCCCCGTCACCTGAGCGCCACAATCAAACCCCATCTCCAATCGCTATGCTGAATTACATACTACAGCGCTAAGCCTGCAACCACGCAATTCTGAAACACGAGCACACCGCACGCCAAAAATATTGTCGTTGTTCTGGCCCCCAGCGGTTCAAGGACAGCCAGCTGAGCTGAGCTGCTGAGGCCCACGCGATTGAGCCGAACCGAGGGCCCATTTGTATTGCTCTACGTACCGGACACGCATCGTGTGGTTGTACGCAATCCTAGGACCGCATCGCTGGATGCTCTGAGTTCCCCGCCCTAACCTTCACTTCCGTGTGCGCCCACACATGCAAAACTCAGCTGATCCTCTATCTCGACTCCCTTTCAAGAATATATTTACAATCGTTGATGGGGCATGCTGGCAACCGAGCAATCCCGTGCGGGGTGACGCCCAAAATGACATGCTAAACCGCCTCGTCCAACAAACAATGACCATTGCCATGAGCAAGGAAATGGGTATATGTGTAACAAATTGCAGCAAATGCTAAAAAAGATCCCGAAGATCAGATGAGAAGGGAAACCCTTACAAAAAACCCAGGACCGAATGCTATAGTGCGGGTCCACGCAAAAAAGACAGCGACCAAAGCACATGAAGTGCATCTATCCGAGAAGAGCAACGCGATGTCTCATGCCGAAGTTGTGATGAAAGTGAGCAATGTGTCCAGGAGCACATGTCGTACTGTGAGTCTGGTCGGAGTCACAGGGGTATCTCTTTTCCGAAGCGGCTGAGCTACGACGGCATCCAGTACCGTAAATGAAAGCGTAGTTTAGAATCCGGGTGTGTGTCGAAGACGAAAATTACTCCACATGCAGACGTGATGACCACCGAATCATGTTTGTTACGCAAACGATGTATGCACCGTTGGACATCATATGCTCAACATCTCGGGTAGTCACGTTCGGTGTGCGATGTTGCACAATGGCGATTCCGTGTCTGGCTCAGCCATGGCGCCCGGTTATCTGGACCCGACTGCTGCATCCAGATGTCGAATCTGCACGCAGTGATCGTTAGCTCGGCGCTAAATGCTGGTAAATTTCGCCCATGCGTAAGCAGCCTTTACGCTAACATATTATCAAGTGTTTCAGATCCAGCCAGGAATATGGGAATTTGCTCGCTGACGAGAGCACTCGCACGCACGCGACCACCTTGACCGGAAACATGACGAGAGGCGCTGTGGAGAAATCGATCGACGAAATAACAATTATACGTATAGCAGTCAATGACCGGAGTAATGCAATCCTGTTCTGGATAATGCAATTGAAACGTCCGAGGTGCCAATTCGGAGGATTGATGTTAGAGAGTCAGCCCTTCTGGGTGGTTCGGGCCTTCCCAGGACCAACTGCCAGGTTGATAAGTCCAGCAGATGAATCAGGTTATTTCAGACGCAACAAGGCCTGCAGACAATGTTGAAGGTGTAATTTGCTAAGATTGACTGGCAATGTTGTTGGTCCGTGTCGCATGGGTGATTTCGTAGTCGAGATGAGTTGAATCTGGTCTTGTGGAGCTCATCTCGCTTGCAATGCCTGCATCCCGCGACCGAGATACACATGCTCGTGGCGTCATCATGCGAACAACTTTGAATTCCAAAACCGGTCGTCTCTGATGATGAAATTCGGACTTGAGAATTGCTGCGAATCCGTTGAAGCTACTGTCCTCCGGGTTCCCGTTTCGGTGACGACGCGAACCCCCGATCTAGTTGGTGTTGTGGCCCGGCTTGCCGCGTTTCAGCTTGATATGACACAGATGATGTGGATTGCGAATGCTGTCCATTTCCGCCACCTTCGGTTCGTAACGGAGTTGTGTTATATGCCGACTCTCGTTGTTGGTGCTCCTCGGGCCCACGCAATGGCGGCTGGAATCGAAATTCGGTTGGTTCATTGTGCTGTGCACCTGCTTCTGCATGCGCATGTGTCGAGACAGTCCCGCGACGGCTCAAAGGACCGCCGCGCCCTTCTGCCCCCCGTGTAGATGCATCAGAACGGGCTCTGGTGTGCCCCCGTCGTCCTGGCGTTGATGTGGAAGATGTTGATACGTGCGAGAACGCCGGCGATGTGTAGGATTGAGGCGCCGTTGATGGAGGGGGTGGAGCGGTGTGTCCGCCTTGCGCTTTACGCTTCTTGGGGGAGCTGGTGTAATCTGGGTCAGACGCATGAGAGGTGGCACGTTGACGGGAAAGGGAGCTGGGCGAGGCTTTGTATTTACCTGAAGGGGTTGCAGGTGGGTTTCCACTCGATGGCTTCTCCTGTTGCGAATTGGGCGGGACCCAGTGGTGGAAGTAGATTGATGGGGAAGACTGCTGCTCTTGCTGAGTTGTCTGATTTTGTTGGAGTTGTTGTACGTTGGAAGGTGCTGCTGGTGGCTGTTGAATATGAAGCTCATTCGTAGTCAGCCTGGGTAGCTGCGATTGTGGAGGAGGGCGGGGAGCGGAGGTGGGTGCACCGACATGAGGTGGTTGGGCAGCTCTCGCTCGAGGAGACATGCTTCCTGCAGCGTACGGGGATTGAGAGAACGCCGCATGCTGCGGTTGTGACGGTAGAGGCTGGCCCGGTAGAACTGCGGTAGGTGGCAATACGGTCTGTGGAGTCTGCGACTGTACTCCATAAGCTCCAGATGGTGCCTGGCCGATTAACCTCGTTTCCCGACGAAGCTCTGGGGACAGTTGAGATTGTGCTTGCGCCTGCGCCTGCCGCTGCGCAGCTTGAAGGTCGAGCTGGTGTTCCCGAAGTAAGTCGGCACTGATGCTCGCAAGACTCCCTCCTGCCATACCTGCGAAGATCATAGGAATTAGGTGTGGCGGCACACCGCCTTGAAGCGACTCCCGAAGCATAGACTGCTCAATTTGACGTTGTTGAACCCTGAGGTCCTCTTGTCGCGTTTTCTCCTCCTCTTGTCTCCTCTTCTCCTCTTCAGCCTTTGCGGCTAGCCAGTTCTTCATACCATCTTCGGCGCCTTGCCATTGACTAGGAGCTGGTGGAAGGGCACCCATAGGCTGGGAAATAGAGGAACCTCGTCCAGGATCTGGCAATGTCATCGCCGAGGGCGGAGGGAGTCCTCGATGAGGCGTTCCCATAATGGAAGCGCTGGCCGGGTGTGAGGACAATAGCCCGCCGTTGAGTTTGGGTGAGTATCGAGGCTTAGGTGAGTATCGAGCGGCCGCAGACGAAAGGGCAGTTGGAGAATAATCATGAGTCTTGAAGTCAAATTCGGACTTTGGTGGTTTAGCCAATGTGAGCAACATGGAGGATAATAGTGCTGGCGTGGAGGGCGTGTGTGGGGGGTGTCGACATTGAAATGCCTGGCTGGGAAACTCCAAGATTCAAAGTTCCTGAAACGGACGGAAGAGTAAACGTACTTATTCAAATGGGATCAATCAGAAGCAGCGTCCAGCTACTGCCCATAGCACGACAGCCGTTGCCTTGTGGGCTGGGCCTGATGCTTGCTGGTACAAACGATCCGCTTTGATTCGCGGGTAAAAGCGAAGCTAAAGAAAGCAAGTCGATGGTCCAAAGAAAGAACTCGACTGGACCGACCTCGGGAAGATCTCAACCAATAATGGCTTGCGACCACGCGGACAGATTCGAGCGATCACGCCTATGTATTGCTGAGATACAGTAGAGAGATTCTGAAGAAGGAAGGAGGGAGCACGACGGAGAAGGTTGTAACGAGTGTACAAGAAGGGAAGAGTGCCCGGTAACGGTTGACCAACCGGCGAAGATGACTTACAAGAGCCAACGATTTTACGGTACGAGTAGCGGCCGGCCGCGCGACCAGGACAAGCTGGTGCGTGGCGGCGTTCAGCGGGCGGCAAGTGGGAATGGGTAGCAAGGATATGCATGAGCGAGCAAGTTGCCGTCAGCAAGTGAGGGAAGGGTCCGCAGTGGGCAAGCGTAGTCTGCAGTCTGACGTGCGAAGAAGGCTCCCACTGCATGTTCTGGTAATGTATGCCAGCTCGGACCTGTGGCGTCTGCATCGGCCACACGACTACTTTTTGACGTGCGTCTAGCCAAGCGGAGAAGCATTTCACGAGGTTTGATGAGTCTGGTGCTAAACTGGCGTGGATACGGACGGCTCCCACTTGAATTTGCGTGTTGGCGGCCGCGTCGCATCATGTCTCTGTAGGATTGGTCCTACAATGAGTGCAAACGGACTGAGGAGCTGATGCTGGCCACCGTCACTCTTGGAACGAGCGCCTATCAGAGCAAGTCGAGCCACAAGACAGTCGGCATTATAAGACGAGTTCAATGAGCTCGACTGTGTTGCAGCGACCTGAATGCACAGTCCTCTCGGTCGACCCTGCTGTGACCATGGGGTACGAATCTGCTGAACAAGCATTGAACACGGTCATTTCTGCCATGTGCTGCTGTTGAAGTCTGCTGCATCTGGACTCGGCATGCCGCTGCCGACCAACCTACTTCGGGTATCGTGGCTGGTGGAGGCGAGGCTTGTGGAATTAAAGACGGCCGGGTCGACATGGGCTCACCGCGCGGCCCAGGACCGCCAGGCAGGGTCGAACGTTCGGCAGGAAGCGAATCTCTCGTGAAGATTAACGCCCCGCTGCACGGACTCAAACGACGCTCTTTTGAGCACATGGACGTTGCTCGAGGCTGCGTGGAGGGAAATGAAGGGTTATGCTCCTGTCAGACCTTGAATGTGTGATGGCCTAAAGGAGCAGCGCGAAATGAAGTTTGCATTTCGGTGGAGCCGCGGTGTATCAAAGCGAAACTGTCGACGAAGGACACGTTGTGTTTAGTGTCTCCATAGACGCGCTGCTGCAGAGCCGTCCAGCACCGACCAGTGCACCACCCGAACAGGCAAAACACTTTCCGTCGCTCAACCGCTAGCCGCTGACCAACTGGTGTTCCAGCTGCAGGAAGCACCATCGTGGCACACAAACACCTTG
This sequence comes from Didymosphaeria variabile, assembly GCF_027946475.1. Lineage (NCBI taxonomy): Eukaryota > Fungi > Ascomycota > Dothideomycetes > Pleosporales > Didymosphaeriaceae > Didymosphaeria > Didymosphaeria variabile. Next base: position 1,970,823 of record NW_026611627.1, on the reverse strand, counting down.
TCAACCTGTCAGCCTTGGACCTGACCTTCCGGTGGATCGACGCACCGCCGTGGGCGGCAGGCAAATCGATAAGAGCAACGATCAACGAACTGGCACCCATGGCCCGGCGGAGCGTTACATAGGGCGCCGCCTGGAGATGCGCCGGGTGCTGATCACTGCGCGCTGCGCTCTGCTCCTCGTGCTATGGCCCGCGCAGACACGATTGACTTTGTTGCGCGCCTCTTCCGCGAGCTCCATCTCTGACGGTGCGGTCACGGTGGGACCCACTGCTCAGACCGCCCGTGAGGGGGCTACTCGTGAGGGCTGGGTTGCGCAATCACCGAGAGCCTGGCACCGGTCTGCACGATCGACTCAGCGTTAAATTTCCGTGTCCGCGCAGGCGCCTTGCCATATTCTGTAGCGACGGGGATCTACCTGAAACGCGGTGGCGCCCTAGATCAGTCCAGAGGATCTTTTGGGCGAGATTTGGGTCGCTGGGGATTAGGCGCGCACCAATCGATTGCCCACAATCGACGCCTGGGGCGTTTGGCTAGCCTCCGCCCAGACCGCATCTGTGACTGCTTGGCAATTGCAGTGTACTCTGTACAGAATTGCGTTGTTCGCTAGGGCCTGCCAACGACCGATACAGCAGTCGTTAAGCAGCGTTGGTGTCCCGACATGCTTCGACCCTGAGAGTGAAATGAAAGGGCTATGATGAAATGAGATATGATTTCGACGGACCGGAAGCCTATTTGGACGCGGGGCAGCCGCTTCCAGTTGTTGTACTCAACGCTCATACCTCTCTGGGAGGTTAGATTGGCGCAAGATGGGGACTGCGCACATGTTGAAATGTGCTTTATCCCACGTATCCACGTACTCCGACGGAAATTGGTTGGAGCGCAGCCATTGCCCCATCCGGTGTTGTAGTTCATCCTCTATCACGGTTGCGACATTAGATATGACGCGGACAAGGCCTTGAGACTCGTCAGGAGATAGACGCAGCTATCATCGACAAGCCCAGAGCAAACACCGGGGGAGAGTAATAAGCACTCAAAAGCATCCGGATGCCTTGGAACAGTAGACGTATCATTCATCTCCGTGCGGCACAGTATGTTGACATCAACCTGAACCGGTTGTAGACAAGTCCTTTTTGGCTCTCGAAGCTCGCAGTAGAGAGTGAATCTGCCAAAAGCAGCTCCAGCGTTCGAGGTAAGCTTCAATTGCTGGACAATCCAAGTGGGCATAGGTAAGTCGCACGATGAGGTGAGCCTACGTATTCGTTGCGCAGTGGATAGACGTGGCTGGATAAGGGGAGCCGATGGAGTCTCTGTTCCACTTTGCAAAGGACTGAACGAGTATGCCTGAAAAGGATGATGCGATTCTGGCAAACAGATGAGTAGGTCCCGTGTGGTCCTAATGAAGACGGTTAGCAATCATAGCCACCCCGCTTTTGGGGGGGCCACTTTGTACGAAGGTACGAGTGTAGTTCGGGTCCACCTTCACCATGTCAACCTCGCAATCGCTGCCTCGAGCACGGCTCGCGGTGGCGGACCGAGAAGGGTAGCGCGTACACTTTACCGCGTGCGACCGCTCGCGTCGAAGCACCCAGCTCTCCATGCAGCAAACGCGTCGCCGATCGGCCTCGCCTCACCTTGCGCGCAATCATGCCACTGATCAGCGTTAGCCGGCTGTTCTATCCGCTGCCAGATTCGCCGCCGAAAGGACCATCGTTGCGTCCAAGCTAGTAGCCGAGAAGTGCGGCGGCCCGCCAAAAACTGACGGCTTGCGGAAGTGGTGTGGTGTTCGTGGAGGCAAATTGGGCGCGCAGCCGCCATAAAGAGGGGCAGCGGTACCGACGGCAGGAACAGACGACCCCACCCACAGCTCCCTTCCCGATCTGGCAGCGCACCTGCCTAGTGCTTCGGTAGCTTTTCGCCTCCGCCAGAGTCTTCTGGAGTCGCGGCCCATGGTAGACGGAGCCGCCTGCTGTGTGCTGTACCCACCCATGTCTCACCAGCACTGCCATTGCACTTTGCCATGCCTTGGGCCATCCGGAAGACGTCTCGACCAAGACATCTCATCTCATCAGGGGCATACGTCGACTTTAGACATTATAAACTACGAGCTGCTTCTGCTTGCTCACCATGTGAGATACCAACGTCCAGCCTTCGTCATGGCATGTTCCAGCGTAAAGAAAAGGTATCTTGTGGACAACCACGTCCGTAAAATGCGCCTATTACAAACATTTCAACTAACACTCGGGTACCGCGATGCCTTCCCGCGATGCCCTCGGATAGGTAAACAAAACACACTCTGCAGCCCTATCAACAGGGGCTTTGTGACAGTAGGCCAGGATTGGCCAGTCTCCGCGCCCACGGAGACGCGTGGGAAGTCGTAGTCGAATGGTGTGGTCGCTTGTTCAACGTTGAGTAAAAGCCTAGAATTGGTCGTCCGGTAAGAATTGCCCTCGGCGTGAATCGATAAAACCCGGACCCGAGACGACCTGAAAGCCACGCTAGATGCACGCGACATCGTCAAGCCACTGATCTCAGGGATCGACAGTCAATATCGGGAACGCTTTCTCGAAAAAGTATGGCAAAGCGATCGAACGTTCCGTGCTGCCGCCGTCACCAGATGTGGCTGGCGGCTAGCAACGACCTTCCTGCAGAGAATGAGTCGTCGCAGGGCTTCACCCTGCATTGGCTCGCTTCTTTCGCATCCTGTATTCCGCTTTTGCCACCTTCATGAGAAGGTCGTCGTCCTTGATAGGCACCCACGAAGTCAACACCTTCATGGCGTTTTCGAAATCTGAATCAAGCAAGATCTCCCTCGTTGCATCGATTAGTGCAGCCGACGTTGCATGCAGTATGTCAAGGTCTCCACTGAAGCTTGACGACTTGTTATTCGAGTAAGAGGCATCGCCTAAAAGCATGAACACATCCCACACACGGAGTTGTGCTGAAAAGGGCAATGAGTAGTTGAAGAGGGTCAGGTACCAGCGTGTCCCGTAAGCGGTTGACGTGATGCCCATTTCTTCCTGTTCAACAATTAGCGACATGGAAAATTTCATTTCCGGTCACGAAAGCTTACCAATTGCTTCGCTACGTCGCCATTACGCAGCCAATTCTTTTCGAAATCTTCCAAGGCTTCCATGAGACCGGCGAAGCCAGATTCATAGAGTCGCTCCAGCCCTCGAAGAATCCACAGTCGAACTAGCATAACAAAAGCTCGGTCTTCCTCGAAATAGCACAGGAGCGTTGCTGCTAGAGCGGCCATACCCTGCACATATCCTGTGTCGGGCAAATATAGAGACATAGCATGGAGAACTCGAAAAAGAAGTCGTTGTCTTGATAGATGTTAGTACCTGTGTGACAGTAGGCACGCAGGGTACACTTACCCTCCACGATATCTTCTGCGGAACATGATATGTCGATTGATGGTCCTTGGCACGTCGACATCAATCTGCATGTCGTCCGCGGAATTCTCATTCTGTAGCTCGTAGAAGCTAGTCACCAGTTCTTCATCGGTCGGGCTGTCTTTGTCTGCCTTTGCGCTTGCGGCGAGGAAAGCATACCATGCAGTGGCTCTCCAACGATCGGGAACGCCTTTCCATGTCCGAGATATTACTTTAGGGTCTTTGACATCAAATTCGAACATCATGCCACCGCTTTTAGCTCCGGCTTGGACCACCTTTGCCATCTTTCGCCATTTCTCTTCTCGTTCTATCTCTTTTGCCCTTGCCTTCTCAGCTACTCTGCCCCCTTCTTTCTGCTCGGCGACTTCCGCAAGGCCCGGGGGTAACTTGAGCATGTCGCTGGCTTCGTCCAATAAGCGGCGGTCCCTGTTATGCGGCAGGCGATTCACAGCCTGGCGGAGCGGTCTTTGGGCAGCACTTCGAGCCGTGCGGTTTGACATGACGGACGCTGCAGGCTGTGAAGACTTTTGCGAGCGTCGCCTCCTGGGAATCCCTATGTTAGCAGAACGAGCGGAGCGCGCCTTTGACACACTACGCCCTAACCCCTTCCTTCTAGGTTCCTCGGATACCAGTTGGAGTGCCGTTGATACGCGCTGGATGCGAGGCTCATCTGGACCGTTTCCAGAACCGCCTGATGTCGTCTTTTTCGGGACGATGAATCCATACCGATCAACTTCACCACCTTCCAGTTCTGACCAATCCTCGATGCCACCTGCGCTCTCATTGGGTTCTTTTGCTATGACCACACTTTCTCTCTGTGAACTCATGATCGAGCTGGACTCGGCCCTGCTCCCTTCAGCGGCTAGTGAGGAGCTGTTAGCGGGCGTGTCAGTCACGCTGCTGTTGTCCACAAAACTGGTCCGCAGGCTTGCTGCCTCCTCCTCTACATCGTCCCAGTTGGCCGCGCTTTCGTTTCCATGATGATACATGGATCGTACTTTCCGTGACAACATCATCTCATCGGTAGACAGCACACGGCTGCTTACGACCCTCCTCCTGGCTGAGACGCGTGACGGCGAGCGAGCTTGAGGGGTGAGGCGGGGCGTGACGGGCGAGGAGAGGTCCTGGTGCTTTGGCTCCTGCGGCTTGTCCTGCTCAGCTTGCTGCGGCGGTGTTTCGGGTTGCGCGGCAGGCGCGCCTTCGGCAACGAGACCCAATTGCTTGTTCATTCTGTTGGGGCGCTTCCCGCCGAGTAGCATGCTGCCCCGCTTGGAGAAAGATATCTGCGTGGGCGAAGTGAGGTCGTCGAAGCCGCCGGTCGGAATGACGGTATCTATGCCCTGGAAGTCCAGGGCGGCTTCCCCATCGCTGCTCGGTATGCGGTGATACGAACTGGTCGATGGCACAGCAGGCTCATCTTGGACGACGATGGCGGGAAGGCTCGGCGTCTTGCGCAGGCTGGTGGGTGTCGAGGGTGCGTTGACTGCACCAGGGTCTGTACTGGACGTAGAATTAGAAGACGCCAAGGCGGAGTCGCGTCGAGCATCGTCCTCGGTCAACAAGGTGCGCTTGATTGCAGCTTTTGGCGCCGGCGACGTCTTAGGTCGCCGCACACTGCTGAGCCATCCACGCTGTTGCTGGAGCGGAGGGGCGGCTGGCTGTGAAGCCTGTTGCGGGTGTTCCTGGACCGCGGGCAGGGAGGCCTCTGCCGTCGCGTCACCGTCGGGGGTGCGCACAGCCTCAGGGCTCATGGTGGAGGGGTCATGTAACTATCATGGAGCGTCCTCGGAAATGGCGTCGCGCTTGGGTCGCGAGGGAAATGAAGGCGCGCAACGTGCGGGTGGATGGCTGAGTGGTGTTGGGCGCCTCAGCTTCGTACGACTCCAGGACTCGCAATGGCAATGGCAATGGCAAAGCGCGCAATTAACAGTGAGTGTTCATGCGACAGCAACAGCGACCGGCGCGAAGAGAAGGCACCGAGGGCATGTCAGGGAAAAGGGGCGCTTGCACATCCATGTAGCATCGTGGGCCCTGCTACCCGTTCGCATGCGCCCGACGCGGTAGCTCGCTCATTGGCTGTGAATGCGTTAACCGAACGCCAATTCACGGCTTGAGACTAGATCCCCCGCGGTCTATCCGTCCTGCACACGGCTGCCCTTGCAGCACTTGCGTGGCCTTCATAGTGTGTATACGGGGCATCAGTGCATGGTATCTCGCAGCTACGAACTCCAAGTCGTCTGGCCATGGTCCCTTGCTGGCATTGTAGAAGATGCACACTTACCACTCATGACAAGAGTTATACGGCATCAAGATTATTTGTATAGAGTTGACGTGACGTTGATAGGATGGCGATCGAAATATTCCTTGACAAGGGAACAACGTACCAATGCGGGGCTCCAATAGTTACCCGTTGGCGCCGTCTTCCGCTTCCCTTGCATGAGCCCCTAGTGCATCGAGCCTTCGTGGAACAAGCATTTCAAACTGAGCATCACATCTTGTATTTACTGTGGACAATGGTGCCGTCTCCTGCATCCTTGCATGTATGCGCCATCGATATGCCGTGGAAGAAAAGGACAGTGCGGCCGATGTGAACCGTACACGGATCTATGAAATAGATTCACCATGGAAGAATAATTGCACCGGACGCTACTCCGACACTAGACAGGAACATGACATTATCGAAGCTCAGCCTTGAAGCTGTGGTACATTTGGCTTCTCGATAACGACCAGAAGCATGTTTCTATTCACGACTACATTGCCTCACGGACAAGTACGACCCTTCCGCAACAATTGAGCACGAATAACACTTTCGGGTCGCTGTGACTGTCAGCTACACGCCTGCAAGTTGCAAATCTGTAGCTGTCTTTTCACGAGGAAACATGTCAACGTCTTGATGGGATCTTCACATAGCCCACGATGCCGTAACAGCTATCACGCCTTGTAATGCCGAGGGAAGAATTCCCGCATATCGCTCGACATCTCCTTCGGACACTCCATGCACGCAAAATGACCGCCATGATCGTGTTCTGAGTGGGGTCAGTGCTTACTCCTCACCACACTCGTCGATCCTCTTACCTTTGAAAAACTGTAGATTGGTAGTTGTCGTTTCTGCTCCGGCTTTAGGTACTGGGAATGCATCATACGGAAACGTGCTCACGCCCAGAGGCACCCGGATGAGGTTCTCTTCTTTTGCATTGAATTCAGTGTACACCTCGTGCCGCACATTATTGTAGTAGCACAACATTGACGTCATGATTGAGGGAGGTGTAAAGAAATACAACGATAGCGTCGCGCAGAGATCGTGGTTAAACTGTTCGCTCTCCAGGGTCGCCGTCTTCAGGTTCGGATCCGCCAGCTCCTGGTACTTTTCGCCGATGAACATCATGATGCCCACAGGATTGTCGTTGAACGCTACACCGATTGTCTGTGGTCGTGTACGCATCTCGATAGCGTAACCCATGTGGCCTTCCTTGAGCGGCTCCCCAATCCACCTAACGCGCGGGTACAAAGTCAGTGTGAGTCAAGACATGGGGGATGAATACCTCGTGTATGTCCCAGCTTAGCGAGAAAGAGATCTTGCTTCTGCCAGAAAGACACGTCCACTTAGTACGCCATGGTTTGCTCACCATTGTGCGCGGTCCATGGCTGCTTGCTCTTTCTGGTTCAGCTCAGTGCCCCTTGGTGGTGCCCCTGGGCACATGTTGGTGTGTACCGCCTTGCACGCATCGTATCTGCCGGTCCCGAGTTCACGCACCACCTAGATGGCAGGGTATAGATTTAGTCGAAAAGCCAGATTCGGTTGTCTATGAACTTCACGTACCCAGTGGCCCCAGTCACCTGCTTGTGCAACATAACTCTTATAGCCGAGACGCTTCATCAACTGGTCGTATATACGCGCGGTGTCCTGCAGTGTCCATTTCACTGAAGGAGGTCCTTGAGACCAGCAGAAACCAGGTAGAGAAGGGACAACGAGGTGGAAAGACGGCTGATCCGCACTCGAAGGCTCGAGCAGAGGATGCATCACATTCTGGAACCTGGTCATTGTGAGCTAACATGTCTTCATAGGACTGGGGAACATACTCGAAAAACGTTCCTGGCCACCCGTGAACCAGGAGCAGCGGTATCGCCTTTTCCTTGCACACTCTAGCCTTCTCGTGGACGAAATGGACGTTGAGATTTTCTATCTCTGTTGTGAAATGATGCCATTCAGATATTTGCTCCTGTGCCTTTGACCAAGAGAAGTCGTTCAGCCAGTAGTTGTACAGCTTATTGATCCATTCAAGCGAAGGTCCTTAGTCACAGGGATCAGATCGAAATGCATCATGCTTGTGAAGGTTTACTGACCATACTTGTCGCCGGCACCTGGCACAACGGGGATCTGGGGTAGCCGCGTATCCTTCAGCTTCCGAAACAGGCGATCTACCTCATCCTTAGGAACATTAGGATCGAGCGGTTGGATGTCGGGCATTTCTTCAGTAGCGTTTACGGGGCGATGTTCGGAGGCACTGGGTACATTGATTTCGCAAGACGTTGGACTAGGTAGTATGCAACAACATGGTGCAGCATAGCGGGACGAGTCATCTATTATTTCACTTCCGAAGACGGACTCTAGTCGATTGACCATGCGTCGGCGAATCGTCAGGAGCCGGACCGCGTACCCGCTGTCCCCGCTTGAAGCTATTCATGATGACGCAATATATCAACACCACCTCACTGGTGACCTTCGAGGACATCAACGCGGATGCCGTTTTGAATATTCCAACCTCCATCGTTTTGCCCGCATCCTTGTTGACGCCTAGACCTGTCTGGCAGAGCTGGACCTTCAATCCCTGGGCCGTCTGAAGATCCGGTACACCTTGTCGACTACTGTATTACGCATGCAGCTGAACCGACTTGCCTAGTGCCGGGCACCGCGCATAAATCCAGTGCGAAGAGGCTTTCAAACGAGCCATTTTGGCAACTGTGGCTGCAGTCACACTTGTCAAATGTCGAAACGGACCATCATAGGCCCTGACGCCGGCTTAGTCTGTGCCTGGAGCATGATATCCCTTATCTTTTTCGGTCCCATGGGATTCAGAAGTAGTCGATCCGAGGCTTAAGAAGAAGTTCACCATTCGAAGTATAGTGATAGCGACGATGCTGGCACAGGAATGCAGACTGGGGTCGATGATACTTCCTACTTCTTTGCGAGAATGCTTATCTAAACTATGAGCTTTCGGCTTCTCCTCTCTTTGGGCTGTAAGCAGCAGGGAGAAACATGTCGGTCGTCCGATCGCTAGAGGGTGCAGGTGAGCTTGTCAGAATTTCTAGATCTACTGGGGATGCAGTGTAGTGAGGTTTGCTGCGCTTGGAAACCATTCGTGTTCGTGATTGTCTAGAACCAATCTTTTCGATCAGCCTCGGCTATGGAAGACATCGTAGCTCTTACACCTTGCATACTGTTCCCCCACCAGCAGTGTCGGTAACCGCTGGACAGGTGTACCGTATTTGCGTTCCCGGTACCAGGCTTTCATGTTGTACCCAACCTTGGTGGAGCCAAGTCTACTCCAGCCAGACTTGCATTCTGATCACGAACCCGTCCTCCCCCTTTAGCCCCATACATCCCAACGACAGCCGGCCTGACCCTCAACAACCTGTCTTCAACCGCCCTCCAACTGCCTCTCACCCCACATAATCGTGTCCGATGGGGTGGCACCCGCATGGATACAATCGGACTCACTGCGCTGTGGCGTACGCCGAGATTTCGCGGGAATTAGCGCGTCTTGGACGCCAAGCTGGCGGAGCGGGAAATCTTGGCATGTGCCGAGTTCCGGGCTTGGGCTGTCAGCCGGAGCGTGTGCTCTGTATTGGACGACGTAACGTCAGGAATTGTTCGTATGCACATGGAATTGGTATGCACATGAATATTTGAAACAGTATCGTGATATCGAGCTCTAAACTAAGCATCCACAACGCCAGAAACATCGTTCGTAAAAAGAACCTCAAAGTCTGCAGATCTCGGGATGCATTGCGCACCTGGAACTCTCACAACTTCTCGTCATCCGTGCTGATCGCCGTGCTGAGGTATCTCTCGAAAGTCCTCTTTTCCACATCGACGCTTCCCCTGCGCATGCCTTTCTTGTGCTCCTGCCTCTTGAAGTACTGTCTCTTCGCAAACTTCCAGGCCTCGATACCCAAGAAAAACAGGATCGTAGCAATGAATACAATGCCCCACTCCCAACTAATACCCCTGTGCTTGAACACGACGGTGTTGAGACCGGGAATGTAGACCACGGGGAAGATGGTGATGAAGCCAGCCATGATTGACCAAAATAGAAATTTGTTGCGCCACACATCGTGGAGCCATTGCGTCAGGTATCTCTGGGAGCTGGGCTGCATGCGGAAGAATGACCGTCTCATGTCGATCATCTGCCAGGCAAGGAAGAGCGAGAACCAAGTAAGGCAAGCAAAACAGGTGGCGCGCGCACGGAAAACGGTATCGCAGTCTCCGCTGTAGCTGTCATTGCAGTTTGAACCGAGGTTGCCGTCGCCCCAGCCCATAAGGACCAGGGTAAATGAGGCGAGGCAGAGCGCAGCGATCCATAGACCATAGACCAACATATCGAGCAACACCTCGATGGTGAAGACGCCACGCTTGAGACTCTGGGGTGGGCGTGTAAGGATGTCAGGTGCCGCGACCTCGAAACCCAGACCCATATCCGGAACAGAAGAAGTGACCATGATGATCCACATAACCTCGACAGGGGAGAGCGGGAAGACCGAGAGACCGGTGTCGTCCTTAAAGACTAAACCGATAAGTAGAATGCATGCTTGAGCAATGTTCTGTGCGAGGAGATGGAGGATGAATTTTTGGATGTTGTCGAACATACGACGTCCCTCTTCGATAGCGTTTAAGATAGAAGCGAAGTTGTCGTCAGTCAGAACGATATCAGACGCGTCTTTAGCGACGTCTGATCCAGTACCCATGCCGATGCCTACGTCGGCACGCTTCAGTGATGGGGAGTCGTTAACACCGTCACCGGTCTACAGTCGTTAGTCTGGTAGCGAGATGAGGAGAGGGGAATTGGAACGTACCATCGCGGCAAATGCTTTCCGTCGATGTAAAGCCTCAATCATGCGAACCTTGGTGTTTGGTGCGCATCGAGCAATGACCAAGGGTAGAAGCGGGAGCGCGTCGATTTCATCGTCAGACAGCTTGTCGAATTGAGAGGCAGTCATCACCATCACATCAACGACGTCCTTGGCTATGGTGGCGATTTGAGAAGGTAGGATGCCGACTTCTTCAGCAATTGCGCGAGCAGTGCCAGGATGGTCACCAGTGAGCATGTGAACTTGGATACCGGCTTTCTGGCATTGGCGCACTGATGCAGCGGTCTCGGGCCTCGGCGGGTCGTACAAGCCTACGAGGCCTCTGAAAGTGAGGCCTTCCTCGATTTGGCTACGGTCGATCTCCTCGCCCTTTGTTACCGTTCCGTCCCAGGTTCGGCTGGCCAGAGCCAGCACGCGAAGGCCTTGCGACGCCAAAGCTTCCATGTTCTTGAGGATATTCTCGCGGATATCATCGGTCATATCCGATGGACCGTCGTCGTTTTCAAAGAGAGAGGTGCAGGAGTAGATCACCTGTAAGCCGATGTTGTTAGTGATAATCCGTATACTGAACATGTGCTAGGACAACTCACTCTCTCTACAGCACCCTTGGTGAAGATGTGTTTCTGCGTTGTTTCCGCCTCCTCGAAGATGACTGACATCTTCTTGACATCTGAATCGAATGGAAACTCGGCCAGCTGCTTCCATTTCGGACTCTCACCTGTGGTGTAGTCTAGCCTGTTCCACTTGAACCGGGAGGCAAAAACCTGAATAGCAATTTCAGTGGGGTCACCTCGAGCGTTCCAACCACCTTCTTCCTCATTCGGGTGAACGTGCGCTAGGTTGGCAAGCGAAGCGACCTTGAGATATTCTAGCAAGTGGGTGTTATTTTCGAGGAGCTGCCCGTACGACGATTCGGCTTCCTCTTTTTCCATATCTACCTGGCTAGGTGGATTGGGCGTGAAGCTTAGCGGACCGACGGTCGGATCGTGGGGAGAATCGGTTGTTCCCACCGAGTAGGTGCCCTTGGCAGGGAGCCAGGCTTTCTTTGCAACCATTTTGCCTTGGGTAAGTGTACCGGTCTTATCGGAACAGATATCTAGACGAAGGTCATTTTTACCATAGCTAGCTCGTTTCTGTCTTACATACCTGTTACTCCGCCCAAAGCCTCCAAAGACTTCAAGTTGCGGACAATGACATGGCGGTCAACCATTCGCTTTGTTCCCGCAGCCATGGTAATGGTCAAGACAACGATGAGAGACGCCGGAATCATACTAAGACCAGTGGCAACAGCGTAGATGATAACTTCCTGGTCATTGACGAATTCGTTGGCTGCCAGCACAATGATCGCGCACACTACAGCAATACCAAATAGAAGGAGCGCGAGACGGGACAGTTTCTTCTGCAGAGGAGTCCCGACGTTCACGCCCAGGAAGTGTCCCACGGCATCGGTGATAGTCAGGCCCCAAGCTTGTACGTGTCGGTGTGGTCCAGCTGAGCCATCTTCCTTGCGTTTGACAGGTCGACGGCGCGAACCCTTGTCCCGTAGCGACATGGCGATGCTTCCGATCTCGGTGTACATACCGGTAGCGAAAACGATTCCTCGTGCGCGGCCTTTGGTGACAGTCGAAGAGCTGAACGCGACGTTCAGTCGGTCACCAGGTCCAGTGTCATCATCGAATGTAGCTTCGGCATCTTTCAACACGGGCAAGCTTTCACCCGTAAGGAGTGCTTCATCTGTCTCGAAGTTGACGGCTTCAATCAGACGAACGTCAGCTGGGACAGTGTCACCTGTCTTCATCTCTACCATGTCTCCGGGGACGACCTCAACAGTCGGCACAGTGATGGTCTTGCCGTCTCGCACCGCTGTCGCTGTCGGTGAACTGAGTGATCGCAGCGAGTCCATGGTCTTCTCAGCATTATACTCTTGGACAAAACCAACAATGATGTTCAGCAGGATGATGGCGGTTACTACACCACCTTCAATCCATGATCGAATGCCGAAACTGACACCCATTGCTAAGATAAGCACCTGCGTACACGTTAGCCTAGATGTATGGCTCTGCTCGCGGCAATTACTTGCCAAAGTCATTGCGTTTGCTACCTGCCGGAGCAAAATCTTCGCTGGCTGTACCCCACCATCTTCACCTAGATCATTACTTCCGTACTGTTCATACCGTTTCGTAGCTTCGGATGTTGTAAGTCCATTCTCAGGATTGCACCCTATTTCCTCAACGACTTTGGAGTACGGAAGGGCATGGGCGGGCCGAGGAAGTGGGGTGTTGGCCTGGCCAGACACATGGCCTTCGAGTGTCTGAGTCTTCTTTCCCATAGCGAGTGGTGGGAAATTGAATACAGATGATTCTTAGGGAAGACAAGCAATCGAGATGCGGGGGCATCTCGACTCTTTTAAAGATATGTTGGGGAGGACTCGGAAAGACGTATGACCGCAGCCAAGAACATACATGTATCCACATCTTGGCATGGTGTACGCTACTTTGGAGGCTGGTAGTGGTCCGGGGATGTCGCAAGCTGGTTTATGGCACCAGATGTTAGCGTCCTTCGGGCGGGACGAGGGTCTCCACGCTTGGGTGCTGGTTGAGTCGCGAAGCTAACAACATGAACGACCGCCCCGGCAACCAGGACAGGGCACGATGCTCACAGAGGGCTCAAACCGCTGCTTTTTGGATGCATTCGTGCGGAAGCGATGACGCGGCGGGGTCTCGATGCGAGCAGGAGGGGTGACTGGGGCAAGGGTGGCAAAAGCGCGGAAATACTTGGCGTTCCGCTCTTTCACCTTGGCAGGCGCTAGTGCCCCTACACCGTTAGCGGCTCCGCCTATCGCTCTGGACTTTCATAGCCCAAGCCCGTCCAAATCGGAACACCGGCACCAGACGTCACTCGGCGCAAGGTGGCCTTCTTCTACTTCGCGCCCACAGTGCTCCTCATTTGTCAGGCATACGCGCACTTCACCGGTGCCAAGTTCTTGTCCTTGGTAACAGGCTGCTCACCAACATTGGCGCCTCTTTGCCTCACTGCAAACGGAGGCGAAGCTTGTTTGCACCCCAGCCGGCTATTGGCATTCGTTTCGACAGTATTCGCCAATATGTCATCACTGTTCACCATGTACGGTGCGTAGGGCACGTGGATGCATTCTCATCAAGTCTTGTGGCAGCCGTCCACCCACTATCCCAGACATATATTGAAGGGTTGTGAGAATTGAAGAAAGTTTGCACAACACCTTGCTGAAGCTCTTAGCCAACCTTAGCCTATACCTCCACTATCCTGCGGATCATCCACTGCCTCTACCCGCGTGCATTTCTTCACCCTAACTAGTAGCTTGTTCATGCTCCTATCATCAGTGTTTTGGTGCCGCTTCCAATTCCAAAGGGAAAACACTAATGCCTTGCTATGCTCGTTGGACTTTTTGCTTCCTCGTAACTTGTTGTGCAAGACTGTAGTGGAGTCCTTTTCACCCCTCAAACCGGCTCTGATGGGCGTGTCAAACGTCCTTGCTTGCATCAGAACCATCCGAGTTGCTCCCGACCTCCATCTCCTCCACTGAAGGATCTTCATTTTCAGCCAACCCACTATTCTGGACGAAGGCGACATAGATAACCGTATGCCAAAGCACAAAGCGTTCCTCTATCTCGATGACGTTGTCTTGAACGCCTGCTTCCACAAGAGTCGTTATATTAGCGTCCTGGGTAATTACCGTATTTTCCCACGTCTCCCTTCCATGCGATTCCGTCAGACGTATGCCCCGAAAACGTTGACAAATGAATCTTTCGACAGCTGCTCGGCGACCATGATAGATATGACAGATAGATGCTGCGGAGCCGTGGAAGCTTTCAGATGAGTTCGAACTTCGCAATCCAAAAGGTATCTTTGATTTTGTACTCTTTTGATTGGAGCATATCATTAGGATAGTATATGTCTTGCCGCGCGTATTCACCCAACGACAATGATACGTGGTCAAGGCTGACTAATCGAGAGTGCTAGCATACTTCTCCAGGAACACGTCGAGAAACATATCTTGGACAGAAGCTTGATCATTTCCGGACGGCGCAGCTTAGGCAAGGGAGCATTGCAGGCTATTCTGGACCAGTAGAAGGTGTTCTAACAAGGCCACACCTCAACGTTTACGCCACGGATGCTTGATATATCGGTCAGCCAATTGGCCCTCTTATGGGGCCGTTCTCGAGTCGGTATTGTGCGATGTATGTTGAGTGGTCTATCGCGACCTTTGCAGACTTTCCATAGACCAGACTTGATATGGAGGAGCTTTCTACAGTGGATGTACTTTTCACTCGATTGAGAAAGAAATCTATGTACCATTCCGGACGGTGCTGTATAATTTCCAGGGCTCTCAAGGTTAGGTTTAGTTGTCAGTTGACCTTGGAGGAGCCCTCGCTCTCGCCAAGCAATCTCTACAAATCGGCGAAGCCTGGCGCGGGAATGGCATTTCGCCTCTTCGCAAGAGCACTTGCTCCCATGGATGGGTCTACTCAGTTCTAGGGTAGTCGTGCCTTCTGTTCGCGTGGATTTTGGGGTACGATTCGATACCGATCGATTGTAGATCGAAAAGGTTCTCTAAAGCTTTCTGTAATAGTGGTATTACTTTCTTACTGCTCTCGAACTTACTTCGATTTATACAAAGGACTTTAAGTTGCTTGTTAACGTTTTTGCACGCATACTATCGTTGAAATATCTACATGCGCATATCTGGGACAGGCATGGATTATTGAATTTGAAAACTCAATGCTCGACCAGCGGGATGTTCGTGGTAGATTTGGAAACAATGGATTGGTGACAGGAACAACATCGTGCAACTCCGCAATGCGTTGAGGACCTAGGGAGATCTGGCTCTGGCGAACGTACGTGCTGAATAACAAATGCCGAGCGATATCACGGAGTCTTGTCAGACTATACTCGGCGAGCATGTGTTTGCGACGTCGGAAGAATCGTGCGCTGAAAGGGTGCTGGACATACATAGGGTCTTGTCTACTTGTCGACTACGCGAAGGTTGCAGAGATTTTCGACGCTCAGAATACATTATGGCTCGTCGGTCTCTTCATTTCTGTCCAAAGCGATCTCAATCAACCCGGTAACCTCTTCGGGCAAAGCTATGTCGGAGTGAGTTACTTCGAGGATTTGAGATGCAGGTGTTTGAGGACATTACGACACGTTTGCTTATAGAAACATCCCGCTCAACAAGAGAAAAGAGATCTCCCTCCAGATGAAATACGTACTCACATTGAATGATGCCATTGTTGGTAATACTTCAGTGCTAGGCGATGCGGCGGCTGCTTCGGTGTAAGTGGGCACGAAGTACGCTTTTTGCTCCATATGCGTGTACTACCGTTTAGAAGATCTGCAACAATAACCCCTTACTATGGATGTTTATCATTCGTGACGCCGGACCCACGATACCGTGTGATTGTTAAGTAAGTGGACCACTACCGGACCACTCACTCAACGCGAAACGTATTGCACATTCAATCTTGTGTTGTTAAGGTCAGCTTCCCTTTGATCTCAGCTGGTCATCACAAATCAATGAAAGCTTCCAGGAGCTTGTCTGATATGTTGTAAACTTTGCGTCCCTGGTTCACTTATAGCCTAGCATTTGCTGGCTGCAGGCAAACGTTTTGTCGTAGCGGATCAAAACCTGGCGTATCACATGTAAGTTTAATGTTGAGCCGAGCAGTGCAACAGGGCATGTAGGGTGTGTTCAAGCCACATCAACCGAGGGCAGGAACGTGACGTGCATCTTAGGAACGAGCAAAGCTTGTCAAAACCTCTTCAATAGAAAAAACTGACATGTGTTTTATCTAAACATCCTTCGGCGGAATCTCCACCAACCCCCTCCCCTCCATCGTCCGCCACTGAATCCCCTTGGCCATATAATACAACATCTTAATCGTCGGCATCTCCACACCCATCTTCTTTCCCTCTCTGAGCGGCTCACCCAGCAGATTTTCATGCTCGAGGAAGTTGCCTTTTTTCTTCACATCCACGAGCATACTAGGGCTCAGATAGCTCTGTAACGGATCAGCATCAATCATCTTTTGCACCACACCCTCATCGAGAAGGACCCCATTCGCTTTCGCCGCGTCGACGATCTCCTGCATCGCCGGCCTGACCAAGTGCTCTACCACCTCTCCATCTGCTGCTAGCCTCAGCCTTCCCGTGTCCAAGCCTAGAATTGCGCAGATGGGGTTCAAAGCTGAGTTGTATACGAGCTTCCGCCACCGGTCGTGCAACACATCTTCACCGAGCTTACAATCCGTTTTTCCGCCGTTCTTATACATCTTAATGAAGCATTTAGCGGCGGAAGTAGAGGGATTGGTGTTAAGATTTGGAAATGCGCCGATGATGAGCTTGTCTCCTTCATCCTGGATGATCTTCCCAGGCGAGAGCTCTTCGCTGCCGATCATGGAGATGGCGCTCAGGACAAGTGTCTGAGGATGTGACTCTAAGAAAGGCCTGTATATGTGGAGGCCATTTTGGAGGAGGACGAGGGTCGTGTGGGTGTTGATTCTGGGCAAGGCGGGTGTGACGAGATCGACAACTGTAGGTGGAATATCCGGAATGTTCTTTGTGCAGAGAAGGATGTAGTCATACGGTGGGAGAGACTCTTTGGTGATATCAGGGATGGAATCGCGGACTGCGGATAAGTAGATTAGCTTTCAAGATTGATTACGGGTGATAATTGGACAATGCCTACTAATGCTAGGTTTCCAGCCTTGAACTCTTCCGTGATCGCATGATTTAATATCAAAGCCATGTTCGTTCACAGCATTGTAATTCGACCGCAGAGCAAGAGTAACGTGCGCGAGTCCGCCAACTTCGAGGTTCAATGCGGCGATAGCTCCAACAGCACCACCTCCAACGATTAGTACGCTCTTCTTTGTAGAGCTAGCCATGATGGAATGTTGGGGATGGGAAAGCAAGAGATATGGGGTCGCCTATCCTTTGAACCCGGTGTTCGAGACTTTTGACACCAACCGAGGCGCGTACGGCGCGTTTGTAGTGGGGCTGTTGAGTTTCCCGATGACTCCGAAGCACCCCACCTACGCGCAAAGATATGAACCGAACCGGATGCGCACATCACTTTCAGAACACAGCCTGGACATGAACGAAAGCTACGTGAGAGGGCCTTCAATCGAGCTCCATTTGATGCAATTGTAGGTTACAGTCCGTAAATATCGTGACCGGCATGTTTTCATCCGCAGAACCGCCCTCGCTGCTCCACCATGCTTGTATGTGTCGAATGGAAAAGCCGTCCTGTCCTTATCCACCCCAGAAGACTACGCCGAGGGCCCAGCAAAAGAGAGAACAAGGAACACGTTTAGAAGACAAGGGCTGCACCCTTAGTCTTCTTGTCACCACCCAACTCGAAGTGCTTGCATCGCTTGAGGGCGAGCTGTGCCTTGGTCTGCGAATTGTCAGACGTGTTCCAGAGTAGTAGGCATGGATCGTACCTTGCAAGCAGTGCACTCTAGACGGAGCACGACCTTCTTGGTGGTCTTCGCCCTCTGGAATGCTGTCAGCACAGGACTTGCACATGCTTATTTCGACCGTACCTTGTGGAAGACGGGCTTGGTCTGACCACCATAACCACTCTGCTTGCGGTCATAACGGCGCTTTCCCTGGGCGAACAGCGAAGCTTTGCCGGCCTTGTACTGGGTCACCTTGTGCTGGGTATCTGCAGGTTCTCAGTATACTGCCTTGATTCCAATTATCAGCTAAGGACTAACGCTTCTTGCAGTCCTTGCCCTTGCAGTAGGTTCGTCGGGTCTTGGGTACGTTGACCTATCGCAGCAGGTTAGCTTGTGGTTCCTTAGATCATCGTGACCATCGTATGGTTCTGCTTGAGCAAGCGACTATTGCGACACGAGCCATCGAGACGGAGCGGCATGGAGACGTTCGCAATCGATGCATTGGTGGACGATAGGTGGAATGGGCGACCCTTGCGTCATTTGTCGATCAAGGAGTCGCCGTAGCTCGATGGTAAGTTTGCGATGCGTCATGCCGTGGAAACCCATCCTCAGCATCGTGGTGGAGATGCGCCATCCCATGCGCTCGTGCCGGTAACGTAATACCGATACTGCCATCTTCAATTGCGGGATCCTTGATCGTCATGTAGACATAATTTCCCCTCAAAAGCTGTTGCAAAGCGACCGTCCTGTTCCCGCATTGCCGTCCAATACACCAGCCCGTGTTTCCTGCATCGTATTCTCGGAGGCGAAGTTCGTAGTCGATCGGTATGCAGGCATCGTTCGCTCGTGTCGCAATTGTGCAAAGCTCCGTTTTATCTGTGCTAAAGGCTGTAGACTCACCATCTTGGCTGATTTTGCTGTGTCGGTTAGGGAAGGCGACGGTGAGGCGTTGGTGTGGATAGATTGTTGACTTCGTCGTCTATTTTTCGTGTGTGCGGAGGCTCGGCTGCCGCGTTAGTCAGCGATTTGCTGTTAGCGCGCTTCCCTCTTGGCACATTGGTAAAGCCTGCACATGTGGGCTGCAACGGCCTACAACTGAAATTCACCGGATTTAAGAAGTTTGCAAGAGCAAGCAATGCCTTGCCCTCGCATAACCGCATCAATGTTTTCCTTCTTTTTGGTAGAAAGATGACTTTAGTATCGGTAGATTCGCCGTTTTCGCCACGGACGCCACAGTACAAAAATTTCGGATACATGCATTTACAGGGCATTACTACAGTGCTATGTAGCCAATTCTGTTCCTCTGAACGTTGTACGTTAAATCCCACGTCGTCATGTATCGCCGCGTCCGTATGGAGTTGCGGCGAGAGGAGAGGGAAACAACAAACATCAACTCTAGTTCCACAAGAATTCTGTATCACGATACGAACAGGCTGTCCCCATCCATGTCGTATTGTTTGATCAGCTGTGCAAGCTTGTTGGCTTCCTGGGCATAGTTCAGTGTGTTGATGCCCAAGACCTGATACCGAGGCCTATACCATCGTTAGCAGCATGTTAAGCATATTTGCGAAGATTTACTCACTTAGGCTGGTCATTGTACGTCTCCATCTTGCCGCGGACTCTGAAGTTGAAGGTCCTGCATGTACCCTCCTGCATAGCAATGCTGAAATCTTGGGTAGAATTCTCTTCACTGTCGTTCTTGATCTTCATCAGTTCGTTGGCCGACATACCCATGATAGTTCGCGCCGTGTCGTCGAAGCAGCTCAACCACATTTGACCGGTGTGGTCGGCGACGTTGATGCTCAACACGTATCGGAACAGCGGTTCAGGCCACTTCTTCTGGCACTTTTCGCACCACCACTCGCCACTGTTCTCTTCAATGACCTTCTTGTTGCAACCTTCTGTAGAGCAGGCTGGGTAAGCAAACGTAGGGCTGTTCCTTATGAAGACGACAGACGCTTTCAGGTTAAAGTATGAAGGAGTATCCATCTGCAAATAGTTCTCATCTTCAGTGATCTGGGAGATGAGTTTTGTGTCATTCTTCTGACCACCACCCGCGGATGCGAGGTTTTGGTGAGTAGAGAATGTAGCGTTCTGGCCAACGGCGTTGAACCAGCCTCGTAGCTTGTGTGCCTCATCGATGTCGGGGTCGATAGTCATATTACCGGAACTCAACAAACTCAGACTTCGGCCGCCAAAGTCGCTAACCTTGACACCCTTGAATGCAATGATTGATTCCAGAGGCGCGTCAAATGACTGAGCTTGGTTGCCCCATATAGTCAGCCTAACCGAGGTTTGACTGTCGTCAGCGAGTGTCAGGTCTCGCTTGCTGAAGTCCTTGTTAGTCTTTGAGGAAGTGATCGTGTTGACTTCGCCAACTTCTTTCAGTACACCAACGGTGTCAATAGTGGTATCCTTTTCAACATTGTTGAGATCGCCAATCTTGGTGAAGTTGTACCGGATTTGCGGTTTGTTGTCTTGATCTTCGGCCTTCTCGACTTCTGTGTCCCTATCAAATTGAAGCTCGTAGTCGTTGGGTAGGTTTGAGAATTGCTTCTTTGCCAGTGTCACACGGCACGGCGCAGAGATGTAATATACCATGCCTTCTTCAAAGATTGGGTACAAGCGCTCGCACACCTCATTGAAGCCTGTAGCACGGATCTCGCCAGTGTCGTCCAGCAAGTTCACGGAGAACAGCTTGCCCTCACCCTTCTGGTTGTGCCATGTCTTTATATCGCCTTTGTGTGTGCATCGTGCCCGAATCGTCCACTTGTGCGCGTACGGAGAAAGTGACTCAATGGGATACAGATGAGGGTGCGTTGAGGTACCCTGGTTATTCTGATGGACGGGAAGCGATCGCTGTTGTTGCTGCGGCGCATGCTGTTGCTGCTGTTCGGGCCGCGAGCCGTAGAATCCGTTGCCGGAGATGGCGCCGGGTTGTGGCTCCGACTTGATGTTTTCGAGGGCTTCTGGTTGCCCGATCTTGTCGTGCTCGCCATACTGGTCGAGGACTTCTAGGTCCATGATGATCAGGATCTTCTTCTCCTTCACCTGCTGAGGGTTGAACTTCAAGAGCCGGACAATGGAGCCTTTCTTGAGCTTTCCGGAAAGAACGATATCGTTTGCCGCTTGAACGTATCAGCTGCATGAAGCATGACTGCACACCATCTTCACTTACACGTCGCGATCATAGTTTGTATGAAATTTCGGACGTCACTCAACACGACACGGAAGCGCTGAACGCCACCCCCCTCGCCACCCTTGGGATCCATCGTCTTGATCTGCACGCATTGCAGCACGGGGTGCTCTACAGAGCAGCCGTCGGGCTCGAAGATGCTCCTGGGCTAGTATTAGCTGGTCTGTTGTGGGACGTTCTGCGAGGAACGCGTACCTGATAACACCCTGTGTGATCGCTTGTTCCGCCATGTCTGCGAATATAACACGTTGGGGCAGACGAACGTGGTGGTGCTGTAGTGTTAGAGCGAAAGCTTGGAGATGGCGGTCGGACGTGCTTGCCTCCGCGACGCGTCGACGCGTAAAGTATTTCACGTGATGAGAGTTGGCGGGAGGCGCAAGCCCCGCACTAACGGAAGGCGCAGCAACATGGGCTACGTAATTGGTTGAACCCACAGCTCACAACCAAGCGACGGTGAACTCGCAGCAGCAACAGACATTCGCAACCAAAATAACCATGGCCGACAACGAGATTGCCACGAAGGCACCCGAGAGCGACGCGCAGGAAGCACCAGCAGCTCATGTTCCTCCTCCAGCTGCGCCAGGCCAGAGTCCCATCCCTGGGGACAGCATAGCTCAGGAAGGTCCAACCATGGGCGTAAGCACTCAGTAACTGCTGTTGCTATGCTCGCTGACGCGGTCCAGGATCACTGCACCACGGATAGGCCTACGCCTGAGGGCGAGGCACCGACTGGTGAATTAACGAAGCTCGGCGGGGTCGACGTATACGTAGCAAAGCCCTCAGACTACCCGCATTCACCGTCCAAGCTCCTGCTCCTCCTTACGGGCGGTACCGGGATAAAGTCTACGAACAACCAGCTCCAGGCCGATATGTATGCCACCGAAGGTTACCTGGTCATTATGCCGGACCAATTCGATAATGACCCTGCTCCTAACACGGTCAACATGGCCGAGCTTAACAAGGACGCATCATGGCTGGAAACAATAAAGATGAAGAGTGCTGAAGGTATCAAGTCGTTCATGATTGACATGTGGCTTGCACGACATACGCCTGAGAAGGTGTTGCCAATCCTGCACAAGGTCATCGAGGGTGCAAAGGAGGAGTTCGCCGATGCGGTAGCTAACGGGGGTGGGATCTACGGCGTCGGATACTGTTTTGGGGCTAAATATATCCTGATACTAGCAGGCGACCATCCAGATACCGTCGCCTGGGGTCAGGAAGCACCCAAAGATGAGGAACAAGGCGCGGTTAAGAACGCACCCGTCATAAAGGCTGGCGCCATTGCCCATGGCACGATGGTGACCAAAGAGGATCTTGAGGCTGTGAAATCTCCGGTGTACATTGTCGCCGTCAAGGATGATCCGTTATTCCCAGAAGAAGAGGTCCTCACTCCAGGACGACAGGCACTGGAGAAGAACGAGGTCGAGCACGAAGTCCAAATCTTCCCAGGTGTGCCTCACGGCTTTGCGGTCTATGGGGATTACGAGGATCCTAAAATCAAGCAATCACAGGCTCAGGCTTACGGTCTAATGCTTGGCTGGATCCAGGCACACTAGGCATGAAAGCACCTAGACGCAAAGGCCCAAAAAGGTGGTTCTGCGGGGTGTGTATGTCGGCGTTTTGGTTCTACGGTTTCTCAGATATCACGAAGGTTTCTATGTCGCTTGGCAATCTACCCCGGCCTCATCATATGGTTGTTTTACCTTGTCAGGATTTCACGTGCGATGCGCCATGCCCTATTGGACACATCTCTGAAGACGACGAAAATCAATGTGGACAGAGAAGTATCGCAAGATTACCTCCTTGATTGCAATACCTAGATCGTGCTTCGGCAGTTGTGCGCACAGCCGTGCAATTATCATCGAGACTATCCACATCCCTGCTGCACTTCACCACTTCAATATCGGTCCTAGTCGAGGCTAGGTGGATGCAAGAGCAATGGCTATCCAACAGTTGTAGAGCACTGAATAAATCGTACAACAATCGCGACAATGCCATTCCTATTGCCATCTGTAGCCCGGTTTCACAGTCCCATACCTACCCACCATGTACTTCACATCCCTCATCTTGCCCTCCACTCTCCTCTCTAGCACCTCTGCCCTCAAAGTCGCCACCTCCCTCCAATGGATCGAACACACGCCACAGCCATACGCAATCAAGAACTTCTACAAGGGGTCCTCGACGGCCACGCTCTCCTCCGGCGGCGTGGCCAACCTAGCTTTTTGACTCCAGCATTGGTAATCACACACAAACTTTCATCTCCATGAAATCTCGTGTCATCCCGCAAATCTAACCAGCGCGTGTAAGGAGTAGACCTCGCCGCCAACGCCGAAACCCAAGGCCTCAAGCAATACGCCGACCACAAGAACATCCGCCTCATCTACATCATCACTGAAGTCTCGTACCGGCTGGTCGCACGCGCAGACGCAGGCATAAAGACGCTTGCCGACCTCAAAGGGAAAAAGATAGGCTCCATGCCCGGCACCAGCGCTGCAATCTTCGTGCAGCGCATGCTCTCCTCGGCCGGGGTAAGGGAGGACCAGTATAGTGTCGTCAGCGGCAACGTGTGCATGAAGGCACCGTGCGGGAGTGGGACGCTACCGAGCATGCTACAGGGGAAAACAGGTCGATGCGTTTGGAATATGGGAGCCTGCTGTTGAGCTTGGAGTGAGAGCGATGGAGAAGGACAATGTTGTGCTATTTCAAAATGGTAAGTCTCAAGTATTCTAGGAGGGAGGAGCACGGATGAGAGCTAAGGATGAGGGAACAGGCACCATCTACAGGGAAGTCTATAGTCTCTACACCACGACCGACAAACTCAACGACCCCAAGAAACGTGCCGACATCGTGGCGTTTGTGCGTGCGCTCAATCAGACGCTTGATGTGTACAACCACCCTAACTCAAGTGTGTACAGCTTCGTAGCTGATAAAGTGGGTATGGACGCTGAAGTCGTGAAGGCTGTATGGGAGGAACACAAGTGGAGTGGGACGTGGAAGGATGAGGAGCTGATGCCGCTGCTGGTGGATGAGGATGCGATGCTTGCGAAGAGCGATCGGCGGGCGGCGATGTCGAGAGCGGATTTGGAGAAATTTTTGGATAGGAGTGTTATTGAGGAGTTGTGAAGTGCACATCACCATAGGTCAAGGATAGCTGAACATCTGGAAGACAAGGTATGGTATCATTAAAGAACACCAAAGTCCAAAGCCTGTCACAGGTACGACATGGCCAAGAAAATTGAATGCGAGCACACGCAAAGAAAAGCAATTAGTACTGCGGATGTCCGTCATCCCAACGTTGGCCTTCCACGTTCGGCTCGGGCGGACTGCTGCCGGGCGTTGACATCCAGCCCAGGCTACGCCGTCCACCGTCGCGCTTTCCACTGCTGTGTCCATCTTCCAGTAACCGAACAGGTCCAATCCATTCCCACATGCGCGTAATGTCGCCGCTTGCTCCTTCACGTACTGCAGCACGGATATTCGAATTGTGCTCGACCTTCTTCTGTACACGCTTCCAGAGGTTCATGCGCCGCGAAGACGAAAATTCATTGCGAAGAACATCGTCTCGGAGTTGGTTCATGCTGAGACCGCGGTCCTGGTATGCGCCTGGTTCTTGATGAGCCAGGGCGGCTTGATTGGCGAGGCGATCGAAGACGTCGCTGGCCAATTGCTTCGCTCGAGCTTCGATAGCTCGATTAGACGTAATGACATATCTGCCGTACGCTCCACTCGCGATGAACAGGATGACGCCTACAATCTGGAGAAGATGTCGTTCAAGTGATTCTCGTAGGGATCGTCGGATGCTGCAAGCGAGGGTGAGCTCTGAGAGAGAGGTTGAGGCGAGCCGACGTTCTCCGGTAGTTCTATATTAGAAGCAAGAGATCTGATTAGTACAGCTCGGTCAGACATACGGTTATAGAAAGATAAAGGAGGTTCAACTTACCCGTCGCTCTTCTCAACCACTTCCTGCCTTCCCGGTATTTCGCCGATAGCTTTGGCAAATAGATCCTCGAATTCGGCATTCGATAAACTCTTGCTTTTCTTGGCTAACAATCCTGCCTTCAGGTCCGCAATGCTGACCTCAGGGCTCTGCACGACCTTGCCCTGCGCATCGTCCTCGCCACACTCGAATTGTGCGCGTCGTTGCCGTAGCATTTGCACAGCGTGATCAGCCACCTGGGTGACCTTCCGCGTCTTCTCTGTGTCTGGCTCACAGGTAGGTGGTAGAGGAAGGACGCCTCCAAATGATAGTGGGTGGTACTTCTTGATGAAGTCTTTCTCACACTCAACCTGCAATTTAGGGTAGCAGTACGCATGAGGCGGACATGGTTCGCACTGCGGAAGAAGACCGGTGGCAAACTCCGGGAGTTCGACACCAGCGATTGCCGTGGGCGCGACAGAGCCGGTGTTGCAGAAGCCGATTGCAAACTTCTCTTCTCGCCAGACTCCACCAAGAACGGCGAACGCGGTCGTAATGAATGTGAGCAGGAACGCTTGGACAGTGCTGGCGGTTTTATGAGGATCTCTGCGTCGTCTTGAAGGCAGGATATCCACCTCGCCATTCTTAGCGCGTTCTCGAACCAGCTCTAACTGCTCTTCTGGTGTGTACTCCTCGCCTTCCTCGCCTTCATCGCCGCTATCGGGCACAGCGACTACTGCCTCCTCTTTCTTCACACGAGAAACAGGCATCTCGAAGGTTTTCCGAGTAGGGACGACAACGCCGTCCTCTTGTTGGCTTGCTTGGGGCTGATACGTTTTCCTACGGTTCGCATCGCTCTTGCGTCTGTCCTTCTGTTCAAAGCCCATGGTCTTTCTTCGTCGATCGCGCGCATGCGATTCGGGGTTTGGCGGAGAGCTACCGCTTTGAAAAGGGTTGTCCTGTGTGAAGGGGCTATCCGCAGCTGGACGGTGCCACGCCTCTGGGTCTGGTGTCGGCTCCTTGACTTGTGGCGCAAGGCTCTTCCGGGTGCGCTGATGCGCTGGCTGCCCATCGGCGTCTGCATCGGATTCGCGAGCATGCTTGTTCGGAACTGTCTGCGACGGTGTTTTCGCTCGACGTGCAGGTGTGCGGGCAGGCGCAGGTGCAGGCTTCTCGTCCTCGTGCTCTGCTGTAGCCGCTCGGGTCCTACGCCGCGACGCCGGCCTTGGTGCTGGTGGCGGCGGAATTAAGGTGTCGTCGCCCGTGTCGTCGGTCGTGGTGGTGCTCGCGGAACTGGAAGGCACATCGACTATGCCGCGCGTAGACCGCACTGTTCGCGCGGCTGCCCGCTGGATCTTCGCAGCTTGAGGCAGCACGTTGGCGGCAAAGAGTTCGACGAGCGCAGGCTTCTTCGCCGAGGCGGGATAGTGCACGCCATGCTTGAGCAGAATGCTCCGCAGCTCCGGCACCGTGATCTTGGTGGGCTCGACGCCGTCGTCAAGGTACCAGTATTCGCCGCGTGCGTCGGCCATGGTGGGATGATGTGCGATGGTCGCGCAAAAGAGGGCAAAGTTTGGCACGGAGCTTCAGTAAGTGTACAGGCCCAGTGGACACGGCCGGTGCGACCAAGGCTTGTGTTGAGCGGTGGGGTGCGTGCGGCAGACAAGAAAGTCGTAAAGTCGTCAAGCTTCGCTGCGGGTGGGACAGCTTTGTCTGCTTGACTGTCTGATGTCACCGCAGCAACCGCGCCGCCGCCAACAGCGCACGTGCCATCACAGTGTCCACCGGTCCGTTGCTGCCTGTTCAGCAACGCCTCTCATTGCACCGTTGCTGCATCCAGCGAATACGGGATCCATCTCTCGAGCTTTGTAGTGACACTCAGCATCCATCAATTCATCACATGTGCTTCTTTTGAAGTACGCACAGACCATGGCTTGTGCCGATATATACAGGGCTGTCTCTCCCTATCTCGAATTCCTCTATGCCGGGCTGGAGACAGAAGTGGTGAGCGTACCGCTCTCGACATAAGTTCCACTGAAGTACCAGTCCTCGGCACCGCTTCCGTCGTAACCTGAGCGCGGCAAACGCAGGATCCCCAAGTGCCAGTCAGCGCCGTTGGAGGACGTACTCGCGGAGAAAGGACCTGCAGCCTTGGTGAGTGCGTCGGAGCCAGTCGAGTGCCAGAAGGTGACTTGGCCAGCCGAGAAGTCCTATTGCACTTGCGTCAGCAAATGTTCTTTTCGCCAGCTCGGACCATGGAGGGAAACGTACAATCTCATAAGCAACATTATGCCACATATCGGCCACCAACGCCACCTTCCACTTGCTCTGGCCACCCACGAACCACTGCAAATTCGTATTACTCGTGCCGCTCTCTCCACTAATCCACCCATACTTCAGCTCCGTAAAGTGGCTCTCAAAGAACGCAATCTGGTGCTCATTCGTAGCACTCGGCACATTGGTCGAGCTGCGCTTAATGCTGAAGTGGTAGTACACTTTGCCGCTGCTAATCGAATCGGCCTGTTTTTGCGGGATAAGCTCCGTCCGCCACATATCGCTGTTCCATTTTGCCGTGCTGTCAATGGTGATCTTGGCGCCTTGCTTACTGCCAGCGTCGGCGGGGTTCTTGTACGAGGGCGAGAGGTTGACGTATTCGGTCACGTCGCCGGAGCCGTGGATGTAGTATTGGTAGGGTCCGACCTGATTTGCCCATGACCCTGGACAGTGTGAGCTGAGGGTTAGGCAGGGGGATTAGTGAGACTTACACTTGTTCAAGTCGGCGGAGGAGGTGAACTCGTTGAAGCGACCATCCCAGAGGATTGTGCCTGGATCTCATTAGACATACGCGGTGGAAACATGTGATTAGACACTAACCAGCAGACACAGCGCTCACAAAAGCGCTCACAAGTGCTGCTTTGCGCAACATAATGAATGACTCTGACAGCAATTGATCCAGGTAGATACACAGCAGGCGATTCAAGTCAGGAGATCCCACGTCCTCATGGCGCTATATAAAGCTCCAACTCTCACATCCAATCTCGCCATCCATGCATCGTTTCGCGGATCATCTACCCTGCAGTTCGCAATACGGGGAAAGAAACCATCTTGTTTCGTCCAGGCCACGCACGTTGGTCGTGGCAATGGGTGCGTGACCGTCGGTCCTAATCAATTTAGATGTAGCCGTCGGCATTTCAGGCACCGCGGACCGGGACCGGCCTCTGGCATCTGGGCACAAAATTTTCCGGATGCAGGTGTAACAATGTCGTGCTTGGTGTTTGATTGTGTCGGAAAGTGGTGAATTTTCCATCGTGTGGGATGGGGAACGGAGGGCAGGCGCTTGCGTCGACGTTTGGACGAGTGCAGGAGCTGTCCCATACATTCCTAGTGAGGCTTAGCTCGATGTGTAAGATGACTGAGGATAACCTAAAAACTATGGCGGCGTTTGTAGATAGGGAAAGCGTAGTCGTAGTTAAGAATCTTCAAGACGTAGTCATGCTGTCTCCTTTCGATCAAGAAAAGCACGCGTGAGCGTGCCTTCTTCATAGTAGCCGACGTTGTCATGGAAAATTTGCACTGCCATTATCATCTGATAGGTGCTAGGATGATATTGTCAGTATCTACAAATTTTCATCTTGTTGTACCTTCGTTTCTTCTACAATTCTTGCCTAAACTGTGAAAGTACTACTTATGCCAAGCCACTAAACCCAATTTTGCCCTCTCTACACGTCGCATTTCACTCCAACAAAATCCACACTCCCGAAATGTCTTCGAAAGATTCCGCCCCCACGCTCCCACCAAACGTTACGATCTTCGCACCGAGGTCCCCACAAGCTGCGCAAAACCTCTTACAAGCCCGCCTCTTCACGCGCCTCTCAGCCAGCGCTTCTACCACCCGAGACCAACTCTTAAAAGCTTCTAACTCACATAGCAAACTAAATGAAACGTTCTACCTCAGTCATGGGAATGCCATCTTGATCTTCGATGGCGGGAAAGAAGGCGTGGAGCTAGAGGACGCGCATCACGAGCATTTCCGCGCTGTTTGCTTGGCGCTCAAAGATGCTGATATCGGTCTCGATGTCGCTAAGTGCGTGCACGATGCAGAGGACGTGTTGCAAGCGGGGTTCCAGATCGATGCGATGAAGGACGGGTCGGTGCTGGTCATTGATCTCATGCATGCGGAGGCCGACGACGACGACGACGACGATAGCGACGAAGAGGAGGGCGAGGGGGACGAGGAGGTCGGAAAATAATGGTGCGAGTGGAGGAAAGTCATGAAATGTCATGCATGCGGAGAAGATGTACAGAAAAGAATCATTATTGTCATCATTGACGAAGACACAGATAACAATTTAGCGAATTGACCACAACTCCACCAGAGCCTGTAAACGATATCCGACTATCCGACCGTCCAACGCCGCAAACAGCCGTATTTCCAAACCATCATGTATACAAGAAATAAACGACGCCCGATTAACGTCGAATTTATTGCCATCCTCTTTCCCAAAATCCCAAATTGACCGAATCTGCCTTCATGAATTGGACCGCTCTGTGCCCGCAGCGACCCGTAGACTTCGACAACTCAAAGCACCATTCCAAACGTCGTGAGCATACTGAAGAGTGTATGTCGTATGTACAATATGATGCGGATACCTCGACTTAGCTCTCACCCAACCACACTTTCCTCTTCAGCGGCACGCCGGAAGTAGTCCGCATCGGCCTCACTCTCATTGCCAAGGGCCGCAGTTGGTAGATCGGTACCGACGCCAGAGTCACTGGGCGGTGCCCACATGGCCTCCTTCGTCATCTCCTCCTTGACGGCTTCCACAGCGCGGTCGACTTCGGATTCTGTGGGCATATGCACATCGTCACCGGCAGTCGCAGTCGAGACTTCGGAAGCGGTGACTTCGGACGGCGCGGCGACATCCGTAGCGGCAATGGTAGCAGTAGGCTCATCGCCCTCAGCATCGGATTGCTCGGATTGCTCGTAACGGGAGCCGTCTTCGCTACGCTCGTCGATGGTCTCGTTATCTTGATGAGTTGCAGAAGGAGCGTGAGAACCATAGGAAGTGCGGCGATCAACATCGCTGCCACTCATGTAGGACCCAGATGCATAAGTATACTCGCTACCTGTGCCTCCAAAGTCCGAACGGCCGTCGTATCCCGGCGTCTCGCCGTCAGCGTAGCTCTCTGCGTAGGACCCTGTGCCGAAGCTGTGACGACGCTCAGTGCCGGTTTGGCTTTGTGTCTCGTCCTGGTCTTCTTCAATGATTGAATGAGCCTGGTCCGGCTGGACTCCGGCGTCTTCATCTTCTTCGCTCAAGACCTCGTTCTCCTTGTTGGCCACCACAGCGCTGGGCCGACCTCCCCAGGAACCCTTGCGCAGAGAACTAGTCTTCACCGAGTGAGCTCGTTTGAGGCCTCCAGCGTTGTTGATCGTGGGGACGCTGATCGGATAGGCTTGGGCACCTGTTGGCGTGTTGCCACTGATCTGACCCAGGGAGTAAATACGACGGCTTGCCGGATGAGGTGGGCCATTGCGACGAATCGCGGGCCGCGGCTTCAGAGCGAAGGAAAGACCATTGGCAGCTGTGCTTGGAGGAGGCATTAGTTTGCTTGGATCAGCGTTGACATCTGCGCTCATGCGCTTCTTGACTTTGGAAGGACTCTTTTGTCCGTTCTTGGCAATCATGAGGGCGCGAGAGTGGTCCATGATACCATTCAAGATGCGGCGTTCGAGAGCATCTGCCTTGGCATCCATCATGTGCAGCTCTTCGCGTCGGATGTCAAGAGCAGTGTGCAATGAAGACACCTCTCCGGTCAGGCGAACCTTTTGGTGGGCAAGGTTCTCGCGTTCGGCTTGAAGGGCAGCAACAACGGCTAGGAGTGAGTCTTTTTCTTCCTTTAGCTCCACGATCGTGCGCTCCTTTTCTTCCTTCAATTCCGCCATAGCACGTTCTTTCTCTTCCTTCAGCTCTTGCACCATGCGCTCCTTCTCCGCTTTTAGACTCTCAACGTCGGCCTCTAGTTGCTCCTTCTGTGCAGATCTGCGCTCGACAACAAGGGCCAGCTCCTCTGCTTCACGCTCCTTCGATTCGTTGCCATCGATGACGAGCTGGGCCTGCTTGGCGACGAATTCGCTTACTTCGGCAGCAGTGGCTTTGACTTGAGCGTGGATGTCATCAAGGCGCTCTAGATGGGTAGTAGACTTTGCGGCTTCGTCAACGTGCTCAAGAAGCTTGTCGAGCTTCTCCTGTACTGGGGCATCGTCATACTTGGAAGGCTCCGGCAGCGCAAGCAGCTTGTCAAGCTTTTCTTGCACGGGAGCATCGTCATACTTCTCGGGCAACTCGATCGCTGGAGGGGGTGGCGGAAGGAGTGCTGGCAAGCTAGCGAAATGCTTCTGAAGTTCTTCGGAGCGCGTTCGGGCCTCTTCGTTCGCGGTTCGGGCATGTTCTTCGGACTCCTCCTTAGCTTTCTGTGAGTGCTCGTAATGGGCCTTCACCAAAGCCTCGATCTCGTGAAGAGCAACCATGAACTTTGGATGATATTCAGTCACGTTATCTTGGAGACCATTGAATATGTTCTCGATATTCTTAAGTTCGTCACGGGTGTGAGAGTGCTCCGTTTTGTCCTCCATCTTCTGGTCTTCGAATTTCACCATGTACTCATCAAGCTTTCCGGTCATCGCAGTGGAGTCGGTGGACCACTTCGTGGTGGCTTCTTCGAAGCGATCGTTCATGCCGGTGATAGAGGCACCAAGAGTATCGATGGTGAGTCGCAACTCCTCAGCCATGGTCTTGGTACTTTCGAGGATCTTTTCTTGTTCCTCGGCCTTCTCTTTCATCACCTTGGCTTGCTCATCGGCGAGAAGCTGAGCGTCATCGTACTTGGCCATGAGGGTGTCAAAACGAGTGTCGATCTTTTCCACCAGGCCAGCGATGATGGCTTCCTTGGCCTCATCATGCTTTTCGAGATTCAGAGTCGACTTCTCAGTTTGGTCGTTCTGCAAAGCTTCGATTGAACCATGAGCACGCTCGAATTCACGCGCCACCGTCTCCATCAATTCCTTGACATCGGTAGCCACGTTGAAATTGCCAGTGACGTTATCCTCCAGGCTTTTGAATGAGTCCTTGAGGCCGTCAAGAGGGCCACCCTCTGAAAGGCTCTTCTTGATGTCCTCCTTCATGTCATCAAGAAGTACCTTGACATCGGTGAGGTTTTCTGAAAGACTTGTTGCTTCTTGCTTGCGATCGTCTGCAGTCTTGGCTGTGATTTCGATGTCGTGCTCATACTGGTCTTTCATCTTGTCATAGCTGTCACGGAAATCCTGGAAGAGGCCGGTCAGCTGCTCCAGGTCAGACTTCGTGGGCAGGTCTTCCGGATTGGGTATCTTCAGATCATCGAGCTTGAGCTTCACCTCATCCACAAGCAAAGTGACCGCATCGACGTCAGCCTTCGTTGCTTTGGGGTCGGCTTCGTCATCCGACTTGCCGGCTTTCATCTCGTCCAGCACTAACTTGATGTCATCGGCAATGACCTGAACCACGGTGACGTCTGCCTTGGATGCACCTTCTTCCTCGAACTTCCTAGCCAATGCTTCGATGGCCTCTGAAGTGGTGCGAACAACTAGTTCAACCTCATCAATGCTCTCTTTCGTAACAATAGATGCTGGATCAGGTAAGGAAAGCTCTTCAATCTTCGCTTTCATGTTGCCGAGAAGCGTCTCAATGGCGTCAGTGTCATCTTTCATCGCCATACCTTCCACCACAGCAGCAGGTTGTTCCCGCTCTTGCAGTACCAGAATGGCTGCTTGGATCTCTTTCAACAATCCCTCGACACTGACAAGATCGTCTTTCATGGCCGTTCCAGGCACTGGTGTGGACTCTGCTGGTGGTGGCGGCGTTTGGATGTTCGCATCCATAGCTTCTACCTTGACTTGGAGCTGCGATAACATAACCTCCATTCTCTCAAGGTCACCGCGGCGTAGGGCTTCGCTGACGATCTCTCGACTAGCTGATTCGGCGGGAGCCTGCTCTGGATCCTCGGCAAGCACGATCTCATTGCCGGTGGGCTTTGGTTCCTCTTCAATGTCGCGCGTCGTGTTGTTACCCTTCAGCTTGTCGATGTCTTCACGCAAGCCTGCGAGGCCACTCTTTAGAGTATCGAGTATCTCGTATGAGACCGTCATGTCAACTGGCTTGTCAACCGCCTTGATGATGTCGGTTCGGAGTCCTTCGAGCCCTTCGTTCAAAGCGTCCAAGACATCGTTCGTAGCTGACAATTGTCGATCAGGATTATCGAGCTTCTTTTCTAAGTGTGAGCGGAGGTCATCGAGACCAAGACGAACAGCTTCCAGCACTTCTTCGGCATCGGCGCGAGCATGCTGACGAGTTAGCCCATTCGATTCCCGCACTTGTTCAAGTTCGCTCCGGAACGCCTCGAGAAGTTCCTCGCTGAAGCCAGTTGCTTTCGAGTTCACCTTGATCTCTTCAAGACCA
This sequence comes from Didymosphaeria variabile, assembly GCF_027946475.1. NCBI lineage: Eukaryota > Fungi > Ascomycota > Dothideomycetes > Pleosporales > Didymosphaeriaceae > Didymosphaeria > Didymosphaeria variabile. Next base: position 1,937,291 of record NW_026611627.1, on the reverse strand, counting down.
GCCTTGAGCGCTTCCAGAAGCTCCTCTTTCTCCACAGGATCTTCAGCACGCACCAATGCGCTGCCGAGCGATTCTTTTAGATTCTCAATGTCTCCTTGGATAGCGGCAATATTTTCCTTGGAGGCATCCTGCTGGGATGAGCAGATGCCGTCGACGAGTTCGCGTATCGCATCGATGATGTCGTCCTTGTCTGACGCGCCACCTGATTTCACGAGACTAGCCCCGAGGGTTTCCCGCAAATGATCGAACTCTGCTTTCATTGTTGTGAGGACATCGTCGCTGGTGCTAGCTGGTGTGGTGCCTTCTTCCAATCGAGCTTGCATACCAGCGAATCCGGCCTGTACCTTCTCCAGGATTTCGTCTTTGTAGATTGAGGTTTCGCCAAGGATAACGCCCTTGAGCTGCTCAAATTCTTGCTTCATCGCTTCATTGATCTCATCGTCCGTATCTAGATCAAGGCCTCGCACAGCAACTTGCGACTTCATACCCTCAAAACCAGCTTCCAGGACGCTGAGGATCTCGTTCTTATGCGCTTCGGTGGTACTGCAACGTTCAGTAAGCTGCTCAAGTAGGTGCTCAAGCTCAGACTTGATGAATGATGCCGTTTCTGCTTGAGGTGACGGCTCTTCGGCACGCGGACCTTGCTCCATAAAACCCTGAAAGTCTCCTCGCAGACCCTCGAGTTGGCATCGGATGTGCTCAACAGTCTCGTCCTTTTGCGGAGTCTGTGTGCTGTTGTCGATGTAAATCTCCAGCTGGGTACGCAAGTGATCCAGTCCGTCGCGGAGTGCGTCCAGTACCTGCTCGGTGTCGCGTCCACCAGCTGAAGAATATGCCTGGAATTCGGAGTGCATGTCGTCCACAAGAGATTGCAGTCGTTGCATGACAGCGTCATCCGTATGCAAAGACGTGGCCCCGGATGACTCAAGAACGGCCTTCATGGCGCCGTACAGACTCTCTTGAGGAATCTCAAGCTCCTGAGCTCCTGGGTTGTGGCTCGACAAAGCTTCCTTGACGACTTCGTAAAGGGACTCCCGTGACAGGCCGACAGCAGGAGAGGAATTGTGTGCGAATGCTGGCTTCAGTTCCTCCAAACATTCGCGGACAGCCATGATCACCTCTTCTCGAATCTCGTGTGCTTCGTTGATCGGTGGAGGTAGCTTTGTGTGTTGGAGAGATTCTTGGACGATTTGTTCGATCTCCTCTTTCGTTGCGCCAGGCCCGCGATAGTCCTGGAGTCCTTCGCGCAGACATTCCAAAACTTCGTCACGCTCCAATCCAATGGTCTCAACGTCAATGTTCGGCTTATAGGCTTCGAATGCCTCGCGAATGGCTGTAAGGATAGCCTCCTGGTCCAAGCTTGCGGCTTGAGGCGCGTAATCCGCCAAAGCATGTTTGACCACGTCGTAGACCTCGTTGTTGTCTACAGTAGTCCGGGTCACGGTGGAGGAGATAGATTGACGACGTCGCTCGCGCATCACCTTGTCCATGTGCTCCTTGAGATCTGCGAGCCCCTCCTGGACAATGATGTTGAGCTGCTCGTTCGCTTGGCCTGATTCGATCATGGGTTGCTCTGCCTTCGCCTGCTCGGCCTCTTCGATCTTGCGAGCAAGGTCCCGGCCCATGCCGAGCACTTCGCCCCTCAACTCCTGTATCAACGTCTTCGTCCCCATCGTGACGCAACCCGAATCCGCGACGCTGTCCTTGATCTTACGCAGAAACTTGAGCATCTCCTCACTGACGAAGTCGGCTGCTTTGGGGCTGGCATATGGCTTCCCATCCTCGGCGACTTTGTGCAATGAGAGACCCTCTGATGCTGTGCGTGTTAATGGGCCAATACCAGGGGAGGGTTGAAAAGGTGCCGAAGTAGTGCGGACGAGGGCATTGTTGCCCGAGCTCTGCTTGACAAACTCCACCAGCTCCGTGACCTTCTTCGCTGTCTCCCCGTTCGCATTGTCGACGATCTTCTGCAGGTTGGTGATCAGTCGCTCCTGCCCGTCCTTTGTAACCATCTCACGGATGATCTTTTCGAGCATAGCGACGCTTGCTGCACCTTCAACGGAGTATGGGTTGGGGCTGCCGGTTCGGTCGTCTAAGAAAAAACTGCTCGGGGAAGCTATCCTCGGAAGGGTGAATTGCTTGGTGGGTGTCATATGAGGGTCCTTGAGGCTCATACTGCTTTGCGAATGAGACAACTCGGCCGCAGGACTCGAAAAGTCCCGCGAGTGGTTCATTGTCGCGACAAGATCCTTTAGGGATTTGCGAATATCCTCGTCTCGTGAATTGGTGGCTTCCTTGAGACTGATCAGATCTGTCGCGTTGTCCTTGCTTCGCCGACTCAGTTGCGTCATATCTTTCTGGAGATTCGAAACGATCGTTGCAATACTGAGAAGCTGATTCGATATTGAGTCCATGTTCTGCGGAGCTGATAGCGGCGTTTTCGATGGAGTTTTGTCAATGTTGAGCGGCGGAGGTGGATCCATTATGTGTGATGGCACGTTCATGGTTTGTAGAGCCATCATCGTCGCTGAAGGTGGTGTATTCTCTCCTAGAATTGCCTTGTGTGGCGGTCGCGCCGACGGTCGCAAAGAAGGTGTGTCCTTCAAAGCATCCCGGCTGGAAGGTGTGGGGGTTCCTAAACGTGACGGGCTAAGGTCACCACCAAAGTAATCCTTACTCATCTCTCGAGGAGGTGTTCCAGATCTTGTTGCGGGTCGTTCTGGAGATCGTTCGGGTGACTTGTGTGAGTCCAGGTAGCTCCGTAGATCCTTGACGCCCGTATTCTGAAACGATTGCATGCGTTTGTGATGAGCCCCCTTGATAAGTGATCGCTCGGGAGACCTCTGAGGCATAGGGTTAGTCGTGTATGAGCTCATGGGCATGCTCTCGCGCGCCTTCTCTTCCAACGCTTTGGCTGCCTGCGCAATTGCCGACGATGTGCCCGCGCGTGTGGTAAGAACTGGCGACCCAGGATTCAACGGCAGAGGCGGAGGTGCGCGCTCTGGGTCCGAGCTATCCCACCTGGTGCGACGAAATCGTGTCAGCGACGGCATCATCAATGGTGTTGCGGCAGTGGGAACATTGCAGGACAGAAAACGTACATGGGAATATGAAGCCTTGAATCGATGGAGAAAGAATGTGAGTGCCGAACGAGCTCTCGATCCCGTGAGCTATCCCTGTCGATGGAGGACATCGTGTATTATGGTGGTGATAATCAGGCAACTTGCAATGGAATGAGATGCGGAATGGAGTAAGATCGGATTTGTACCAATTGCGTTTAGGAATCGTCTAGCTGGGGAACGCTGCGATCCTGCGCGGGTATATGCTAATTCTTGAAGTCGTAGATGTGAGGGTGCAAGAACAGCGGTGTGTGTATGCTGAGATGCAAGCAGGCGTGTTTATCTGTTTACGTCCTCAGTACGTGCACAGACCAATGAGCTCATTGATTGGCTCCGGTCGCGCCACGCACTTCCGGCAGGCGCGCGGTGGAGTTGCGTGTGAATAAATGACTGCACAATAGCTGCATTACTCTGTAAAAGCTTTAAACAGACCAACTGCAGCTGCAGATGAGGCAGCAAACATCGTGGTTGTTGTAGCGACCAGCTGCGGACAAATGTTAGACCGCTCCGGCGAATCGCCGCATTCACGGAAGCTACCACGAGCGAAGAGCTCAGCAACTTCCCCGCCACGCCACCGTTAATTCGCTTTCACCACCGCTCTCGATCTCATCACCTCCTCGACATATCCCGAGCCACTTCTCGTCGATTCGCCCCCCAACCATGGCTGTCGCCGACAACGGCAAGCGGATAGCGGAGGCGCAGAAGCTCGCGAAGACAGAACCGGCCAAGGCAGAGCAGATATACAAAGAGGTGCTATCGACAGATCCCGGATCCAACGAGGCCGCTATAAAGAACTACGAGAGCTCGTTGGTCGGCCTAGGCGAGCTCTTTCGTGATCAGCGACGAGTGGATGCGCTCGCCGAGCTCGTCAAACAAACGCGGTCGGTGCTATCCTCATTCGCAAAGGCAAAGACCGCAAAGCTAGGTAAGCTGAGATATCTCCTGTGGCATAGCTCGCGACTAACTTGTATACAGTGCGCCAGCTGCTCGAACTCTTCACAACCATCCCCAACACCACCGACGTCCAGATCAACGTTACCAAGTCATGCATAGAGTGGGCTGTGTCCGAGCGGAGAGGTTTCCTGCGCCAGAATCTGGAGACCCGCCTTGTATCCTTGTACATGCAAAAACGCGCCTACTACGATGCGCTCACGCTTATCAACAGCCTACTCAAGGAGCTTAAGCGATTGGACGACAAGCTGGTGCTGGTAGAGGTGCAGTTGCTTGAGTCACGCGTCTACCATGCCTTAGGCAACATACCCAAGGGCCGAGCCGCACTCACCTCTGCCCGAACCTCAGCGGCGTCGGTCTATACCCCGCCTTTGCTGCAGGCGGGGCTTGACATGCAGAGCGGCATGCTACATGCCGAGGACGGCGACTTCAACACCGCTTTCTCATATTTCATCGAGGCTATGGAGGGCTATCACTCGCAAGATGAGGCGCAGAAGGCAACGTCAGCTCTGCAGTACATGTTGCTATGCAAGATCATGCTCAACGCTGGGGATGATGTGACCTCACTGATGACCTCAAAACACGCCATCAAATATGCCGGTAAGAGCCTAGACGCAATGAAGGCCGTCGCACGTGCACACACCAATCGCAGCCTGGAAGAGTACGAGACGGCATTGACCGACTACCGCCAGGAGCTGGGAAGCGATGCATTCGTTACGGGACATCTCCGGCGCTTATACGACAATATGCTGGAGCAGAACCTTATCAAGGTGATCGAACCATTCAGCAGGGTAGAGATCGATCACGTCGCCAAAATGGTGGGCCTCGATACGGTTCAGGTGGAGCGAAAGCTTTCGCAGATGATCCTGGATAAGGTTATCATCGGAGTCCTCGACCAAGGGGCTGGGTGTTTGATCGTCTTCGATGAGTCCGAAAGGGACCAGTCATACGACGCAGCCTTGGGGACGATTGAGAAACTGAGCAATGTGGTTGACGTGCTGTACACGAACCAGGCATCACTGCTGGAGTGAGACAAGATTAGCAAGGGGGCATTGTAGAGGATCAGCTTGCAGAATGAACCCTACCTTCAGGGCTGCTAGGAGCTGTCGATTATGTACTATACTAGGATGCCGTATGGCGCATGGCGGTGAGCCTGCCGTAATGGAACTTGCAGTGCCTAGTCACAAGGCTTAGTGTTCTGTTATATCCTGCGCTGAGCAATGCAGTATCCGGACTTTCGACCCAATGTACTGCCACTCCAAGGATTCCATTGGATCCGTCACAATTACCATCGCATGCGGCTTGTTTGAGCTCCGTGTTGATGGGAAAACATTAGCACCAGAAGGACAAGGAGCGAAGGGTGGTGCGTGTCTCGCTGAGACGCATGTATCATTCGAATTATGAGCTACTGAAGGGATACGCCTTCAAGAGGCCGGCTGAAAGCCACCCAAGTGAGCTTGAGGTTTTCGTCAAGCATAGCATACACCGTTCGACCATGTGCTGCGCAATCCAAATGCGTGCGCCCATAAATGCGCCCTGCCACAGCATGTCTGCATCGGATTCCGCAAAGGTAGTCATGAATATAAAATCTGACCTTGCAGGAGTAGACTCAGGCGGCGGGGCTTACGGGACTTCGGGACGAGCTGTGACACGTGACGCGATTTAAACTAGGAACTGCAGGTGCCATTTGCTCGCCACTCGCCGAACCCCTGCCCCTGCTGCTATAATGGGTAACGTCTTCTTGTGACATTCAGCACCACAGACATGCCAGCATGCACCTGACATCGTATTGAGATTGATCCGGTATGTGAGCTCGGCCCCGTCTACACGCCACATTCGGTAGCCCCAGCTCACCGCGCCACGACATCTGCTTCACCGCACGACGCGACCAGCACTAGAAGCTCAGAATGACGATGCTACAGACGCCGCTCGGGAACATGATCAGCGAGTATACCCTCAGGCTGCCGTCTGCACGTATGGCCCGTGGGTAATGCAACTAGTCCCTTTCGGCCCCCGACTGACTGAGCACATCTGTCGAGAGGCTAGGACTGAGATCCCTTCTCAGCGCTGAAGCCCTGCACCCTCTCGCCTTGCCAAGCCTTCCTCATCATCTTCCCATAGTCTATTTCGCTACATCCTTCCGGCAGCGGGTCGAGGTGAACTCTTTCCTCTCTAGTACCTAAAATGTTAGCAGGGCGTCCGGCCAATGTTTGGCGACATGCATGACAGCCCCAACGTCAGGTCAAAAGCCCAGCCGTGGGGAATGACGATGAGACCACAGCAGTGCACTGCCTGTAGCATTTTGAGCCCACTGGCTTCAGACAAGGTTCTAAAGGATGTCTTCGCCGAAAGACGGACAGCCGTACGATTTAGTATCATGGGTGCTGTCGCTACCGCGATCTCGCCTCGCTCAGGCAAATCATTCCTTCCGGATACTAGTGGAAAGAGTCGCTCGTGATTCATTGCCTACATCGAGCTTTGATGAGTCTCTTCAAGGTCTGCATTCAAGGCATCCTGCGGTTGTGGCTTGGTGATTCTTAGCCGCTACCCGCCTCCTGTACCGTACGGTAGGGTACGTCCGATACATGTCCTCCTACGTGTAGTGTGACGGTGAAGGCTATGTGGGAATCGCTGGGCTTTCATGTGCGGCATGCTACGGGCCACGCAGCTACAGCTTCGGCAGCATCTCGCCAATGGCAGCTCAAACAGCTTCCCTTTAGTCAGTCATCATATGAGGGTCCACCTCCACTGGCTTGCAGTCGTTCTCAACTCAAACTGCAACGGATGTGCCATGGCCCTACGCACGAAGTAGCGGTAACCAACTAGATGTATCGGGAGTGGAAGGCCATACAAACTCTTTGCCATGGCGTCCCCGCGCAAATGAGACATTCCATCAACTTGAGACTAGGACTGACTATCACTTCGTCAAATTAAACAGTATCACATTCGATACCGTTCGCTACCACCTCGACATTGGTGGCCAACGTTCCGCGACGCGGACAACAATACTTCAATGCGGCGCTGAGCACCTGCTCGTGTCTATAGAGCTCATGAGGCTGTTTGTGCAAGCTACGAGACGTGAGCCGATGTTGAGCGCCTCTGACATGCTCTAGCCACTCCCCATAGGTCATAGACAGATCATGGCCTAATCATCGTTTCCAGAAACGTGACCTGTGTAGACTGCCTGGTCCCCTGCCACCCAGAATCCTTCCACCCACCCTTAGCGGTCTCACTACCGCCACCTTTGCAGTCACCACGTCAACAGCCTGGCATTCGCAATCATGGCAAGAAGACGCATCCTCCTTACAGGCGTCGATATTCTGACCGGCGCCTTCACCCTCAACCAAATCCTGGCCTACTCCGTCTCTGTTCGGGCCGTGGCCTACTCCATCTCTGTCCGAGACTTCTTGAGGCAGCAGTATCCAGCGACCCGCTATCCTTGGCTAGAGATCGCCATCGTACCTCGAAGCAGACTGTCCATACCCGGTTCCTTCGACGATGCACTTCGCGACCATCCAGAGCCATTCGATACGATCATCCATGTTGTAGCAGATCATTCCGACGAGGCCGACTGCCTCGCCCGCTTTGTCAATCTCCAGACCGAGTGCCTGCTCAACGTCTTGAGATCGATAAACCGGATGAACTCAAGGGTACACAGAGTTGTCATCACCACCTCGCTTTCACCCTTTGCGAGGTGGCTGGTATTGGACCCAAGCTCTTACAACCCGTACCATGCCGCATCGCCTCGAAGTTCGGAGGTTGACCCTGAGTACATTCTTGCGACTAGCCAAGCATGCGACAATATTGTGTACGCCGCGACCAGGAACTGGATGCGAGAGGCTCAAGCTCGATTCGAATTGGTTTATGTCGTCGCACCTAGTGTTTACGGACCGCAGATGCGTGCTTTGGAAAATTCCTCAGATTTGCAAGAGGCAAATCGACGTATATGGAACATCTGTAGCAGCGACTCGAGTGAACGTGTGAGGTCGCCTCCTTACGGTATCGACTACTACACTGATGTCAGAGTGAGTACAATTTGCCTTCAGGGGGTTCGATGACGATCTTGAGCGCTTACACTACGCAAGGATCTTGCAGTCGCAAGTGTTCAAGCAGCCTTTGTTCCCCAGGCTGGGAACAGACGATTCATGATATCTGCCGGCGTCATGCCGTCCGGGGCTACGATTGCGCAAATTTTGGTTGGCCGCTTCCCAGAACTTGCAGGTCGCGTTAATGCTGATGGCTCTCCCTCACGACAACCATCTTCTAGACATCCATCCGTTGGATTGTCTGATACGCAACTTACCGGAACGATCCTGGGACTCGTACAGTTTCGTCGGGTCGAGGATACGTTGACGGATGTGGCTCAACAGATCGTGGAATTGCAACGGCGGCAAAATTGGAGATCGATCATACAAAGCTAAGTGTTCCCGGCTACACTTCGCTCAAGTGCCAATAGAAAGGAGATTGTGTACTGTCTCTTGTTGTGAGGTAGAGTCTGAAAGCTGGAGCGTGAGGACGGTACCTGTCCGGCGAAAGAGCCTGTGACTTGTCCACAAATCTCGACCAGCCTGAGCCCAAGCCCGGCTTCAGATTCTTGATCTTCTGAATCTAGCCCCGTCCGACAACAGAGTTTATTGCCTCGCTGTGTCTTGCTCTGTAAAATCCCCGAAAAGGTTCATTCATCCATTCAGCCGGACTCGAGCCTGGTTCCTCGATAGTTCATCGGAGCGGGCCCGTAACTTTATACTAGCGTCATGCACATTTCCTTCGACCTGTTATCACAGCTTGTCATCTTTCGGCGGCCCCGTCAGAAGGCCCACAACTGCTACGGGGTCCAATGCTGGATATTGAAAATACACGCCGGCACTTCCTTGTTCGTGAGTGTCTTGCAAGAGAATGCCAGTACCATGTTACCATGGTCCAGAATAATGGGAGCTCTGGTCTTGTTGGTGAAGTTGACGATGGGATGAAAAGCGTCACTGATGTACTGGAATTGTGGTTTGACGTCGAGACTAGGGTTGACTTCGGTCGCTATGTATGGGTGGGCAAAGGAACTCCAGGGCTAGATCAGGAAGGTGTGACTGTGACTTCAACCATTCAGTTCTCAACAGACGGACTCCGGGCTCTCAGTTCGACACTTCCCCGAGGATACCTTTCCAAAGCCTCGACGCGGTACGTTTGTCACCAACACTACAACTAGCCCAAGTTACGCACAAGATACACACCTTCAGCGGTACGGAAGAGCCTCATGAAACCTACCTGATGCAACTGAGTGCATTGCGCAGACATCAACCGCGAACAGTCATCATACACATATAAATGGCACACAACCTATGGAAGCGTACTTTAGCTGCTGTCTCAAGAATCGCCTTTCCCACTGTTTCGCGACCCCAAATCCGGTGCAGCGCTTCATCTCGTGGTCCAGATTGGATCCCGCGAGGATATCATCTTTCGTATACAAACAAATCCGCATCGTTTCATTGACCTACACAATACCTATTGCTTACGGGCCTCACGTCAACACCGCCATGGCCTCTTGTTTGCTTTCTAGACTAGCGCGGCATAAATGTATCCTTCGTTCTTGTCTTCTCTTTCCACCGAAGGTTGGGATGACAATACAGAGCCTCAGCTACATGGGCAGAAGCACGAGGTTCATCCCTCCCGCGCGCTCAGCAACCATGTCTTCGTAGTCACCGTCCTCCTCTTGCATGTGCCCTAGCTACTGGCGCCCATGGCATTTCACAATATCAGCCACCAGGGTATCGAACGTTGCCCGGGTTTTGCTCTCACTCTCATGTGATGTCGCAGGTATCTCCTCAAAGGTACAGGGGTAGGGTATGTTCGTCACCACTAAGGCTGCCCCACCTCTGTACATGTTGCACACGGCACCTCACTCTGCAAAGACAGGACGGGATCTCAACCTACCATGTTTCCAAGTAGCTGACTTCGGCTTTCGGCGTTCGCTACGGTCTCCGGGTCACATGGCAGGTGCACAGTTCGAACACGACGGACCGCGCGACGCCGAGACGGAACCTTCCATGACGTTGTTGTCTACGGTTGGTCTGTCGCAAATGGCTGACATGTCCTTGTAGCCAATCAGAACAGTCGCCCTGTCCATAGAACATCGTGGTGCTGTCGTGACCCAGTCTTTGCTCACCTGCATCGCAACAACCCCTTCACCACCCACGTCATGCGCCTGTGCAAAGGTTGCGGGCCGGCGTGCAGCTGCCGTGTGAGATGCTGAGACCTACCGTATGCCCGCGCAATATCGTCTGCCTTGGCGTCCACCGAGCAACTATGATTGATACCATTGCGCCTCTCGGATTGCTCTGCACCAAGTTGGAGCAACAAGAACGCCTGTTGACGGAAAACCCCCGATCCCTTCACCACGAGTAATGCTGTATACACATATGCTGTGCGACTGATGCAACAATTGAAATCCCCGTCACCTTCGCACTTGGTCATCCGAGTTATACAACGCCAGCACCACCGTCACTTCGACCGTCTTGTGGCGTCTATGTGATCGAACAAGGAACTCTCTGTGCACGATATCATGGACAAGTATCCCAGTCGCGGCTGGTGAGACTTCCACGCCTGCGAGTGATACGCTGTCAAGCAAACCTTTCATACACCGTTTGCGCCAAGCAGACGTCAGCTTTCGCTACTCAGGCGACACTTCCTCGTTCAGCTGTCACAGATCGTCGTGGCCACATGACAAGCCAGCTTCGACATCACATCCGTTCGCAACAGCGCCAATATGGAGGCCTTTTCGACTACAAGACGTACGACTTCGTCAGCACTCAATATTGCAACATACACTGCTTTAATTCGCTTCTTCAAATGGTGAATCATAAGGAACCCGTAGAGGCAGCTGTGCCGCAGTACGTCCGCGATCACGGTAAGGCGAGCATGTCTTCCACCCACATATACGAGGCCCCCACCTCGACACACCGCCTGCGGCCTAATACCCACCTAAATTATACAAAATCGCCCCCGCAGTAGTCACCGTTGAAAGTGTCCGCATCTGGCATCGTTTACGCTCTTTCCCGGTCGCCTCATACTCTACTCCTTGCGGCTATGACAGAACATCTTCCAATCGCACACCTTCCATTCTGATATTCACGAGCTTGATACATTTTACCACTAACTCTTAGCTAGCACCAATCGTTTACCTCTTTTCAAAGGATCCCTACCGCCCCTCCCCACCCATTGCTACCCTCGCTAATACACGCCCCAAAATCGCACGGGAGGACATATCCTTTCCCACCTCGCCGCTCACGCTGACTAACCTCGACCAATTGAACAATGTTGCGCCGAAAGGCAAGAACGATGTATACCTTACAAGCATTGCGGATGTCACTACGAACCCTGCATGGCTGAACGGTATACAGACTGGTGACGACGGTGGCACTGGGAACGAGAAGACGTGTGCGATTATGGTGGTGGATAAGGGTAAGGGTTTGGTGGATGCTTTTTACATGTATTTTTGGGCATTCAATTGGGGTGGAGTGGTGTTGGGAAATCAACTTGGGGATCATGTCGGCGACTGGTACGCATGTTCTTCCAAAGTAGAGCGGCAAAGCTAATCGTATGGCATCTTTGTAGGGAGCACAACATGATAAGGTTCAAGAACGGTGTCCCAACTGCAATATGGTACTCACAGCACGCCAACGGCTCCGCCTGTGCGTAACGCCCAGGTACGAAGTGTCTATGTCCTGGACATGACTGCAACGTACCTATCTCCACTTTGTACCCCTAAACTGACTTTGTGCCCACGCGTCCAGACACCTTCTCCACCATCTCCAAAGATTCCACTGGGAAACGCGTGAGCCCTTCCTCCTCCTGTCAGTCTCAATCTACCTGACCACCTCTACCACAGCCCCTCGTTTACGCCGCCAACGGATCGCACGGTACGTAGTGCCCAATTTCGAAGCGGCTGTTTATTAGACACGGCTACAGCGTACCCATCCAATACCATTCTTCCTTACACTGACTTCTTACCTGCGCGACTAGCCCTCTATCCCACCCCCGGCACCCATGATCACACCATCCCCAACCTCAACATCACCACTTCCCTCCTCCTCGTGGACGACGCAGATGCTGGTCCCAAGTACGACCCCCTCCTTTCAGCGTACTTTTACACCTTCGCGCCATCATCCAAGACCTTCACACCGGTAGAACCTACGCCGGACGCGCCGACGGGGTGGTTGTACTACAAAGGGAAATGGGGCGATGAGGAGTACCCTGCTAGTGACAAACGGCAGAAAAGTCTTTTAGGTAACAAGAAATACGTTGGGTAAGTCCCATATTTTCGTTTGAGTGTGAGTGCAAGCGAATGTTGGAGGAATGAAGGTAAGAATGCTGACAGAAGCAGGGGCCCGACTGGGCCGGCGGACAAACAGCTCGATAGGAAGGAGGTATGGCCGCAGAACCAGTGGAGCGGTGGACAGAAGATTAGGACGACTTTGGATGCGGGGTGGGTTGCTAAGCAGTGGTTTTCGAAACTAAACTGCTTTGGGGGCACGAAGAAAGGTGTTATCAGGGTGAAAGTGAGCGGGGAGGTTATCGGGTAGGTGAACGCGTGTAGTCGAGCTGTGAGCATATTGCGTTGACGTTAACGGCGTGTACGGCATATAGAGGGCTTTCAACTGTGGAATTATTGAATTACAAACCAGGGGCGATGATGTAGAGGAATTCTTCTCTCTTCCTACCCAAGGGACGGCTAAGCAGTATTTGTGAACATACAATCTTCCAGTCCGAACTTTTACATGCGCATCAACATAACACATAAACATGCTCCAAACCCCGTCCATGCCGCCAAAACGCCCATGCAGGAAGAAACCACCAAACATTACATTTACGCATCCTCCATCTGGACGTCGTCGTCCGCCGTCTCCAACACCTCCTCCTTAAGCGGATCCTGTGCCAGAACCGGCGCGAGCACATCGAAACTCCCCGTCCCCACCGTCCCCAGCCTCCCCACCACAATCCTCGCACTCGGATTCCTCAGCTCATCCCAATCCCTCTCCAGCACCGCATCCTTCAAGAACCCCACCGTCGTCTCGAAGCTCATCTTCATAAACGGCGACGGGTTGCCCTTCATGCCAATGCGGTTGAACGCCGTGAACCCGCCGCCCTTGGTCATCGTGTCCGCGATAAGACTCAGATGCCGCTGGTCGACGCTGATACCGTGGCCACTGAAGACGGCGTGGATTTCCTTGACGATGGACGCGCGGCAGGCTTCAACGCCGTAGAGCGTTAGCATTGAGTGAATGTCGTTGGTAGCGATGCGGGAGGTGTCAATGATGTGGCCAAATTCCCGCATGGCGATGAGGTTGGAGCCTTCGGTGAGGATGTACGGCTCGTCGAGGTCTTTTCCGGTGCCCGAGTCTTTGGAGACAAGCACAGCGCTGGTAATGCCGGGGATGACGTGGATGGTGGCAAACTCAGCAGCGGCCTCGACGTGGTTGAGCATGAGGAGCTTGGGCGTGTGGACGCTGTACTCGAATGTGATTTCGCAGTAGGCACCGGCCTTGTCGTCGAATTTGAAGGCGGAGATGTCGGCGCAGGTGTGGGTGACGCGACCTTCGCGGATTTCGGAAGACTCTTCGCGAGGCACAAGGGGCTCGGCGTCTTCGTCGTCGGAGGCTGGCTCGGGTGTGGAGGGGCGAGATGCCTTGGGGCTGCCACCATAGGTTTCGTCTTCGCTCTCTGCGTCCACGTCCTCAGCAGCTTGCTCGCCTTCTTCGGGAGCGTCAAATTCTACGCTGTCTTCGCGTCTGCCTCGCTGCTTAGCATCAGTGGCGTCGCCCTCGGTCTCCCCATCGTCGCTCATCACGTCATCGTCTCTGCCGCCTTCCTCGGCAGCATCATCTTGGCGGATGGTTTGTTGCTCAATGCTGCCGGAGGCTTCGCCAATGGCAGGGACACCCGCTGACCTAGCAGTGGACAGCGACCTGTTCTCACCTTTTTTCTTGAGATCCATGCGAACCATCTTGTGCAGCCGTGGACAGAACTTTTTCTCGATCGATTCGGCAACATCGCGTACCTGGATAGCGTACTCTTGCGTGTACTCCTTGGCAGGGTAGAAGTCGAGACGGATTGTGTATTGGCGAGCCTGAGAAAACTGTGTGCCGGTGCCGACGTTCTCAGTCACGGTAACCTTGTCCAGTACTGACGAAAGGGGAAGACGACTGATGCTTTTGGCGAACTTCTCCATGTCACTTATCGACAGTTCTGTATGAGGATATAGCGTCATCGAGGGAGTACTGATCTTGGCACTAGCAGTCATAACGATTTCTCGAAGACGCGGTATTCCAAGGGTGACGTTCTTGGCAGCGTGACCAGCCAAATGGAAGGTGTTTAGTGTCATCTGGGTCGAAGGCTCGCCAATAGATTGTCCAGCGACAACACCCACTGCTTCGCCCGGTTCGACCAACGAGCGGAGGTATTTGATGTCGAGTATTCTTTCGAAGTTCCTTCGGAGGATATCCCCCGAACCATCTGACTTCTTCTTCTTAATCAAACCGTCAGGATTCGCGTCACAGTACTGCGGACTGTTAGTTGATACACACTAATGCTGAACCGAACACCTACATCAGCCTTCGCAGCGAAGAACGTCTCCGAAGTGCTGCCACTGAAACGACTGGGCGGATACTCTGCAAGGGCTGGGCCCTTGGCGGAAAGCTTGCCACTCTTCTTGTACTTTTTATAGGCAGACTTGGTATACTCGGTGGCTTCTTCGCTGAACACCTTCCCGTACGCGTCCCCAAGCTGCAGGGATTCAGTCAAGGACCAGAAGTTCTCAGCCTGAAACTTGAAGTCATTGAGAAACTTCTGCTTCGTAGAGTCGAGACCATCTTCTCCGTACAAGAATTGGACCATACTGCCATCCGAATCGCGGACTGATGTGTCATACTCAACACGAAGACCTTCTAGACCCTTGATAACACATCGCTGGAGATAACCGGAACGCGACGTCTTGACGGCGGTATCAATGAGACCTTCTCGGCCGGCCATGGTGTGGAAGTAGTACTCCTGCGGCCTGATACCAGTCAAGAAGCGGTTTACAACGTAACCTCCGGCTCGGACACTGGTCTCATAAGGCTTGAAGCATGGAAGCGACTTGCCACTGATCATCACAGGGACCCGACGGCCTTCCAGAACCTGTTGGCCGAGATTACACGAGATCTGATTGGCGTTGACCAGACTACCCTTGGCTCCAGAGCCTGTCATGGTCTGCATCTGATTCTTTGGGAACAGTTTGATGAGCTGATGGGGCAGACAAGCTGCAGTGACGGAGGAAGAAATCTTGGCCGATGCAGTGTTGTTCAACATGTCAAGCGTCTTCGCCTTCGATTCGTCTCGCAGCACCTGTTCCAGCCGTCTCTTCAACTCTTTGTTCGTCGGCTGTATTTTGCTTGGATCCAATGTTACGTAGTTTGAAGCGACTTCAAATCCGACCTTCTCTGCTTTCCTAAGCTCTTGTAATCGGGCTTCGTCACCTTCACGTGTAAGAATGAGGTCTTCAACGCCGCAAGAGAATGCGCGCATGTTCAACAGTCTCGTCAGCAACCGGCCGAGCACACTGAGTACCTGACCAGCAGACCTGGCTCCATGTGCTTCATAGATGCCATTCACCAAACCACCACCTGCTGGACCGATTTGGCTCTTATCAAGGATACCAGATAAGAGCTCGCCGTTTTGTATGATGACTTCTTGCTCCTCTGTGAATGGGCCCCATAGGTTTTTGTTTGTCTGTGATTTCGACGTCAAAGTCAAGCCGTGGTAGTCTGCGGGCTGGATGTTCTTCAAAACCGTAGTTATAAGCTGTTTACCGGTCCACAGCGGGCGGGGTTTCCAGATCGTAGGTTCAACAGTAAGTAGGGTGCCTGAGCTCGTGTGGCCATTCTCAGGCCTAAGGCTGGAGTACAACAGCTCTTGATACTCTTCACGCGTGAAAAACATGTCTTTGCTTGTCAACCATACTGCCATAGAGATATGGTCCTGGATAAGACCTCTGAGAGGCTTTCCTGCAGTTGCAGATAGATACTGGTTGTCGGTGTTGGCTACAAGGTTTGCCTCGGCTCGAGCCAACTCGTTCTGTGGGAAATGCATATTCATCTCGTCACCATCGAAATCAGCATTGTACGTGTTGCAGTTGGCGTAGTGCATGCGGATCGTCCTCTCGCCAGGTAGAACTCGAGCACGATGTGCCATCATGGACGGCTTATGGAGTGTTGGCTGACGGTTCATAATGACTACGTCACCGTTAACCAGATGCCTGTGTACTTTCTTATTTTTAGATCCGTTCATGAAGGCATTTGAAGGCGCAAGCAATTGGTTTGCCAGAGCCTGTCGCTCTTCAAAGTTCTTTTTCCTCAGCGAGATGACTTGACCGTACTCGTTTTCAATGGCGACCGCTCCCGGCCATTTATCCGGTCCATTGAGCACAGCCTCTTTCATGTCGTAGAAGTTGTGATTTGTGACGGGTTCTGGAAAAGTCAATTTCTGTGCGAATACAGGCGGTACACCGATCTCGTTGGTTTCAATGTTGGGGTCTGGAGAGATGACACTTCGGGCGGCGAAGTTGACACGCTTGCCCATCATGTTCTTCCGGAAAAGACCTTCCTTCTTCTCCAACAGCTGCTTGACACCGTCTGCGCTGTTCTTCCCCGCAAGACCAGACGCTGGATTGGCGTCCTTGTCAACTAGCGAGTTGACCGCTCCCTGGAGAGTAACCCATATATTCTGAAGATCGCCGAAATCACGTCGCCGATAGCCCGCTTCGTTTTCCGCTCCACGCATCTCTCGAGTGATCTGGCGCATTGACTCACAGGCGTTGAGGACGTTCTTGTAGAGAGTGTTTCTCGGGTTTTCGGCGATCGAATCTCCCGTCTTGTCTTCCATCCTGTACTTGTTGGGTGGGACGATGACATTTCTGAAGAAGAACATGTCCGCGTTTACCTCAGCCATGGACGACTTGGAACGTGCGTACGGACTATAGAGCAACCGCAAGATCTCAGCTTCATTTTCGAACAGCAACACCATGTGGGCATGAACTTCAGCGGCGTTGATGTACTCTTGCACGTTGTCGCGTGCAGCCGCTGCCGACTTCGGCTTTGTCCTAGAGGCCGTCATGGACTCGGTTGCGATCAGGCCTCCATCGGCTTCTTGCGCATCGAGGATGTCAGCGATCTCATCCTCTTCAGAAAGGTCTGCAACGCCCTCATCATCGTGAACGGTCTGCTTCTTGGCCCTCTCGTCTCTTCGCCGCAGTATGTCCAGCGGGTTCTCCATTCTCTTCTCCAACGTAGCCATCTGCACCCTGTCCTTCTCGCTGAGATTCTTGCGGAAGATCTTGACACTTCGGTCCTTGCGGAAGGTGGGATTGACGCCCTGGCAGTTCTTGCACTTCTTGCCCAGTCCAATGGCGGCGTAGAACTCTTTAATGACCTGCCGCCTGGCGTCAGAGACGGCCTCAGTCTTGTTATTCCGCGAATGCGCATCATGCTTGGAGATACCCGCACGCTTCAGACACTTCTTAACGTATGTATTTCGCTCGGCAATGATACCATCCTCATCCTGCTCTTCATCATCTGAATCTACTTGCTTGGTTGTCTTTCCCCTGTTGATGTCGATATGCTCGTGCATGCCGTTTGCCTCTTCTATCAAGCCATGTCGTAACAATCGGAGTTTTGCGGCGTATTCGTTCACTTCGGCGCGGGAGAGCTTAAAGTGGTGGCAGTAGCAACACTTTCCTCGGAGTATGCGGAGGAGCTGGTCGAGGAAGCTGATGTGATATACAGGTACAGGAAGCTCGATATGTCCGCAATGGCCCGGACAGCCGTTCAAAGTACTAAGACCGCATATGGCGCATCTATTGATATCAGATTGAATACCAGGATCGTTGCTGAAGTTCCCGTTAGAAGCTTACAAATTGTCTAAGAAAGCTCCCAACGCAGCATCGTGCAAACCTCCGGGAACTGGATGGAGTAACGAGTCGAAGGTGGTCGGATTTGATATGCGCTTTACTGAGACGGTTCGAATGTCTTGCGCCGAGAAGAATTGGAACTCGATGCCGTTGATGGCAGATGCGACAGGGAGCGACGGATTCATGTTGAAATTTTGGTGCGCGCTGCACCCGCGTACCGTGTTTCTTGAGAAGACTCAGCGCAATGCGACCGACCTGGGTAGGAAGCTCGCAAGCAGCGGGGACAATTTTTCGAGATCCAAAAAGTCCCGCCGAGGTTCCGCCGCTGCGCCAAGCTGCAAGGGTGCAGGACTCCCGCGCGTCACGTTTGAACAATTCCCCCAGCTTAGGCTCTCCACCACAACCGCATTTCACGATCGCAGCGGGTGGCTCCCACCATCGACGCTCTTTCGGCCCACTGCACATCTGCCGTGCACAGTGAGGGTTTTCTGACGATAGCCGAACTCAACGCCTCGCTCCTCCAGCGATACCCACGCGACTTCCCCTTCGACGCCCTTCTCCACGTCCGCGATGCCCGAGAAACGACCATATCCGGGCGACCACGGCGATGCAGTTAAGCGCGCAAAGCCGGTGGCCGACCCTGTGGTTGCTGCAAAAGCTGCCGCCGCCGCAAAGGCTGCCGAAATCAGGGCCAGACTTGCAGCGAGAAAACCGCAGAGCAATGGCGCATCTCCGGCGGCGTCGCCGTCACCAGCTCCAACCCCAGCACCTGCAACAGCGAGTTCAATGTCCCGGCTAGAGGCGATGAAGGCGCGAACCGCGGCCCTGCTTGCCAGCAAGAAAATTGATTCCAAGATTGAGGCGAGTGCCGCTGCCTCCGTAGACAGACCGCATTCAGTCGCCGCCTTGGACACCCGTAGACCACCGGAGACCAAGGCTAAAGCACCCGCACCGCCGCCCGAGGAAGATAAGAAGAATCCTTACTACGATCCGAAGCCCGTACCTGGCGCCAAAACTCGAGTTTCGCGTGGTCTCCTGTTCAACTCGCGTGGCAAGTACCTCGAACAGGCTTCCAAGCTGCGTGCGCAGAATCGACTGGAAGAGATCAAAAAGGCGCTTGCCCTTCAAGCCCGCCGGGCAGGTCTGGATGAGAACAGCGAGCGTGGATTCTTGGTGCAACCACCCCCCGAAGTGGAATGGTGGGATGAGGGCCTACTAGATGAGAAGACATACGATTGTCTGGAAGATGAGTCCAAGGTCAAGATACAGGGTGACGATTCCATCATCACCATTTACATTCAGCATCCCGCTCTAGTCAAAGCTCCGCAAGACAAGCGGCTCATTGAAACGAAGCCCATGTACCTCACTCCGAAAGAGCAGGCTAAACTCCGCAGGATGCGCCGTGCTGAAGACCTTAAAGAGCATCAGGCCAAGATTCGTCTTGGTTTGGAGCCTCCGCCACCTCCAAAGGTGAAGCGCGGAAACATGATGCGAGTCATGGGAGAGCAAGCGATTGCCGATCCTACTGCGGTAGAAATGTTGGTGGAATCACAGATTGCACAACGACATGACGACCACGTGAAGTCGAACGAGGAGCGAAAGCTTACCAAGGAGCAACGACATACCAAGCTTGAGGCCAACCAGCAAAAGGATGCTCAGAAGGGTCTCTATATGTGCGTCTTCAAGATCAACACCTTAGCTTATGGAAAGCACCGTTATCAGATCGACCAAAATGCGAAACAGTTGGCTCTTACCGGCATCACTATATTCAACCCCAAGATGTGCCTGGTCATTGTGGAAGGCGGCATACATTCTATCAACAAGTACAAGAAGCTCATGTTGAGCCGTATCAAATGGGATGAGAATGCTCGACCTACTGAGATTCAGGCGGAGAAACAAGCACTAGAGCCCAAGTGGATGCGCTCCATGGACGAGAACGGTGAGCTGAAGGATCACTCACACAACACGTGCATACTTGTGTTCGAAGGCGAGCTCAAACAGCACGGTTTCCGCAAGTGGGGTTCGAAAATGTGCGAGACGGATGGCGAAGCAAGACAAGTACTTGCGAGGAGCAAGATTGACAGTATGTGGGCACTAGCACTTGCCAAGGGCCCAGAGTAGGAGGCACCACGCGGACGCCTTCAGTCACAACGCCAATACGCGTTATACTCAACTCACGTACCGACTAGCGGTCGAAAGCACGCAACCCTCACACGAAGGGAGGTCCCTACAGTGATCGTGGGGACCGTGTGAGAAATCCTGCCAGTCAGGCGAGAGCTACCCAAAGTCGATATCCCGACTCCAGGAATGACAGCTCACTTGCATAGCCCTCGGGCGCTCATCCTGTAGCGTCCTTGCTCGATCCTGATAGCTATTGTACACTTTGCAGAGGTGGAAATTGTTTTCGATAAGTACCTGTAAGTTACTCTACCACTCATAGTATGAATGCACATATTAATGCATATGCTTTTGTCAGCTCTACTCTTCCTGTCCTTCCCATTGGGGCAGTCTCTAGGAGGGGCGCTTTTGTGAGTGTATAGACTCTTTCGCAGACCTATCGCAACGACACGTGCCTTCTCGTGATGCCCACCCATACTCGACTACACTTCATGCCTACAGTGTGAGTTGCGATGTAATTGAACCAAACATTATCCGTGTATCGACTAAGCACATGCTTTAATTGCTGCGAAGTGTGTAGCTGCTGCCTAATTTCAGCGTCGTGCAGTCTAGATGCCTGGAGTACAGAGCCTCGTAAAAAATTCGGATAACATGTGTTGCCCAAGGTTGAGCAGTGCTGTACCGAAACTTTCGACGGCCTACTATATCTGATTTCTTGTGCATGGTAGGTATTGCTGCACCATGAACCGCTCAAAGTGATACCCTTGACTCACACATGGGCTTATATTGACCGCAGTACACTGGGCACCACGTAAGTCAACCAAGGCACAGGTGAGTGCTTCTGTTTTAACAAGCTTAATCTCCTCTCTTCTTTCTTCTATGCTCTTGTCCAGGCCTTCGTCGTTGCCTCACCTTACATATCTTCCCCCCTCAAATAACAAACCCGCCAACCACTCAGCCTGACTCCAATGTAGACTACGTCCCACCGCGCTCCTAACTACGCGATCAACTAAAAACCGTCCACTCTCCACCACATGCTTCACGATGCATTCTTCCGCCTCAAGTGTCGCCTTATGGTTCCCAAGCGTACTTGCATACGTGCTGCAGCGCCACGCCGCAAACATGCTCGTACACCAATTTCCGGTTATGGATCGTGGGACGACGTACTCAGTGATGGCGGTGACCTCGGTGTCAGGCACATCTTGGTACATCATGACATGAAGTGCATACAGTGCACGTAGTAGATTCCGCTACTGATGTCGACGGTGATATTTGGGTCCTGTGTTCCCCCATTAGCATACTTAGTCAAATACTCATATGCCTCCCCGCCCAGTAAAAAGGCCTTGTGGGTCGTCACTTCCCAGCCCGTGCTGTTGCAGCGAATCTGGCGGAAATAATGGATGTATCAGACGACTTATGGACGTAGGCGCGCTTGGGAGCCGGTTTAGGTATGCGTCTGTGCCATGGGGTCCTCTATCCCATATTCCGAAACAGGTCAAAGAAAAGAGATCCTTGTGGGCAAAGAAGCAGTTGACTGCTTCATGGGATAGATCTGGCACCCATGTATGGAAGACTTCTACACATGTGGCGCATTACCATTGTGAGATTACCCTTGATCATGAATGAGTCTTTACACATCTTCAAGGATTGGAGGCGTTCAAGCGGTCGTATCATCCCTGACCCGTAGCAGCGGCTATAGCTTCTTAGGTGTTCGTCCTTAGATTTATGGTCAAGCGGAGATGAACCGGAGGGTGCGTCATGCACGTGACCGTCGCGTACCTTACGTCTTGCCTGGTCTAGCATGGGATATGTGCGTTCAATGCGGTGGGCGGGCCGCCGGTGGTGCGATAGTCTCACGGTCTTTGCCTTTCCCTCGGTACAAACAAGCTCTGCAAGCAATGAACTACCGTAGAGAGTAAGCTTCGACTGTTCATCGAGCTCACTTTCCGCCCACGCTTGTGCACTGCTTTCAGCTTCGCTTGGTCCGCCCGATCTGCGTCAGACTTCTGTAACGTGCTCCTATAAGTGGTTCTCACGATGCTCACCGTTTCACGTGCGTATGTCTAAGGTCCGTTCCAATCAGGTGTAAAGACTCATGAACATATCTGGACTACCGAGATAAGGGTTTTGGAAAGGAAACCACAATAAGGCAAGTGCGAATTTGTGCCTTGATGCAACAAACCGGAGAACTTTAAAGAATATACAGTTTCAAATAGCGATCAGAAAGAGCGCATGAGACGACAATCGTATCTTCTATAACACAAGTTGGCCAAGGCAAATACTTATACTACACAATCATCTGGGCAAGATCAAAAGGGTTCAGCGTGAATGTGGGGGGAATACAGAAAGAAGTGGGGTGACCCAATTCGGACCACATCTGCTTTGCCAAAAGAGATACAAAACTTTGTCTGGTTACACTTTGACCATCCAGGGAAAGCCTTCCTCCTTCAGTGCGTCGCTCCGAGGTTCGAAACCACAGGTCGAACAAACGTGGCGGATCCGCTGCGTCTCTGTAGTCTTTCACCAAGAGAACGCATACTTGAAGCGGAAGTCTCTTGTAAAAGTTGTGCCACGAATATACTATTGACGATACACTTACAGTGCTTTCTGAAGTTGTTCCCTTCCCGTAACTGCGCATGGTAGATACTTGAAACCTAATCCCTGAATTCAGGAGCATCATCCCACATGCCACTATTCACACCTCGGTTCGAAAATCTACCTCCTTTTACTAGAGCCGTGAGTCGATTAGCATGCTATGCATTCCATGATATACACCGCCACTCACCTTCCTCGAGCTCGTACCCATCCGTCTTTGGGCGCGCTGGAAGTGGAGCAGATATCTTTCTCTTGACTTCAAAACTCTGCGCGAATTCAGTTCCATAGCGCAGACCCACGTTGAGATCCTAAGCGTACCTTGCGCGCTTTGCGACCTCGCACCCGCATGAAAAACAGTAGCGCATACGTGCCTAACATGAGCCCTGTGCTACCAAGGGCTATACCGACGGCCCACGCATCGGAAAACGTGGAAGGTGACAATGAGGAAAACATCATGTCGAGCGGATGGTGAAGATGATGAAGTTTGTGGGGTTGGAACGTCAGAAAGATGGGTCGACGCGTGAGCTGAGGCTGTGTCCGGGGGCGAAGACCGTGGTAAGTTACACAAAACATCGTGTTCTGATACATGCAGATCGTGGTTGGCTGTGTGCGTCGCGTGGTGGGACTAGTGAGCCGTGTTACACTAATATCGGTCTGGTGAAGTTGTACGAACCGATTGCGGCGGTCGCAAGTGCAGCCTACCGTCTGCGTCAGACATGAATGACTCTGTTATGGACAAGACTGATAGTGCCATTAGATAAGAGGTTTCGGTCTTGAACCTTTTCTGCTTCAAAGCGAAGGCTCGAGACACAGCGCAGGATCGCGACTCTATTGATCACAACAACCAGAGGGAGCTCGTTTGGACGACGATACCGCAGGCATGCCTCCGAAGGTATATCTCATCTAATTCAGGGGATTCCTCTCTCAAACAAGGCCGCGCACTCTTTCGCATCTGTTTGTGTGACAGTCTCCCATCTATACAATTGATGGGACTGTCAGTGACACCGGAAACTCTGTACGCACCTAGCAGTGACCAACTATCAGTAGTGCGGTGCTCCTTCGATTTACGCTCCACATCATTGTACGAGGTACGCGATGATAATAGACCGATGCGTGAATGTAGTGACAGAACGCCGTAGAGGTGGCACGAGAGAAAGCAGTGGCTGCAAAAGCTGAATTTCGCTTCACATATGAGGCGGAGATTGATGATTTTATAGACGTGGACATGTGATGACAATGAGCTCAGCCACGACGCCTATTCTGATTCCTTCCACGAACACGAGGTTGAAGTTCCGCTGGGAGGGTGTAAGGCAGAGTGCAACGTGAAATAGTTTGAACCCCACCAAAGAGTCGGCAGTGGCCTTGCAAATTGTTTGAACAGGTCCCGTTACATCAATCCTTGCCGTCTTCGGGGGGAACAATCAAACTAGCTTACCGCAAGATCAGGACGACGCAAACTGTAACGATGGACTAACAGCACATTAACGTGAGTAGGTAGGAAGTCTGGCATGCAAGGACTCGTTGAAGCAATCATGATATACGATAGACCACGAGGCTAGAGCAGGAACGAAGACCAACTGTACATGTTGATTGTTGTACACTCTTGTGATGTTTGCAACCGAAAAACCGAAACCTTCTTCAGGTTTCTAGAAGCATGTCGAAAGGTGTGGGACGACGTGAGCAATCTCTGATCTCGGCCTAAATTCAGCCACATCAGCAGTAAAGGTAGCAAACATAACTAAGTCTAGCCCACTCCGATACTCACCAGTCACTCGTCGTGTCCCTCCGCTTCGCAGGTATTACCTCTGCCAGTCATAGTTTCCCACATAGTGGTCACTCCCGCGTGTGTGCCTTACCCTTGCCAATGTTATGTAAAAAGGTCTTGTGAGCACGACCACGTACCACTAGAGACCGATTGCGAAAAGGACAATGCATGTCCCATGTAACCAAAAGCTTATCGAATTTCACGCACGATCGGATAGAATTAAGCCCTCTGCTCAAGTAACTAGGACGATTCGGAATTTAGAAGATGTGTCAATGGACGAAAGAACATCTAGCCCTACTTCAACAACACTGTCGCGCGCGCCATTTCTCGTCTGTCCGGTACACCGCACTCCGTCGAACGAAAGGTTCGCACGCATGCCACACTCATCAATCCGTAGCACCTGGCAGATCAGCAAGCTTCGTTGGAGGTACGTTCCTTGAATTTTATTGTTGCGTTCGAGGGGTCTGCTATGAGACATGACTCTATGGTGCCCATTAGATCCCTGACCCCACCATGCCTGTACGCCAAATGCTGAATCGTGATATAATGCAAGCTACAACGCCATGCAAACAGAAAGACCTGCAACTGCCCGATAGCCCAATCCACCCGGCTTCGAATCAGGCATGCCTTGCAGCGGGGGAATTTCTTTCCAATTCCTCACTGCACCACCTTTCTTGGCTCAAGCAACAACTTCCCCTTGGGCCCAACCTTCTCCAAGAAACCTTCCTCCCTCCTGAACACGCGCTCACCCCTCAACCACGTTTCCCGGACAACACCCTTCAACGTCTTATCCTGGTACGGCGAGATTTTGTTCCGGAAAAGCATCGTGCTCGGTTCCACGTAAAATTCCGCCGCATCGTCGAAAACAACGATATCCGCGTCAAGACCCACACTCAAGTCGCCCTTGCTGTGTTCCAGCCCGACCTGCTTAGCCGTGTTTTTGCAGCACCATCGGACGATCTCCTCGACGCTGAAGTTAGAATTGCGCTTTGTGCCTTCGGTCCAAAGAATGGGCAGCCCGAGACCAACGGAGGAAATACCGCCCCAGGCGCTGAAGAAGTCTCCCTTCTCTTCGGCGAGTTCTTCTTCGCCTTCGGATGAAGAGCAGCTGTTGCAGTCTTTGACAAGACCTGACTTCCGCGTGCTTGGCTTCCTCGGCGCGAGGTGGGCAGGAAGAAGCTTGATATCAGGAGTGCAGGGTGAGTGGTCGGATACGACGGTTTGGATAACGCCGCCGTCGAGGTCTTGTAGCAATTCATTCCAGAGACCGTCCTGGTTGGATCGGTCGCGGATGGGTGGGCAGCACTTGTGGCGCGTGTCGCCGGCTTTGATGTTCTCGGCTGCAAGTGTCAGGTAGTGGAAACAGGTTTCTGCGGTGATCTTGATGCCGTTGGCTCTGGCTTCCCGGAGCATGGGGATAGCTTCGATGGCGGAGAGATGCACGATGTGAAGTTGGAGGTCGGGGGCAAGGTGAGCGAGGGAGAGGATCTCGGCGATGGCGTAGGTTTCGAAAGAAGGGGGGCGGGAGTCGAGGAACGTCGAGTAGTGAGTTAGAGGACCGGTAGGGGCGACAGGTGGGTGTGCACGCTGAACATCGTCGCCTACCGAATCGGTGATGGGAGGGATCATCTCGGCATGAAACATGAGTGTGGTGGCGGAGTCTTTGAGTTCTTTGAGAGCCAGCTCAATGTCGTTAGGCTTGACTGCAGGGAATTCATCGACCTGAAGAGTCATTAGTCTGTCTCGCAATGAGATTGATGTGTAGAAACGTACACCGCTGTCAATCAAGAAGCCCTTGAAACCCCTGACACCTTCCTTAACAAGAGCTTGAAGCTCGCCAGCATTGCCTGGGATTACCCCACCATAGAAGCCGACGTCAACCCAGCACTTTCCTTGAGCAGCTTCGATCTTGATCTTCAAGTTCTCGACTGTAGTGGTAGGCGGGATAGCATTGAGTGGCATGTCAACAACAGTCGTTACACCTCCAAAAGCAGCAGCACGAGTGCCAGTCCAGAAGCCTTCCCATTCTGTCCGACCCGGCTCGTTGAGATGTACATGAGCATCTACTAGGCCGGGGAGAAGCATGTGTGGTGAGTAGTCGGTGTAGGAGGTACCCTCGGGAACTATACGGCCAATGGTATTAGTATGTGCCGCTAGGATTACTTGAGCATCGCTACTTACAGTCTGTTGGTGGAAGGACGGAATGGAAAATGGATGTAATCTTGCCGGTAACATTGGAGACGACAATGGTGGCTTCGGTCAACCTGCCAGCGACCACTGCTCTTGAGGAAGCGAAAATAGTGATAGGGTGTATTGGCACGCTGTGAGGCATGGGCGGGGGGGTAGTTGCGTGGGGAGCCATGGTGCCAGTGGGACGGACAAAGAATCCGGGGAAGTTGTTGCAAGCTCAAGTTTATGCGTGCTCTAGCAGGAGTAAAGAGCTAAGAGCTACAAGCGATTTGTACGGTGAAGTCTGTCCGTGAAGGTCTAGATAGGCAGGCCCGTATAGATAAGCAAGATAAGCGGCGTATGGAATGCTTCAGTCCGAAGGCAGTGCTTGTGAGCAATACTGTCTTGTGTAACACGGCGAAATAAAGAGCAAGAGACTCTGCAAGTCGAGCCGGATCTGTCAAAGCAAAATCTGGGGTGCAGACCCTTATCTATCGGTCTTTAGCATGGCTGTGCCGAGTCGAGATGCTTGGATCCACTCAGACGCCTCACATAGCGGCCATGGGCAATGGATAGACTTCGGGACAGCGGCAAGAGTGTGGGGATTACTCGATAGAAATTGGAACGTGCTGCTAGGACACAAGTTATCGATACCTTTTAGGCTTCTTCGTGCGCATCTCCGGCCAGCATGGTCGCAACGCTCGCAGGGGATGTTCATCCACCATTCACATTTGCAGGCTGGCGGGGCACCATGCTGGAACAAGATGTTGGCGTGCCACCGAAGCAAGGCCGTTGTCAAAACCGCCAGATCTGGTACGATGAAGAGGACGCGGCAGGGATGTCGGTGTGGTGCGGCAGGCGCGATAAGGGGCGTTTCTAGATGCGCAGGGTCTGCCGCTTATCTATCGACTAAGGGCGCGTCCAACCGAGATCGGCGCAGGGCTAGCGCACGTGTACCGGACGACTGCACTTAAAGTCGGAACATTCGTCGTGTCCCTGGTACCTGTTGTGCCGCCTCCACGGCCTCGTCTGGTTACTCTCGAGTGGTGTTGGCACGAATGTCGTCGTCTTCGTCGCTGTATTGCTGCATGGGTACTGTTCGGAGAGGTGAAGGACGGAGCCAGCGCCGGCGCTCCCGACCGGGACAAGCTAGAGGGATTGTCAGCGAGCTCCCAACAGTACATTACTCGATAGAAACAGTTCCCATCGAGTCACTGAAATGCAGCACGACCTCGTCACTGCTTACCGCTTGCCAGCACCAGCTTCCTGCCCATCGGAGGCCGCCGAAGACTTTGCACTCCACCTCTCCACTGACACTAGGACTGATGGTTCCAGTACGCCGTTCGTCTCGAGTCGTCCCAAATCTCACCATGGCAGCCGTCTTTCGGCGAGTGCAGCCCTACATCTTCCGGAGCGGTGGCGGTCTGGCTGCTGAGTCACCTGTCACCTGTCACCTGTCTTTTGGCCTATTCGCAGCCGACGTAAATCAACAAGGTCTCGTACAGTAAACGCATGACAGGTCCACGCTTGTCTCCAACAATCATCCGAACGCAACGAGGGTGAACATCAGCGTTTCGTCGCACACGGTGAAGTGGCGAACGTCGTGGCTGAATTTTGATCGAGTAATAGAAATCCTCTGCGTGCATCCGGAGCGCGGGCCTTTTACAGTAGCGTATTGACCAACACGAACATGCAAGACGGCAGATCAAAAACACAACCCACGTTCCAGCTACGTCGTGCAGGATTCAGCCGTAGACTACATCTGAGCTTCCGATTCGATTCTACGCTTGATAGTAGTCAGTAGCCCGGGGTGGGTTTCTCTTACGTTGCAAGTCATGCATCGCTGTGATCCATGTTAACATGATTAGAAGTGCGCTAAATTGCGAATATCGTCTTTCAAGAGTCTCCGTGCACGAGATTGGAGCGGCCCAAGAGTCGAGGAGAAGTGAAGATGTGTGTATTGCGTTGAAACAGTTTTGCGATTGACTTGTTGTAGAGGCAGCTGGAAGTGAGATTCTAGGAAAAGATCAATGTACATTGGCATGAGATCAAATCCCCTTCGTGACATATTGGTCTGCTGAGCTTGGAACGTCATCTCACGTGGTAGATCAAATGGGGCTGCAATTCGACATGCCAGTAAGCCCACCCATTACTCTGGTACAGTCTTGACGAAGCGGTTGAGGCTCGATTGCGTTCGAGGACTTAGGACTGCCTGTTGGGGCTTCTCTTCAGCCAATAGCTTCTGGCTCGAGTAGACACTTGCTTGTAGGCCGTACTCAGCCGCCGATGCTTTGTAGATGTCTAGGTAGGTGTATGCATCCGGTTTGTAGTATACTGGTTTATTCCTTTGGGTGACCACCTGCACCCGATCAATGTTTGCTTTTCGCGACCATCATACACTTGGGTTCACTTACACCCATGGAGACTAGCTCTCGCAACACACGAAGGACGTCGTCTTTGTCCCTGAAGTCTTTGGTGTAAATGCAGACCAGTCGCTCTCCAGCTTTACCCTGGTCCGGGGCTACTTTCGCAGTAGGCCCCAAACGATTACTGATGACACCATCAACAACGAGTCGCCAGATACGAGTGAGGTCCTCTAGTGAGGGGAATAACATCCACTGTTGCTGGTTAGACTGGGCCAATCAGGTGCGGGCTCACAAGCTCACTTTGCCGCAGACCACATTACTTTCAACAGCCAATTCGGTAATCCGTTGATGAAGAAAATTGCTCTCTTCATGTAGGTGTCGAGCGATCACACTTCTGTTCTTCGACTGGCCGTTCGCTTCGATGTCCCTGCGTGTCCGGAGACTCCGTGCGAGCAACCCTTGTCCGCGAACAGTGAAATCGAGAACGTTGGTCACCTTAGATCCACCGTGGTCTTCTGGATACGGATTATGTACCCAGATCCATTCACAGTCAGAGGCCGACGTAGTGACGGGAGGAAGCCGCTTGACAAAGTCTTCCGCCGTCTCGCCCAAGTGCCATGATACTAGCTGACCTTCGCCAGGGTTGCTGAGCTTAGGCGGGGGTACGTTCCTGTACTTGAATGCAATGCCATTCAGGTCGTGCTTGCGCGTGGACCAAGCATTGACAGGTCGGAACTCTTCACAGAATGTCTCAAGCCGGTCCTGCTCACATTCGTCGCCTAGCGAGTATATTAGCGCGCGCCGCTAATTGTCCAAGCGTCTCGGTCTGATGTGAAAAGACGAAGGTTGGTCATGAGTCTTCAGTGTGTGTGCCCCATCCAATAGGGTCAACGTTTACATACACGTAAGAGGCGGTGCAGGTTGATACGTACCGTAGAAGCTCGAATCATCTGAAACCCAGCCATCGCCGAAGACTGTCTCCTCCTGGCCCATGTTCTGAATGGAAGGGGTCCTGTCTCATCCCTCGAGCACACGGATAGAGATGAAGTACCAGGTCATGTCTTGGCAATATGACGATTGAGTGTTACATGGTAGGAGCGACCATTGACACGCTAAACGCACGAACGCATGGGCCACCATCACTTTACGCGCTCGACGCGTCCTGGCCGCAAGCCCACGACTCTGTTACGGATCGCGATACAAGCCACACACCATTGTTGATCATCCCACAAAGAAGTCACAATGCCCCATTCAGTCACACCAGAAGCCATACCTGCTGTGGAGCAACTCATCGCCAAGTCGGAACCAGGCACACAAGACATGGCAATGGACGACGCACCGAGTGCAGAAGTCGAAGATAAGGCGAAAGTGAACCTGGAAGATCTTTTCGACGATGAGGACTCTGACGAAGAGTTCGCTTCTAGTGCGCCAGTCAAGTCAGAAGAGGATGCCTCACAGCCTGCAGCAACTTTGTACGCCAACTAGGTCTTCCTAAGACGGCCACTCACTAACATCATACAGCAAGATCTCAGACAAATCGCAGTACTCAGATCCAGATGTGATGCGCGCCTTCTACCAGCGCCTCTTCCCCTTCCGCTTCTTCTTCCAGTGGCTGAACCACTCTGCTGTACCCTCTAACGACTTTGCGCACCGCGAATTCGCTTTCACACTGTCCAACGATGCCCTTCAACGATACCAGTCATTCCCTACGGCCGATCTGCTTCGCAAGCGGTGCATCGCAGACACCCCACCGCGTATCGATATCGGGCCTGTGTACTCAACGAATCCTCGCGATCGCAAAACCCTACGAAAAGCCAGTGCGTTCCGCCCAATATCACGAGAGCTCGTATTCGATATCGATATGGACGCCTACGACGACATTCGAACATGCTGCACAGGCGCGAACATATGCCAGAAGTGCTGGGCGTTCATCACAATGTCTATCAAAGTTGTGGACGTAGCGTTGCGCGACGACTTCGGGTTTAAACACGTTATGTGGGTATACTCCGGTCGAAGAGGAGCCCACGCCTGGGTCTGCGATAAGCGCGCAAGAGAAATGGACGACTCAAAACGACGCGCGGTGTACGGCTACCTGGAACTGCTCAAGGGAGGTGACCAAGGCGGAAAGAAGGTCAATGTCTGGCGGCCACTGCACCCACACCTTGAACGGAGTCTTAGTATCCTTAAAGAGCACTTCCAAACGACTATTCTTGCAGAGCAAGATCCGTGGGCTGAACAAAACTCTGCTCATCTACTCAACTTGATCCCTGACACAAAGCTCCGAGAGGCGTTGCAGAAGAAATGGGATTCCTCACCAGGGCGACCTAGCGCTTCGAAATGGGCCGATATCGATAGCGTCGCGAAGTCCGGTGCGCTATCCAAATCCTCTAAGGAACTTCTAGAAGCAAAGCAGGACATCGTGCTGGAGTACACCTATCCACGTCTAGACGCTGATGTTGGCAAGAAGCTCAACCATTTGCTCAAGTCGCCATTCGTTGTTCATCCGGCCACAGGGCGGATATGTGTGCCGATCGACCCAAGAAGAGTGGAGGAATTTGACCCCCTCAGTGTCCCCAAAGTCACAGAGTTGCTGGTTGAGATCGATGAATGGTCAGGGGAAGATTCAGAGAAGAAGATACAAGACTGGGAGAAGACCAGTCTAAAGCCGTACATTGAATACTTCAGAGTGTTCGTAGCGGGTTTGTTGAAGGAGGAGAAGGAGAAAGGCGGGATCAAGAGGGAGCGGGATGAGAATGGCGATGTTATGGAATTCTGATTATGCATACCCTTCTGGACGCAGAAATTCAAGACGATACATGTAATTAGAACAATGCATCTGATCCTAACAGCTCTAGGTTCTCGCGAACCTCATAAATCACGGCAAGCAGGTATCGAATGATCGTCGTTCAAGAAGCAGCAATTGTAAAGTCTCAAGACAGGTTTGATTGATGATTACATGTCCAGCGTCTCGACGAGCCTATTCGGTCCATCTAGTCGTTCGTACGTGCCGTCCCATCATGTCATATGCCTATCATACTCGGTCTTCGTTTACTTGGACTCGTCGAAGACGTAGGTGAGATGGCAACGGCCGCAGTACTGACGGTTGTGCATGGCGGCCATGAAGACACCAGCACCGCACTCGGGCTGCGGGCACTCGCGGCGGAGGCGCTCGATCTTGCCGTCGCCGTCGACCTTGTAGTACTTGAGGACAGCGAGCTTGGTCTTCTTGCGCTTGTGCTTGATCTTCTTGGGGGTGGTGTACACCTTCTTCTTCCTCTTCTTCGCCATACCACCACGCAGGCGGAGGACCAGGTGGAGAGTCGACTCCTTCTGGATGTTGTAGTCGGAGAGGGTGCGGCCATCCTCAAGCTGCTTTCCGGCGAAGATGAGGCGCTGCTGGTCCGGGGGAATTCCCTCCTTGTCTGGGTAGCGTTAGCTTGGTACTCAGGATATTGTATAACAGCGCGCAACGTACCCTGAATCTTGGACTTCACATTGTCGATGGTGTCCGAAGACTCCACCTCAAGGGTGATAGTCTTACCCGTGAGGGTCTTGACGAAAATCTGCATGGCGGCCTGGGAGCTGTCAGTAAAGCTCGTCGCGAGAGCAGCGCTGTTCCGCGCGGGCGGCAGGGAGAGGTGTTCGTACCTAGACAAGCTGGTTGTCTTCCTCAGTCGTCAGTACAGAAAGTTTGGTGGTGCGGAGCGCTCAACCAACAAATTAAATGTGTGCGCCGGGCAAAACGCTGCGCCGGTTCCGGTGGCGACGCTTGGCGGCTTGGCGGTCGATCGGCAGAGCATGACGTGGCTTAGCGTGCAAGCGCCGGCCCAGGCCCAACAGCGTTGCTGGGTAACGGAGCGGGCGCTTGTGTTTATCGTCCCAGATACGGACTTGGAGATCGTCACCTGCGGAGCATCCTTCTTCACGCATCCCAATCCACACCCACCTTCATCAAACACGCATCTATCGCACTGGGTCTATTGAGCTAGACCGCGCATTTTCCGACGTTACACACACACATTTGACAGGCTTCGGCCGCATACTTACTTGAGCAGGCTGCTGGGAGACTGCGACTGTACTGAGGAGACCATAAGGACCTAAACCGCCCGGCGGAGCGCCGCTTGCACTGCGTGAGGTATGTTCCTACCAATTTGCGTGCAGCTTTAGTTATCCGCTTTGGAGCCTTTCTGATGGTTTGTTTATAGATTCGGACCCAACAGGACACCCGTTTCCTTGGACAACAATACCCGGACTCGACGAGCATACAATATGCTGTCCACAAATGCACCCTCGGGCATCCAACGCCGAAGAACGCTTCACCGACGACAGAACTCAACACCGGCAGCGTTCGAGGCACCCCGATTGCAACCACTACCGACTAACATACAACAGCGACGAACGCAGCGGACAGGCATGAGTCTTGACCTCAGAGGCTTGAACCTCGAGGCAGTGACGAGGTCTGGGACTGCTGCTACCATTCCGGAACAGATTATCCCGGATGGTACGGTAAGTAATACTAACCTAGGACAACCACCACAGCATACTATGCAAGTAGCGCGGACGCACAGCCAGCCCCAGCCGGGCCCCCAGCGACCCTTTTTGCGATCCCCAGTACAGACCTCTCTCCCATCACCGCGAACTCCTCACCGGACTCTTCGGCCGCAGTCTCCCCCGCGGCCTCCTCACTCTCCCCATCGAGCTCCTAACTCGCCTACCAAAGCAGTTGTAGATCAGAGGATAAAAGATCTACAAGAAGATGTACTAGCAGTATATGGCCCCAATGCTAACCTCTTCATCACTCTCCCGACACCCACTGCGACGCCACAGAAGGCGGCTCAGCCAGCACTCCTGCAGCAGTTAGAGTCAGCTGCGCTTGCGCCGAGCTTCTCAGACCTCGCAGACATCAACCTGCAACCGAGCTCAAATGCGATGACCTTCAACTTTGAGAGCCTCGACTATGACATGGGGTACGAATCCTCGTCATATTACACGTCGGATGCGTTTTCGCCATCGCCTACATCCTCTCCTCACCAGAAGTCAATGCAGGCTTTTTTGGAGAACATTCCCGAGTTCCCCGCTCAAGAACACATTGCAGAGCTTCCGAATCAAGCCTTCTCTCAGGCTCCCATGTTTTCTCCGTCTAGCGCAGCGATGTCAATGAATGGCCTACCTGCAGCCTCCCTATCGCAACCCTCACTCTTGCCCGAATTTGAGATTGATGCCAGTCTCGAGTACACTGGCATATCTCCAGAGGAAGTACAACGCTATATTAGCGAGCAAGATCAGAGTACCAACAAGTGGACATGTCTCTACCCGGAGTGCGGCAAGATCTTCGGTCGGCGAGAGAACATTCGCTCGCACGTTCAAACACATCTTGGCGACAGGCAATACAAGTGCAATGGATGCGGCAAGAAGTTTGTTCGCCAACACGACCTCAAACGACATTCGAAAATCCACACCGGTAACAAGCCTTACAAGTGCCCATGCGGCGCTGGTTTTGCAAGACAAGACGCACTGACGCGCCATCGCCAGCGCGGTATGTGTGTAGGTGGATTCGAAAACGTAGTACGAAAGAACGTGAAGCGCGGCCGTCCGAAGAAGCATCGTCCAGAGATGGATGACCGTGTCGAAAAGGCCAACAGGACCCGCCGTGTGCTAGCATCTGCGTCTTCCTCAGTCTCCGCAGGCTCGCCAATGTCAGATCCAAGTTCCTCTCCACCGCCTTTTGAGGATGACTTGCAGACGCAGGCTCCCTCAACGATGCTTCATGAGACAGCGAGCTTTCACGGTGCAATGAGCTCGACATCAGACCATTACTCGTAAGCGTTTTTCTGCCAATTTCTCGAGTAGTCACTAATCGATGGAACAGTTTTGAATCCGATGCGAAGCCCTACATCGAGCATTCCGCCTCCAGTTTCGCGTCCAACAGCTCTTATGCTGATGATCTGACGTCAATGGCTCTCCTACAACACTTTTCTCAACCTACACATACGCCGCCTATGTCGCCAGCCAATCAACGTCCCAATTCTTCTGGGTCTATTAGTAGCGGCAAGGTACCAGTGCACTCAAGTCCACTGAAGGTCGCGTCTACACCCTCTCGATCATCTACCCAGTCAAATCCGTTCACGACTCCTCCTACGTCACCTGCAGAGCCGAAGGACGAGCTCGACGAGCTGTTCGAATTGCCGGATAACTCATATTCCCAATTCGAGCTCGAGCTTCAAGCAATGGGCAGCTTAGACGCCTCGTGCGACTTTTTGGACTTCACTGTGTAAATTGGCAAACGCCTTTGAGAATGTTGTATGATATATTTGACCTTTCACGAACGCATTACGAAAAGGCGTTCTGAGATCTTAGGGAGCATACCTACTGGCTGGGTACCACTCGGCGAATATGGGCTTTGGGCGGATACATCTTAATGGGCTGCATCACGACAGAATGAACATTCTTGATATTGTGTTATAGGGAACGCTTACCGCCAACGCTCTTTAGTCGTTGTTTTGGAGGAGCAGGCGAATGGATGGGGGTGACTTTCTCTTCCTTTCGGTTTTCTCGCTTGAGGCGTTCTCAATGTGGATAGTGCAGATAGCTGTGCAATGACGGCAATGTCCGTAATTGAATATCATGTCGAGTTCAGACGTCAAATTCTTGAAGGTCACATGTATCGGCAGGAAATCCAACTCAAGTTTCGGAATTAGCGAACGCCCATCGAGGATAAGACATCCCCTTCCCCCATCAACCTCTTACACATCACCCCACCACCTCCTCCGTCCACCTCCACTCCCCACCCCTTGGTCCTCCAATAACCTGTTCAAAGCCCCAAGAATCCAGCTCTGCACCTCGTCGCCACAAAACTCATACGCCATCACAAATCCCAGCCACACGTGGCACGCGCCAATCGGCCTGTTCGTCCACGCGTTTTCCCACGTCTTGCAGATTTCCAGCGCGATAGTGCTGCATTCGGCTTCTAGGGCGTAGCGGGAGGGCTCGTAGGTTGGGAGCAGCTTTAGGAGGGTTTTGTTGAGGATGATGGTGAGGGACCAGTGGATGGTATAGACGCGGGCGGTGCGCCAGTGGGAAAAGCGGTAAGCGGTGGGGAGGGGGTTGGAGGGTTCGCAACTTGGGAGTTCGTGGGCGAAGGAGCCGTCTGTGAGATGGCATGCGAGCTGAGCCCCTATGGTATGGAGAGAGCTTTTGAGGGCGTAGGCTTTGTTGCGAACGGGATGCGGTTCTCTTAGGTGCGATTCGGTCCGCGGGTCTGGGCCTGAATTGTATTCGAGGTCAAAAGCTGCGTGTAGAATGTTTACCGTCTCAGGGTCGGTGTCTGAGCTAAGATTTTGAAGCAGAATACCTCCCATGTCGTCCGCAAGAAGACCATCCGGGAGCTGATGCATTGGCACTGATAACAAACCCAGCTCCTTCAAATCTTTGAGCAAGGCAGGAACTTCGGCCAACAGGTGTAGAACGTCTGTGTAGAGATGTTCCTCAAGGCTTGAACCGGTGTTATCGAACGCTATATCGCGCCACTCAGGCGACAGTAGAAAACAAGGTTCTGCATTGTAAATAGACGTTACTATCTTCACAGTGGCATCAGCATGAGCCGTGATTCCGAGACAGCCTGCGTGTGGAGCCAAGCTTTCATCTACTTACAACGCCGCCTCGGGTGAAGCGCAGTATCTCCTTTGCGAAATCGTCCTGGCAGGTTCCCGAACCTTGGATTTCTAGCAAACGGCCCGCACCACCGATATGTGCAAGATACGAATTGTCTATGCGAGGGCCGGCTAGCGCCTTGTTTATTGTTAGCATAAGAACGGTAAGTGATCTGGCTTACCGTATATTTACCTCTACAAGGCTCAATAGCACAGCAGCACAAAGTGTGTTTGAAGATATGTCATTATCGGGGTCAACCAAACAGCGCTGAAGCTTCTGAACAGCTGCTAGATAGAGTTTTGGGCTTTTGAGATCATCTAATGGTTCGGTACGAAGCACAGCGGTGCGCGTATAGATGAGACAAGCTGCGGCAGCGTCTAGTGCAGCATTGTGACCAATGCGGCGCGGAACCTCGTGCATAAAAGGACCAAAGTCTGAGATACCGTAGCCGAAGTGTTCTGTTGTCATTATCTCTACTAGTGCCCGTGCCAAATCATCAGACGGAGAAGTTGACAGAGGGCTATGCAGTGTCGACCAGGGTAACATTAAAGACTTCGCATTGGTCGAACGTCCTCTCGGAGACTGCTTTCTTTTCTCGGTTTCATGTCCAATTCGAGAAAGTCGGAATTTGAGAACGACGGCTCCTGCCTCGGTCCGTTTTGCGAGTAGATGAGTTAGTTGAGTCATTTCATGGCCTTCATTGAACATTAGCGCGGCAATGATTCAAGTCGGATTACTGGCCTTCATCTTTAGCAACTACACAAGTTTTTGTGTTGGAGCGCTTGCCCTGGTCATTCAAGAGTGGTCCTAGGTCTCTGAAGGTATGACGAGCAGGTGGACCTGGACAGAGCTTCGAATTCTTGCGACAATTTTTACATGTCGGCCAAGTTTCGTCACACTTCACCAGTTAGCTTTTTCAGGAAGACGATTCTCAAGATATTTGGGGTTTACCTTGATCTTCCGCTTCCGACATGTTGCGCAACCTAGTCATGCCCATATGTTACAGCTAGCGCGTGCGCGCGCGAGGCGACACTTACCGGTACTTTTGGGTACACCTACCATAGCGAAGTTGCCTCTCGAAGCACTGTTGACCAATCTATCAATCGTAGTCAAAGTGGAGCATATACGTTGGTATTGTACGGCAATCGTGGCGTGGCAAAGGAGCTGCGTGTTTCCTAGAATTTGTCGCACAGGCCGAAAACTGGGGCCAGTAATATCCAGTCTTACGGTAACAATTGGTTAGGATTGGGAGATGTTCAGCTGAGAACAATCGCTTCAGCCTCAGCGCACTATAACCATTATCCTTCTTCCCCAGGAAGAGGAAGGGCTCTTAGGGAAGCTACGGCATCGCCGAATGTTCTGCAGCGTTTGTTAGATTAGGGTATGCTCGTACAAGCGCGCCAGTGTTTGATGCTAGGCTGGTAGTTAGCCGGCATGGCGAACGAGCCGCTCCGCGCCATCATCGTCATTGACTCGTGAAGACAAGACGAGCACCCAGTACCAGATCGAGCTCATTGCGGGAGGTTGCAACATTTTATGTGACTTGGAAGACCTCGCTGAACGTTGAGATGTTGCCAAGGTACCCCAAAGTGGGTGAGTGGGTCTCGCTGGCGGGTGTGCGAGGCTGGAAAGGGCCGTAGCGCTTCCCTTCCCTTCCCCTGAACTACACACTGCAACAGCAGCAACGATAGTGCAGCAAGCGCTACCTTTGCTAGAGTTGCATCACTAATAGAGACAATCATGCGATATTGTCCGGGGCGTCTTGGAAGATTTTATGGCCGGTACATTGCTGACTTTGGACTTTTGTGTGTCCCTCCTTCGCGGCCCGTAGGACCTCGAGAATTCCACGGGCATTGTCGGAAGGCATCGTCGTATACGATACAACACTTTGACCTAATGCGTGCACCGATAACCCACGGTTGTCGCACGCTGAAACCAAACATCTGGCTACGCAAGGGCTTGAGCTGGCTTCGAATAGCGTAAGCGAGCACCGGAGCGGACTTTCTCCTGCTTATTCACACCGTTGTACGGGTTCAGGACTTCAAGAATATCCCTGCACCACCCTTTATAGACCTCACAATTCAATGTACCCCATTCCACACTCTCGGAATATTTCTTCCTGCCGAACATCACGGTGATTGAATGCTTAGAAAGATGACTAGCTACCGCCCACGTACGGAAGCTTGCCTCAACGACCGAGTCACCGAGCGCCTAGACAGACTCCAACGTAACGAATGCGGACTTCAGATTTGTATAAGTAGAGTTGGGCTTCGCTGTATACAACTCTCAGCAACCACGCCGCCTAACGCACAGCATCGCACTCTTTTCCTTCATCCGTTCATTCTGTCCTCTAGTCCTTCGTTCATACAGCATCACTCTTACGCGCTCATTCAGCGAAGCATTTTAAAACATCCACCATGTTCTCCCTCCCAACAACAACCCTCCTCTTCACACTTGGCCTCACCCTCGCCGCCCCCGCCCCAATGACCCCAAACCCCTCCACGCCCGCGGCCTCAACCCCTCCTGCGCCCCAGGCGGCAACTTCGACCTCACAAAGTTCAACCTCCAGCTCCCAACAGGCGAACCCTTTCACCCAGACCAAATCTCAGGCAGCAAACTCGCAGGCTGCTCCGGCTACAAGAGCAAGGATGTGTTCTTCACCAACACATCTGACGGCGCGCTCGTCCTAAAAGTCTGCGGCTCCTCGGACAGCTGTGGCTGCGTGACCACCAAAAACAGCAAGCACTGCCGCACCGAGCTTCGCGAGAAAAGCCCGAATTCGTGGTCTCCAAAGGCGTCTGTAAATCGCCTGCACGCCTCGCTCAAGGTCGTGAAAGCAGATGGCTCTGCGCACGGAACCGTCGTGGGCCAGATCCACGTCGACGACTCTGTCTCCAAAAAGCCCGTGTGTGAGCTGTTCGTCAACGAAAAGGGCGAGGTTACCATGGGCGTGGAGCAGGTTCCTGATGAGAGTAGCTTGAAAATGACGAAGGTGGGCAAGGTGAAGATTGGGAAGCAGTTTGAGTATGAGATCAGGTATGAGAACGGGAAGCTGAGCGTTTCAATCGATGGCGGCGAGCAAAAGGTTTTGGGAACTGGCGGACTGAAGAGTCCGCTGAGCTACTTCAAGGCTGGAAATTACAACCAAGGGAATAGCCCAAGTGAGGTGCACTTTTACAGCATCGACGTGCAACATGGTGGAAAGAAGAGGGATGCTCATGAGGTAGAATAGAGAATTAGGTTGCTGTTTGCGAAGCGGAGATGTTTCTGTGTTTCGATTCTTGTTCGTCTGCACGCTCGGTCATTTTGTGTAGCATCATGAACTCATCTTCCGAACATGGACTTCTATGTAAAACCTGCCCTAGCCGGTCTATGCTCGATTACTGGAAAGTTTCGCTACAGAACCAAGGCTAGATTTTGTTAATTGTAACGAATGCATTAATCTAAATTCCGGATGCTACAACAGACAGCCTGACGTGCTAAACAAAAACAAAAATTCAAATCAAGGATGACAGCTGACGGGAGCTATGTGAGAGAGCCATAACCTGCATGCTAGCTCATGTACGAAAGGAGAAGGAGTAGGAAGTAAGCAAGTCAAGTACAGGCCATACAAAGAATCTTGTACTCTTCAGAGTCTCTTACCTTGAAATTCATTTCATACGAGAACACGAGGAGTAAGAGGAAGGAATTACAGTAAATCTTTAGTAATGATGCGCCATCCTAATATAGTACATGAATAAGCATTACGGATGCAGCGAAGGTCAAACACCTTGACAAATTGAGCCACACCAGAGCACGCTTAACAGAAATGATAACTCCATGTCAGACGCAAGCGAACGAGGAGGAGAAGTAGTGCAGTGTCAATGGTAATGCCATAGACAATGAATGTATGTACCAGAACGGAGAAAGGGATATAGTTGAGAAAGTACGAGAAAACTCCGGTAGTGCTTTTGGTAGGAATCCCAAGTTGAGAGCTCTGCATGCATACAAGCGATTTTGAAGTGCTTCTGCAATGCCCTTCTTTTCGCTGATTCACCGCTGCTGCTGTACTTTCATACACGTCGCAAGAGATTCTTAACGGGTATCGAAAGCCGTAAGACGGTACGAGCCGGGTGTAG
This sequence comes from Didymosphaeria variabile, assembly GCF_027946475.1. Taxonomy (NCBI): domain Eukaryota; kingdom Fungi; phylum Ascomycota; class Dothideomycetes; order Pleosporales; family Didymosphaeriaceae; genus Didymosphaeria; species Didymosphaeria variabile. The sequence continues at coordinate 1,896,507 of NW_026611627.1, read as the reverse complement.
AAACGTAACGCCGAAGTAGTGTGTTGTACAAAACGTATGCTTCGGCGGTTATCGAGTATCGAGCCGCTGAAGGGCGAGCCTCATAGTCATCGACGTAAAGGCTCATCTTGCCGGGAAGTGAACGAGAGTGACGACTGATATCCAGAGCGTTAAACATTGTCGGTGGAGGAGTAGCTGTTCTCACGGCGCTCGTTCTTGTGTACATTCCTCTCGTGCTCATCTCTCTTGTCTTTTCGCGTGCCGAAACTGCGGCCTCTGCCACCCGTCGGTGCATGAGATCTTGGGCATCCGCTTTCTCTACAAAAGTATTGCACACGATTCTTAGCATGTGTTTGTTCATAGTGTCTGCGTAGGTCTGCCATGCGGCCGAAGGTGAGATCCTTGCAGTCGCCTTTGTTGCACTTGAACTTCGACTTGTCGACATAGACGAGCCCGATTGGTTCATCATTGACATGAGATCGGTCTGACCGACGGCTCTTCTTCGCAGCTGGGGTGGTATTGGGCGGGGACGGTGGTGCGGGGAGGAAGGGGATAGAATTTGGGGAACAACGAGCGGGGATCGCGTTTCGATGGGCGTAGGATGAGGATAGACGGAGCTTGCCATTTCAGTGAAGGAACCTTTGAGCACGGGTGAGATCACTTACTCGGCAAACCCTGCAAGGGATGTCTGTTGTTGATAATGCAGGCTTTGTTGATCGATTGAACCTGAGGTCGAGTGCCGAGGGGTGGGCATTTGGCTGGGCATTTGATTGACCATACTGTTGCCACTCAAGTCAGAATTTGAAGTGGATAGCGCTGACCAAATATAATCATCCAGAAATGGAGAAGGCCTCGGGCAGGTTGTTGTCGTTTCAAGGGCTGACATGGAAGATCCCAGCAAGGTGGTAAAAGCCTTCTTCTATTGAAGAACACATACTGTCGACAATCCAACGTCGATAATGGAACTTCATGGACCATGTAACAGAAAGATTGTACGAACGAGCAACGTACTTCGTCAATGACAAGCGAGAGATAATCGATGGTTCGACAGTTGCCCAACTAGATGAGGTCGATTTCACGAGACCTTAGGTTGTCATCGTAAGCGTTGTCCAGAGATATGTTGATCACCACAGTATATCAGCACAGGAAAGCTTTGAACAAGCGGCCACGGTACGATCAAATGGAGTGGACGATGCAGTGGGATCAATTGGGAATCGAACGATCTGAATTTGAAGACGAAGGAGCCTTGACTGAGTATCGGACGCAATGATAGATAGAATCCTCGAAACGGAACTTCCTCAGATCACAAAATGGAATGGCCCGAGAGAAGCGGTTCCGCGCGAGGCGAGGATCCGTGGGTCGTATGATGATGATATTTATTTTACATCGTGGATCCGAACGAGACTGGAACCTCCTTGGAAACTGTTTGGGTGATGTGGGGAGAATGCAAGGAAACCTACCTGTGCAAAGCAAAGGCCACTTGTGCTTGCCATACTGTACCTAAGCAGAAAGCATGGCTTCTTCTAGGCCAGTAGGAAAGACGTCCGGCAATAAAGGAGGGGTGTACACTCGCTGTGGTGCGACTGTCCAAGATCCACGTCCAACAAACGATCCGTCACTGCCATTGGGATTGGTTTTCGGTATATGGTAGTGGTGTACCCGAGTGTGAAGCGGCAACCCAGAGTCGAAAGACCATCCATGTTTAAGCATGTGATGAAGGCATCAAAGCTCCCTGCCAACGGCAGCACCACTGGCCAGGGTACGGCTCGTCCGGGTAGGCCATGTTCCGCCTCGTCTCGTCCTTTGGCTGTAATCCCGGTTTGGTACCTGGAGCCCGTAAAACATGTGGAGTTGATGAGATGGCTTAATCCTGGGTTGCTCTCTGCGGACGCACACGAGGTTCGCGAGAATATAACTTGGAGACCGTTGTGTTGTGTTCGCTATAGCGATGCAGAAGGCGGTACTCGGATAGCGAATATGCTATACTGCGGTACGGAGAATGAGGCAATCCAGGCAGCTGTGGGGCAGGTACCTAGGTATGGCTCAGGTCTCGTGATGGCTGCATCCACGGTAAGGTCAGCGTCCAGATCCCCACGACGAAGGTCGTCCGTCCATGAATGGTAAGTAGCACGGTGTAATCAAGACTTCCAATCCAATCCAATCCATGGCCTGAGGTTGATCTATCTCCCGTAATTTCACAAACGTGTAAAGGGCACTTACTACTTTGAGTTGTTCCTTGATCTTACGATACCACTTTCGTCGGGTATCGGCATGCCACCAAAACTTCCGTCATACCCATAGTTGAGTTGAGCGTTCATCGAATGGGATCGCGATAGCTCGTATGCCTGAGAGACCGGTGAGGTTGTTGGAGGCAGGGCCCCAGTCGCGCCAATAGGAAAGTAGCCACGCTGCAGCCTAGGTGCAGAAGGCTGAGACACGGGTGGCCGGTGAGCTGAAGTAGGCGAGGTCGGTGAGCCGGCGAAGCTGGAGCCGCGAGATCTAGGCTGGTCCGGCGATAATGACTGCTGCTGGTCGTTCGGCTGTTGCTGCAACTGCTGACCAAAGACGCTCAGGTGGTCGCTGTTAATACCATCAGGGCGGTACTCTTGCTGGAAACCGTGGAAACCACGATCACCAAAATGACTGAAAGAGCTATCCATCGGTTGGGCCGATGATGGAAGGGTAATGCAAGAAACAAGGGCTGTGGTAGTGCGGTTCAGATGGTGTTTGGAGGGGCGATTGCGAAAGAGAGAGACGAGGCAGCCTATGTATACCTTCGGGCAAGGGCAAAGTGCCCTGACATTGGCTGTGGAGGACTACCCTTGGCAAGCCACAGTCTTCGTGCGCGATTATTCGACGAGGCAGACCAGGCAAACGTCTGACGCGACACCGCATGTATTCTTGACAAAAGAGTCCTGCAATCACATGTTATGCAGGAAGAGGTCACAATACACAGCGAGCAGCCGTATGCGAACCTTTGGGCCTCTATGAGTGGGTAGATTTCCCGCCTCACCTTTCACGCATAGCCCCGCTCACCGCTCACCAGTCTTGTAGTTATCTGCATTACATGTTCACCATGCCTTCGGTCCAGAGTTCCCAGGGCAGAGAGCATCGGGTTGTCCCGCCCGTTCAGCCGGTCAACTTCCACACCTTCACACTGGCATCGCCGCCCGCGGAAAGTACCTTGCCTGATGACTCCCACGCAACACCAGTGACACCATCTTTGTGTGCATTCATAGCCTTGATCCGTTTACCCGGTTCCTCTACGCTCCACACCATGACGTTCGTGTCAAGTGAGCCGCTCGCTACGAGCTTAGCATCGGCATCCCACGCAAGGGCAGTGATGCGTGCAGTGTGTGCAGACCATCTATCAGTAACGATTTTCCAATCACCTGAGGCCTCGAATGCGTATATCTTGCCGTTGTTTGCGCCTGCTGCAATCTTGTCGCCCGAGACAGAGAATGCGAGAGCTGATATGGGTGCTGTGGCGCGACGAAGCTCTATGCCAGTGTCCTTGAGCTCCGTACCGACCAGGGTGTAGATGTGGACCAGCTTGTCGTCGCCTCCTACAGCGACATTGGAGCCATGCGCAGCTATAGAGGTAGGAGTATATTTGACGGTCAACGAGCTCGCTTTGTCTCCGTCCTTGTATACTACAATGGCATCGGAGGAAGGCACAAGAGCCACGTCCAACGCTGAGGCTACTCCCTTAGGCTGAGACTTTAGTTCGTTCGCGGCTCCCGTGAAGATCTTGTTCTGGACAGAAATAGAACGCAGAGTATCATCCCAGCCAACGCTGAGCACGCCGGCCTCACTCTTGGAGTCGCGAACAAGGCCTGCTACGTAGTTGGAATGACTCTCGCCATCGACTTTGTCTGCAACACCTGTGTTTGTGTCCCATGCGAGTATCCGACCATCGTAGCTGCCAGTGAAGAATGTGGACTCCGATAAGGCCGCGGCCGTAATGTTCTTTTGATGGCCACGGACGACACGCGTAGGCTTCGGGTTACCGTCGACAAGATAGTTGAGGTTGCCTTCCAGATCGACACTAACGATAAGCCCGTCACTGCGGCCGTTGGGCCAGACCACGCCAACTTGCTGGTCGGGGACACTGGGAACGCCCTCCTCGCCCATCCTCCAAGTCTGGATGGCCTTTCCGGCTTCTGGATCCCATATACGAACAGTCTGGTCCGCACTCGCTGTTACGAACCGCTTCGAGTCTTTTGCCCAGGAAATGCCGAAGATGCTGCCGGTGTGTACACCTTCGCCAATCTGACCCTTGGCCTCTCCTGTCTTTCCGTCATATAACCAAATGCGCTTGTCCGCCCCTACACTGGCGAATACAGAGCCGTCGGGGGAGAATGCGGTCCCAAAAACAAAGCGGTTGTGCTGCCCTCTGAGGCTGGTGTTGAATTTGAACGGTGCGCCATGATAGAATACGAGACTTGTGTCATCGGAGCCGGTGGCGGCGCGGAGAGGCCGTTGCTGCCGGATAGAGACGGTGTTAATCTGCGACGAGTGTCCGGATATCTCTCCCACGCTGTTGCCGCTGTCGGCTGTGATGCAGTGTCCAAAACGTTCCCTGCCATCGCCAACCGCGATGATGCGTTGCGAATCTCCGTCCCAGGCCAGGTCGTTGATGCGTCCTGCAATGATGTGGTACTCGCCTGCTCCTCGTCAGCCTCACTCTTCAACGCCCCCAGAAGCTGCCACGAGCTGCCATGCAGCTTAGCCAGATCATACCCTTTGTAGCTCCCTCACCCGCACAGTCCCACACACGAACTGTACCCGACACGTCTCCACTAGCGATGTAGAAACCGGAAGGCGCAAAACGCGCGACGGTGGTTTGGGCGGTGTGTTGTGTGTACTGTTTACTGATGGCGGGGTCGTCGATGGATCGTAGGAAGACGGACTTGCCAGCCTATAGCGGGCCGTCAGAATGTGAGGCTGCTCCTCAGCATGCAGGCGTGGGCTTGCATACCGCATACACTATCCGCTCGCCCTTGGGGTCTGAGGACAGCGGCGTTGGCTGTCCTCGCGTGGTTGTGGGCGATGCGGCCCAGATGGCGTCTGGAGACGTCAGCTTGATGCGCTCTACGCGGGACCTCGGGAGCCTGCAGCCTTTACCAGGAATGAGCGACATTGGGTAGGTGCGTGTGGTGCTTGAGGTCGTAGGTTATAGTTGAGGAGTTTGCAATGTCAAGTCGAATGCCTTGCGTCAGAGCTCTTGTTGCAAGCAACCCCTCGTTGGTGGGGCTGGTCCCTGCAGGCAGCTCGAGCTCTGATGCTTGCCATCATTCACAGACAGTTGGGTTTAAAGTACGCATATTGTGAATGACTAGCAAGAGGAGTATTGCTCTTCTGTAGACTAGCGAAGGATACTGCAATTAGACGCATCGGATCTAGTAAGTTTTCAATGTTAGACAGTAGCAGCAATGGGATGCCCACTCATTGACGGGGGTCGTAGTTTCGTGCTCTTTCTCAATGTACGTAAGCGAAGAGATTTGAAGCTTGCTGTCTCTCTACTACCTAGGCTTGATGCGCCTTCCTGGGCTGTTGTGCAATGCACCTGTCCGGCCACGGCCATCTACCGATCATGTGACTGCGCAAGCGCCAAGGCTAGACGCGCTCCTCCGGCCCGCGTCGCGTCGTCCAGCTCCATCTAATTCGTGGTCTACACCACCACCCACGACAATACACCATGCAGCGCCTGAAGGACGAACGGGATTTCCACCACCCGTACGAGCCCTACGACATCCAGAAGCAGTTTATGAATGCTGTTTACGATTGTCTGGAAGATGGCAAAGTCGGCATATTCGAGTCGCCCACTGGAACCGGCAAATCGTTGAGCCTTATCTGCGGGTCGTTGACCTGGCTACGCGATTACAAAAGACGGACCCTCGAGGACGGCTTAGCTGCGGATACCGGAGATAGTGACGAACCTGCATGGATCTTGGAGCATGCTCGCAAGCAGAGAAAGCATGTAGCCCTTGCTCGAAAGCAGGATCTCGAAGATCGCATCGCCAAGATCAAAGCCAAGGAGAAGCAGACCAAAGATCGCTATGTAAACGAGAAACCACGATACAAGCGACAAAAGACAGCAGCTAACGATGCAAATGATGACGTGGACGAAGCCCAATTTGCTTTGAACGATTATGAGAGTGATAACGACGGCACTGGCCGTCACAAGCCGCAATCCGTAAGTGAGTCGGGACTGTCTACAGAAAATCAAGTACTTCTAGAGCAGCTGGGTTACTCAAGCAAACCCAAAGAAGAAGATGCCGATGAGGTGCCAGACGATACCAAGATCTTCTTCTGCTCTCGGACGCACTCTCAACTTACGCAGTTTTCGAGCGAGCTTAGTCGTGTCAAGATGCCCCCAGCTATAACTCAGGAAGTGGTCACTCAAGCGGACGACGAAGCTTCTCTGGCAGAAGATGTCAAATATCTCACCCTAGGTTCACGCAAAAACCTTTGCATCAATCCAAAGGTTAACACGCTCCGGCATTCGACCGCTATCAATGAGCGTTGCATGGAGTTGCAACAGCCTAACACTCCATCCGAGTCCAAGTGTCCGTTTATGCCACGCAAGGAGAATGAAGCTTTGGTGAACGAGTTCCGCGATCATGCGCTGGCAAAGGTCAGGGACATCGAAGACCTGGGTGTGCTGGGTAAGAAGCTCGGGATATGTTCGTACTATGCTTCGCGCCCAGCGACTAAGTATTGTGAGGTAAGATGCCATCCCTTCCATGGGAAGAATGTCACTAACACGCTTAGATCGTAGCGCTTCCATATCCCTTATTACTCCAGAAGTCCGCTCGTGAAGCGCTTGATCTGTCGCTCAAAGATCACATTGTCATCATTGATGAAGCGCACAACTTGATGGATGCGATAGCGGGAGTATACTCAGTCTCTGTAACTCTTCATCAGGCCCAGGAAGCTCGCACCCAGCTCACGATATATCTGCAGCATTTTCGCAACAAGCTCAAAGGCAAAAATAGAGTCTATGTTGCGCAGATACTTCGTTTGATTGACTCCGTCGTCGCATACCTTCAGGCCAAGGCATCCGATATAAAGATGTCGGATGGCATAGTTGATATTCGCGCCTTGCTGACCGGCAAGGGACTTGATCAGATCAATGTCTATAAGCTCAATGCATACCTACAGAAAAGCCGTCTAGCTCGGAAAGTTGATGGTTATACTACATATGCAGCACAGGCGCGAGATCTCAGCCAGGAAAACACTGAAGATCGGGGACCGAGACAGACTGTTCCCGTTTTGACTCAAGTTCAAGCCTTGCTCCTAGCTTTGATGAATCCTTCGGAAGAAGGCCGCTTTTTCTACTCGTCAGAAGAGGCATCCAGCGTGATGCTCAAATACATGCTCCTGGATCCTACTTTCCACTTCAAGGATGTGGTAGAAGATGCCAGGGCCGTTGTTCTCGCGGGAGGCACTATGTCTCCAGTATGTCCAATCTACACTATAAGCAGAACGTATACACTGGGCTAACGTTATCAGATGAGTGATTATGAAGACCACCTACTCTCATACCTGGACCGCTCAAATATCCTGACCCTTTCGTGTGGCCACGTCATACCCTCTTCGAGCTTACTCGCAGTTCCAGTTGTTCAGACTCTGCGGGGAAACGAGTTCGACTTTACGTTCGAGAAGCGTAACTCGGAACAGATGGCAAGAATTTCATCTGCCGTGACGGAGATAGGCTAACTATAGTAGATGATCGACCTTGCGCATACCATCTTAAGTCTTGTACAGCATGTACCCGATGGTGTGGTTGTTTTCTTCCCAAGCTATTCGTACCTAGACACGTGCACTGTCGCCTGGAAGAGGATACGATCCGCGTCACTGTCTGGATCCTCTTCGCTCTGGGATTCTATACTCGACATTAAACCCATCTTTCTCGAGCAACGTAGCCAGCCGTCATCGAACAACTCTGCAGCTGCAAAGGAAGACGCGAGAGATTCGGTCTTGGTTGCATACAGTAGCGCCATTGCTTCGGGTAAAGGCCGAGGAGCGGTCCTCTTTGCCGTGATTGGCGGCACCCTATCTGAGGGTATCAATTTCAGTGATGCCTTGGGCCGCGCGGTAGCAGTGATTGGGCTGCCTTTCCCGAACCCACACTCTGCAGAATGGAAAGCAAAATCGCAGTACATCTTCACCAAGGCAACAAGTCAAGGGCGAGACGGCAAAGCCGCTGCGCGCGACTTCTACGAGAATGTGTGCATGCGCGCCGTAAACCAGAGCGTAGGACGAGCGATCCGACATCGTGGAGACTACGCCGCCATTCTTCTGCTTGACAGACGGTACGCTGCGCCGCGCATTCAGGCTAAGTTGCCTCGCTGGATCCAGAATAGCCTGGCAGATGGGACGGGAATCCGAGAGGTGGAAAAACGCCTAGATAGATTCTTCGCGGAGAAGGATATATAGGTACGTGCATGCAAATTCAAGACTGCAAGCAGCAAGCCTGATAGTGTTAGGGGATGATGATCGTCGCGTAGAATAATAGGCTGCGGAAGTGGCGTGTGATCACCACGCCTGCTCGGATCGTTACAAGCATGACAACAATAATCCGAATCAACTAATGTGGAGATTGACTATGATATGCGTCGATACCTGCAGAGCTGCATCGAAGCGGATACTGTTGTTGGATCGATGTTTCGTACCACTTAGGAATGATCGTCGCCCACGCAAACGGATCTCCCGTTGCTGCATGTCTGTGCCACCATCTCAACTGACACTGTCACCATCCTAGCGAACATTCGGCAGGTAGTCAAGAGTGATTTACCAGAAGTGCGCCCATGTACTACTCAACGGCCAGTTCTTTTACCCCCAGATTGCCTCATCACTCGCGGCTGCAGGTGTCTCACTCACTTCTGCTAAGCCTTTTGCCTGTCGCCCGTGTATACGGAACGTTTGGGATTCGGTGTGTCATTTGGCATTATTAATCTGCAGGGCCTACCTCCGATAGTGAGCCTTATCTCGACAACGCAGGCGTACCGCCTGTGACAGGAAAGGTACTAGACTGTTGGCTGGTACCGCAGCGGGCAGATTCCTATCACGTTTCTGTCGATTTCGTGCCGCCGCACTGGTGCAGTGACGATGAAAACCGCAAATTTTAACGCCCATCGTGCCAGTTCAAAGACAGTTCTACACCAACTGCCCCAGCCCATGACAATCGTACTTGCGTCGCCCCTATCGCAGCGATCAGCGCTACCAGATCTCGAGAACCTGTTCGGAGATGCTACCTTTCCAGCTCAATCAACAACGCAGACCAACACCAGGTCTTCACAATGGAGCATGCCAACAGGAGCGAACAACATGCCTATAACACACGTACACCAGCCATCGGTCGCCGGTCCTCGACCAACGAACACACATTCAGATGACGAGAACCTAGGGTCTCTATATCAAGGTCTACCACGGGACGCCAAAATCGGGATCATCGTCGGTATCGTGGTCATCGTATCGCTTTCCCTACTTGGCTGTGGTATGTGCTTCCTCGACTGCAGAAGACGGCAACGAAAACGCAAAGAGCGCCGCGATAGTCGCGAGGCCGAATTGGTGATGCTGGAGATGGAGATGAGAAACGGGCACACCGAGCAGCAGAAGTGCGCTCGGAAAGGTCTTTGGGATCACTTAAAGCCAGCGAGTGTCGATGGAGGCGCAAACGCCACTGAAGTTACGCGCGAAGATGCTACGACACAATCAGATGCGCTGTACGGCAGGAACGATAGTGCGGTTGGATCTACAAGGAGCGACAGTGTAGCCTCGCGGTCGCCGGTCATTCCTCAAGACAGGGGCAGCATTGTATCATCAATTCCTAGTGTTACTTCTTCGGCGGGTGTGAGGCCTGCTCTGCCTCGAAGATACCTAGCTAGCGGGGCGCGAGGAAGATGATGTTAGAAGGGCTGTCGAGCTCATGTCTCGCAAACATATCGCATTAGCTTGGAGCATTCACAAATAATATGCCGCAGTACTTTGCAACGCTCCTCGGTTTATTCGCTATGTTCATTACGTACTCTGCACCTCAAAGACTTTGGAGTATGGCTATAATCGCAGAGTGATGGCTAGTGGATCCTCCAAGGATATTCATGTCCCAATGCGGCATAGCTCGAGACTCCTTCGGTCTTGCGAGGTGCGAGAACGCGCATCCACGGGTGTCATGTCTTCAACACCACAACATCAGATCAGCGCGCATTTTCTCATCGTCTAAGGGACTTCTAACGATATCCTGATCATATTCGGAATCTTTAGCTGTTCAGTCGAGCATCCCCTTGGGCTGAGTAACCTGGCCTGTTAACAACTGCACCGCTAAGCGCCGGCACGCGCCATTGCGACAACATATGATGAAAGAGCTTGGGCATATTTGGGCTACTTGAGGTAGCGATTGAAGCGTCTTGAACTGGACGATGCCGTCAGGATGGAGAAAAGAAGACCGCGGCGCGTACGCAACCGTCGCACAGATTGAGGAAGCGAGCACTGAGTTGGCGCCAGGGGAAGGGGATCGAAAATGGGTCGTCTCAGCTAGCAAATGGTCACATCAACGGGTCTGTTGAAGAATCTTCAGAACTAGACTCAAGCGACGACACACCAACCGCGGAAGATTTTGCAACCCTCCCCAAAGTGGCCGACAAACTTCCCTGGGGCGCTTTTCTTGTCGCTATAGTGGAGCTTTGCGAACGCTTCGCCTATTATGGTCTATCCGGGCCTTTCCAAAACTACATGGCAAACAAGTACAACGACCCAAATGGTCTTCCAGGAGCACTCGGTCTGAAGCAGTCCCGTGCAACTGCGTTATCAAACTTCTTCCAATTCTGGTGCTACATCACTCCAACCCTGGGTGCGATCGTAGCAGATCAGTATCTTGGCAAGTACTTGACGATCAAATATTTTTCCGTTCTGTACATGTTTGGCATAGTCGTGCTGTTCGTTACGAGTCTACCCTATTCGATCGAGCATGGTGGCGCATTCCCAGGACTAATTATGGCTATGATCATCATCGGGCTCGGCACTGGGGGTATCAAGTCCAATGTTTCACCGCTAATTGCAGAGCAAGTGCAGTCCACGAAACCCTTCATCAGACACCTACCAAGCGGCAAGCGGGTGATAGTGGATCCTGAAGTCACGGTGCAGCGTATCTACATGATCTTCTATATGTGTATCAATGTAGGATCCATATCCGCCATTGCAACTACAACGCTTGAATTACACGTTGGCTTCTGGGCCGCTTTTCTTCTTCCCTTACTCATGTTCGGCGTCGGCTTCTGGGTTCTCGTATCGGGCAGAGAGAAGTACGTGATCAAGCCACCACAAGGTGGCGTGATAGGGGATTGTCTAAAAGCACTTTGGATCGCCTCCCGACACCGCTTCGATCTTGACAGCGCAAAGCCATCGCTCCAAGGACCTGGTCAGAAGAGACATCGCATAACCTGGGATGACAAGTTCGTTGATGAGCTGAAGACGGCGCTGCTGGCTTGCAAAGTCTTTCTCTTCTTTCCCATCTACTGGCTCGCGTTCTCGCAAATGATGAATAATTTCGTTTCGCAAGGTATGAACATGACGTCTTCCCAAGCAAGATGCAGAAACTGACATAGCCCAGCGGGCCAAATGCAGCTCCATGGTCTCCCAAATGACATCCTCCCCAACATCGACCCCATAACCCTCATCATCCTCATCCCCATCGTCGACCGCATCATCTACCCCTTCCTCCGCACGCGTCTCCACCTCGCGTTCACGCCCATCACGCGCATTACATGGGGTTTCATCATCGCCTCGCTAAGCATGACCTACGCTGCCTTCGTGCAATCACGCATCTACGCCGCAGCACCGTGCTATTCCCAGCCCTCGGTCTGTGAAGCTGGGAAGATCGCCGAGGGCAAATACGAACCGAACCAAGTTCACGTCGCGTGGCAGGCGCCTGCGTACATCCTAGTCGCCCTGAGCGAGATCTTGGCTAGCATCACCGGCTTGGAGCTAGCGTACGCGAAGGCGCCTGAGAACATGAAGAGCTTCATCATGTCGCTTTTCCTGTTGACGTCTGCGGCGGGAAGCGCGTTGGGGATCTTTATTGCGCCGTTGGGAACGGATCCGCATTTGGTGTGGTTTTATGGGGGGCTTGCGGTTGCGGCTGGGACTACGGGTGGGGTCTTCCATTGGATGTTTAGGGGTGTAGATGAGGTTGGAGGTGTGAGAACAAAGGGTATGCACGTGCAGGGTGCAGTGGAGGAGGAGATCGAATTGTTAGAGCGGGTGAGTGGGGATTTCCGGGAGGCGGCTGAGGCGCGTGTCTAGCCGATGGGATAAAATATTCTAAAGCGTGATTCGCATGCGCGGAGCCACTCGAGGCTCCCCATAATTACGCGCATGTAAAGCTCCAGAACGATGCTCATGTTCTTTAAGCTTGCTCTAAACAGTCGTATCAGCCAGGCCCAGGGCAAACTACTGGGCGGAACAAGCTCTGTGAAAGCGCAAGCTTTTTTCCCGTTCTCAAAACTCGACATCGACTCGTGGGAAGAACCTGGTAACACAGGCTGGAATTGGGGCTTCTTGTTCCCACACCTGAAAAGACCCTTCACCAGGAGCCTGCCCGATGAGCAGACTGTCGAGCACCTAAGCGTCGATTGGGCGGATAAACTCACTGAAGGGTACGATGGGCCGGTGGATGCATCATCCGCAAACGGGAAAGAGGTTTCTGCGGGAAAGCTTGAGTGAACACATTTGAGCGTCTTCGATCTCCGTTATCTGGGGATCTCTTCGGAGGATAGACTACGGAATCGTACAATGGCGCATCCACAATCAGTACGACCCTTAATACAGAGTCAACGATAAGCAGCATGTAATACGTCCATCGCAAAGAGATGATAACATAGAGATATTTCTCAACACAGTGGCGGAGAAAGTCATTGTCAAGCCAACGCATGCCAAGCCCAAAGTAAAAGGAGTCAGCGTAGTCGCAACGGTACAAGTTCCACGTTCTGCGCAAGGGATGAAGCCGTTGTATCTTCTTGTTTTTTATTCATAACGGAAATCTTAAAACTTGGTCGCCTTGGCGAACTCCTGGTAAAGCTCAGAATCGAAATATCATAGCAAACCCGAATGTATGATGCAACTTTCATCATTATATGCTATCCCCAATCTTCTTCGAAGCCCAAGACAGCGTTCCAACAGGCGATGATTCACTTGGGGCGATCCAACGGCGCTCCAGTCTGCAATGAAGCTATACCAGCAGCCCCGAGCGGGACCGTCTGCTACCCGGGGCTTCACGTCCTTCGGGTACTTGCCAATTTATGGACATCTCAATAAGGCAACAGTTGGAGATAATCATATATTGGTACGACGCGTCGCAGCGACATCCGGAGCAGCATCAAGAAAAGGACAGAAGGCATTGGCCCGCGCTTCCTGTTTACGGCTCAGGCCTGGCCAACTGGTAAAATACGGTCGTTTCTTTTTACTATGTATATAGAGCCACACAGCTGGGCGTTCACATCTATCTTGTCTTTGCGTTATCCCAACCACTGTCTAACGGCACATCTCACAACAAACCCGCGGACGAAAACGGACCGCCTACAATCGACTATCAGTACCTTCAGCACCACTTGGATCTAGATTTACACGCACGCCACGTGCGACTTGGAGATTTCCGCAGCCACCGAGCCATTCGCCTCACTGCTGAAACCGGAAGGCTCGCGAAATGATTCAAAAGCTTTTCTGGGAGGAGATCTTGGAAAGGCTAAGAAGTATGTGGCGAAAATGTTGACCACATTGGCATTCTTGCAGTAGCAGTGATACGGCACCATGGGAGAAAGGAGGTGTCGCTGATGAGAATCTCTGGATTCATAGGATTTTAGATGCGAGCGTGTTTCCTTTCATTCGGCAAAGCAACCTTTAGCGGTCAGTGTATGCAGTCACCGAGAGGCGAGTGATACTCTCAAGCAAGAAAATAGGTGATAACAAGGTGTTGGTATTCTAGAACAGTCCAAGACCGAGTTCTCCCGCCTGGTGGTGTTTGTTCTACGCCAAGTCGGGAGCACGCCTGCCAAGTGCACCTGCCAAGTACACATTCCGAGGTAGAGTACGAAATTGCCTACGATCTGCAGCTCCCTCTAAATCCACCGATCCTTTCCGTTGCCTCACCACCCCATGACAAGACCCAGTCACGCCGAGAACTGAGCAACCAGGAGCATTGTATCTCGAGGTGCATAGGCTAACCAACAAAGACCCTACCAGTATCCTCACTGTGGGGCTTGCGCCGGCATTCATATCAATAGGCGTTACTTTTCTGGATATTCAAGGAGGCGAATCGATCTAGACGGCCCAAGAAAGGACGACAACACACTTCTCACGCCAGAACCACACGAACACCGAGACATGCCTACCTGCGGATCAGGGAGGCGAGAAGAGGAGTATAACCTGTCATTACATGTTGGTGCACTGTTCATCATTCTCGGTGTCTCAGCAGGCGCTTGTGCATTGCCGGTAACAGCTTTGAGAGTACCACGATTGCGCATACCACTTAAGGTCCATTTCAGCTTCAGGCATTTTGGCACCGGAGTCCTTATTGCCACAGCATTCGTACATCTGCTTCCCACTGCTTTCGTATCTCTGACCGATCCATGCCTCCCACCGTTCTTCAACGAGGACTACCCTGCTCTAGCTGGTGCAATCGCGCTCCTGGCAGTGTTCATGATCACTATCGCAGAGATGGTTTTTAGCCCTGGCCGTTCCTTATGTTCTGGTCCGACAACAACCAACCCACAGGAACTGGACGCTTTGTCACATACCAGCAGGCCAGATTGTACAAGGCCCCATTCGATAATATCAGACGAAATTACCCCAGCATTGAGCATCCCTCAATTTGGCCAAACCCGCACGGGAAGATCTCACAGTGCCATGAAGACCATTGAGGCGCCTGGCGCTCCGGACAGTGCTAGGCGCCAATCCACTGAGAGTCCCCTGACTACCTCCGAAGACAAGGAACTAGGGCAGCAGAGAAAGAAGCTTCTCATGCAATGTATGCTGCTGGAATGTGGCATTTTGTTCCATAGTATATTCATCGGCTTGGCGTTAGCTGTGGCAGTTGGAGGCGAGCAGATCATTCTGCTTATAGCCATTGCCTTTCATCAAACCTTCGAGGGTCTAGCACTTGGATCACGAATCGCTGCAGTAGGCTGGAAACCCAACGCTATTCAGCCTTGGCTTATGGCTGTAGCTTATGGATGCACGACACCTCTTGGTCAAGCGATTGGCATAGCGACGCGGGATCTCTATGATCCTGGCTCTGCTACGGGTCTGCTTATTGTTGGTACCTTCAATGCTTTCTCCGCGGGTCTCCTCGCATATACCAGCTTGGTCGATCTTCTGTCTGAGGATTTCTTGAGTGATCATAGTTGGAAGACCTTGCGAGGCAATAAGAGAATCGTGGCTATGTCTTTGGTAATCTTTGGAGCGTTTTGTATGAGTCTCATTGGAGCGTGGGCATAGAGGTGGCATCCTGGGATCCTTACTGGCCTCATCTTAATTGGTCTAGGATAATATAGAAGATGATCAAGAAGAGGTCTGAGCTCTGGCATCAAATGAATTGACCCGGTGTCTCTGCAAGCTGCTGGATCATTGGGAACCAATCACCTCAACTCGGTCGCCCCCAAAGATATGGCCTGGAACTTATCCAGCAATCAATGAAGGCGTGGCATAGAAGACCAATATGTTGTGCCACGTTCCACGGTACTGTGCGACCGTTATGTTTCGGTCACCGATACGTGATGTAGAGTTGGGCGAGTTTGGCAACCTCCCCTTCGGCTGTTCGCTGGAGCCTCACGTCACTCACTTATATGTAGTCGGGCCCAGAGCTTATCTGAGGTTAGGTCCATAGGAGCGCTGTGTCCAAGCGCCCGGAAGGTTTGCTTGCACCTACAACATTTTGCGGCATCATAGAATGGTTCAAATGCACTCGCTAGATCTTCGTCACATGCCCGCGACCAGATAGCATCGCTAGTTTCGTTCTATGCCTGAAAGCTAGTGTTGTCGATTCCGTGCTTGATATGGCACTAAATTTTCGATGGACCTTTCATGTCCGAACGAACTCCCCAATCCGTCGTTGGAAGGGTCTTCAAGAAACTGCTCCTCTGTTCCCATTTCTTCATGTATTCGACCAAATTTGGTCGTTGCTTAGTCCAATCGATGCCCAGATAGCCCATCTGCCCCGTCATCGCAGTAGCTACAGCAACCGCGACCTCATCATGTGTTGCAGGTCCATTGCTCGGATGAGGTAATATACCTTCCTCAGCTACGACCTCAAACCTATCTAGTGCTCGTACAATCTTCTGCTTCTGGCCTGCCACCCACTCGTTGAAATATAGGTTGCGTTCTTTTCGAATGCGCACTTCATATGTGATGAGCACAGCTGCGTCCATGATTCCATTCGCCGCTGCATTTAGCGCACGCAGCTGCCAATATCGTGCATCCCGGTTTGGTTTCACGAACGCCAGCTCATTGAGATATTCGCAGATGATGCGAGAATCATATATGCCGTCCGGAACATCTTCTGATATCAAGCATGGAATTTTCGCCATTGGGTTATATGCTGCGACATCTGAGTTGTTGTCACTCCATCCGGCAATAGGTACAGGACATACAACGGCTTTTTGTAGGGTGATGTGTTTTGCGAGCCCAAGCTCGTGTGCCAGAACGAATACCGTTCGTGAAAAAGGGCTGAAGGGGTGGTAAATGAGTCGAATCTTGGGGATCTTGCTTCCCGTGCTCTTGGGCTTGGGACTTCGGTGGACGACGGCTCCAGTCCTGACAATGCTGAAATTCCAACGCGGAAAATGTACATAGAGGCCCAATTTGTTCCGTATCACAGCCTCGGTGGTCGTAAGTCCAACCAGGATACCGTTGCTCTTGCCCATCTCTCCGTAGTCCGACGGATAAATTTCCACCTCCTCACCACGCTGTAGCTTCAGCAAATTATTATCGTCAAACGATGCATTCTCGCTTGCAGTTGCCGCGTTCAACAAGCGGTCGCGCATACCTGACCCATCCAGGCTTGTCGGAGTATCTGTGCTTTGTTTCTTTTTCCACACCTGCGCCATGAACCTTCGCACCCATGCATACACCCTCGGATAAGTCTCCTCCCCAAAATGCTGATCTGGCAGACTTCCTCGCATTCCCTTGTCCACAATCAACCACTCGAAAGGCCAGACTGCATCGATATCTGCCAAAGTAGGCTCTCTCGTACCCAGAACCCACTCCCTACCATCGGCAAGAAACGTCGTCTCCAGCAACTCGAACGCCTGTTGCAGATTCTGCAAGCCGTCTGGTCTTCCTGCCTGCATTGCCTCAGCAGTCAATCTCCGTCCACCCATCAGTCTCTGGCGATCATCTAAGAACACTTTGTTCTGTAACAATCCGTTGTCAACCCAGTACGGCATAAGTTTGACTGTGTTAGCAAAGATACCTCCATCAATCGTCCAATTTTCAAAGAGTTTACGCATCCCCGCTTTATCTGGCGTGGATGGTATGAGACTGTCATGGGGGTAGAGCGACTCGAGCTTGGAAATGATAAGCCGAGAGTCGCAGTATATATCTTTCCCTATGGCCATAATGGGGATTTTGCGATAGCCGACGTCGATGGATGCGAGATCCGGACGAGGCATGACGGGCGGTTGAGTCTGATGGGATATAAGCGATCGAGCAAGAACTCTGTCTATAGCGAACTTACACATTCATCGTAATGGATTCCACGTAGCCAAAGATACCACAGTACGCGCTGCGAAAAGATGGATTGTGGGTAGTGGAACAAGATGGGCTTCTCGGTGGGCGCCATGTTTTATGCGTCTTCGTGCAAACAGACTCGGTGCAACACTCACTAAGAGTGTCTCCCTCAATCAGTGTTCGCAGCTTGTTCTCATCTGCAGCAGTCCTCGCGCTCTGGTCCCGACTGCAGCTTGCGGCTATTCCCCTCTCGGCTACCATGACGTTGGGCCGAGGCTCGACATCATTGACTCGTGTTTTTCAAGGTGCATCTTCCCACAGACAGCATCAATGGCAATAAACACCAGATTCGATTCCATTGTTAGCAAAAATTCAATCTCACCATTGCAAGCGTACAGTAGCCGGAATCGTTTAGACTATCATTATAGAAGCCACAAGCGGGGAGCGACAGCAAAAAGTACATATGTGCTCTTGGCCCCTACAATTGCGACAACGTGGATAAAGGTAAGACTTCTGAGGTAATTTCGATCCTGAAAGGACCAGCGTTCCTTGTGAGAGAACGGCTGATATTCTGGTCTTCAAGTTGAAGACAACTACTACGTTCTTGATGCAATGCCGTTTCAAGAGTATGAGTGCATTGTGTTACCCCAGCAACGGCCACATGTATACAAAAACTTGAGTGAGCACTGCACGCTGCATATCGAGTATCCAATCTTCCCGACTTCACGCCAGACCAGCGGATATATGCTGTGAAGTAGGCTAGTGGCGAGCCGTCATTGAAGCGAAGTAACTTGCTGATATAGCCGTCCAATACTGGGCTTTGACGAAGTCGTGGGATACCTCCAGCCACGTGCTCCACGTAAGCATCGATGCCAGCACTTTCGGCGTTTCTTATACAGCGCAAATGGTCAACTACTAGAGAGTGCATTACGAACCCTGATGTTTTCTGGGCATCCGCTTCCAGGCCGCTTCAAAAGTTACCTTAGATTATCTCCAGGTGTTGATTCTCTTGATGATGGAATGAAGCGTGCTTGTAGATCAGGTTGTGCTTTGAACTCGGTATCAAAGGGCCACATTGGCCTTTCAATGCGATGATGTCCCAGCCTTCCAAGGTCTTGATCCACGCCTCCAGGCGTCAACGCGAGCATCCAGTCCTTCGCCATGTCATACAACTCTGGCTCGAGATACCCAATCTTGATGATAACAACGTCTGCTGCTCGTGGCGCAAGATCAAGCTCGGTGAAATCGTGTTCTTTATGGTAAGGTTTGCGCATTTTGGTCAAGATGACAAATACACTGCCTACCTGCAACACCACCTCGATGTGTGCGTGCGGATCTCCGTGCTTGATTGAATGCACGCGTCCTCTCATCGTAATGGGTCCGGCGTGAAGGTCGTCAATTTCAGCTCCGGCTGTGACTGTGATTGTAGCTCCGATACCAGCTTTCTCGGCGATGGCCACCGCTTCTGCGCCAGGTATGCTGGCATAAATCACTTTTGGTCCGGTAGCTTCACAAAATTCAGGCCGACGTAGAAGTTGAGTAGCACCCCATGTAACGTCGCCAGAGCCACCGGCGGTGGGATTGTCGCCAGAATCTGAGATAAAATACGGTCGTGCGTTCGTCGCCAGAGCAGTGTCTAGACATTCCGCGAAGGATCCCGTAGGAGCGACGAATCGAAACGCTCCGTGAGCATCCCAGAAAGTTTTCGCAAGTTCCTGCGCCCCCTTTGCGACTGCAGGTTTGTTCCAACCAGTGACTACCACCACTGCGCGATTTCGTGGCTCATCGGCCCAGGCGTAACCGACCCAAATGGCAGCATCGAGGATCAGGTCGCGCTTCTCCACCTCTGGAACTGCATCATAGATGTGCCGAGCGGGTTCATCGCGGGTGGATGTCTGCTCACCAGGCAGGAGAATTGGAATTGGTATCCAGGCTTTGAGCGGAAGAGAGCCTCCGGCATTGTGAACCTCAAGTGCTCGAAGAAGATTGCGACAGGCCCGCTCTTTCGTCTCCGACACATCTACGTGGGGTGCAGTACGATAGCATGTGAGAAGGTCTGCTTGATGAGCAAGTTCACGCGACACATTGCCATGAAGATCCATGGAGGCAGAGACGATGGCTGTGGGCCCGATGACAGCTCGTATGCGCCGGAGTAACTCAGATTCGACATCTTCAAGGCCTTCAACGTACATGGCACCGTGTATGTCGAACCACAGCCCATCTAAGGGACGCTGTAAAGACTGGCAGATTTCCGACAAGCGTTGTATGATCTCGGCTGCTAGCTCTTCAAATGAAGCCCTTTCCACGATGCCTCCAGGCAGCGCATGTCCAATCAGAGCCCCTTTCCACTCTGCTTCGTCTCCCAACTTTGTTTTCGGATGTAGGAATTTGTAATGTTCGATGATCTCTCGCCCGCGTTTTGGGTGGAACGCTGCAGCACGAGTGCGTGACGGGGTGAAGGTAGAGTTCTCACAACTCAGCCCGGCAATGGCCACGGCGGGCAAGCGTTGCATCATGCTCCGTTGTTGAGTGAAGATGGACGTCCAGCCATGGGGATTGACGTCTGGTTCATGCTCACGTGCGCGGCGCCGACTTGCAGTATCGATGTGAAAGATAGCGGGGTAATTGCCGTTGGGACCATGCCTATAGGATGACCTGACGTGGTGCCCGATCACCGTTATCAACACAATTTGGGCAGGTGCTGCCTGTCGGATAACGCTACTAAGAGAACCCCTCCTTCTGCATCGCACCTGTCCAAAATGGCCACTCGTCGGTCGCTTCGTATAACAAGCCTTGCCCAGGACGACGGCTTTGCTTGTTTACGCCACCTGTTTCTATTCACTTCCCGCTGCGTGTTTCTGAACTTGGAGGACAATGCTTCACAAGTCGCCAACCGGAACGTGGTTGCCCGCCTGGGTGCCAAACTCGACCACGACGCTGGCAGTGCTATTGATGCTCTGTTCAGTCGTACAGTCAACAGTGAGCTTCTAACACCTCAAATTCGCTGAAGAAGACATGTGCTGAAGCGTTGCCGTAATAGACTGGTGGATACGATGGCTCGATGCTCAACGGTCTAAATATTCTGCCCTCATACACCGACTATTTCAATTTGAACCCCGCAACTACCGGCCTCAACACGGGATCTGTCTTTATCGGCGGCTTCTTCGGGCCTATGGTCTCAGGCATCATGTCTGACCGCTTGGGGAGACGGCCCACCATCTTCTGGGGCTGCCTGCTGACTATCGTGGGCATCATTATCCAGACTGCTGCGCAAAACATAGCCATGTTCGTTGTCGCTCGTATCATTCTTGGATTTGGTTCGATCGTCGCGGGTATCGCTTCCGGAGTCTACCTATCAGAAACGTATCCAAGTCGTTGGCGCGCTTGGGGCGTAGGTCTGCTGAACGACTTCTATTAGTACGCTGCTTGCCCCATGGCATTCGTGAAGCTGATCAAGCGCAGCGTGGGTGCACTTATAGCCGCCGGAATCACACTGGGCACCGGCCAATGGCAGTCGACTTGGGCTTGGAGAGCGCCTTCGTTGTTCCAGGCTATCTTTTCTGTGTTGTGTATAATCATACTTCCTTTCATGTAAGAAGCCAACCAAATTCATTTGGTGGTCAGAAGGTTGACCGCGGTTACGAACCAGACCAGAGTCACCGCGGTGGCTCGTTCACGAAGGTTTCTACGAGGAAGCACGAACAGTCGTTGCGCAGACCAACGCCGACGGCGATCCATCTAGCCCCATTGTACTCACAGTGTACAAGGAGATTCTCGACACGTTGGAATGGGAAAAGAAGGAGGGACGAACCATGAGCCCGCAAGAAATCTTTAAGACACCGGTCGCTCGAAAACGTCTGCTGATAGGCGCATCCGCTGGACCATTCTCATGCGTTGCTGGAAACATCATTGCTTCTTACTATCTCGGATCTGAGCTGAATACTGCTGGTATCACAAACTCGAACGATCAGTTGAAAGCAGTGAGTTCAATGTCCTTTCAATCGGTGGGATATGCTGAAACAGGTAGAACGTTGTACTGAACGTATGGTGCCTGGGCTGTTCACTGGTCGGGTAAGCCTCCCAAGTACAGAGTAAATGTATTCTTCCAGAAAGGCGAAAAAAAGCCCTGTGTAGCTAAGACCCAAGAAAGGAGTCTTTTGCTCACTTGCTGAAACACGAGCGGAAGAACCGTCCCCTCTTCTTAGGGACATACGCTGACTTTGTACCTTCGGGTTTGCAGAACGCAACTTGCAGCCAAATGGGGCCGGAAATCCACCGCTCTGCTTTCACAGTCGCTGCTCGTAATCTGCCTTTTTGTGATTGGGGGTCTTTCGAAGACCTACGCAGATCACCCAGAGGGCGCATCCAAGAGCCTCATCTATGGCGATGTCGCGGTGATGTTTCTCTTCCAGGGCTTTTACTCGATTGCGTGGACGCCACTCTTATATCTTTATCCGCCAGAAGTCATGAACTATTCTATCCGCGCCAATGGTGTCGCCTTCTCACAATTCGCATTAAATGCATTTGCGTAAGTGGGCTCTGCGATAGAGCATATATACCCGCTAATCCTTGCGAAGTTGCGTACTGGTCTTCGTCATGCCGATTGGCCTCGAAAACATTGGATGGAAGATGTACATGATCAATGGCTCTTGGGATATTGCCATCATTGTTCTTATCGTGAGTATTACAACCACCCTGCAGCACTGTGTGCTGAGTGTAGACAGGCTGTGTATTGGGTTGAAACCAAGGGTAAAACCCTTGAAGAAATTGATGCAATCTTTGAAGGCGAGAAACATTCCGCAGTTCCAGATGTAGAGGCTGTACGAAAGGGCGAGGCGACTGTTAATACAAAGGAGCTTGAGCAAGATTTAAACATGGAGAGTATGATCAAAGTGGAAAAGAGCAATTAAATCCATGTATTGGGCGCTGCTCGATAGAACTAGATACTGCAGTCACTATTATGTATTGACAAATGTCTCCGTACAGAGTATTACTCGCCATCTCTGTACACTTGACTAAAAGATGATGTACCCCTTCCTTCATCTTAGACACGCTCGCTGGCTTGTTGCTCGATACGTGACATGCAGCATCGGCGCCGGAAAAGGGCGTCGGCAGTGGAATCCTTCCAAGCCGGCCACCCAAGTACCAATCTACCGAGCACGATTGTCGAGATGAGTATGAGAAAAGTGAACAGAGCCACAGCAGAAGGCAATATTATCCAACCCGTATGCGCATCGATGCACGGATCCGCTGATATGACTTTGCCTGTTACTTTTCTCTGACCCCGCCTATGTCCATGTGCCATTCGTCGGTGACCATGCCTGAGAGGTGAATCGACGACGTCATGGAATCCGCCATCTTGATAATCACGCGACCGATATCCACGCCGTGAAGCTGGTGATGCCTCCACCATAGAGAACGTCCAGAATATTGTTGTCAAGCGCAGCATCCCCGTAATGCCTTCCGGCCACTGTTCCGTTCCCGAAGCCCCAGAAGAAATTACCCAGAGCCATAATACCCCGAGCACGCCTTACGTGTGTTCAAAGCGGCGGACTGCCTCGAAGCTACGATGTTTGCCTTTCGCAAGAGGAAGTTTGATTATCATGGACATGCTCAGTTAGGGGGGCCGTTGCAGCTTCTGTAAGATATGACTAGTGAGAACGAGTCAGATGAAGTTGAGAAATTGAAGGCGAGTGTCTTTCGGTCACGGATTACGTTTTCGACGAAAGAATATCATGCCTTGCTAAAGCGCACTTTCATATTTAAATTTACTCCTCATTCATCGTGACACACTTTTTCCGCTCCATGACTACCGTGGTCTAACTCACGCAGTATTGTATACAATTCCTCCATGCAGTGCGTTCCCTCTTGCCTCGCTTTGTCTTCGTTATTCAGTCACCAGCTTTCACGAGAAATCAATCTTCCACCCCCTTCCGATACCCACCTTAGGATCGCGCACAATAGCCCAGTCCGCCGACTTCCCGCTACCGGAGTGGAATTCCATGGCGATCGTCTTCTTGCGTGCACTTTCCTTCGCGCCCTCCTCCATAACAATAGCCTCCGTCTTGCCCTTCCAGGTCTTCGGCGCGCCAACAATGATGACCTTCTCAACTCTGACCTTATTCATGCTCTTCAGGTACGCTTCTAACTTGGCGGTGGCCTTCGCGCCAACCGGAACGGCGTTGGTCGAGGTCAAAACATTGCGTTTGCCGTCAAATGCGAAGCGCCGGTGGATGTAAGCGCCGGTCTCGTAGTCGAACGTCTCACCATCGTCAATGTAGAGTTCTCCCTTCGCAGCACCGTCCTTGTCGAGCACGACGACGAGGGTAAAGGGGTCGAACTTCATAAGGCCGCTTGAGCGACGAGGGCGGTCGCGGCGTGGGATGATGTTTCCGCCCTGCATCAGCAGCGGTATCTTTTCGAGCGGCGCAGGGACGGTATGCGTGCCGGAGCCTTGATAGAGCGTGTAGTCGAAGAAATCGTAGTACGGCTGATCGTCTGCAAGGTACACGTCTACGCTTGTCGCACCTTCTTTAGTGACTGGCTTCGCAAGCAAGCCGGTAGAGCCGATATACAACTGGTCATCGATAGCGAAACCTCGCTCATCCTCCGGATGAACGTAGAAGTTGGGGCGGACAATGGGAGCGCCCGTAGTGTGCGCCTCGCGGAAAGCTGTGTACCAAGCGGGCAAGAGCTGGTATCGTAGCCTGAGCGCCTGGGTGATAATTTCGGTGTAAGGAGCGCCAGGGACGTACGGCTCGCGACGACGCGTGTCGATGTGGGCATGGCCGCGGAAAAAGGGGTAGTATATTCCAGCTTGATACCATCGCGTCAACAGCTCTTTGCTTGGGTTGCCGAAGAAACCGCCGACATCAGCACCTGCGAACGGGAAACCTGAGATACCTTGATTCAGGATCATGGGAAGAGAAGCTTCCAGATGAGACCACTCCGCAAGGTTGTCGCCAGTCCACATAGCGGCGGAGCGCTGGCTGCCGGAGTAGAAAGAGCGGGTTAGTACGAACGGACGGCGAAGTTCTCCCTTCTTACGCTCGGAGATGGCTTGATAGGTTGCGTTGTGGAAAGTCATGCCGTTGACGTTGTGCACGTCGCGGTGTTCCCAGCCACCAAAGTGGATGTTGTCCTTGGGCATGGTCGTCTCCGGTCCGTTGAAGACAGAGGGTTCATTCATGTCGTTCCAGATGAACGTGTTGGGTAGAGTTCCTTTGAAGCTGTCATACTTGAAGAGACCCTTCCACCAGGAAATAGCAGCGGGGTTGAAGCAGTCAATCCACATGGAGCTGCCGGGCCAGCACCAGCCTTCGTATTGGTTCCCATCTTTGTTCTTGACAGCGAGGTCCTTCTTCTTCAGCTCGTCAATGACTGGGTAGTCGTTCGTATTCTTGATGTGGGGATCGATGATGACAACGAGCTTCCTCTGGCTTTTGTCCAGCTGCTTGCCCATTGTGTCAGGGTTGACGAAGGTCAGAGGATCCCAGGTGAAATACTTCTTCTCCTGCGTGTATTCAATATCGAGCCAGATGACATCGTATGGGATCTTGTGCTTGTCAAATTTGCGATCGACATCCTTGACATCTTCGTCGGTGACGTAATTCCATCGGCACTGGTGGTAGGCAATAGCGAAGGATTGAGGCATAGCGGTATAACCAGTCAGTTCGCCGTACTGACGAGTAAGATCCTGAGGAGTCGGGCCAAGGAACACGAACACATCCAGGAGGCCGCTCTCGGAGATCCAGTGGGTTTGGGTGTCGGTATGACCTTTTGTGCCCAACGAGAGTGGGTTCGCGGTCGACTTGGCCTTGACGACATCAACCCACGTCTCAGCAGCGTTCAGCCAAAAGACACCGACGGTCGAGCCCTTGCGGTGGGCTTGCATGAAGGGAATGGCCCCGTAGAGCGTCATGGGGCTGTCCATCTCGTACTCGAAGACGTCGGCGTTGTATAGTCGGTAGGGCTCGGAATATGCTCCATCGCCGCCCCTGGTGTCTTATCAGTATGCGCACATGTAGCAGGCGCTAGCCTTCTTACCTCGTAGTCTTTAATGATAGCCTGGTGGCATGCTCGGGGATTCCGAATACATGCTCGTAGCCCGGGAAGGTGATATCCAAAGCAACCGCTTCCGGACCCCTGGGCTTCGAATCTGTATTACCACCGAAGGTCTCATCCCACCACGTGCTTTCATCTTCGCCAGCGGCCTCTTCTTTCTTCTCCTCTTCCTTCTTCTCTTCCTCGCCGTCCTTCTTTTCCTCGGCGGGCTTCTCGATCTTTGAACGCCAGTGCTCCAGGTTCAGCAGGCCACGCTCGTTGAACTTGACCTGGGTCTCTCCATCCCGCTGGAACTCGATGCCAAACGGCGCATGTCGGATGATAGCCTGGTGCTTGCTCCCGTCACCGTAGAACACCTTGGTATACCCCTGCTCGGCTTTCTCGCTGAGTGCCGCGCCGTCAGCGACCTTCAGGCCGCCGACCAGTGTCCATTTCCCAGCCTCATTATATCGCTCCTTCCGCGCCTTGCTGTCATGGCGGAGAGTGATGTCACCCTTCTGCCTCTTCGTCTCGTCTAGGGTGACGCGCGCAACTCCAGAATCGAGGAACGTAACCGTCAGTGGTAGCTCGACATTTTGTACGCCGTCTTGCAGCGTCTTGACGACCGTGGCATGTAGCTCCCCGTCTTTGAAGGCAATGGTGGTGGGGTCGACGGTATACGGGGAACTCCACGAACTCGTGGCGGCGGCGGTGTCGGCGAATTGGCGGTTGCGTCTACAAAAGCCGGATTGGTCACATGTCTTAAAGTTCTCATGCTTCACCATGACTGTGGATGCTGTCAGAGGCCATGGGGCCGGTCGATTGTGTTGCAACGAAGCTCAACAGCTGTATTACACCTGGACGTGGCCAAACATACCTGCGGGAACAAAAAGGCAGCACAGCGCCGTCCATAGCAAGAAGACGGCCGTCCACCGGGGAGCAGGATCTCGTCTTGATCGCGCCATGATTGTAGTCCTCCAGCCGCTCGCACAGTAATCACACGCAGCTGTCTATCGCCAAAGCAACGCAAGTCGTCGAAACGCCAGGTGTAGCATCCAAGCTTCTTGCTTTAGGTAAGCGCCCACACTATTCTCCCTTGGGAACAGGGTCCATGGTTCCCACAACGTTGACCGCCTCGGGCCATACCATCTGTACATTGCAAAGACAAATTGGGCCGTGGCCATCAAGGGCAGAATGCGAATATCCAGTCAATTGCGCTGTGTGAACGGTATCCCGGTGTTACTCGCAGTCCTCTTTGCACAGTTATGCATGGGTTGTGCAAGCCAATGCGCGGTGAGCTGGTGCCCCGCCAATAATAACCCCACCATGGTAGCGCCCAATATTTTGCCTGTCCCTCACCACGCCCACCGCTTTTCTTCTCAGTCAACACACAACGACCACAACATCAACATGTCTAACGAGCAAACGTACGAGCAGCAATTGGTCCTTTGCAACCACGTAACGTTGCTGACATGAGTACAGCTTCATCGCCATCAAGCCGGACGGCGTCCAGGTACGTTCCCTCCTCATTACCCCTCGCTCTGTCCAAGCCGTCTTCTTCGCTCCGTTTCCAAGTACAAGAGACTAACATCATCGACAGCGCGGCCTCATTGGCCCCATCATCTCTCGCTTCGAGAGCCGTGGCTTCAAGCTCGCCGCCATCAAGCTCGTCACTCCCACCAAGGAGCACCTCGAGAAGCACTACGCCGACCTCTCCGAAAAGCCCTTCTTCCCGGGACTGATCGCTTACATGGGCAGCGGCCCCGTTGCCGCCATGGTCTGGGAGGGCCGCGATGCCGTCAAGACCGGCCGCAAGATCCTCGGTGCCACCAACCCGCTTGCCTCCGAGCCTGGCACCATCCGTGGTGACTACGCCATCGTACGTACTACCATCCTACCGATTCGAGGTCGAGGGCTGCCATTGCTTCAGCCTGGAGGGTATTGTACCATGTGCACAAACATTGGAAACTAACGTGAGGGTAACAGGATGTCGGCCGCAACGTCTGCCACGGCTCTGACTCCGTCGAGAACGCCAAGAAGGAGATCGCTCTCTGGTTCAAGGAGGGTGAGGTCCAGACCTGGAAGCAGAGCCAGCACGACTGGATCTACGAGAAATAGACTCTCCACCACCCGGGCTCAGTTCGATCACGCTGATGCATTTGTCCTCGCGATAAGCACCTGAACCTGCATCTGGATGGATGTCGATAGTAGGGTGCGTAAGGTAGACAAGCGGTGGCGTGTATGAATGGCTGTTTGAAGGATGGCAGAATGCTCTCGCTAGACGTGCACGAAAAAATGAGAAATGATTTTCATGACATATTACTTCGCAACATGCCGTGTGCTGGCTAGGATGTGCAATGCGCCTTCGCCGTTACGGCGGGCCCACGTGGAGCTTAGGCAGACGCTTCGACAGAACCCCTGGCTTTGCAACACCCGAACTCCGCCACATCGTTCGTGGGGGCCAGCCACTCGTTGCTTATTGCGCCCGTAAGCTCTTGGCACTGTACGCTTCCTATCCTTCATCTTGACCTTGACCCCGCGCCAGCTGCTTCCTGGTGTTTCCAAGTGCCAGATGCCGCTTGTGTAGTTCATTAAACATGGCAGTACTCGATGCAATCCAAATATTCCTCGTGCCTGACCGCACGCACAAAGACCATGACGATTTCGCGGGCAAGACTCTCAAAGTGACGCTCGAATATATCTCGCAGTCGAAAGGCGTTGAAGCGTGCTACGTCTCGAAACAAGCAGTGGGTCAGGAAATATGGATCTTTCTAGGTGAGAACAGCAACACAATCTCTTCCAAGACGATGCTCATCTGGATTTAGTCCACAAAGATATCCAAACCCACGAACACTTCCTCGAATCTACCATAGGCGTAGGCATAATGCTTCCCTTTCTCCAGAGCCCTCCTCGCCTTTACAGCTTTTCTGAAGATCCATTCGACTTTCTCAGTGACAACACGAACCTTCAGTTGAGTCTATACGAATTCGACCCGAAGCCATCAGGCGCAGACATGGCCAAGTTTGAGCAAGCATTGCAAGATCTCTGGAGCCCCCATACCGTGTTCTTTGCGCCACAGAGCGACGAAGGCTCGGCTGCCTTTTTGGGTCTGACGACTGAAACAAAGAGTCTGCGGTCAGCTGCCCGGAATCAGAGTATCAACGCTCCGCAATACACTGTTCAAAGCCAGATTATCGGTGTGGACCTATTCGTTCCAAAACTTACCTCAGGGACATCACTACTTCCACTTCCAACTACTACAGGGGAGCTGCTTCGTTCTGACCCCCGTTCTTACGGTGACATTCCATTCAATGAATCAGCAATCGGCACCATGGCACAAACGCAGAGCATCAGTTTTCGACCCATGGAGTACATAGCTGACTCAGATTGGTTCACCCGCGACGAGAACGACTCCTCGCTCAATGATTCGTATGAGAAGTGCATAAGCATTACCACGCTTCGCTACGCCCAAGCACGCCGTGACGAAGATGCCTGTGACCTCCAAGAGACCTTTCGCGAACTCTCCATTCAGCCTGGGTTGTTGAGCCTCCACTGGTTCAAGAATGAACACGATCCACGGATTGTGCGGATCATCGCAGGTAAGTGCTTGCATTTTGTTCCATATTCCAATCTTACTTTTCCAGCGTGGACGCAAGAGACAGGCCACACAAAGTTTCAGTCAATTATCAAAAGCAAGATATTCTCTCAAAGAGACAGCACATATGCTCAGAGCGATCCGGAGTTTGCAGCATTTCCAGCTCAGGGGCTTCCTGACTGGGATGACGGCTCCCTCATCGAGCTGGTCACCTTTGACTTCCCGAAATCGTTATCCAATTATGAGAAGACTGCGTTCGAATGGTATTTGAACAAGTTCATCGCGTAAGTTCCCTCTCCCTCTCCCCCTTTACCAATTCCACTAACATGCGCAGCAACATGGAGCCATCAGACCCCGATGAACCGAGCATTGTGCAGCCGTTCAAACCACTATGGTCGTCCAGCAAAGATAAACAGCAAAGCGTTGTTTTCATCAGCTGGAACGGGCTTCCCGAGCGTAAAGCGTGGCTTCAGAATTTTCTGGCTCACCCATATGATGTGGCGGGCTATGTTGTTCATGGGGTCTTTCTGTCTGGGGCGGCCATAGTGAGCACGACTGAGACTTTGCATACTGTTGATCACTTCAAGTTGAAGTATAAGAAAGAGTCCGTGGTCCATGCAGTAGATGAAGAAAAGACGAAGGCGTAAGACTTTCTTGTTCGAGCACCCGGTGTGCAATGCAGCAGACTCAGCTGCACTCCATATCCGTTAGTTACTGACTGTGAAGAGAACAATACAGTGATGGTTGTGTCTAGCGTTCAAGCATTTACTTTGCAACGTCCGATCCCACTCTGCGTTCGCCTCATGCACAGATGAATAAGGATTCAGAGTCTACGAGACGTCTGAAATGCAATTATCTATGGGTCATTGAGGTATCATAATTTGAACAATTATGCATCCTCTAGGCTGAATGTTGCTGAATCACTTGACGTTACGCAGCGCTTGTGCCAAATGGAGTGCCTTGGGGGTTCGGTTGTTGAATACCAATTCCCAACCTGGGATCGTGATACACGCGCAAACTCGATATCACACAGAATTGCGCGCTCAAATTCTCATTGTCTATCCTTTCTCCCTACATCCTTGCGCATCTTGAAGAAGATGCTTCGTCACGCACGCTAGGAGCTACTCTAGCTAATCTAGGTAGTGTCCTCAGCCCAAATAATACATCATACTTACTCCAACCTCAATCGCATTGTGCAGATATGCACGAGAAATCTTATCAAATACTAACCTGCTACCTGGCAGTCAATCGCGCGTTCACGGTAATTGCTCGTCAGCAATCGATCGCCACAATGTCGCCCCTTCATTGAGTCGATATTCCAGAACCAAGCTCCACATGTCCCACCACGCAAATGTAAAGTCCGATGCCATACACGTAGCCTTTACACGAGGCTTACCCCAAAAATCTTTGCCTGCGGCCTTGAGTGCTATGATGCGTCGGAGTTTCTCGCCCCCAATCGCTAATGAACGTTGTCCGGTGCGCCTGAAATGGCAACATTGACCCACACCATTGATTACGTGTGCACCCATGAGGTCCGAAAGTCTGGCAGCACGGATTGCAATACGGATGGTTTGGGCGACTTATGTCAGATTCGCAGATACGGAAGCGGGTGCTGGCGACAGCACATCCGGATACCCACAAGGTCATGTATAAGGATCTATGTCCTCTTTACACTGAGACTTCATACTCGTAAAGTCTTTCATTCTTTCATTCTTTCCTTTCCTATTGTGCATTTTAACCACATTCATTTGAACAGCATTCGTTCTCGTTGGCATAGTCCGTCACACCACGCTCGCTTTGTCGGCAAAATCGATCCGTACTAAAAGCTTTCGACTCGGGCTAATATCAATATGCTCTCGGTAAATTGGGATTTGTTAGTCGCCGGCTTGCTCCTCCTTACGGGTGTGCAAGCACTGCCAGCGACCGATTTCGATACTAGTTTGCATTCTCTTTCGAAGCGTGCCGTGACCTGGGACGCCAACTGCAACAAGAAGTATGGCACCAATACCGCGAAAGAGTGGCTTCAAAAGAGCTGGAACACGATCGAGCCTCTGTCCCAGGCTGGTCATGACGGGCTCGAGAACGTTGTGAAGCTCATTGAATTCAAAGCCGGCATCAGTACGGTCGATCCCAAGCTATCAGAGACCGAGCAATTGAGGCTCGTCCCTCTGTACCAGATTATGTTCGGTGAGATTGAAAAAGACGCCGCAACGGAAACCTTAGACAAGGCAGACGTTGCAAAGCATGTCACACGGGCCAAAGTCGTGATGGAGTCGCTCAAGCGACTGGAGGCGATTGGTAAGAATAGGAGGCCAAATCTGAGCATGCATTGCGACGATGATTTCCTGCAAACAAAAGACCTCAAGAATAAACCTTACAGCGGACCGGCAGCTAGTACTGGCAAGGTCTGGCGCTTCAACACCGACACTAAGGCCTGGGAACAATACACGAATAATGGAAGGGTGTGCGTCGGACAGAACGCAGGCGTCACCTTTATAAAGAAGGCGGGACAAATAACCGCAGAGACGTAAGTAATACCACATCGGATCATTCGTTCTACTCTGAGGCTGATTCTCATGTGCAGCATGGTCATTTGCCCAGCGTACTTCGAAATTCAGGCCACGCTCGAGAAGAAGGACCAGCTCCACCTCTGGGAGCTCAATCGTGACAGCCTCCCCGAGAAATACTGGAACATGGGGGAGGACAAAACGGACGACTTCCACATGGCCGCCTTCGGCCGCAAGATCGGCATGAAGCTGTTTCACGAGATGATGCATACATCATTTTTTCATCCAACACGCAACTACTTCAAAGATCAGCTTCTCACTACCGGATTGAAGACCGGACAGAAGGCTTACACTTTTGTTGGCGCTGCGCAGCTCGCATCGGAGAACAAGGACCTAGCCGCTAAGAACATCGATAACGTCGTGTACTGGAGCATTGCCAATTACTTTGAGAGGTATCATTGGGAGACGGGTTACGCTAGGTTGCCTGGGGCCGAGAGTCCGAAAGAGCCCGCGAAAAGAGCAGAAAGCTGGCAAGTCCGCGGAGAAGAGGAATCCTAGAGGAGGAAGGGGTGGAGGTGGAAGAGGTGGCGGTCTTGGTAGCGGCTCCAAACTGACGACGAAGAAGAATGACCCGCCTGCCTCAACACCAGCTCCTGTATCGACCCCGGCTCCTGTTTCAGCTCCTCCATCTGCCTCGACTGCAGCCCCTCCGCCATCAAGTAGCCAAGCGCCACCTCCATCTTCGAGCAGCATCCAAGAACCTTCCTCATCACAAGCCGCACCCTCGAGTCCTTCCACGACAACCTCAAATGCCCCTCAATCATCAAGCGTCTCCGCGTCTACCGCCAGTGTTACATCCACACCCAACACCATAACAACACACCCTACACAGACCACACTCTCCACCACGTCGAAGCCTTGCACCGGAACCCTTTGCACGAGCACAGCCTCCCGCTCCTCTTCCTCTTCAACCGGCCAGGCGGCCGCCATTACCCTGTCACCCGAGCCTATCAGCGCCGACGACGTCAAGATCGCCGCCGCGAGCAAAGCCGAGGCCAGTGTGCAAGCATGGGAAGCTGCGGGCGCAGGCGTGCTCGCGCTTTGGGGTCTGAGCGAAGTGCTCCCTACTCAGGTCGGAGAGGTGGGCACTGGAACTGCGAGTGCGGGCATAGGGTTGTCCACTGCTGGGGCTGGAAATGGGACGTTTAGTGTGGAAGTGAAGCCGAGGAGTACGGTTGTGCCCAGGATGGAGGGAGAGGAAGAGAGGAGCTGGTGGCTGAGGTTTCTGTTTTAAGGTTGGACTGCAGGACTGGAAGCTGGCGGGAGGGTTTTGGTTTCGTGGAGTTCAGAGTCTGATCGGTAAGACTGTGAGAGGGGGGCATTGTTCGTTTCGGAAATTTTCATCTGGTATCGTCACTAGACTGATGCTAGGTTCTCCATGTCAACCTTTCCTATCAGATATCATGTGATAGAAATACAGTCTGAGGATAGAAGAGCAAAGAATAGGCAATGTCCCCTTCATGTCTGGGCGTCAAAGCTTACCCCTTCACTGCGTCACGACAGTCGAGATTACACTGGCAACCAATCATTGTCGTAGTGGACCCAGAGCTCCCCACTAAGACTACGTTCCTGACCATCTGCCGATATCAGGACAGCCCAGTGAAGCCCCATACCAGCTTATAAACGTAATGAATGTAGATCTGTGGTAGAAACACTTGCGCACAGAGGAAAGGTGAACAGAGGCAGCATGTAGCTGAGCGTTCGGATGGCCTACGAAAACTTCCATGCATTGCTCTATAAGCTGGTCGTGGTAAAGAAGCTCCGACCGCAAAGGTACTCCTCTGTGTCTGACCGTGCAGGACGCACATGTGATAGGCGCCATTGAAGTGTCACTCTTATGTTGCTAAGGCCGGCCCATGTAGTAAGCGCCGCCTTCCCAGCTGCAGATCCCTGCAGCACATTTCTGGCACTAGCCTCACCATAGAAGAACCGAACTCCACAATTTCCGTCCGAATGGTCCCTGCGCTTGCGGTACCAGCCGCCGGACCTTACCTTGTCCGGGCATCGACCCACATGTCCTTGAGTGGAGAGATCCGATCAACACCACGAGTGCATTGCATCCATCATACAATTCCCCAAGGATAGTCGCACACTATGATATGGACCCTGGCCTGAAGGAAGAATAAGTCGTAATGATAGTGGCATTGTGATTCAGCTTTTGTCATTGTTCCCAACACTAGTTTGACCGCGAACCCACGCACACCAACTCGATGTCTGTTCGGCGTCGAGAGATATCCCAGGTCCCATCCTTTTATCCTTTTGATCGAAACGCACCTCCTAAGTCTGCGACTGCGATTGC
This sequence comes from Didymosphaeria variabile, assembly GCF_027946475.1. Classification (NCBI taxonomy): domain Eukaryota; kingdom Fungi; phylum Ascomycota; class Dothideomycetes; order Pleosporales; family Didymosphaeriaceae; genus Didymosphaeria; species Didymosphaeria variabile. The sequence continues at coordinate 1,862,297 of NW_026611627.1, read as the reverse complement.
GACGCCTCACCCTGTTTATCCTTACTCCTCGTTCTGCGCGCTTTTTCTTCCACCTCCCTCTTCACCGTCTCCGTCCACCAGGCCCTTAACTTCTCGACCTCTCCCCACTCGCCCTCACCACGCTCAACAGCCGGACCCTTGACTTCCTCTCTGCTCCGCACCTCGCTAAACCTGCCCCTCTTCTTGCCCCAATGCGGCTTCCCGTACCGCCAGACACACCACGCACTCTCATCCGCGCTGACCAGGCATGGATGCCGGTTCACGCTCTTCACGTTGAATGCCCGTAAGAGCACCACATCGCCTCCTTCCGCAACGGGGAGTGCATCAGCGTATGCTCTGAAGATCTGCACCGTCGTCTGACTGGGGTACACAGATAGGTCCGTGATGTGCAGACTTGTCGTGTGGTGCTTAGGCCCTTTCGTTGCCCGGCTGGGTGGCGTAGAGGCGCTGGTAACGAGAGCAAGAACGTCGGGCGAGCCGGCCGAGTGGAATTTCGAGGAGCGGTTGAGGAAATAGAGAAGATCTTTCAAGGGGGTGTAGTATGCTATGGGTGTAGAGAGTCCAACGAAAGGTCTCTCGACTTCGGCTAGGTCAGCCTCGTCTGCAGAGGCCGAGTGCACGCTGGGTCGGTGCGAATCTAAAGGTGACGCAATGTCTGTGGCCGTTGCATCACGCCGAGGCGTTGATCTAAAACCCGACCCATGTTGCACGAGGGTATCATCTTCTTCGGATGAGTTGGCTTGGAACGAGTGACGCGCAGCAGATACAGACTGCGTCAGCTGTGGTGTCATCGGGAGACTTTGGTCTTGCGCTGTTGAGAAGCTCGGCTGCGACTCGCCATTTATATGTTGCGTTGCTTCTGGCGTCATGGGGAGAACGGATTGCTGGTTTGCGGAGGCGGCTTTGTTTTTCTCTGCTCGCGGTGAGCGGAGCGCATATTCAGTGCTCTTGTCGAGCTGATAGGTAGCTGGCGGTGAGCTACCCAGTTCGGTATCCTGGTCGGCGCCTGCACGGAGATCTATCGAATCCTTATTTACACGACGCGACCTGCGAGGACTGCTCGACGCGACTGCGATCGAAACAACAGACTTGATTGGACTACTCAAAGGCAATTGCGTCGCGAAAGGTGACACCGACTTCTGCGAAGCCCTCCGGGTTGTCGAGGCGACTTGTATTGCCGCATTTTGTACTGGTGTCACAGGTGTTGTAGGATCCCGGCTCGCAGTACGGCGTTTCCATGGCGTCGACTCAGGCCCTCTCACCTGTCCATCAGGTAATGGAGTATCACTGAAGTTAATATTCATATTCCAATCATCCGAGTACTGGACCGTAGAAAGAGATTGATCAGAACGCATACTGCCTTCTTCCGAGTCTTTCACATAGGGAACATTTGCATACTTTCCTTGCAGAGTGCCCAATTCCTGAGACGGTCCAAAGTTGGTCCAAGGAAAGTCCAGATCTGTGTTTGAAGAATCTTGGGTGAACGAGGCTTGTTGCGCCGAGGGTTCCGCACTAGAGTTCGTCTGCGCTGAACCCTTACGAGAATGTGTTTTCTTAGCACTTGCTATGTTGAGCTTCGTTGGGGAATGATGCTTGGATTGAGATCTCAGATTGTAATTAGATGCCGAGAAGCTTTCCTTCGTGGGTGTGGGTGTGATTATGGATCTGGACCTTGTCGCAGGTGGTGAGATTGTCCTTTGAGAAAGTTGTGAAAGCGATGCTAGAGAGCCTCTCTTACGGGCTCGAGTAGCCTTTGCGAATGCGTGAGCTTCCTTCTCGGGAGATATCGACGTCTTCGTCTTGGATCGCGTGCTTCGGGCTGGGGCGGCATCGGGGACTGACACAAATTCAAGCTCGCCAACTTTGTGGCCTTCCGCTGGGACAGCAATGAGCAGCTCGGAATGATCGTCAATTGAGGAAGCATCATCCCCTTGTTCAACATCATCATCATCATCATCATCATCATCATGAACGAAGCTTGAAAATGCTTCTTCTACCGATTCGATCTTGACATCCTCCTGGGTTGAGGTGAGATCTGTCAATAGGGTATCCGGATGATTTGTGACTGAGCCTACTTCAACGTGGATCGCCACGTCTTCCGTAGGTTCTGGCTTGATAGCGCGCGTCGCAGCCTCATTTAGTTCCACTGGTACGTCATCCTGGGAACGATTGGACGGTGCCTTGTCCTCTAGTAGAACAGCGTCCTCACTATGGTCGGGCTCTAACTTGTCTTCCCGAACATGCTCTCTAGGGATCGTTCGTTCAGCGCGATCAGACTCCTCATGTGGTTGTTCTTGAATTGCATCAACAGAAATGCGAGTTTCCACCACTTGATTGGACGTCTCGTCCTTATCGCTATCATTTGAGGGTGACCCAAGATCGATGACTTCTGGAGCGACGGCAGACTGTTGTGTCCATGGACCGGGCGTAGCATCCACCTGCGATGCATGGAAGTCCTCGCTATCAGTGTGATGATCGATTCCAGCATCAACAGCACCAGTCGAACGATCCGGTTCCGCCTCGTCTACTTTCCCTTGATCGACCATGGCATCGAGTACGACTGGTCTGTCTTCAAAGACCTCATCGAGCACTCCTTCATTGTTACTTTCATGTCTTTCGTCAGCCAGCCCTATGTCGGCCTGTTCCTCGCGCTCGACGTTCCTTGCTGGTTCGTCGTCAAGGCCCCCAATTTTTGCCTTCTCCTCGTCATTCTTTTGTGTTGTTTCTTCCATTTCGATGTCCGGCTGTTCATTGCGCTCGACGTCCTCGGAGCTCGAGGATAGAAAGACTGTTTCGATTGGCTCATGATGCTGTATCACCGAAGGACTCGCAAGGAAGGTATAAATGGGTTCAGGTGCCTCTGTGATATCACGATCGTGTTCTATCGAGCTGTGTTTGATCTGAACAGGATCCGAAAGTGCCGCCCCATCAGCAGCTTCTTTGGAGATAGGTGGCTCATTTGAAGCTTCATTCGCCCCCGAAGACGTCTGTGGCCGCGAAAAGGCAGCTCCATCCATACCAAATGTAAATCGCACATCGGTAAACGCAGATTCATGCGTTGGATGAAAGGCCGGTGCACGATAAGAGCTTACTGAGCTATAGAAGCTCGTCTCCAAGATGTAGTCGGCCTCGTCATGGGGTATCTCGTGTCTCGTCTCCCCCGCAACGCTTTGCGGCGCAGACTGCTGCGGGGTACTGATATAGTCTAGGAAAGACGAGACATTCCCGTCACGCCCACCAGGAAATGGAGAAGGCATAGGAAGTGTGGAGGAATCCAAAGGTTGCAAGTTTGGGCTCGAAGGTTCTTTGCCGATTGGTGTCAGCGTACCCGGGACGTAGGAGGTCTGGAAGTCTGTCTGAAGAAGCGATAGCGTGGGAGGCGGCATGACAAGATGAGGTGCTTGGGGAGCATCATCGATAACGTTATCCAGTACTATCGGGTTGTCACTCTTCTGCGAACCGTCTTGCATTCGCGTCTGTGATGTTTTGGACGTAAGAACATCATGCTCCTCCGATTTTACCTCGGTGACGCTGTGCATTTGCGTAGAATGTATCATTTTGTCTTCTATAGGCTCTGTAGTGACGTTCTCTGAGAGCGGATTCACGATCTCTGAAACCTCCTCCTCAGCAGCCGCGACACTTGAATTTTCGGGACCGCTCCCTGCATTACCGTCAACGTATGGGGTTTCTTGGATCTCATCGGCTTCGATGACGGCAACATCTGACATTTCGTCATCGTTAACGTGCATGAGTTCTCGCATTCCGATATCGTCAGGGTGTTGTGTTCCTTGCGACATTTGGATGTACGAATCCTCAGAAGGATCTTCTTCGTCCGTATTGGGCTCGGTATCACTTGACCGAGCAACCTCGTATGGTGCGGGAGGTTGTTCATCGAGCCCGGCGTATAAATCGTAATAACTGGCGTCTTGTACAAGATCATCGTTGGTCCCGTCAATCCCAGGTTGGGGTCGCTCATACGAGCCGTCCTTGCCCACAGAATGGTTGCTCTTGCCTGCACCTTGTCCATGGTCTTCCGTGTCTGAATTTTGGCCATGCGACTCTTCAGGAGAGCCCGTATCAGCATTTGCCGGCAGTTTGGAAGGGGATACAGGCGTAGCGGGTAGCAGCACAGGCCGAACTGGTGAAGTATCAGGACGACCCGACTCGTCCATACTTACATCCTCTTTCTCTGGCGACGGTGTGCGCGCCAGATACGTCCAAGCGTTCCAGTCTCTGTATGACCTCCTCCGCCGCTTCTTAGCATGTCCATCCTCAATATCGTCCGCAAACGGGTCGATTGGCGGTGCGACGACAGGTCCGTTCGAAAATCGCGAACGCTTCAAAAAGGCTGGCGAGGACCACTGAGAAGACGATTCGATCGAAGCGCGCGGAGTTGCTCTCACAGGCGAGGCCGGCGCAGGCGTAGGCGCAACGTTGATGAGGTCCAAGTCGGCTAATTCCTCTCCCTGTCGCACGACTCTCGAAGACAGTGTCTGCTTGTAGGCCAGTTCCCAATCAACGCTTTTCCCCGGCGTGCTGACATCCTTCTCTTTTACAAATACCACTCCGCGCAAGCTCAAGACGACCTCGTCGCCGATGCCGATATTCGTGCTTGCCATCGCTCTTGCGCTCGAGCCCGAAAAGCGCACTCTGACCTGCCCATCTTTGCGTCGTCGTCGGAAATCGGGATCACCGAGAAGAAATGCAAACTGGCGCGCCGAGGAGGAATATGGCCATATGAGGGTCACGACGCCGCGTATCTGCTTCGATTCGAGCGCGGGTAGCTCTGGCTTGAGCTCTGCGATAGAAGTATATTCCATGAGAAGGCCGTGGTATGCGCCGTCGCAAGGAGGAAGTTACGGAGCTAGCATGGCGCCTGTGGAGGCCGTGTCGTATCTGTCATCTCTCTGTGAGGTGTGGGCGTGAGCTATGCTTAGCCTTTTCGTGGTTCGCTCCTGGCGCAGATCACGCTGAGTCATCTGACGTGGACCGTTTTGGCTGCATTCATTGCGAATCCAGCTTATAGCTGCTGTTGACCTGCATTAGCCTCTTACCCGTGCCTGGCATGTAGGGAGCAACGTGAATACGCTGGACAACAACGCAGCTTTCATGGATTGCATAACGCACATACCGGACACTCCTTTCCACGTCCTCTCCTGCATATGGCGCGATTGAGCATCGGTAGGATCCATGAAACAACTAAAGCATTTTTTTTGCAGCCATGGAAAACAAGGTCACCAAGCGATGCAACGCGAGACCATGTTCGCCAATACCAAAAACCGTGGAAGGGCCAAAATCAACAGAAAGGCTGCAACCAAAAGATGGAAGTCCCAACTCAGCCAGCTCTTGAGATAACTCCTCTGAACCGTAATCTTGTCGTAGCGCTACCGAGTCGCGCATTCCTCACACTACATTCAGCTCATTCGCCTCCCCATAACCGTTATACGCGACCCCCCTCAAATTCCACACCGGGCACTTCGCCTGCGTATTCCCACTCCTATCCGTCGCCCGACTCAGCACCCTCCTCTCCAACCCCTTCTCAATCCTCACCCTCGCCCGCCACAAACACCATGCCCATTTCAGCTCTGCCCCCTCAGTCGCCTGGTCCTTCACCAGCTCTGCAAGCTGCCATGTAGCGCCCTCGTCCGCGGAGATCTCGACTTTGGTGATGGGGCCGTCTGAGCCGGAGGGCAGGGCGTATCCTTTGACTTCAGTTGTGCCATTCTCATCGAGATGGATGGTGGAGGAGGAGGCGGGGATAGCGATGACGCTGTTGATGGGCATGTCTTGAAGGGCGGAGACGCGATCCCACCATTTTTCGGCTTCCTCCTTACACGTTGCTTCTGGGGGGAGGACCTTGTAGTCGTGCCTAAAATCGCAAGCGAAGAGTCAGCGAGAGCTCGGAAATGATACTCATGAATCCCAAGACGACAGGTCTAGAGTTGACGTGCAGAGCAAACGTACCTCTGATAAAAATTCTCGGATTCGCATGTCTGCACCGTAACTCGATCCAGCCACTTCACGCTCCTCGCCCCTGCAATGCCCGGCGTAACAACGCGCACAGGTGCACCATGGTTCGGCGAGAGGGGCTTTCCGTTCATCTGCAGCGCCAGAATAATACCGCTTTCCGTATCCATGACACGCGATAATGGCACACTCGCACCGTACCATTCGTCCTCTTGAGTTGGCGTCTGGAGGCAAGCGAATGCCACATGGGTGGTGGCATAGGAGGATTCAGGGATCTTGATAGAGGCAGAAGTAAGCACGTCGTGAAGGAGAGGGCCTGTCCAGGAGCAATTCATCACGGCGCCGTCGAACCAGTCGATGCCGGAGACCTCTTTGAGCTTCGTTCGCATCGTATGGCGGCGGTTGCCGGCGCATTGTCTATTATCTGTATTTAGTAGGTTGCTGAGGCGTACAGTACCTAGCCACGGATCTGAGACAGCTGTGTCATACTGCGAAGTCTGGTACAGAAACCTATCATACTCAAAGAGGCGTTCCCTAATCGCAGTAACATGGCCGGGGAGAAGATGCACGAGTTGAAAGGTCTGAGACGTACAGCGCGCAAATTATAGTCTTCTGCGGAAAACTTTTCAATTGTTCGATACTCAAACTCAAATCCTTCTTGACTAGGCCGTCCACTCTGACTCTATGCTCTTCTGTGTTGATGTGCGGTATCGGGCCATGGTTCCTGTCGTAACCCTGGTCCTCTTTGGTAAGAAAGCTGTCAAATCATAAGTCCATGACTTTGATCAAAGGGACCAAACATCAGTCATCAATTACCTTGAGACCAGCTCATGTAATTCTGGTTCCCGATTCAGTGGGTTTTCAACCGAGTACTCAAGCTGTGCAATGACGTCAGTTCCACCTCTCTCCTCGCAAACAAACAAGTTACTGCTTTCGAATCATTGAAAATGCTTACCTTTATAGTGTCTCTCGCTGACATTTTGGGATGCTAGCGAGACTACGTGGCTGTAGAAATAGTGATGACGAGCGTGCGATTGGGGCTATACCGCACTGTTGGGCGCGAACAATGATGTAATTACATATTCGAAAGGGCAGATGAGGCGAAAAGCGATTTATAAATGATATGTAAGGGCAAGTGAGAGTTGTTGGGTAAGGGCGGCCAGCGGTGGGTTCGGAGTGATGCAAGTACGGATGTGTTGTGTCACGCGGGTAGCTACGGCCGAGAGAGTGACACCCATGTATGCGATTTGACATCGTCGAAGTACTATGGACAAAAACAAACAGAATGTTGTCAGAGATTTCGAGTAGGAAGTCGATTGAGCCACGGAGTCTCATGATGGGTACGCATAAGTCCTACGCTCAAGTTGTTTGTGTGCTCTATAAACTCGTTTGCAACCATTGCAAGGTATATCACGGATCGATAAAGTAAGGGTTTGTACGAGTTTTTCTTACGAGAGGCTCTTATTGCTTCCTTCATGCTCTGTTATCTGGCTCTAATCAACGTTCGACAAGTGTCATGCACGTTTCATTTGTGTATGTATTCGTGGCACCGCAAATCGCACGCGCAACTATATCATGAAGCCAAACCGAGCGCTTGCTTCTTATTATACATCCCTCTTCCGATATCAATACCTCACAATACCCGAGCACCCAAGGGTTAAGGCATGCAAGATGGCGGCACTGCGCACCTACGGTGGTTGCGTCCCGATGCCTACGCCGACTACGCCGCAAACACCCCGCCCGAAGACACACCCAATGAAACGTCTTGACGCCTGTAGTCCTCTTTGTAGGGACAATTTTCAAAATAGAGCAGCCAAAACCAACGGCGGATTCCTCTCCTGGAATTCCTTTGCACTCATCCCACCCAGTCCTTGCTGCACGTCCTTCCCAACACCTTCACTCCAACAGTACCCCCTCAAGCTCTTATACCTGTGCTCCTGTAACAGCCAGTACACCCTCACACTCTCAGACACATTCCACCTTTGCTTACAAACAACGCCTTGCATCCCAACACTCTTATCATCGCTGCCAACGACATACAGCTGCGGCCACGTGGGCTCTTGATGCTTCTCAGCCTGCGCGGAGTACTCGTGTAGGTATCCACGAAGTGTAGATGGTGTACTGATAAGCTCTTCAGGCCGCCAGTCCCATGCGATCTGGATATTCGTCGTGCTAATTGGATGCGGCAAGTCATGCCCTTCATATAGCAGTGTGCCAGTGAAGTCAGCAGAATAGGGTTGCGCAGTAGTATTGGGGTGCACGGCATCATATCCTGGCAACTTCGAAACATACTTCGAGAGCGCTGTGATACTAGACTGGACTTTGCGTTCGTCCATGATAATCTGGGAAAGGCGGAAGAGTGCAAAACCCGAGGAGACACGCATTGCGGTCTTGAAGTTGGCCGGATATTCGTTATGCGGGTCAACGAACAGCAGTGTGGCTTTTTGGAAACGACCTGAGAGGATTGGACGGAGGGCGACGACGGCTTTGTCGAGTTGCGTGTCGAAGGAGGATGTGACTAGGGATGGCGGGATTCGAAGGGTGATGTGTCGGACGGAGGTAAATGGGCTGTCGAGGGATACGTTTGGGATGATCTTGAGAGATGTGGAGGTATATCTTTCAAGATTACGCTGGAAATCTTCTAGGAAACGGCGGAGACCTTTCATGGCTGGTTGTCGGATCTCGGTGTAGGCTTGTTTGCAGGAGAGGGCGAAGCCGGCGTAATGGAGTGAGTGCGATACGGGCGGTAGATGGTTTTCCATGAACTGGTAAATAATTTGGCGTACATCGTAGTTGAGGTGCTCAAAGAAGGAAGGCTGAGTGTAGTAAAGCGGTTGGAAGGCCATCGGGGCGATGGTGACGGTGGCAGGATCCATCGTAAATGGTGTACAGCCACAAATAATGCAATGAACCTGCTCTTCTCGATTTGTCGCTTGCTACTCGGTCGCAGACGCCTTTCTAGTGTTCTGTACCAGTATGGGGCGTAGTCGAGGTCACCAGGTCAGCCGAGGTTCAGTGCATTTGCTAGATTTAGTCGCAACAAAGAAAACCTGGCCTGCATCGCGATAATATATAGGCAAGAATAAGCGTGGGGTTTCAAATTATGATTTTCAGGACCTATAGATTAGATTTATGCTGCTCCGAAGTCCGCGCGTCGCGGGTCGCTGGCATTCACCTTCGTCGAGATTTTAGCGCATGCGAGGTCACTTTTTGGAATCTGACTGCGTATCGTACCGCACCCCGCCAGAGTGTACCCCACGCCAGAGAGACAATCGTACAAGACGGGATTGATTTCCTGGAACTGGACTTCGCTCTTCCACCTTTACTATTATTATTGTTTCGACTGTATCATGTTCCATCATTGCGTTCGCGTAATGGATTAATGTCGGACATGTGTCCCGAGCTCGACGACATAGCTCAGACGACGGGAGAGCAAGAGAGCAAGCGAGATAGTTTTCAATCCCTAAGGCGCGGGTACAAGGTCAGTGTGGATCAAGATAGGCTGGGCTGATACCTCATGCATGTCTTAGCTGGGCGAGAAAGAGTGTTTTCTTTTGCCACAAAGACACATCCACTCTGTACCCCAAGGGTTGGTTTACCTGTTCCTGTTGGGTGACCAACGTCTCCACACGAATTCTCTGACACGGTACATCTTCAAAGCGTCTCCCACGTCTACATTCCCCGTGTTGTCATCCCACGGCGGTGGAACCTCCACGTAGACCAATAGCAGCGTCTTGTGAACCTGCGTCTGCACACGATTCAGTCGATGCAGCCACCACCAATCTCGTTGCTCTTTCTTCTTGCATGCTGCAGCTCGCTCAGACGTTGCAGACCAGTAAGGATCTGAATACGCAGGGATGATCATGATGGCGAACTCGGCGTGGGTAAAAGCCGGACCGCGCAGGTAGAGGAGATAGTCGCATGCGAATTTGATGCCTGGACGGACGACCCAACCGAGTGAACGGAAATGGTGGAAGACGACGTATTTTAGTACGAAGCTGTTGTCGGGTTCTATTGTGTATTGCGTCGGATTGTTGAGAAGGGCCGCAGTAGAACTACTACTGCCACTTGATAAGAAATTCGACTGTGCACAAACAAGACGAATCAAATCTGGTGTACTGAGAATCGTCTCATGGTGGTAAATATTGAGAACTCCAAGCACGTAGCTGAGGAAGAAGGCCTCTTCGAACGTGAGCTGGAGGTGCTCTTGGTCCTGGAACCCCGTGTCGAAAGAGGGCTCCTCTTCAGCAAGCGTCTTCTGGACTGCTTCTATGACCGAATCGCCAGCTGACGTGGTGCCGTTGCCCAGAGGTGCACGGGCATCAGACGAGTACAAGGTGCCCAAGGGCGACTCGCTCACACTACCGTCCTCCACAAGCTCCTCTAGGTTCGTCTCAGCATCCAGTTTCCCCTCTTCACGAAGCTGTTGTTCGATAGCTTCTCTCTGCGCCTTCGCTCTTCCTAGCTTGAACTGTCGTCGCTCCTCTCGCCTTTTGCGTGTCACTTCCTCACTCGTTGTGATCGCTTCGAGCCCGCGCTTCCGTTTCTCCTGGGCTAGCCATTGCGGCTCACTTCGACTAAGAGACCCCGACCCCCAGAAGCCATGCTCCCATAAAGCACGAATGGCTTTTGGGTCGGTCACGTGGATTGACTGCGTGTGGGCGGAGAAGTAGGCCCTGTGCACAACGGGGCGAAAGTTTGGCGGCCAGATAGATTGAGATATCAAAGCTATGGCTATTCGCACGATAGAGATGGGGTTGTGAGGAATGAAGGCCGGAACAGGGAAGACTTCCAAAGGAAGAGGTTTTGCATGGATTTCGTTGTAGTTAGGCCTCTTTTGTCGTGGTTTCCTGGGTGCGGCAATTGATCCATTTTCTTTGGGTTTGTCGGCCGCGCCGTTGGCTGCTGAAGGCGCAGTTCGCGCTTGGTCTTGGAGAGCTGCAGCCATCCACGTGAGGTTTTGCGAGAGGTCGCCGAAGACTGTTGATAATCAGTGACGACCACAATCTCTTTCACCGAGAAGGAAGATTATCAACAGTATCAGAGACCGTTGTAGTCTATTGTATGCGACAACATAGAGCGCAGGGGACCTGTCCAATGAATGCCTGGAGCTGGATTCAATTGGAAAGAAAAGCTCGTCATAGAAGAAACTGAGCAACGATGACTAGACTTACTGTTCGACAGTTCTACTCCCTACAGATTTGTGGCCTTAATGGTTCTCGATACGGACGTTGTAGTTATTCGCTGCAGCTTCAGAGTCAGTCGCTTCAGTGTTAGAAGATCGAAAAATAGCGGAACGCCAAGCCGCTAGTCGTTCATCGGGCACCGCTGACGCATCACCACATTTACCGCCGTTGTTCTCCGCCAGGGATCTCAGCTATTGGTGTTGTGAATAGAGAGTCTTCTTTGTGTGGCACACTGAATCTAAGCGGGCTTCGCTTGCACTCAGTTTGTTGCCATAAAATATGATGACGTAATTGCGCTGTCGAGGCAAAGAGCTTCGCAACTACCGCCCTAGCAGAATGTCATGCAACATCGACAGTGCTACATACACAATGTTATGGCCTTGACTCACCGACGGAAGCTTCTTGAGCGCGGTCGCGCAAGGGTAATGGTTTAAACTCATACATTTTACTTCCTCTAGGATCCGTCCAAGAAGGCAGCTATGCTCCTCGGAACGCGCCTGTCGCTGGCGTTGCCGCGACATGTACGGACGCTCTCGACGCGCAACGTCCCACCTGGGCCGCGAGGGTCCATTCGTCGCGCAAAACCTTCTACTCCTCCGATTCCACCACAAGTAAACCACTCAGCTGCTTCACGGCAGCCTGAACCAAATGCAAACCAGCAATCGCCGCCAACCACCGAAAGTCCCACATCTAAAGTCGAAGCTGTCTCTAATGCGCTCTCCAACACTTCTGATGCCAACAACCCGCTCCTGACGCCCGTCCACATACCCGAAGATCACAATGGTGTCATCAAAGAAAGTCATCCGGCGATGCGTCTTCTCGAGAACTCCACTATTGTCGTGCAGAGGCAGCTCGAGATGATGAACGTCCTTATGGGCTTTGAACAAGCAAATCGCTATGTTATCATGGACCCGCATGGGAACCACATCGGGTACCTGGCAGAGCTAGATCACGGTGTTGGACGAGCTGTGGCACGACAAATGTTCCGAACGCACCGCAGTTTTACCACATTCGTTCTTGACAAGGAGGAGAGGGAGGTACTGAGGTTCCATCGACCCTTTGCTTGGATCAGTTCGCGAATACGCGTATATGACGCTCTGGCGTCCGGTGCGAGCGCGCATACTGAGGTTGGGGCATCGAACTTGTCACTCCCCAATATGAGCATCATAGGCGCAGCGGAGCAGGAATGGGGCTTGCTGCGAAGGAAGTACAATCTGTTCCTCGCCCGCAAGATAGAAGCCGCAGCGCCCGGCACTCGCCAACTGAAGTCCGGTGATCTTCCCTTGTCAGGATCCAAAGCTCTCACACTATCGGACGACAATAACAGAGAAGTCGGTATGGTCCAATTCGCGCGTGTCGATGAACCCTTCCTATCGTGGGACTTTCGCCTCATGTCCGAAGACCAACGCCTTATTGGCTCCGTCAACCGCAATTTTGGCGGCTTTGGGCGCGAATTATTTACAGACACGGGCGCATATGCGCTCAGAATGGATTCTGCAGGTCTTCAAGCGGAGACGCAGCAATCCTTTAACAGTGAGCAGACCACGTCCCTGTCTCAAGACCGCCCAGGCATGACGCTCGATCAGCGCGCTGTCATGCTTGCGACTGCTGTCAGTGTCGACTTTGACTACTTCAGCCGACACAGTGGGTCGGGAGGAATGATGTGGCCAATGTGGATTCCCTGGTTTGGCGGTGGTGGCGAGGTCGCTGGAGGAGCTGCTGCAGGAGGGACTGCTGCCGGTGCCGGTGAAGCTGCAGCAGTGGGCGCCGGAACGATTGGTGCCGCTGGCGAGACAGGCATCGCTAGCGAAGTTGGTGCCGCTGCACGAGGTGTGGGCTCCGCAGAAGGTTGGGCCGCTGGTGCTGGTACTATGGCTGGCTACGAAGCTATGCAGAGAGCAAGAGGCCAGCCTGAGAGTTCGGAGGCAGGAAATAATCCAGCGACGAATGACCCGTATGGATACCCGCCGGAGCAGCAACCTGGGCAAGCAGGAGAAGACGTCTGGGGTCAAGGCAAAGACCCATGGGGTAACGATAACGATCCTTGGGGAGGCGGCGGAGGTGGCTCCAGCAGTGGTGGAGGTGAAGGCAGTGGAGGAGGTTTCGATGCCGGAGATTGGTTTTGATATCAATGATGCGTATCAGATCCTGTACATTACTTAGACATCACGCATTGCATCGTAGTCTATCGGTGCTGCCGATTTGCGGCAACATCATAATCCAAGGGCAATCCACTCTACAAGCAAGCTGAGAAATACCTGTGTGATCGGACGCTTACATGCAATTGTGTCATACGAAGCTTCAAGAGCAAGACGTTTGGTGACCTCAATGTCGTAATCATGTGAACAGGCGATGCGTGGTCCGTGCATCCAAATCCGCCGAACCGTTGTTCCATCCCCGCCGCATTCCGTGTCCTCCGCTCCACAGAGAGCATTGAATAGTACAAGCAACTCCCGCGCGAATCCTCTCTAGAACACGTGTCTTGACCTCTCGATCCTTCCACGAAACCCACAATCTTGCAAACGCGACCAACACTACTAAACCCAACTTACACCTCCACTCCGCCTTAAATTCTACCCCACTACACACTCATACTCGCCCACCATGGCATCCTCGGCCTCGAAACGCCTCTTCAAAGAATACAAGGGCCTATCGTCGGATCCGCCGGAGGGCATCACCGCGGGTCCAGTCTCAGAGGATGATATGTTCCTATGGGAAGCCCTGATCCAAGGTCCCGAGGGCACACCGTTCGAAGGCGGCGTTTTTCCGGCGGAGCTCAAGTTTCCAAAGGATTATCCGCTTGCGCCACCGAAGATGAAGTTCTTGGTGGAGATGTGGCATCCGAATGGTATGCAGAGAACCCCACATCCCAAGAATACATTCCAAGATTTGGAGGAAAATGGGGAAGTGAGGTGTGTGAATAAGAAGCTGAAAAAATGTAGTGTATCCCAACGGAGAAGTATGTATCTCGATTCTGCATCCTCCTGGCGACGACCCACACCACTACGAGCAAGCCTCCGAGCGCTGGTCGCCCATCCAGAGCGTTGAGAAGATCCTCATTAGTGTAATGAGCATGTTAGCCGAGCCGAACGACGAGTCTCCTGCGAACGTAGATGCGGCGCGAATGTGGAGGGAAAAGCGCGCTGAATACGAAAAGATCGTGAGGGACAATGTGAGAAAGAGTCTGGGGCTCTAGAATGGTGCAAAGAGACGATAGATGATGTGATAGGATGAGAGGTATTTTGATCTCACTTCAAGCCTTGAAGCATTGACATGGCGTTAGGGAAACATTCGTATGGTGATAGGTGTAAGGGTTTGGTTAGCGCCTTGAGCGAGAGATACCATCTGACGCAGGTATAGAGGAGAGTAATTCGCCCGCTGCAACTGCTCCTGTTGTGATTGCGAGCACGTCCACATCCCACTCCATCTATGCGCTCGGCATGATCGACTATCGTGTTGTGTACCGCGGTTCTGCGAACCTACAAGTGTACACCAATCATGCCCCGTCCCTTAAGCTTCGATTCTCTTGTCGACTGTGGCACGCTTCTGCTAGAGGATGGAGATGGTCGCTTAAGGAATGTAAAACGTCCTAGGGTGCAGGAGGAGCATAAGCATCCATACTATGAGTGTTCAAGAATGCGATATCTAGCGGCCCAGCCGCGATCTCCGGAGCAGTAGCTCTTTGAATATGTTTGGGCGAAGTGACAGCACATGGTCACGCACAATGATATAACTCTCACCACACCACACAGTAGAAGAACTAGCGAGCGCATGACTACCTATGGCATCTAATCGATGCCTAATCAAATTATACACTCTACCAACTACATCAACTAAGTCTTGAACCATGCACGCCTAGAACGCAAACTCGTTGAAGATGGCCAATCGGTGACATCGGCTTACATCGGCATGCCCTCCATGCCAGGAAGTTCAGTGAGCCCTATCATCTCGTCTCAGTATGAAGCAAGTGCTGGTTTTGATATGGAAAACTTACAAGCGTCATGCTCCTCATTGACTCGGGAAGCAACCTTGCACTGCTTGGCATTGTCAATCGCCTGGTTCTTCAGGTCCTTGCATTTAGCGCCCATGCAGTTCGTTGCGTCCATGCCCTTCTGGAGCTCATCGTCTTGCCAGCCGAAGACGTAGTCACCGTGTTGTCCTAAACCAGTGTTATCCCCATAGCTGAGGTAGAAGGGCTGGGAGCCGTCGGTAGGCCAGAGACTCTTGTCGTTGAAGGGAGTGGTGTCCCAGACGACTTCGTACATGAGCTGGGGGATGCGAACTGGATGTGTGGAGGGGCAGCTTCCGCCTAGACTGAGGAAGTTGGCAGGGCCGCTGGTCGGGTAGGCGACATGGGCTTTGTGGTCTGGAGGATGGTTAGTGCACGAACACCGACCGAGCTCGACCTTTTGGAAGTCACGTGCGCCAAGCACACGCTTCTGAGCCAATCACAGACTGTGAGTAGATTACGTGACTGGGAAAAAGGCGACAGCCCGAGGTACTAACCTGGAGAGTCGAGATTCGTGCCATCCCAGCAGCTGGCAGGGTGTTAGTGGCTATTGTGATGGTCTCAAGCTCACGTGACTTACGTAGGGAACAGGATGTTGGAGCGGATTCCACCCTTGCAAGGTGCGGTGGGCAACTCCTGGGTGTCGAGCTTGCCGTCGGCACAGGGAGCGGCGTTGTCACCACCGAAATTAGGTCCGGTGTAGCATCGGAAGCAGTTTTGCATCTTCATCTTGGTGTCCTTCTTGCGGTTCAATGGGTCACCAACGAGCATACGGAAACCGGGCTTGAAAGCGGTTATTTTTCCTGGCGAAGCGGACACGTAGTAAACCAGGACACCACCATCGATCTTGGTACTGAAGTCGTCATTGAACTGATGTGCTGCGCCCAACTGCTTCACACGCTTGTATGTACCATTCTTGGCCTTGAAGTACATGTTCGCCGTCCAGTAGTTTGACAAATCCTTGGAGAAGGCACAGGTTGTGCATGAGGCAGTCTTGGAGACATCTCCTGTAGTCATCGACGCGTTGAAGCCATTGCCTCCAACAATCTGATGCTGATGGGTCGAAGGTATCTGACCAGGGTTGACCAAAGGATCAAGTCTGTCGATGGTCACCTGAGCACATCCGAACCTCAACATGGTGGTTCCACCCTGTCGCTTGGACAGCCAGCTGGGAGCCGCATCGGCAAGCGCCGCAAAGGCGAGAATCGAGGTCCAAAGCATAGTGAAAGAACGTATGCGAATGGTATAGGAGTGAGTGAGTGGATTGGCGAGAAGTACAAAGCGGTGCCGCGCAATTCATAAAAGAAAGGGAATGAGGGAGGTGGGTCCAGAACATGTTGCTGACGGTCAAATACCGCCGTTAGAATCACCTCGAGTGCCGAATTCTTTTGGAATGTGACTGATAGTCATGATCGCCACGGACCATACAGTGTGATGGAGCGTAGCCAATCGGCGGTGCCAATAGCAGTCAGTCCAAGACCTGCGGGCTTATCCGGCTTCGCAGTGGCCTCAGTATATGAAAGATTTGTGGGGTAAATTAACGAACATGTGTCTGTGCCACGGGGTAATATCGTGGGGCCCTTGTCAGTATATGTGCCGAAGCACCCTCGTGTTCTGGATTTTACGCGTAGAGACCATGATTGGAAGACAACAGCCGGATCCAATCTACGAGTATTCAGAGTACCAGAAAAGATGTTGCTGAGGTGATATCCTTCCTACCGCGCCGTTCGGCCGTGTAGCTGCACAATAGCCCAAGTGGGGAAACAGAGCTTTCCTGAGGTGTCTTCCTTCACTCCTGCGTTCCCTCTAGGAGTAGCACATCGTGATAGAACCTTACAGTATGCCACACTGCAACTCGAAGATGCAACGAATAACTGGAAGGGCCGCAACACGGCTCTGCAAGGGGTTCCGGTATAGATCGAAGATATACAGCAAGCAGTCAGCCGCATAGCCGGAGAACGACACTGATTGGATTATTCTCATCTATTGATGAACATGCGGCTGAAGGTATTCGGTCTTGAGGTTCCCCAATTAAATCATACAGCTCTTGTAGCGATGAGTTTTCGGTCTTTCGATGGACATCAAGATCATCCTCGCACATGCTGGAGTCGTCTGCGATAGGTGCACCAATATCATGATACCCAGGGCTATGACCGACATGTGTAGGCAGCAATGCATTCACAGAGGCCAACGGCGTGACCGTAGGTTCGTTCTCGCTAGGATCTGGGATGTGAACGTGGGCCGCGCTACGAGCTTCATCTTGCTGGTGCGTAAGACGTGCGTATCAACCGTCGCCCACGGTACCACGTATGGGCCCAATGCTTTTGATCCTCAAGCACTCAGAAGGCCCAAAGCAACTTGATCGCTAAGTGTTAAGAACTGGACTTTGCCCGACGCAGTGTGCTACAAGCCACAAGTCGAATACGACACTCTTCTTGGTCTGTTGAATAAAGAGTGGTCGATATAGATGCCAGCATCGGTAATCCCAGAGCCGAAGTAAGCGATTACCAACGATCATCTAGGTGAGAAGCTACGAAAAGGAGACAGTTTGTGAAGCACATGACTCTGTGCACTTTGTATCGTATGGCAACCTTGCCGGCGTAATACTCAGATCCAGGATCCGAGCGAGCCGACTGTGCAGGTCTCTTTCATTTCACGGACGAACGGATATTACGGATAGCTGGCGGTAGGATAGGTGGATACCAGTGAATGAAGCCCAACTGCTGACCCGATATGCGCCCGGGAGATAATAGTGGTGGCATGCTCCAGCCTTCCTGTGGCCTTTAGCACGTGCTGAGATGAACAGCGAAAGTGCATGGTGCATCGTCTAGAACGTTGCTGGTGTAAGTCAGTAGTGAGAAGCTACTGTTATCTGAACATAGCGGGTGTCGTGCGATCTGCTTTTTCCTGTGCTTCCACGAACGTTCGTCCGTAATCTCATGGAGCTTACGGGCCTATCCTTCACCTAACTTCCGGGTAGTATCCATCGTCTGAGTGGTGAGCTAGCTGCGATCATACCTTTGACCCTGACTATCGATCATGGAAGGCATTTTGTACGGGGTACCGGCATTTTAGTGGTGTACCGATGAGTGCATCGGACTAACTCTGAGCCACTGCTTTGAGCTTTGCATCGCTCTTTGATATGAAATAATGCCTTCAAGTTTCCGTCCGTATTGGGGGACGAAAGAGTATCATGCATTGCCCTACACGCTTTGCACATTGTAATATCAACTTCTGGGCGCTACATGTTCGGGTACTGTAGAAAGGATGCGTTGGTTTAGGGTCTCTGAAGGCTTTGGTCGCGCTTATGACCCGCTTGTGTAGCATGAACCTGAGGCGGTGAGTCGCGATGAAGATTGCCAGGAAGCTGTCCTCGAAAAAGTCTATAGCCCGAGTGAGCTTAGAGACTCGGGTTCCTTGGCTGCGGCTTCGTGGATTTGATATCTCTACGAACAAGTGGGGCGCACGCGATGGGGTATCAGGGGCAGTCGCGCGACGTCATCGTTCACACACTAACCGGGGCCTGGTTCTACGCGTCTGCCAACATCTCTTACCATCGCAACACCCATCTCAACACTCTATCCTCGCGCTGCTCAGGGACATGGATGAAGCATCTCATCACGTTTACGGGTGCGACGTCTGATTTGTCGCCATGGCACGGCTTCCATGCCCAACCAGGAAGGCGCCAAGCGGCCATGGCGGAACTCCAAGACTTTGCTTGACAGCCACCATGACCATCAGTCGAGTGAGGCTCGGTATAACTGTCGCGTGCGTCCATTCAAGCTCTGCCAAGGACTCGCAGCCGTAATGAAAGATTTACCACGCTTCTTAAGCTCCACGGTGACGAGATGGTAAAGCATGTTGCGCGTTGGACGTTCGGTTTGCTAAGTACCGGCACCACTTCTCACATCACGACCGCATCATGGGTCGGCTTGCTTGCTGGCTCGTCTTTGCCTCGCTGGTTTTCCCGTCTTTTGCTCAGGACGGCAATGTCACACTGGTTCCAGCAGCTGTTGGTTTCGAAGCGGACAATACCGCCTTCTACTATTCTTCGTCGCCTCGTCTCCTTGCCAATGATGGAAGTGCAGCTGATGGTGGTTTTCGTGTCTTCGCCGCGAACAAGAATTCTTCATGGCCTGAACTAGCGCATCTCAAAACAGGTCGATCCAAAGTTGCTGTCCCAGTATACGATGTTGGAGGTCGAGACGTCTTGATCACCATCGCAGCAACTGAGTCAATCGTGCGGGCCTTCGACGCCGAAACTTTTGTGGAGATAAAGCACGCAAGAAAATATCTCCTGGGCGACTGGTCGATGCTCTGCGGATGGCGAAGTGGCTTAAGCGGCAATTCGTATTTATTCCTTTTCGGAAAGAAAATGGTTGTTCAGTTGCTGGTCAGAAGCCACAACAAGCGGGTCCGGATCCTTGAGGTACGACACTTTGCTTCGCTGCTATACCGGCACTGATCATTTCAAGGTGCAAACGTTCTCGATCCCAATTGAAGGCGAGACATGCACTGTGTTTCAGGATGGGACTGTTTTCTTCTCCGCAGAGGATCAAGCACTATACTCGTTTGCAGCCTCAGAGTCTACCCAGGCGCCCGAGATCAAGACTGTCGCCGAAGATGTGCCTGTTCTCGGCTTAGCTGCCTACCACACCGGCACCAAAGACTTTCTGTTCGTTGTCGATTCGGACGCTCTCCATGTGTACGATCGTAGACTGGACCTCAAGGGCTCAGTCCAGCTCATCGGTATTTCCGATCTGTCGGTCGAAGGTGGACTTTCGATTCTCCAATCTGCTTCCGGGCCTAATCCATCTGGAACTTTGGCTTTGGCTTTCGAGGGTGAAGACGACACAGGCGTTGCTATCGGCTCGCTACAAGCGGTTCTCGCAGCTTCAAACATTCGCCCGTACACAATATTCAACCCAAGTAAAACGACTTGTCGGAAGTGCACACAGCCGATATCTGATCTATGCTCCGATAACGGCTATCGCCAACGCAACTCATGTGACTGCCTCGCGGGCTTTAGCGGTCGCCATTGCTCCAAGGTCACATGTCAGAATGGCTGCTCCGGACATGGTTCGTGTGTCGGTCCCAACACCTGCGAATGTGCAAGCGGATGGGCTGGCCCAGACTGCTCATTCGTTACTGTGAAGGCCAAGTACGAGACGGAAGCTAATGGTGGTGATGGAGACGACCCTGCAATCTGGATCCACTCTACCCGTCCTGATCAAAGCCGCATCGTGACGACCACCAAGAGTGAGGAAGGTGCTGGATTCGCCATCTTCGACCTACAGGGCAAGCTCTTGCAGCAAATGCCAAGCGAAGAACCGAACAACGTCGACGTAATCTATAACTTCACTGTGGGCGCTGAAGCGACTGATCTGACATTTGCGGCATGCCGTGGGGATAACACGCTCTGGTAACTTAGATTCCTCGGGCTACAGAGGCAAGACTGATACCTTTTTAGTCTCCTCAAGATCAACTCGACTGGTCTTCTAGAATCTGTCGAAGGCGGAGTTCAACCAACACCTGAGGACTACGAGGTCTACGGCTCCTGCACTTATCGTTCTCCAAAATCAGGTCGCCAGTACCTCTTCGTGAACAACAAGGAGGCTGAGTACCTTCAGTACGAACTGACTTCGACCGCCAACGGCACTTTGAAGACAGCTCTTGTGCGCAACTTTACTGGAGGCTCCGGTGGCCAAGTAGAAGGCTGCGTTTCAGATGAAGAGCAAGGCTACCTCTTCCTTGGGGAAGAGCCCGAAGGCCTATGGCGATATGATGCAGAGCCTGATGGCTCGTCTACCGGTCTCCAGATCGCAAAAGTCGGTGACGGAAATCTCTACGCTGATGTTGAAGGTGTTACACTAGTGCCGGCCAAGAACTCTTCGAGTGGCTATCTATTTGTCTCAAGTCAGGGACGTAGCACATATCTGGTGTACGAGAGGGCGCCACCGCATGCGTATGTGATGCAGTTCACTATCGTGGACAACAAGGAAGCGGACATTGACCATGTATCCAACACTGACGGAATCGCTGCTGTGGGTAATTCCTTGAACAACGACTTTCCAAAAGGCTTATTTGTTACACACGACGACGCCAACGAGCTCGTTGAAGGCGGAACTGCCGAGCAAGCCAGCTTCAAGCTTGTCAGCCTTGAGGAAATCTTGGGAAAAGATCGCATCGCAAGGCTAGGGTACTAGACAGTGGTTCTAAAGTGATCTATTACGTATCCTCAGCTCGAAATAATACCTGCCGATCTCACAGGTGGTCCATGTATTGACGAGAAGATTTCTCGCGGCACGTTCTAACTTGTGTTCCGGGTCCTGCACAATTGTTAACAGTGTGATCAGCTAAGTGCATCGAATCTTCCTAAGTCTATCTTCAGTCATCCTGTAGTATCGAAAAACGGGTCCGTTTCCAATGCTTCTTCCTTCACAAGTCTTTGGTGACACTCTTCCGCTTCTTCTGCCAGTCCCTCACAACATCCTGCACAAGACTATCGAACTCTCTCTGCATGTCATATCTGTCGTACGCTTTGCTGAGCTCTTTCGCTTTAGTTCTGTAGCTTGGCTCGTTGAGGATCTTTTCAACTGCTTCCTTGATCCTTTCGGCACCAGGTTCTTGCGCTTCGAGGTTGATTCCGACACCAGTGAAGTCGGCAAGCGCACCGACAACAGCTTTGTCTTGGCCTACACCGGATATGACCATGGGTATGCCAGACATCAAGCATTTCTGTACAGCCCCATAACCTCCATTGGCGACCATCACATCGACCTGTGTCCGTTAGTGTGACGCTGGTTGAAAGGGCATGCCGACTTACGAAAGGGAGAAGCTCGTCGTGTGGAATATACTTCGATACGCGCGCGTTGTCTGGTACCACTAAACCCTCAACTTCTTCAGGTTCGTAAAGATAGAACGTTGCAATTACCAACACATCGTCGCGACCTTTCAGAGCCTCCAGAGTGGGAAGGATTAGCTCCTCGGGTTTAGTCTCGACAGTCCCTTGACTGACAGCAACGATCTTCCTACCCTTCTCCTTGGCTTGTTGCAGGTCATCCCACCAAGTTGGAAGATCTGGGGTCGCACTTGACTTCTTCTGCACTTTCCTTAGAGCGCCAAAGTACCGCAGGTCAAAACCTAGGTCGGTACGGGGAAACTCGAACTCTGGGACACCCATCGTGATCAGGTGATCTGGAACGCGATTCATGCCGTCCAATATCTGCGGAAAGTCGTCTCGAGTAGATCCCATCTCCCTCAGTTTCGCCCACCACGCCTTGCTGATCTCCCATTCGTACTGATCCCCATGGCCGTCGTAAGCTCTTTGATGTATCGCTCTCGCATTCGGGCCTTGATGAGGTTTCTTGCCGGTGCGCGCAGGGTATGTATCATTAGAATGCACCAAAAGAGGCATTACACTAATGCCAATGCTGACATCCGGTTTGATACCGGGAACTCCAAGCAGGAAAGTCTGGTGCCCCGCAACAGTTTGGTCATAGAGTGAGATAAGCGGCTTATCATTGCCATACTTCTCTTTGAATTCTTTAAAGTAGGCTTGGTAGGTATTATGCGCGTCTGGCGCGCCTTCCACGATCACCTTGGTCGTAACCCAAATTTCAGCTTCCACTCCGGATGGGAGCGACATCCAGTAGGCCAGATCCTCCTCGCTCAACTTATCGTCCAGGCCTTGGAATGGATAAAAGTTAATGTTTGGATGCAGCTTATTCACAGCGTCTTCGAACACCTTCCCGCAAATGAACGTCACTGGATGCCCAAGCTCTGCCAGTGCCGCCGCAATGGCGCCCATCTTTTCGAAGTGTGATTGATGCGATACGCTGGACACCAGGAGCGGGATCTCTGATCGAGCAAATGGCCGCTCTCCAAAGTACTGAGAGAACGGTGATCCCGCTATGTAGGGTTGTATGGCATCTTCGAGGGCGCGAAACAATCCCGGAGAGTATTCTCGCAATACAACAAACGCAGCAAGCGGCGCAAAAGCGAATAGGAATAGTTTCTGAAAGAAAGTCATAACGCTGTTTTGGAGGGACAACCCAAAAGTAAGTTCGCAAAAGACTCAACAAAGACTGCGGGCCGCGGTGTATTAACGAAGTCACCTAAATGTTGCACAGAGGATCATGTAAGCCCTACTATGAGTGGGTCCGATATGCGCGTATAAATTTGAATGCCACTGGCTTGCCCGCGGCGTAGATGTCTAGTGCTTATGTGGCCAGTTGAAACATGCAGGGGTTCAAGGTTGTCAGCGGAATCTTCTCTGGGCATATGAGTCCCCCGCAGAAACCGAGACCTTCGAGCTTCGTCGATAATGTCGTCCTAGAACGTTCCATTTTCAAGTTATTTGCGTGGCATCCTGCATAACAGATATCGGCAGGCCAAAAGACTACAAGAAGTTCCACCGCCGTGCCGATCATTGTGTACTTGGGTAAATATTCACAAATTACTATCTCGTAGATCAATGATCAGCTGACAGAAAAGACCAGATCATAAAGACTAGATGCTGTCCAATACCTTTGTCCACAGAAGCTTACGCTTGGTAGCACATGACTCGTTTAGCTCGTTCCTGAGTATGCCGTCGGCAATCAAAAGCGTCCATGTATTCAATGATGGTCTAAGCGTGTACGTGTGGGTCTTCCCACTGGCGAGCACGCTGTACCATTACTTCCACAGAGATTCGTGGTTCGAATTTGACCCTCTTTCAGATCAGTTGCATCACGATCACTTCACCTTACAGCTTTTGGATGATTAAAATAAGTGGCCGGAACAACTCCATCACCATCAACTTCAAAAAGTTTGGAGCAGGCAGTCAACTCACTACCATGCAAGGTACATACAGTAAGTGACTAGCAAGAATTGATTGCTTTAGTCATCCACTTGTTGTTGTTGCCTACGCCGTTAGCCTGAACGATCTTACTACTGTGCAACACGCTTTGATGCTGTGGGGCAATTGCCGAGCAGCTATCTAGAGTTGGTTTATGCCAGCGAGATCGTATAAGATGTCCTTTTCTCATAGCCTGCCGTATAGACTAGGATATGTACTATAATTTTTAAGTTTTGAGCTTTCTGTGAACTGTATCATACGACAGTTCTTTCACGATACTTAAATAGTATAAACCTCTCGTCTAGCTATTCTAGATCTATCGATCAATCGACTAAAACAGTATAGTCTCCCTCTCTGTGCTATCTTCCAATACTAAAACAGCTGTTCGAGCTAGGTTCTACACTATGAAAGACATCTTTTAGTCTATAGGGCGCACATTAAGTAGGACTTCGTCGAGTTAAACTCGGTCTGACAGCTGTATCCTAGAAGCAAGCGTTGGAATCGCAGTAACGTATTGGCCTCTGCGACGGAGTTTTGTGAGGCCATATGTACACTGTATCTATTATCAAAGCGTGGACAGCTGAGCTGTAGAGCGTGAAACGTTTTTACAGTATCGGCAAATTGTATGTGTCGCGAGAAGTGATATAACAGTAGCTATTTTCAAATACCTGCGAGAACGACGGCATGTCGTTCGTGTGTCAACAAGCCATACACGCCACCTAGCCTTTGAAAGCTTGCATTGCATACAGTCACCATTGCCGCAGATCAAGCGTTAAGGATGATAATTCAAGACCGGCTTCCGCTACATAGACTCTGCCGCACGCACTCACGTCAATAGAGCTGCGATAAGACTTACAAGACTTCTAAAATATTCGAATTAGCCCAGGTACACCCTCAGCAGTATCTACGAGCCATCGTCAACTCAGCCAATCGCCATGGAGAAGGTGTCGTAGGTATTTCGACGCCCCAACCTGCTTCCGCTCGCAACGGAGCATATTCACAGAATATCCGCAATCTGCTCTATATGCAGGTTTTTCCTGGAGCTGCCGACCTAAATGCGATTCGAAGTATATCGCAACACCGTCTCAACCGTGACCATGTGGGCCTCCTTTAATCATGCAAGCGGGTTTTTACGAGGCGAGAGACAAGCCTACTCGGTACACGGTCCAGTGGCACGAAGAAATGAGTGACCGTTTCAACGCTCGGCTACCGCTGCCTGTCCAAATCGCTAGGTCTTTCACCCTCGTACAACTGAATTGCATCTCATATGCTTACCGAAACACCTCGACCAATTGCAGGTTCCGCAGTTCGACATACCAATGATACACGGTACTTCGATCACAGACGGCACTTGCATCCTGGACGGTATGCTCGATCGATCAATCTGCGATTGATCCTTGGGTACTTACGAAGCGGTTTTCCTCGCCCTAGCGCGTAGCCAGATCACACCTAGAGTGAGCACACAGCATCGCACCAAATATATACCTAGGAATACAACAACAATCAGTTGCAGCTTGTGGGACTTCGTACCGCACTGCCGTGATGCGATACGAGCCTGGGTTGGTCTATCACTGTCTCCACCCTCGCAACGAGATGCGGTTGCATATAAAGTTTGTCGGACGCTATGATGATAAGCCTTACGTCTAATTGGGATCGCTGCTTGATTGCTTGAGTACTACTAGGAATAGTTAAGACGGTCAATTGTAAGTTCTTCTTCGCGAGATCTTCGATAGCCTTTATGCGGTTTGTTATTCGGAATCTCCCTTCGGAAACATTGTATTGTACGAGTCGTTGCCAGCATGATGTATAAATGTAACAATGATCCAATACCTAAAAAAAAAAAAAAACCTCCAAATATTCCTCAACTAAGCGTCATACTACAGCTCCCGCTAGGCACTGGATAACTCTTATTACTAAAGCCTTCCGTCGCCAATATCATATAACTATGACTTCCCAGCCTCATTCCCAGCTTCTGCCACTCACTGAAATGCCTCCCCGTCGTGACCGTGCCATTACTCCTCGGCTCCGTCCTCACAGACCAATACTGATAAAACGTGCTCGTGCCCTGTATGGAGGGCTTATTCACGCGTTGTGATTGGAAGATATTGTAGGTCCCTTCTTCGAAGGTAAAATTGCCTTTGATGGTCCACGGCTCACCAGGCGCGAGGTCGCCGTGGTTTTCCACAATGTAGTATTCGATCAGGGGCCCGGTGGTCCAGCCGTAGACGGCGAGGTAGCCGGGGCCTATGGGGGTGTAGGCGCCGCTGTATTTGACGGTACTATTCCCGGGAGTGTCAGTGAGCATGGTGCCAAGGTTGTGATGTGGGGAGGGACAGGAGTACCGAGAACCCCCTGCGCTCCAGCCTTTGCCGCAGACGAAGCCGCCGCCTTCAGACCAGTTAGCTGTATAAGAACCGTCGTTGCCGTTGTTGCACCTATGGCTGCCGCCGCCTTCTTGCCTAGAGTTGGGGGACGTTATTTATAGGGCCATCTAGTGAAGAGATCAAAATAACAAGAGAGGAATAGGGCAAGCTGAAATGAAGTGTGCAAACAGTGTGTACAAAGTTCGGAAATTGCTTGCGCTTAGCATCCAGAACTCAAACCCCAAAATCACGTACCAGAACGACCAATAGTAGCCTTGTCGTTCGAAGAGTCGGGGTGGTGCTGTTAGCACAGCTGGGACAAAGAACGCGATCGCGAAGAGAATGGTGAAGAACATGTTGATTGATCTCGTGGTTTCTCAAAGTTGCATTTCTTGTAGGCTGCATCAACATGCAGAATTTATAATTGAGACGAAGGCTAGACCTCCACAAGCCAAGTTCAGATAAACAGTATGAACGGAGCTTCCAAGACAATCTTTAGGCTGAAGCATCGCACTTCTCTTGATTCATCTGGTCATCCTGTGGTGTTGATTCAAGTAGTATGTTGCTGACCAATGGCAGTTGAGTGATGTTGGATCATCAGATGATGGGTTACGGATGATATTGCGAGTGGCCAGATGCCGGTACACAAGCCGGCAGAAGTTGGTCGGGTATCGCCCACTTCGAGCTGCTCTCTACCGAAAGCCTGTGTGGGGTACATGGATTCTAAATTGATGAGTTCGCCACATCACAATGATGAACTGTAACAACGTGATGACGTTTTTGGAAACTGTCTTATCGGAAAAGGTGAGAAAAGATGTTATTTCGACAGCACGCGGGAAGCATCCAGATCAGATCAAGGAAAGAAATATTCATATTCGAATTCACAAATTACGTCATATCCAATTCATACCATACATAATACCGCCTGAACGATATTCGAATCCCCATGTTCGTTTCTACCTCTCATGCATCACCCCTCTACACACACTGATCTCTCATCAATACCTCATCACACAGCCCATCATCACACAGCTTATCGCACTTGGCTCCCGGGTAAACATACACATACGGCTGGCCGGACACCTTGAACTGCTTGCTGAAGTCCTTGTTCGAGCTGTCGTTGAGCTTGTAGCCAGCGCGGCAGGCGCAGTAGTACTTGCTTCCACCGGCAGTCGTGCATCCGCTAGATTCGTGGTCGCACAGATTCTCGGCGGGGTTAAACGGATTGCACTGCTTAGGGCAGACGCCAGCGAGGGTCGAACCGGTGAAGGTGTCACCTGAGTCTTCCTTGCCAGCAGGGAGGCCACCTTTACCAGCTTCGCCGGTGGCTCCGGGGGAGTCTCCACCCTTGGCTTTGGTAGCAAGGGCTTCGTCTTCCTTTTCCGAGGCGAGGGTCACAAAGGTTGTAGGAGCAGCAAAGTCGGGAGTTCCGGTGGCAGATTCGGTCGGAGCGCCGGTGGGCTGGCCACCAAGTCCAGTCTCGCTCGGTTTACCGGAGGAAGCGCCAGAAGGCTTGCTGCCCTTCTTGTTCTTGCAGCTCTTGGGACACTTGCCCTTGGACTTCTTCTTCTTCTTCTTCTTTCCCTTGGCGCTGTCATTCTCGCTGCCACTTGACGTGCCACTGCTGTCCTTGGCTCCACTCGAAACGGCTGTGATGTTCTTGGCGCTGTCGGGAGAGCCGGACTCCTTGGGTTTCTGCAAGTCATTCAACCAGTCGGGAAGGGTACTTCCGGAAACACCGTCCCCACTGTCAGCAGCATTGTCAGGAGCGTTGTCAGCAGCATTGTCAGCAGCATTGCCTCCACCGCGTTGACCCTTTGAAGCCTTCTGTAACTGATCCGATATCTCCTTGTCATTCTGAGAAGAGCCGTCTGAGCTGGAATCCTTGTCTTGGCCTTGTCCTTCAGAAGGCTTGTCTTGGCCTTGGCCTTGAGAGCCCTTAATATCATTGCTGCTTTCGGAGGTGTCATCGGTCTTCTTCGACGGCCATTTGAACCCAGAGAAACCGCCAGAGGATGGTGCGGCATCGGCAACCTCACGCTTGTAGTCGGAGGTGTAGACAACGTTGTCGTCAACGGTGACAGCGATACGGTGAGGCGTCTTGCTAGTTTTCTTAGCCTTCTTCTTCTTGTGCTTTGTCTTTCCGCCAGTCTCTTTGGCGTGCATGGCGGAGGTTGTGTTTGATGAGTGATCGTGGGAGGATCGTTCGGGAGAGCTAGTGCCGTCGTCCTCAAGGCACCATTCAGGACATTCCTCGTCAGAGTCATCGCCAGATTGGTCTGGTCCGTTGCCCTTCGTCGGTTTCTTGCCATGGCTCTTGCTCTGCCCGTTGGGGCCATTGCCGTAATCTTCACCGTCATACTGCGTGGTATCTTCGACGTCGCCGCCAGGGCTGGGGTCCTTAGGATCTTGGCCGGGACGTCGGCCATGAGGACCCTTGCCTTGATCCTCTGCATCGTATTGGGTGTCGTCGTCGCCATCATAGCCTGATGGGCCGATCGGAGGCTTCTGCGGGATAAAAGGCCCATCATTCGCACCGGTGAAAGGATCGTAAGGTGAAACATCAGCTAATGGCTGGACAGCAGTAGCTCCAACGGCTCCAGGGTCTCCGCCAGCTGGCGGTGGTAGACCGGGGTCGACAGTGTCCAGAGCCTGGACAGAGCCATCAGCTGGGGCTGCTGCTGGAATAGGAGTCCCATCGCCAGGGGCGGGAAGAGCTGGAACGACGCCCTCGTTTGGAAGTGGCGGTTGAGCTGCAGGGACATCCACGGCGTTGTTGATAGGAAGAGTCGTGTCCACTGCGGCCGGGTCGCCAACTGCAAATCCAGAGACTGGCAGGTCATTCGCGTTAGGGAGTGGAGCAGGGAGGTTTGGGGTAACGGTCTCGCCGTTGTTGGCCAGCAAAGCTGCGTCTGCGGCAGGAGGCGTCGCAGGGTTCGGCTCGACGACGGGAGCCGCTGCATCGCTTACGGGGGTGTCGTTGACGCTGGCTTCCGCCGGAGCTGGAGCAACCACCGGGGCGGGTGCTGGAGCAACAACAGGGGCGGGTGCAGGAGCAGCTTCCACTCCAACGGTAGGATCATCGAGCGACACAGGGGTCAATGCGTCGCTCACGTCCTGTGACTGCACTTCAGGTACGGAGAGCGACCCGAAGCCACCAAGCCCGAGGGCGATTGCGGAAGTCGCCGCCAGCCCCGGTCCAACGGGGGGGATGACGGGGAGTCCCAACGCAGACGCAACGGGCAACCCTCGGATCGCAGAAGAGACAACAGCCGCGAGCGCGCCGATGCCCGCAGCTGAGGGTACAACGGAGGAGACGATCTGAGTTGCCGCAGCGAGCACAACATCGTCTGTGCCTGGAGGGATCACGGCGTTGGCTGTTAGTACCGCGCTGGACGGTCCCGTTGCGGAAGAGAGAGCGGAGAAGGCTACACCTGGAGGCAACGTGCTACCGTTGTCCACGTAGATGTCCACAACCTGCGCGGATGTTGGAGATTCGATGACATCTGCCCCAAATTGTGCCTTTGCAGCCTGCAAGAGCAGAGCTCCGGCCGCGTAAGCCTTCATGGTGGCCCGCCGTCAAAGAGAGACAAAAGGAGGGACACGGCCTATCCAAAAGAACGTGTGGCCGGAAACGAGTGACGGAAAGGATTGAAGGCCTAGACATCGTGTGAGACTGTCGCCTTCTCTAGTTATAGGTGAGATTCCCTGTGTTGAATTCTTTGCATCACAACAACCCTTCAGGAAGTGGTCACTAGCTTCATCGAGACGCCAGGGCAGGTGCTGTTGCCGAGCTCGTAAAAGCACTGGTTGGTTACAATGGCGGTTGTCATGTTCACTTGCTGGCATGTTGATCTGATTGCGTGTGCTGCCTTCTAGCTCATTCTTGACAGCGGAATGTGGACGTCCAAAACAATCAGCGCGCGTCATTGGCGAACAGCGGCAAGCCTGAGACAGGTGCGGCGGGCCATGCAGGTGCGGAAAGCTGCGAAGTAGCGCCGTAGAGCAGTTATCTTTGTATGATTAGCAAACTGTGGGGTACATGACGCTGTGTACATACATGGGACACATGGAATCGGAAATGGCGTCCTGTATAAGCAGCCATGTGCCCTCACGATATACTTCCAGATTTCGAACAAATCGCATGCTGTTTCGCATATTGTTACTGTTTCAAAGTGAGATAATCATCTTCATAGTATTGAAGACTCACCAATGCCAAGCGAACGACCCGAACGCCGTGGCTATGCATACAAACAGAACGACCTCCAACCTACATCGATGCCGTACAACTACCGCCTTCCTTTGCCGCTGCCGCTACCTCCCATACCGCCCATACCAGGGAAACCACCGCCACCCATGCCACCCATCATGTTCGCAAGGGCAGACATATCGGGCATGCCGCCTCCTCCTCGTCCACCGCCACCCATCATATTCGCAAGGGCAGACATATCAGGCATGCCACCGCCGCCTCTTCCTCCACCACCAAGCATCTTCATCATAGAAGCCATATCGGGCATGCCTCCTCCGCCACCCATGCCGCCTTGGCCCATACTGGCCATCCGCTTTTGCATGGCAGCGAGCTGTTGTGCCTTGTTTCCTCCGCCCATGGCACCCTGAGCTTTTTGCATATTCTTCAAACCTCCTCCCTGTAATAAAATTAGCTGAAAGGTAAGAAGGACCTGGGAGGATATTCCGAACCATTTTTTTGGCCATGCTGAGTAACCAAATTAGCTGTGATGTATTCATATCGTAGCAAAGTAACATACCCTGCCATCATCTTGTGCTGAGTAAGAAGCTCTTCTACTTCGCGCACAGACGTGCCCGAACCACGTGCTATGCGTGTCATACGTTCCGGTTGCTCGATGAACATCTTGCCGTCAGAATCAAGCTCCTTCTCATTCATGCTGTCGCAGATGTAAATCATGCGCTTGAGCTTCAAACTGCCTTCTTCATCGTCCATACCGTTCATCATGCCGCTCAGTCCAGGAATCATGCCCGCCATTTTCGAAAGCGGGCCCATCTTCATGATATTGGACAGTTGATCTCGCAGATCCTTGATAGTGAAGATGCCTTGGGTGATATGCTTCATGGTATCTTTCTGGTCGAGCTTGAGTGACTGCACGTGTTCGACAAGGCCACCGATGTCACCCATGCCAAGTAGTTTCGAAACGAAAGGCTCAGGACTGAAGCGCTCTAGATCCAGCATATGCTCTCCGGTACCGAGGAACACGATAGGCGTATGTGTTGCTGCAACGGCCGAGATAGCACCACCCCCTGCTGCTGCACCGTCCGTTTTGGTAAGAATGATAGCTCCGAAGTCTGCCGCCTCTTTGAATGCACGTGACTGTGCTTCTGCTGCCTGACCGATTGTCGAGTCGAGAACCATAATAGTCTGATCGGGCTGCACAGCTTCCTGGATCTGCATCATCTCATCAAAAAGGTCCTTCTCTTGCCTGTGACGGCCAGAGGTATCCACAATGATGATCTCAAAGCGCTCCTTTTTGAACTTGTCCACACCTTCTCTTGCAACGGCGACAGGATCCGTCTGTGTATGGCTTCCGAAGTACGGGATCTTCGCTCGTATCGCATTCTGCTTCAATTGATCGAAAGCACCAGCACGGAAGGTGTCCGCGCAAACCAGACACGCCTTGAATCCTCGCGCAGAATACCACCGCGCCAGCTTCGTACACGATGTCGTTTTACCCGAACCCTGCAAACCCACAAACATGATGACGTTCGGCTTTCCTTTTCGCGGCTTGAAGGGTTCGGCGTGCGGGTCGACGAGTTTAACAAGTTCGTCGTAAACCGCTTTCTGGATGAGGCGCTTCTTATTCACGCCGGGCGAGAGGTGTTTGAAGTCAACCGAGCGTTTTATGGAGTTCCGAAGGTTCATCACGAGCTTCACGTTAACGTCTGCTTCTACGAGAGCGTTGGAAATCTCCTTGACCATGGCGTCGAAGGCCTGCGATTATTAGCCACGGTGCCGCTGTTTTTACCATGGATGCGCACCTTCTCATCGAGGTTGGGAGACCTCGTGAGGTCTGAGACGGCGGCATTGATGCGCCGCCCAAGATCCTGAAGCACCATGGCGGCGGCTGTGCTGTAGTATGCGGGTTGAGGTAAACGGTAGGGGCTGACGGTGTGTGCAGTCGGACTGCAGTGGGGGTCCTCAGATGGCAGCTGCGGGGCTCGTCCCTTCCGCTTGTGAGCTTGGCGACGGCGAAGAAAGCGCCGATCTCCAAATTTATTTTCTCGACTCCAACCTCAGGACAACATCAAACACACCCAACTACCTCCACACAATGCCGAACACGAGCTTGAAGCGAAGACGGACAGAAGACCGCATGCGCGGGAAAGTGCCGAAAAAGGACAAGCCCAAGATCAAGCGCCAGAAATTCTATCACAGCTCCAGCGAGGACGAATCCGACGATGAGGGCGCTGCACGAGATGCGCCGCGAGAAGTGAAGAAGCTGAAGGAACCAACTCCTGAGTTTGAGCCGGAGGCAGGCTCTGCAAATGCCCTTCCAATCAAGGAGAGGACTGCACCTGCACCTGCACCTGCAGCCAAGAAATCAGCATTGAAGAAGACGGCGCAGCCAGCACCGTTGGAAGCCGGTGATGACTTCGACGATGTGGCCTCCAGCGACGACGCCGAAGACTCTGAGCCGGAAGATCGTGAACTAGCGATTGACTCCGATGCCGACGACTCAGACGCTTCAGACGACACATCGATATCAGAGGTGTCGACCAACAATCCTGCGCGCAAAGTGCGGAAACGAAACGACCCCGAAGCCTTCGCGACATCCATCTCCAAGATCCTCAATACAAAACTCACATCACAAAAGCGGTCCGAGCCTATTCTTTCGCGGTCAAAGTCCGCGCAAGAAGCAAACAGGACGCTGTCCGACCAGAAGTTGACGCATGCAGCGAACAAGAAACTGCTAGCGGAGAAGAAAGCTGCGCAAGAGAAGGGCCGTGTGAAGGATGTGCTGGGTTTGAATGACCCGAGCGTCAGTACGGCGGCGACGACGGCGAAGGAAAAGGAGCTTCGCAGGACGGCGCAGAAGGGTGTTATCAAGCTTTTTAACGCGGTGCGCGCGGCTCAAGTCAAGGGTGAGCAGGCGGAGAGAGAGGCGCGCGAGAAGGGAGTGGTTGGCTTGGGCAAGCGCGAAGAGCAGGTGAAAGAGTTGAGTAAGCAAGGCTTCCTGGATATGATCACCGGCGGCGCAAAGCAAAAAGAAGGAAGCGTTGAAATTTAATTCTGTTTGAGCGAGGTGGAATCGAAATCATAATGGCTACTTCATCCGTCTAATGCCCCAGGAGGTGCCGTTTTCCCGTAACGCCTGTGTGATGTCCCGTATATTACATGTAATGTTCCAGTCCGTACATATCTTTCCAAATACCAGGGCCACGTTTTCCACTTGCCGGATACTGGGCTAATATACAAGAGGTCGCCTACACAATACAAGCCTCGCGCGTGTTTTTCTTCCTTTCTCTCTAGCCTATCATGACCTACTTATTTGCTCTCAAAATCACTCGCCTGCAAGTTCCTCGTCATACTCGGCAGCCTCACCACCAACCCATCTAGCTCCTTGCTCATCTTGACCTGGCACCCCAGTCGACTCGTCTCCTGCAGACCAAACGCCAAATCCAGCATGTCGTTCTCATCATCATCCGGTTCCTCCATCTTATTGTACATGTCCTCGGATTCGACGATGACATGGCAGGTGGAGCAGGCGCAAGAGCCGCCACAGGCGCCTTCCATCTCGAGGTCGTTTTCTTGCGCGATGTCGAGGAGGTTGTCGCCGTCAGCAACTTCGAAGGTGAAAGATTCGCCTTCTTTGGTTATGAATGTTACATGGCGCCTATACACAAGTCAGTATCAAATTACCGGACGTTATGTAGAATGTGCGAGGCATACTCTTCACCCGGCTTGGGCGGGTCGAGGTGGTTGTGCTGCGAGATGGGGGTTGAGGAGAATCTCCGTCGATTCCGCGCAAAGGAGTGCATTGCGATATTGTGAAGGTTACATTGTGACTCCTGAGGCGTTTGTACTCTACATGACTTTTGCATGTAGAGGCTGCTTCGTCGCGACGAAAAGTTCCGCCTCTGTGATGACAGTGACATCCGAAGCATTCCTTTCTCGCTCTTCAGCGCACGGGAAAGCGCGGCCCGCCATTGGAGACCGCCAGCCATCGCGCCGGCTTCGAATACCGATAAATGAATGAAAATGGTGTTGTGGGCAAAACAGCTCGGAGCGAAGCACTTCGTTTTCGTGCTTCCGAACTTCGTGCAACTTGGGAAGCACGGACCAGGCCCAATGGACCTAGAAGTGTGGATCAACGTCACGACGACCCATGCAACCGTCTCCACGCCCCGGTGGGAGAACACCACTGCCAGCTCCCCTATTATTCCTGCACACAACAAACACGCTATGGCGACCTCGCGTGACGCCCCGAATCCGCTGCGGCCCTACTACATCCCGCCGTCGATCGGCCTGCCGCCAGACCTGCCGCAGAATAATTCATCCTCGCCCGCCGGGCCGTCGTACACTTCGCGCACCCCCAAACCGAGCTTTGGCAGCCAGGCCCGCGATATCCTGTCTGATCTCGACTACGACTCGTACTTCGCTGATAGCTCCCCAAGCGTGGCGGACCACGCGAAGAAGCTGCTAGATCAGGCGCTATGGAACTACACGTCGGTGCTGTTGGCTCAACCCTTTGAGGTCGCGAAGACGCTGCTGCAAATCCATCAGGCCCAAGGACAGGCGCCGCCTGGCTTACAATTGAATGGAGATGAGATCAAGAGCCGGCCAAATTCCTTCGCTAGTGGAAAATTTGAGGATTACCCTTCGGACGAGTCGGATGAAGACTCACCGGGCTACTTCACGAGCACGGCGCCCTCGATACACAGCCCGACCTATGGGCGCGGTGCCTCACGGTCCAGAAGTCCGCAGAAGAGACGGCATCCAAGAAGCCGGTCACGAGACACCACGCCTACACGCGCAACCCCGATTGCACCGCGAAAGCTGGAGCTCAGGAAAGCAGACTCGCTTCTCGAAGTGATAGCACAACTCTGGCAGAAAGAGTCAGCATGGGGCGTGTGGAAAGGCACAAACGTCACTTTCATATACAACTTCCTACTCAAGACGACCGAAAGCTGGACGCGCAGCATGCTCTCTGCGCTCCTCAACCTGCCAGACCCCGGCCTCATGGGCACCAGCGCAAGCGGCATCGGCGGCCTCGACATCATAGACAGCCCGTCACCTCTGACGTCTCTCGGTGTAGCCGTAGCGGCTACCGCCATTGCGGCGACCCTCCTCGCCCCGCTCGACCTCATCCGCACCCGCCTCATCGTCACGCCCACCTCCGCCCCACCACGCACCATCTACCCCTCGCTCTCCCTCCTCCCCAGCTTCACCATCCCCTCAAACCTCCTCCCCGCCACCATCCTCCACGCCACAGTTCCCACCCTCGTCTCTTCATCCACCCCCTCTTCCTCCGCACATTCCTCTCCGTTGACCCCATCGTAACACCCACCGCCTACTCCTTCTCCACCTTCATATCCTCCACTGCAGAGCTCTTCCTTCGCCTCCCGCTCGAAACCGTCTTGCGCCGCGGCCAGGTCGCCGTCCTGCAGGACCACGAGAACGAGCGCTTAGCCGCAGAGTACAGGCACCTTCCCGACTCCTCTTCCTCATCCCGCGCGCTGAAATCCCCGGTGTACGGTATGGAGAATGAAAATCCCGCGATGCGGAGTTTCCACACTATTGTGGAGCCTGGGCAGTACAGGGGCGTGCTGGGGACGATGTGGTTCATTGTTAGGGATGAGGGTGTGCAGGTTGTTGGGCCGGCAGCGGCGAAGGGTAAGGCTGCGGCGAGCTTCTCGTCGAGGACAAGGATACGGAAGGGGCAGGGTATGAATGGGCTGTGGAGGGGTGGAGAGTGGGATTCTGGGGTTAGTGGGTGTGTGGGGAGCTGCTGCGTTGGGCGGCGGTGGTGGTGAGTTTTAAGGATCGCGTGGTTGTTCAGGACGCGTGATGTTCTCCGAGGGAGAGGTGATTTGCTTCGTGTTTATGATATCCCCGCTTTCTCATTTTTCGGCTCACTCGGCAATGGTGGGAGTTCGGATTGTATAAAAAGACAGGTGTGTGTATGTATACAAATACAGTGTTGTAGATCTTCCACATATACGGGGAATATGGAATTTATTTCGTCCCTTGACTATCCCTGATCCTACTCCTCGAAACTACTGTCTAAATTTACATATATATACCACCGCGGAGTACAAATGCTTCACTTAAAACGAATACTCTGGATTCAGCTTGTCGGCCACGGTTGGTGAGAGGGGAATAATTGACATGTGCGCCAGGTATAGGTATTTCCTTATGAGAAAAGAGAAAGCTTTGAAATTCTTTCTGCAGGCGTCGATTCGGACCTTACAATTTCATACATGACGCTCGATTTTGAAGAGCATTAGTTTCGCAGTGTTAGCTTGTTTGTGGTATACTGAGGGGCACGCTGGATGCTACTGCACGGCAAATTGTCCGGAGATCGGATCAGTGCTGCGGACGTTTTGACTATGCCATGTTGACACACTAGAAGGTTAATACTCGTTAGAAGCGTCCTGGGAAAAAATTGGTGTCGGTGAGCAACGTAGCGAATACAGTAAAGGTTTTGAAGTAGATGCATCGCTGTGATTTTGTGGGAGATTCAATCAATATGATGCTGTAGTCAGGTCTGCCATCACTCGTCACGTTTCGGCTCTTCGGAGTCCATTGGAACGCTCTCAATGCAAGGACAATCATACAATGAGCACGCGGGCGCAAGTTTGCAGATGGGATCGTCGACGCAAGTAGGTTGTCTGGCTCCG
Organism: Didymosphaeria variabile; assembly: GCF_027946475.1. Lineage (NCBI taxonomy): Eukaryota > Fungi > Ascomycota > Dothideomycetes > Pleosporales > Didymosphaeriaceae > Didymosphaeria > Didymosphaeria variabile. The sequence goes on along the minus strand of NW_026611627.1, from coordinate 1,825,061 downwards.
TGTTTATACAACTACGGCTACTACGTATGTGTAGGATATCGCCTTATCGTAAAGGATTTCCGACCAGTCGTAGGAGATCTTCCACATGCCACCGAGCGTCAACATACGAATTCTATGCCTTGTTGGCACCGAAGTTATCCACGGGGGCATCATCCTTAACGCTCTCCCAGATCTTATTGATTCCCTCTACCGCCTTTGAGCTCACACCACCCTTTGTCAACCAACCGGCTGTCTGCTCGATCTGGCTAATTTTGCTCGCACCGAAAATGACTGCGTCCCCAAGATCCGCTTTGAGCGCAGAGTTGTACCCGACCCAGCGGTACGCCAGCTCCGCCTTGCTCACGCCCTCCGCCTCCGCAATTGCATTCCACTCGCCTAGGGCCGCGCGAAGAGACGGCTTGTCGTACAGCCGCGAGTACATGCCACCAATGGCCTGTTGATTGAAGCGGCCAGCGCCGGCGTCGAGATCCGCCGGCGTCTTAGTCAGAAACCCGCCTGCGAGTGGGGAGTAGGCGTAGAACGCGATGTTCAGCTTGCGGAGAGTAGGAAAGAGAATATTCTCTAGATGCCTAGCAACAGGAGAATAATTGCCTTGGTAGACAGTCGGCTTGACGTAGCCCTTCTTGCTCGCGATGTCGTATGCCTCCTGCACCTGCTCGGGCGTGAAGTTAGACAGGCCGAAGCGCTTGAACCAGCCCTTCTTGTATGCTTCATTAATGCCCTCCAGCGTCTCGTTGACGTCGATAGTATCGTCTGGCGCATGGATGTACAGAATGTCAACTTGGTCTACGTTCAACTTCTTTAGGCTGTCTTCCACGTCCTGGATAACGCGGTCCTTGGTTATGGTGCCCTTCTCGAAGCCGCCCTTGAGTTTGGTGTCGATGATGAAGTTCTTGCGGGCGTCGAGCTTGCCGATGGCCTCCTCAGAGCCTCCGTAGAGGCGAGCTGTGTCGATAACTTTTACGCCGGCCTTCTGAAGGACTTCCAGAGCCTCTGCTTGCACCTTGGGGTCGGCGTAGGGGCCATTAGGGAAGGCGGCGCCGCCGAACACGGATTTGATTTTCGACATGTTTGCTTGTTTTAGCTCTTTTGGGTGGGTAGATGGGGAAATGAAGAAGTAGTGATTCTTTGAGAGGGGAGGCAGTATGATGAGGTCAGTGGAAAGAAGCAGCTCGCGCGATACAAATAGCAAGTTCGATCCCCGCCCTGCCTGCCTGCTACGTAACCACCGTGTAAGGGTCAATGATGCTACCCCAATGCTGAATCGTCTCGTAAACGCCCCGCAGCCGTAACGCCCCACCGCAGTCTCCTAAAAGCCGATACCTCCACTTAGGTGATTAGGACCAAGTCGGCCTAATCCTACAGTCTGGTATGCGAAAACATGTGCAGTTTCTTAGCCTAGCCAAACGCGTTAGAGCGCTTCGGAGGTATCCCTGCGATTCGCCAGTTCGTGGGTCTCGGCTTATAAATGCGGCTACGCAAGTGTCTCGAATCAGGTCGAATGGTTTCTTGAAAGTTCTGAGATGTGCTATTGTTCACGTTATCAAGGAGGACTGCGGCTAAACTATCGGCCGCATCGGAATGGATGAAAGCTTGTGGCGTGGTGTCTCGCTACACGAAGGTGTGCCCGTACAACAACAAATGACGCTGCGCCAACGAGTGTCCAGAGAGTCCCCATACCTACGTCAATCGAACATGGATTTCGATACTCAGTCCTTCGTCCTTCGTCCTTCGCCCTCAAACCTTCGAGAACTTCCTCTTCGGCACGTCCCTCCATGCCTCATCAAATCCAGCACTCCTTACCCACGTCGGCCCCCCGGCCTCCACACTGTCGATCGCCATATTTCCCAACCTCTTCCACATATCCCCCTCCACGACAAAGCCATCCTTACCCTCGAATTTCTTATACACTTGCTCACCATGCGCTAATGCGCGCACGAGTTTACTGGCGTGCCCGTCATCAGAGAGCGCGTTCACCCTCTTGATAACTTTGTCCCATGAGTCATCACCGTCGGCGGGTTTGTAGCTCGCAATTTCTTCGTGCAGGAGAGGAGGCGAGGCGCGCGAAGCATACATGGCAAGGCTGTTGCGGACTTTCCATTCTAGCAGGCGGACCTTCGTGGCTGGTGTGAGACAGGAAAGCGACAGGAAAGTGGAGAAGAAGATACTGCAATTCACGACGTGGATGTAGTAGAAGTCGAACTTGGGGATAGAGGGGGGGTGTTGGGCTGCCGCGGTGTAGAAGACTGTCGTACGTTAGTGCATTTGGGAATGGCACGGGAATGTGAGGGGGCGCATACCAACCGCGTTGATCATTTCCGCGGTTTTCTCTTCGAGCTGAGACTCGTCGACGACGTACTGGCTCGCGTACTTGAGCATCTCATCCGGTGCGCGCTTTAAGATGCCATCGCGGATTTTGTTTCCGTCTTCCCAGTGCGCTGCAGAGGAGAGTTTCTTGTCTGCGCGAATCTCATTGAGGAGCTGCACAATGGTCTTCGTGTCCTGCGGCTTCGCTGCATTCGCCTTTGCGGCCTTCTCGGCGTCCAAGAAGAAGGGCGCCATCCAACCGTCGTGGATCGCCGCTTGGGCGAGGGCCTCGGATATGAGAGCCTCTTGTCTATGCTCGATGCCGAAGCCTAGATGTATGATGGGGTGGAGGAAGCCTGCGAAGAGGCGAGCGAGGAGGTCGTCTGCTCGCTCGTCGCCCTTGAAGAGTTCGTCATTCAACACGGTCTCCCAACCCTTCCTGCCAATCTCTTCCTGGAAGTACTGGAGGAAATCATGGTAGTACTTTTCTTTTCCTAGGTATGTCTTGTACCTCTCCGGATTATGCATATCATTTACTATCTCTTTCTTCAGGTCGACTGGCGGACGTTGGTAATATTTGTTGTCATTGTACGCGCGCTTGATCTCCTCCGGCGTAGCCTTGAGAGCAAAGAGCGTCAGGAGATGATGTACGATATGGTTCTATCGTAACTCCATTAGCCACCAACACTTCGAGCAGTAGGACAGAACTTACATGAAAGCCACTTTGGTTGAAGAAGATATGATGCTTATCATGGTTCTCCTGCAATAATTCACTCGTAACCCTCGCGCTCTCATCCGTAATCCCCCTGACAAAGAACTCCGGCTGCAATCCGGTATCGAGCTTGATAGTACTTGCCGTCGCCATGCCTCTTAACAAAACCTTCTGATCCGCTTTCCAGTACAATTGTTGAATTCCCCGCGGCGCATTCGCAAAGGCTTTGTTCAAACCAACTGCGGTCAGTCCCACGGCGGAAGCAACGACAGCAGCAGTCGCGAACATCGGGTCACTTGACGGGCCCGTCGAAGCCTAGAAGAGACGCATTATATAACGCGGCGGGCTTGCCATTGTTCAGCGCCGACGCGAATCCCGAGCGCGCGGGATTGGCGTATGGCGGCGAAGGCGTTCGCCGCGGGGGAAGCTTTAGCCGTGTTTGGCGTGGCTCTCGGAGGTTGGAGCGCGAGCTTAGTCACGGCGAATATAGGAGGGTTGTGATTCGCACGGCGGGGGCATCAGCTTCGGACGTCCAGAATACGAGAGGCGACAGGGCGAATTTGGTCTCACGAAGTGAGCGTATTGAAAGCCACAAGTGTTTCACCACGTAAGCGCCGAACTGGAGAAGGTGGGTGTCTAGAACTGTGGATATTCAATCATTGCTCGGAGAATCGAGCTGTGCTACAGCGAGAGACTTGCAAATAAGACCGTTGTTCCATATCAATCATGGCCGGGTATTGACGGTCGCTGCAGCGCCTACACTGGAGCAACACAGGCTGCCTCAGCATCTTCAAGCGTATCTGCAACGAAAAAGCAACGCCACCCGTAGCGCTCCGTCGCTATGCATATCCCAAATCAACTTATCGTGAATCGTAATTGCTCCTTTTCAATACCATGTCACCTCAGTACTTCTTCGCCTCCATGCCCTCCGGAGGCTCAGGCGCGATGTACTTATTGCCCACGCTGCTCCAGTCGGTACTTAAAACGGTGCCGCCACTCTCTTGGTAGCTCTTCATCATAGCCCGCTGTGCATCTTCGCCGGCGCCTTTGTAGAGCTGCTTGAAGAACCGAGAGGTCTCATCGCCTTCATAGTCGTCCTCTTCGCCCAAATCTTCCGCAGCCACTTTGTCCCAGTTCTTGGCGCCCTTTTTCGACGATGTGGGATATGAGGGTCCGGCCTCAGTTGTCTTCTTTGTGCGATCGGTGACTATCTCCGCGGCTCCATCTCCTTCGGATAATTTTGGCTCGCTCTTTAGTTCGCCTTCAAGAGCCTTCCACTTCACGCCTGGTGTAGCCTTCTTCAGGACGACCTCGATTTTGGTAGGCGTAATGCGGTAAGTCGAGCTAGCAGGGTCAATCTCGTCGTAGAATGGCAGGAGATTATAAGTGAAGTCGTTGCCGTTGGCAAGGGGGGTAGGTGATGTCCAACGAATCCTTCTCAATGTTCACAGTGGCCTTGTCTTTCGGCACGTTCTTTGCCATCAGTGTGAACGTGACTTGCTCGTTGTTCTGGTACCAGTCGTGCTTTGGCTTCTCAGTTGGCGTTGCTGGCGCAGGAGAGCTCGAGCTCCCGTTTGCTGCTAGTCGCGACTGCGCGTCGGAGGGCGTCCCTGCAGGTTCCTTGCCTTTCTTCGTTGGCACTGGAGTCGTATCGACATCGACATCGGGAACTGACTTGGCCGTAATCCTTCTTTGTTCATCGCCCTCCGGAAGATCCTTCATCTTGATCGCAATCTTGGACTCCCAGATGGCCAAGGTTTTCTCTTTCTCATCGATTCCCTTCACAATGTCGAATACATATTTCGCGTTCGCATATTGCCCCAGGAAGAAGAGCGCTATTCCTCGTCGCAACTGAGAATCTTTGATGAGCTCGCGCCGCGCGCGCTTGTGGGCGAGAACGACCGCCTTCTCGGCATCTGTGAGGGCTTCGGTATATTTCGACGATCGTTGGTAGGCCGTGGAGCGCTTGACGTAGTAGTCGACAGCGGAGGGGTTTTGTTCTATTGCTTTGGTGTAGTGCTCGATAGCTTCGTCATACTTGCTGGCAGAGAGCGCAGCAGCGCCGCGGACTGCTTGATCCATGGTGGGGTAGCTCTGGAGTAGGTTAAGTGTCGGATCGCGGGTGCGGCGTGCTGCTACAAGGATGTTCGAGTACGAGGTGAAGATGGAAGAGAAACGAAGAAGAATTCGAGTGTTCGTTTTGAACAGTGGACCCGCGGCGCAGGCTGCAGTCAATGTTGTAGAAAGTTCCATGTGACGGTTGCGGCTCCCAGGCACCTGGCGCCTGCCGGGCTAAGAAAGGTGGGTCCATAAATTCACCGCGGGTCCGGAACGCTTACCATAAGCAGAACAGTGCCACTTCACTTTAAGATTCATGTCGCGCGACATTTCGACCTCCTGGACCTCGTGAGGCCGCGATATCCCTGAAGGCCCAAGTCGCTCAGCCTCAAGGTCGCTGTTCAACGTTCAGAACTCCCCGCTTGCTTGGACCTCGCACCTTCCCCCTTTTCGGAATTCAGGCTCCCTTGTGCCACCCTCCCACGCGGCAATCATTCATTGTGGCTGTACGGCTCTTGCGCCACATCTTGTCGATCCCATAAAACCCTATCCTAGCAATTACCATATTCGATATGCAGTGGTAGCGAGCATGCTGCATCTCCTTGTGCTGGCGGCAGCGTTCGCGCTCGCCGCGGCTCAAGGCCTCGCAGAGTGGCAGAAGCCGCTACCGAAACCTCCCGGCGCAGCAAACTGCGGCAGAGGGCGTAAATCGATCCATATTGGCAGTTCCTTTGCGTTTCACGTGAGCTTGCAACAAAAGTAATGCTTGCAGACTGCAAGAGCTGATGCACATTTAGATGAAAGGCGACTGGCGATACTACTTCACCGATTACTTCCCCTCGGACTGGCACTGCGACCGAGGAGTACTCACTCAGCTTCATCTTAATGTATTAGATGACATCACCAACCGGATCGCCCCAATATTACACGACCCATTTTCCAAAGGTCCACCAAAGGCGTCCAAAAACCAGCAGTCATCACTGATGATGACGATCCCGTTGGACACCGAAGCCGAAGGACCGTTAGTGCTAGAGCCTGAACCAGGATGGAAGCTCTTCCACCACATGGACACGAGCATCGACATCGCATGGACCGACACGAAGCAGCCGGGTCGGAGAGTGAACGTTACGTCGATCAACGTCGAGAGGGGCGTTTCGGTGAGCGCTAACACGGGCGCCATTGACCTCGCTCTGCACACTCCGTACGTTAAACTTCCAAACGATGTGTATGAGTTTCTGGCTAAGTTCGCGAAACCTGAACGCTTCGACATGGGTCGGGACATGGAATCAGTCGACCTTGTGAGCTGCAACTCTACATCCACCTTCCCAAACATCAATCTTCAGCTTGAAGGCGGCGCGCAACAGATTATCGTCAAGCCTTCACAGTATGTTCTCCGTATCAGCGAAAGTCTAGGTGGTCCATTCAGTGGGAAATGCGTGCTGCTCGCCAAGAGAGGAGGAGAGGCGGAAATCGGGTATGCGGCGCTGAGAGGCAAGACAGTGTGGTTTGACTGGGCGAATGCGAGGACGGGATTCCAGACTTGAAAAAAATGATAGGTATATGGACGACGATCTGGAAAGCTAAGATACCCAGGAGTTTCTGTACATAATAGTTGACATGGATGTGTAATGTAATCTCCGTTAATGCTACAGGGCTTTGATGAAAACACATAGCTTTATTTGTTGTCACGGAATAATGAATAAATAATGAATATGTCTGCAACGCGCCATCCCGTGGACACCCGTTCACCTCTTCCAAAACAGAACGGCCTCGGTTCTGTACGTCATGTGAACATTCGTCTGTCAAATGTGCACAGATCTCTGTTGTTCGCCAATACGATAAAGGGCGAGGAAGAAAGTAGTCTTCTAGGAAAAGGTCTGCATCGCTACAATTTTGCAAGGAAGATACATAACCTTGAGACCTCCACTTGAGAAACAAGTCCCATCGCCGTCCGTCTACGCGCACTTCAGTGAAGGCCGTGCTTACAACACCAACATGGCGCCAAATGAGATGCTCGCTACAACCAACATGACGAACTTCAGTGGAATCTCCATAGCAGGCACACCGGCACCCTCGGCACCTCCACTGCTAGGTGCCGCACTTCCATTCGGCGTCCTCGTAGGCTGCCCGGACCCTGCCGTTGCAGTCCCCTCGCTCGCCTCTCCTGCCCAATGACTCGAATCATCACCATCCAGCCCCGGCCCCGTACCCGCACCTTCATCCATGTATTTCTGCGCACCCTCTGGCATCGCAAGCAGCGCCGCAGAGCTAATAGGCCAGTCCTCGCTCTCCTCTGGGCACTCTGACGCCTCGCCATCCGAAGTTCTGGCACCGCCATTGCCGTTGGGGTTCGTCACATTTGCGTATGCCGCCTTGAGGGACTTAAAGTCATCATTTGGAGTGAGCTTCCCGTTCTTGATATCCACAATACCGTAGCCATTGGGTTCAACAGTGTACTCATACGCCAAGCCACCCGAATACACACCCGTCATCTTCGTGCTGAACAGCGCGGCGATCTCGCCCCATTGGCGGTTGGGTTCGATGCAGCCGTGCTCCGACAGGAAGATGGGACGGGGGAAGTTCTTGTACGTCTCGACTTTCTTGTCCCAGCCAGCGCCCTGGAAGGTTTGAAGACCATTCTCCTTGTCGCACCAGGAGTAGTCGTTGAAAGCAAAGAAATCCGCGCGCGCGTCGTCGGTACCGCAGTCGAAGTAGAGTGCCTGCTGCTCGATGACTAAAGGTGGGGACACAAAGTCAGTTTAAGTTCACAGATTAGGGGAGTGGGTCAAGTAGGTGTTCTAGCCAGCTGCTAATGTCTGAAGATTGCAGACTTAGAGGTGTAAGGCTCGGAGTCTTAGACAATCGCCCAGCATGAACACCCACGACATTGCGTACCCTCTGCGACGTCGGCCGCGGAATAGCCCACGGGGATCTTGCGGGAGTGTCGGTTGGAAATGTACTGCTTCATGTCGCGAGTGACGGCTTTAATGTAGGGCGCTGCATTGGTGTTGTTGACCGCGTTGATGACTTCGTTGCCGGAGAAAAAGACGAGGAGGTTGTTGTAGTCTGCAAACTGGTCGATGGTGGCGAAGACAGATTGGAGGTAAACGTCGTTGTATGAACGGTGGAGGGTGGCGTTGGACTCGCGATTGAGGGAGTAATTGGGCGTGTTGGCGTCGAGGGCGAGGTAGATGCCGGCTTCATCAAGAATGGCCATGCCTTCATCATGGTTCTGGGAGTTGTCGACGGTGTAGATGCGGACGGTGTTGATGCCGAGGTCTTTAAAGTTGTTGACATCGCGACGCAAACTCTCTAGATCTAGGAGGGGATCTTTGGCATCGGAGGCGCCGCCTTCCAAGGTTAGTCGGGCTTCATCCAACGGCGCTTGAACTACTGACCTGGCTGGTAAGCGACTCCTCGTATGTAGAAGCGTTCATCGCCCGCATAGAAAGCATTTCCGCGAACCGTCACCGGTGTGAGCTTTCCATTGCTCTGACGAGGCACAAATCCAGCAAAGACGGGTGCAATCGCAGCTCCCAAAACGGAGAGCGTAGCGAAGGACTTCATAGCAAAAGAAGCGAAAGATTACAAAAGACTAAGGAACCAGATGATAACGAGTGACTGGTGAAAAGGAAGTTCGTCCTTCAGACAGGAAACCGGAAGCGGGACATGACGGATATTTGAAGATGGCATACATTAGTTCGCCAACAAATTCTTAGTTTGCCCGAACTCCTCTTGTAGGTGGATCCCTTAAGAAATGCCAACCGTCCCTAGCAGTGTGGTGCTATCAGCCCGCCAAGCGCTGAGATGTTGGCGCGCAGCGGAGCGGACATTGGGCCAAGACCTCCAAGACTTAGTCGACCGCCGGGACAGACGATGAGTGACTGGCGCGAATTGCGCCTAGGCTTGGAAAGGGGCATCCATCTCGAATGGAGCGCTGTACCGTTCAGTTTGCCATGTCGCCCGGAACACAGCCTCCTCGAAAGGCTTGTATTCTGCGCATCTGAAACTGTGATCGAGAAGAGCAAGCGAGTAATTGGGCACGCCGCGGAGGAAGAAGACTAGTAGCATACATATACTTGGCGGTGACGCGTATGTGTATTGGTGACCGCCTCCTGTAGGCGGTTGGGAAGGGCGGTTGGATGCAGTGGTTGATGTTCAACTGTTGTCGGTGCGCAATCTTCGTAGATCACGTGCCGATGCAGTACCCGTGGACATCCACTTATAATCTTTAAAAATTCTGTGTTGTTTCGCAGTTTCCTCGTCTGACCAAAACTCGTCAGATGCCTCGAAAGTTCTGGACAATACATCCTCAAGCTTGCTTTTTGATCCCCACAACCACCAGGTTCCTCGGACTCAGTGTGTAATCGAACACCGGCTCTACCCACGCTGTCTCCACCTCCTCTTGCTCCTTCAACCACAGCCATCGATCGGTAACAATGACAGCTTCTACCACACCGGCACTAAATGCCATAAGGCTCCACATGACACTCAACTCGTGTTTCTTCTCCCTGTACCTTTCTTCGTACCCCTCAATATCCTCGTCGGTCAGCCCACGCATCTTCTCCTTGATAAATTCCGGATCAACCTCACAGAATGAGTTTGGAGTCGTAAGCTTCGTAATCGCAGCACGAACGTATGACTTGAAGTCGTTGTATGCGAACTTGCGCAAAGTGCCAATGGTGAGCGGTGTAGAGGTGCCGTCGGAGCTGAGGCCTGGTCCACGTCCGTTGGGTGGCGTCCACGCGACTTTGCTGGTGTGACCGGAGGCTGAACCGCCGACCATGCGATCGGCTTCGACGGGTGTAGATACCACACCGCGGTCGAGGAAGATTCTTTGGAGAAGGGCGCGGTAAAAATGCCTCAAGAAAAACAGTTCGCTGTCGGTGCGACCCCAGTTGAAGGGTGCTTGCACAGCCATCATGCGAGATGTTATGTTGAGTCTGACACCTTTGGGCTGCTCAATTGTATCAGACTCCCCGTTGGCAGATTGCAACGGAGTGTGTGGGAGCGGATATGAAGCGAGTTTCTCAGACATGGGGAAACCATGAGGATCAAAAGCATTCGCAGTCTTCTCGAGACGTGGATGATTTGGTCGAAGGGTAGGAAGCTTGTAGGTTGGAGGCCCAAGACGCTCGGTAACGAGATTGTAACAGCATCCTACCATTGCTACGGCGGCGACAGCTGGGCTAAGCAGAAGTGAACGGAGGCCGTGGTGGACGAGGTTGCCACATGAGTGAAGAGACATGACCATGGCATTGACATTGGCGGGTTTTGGAACGGACGACAGGTTGGTGGGTTCTTGGACGACGGTTGACGCCAATGATGAAGCTCCTGAATGGATGGAAGTACTGTCGTGAACCTGGTCGATGACTGGGTTTAGGTCTCCGTCTTTGATGATGTGTTTGACATATTGCACACTGCCTTGACCCTCTGTGTAGACTTGCAAATTGGTCGTGATGGTCTTCGGATTGATACTGTTGATCTCATTTGAGTGTGCGCCTGGCACGATCTCGCATCCATGATCGTCGCACTTGATTCCATTCGTTGCTGGTGCCTTAGCGTCAGCAGCTGGCTCACGCACAGACGAATTCGCTCCTCCTAGCTTTTCTGCACCCTCAGTGGCACAAGTGTATTCATTCGATTGAGCGGTCAATCCCTTTAATTTGTTCTTTTTCCTCTTTTTATCTTGTTCGAACTCTGCCCGATACTTCTTCTTGTTCACATAAACAACCGGCTTCTCGACAAGCTTAGCTTTGATGTCCATCTTCTTGGCACCTTCAATATTGTGTTGCCTGCTTTCGACCGCGACAAGATGCTTAGAGTAAGGTGGTGCAGCCAGCGCCCGTCCCAGATAGTTCTGTCCCGATCCAAAGTCCACAAGATGCGTAATCTCTTTCCTTCCGGATGATCTTATCTCTGAGGTCAGTTTGTCGATGTAGCGAGCGAAGTTGTCTACTTCGTGCACCTTCTTAACTTTCATTCCAAGAGCTATGTGGCGCGCAATGCTTGCTTTCTCTGGCGCTGCAGGTGCTCCTGGTGGTGGGAAGCCTCTGGCGAGGAGGTGTCTACGTACATCTCTGATATACTGTAGAAGTTCTTCTGGTGGTACCGGACCGTCACGCCAGGTGTTTCCTCCCTTAGCTTCATCAAACTGCTTGAGGTCTTCTCGCATGAGCAGGTCTAGAATATCCATGATGTCGCGCCCTCGGAACCATGTTCGCCATGTTTCAGGCAGTATGTTAGCGTACAGGTCCGGTGATCTTGTGTAGAAATCCAGAACGTGAACCCCTCCACATAGCGTCTGCAGCATCCAAGAGGTGTTTGCAAATTTCAGTAGTGACTCGACATATTCGTCCACGTCCGAGAACTCGACTGGAAGAGGTAGAGGAGCCTCCGGACCCATGATATCACCCGTAGTGGTCTTTTAGTATGGCGCTCTTGATATAGACGCAAGTCACGAACATGGACCGCATGCGGGAAGTTTGTATCTTCTTCGAGTGGATTTGGTTAGAATGCCGATGATTGGTCTGTGCTTCGCTCCTTCTCTCGGCGTTAGCGGTGACGCTTCCCGGTCCACAATACAGCACTTGAGCATAACACACAACGCGCACTTTGGAGTGTGCCTTCAATCATTCCTTCCATTGCGAGCGTTCTATTACCTATAGCCAGCATGATGAACACAACGAACGACGAAGACCCGTTCCTGCAGGTGCAAGCGTGAGATTCCCGCCTATGACTGCCTGAACGCGCACCTACTGATGCGTGAATAGGGACGTGTTATCTGCGTTGAACACATCTCGTCCACTGTTTGCTTCGTACCGCCGCATACGATCTTCTGCTTCGTCAGCAACTTCACCCGAGCTTCGAGAAGCGCGCAATGAGCTCGAACAAACGCTGCAAGAGCTCAGCCAGGATCTCGAGGACCTCATCGCGAGCGTCAAGGCAGTCGAGCACGACCCGTACCGCTTCGGGCTGGAGATTGACGAGGTCGAACGACGGAGAAAGCTAGTGAAGGATGTGGGGGACGAGATCGAGAACATGCGCGACGAGCTGCAGAGGACCGTTCAGGATGCGCAGAACAAGGGCAAAGCCGCGGCCAATGGAGACATGCTACCCGATCCTGATTCCTTTGAAGACGAGGACGGATACGCGCAGTTTGAGCAAGAACGGCAAATGGAGCTGATGCACGAGCAAGACGAGCAGCTGGACGGTGTGTTCCGGACGGTTGGCAATCTGCGCCAGCAAGCCGACGACATGGGGCGCGAGCTTGAAGAACAGGGCGAGCTGCTCAACGATGTGGACAATGTAGCAGATCGAGTCGGGGGCAAGCTGCAGACCGGCATCAAGAAGGTCGGCTGGGTTATCAAGAAGAACGAAGACCGCTGGTCGAGCTGCTGCATCGCAGTGCTCGTATTCGTCCTCATTCTGCTGCTGGTACTGCTTCTCGTCCTCTAAACCACTGTCTGCTGGGGGCGCCTCTCGGTGCCACCTAGACATCATTCAAAACGATTGCGACCCCCACACGCCCTCGCAGGTGCCGCGGAAGCGCAAACACCACCATTACCCATTTTGGCGCATCTATCAATCGGAAGTCATCCAGAGCTTGCACATGATGGGGCTCGACCACGGAATGCGTGTTCTTCATACCTCTCGAGCAAAGCATACTCAGCTCGAACGGCGCAGCCTCTGTTGTACCACGACGGTGGCCCTGCATTGTGAAGGAGGGGCGTATTGGATGGCTTCGGAGGCGGTGATCGGGGGATACGTAAGCGCTGAAAGCGTACTGGTGCCTGATTCAACCGGCATAACCAAGATTAGTGGTTGGGATGTGAGCACATGCAGCAATGCACGTTCTCCCTGGCAGCCCGGAATGCACGTGCTGCGAGGTAGGCGTGGTATAGCGTATGCCGACTATCCTCCCAAAATCGAACGTGGAGACCGTCGTCATGCGATAGTCCGGGTCATTTTGGTCACCGAAGCTGGTTGAGAGAACCAATTGCCTATAGCAGAGCTTACGTTCATGCGAAACAAGCAAGACGTTTTCACCGCAGCAGCAACCCCCACAACCATGTCTCTCTGGCACTCCCTTTCGTCCAACATCCACGATTTCTCCCTTGCGCACGTCATTGATTTTGGCGCGTGTCGAATTATTCTTGTATATCTCAGCCGCAGGATGCTATAAACATGTTGTTCTCTTTTGAGACGTTGCCAGTCGGAGGCCATCTTCAGGCTCAATTCCGGAGCTGGTACCGACCTGACACCGTCAGGCACCGGAAGTCACCTCGACCTGGGCCTTTCGCTTAACATGATCGCATTCCTCAACTTTGATACTCTTTTTCGGTGCATTCTTCTCGAGATGCGCCTGTCGACGCTCCTTTCGTTCCGTTGTCTGTCTTTCCTCCCTTATGAACCATATCGAAGTCTGACCTGCTTCAAGCTAAACATTCGGTCGTTCGATGGCTGAGTTGACTGACGGTGGTGCGACTGGGCAGATGCCTGTTAAAGTGGAAGTCACGGCGATTCCTTATTGGAGCCTTGCGAGAGTCACGCGTCGCCAATGGACCCTCATTGCCATCACCAGCCTTCTCAATGTCCTCTTCGGCTGTTCTCTACTATGCATCATTGTACAAATATACCAAATCGTCTCCGATTCGAATGATTTATCCAATGTTGTGTCAGACATTTTAACATTCACTACGGTACGTTTCGAGGGACGAGGGACGTGGCTGTAAGGACTTGCTAACTTTGCAGGCGCTTGCAACGTTAGCTTACATCATCCTCCATAGCATCTTCTCTCTCAAACAGAGGATCTGGCGACATCAAGGGCGGCTTCCTGCTAAGGATAAGAAGACGTCTTACGTTGCGGTTCGGTTTGGCGGGACGCTATGTATGTTGTGGCTGTTGACTGGCGGCTGGAACATGATTCTCGTCGCTCGGCGACCAATATGCCTGCCCAAAGCCGCCAACTTCAACAGCTGGGAGACTGGCAAGACATGCCAGATAGGTCGAGTAGGCATTGCTTTTGCCATGATCGCCTTGTACGCCTTCCTGGTGCGGTCACCCCTCATGACTGACGAACTGACAGGATGGCCTCGTGCGCGATGTTCGGCATGTTAGCAACCGTAAGCCGACCATTCGAAGCGCATATGCTTAATTACTGGCATACGCCACCTACCCCTTCGCCAACATCTACACCCAGTCTTTCCCCTAGGCAACCACGTTCTCGAAGCGTGTCGGTCGCATCGAACAGGCTTAGCAGAAGAGGCCCATGCTTCTCTCCCCATCGAAGCGCTCGCTCGATTGTATCTAATACAGACGTGGACACACTCGACCTGAACTCAACATCAGCGTCAGACGGAATCGCAGCACCGGCCCCCATTCGGTCTCTCGGTACAGGCATCTTCACTTCCCATGCGCACCCACCACCTGTTCCCGCAGCTTACGCAACACCATCTCTTGGTTCTCCAATTGGGCTCCGACCGCAGTTCTTTCGGCCCTCGCTGCCCACTTCGCACCTTCCGCTGCCACCTCGCATGTCCACAATAGTCTCGTCATCTGGCTTTGTACCAGTATCCATCCCAGCTCAGTACGCTGCATCTAACTGGCGCGCTGTCCACCCGTCGGCTCCTTCGCCACTGGCCGTGGCGGCCTCCCGATCCCAATCACATCTACCGATTGTGGATTCTTCCCAGAGATTCTCGTACCGCGCTCGCTACACTAGGTCCTCAATATCGCTAACGCGTCCGCATCGTCTCAGCGCCTCTACGCCTGCTGGTAGCGTGGGATGGAGCTCGCGCAGCAGCTCTACGAGCCCTGACAAGAATCACACCGACGAAATTGAACGGAGAGCTACGGCGGACCAGATTGCGTATGCTATCTTAAACGGGAAGAGCATACCGGGGACTTCAAGAGCACCGAGCAAGCACTTGAGGCACGCTAGTGCACCTGATACGTCCGGGAGTGCTCAGATTCCTCGAAAAGCTGTACAGACGCCATTACCGACTCTGACCAAGCAAGGAAAGACATTAGTCAAGTCATCATCTGCAACAACGCTGAGTGTTCACGATAATGGCAAGAGCACGCCAACCCAAAACAACGTCGAGTTTCAGTCGAGTATCGATCATCTCGCCACCTTGCGGAGGTTGCATTCTGAACGTCCTCCGGTCCCGGCGAAATCGGCCACCAGAGTTACCCCTCGGGCACCGCAACGTCCGGCCGCATTGTCCACAAAGAGAGGAAGTACAGATCCCAGCATCACGACTATATCAGGACCGGTCGATAAGGAAAATGATCCCGTGATGTTTGAGCAAGTGAAGAATAAGCCGCTCCCGAAGATTGCGAATCAGGAATCTTCGAAAGGCATTTCAGACCGTAAAGTCTTGTATAATAGATAGATAATATTTTGCTGCGAAGCGTGTGAGTCGCGCAGTGTACTTTGATGATGCAGAATATCAACAGGAAATACCATGCGACTGTAAAGATATCATAGCCTAATTTGGATCGGTCTGCGTGCCTTGCGTGGCTCCAGTTAACGAGTACATCAAAGATATCGCCCTATCACAGTCCCATTTGACCGTGGGAAGGGAAATCCCGCCCATCATACCACCGCCCATCAAAAATCATTCGTGAGCGTATTATGCTGGAATAAGGAGAGAGAAACTCTCGTCAGATTTGCTCAGTTCGCACCCAAGAAAGTATACCGTTGTAGACATTGTTCTTTAGCTGTTGCCTGGGTGCCCTGTAGGAATGGTGTTCATGCGCCACAAGACTGCATGGACGATGTGAGCCTAGGTCTTCCACCTCTTGCTTACCCGTATTCCTTCTCGTATGCTGGCATTACAACAATACTCTATTCAAGAAGCCACAAGAGACCGTAAGACGTCACCGCGATGAGTGGAATCGAAAATGCCACTAACGTGAGTACGATGCCTGCCATGAGTAGGGAAAGCGGTAACGAATCAACTCCAGCCTTGCACGAAGAAAGAGAACGCGATACTAGGCTCTGCCGCGCATGTGGGGGTTGAAGAGAATACGTATTCGTAGAAAGGCCCATCCGGAGACACCTAGGCTGCAAAGAGTTCGTAACATCGGCTTTAGCTGGTAACCCTTTGTGTTGTACGTCTGCCACATTGTCAACTTGCTGTGGTACCGCCGCAACATGGGAACGGATGGTGTGAACAAGATCAAAAATAACCAACTTGAAGAAGACATGATCAACGATGGCCTGTCCAGACCACATCAGCCCTATTGACCAAAGAAGTTTTCCAAGCATCAGGACTCGTTCATCTCCGGAAACACATGGAGATGTGTAGAACGTGTTTAGGTATGTCCCATTCCTATTTTGAAATGCTCACAACGCAAGATTGGAAATCTTGAATGCTCCGAATCGCTCACCGGCCAGGGTGTGATCATAATTTATAATTTGCAATGCCTAATCCAGCATGCTTGCTTGATTCTCGACCAATACCGAGCCATATACGAGTAGCCTACTTTTCTGTAATATATAGTGCTATGCGTCGTTGCTGGTGCATAAGCATATTCGTATGCTAATGCCTGGCGTTTCACAGGGGCATCCAGTCCGTGGCCAATAATCAAGCTGGACGGATCCGCGGGCAAGAACCTGAATGCTGCCACAAAGCTTATATGACCCTGTCGGATGAAATCAGGTCATGCACATCGACAGCAACTGCCAAAGCATTCAATCGAGATTAGCGGTCAGAACAGGTACGACTCCATGTGCCTAACCCAGGCAAGAGGGCACATTACGCATGCTTAAGCTGTTGTTGGAAAAAGGATCCTCAAAAGCAATCTCGCACCACATGGGAGAACTTAGAGGTAAAAACGTGCTTCCTGATGGTCAAATGATATTCATAAACATGGCAGTTTTCAGTGACCGACGGTTCCCTGCTCCGTTCGCATTTCCTAGTCTTTCGGTGTTTGAACCCTCAGAATCACCTATACGAATATGTGGGTTTCTCGCAATTGCATGCTAGTGATTCGAGGATGAACGAATTCAAGCTACAACCGATGGAACTCGTGATCTAGCTCACTGTCCGTGGTCTGCACAATAAAAAGCCCTAATTTGGTGGTTCTAGATCAGTTGTTCCGTACCAAGATCTGGTTTTCCGAATGAACAGACCAATGTCCTGTTTCAAAGAAGCTGCTGTCTTTGCGCACGCTCCACAATGTAATCCAATTAGGAGGTAAGAATGCAAGCTTGTTAAGCGTTCGTAAGAACAAAGATCGACCGGAGGCGAATATACCACCAAGTTTCAGTTGGGAGGACTCTTTCTGACGATGTCTTCGTCCTAGTACACGAGCGCCCGCGCTTACGGCCCCCACACACGGAGATGTGTAACCCAAGGTAACGTGATGATGACGATTAGTCACCCACATACGGTACACCGCGAACTCTTGCACTGAATAGGCAGGTCGGTCACATGGATAGCCAATCAGAGTAGCAGGGTCAGTCAAAGGTCGATTCTTTGCGCTTCTCGAAGGCTTAGCATATCAACGCGAACGCAGGTTAGGTGTCTTTCAAACTCAGAACCTTACAATACAAGAGCATCTTACGCCCCAAAAACTAGATCTTGCGCAAGAAACTATGCACTTACCCCAACTATTCGCATATCTGCTTCCACTCTGCCTCTCGGCAGCGGCAACCCACCTCTCGGCCCCTTCCGGCCCCTACAACGTTGGCTTCACCCAGCACATCTTCAACCACACCACGCCCAATGATCCTACCCCTGGTCCGGGCAACATCTTTCTAACCTCGATCTACTACCCCACGCGCTCGGTCCCTTCACCCAACACCAGCGTCGCTTACTTCGATGCCACCTCGGCCGCCATCTGGGGCGACGTCTTCAACATCTTACCCTCTCATCTACTCTCCCTTGAGACGACGCTACAATGGCAAGCCCCCCTCCTATCCGACAAAGAAGACGTTGAGAAAATCAAGAATTGGCCGACCCTCGTCTTCGGCCCTGGCGGGGGCATGAACGCCGGATACTTTACCTCTCTGCTGAGCGACCTCGCGTCACAAGGGTACACGGTCCTTGCACTAGACCACCCAGGCGAGGCACCGTACCTTCCCCTTCCTTATGGTAACCCCGGCGTGGTAGGCTGGGACATCTACATGCCGTACACTGACAGCCTGATTGTGGAGATGTACGAGTACCGACGTGCGGAGATGGTGGCTTTGCTTGGACCGGATGGCTTCCCTGCGTTGGTGGAGTTGTACGGTGCGTATTTCAACACGCAGCAGTACGGCGCATTCGGTCATAGTATCGGTGCGGCGACGGCAACGGGTGCGATGGATGGGCTTGACAGTATCGTCGCGGGGTTCAACATCGACGGCGGATTGTTTGGGGATAGCGTAAATGCCAGTCTGAAGGGGCGCCCGTACTTCATGACGATGAATCCGAATCACTTCGCGTCGGACCCCGATACGTGGATCTCTTTCGCGGAGAGATATGCGAACGAGTCGAAGACGGAGGGCGGGTGGCTGGATTGGACGACTGTGGAGGGCAGCGCGCATTTGGCGTTTAGTGACATCTCGCTTTGGGTGGAGTTATTGCCGAAGATTGAGAATGCGACGGAGAAGGTGGACCTGGGGAACGTGTCGGGTACGAGGATGGACGAGATTCTGAAGACGTATGTTGTGTCTTTCTTTGAGTGGGTTACGTGTGGAAGGTACGACGAGAAGTTGTTGGATGGGGAGGTAGAGGCATGGCCCGAGGTTGTTTTCAACGCGAAGGTGAGGTCGGATGGGCATGGGACCGATGGGCAGAATCTTGGAGAGGGTCACGCATAAAAGAACAGAGACGTTTGGAGAATTGCTTGTATGAATTTCGTTATGTTAGGTCCCTCTCAGCGCGCGCATCTACCATCCGCGACGCTCGAAGTGCTGGGGCTGACCGTACTGGTTGGGATCATACTGATCCGCGCCCTGGTTCTCGACGTAGTGCTCGTCGTACATGCGTTCGGCGTTCTCTTTGGCCTGGCGCTTGGCCTTCTCCTTGTCGAACCAGTCCTCGCCCTTTGTCTCGGCGAGCTTGTCGACCTCGGCACCCTACAAAATAGAACGTCAGCAAGTGGAACATGGAGTAGAGCTAGTTTTGATGTGAAGAATCAGAAAGAGCTTACAGCGAAACCGGCGAGCAGCTCCTTGGCGAACTGGTGAGACACTGGCTTGCCCTCCTTACGCTGGTGGTCCTCAAAGGCCTTGAAGCCAGCGAAAGCGGCACCGCCAGCGACGAGCTCGTGGCCAAAGGAGGACTTGTTCTCCTCGAAGTTGTCGTTCTGGTAGACCTGGTCGTAGGCCTGCTCGGAGTCTCCCCAACCAAAAGGCATGATGGCGGTGTGTGGTTTGTGAGTAGAGGTACGTGTAGAAGTAGAAACAAGGGAAGCTCGATGTGCCTGAGATCAAGAGAAGACGTTGAATGCGTGGTAAAGGAGCTTGGAGAGGGAGGAAAGTTGCAGCGGCAGCGACAGGCTTAAATAACGCTCACGGTGACCCAGGAACAAGACGACGCAAGCTGAGATTTCGTCACCGGCGGCCCGTAACCAAGCTGCTCGCCCAATTGCTGCCCCTCTGCCCCTCTGCCCCTCCTCTGGACCCTGTCCAGCTGGCAAGAGCTTCGCTGAGCCACAACTAATCATGTCGCTCCAGGGTGAGTGCATGAAGCCACATCATTGACACGGGGGGTGTTTGGTGGGCATCAAGGTGCTATTACGCAGTGGTGGGTCGGCCTGGGCTTGCCATTGGCGGCGGTGCCGGTCAATCCGTTGTTTTGGCCTCGCATAGATGCAGGGCGCATCTTCGGTGACGGCCTGAGTGGACACGGAGCGTCTGGACGCATACGCAATCGGATCGCGCTAGGGTTTGGGGACAGGCACCGCGCGAAGCTTCGGCAAGCACCCTTGGCAAAGCTTGTCTGCAGAGGTCATGCCCGTCTTCGCTGCCATGACACCTGGCGAGGAGCAGCTGCATCGACAGGCAATCGCTTTGCTCGGCCGAATCACCTTGTCGCTGTCCAACCATGCAGAGAGGCGAAGGTCGTCCGCTTCTGGCTCCGTGAGCATCGTGCCTGCCGTCAAGCTTCGCGCCCGCTTCTTGGCGTAGATCATCATTGCCGGACAGCTCCCCACCAAAACATCCGCAGCCTCACCCCACTGCCACCCGTCATGTCTACCCGCCCATCACAACCCGCGCCACAATGCCCGGCCGCCTTCCCACCGCGGCCGACTTCCCGCCCTCCGTGACGCTCACCATCACACCTCGTACGCCTCACCCCAATTGCCCTACTGGCCCACAGCTGACAAGCACAGCGCCCTCATCCCAACCCCCCACAAACGTACTCATCCTGCTCCACGGCCTCGGCGACACCCACGACGCCTTTACAAGACTCGGTGCACAACTCAACTTACCCGAGACAGCATCCATCTCCATCCGCGCCCCGAAGCCGCTCCCCTTCCATCTCGACGGCTTTCACTGGGGCGACGACATGGTATTTGACCAGCACTCGGGCGAGATGGACATGGACACCGGCTTCAAAGACTCTACACAGATGCTTGAGAACGTGATAAATGAGGGCTTGATAACGAAATGTGGATACACCGCGCGCGAAATCATACTGTTTGGCTTCGCGCAGGGCGGTATGGTAGCGCTGCAAGTCGCTGCCTCGCTCGACCAGGAATTAGCCGGTGCGGTCAGCGTTGGGGGCGGGCTCTCGCTTTCTGCGCCCCTTACTGCGGTTGGCAAGAAGAATAGGACGCCTGTGCTTGTGTGCAAGGCGAGCCAGGCGTCCAAGGTGACGGATGGCGCGGTCAAGAGGCTGCAGGATACATTTGAGTTTGCTGACGTGAAAGAGTGGAAGAGGACTGGAGATGGCATGATGAGGAATAGGGAGGAGATGATGCCGATAATGCAATTCTTCGCGAGGAGGCTGAGGAGTAGGAGGGGCGTGCCTGAGGGCAGTGTTGCACTGACTTGACCAACGGGTGAATGGCTCGGGGAACACTCAGTGTACCTTTCTGAAGCAGTACCACACTGCCTGTTGAGGATTACCTCACCTGTTGTATGGCTACTTGGACTGCAGGAGACCGCTCGTCGCACAATTATCACATTCCATAACTTCGTTTACGAACCGCCATCCTCAAGACACCACACTACTTAACTAGCAGGTCCCCCCCTCCCAACTTCAATTTCCTTCCTCACCCTCTCAATCTCCCTCTCGCTTTCCTTATCGCTCATCTCCTCGCTATGCTCCTCCCCATCCTCGTCCTCATCGTCATCGCTATCATCGTCCTTGGTCGCGCTCTCCCCCAACTCAGGTTTCTTCTTCTTCTCAAAGTCCTGGTTGTGTGCCGTCCTAAGCGCTGTGCCCATGCGTTGCAGACCGCGTGCCATGGGACTAGGCTGCTGCTGGTCTGCACCGAAAGACGCATGCCGACGACGCGTGGATGTGCGGTTGAGGTCGGCACCAGAAGCATAGGGGGCCGTGGGAGCTGTGCTTGTTCGGCTGATGTGTGGGGATAACGGTTGTTCTTCGTCGACGCGCCGACCGTAGTCTTGGGAAGTACTGCCATCCATCTTGGGAGAAGGAAGATCGTATGGTAGTGGAATATCGCGGGAGGCGCGGAAGTGTCCGACGTTGGAGCAGTGCTCATTCTCGACGCGAAATAGGGACCACATGCCTCTCCTAAAGACCTCTGAAAACGCTACGAAAAACGACGTTATGGCCGAGTGTTGAAGCTGAAGCGGTATTATGGCGTAGAAGATCCAGTTGAAGCGCAGAATGGGGTCGACCGCTATGGCGAGGTAGTACATCCATACTTTCTTGTAGCCGAGAGTCTGTCGGAGGAATGGGTGTTTGGCACTCGGATCACCGAGACTCCAGTCGTAGTAGACGTCCCAGAAACTCGTATAGATAGAGTTGATGATCGCAAAGGTGATGAACACGGCACGATGAGTGGTGGTTTTCTCGATGCGGTAGATGCTGAGTGTCATGTAGAAGACGATCGTTGCCATGTACTTGCCCAGGTTGAGCAGATGTGGGAAGGCATTTCCGGTATCGTGGTAACGACGAAAACATTGCACTGCTCGCCATATGCCAGGGAGTGTCGAGAAGAAGCCAAGCAATCGTGAGTTTGATGAGTTGCATTGGGCTGGATTGCCCCAGCGATTGGCGTAGAGGCAGAAAAACAGCTCGATATTCTAGAGGATCCGATTAGTATCTTGATATGTGGCTGTTGCACCTGTCCGACTTACACCCATGCTGTATGTAAGAGAGCAGAACATGTCGCCCATGTAAAAATCTCTCCATTCGACCGGATACCAACCAGCGCATATCAATCGCCACTATATCTAGATTAGCGGACTTCAGAATTCCGAATACGGGCGACTTGCCATGGAAAATATCAGCCAGAACCTGCTTCTGTGGTACAGGATCGGCAAAGGATTTAATAGGAAGATCGTCGCTAAGCCCAGGAGAATCACAGGGTAGTAGATGTACATGGATTCAGCCCCGTATTGACTGAAGTTGAGCCACATGAAGAAACCCAACATGAAAAGAAAGAAAGACGGAAGCTGGTTCGGTTAGCAGGGCCAACTGATTCAGAGGAGTTACGTACTTCTGCCAGTTGCCTCCAGTCCAAGTGGTGGCGGGTATCATACTCGAAAACGAAAACATAATTGATCTTGCTCGTAAGCCAAACTCTGCAGTCCAGACAAAACAACATGAACAAGAAGTTCATCAGGAAGTATCCCGCATAGATCTGAGAGCGGTTAAACACCGGATTCTTATCAGCCGTAGGATACTCACCTGGAGTAAATAGCTGGTATTAATTCTCACAGTTGTGTCATCAGAATAGAGCAATTGAGCGGCTTTGACGATCCCCTGGATCCCGAAGACAGCTCCCAGCCCCAGCATAAGTCCGTTTCGAAACGACTGTTCTGTGTAGTCCCCAGCGCGGGCAATTTTGATTCGGAGTTTTCCAACTGCTACTTTACGCTTGCCCTTCTCAAAGTATCTGGCGTAGAGGTCTTCCGTCGCTTGTATGTGTCCTTCAATAACGTCACTGTTGACGAACCAAGCCTTGTTCACTTTTTCTGTCATGTACCGTAGAGATGGCCGTGCATTAACAGCCTTGTCGTACTTTTTGTTGATCTTGCGGAAAGCGGTTCTGTTCAGTAATGCATACGACTTCAGCAGCTCGAGACCTCTGTAGTACTCCTGTATCGCAACCTTGAGCTTTCTCTTCGCGGTGTCGTACGAAACGTCCGTATCTGGGCGGCGAACATAATCGCGGCGATCTTCCAGTCGCATGGGTCCTAAGGCTGGTGTCGCAAGGTCCTGCATCGCCTTCGTACTTTTTCCATATCTGCCCGCTTGCACCGCTTGCAATGCGGATTCGAGAGGATTGAGCCAGGATCCACTTTGAGTCTTGTCCTTGTTGTCTGCGTCAGGTTTGTCTCCTTCGGAGCTCGACGGTTGACCATTCATCAGAAGCATGCCCACGTCGCCATGCTTAGCCTGTTTCTGAGCTTTTGCCTTCATCTTGGAGGCCTGGCGGTTGATGAGATCGTCCAAGCGTCGGTCTCTCATCATGTGCAGCTGTTCTCTTAGTACGGCTAACCGAGCCGTAGCCTCGTCCTCCTTTTGCTTGTAGAAGGTCTCGATCTTATCTAGCTCCTTATCCAGAAAGAGGAAGAATTCTGTCTGGCGCAGATCCAATTCACGGTAGGCTTCGAGCGGAACATCACCCGGGCTGGATGGTGGAGGGTCCTTGTGACTCAGAGAGAAAACGCGGCTTAGTAGCGGACGCGGCGCCTGTGTAACAGGCGAAGCCGGGTTTGAGTTCATGCGCTTAGGCGTGAAGATGCTCCTGTATCTTGCCGGCAGAGACTTCGTATGTTTGTGTGTTGGCGATCGCGTCTTTCCAACCTCGAAAGCATTTGGTGTTTCAAGCCCCCGAGATCCGTTGCCAATTCCCTCAGTGGGACCAAAATCCATATCTGTAGTTCTGCTCTTCGGTGTCGAGGGTTCTGGCGGTGGTATGGATTTGGACGAGATGTCCTCTGGATCTAAAGCAGCTCCTGGAAGCTTCAAGGATGGTGGCGCCTTTGCTTTTCCGCTCGCTTTCGGAGGCGATCCAATGATACTGCCATACCGCGTCAAGCCAGGGAACCTAGGGTCCTCCTGTGCATTCAGCGGAGCTTCCTCATCTTTCGACATATCCACAGACGGCAATGCCTTACTCCCGTTTGGCTGGACATCTCCGCTCGACAAGCTATTGCCGATCGCCAAAGCTCTCAAATCTCCGGGTTGTCTTTCGACAGTCGCGGTCTGACCATGGTTGCGATTGAGGAACGAATACTTGGGCGCGGTATCGTAGGGTAATGGCGTAAAACCATTGGGTCCACGGAAGCGTACACGAGGCGTCTGGTTGACGGTCCTGAGGGCTCGTTTGATTGCCTTGAGCTTCTTCTTGCCGAGCTTGTGCGATGTCAGGCGAGGCAATCGACACTATCGTGAGGGTGGGGGTGGGGGTCGTACTTTGTAATCCAAATACTTGACGCGCCATTCTGGCACCAAATCGCGTTCCAGCTCCCTGGTCGTGTCAGCAACTCTTCATATTTACGCGATTGGATTTGTAAAGGTCGAGCATACTTTGCGAACTTCATCTTGTGCTGCTGCAAGGCGTGCAAACACCAGCAGCGCGGTTAACGAAGGGTGGATGGGAAGAATGCAGTAAAGCCGGCGCGAGGAAGCCGAGACATGAGGAGGATCGGACCGATATTTTACCGTTCTTCGGGCAGTATTTGTTGACTAAATGGTAGTCTTCGGTTTGACGTGAACGTTGAATTATTCCTGATACATCGCGTCCCACAAGAACTGTCTCGCCGCACGTGCCACATTTCTCGGTAAAGTGTACCGAGCTTGCGTCATTGCTACCTTTTACACCTCACAACGGTGCACATGTACTCAATTCATGAACGACATTAGATGTGCTACATTCAGTAAACACTAGGTAGCTGAGAAAGCCGACCACCATCTGTTAACAGCGTCTCCCCGTTCAGGTACGCCCCTGCCCTACTCGCCAGGAACAATATCGTGCCCGCAAAGTCCTCCTCGCTCCCTGTTCTCTCCGCAGGAGCCAACGTAGGCTCTGCCTTGTACGCATC
This sequence comes from Didymosphaeria variabile, assembly GCF_027946475.1. NCBI lineage: Eukaryota > Fungi > Ascomycota > Dothideomycetes > Pleosporales > Didymosphaeriaceae > Didymosphaeria > Didymosphaeria variabile. Next base: position 1,799,793 of record NW_026611627.1, on the reverse strand, counting down.
CGAAAACGCACCGTGCCCTTTGACTCCTCCCAGCGGCTCCATGTCCTTGGTCTTCCCCTGAGTCATCTCCGACGGATACAGTCCAGGTGCAATCAGATTGGCGCGAATGTGTAACCCATTTTGGCTGAAATATGTTGACAGCATCTTGACGAGATGGTTAACAGCAGCTTTGGAGGTCGAGTATGCGAACGATGAAGCCAGAAACCTACTAAAGCCGGCCACGCTTGATGTCACGATGACCTGGCTGTCCTGAGGTACATTGCCCTTCTTGTTGCCCTCGTCGAGCAGGTCGAGGAAGGCGATAGTGGTATAGAACACCGCCGTGGTATTTACATGCAGCGTTTGTGTGAAGTCCTGAGGATCAGATGCAAACACAGCTTTCTGGAAGTCCTTGGCGGTTGGTTTGTCGGGTACGTCCTTCGCATGATTAGGTCCACTAACGCCTGCATTGGCGAAGAGAAGGTTGATGTAGCCTTCTTCTTTCCGAATCTGCTCTGCAATCTTCTGGAGGGATTGCTTATCTGAGACATCCCCGACAATAGGTTTCAGAGTTCCATTAACAGCAGTCTTTGTAGCTTCCTTGAGGGTCTCTTCACGCCGGCCGATGATGTAGACAGCCTTCGCGCCATTGGCGTCAAGCGCTCGAGCAGCATACAGACCAAGGCCGGAACCACCACCCGTAATGACGGCAACAAGGCCATTAACGTTGAAGAGGTCCTGGGCTTTGTTGGTAGGCATTGTGGGGTTAAATGTGTAAACGTGATGATAGTATGGTATGCAAATTTAGGTAATGGGCTTCGTCTGTGATACAGTCGAGATGAACGGAAAAGATGGAAGTCCAGAGCATTTGGTCTTCTGTACTAGGGGGAATTGCTGGGTGACGTCATTCTGATTGATGATTGCTTGCAGACGTTGTGGTTAGCATGACCCCGGCGTACTGTTGCCCACAAAATTCATCCTAGGGAAGTTGAGGCAAGATGCCTCGCGTACGTGCGGTTCGACAGTAAAATAACAGTATTAGAACTCAATACACCGCCCGAAAGCACCTGGTCTAGCTACCTCTGCGTTGACTGTGGGGCAAGGCTGAGATTGAAGTCCGAATAGCAATTTGTTTCACTACAAATGTCCATGACTGCAGTGGCCATGGATCGGCCATGCATACTAACATGTAAGATGGTGCACATCAATGTTTACTCAGGTATCCATTGTCGATACCCTTGAAATCTCGAGCATTGAATGATTCAACCATTCCTGAGGTACCTATGCAGTGGCTTCTTCTTTCCCATAACTACCGTAGGTACTAAGCCCTATGGGATCAGCTTCTCCGAATATGTATGGATACAAGGCGCGAATGGGTGATGTGCGCCGGGAAGGCAAAGCATGCTAGTCAGCCAATATCTGGCACGGTCGAGGCAGATGTGTCACGTCGGACTTGGGTTACGGCGAGGTTCACGGGGTTGTAAAGATCCCGCGGGCCTTCACAAGCCTGATGCATCCGCAAATACTAATAACTACCCAGGGGGCATCTTCCCAAAGCGTGTTCCCAAGAGGTACAGTTCTCTATATTTTCATAGTCCCTCACTACCTACATTTGCTGTTCACGATCCACACGTCATTGAGTTGGGCGTCCCAACTTGCATTTCAAACGACTTTATACTACCCCTTGATTAACAGCATCGTCGTGGGACTGCTTTTGCAATGCATTTCTTTCAATATATTCTATCCTTGCTATGGATGACTACCTGTGCCTTGGCTGTCTCAATTCCTGAGCATGTGTAAGTGGCTTTTGAACATTTACCTTCCACTTCGCATACTTATCAGTCTATAGCTAAGGTGACATCCAGGTTCATGATTTGAGTGACCCCCATGTAGCGTCCACGGGCCCTGTTGCCTTTGAACCACGAGCGACTAGGAAAGAAAAAGCTTCTGCCAAGCGTCCTTCGAAGCGTCCTTCAAAACTTCCTTCAAAACGTCCTTCAAAACTTCCTTCAAAGCGTCCTTCAAAGCGTCCTTGCAAAAAGTCTAGCAAGAAGCCTAGCAAGAAGCCTCCTGCGAATCCTACCAAGCGTCTAACCGCACATATAATCGTCCGTCCTACCGTTCGAACTAGCAAAGTCTCTACCATCTCGACGCGTCCAGACACCTACAGAGTTCCTTCTCCTACCAAGGCTGTCAATATATGCGATGGGCTGATCGAGTGCGAGAGCGATTACGATTTTGTCATATCAGATGCCTCTCAAAAGGAGAAACACACAATCTGAGCGAGGAGATACCAACAGGCAGAAGTCTTCGAAGTTAAATTCGCTCGCGCTGCTTCAGCTTATAAGCGTACCAAAGTCTCCGACGTTCTCAATCTTCAAAATCTGTGGTTCGCAAGCTTGACGACCAGCACATAGGACTTTCTTTCGACGAAGCGTCGACTAGTGGGCCTGCTCGAACGTATGAGCCTGAATATGCCGCTGGACAAGCAGTTATCGAGATCACATCGCTGCCGTACGTCGAAACCCCTAAATTCTTCCCTATTGCGAAGCAAAACAACTTAACCTTCGACTTTAGCGGGAAAAAAGACATTGCCTACAAAGTCAACGCTGCACATCCTGCCGATGCTGAAGGCTATGTGGTAGAGCATATCATCGATTTGCAGACAGTCAAGCTGTTCATTGAGAAGCTTATTGGCGCGGGCGAGCCGAAGAACAAATATATCATCAAGAGCCCCATAGGCGCTCAATGGTTTGGGACCTGTTGGAATGAAGATCTTGATGGCAAGAAGGTTGCTGGCCGGATGAATCCCAATAGCCTTCCAGACCGCAACACTGTCAATTCTCTCGTCTACCAAGCGCTTGGGAGCAAGGCCAATTACGAGGACCTCGTGATGCTGGAAGAACAGATCAATGAGATGAAGAAGAGGCCATGGATGGGCTACAATATGTGATCCACATTTGTCAAACACTGACAAGCTGGCTGACCTAATTCGCTCACGTTCAGATCGGATGGACCGTGACGAACCGAAAAAGCTCGTCAAGAACATTCTAGACGGTATTGAATCTTCGGATAAGCTGCACAGCACCTTTCGCATGGTATGTGTCCACGGCATCAAGCGCCACACTTGGCTGAATGGACATACTGATATCTTGATCCAGGTCCTCGCGAGGCAAGGATGTGAAAGACCTTCAAGGTGGTGTTGTCAAGGTGGGTGATGAGTGGAAGGAATTCATGCAGGAACAGCTTGATTTTACGGCTGCGTGGGCCGATGAATGAATCAAGACTCTGACTCACGCAAAAAAAAGGGGCGGGAAAGGTGCAGCCCATAAGATACCTCGCGATAGTCTGCGCAAAAGTATTGAAGATACTATCACCAAAGCCAAGGCTCACAAGCAAGAATGGAAAAAAGACTCGAAGGAGTGGGAGGACAAGGCGACTAAAGAGCAGAACAGGCTCACGGCGACGAAGACCAAGCTCCGGACAGAGGCCGCCCAATTATCTACAAAAAACACAGATCTCGAGAAGAAAGAGAGGACTGTGCAGAAGGACATAGACAACGAGCCAGATCCGACAAAACAACTATCTCTCAAGAAGAACAAACTAGCAGCTGTTAAAAAAGACCTCTCGATATTCAGAGGCTAGAAGACGACGAAGAATAAGAGAATTCTTGAGGCAGACCGCGATATAGACTAGTAGAAAATAAAGCGGGTCCAGCAGATCATCCAGCACCTTGAGGCAGATCGAAAGAAGATCGAGGTATCCCACAAGATCACTATCGGAATGCCAAAACCGAGGGAAGAGCAAGTAGGTATGGTTTGTTCAGGAACGTGCAATCTTTGGGGATTTCGTCGTAGGAGAAATCATCGCATTTCAGTTCCCAACACGCAAGAAAACATGGGCAAAGTCCGCGCACCAAACCGCCCGTCAACTATCAACTTCCCTACACCCACCGTCGACAATGTATCTGTACCCTTGTTCTGCTAAATCCATCTTCATCACTTTCATCAAAGATCAATGGATCCATAACAGGCCGCCAGCCGGTGATAGCAGGATGGATCTCAGAAGCTTGAGTGCGGCGATGCGAACGAAACGATGCGCTGCGATGAGGTGCAGCACTGCGGTGGGATTGGGAACGCTCGTAGTTATATCTGTAGGAGTCGTGAAGCGGGTGGTAGTCAGGTGATGAATGAGTCCATGATGTCGAGCGGCGCGATGAGGAGCAGTATAAGTCCGGCGGATAGCGCTTGCTTTTCTGGGGATAGTCTTCGGACATACTTCTGTGATGCCCTGGGGAAGGTATGCGCCGAGAAGATCGATGAGAAATGCCGTCCCCTGTTTGTGATCTGTTGTGACGTGCTACATCGTGGTCCCGATGAGAGACGGTGCACTCGTGCTCGGGATAGTAATAATAGATTCTTATTCGAAGCCGCTCTTGTTCTCCGAAGTAGTAGTGACGGTCTTTTACTCGTCGTTTGTCATAGTCACCGGGCGCCCTGTTATCGCGTTGATCATCCCTAATCCCCCTGTCGTACTTATGATGCTTCTTTTTTTGACCTAATCGAGGATTCCCGTCACTATATCTGTCATCGGAGTAGCTCTTCGAGCTGTGGCTAAAGGTCGGCCTCCTCTGCGGAGTCCTTGACCGACTGCGCGACCGACTTCGACCCCGAGACCGATGCCGATACCGCGAGCGGCCACGCACTGCATCCTCGAAACGTACATGTCGAGAATCTTTCTCGTAGGATGAACGTCGACGCGAGCGGCCACGGAGGTCGTCTTCGAAATGTACATGTTTGGGTGTCTTTCTATTGGTAGGTTGTTGACTGTCGTTATCGGGGTATGGATGGGAGACGCCCATTTTGCGATATCCAGCCTATTTTCTTGCTGTACCAGGTGGTTGTAGGTTGGGTATGGGAAGTTGCGTTCGTAAAGTACCATGGTAGCTTCTATGGAACAAAGGACGCAGAGCTCGCGGGTGGCGAGCGCCCAACCCCGTACTGACGAGGGCGTGAAAGGGAATAGTTGGATCCTCATACATTGTTCTTTGTATAACGTCTAGTTTGGCAAGTTCTCGCGGTGCGAACTCATGCTTGTGGCTGTGTGCATACTCCACTGTTTCAGGACCTCTCGGTGACCTTATTATCGCGATGCAGATAATGCATTACCTAAGACAGCTTTAAAGAAATAGTGTCGACTATGTTGGATTTTTATCATTCAATTCCCACCTGGCCTTAGCCTGAAGCCGCCGCCTTCGTTACACGATATGCACCAACAGCGACGCTAACGGAATAGAATAAAGGAAGAGCCATCATCAATAGCAACAACAGAGTTTAAACAGAGTTTACTGTAGGTGTATTTCAGTTCCATGAATCTACCTCTACAGTAATGACTGTCAAAATCAGATACATCCCGCGTACCACTCCTTTCCCTCAAAGGAAAATCTCCTCAACAGCCAAGTGCACCTTCCAAGCTAACATTCAATTTCCGCCGCACAAAGAATGTGGCATCCTACCGTTGCATTAGCGCGTCTTTCCGCTACCGACGCCACGAAGCTTACCATCTCTCTAACCCGCACAGTTATCGTCGCAACAGCCCGCGCTCCTGCAGTTAGTAGTCTCTGCGCAGCAAACACCTCACTGCTTGTCGCAGATGGCCCTCTTGCCGAGGTCTCGTGCTCGCATGTGTTTAACGGGATTGGCATGGAGAACGGCGTTCTGAGATATCGCACTGGCGAGGGCGGTGCAGATGAGGAGGAGGGTTGCGGTGGTGAGTCTCTTGTCGATTGCATGAGAGACGCTGATTAACGAGTAGTATAGATAGCGACGACGTATGTGTCTGAAACTGTCAGGTTGGTAGTTCAAAACAACTGTTTGCGAGAAAGGTTCTTTAGTGGCGGCGAAAGAGCCCTTTCACACGTACTATAAGACCACGAGCGTGCTTTTTGGCCAGAAAGTGGTCCCTCTAGCGTCGCCCTGTGACGCCACTGCCTTATAAAAACATACTGAATCTTGTGTCTTCACAAGGCGAGGCTCATGTCGACGCACCATGGGGCCCCGCGTTCAGCTTATGTTGTGTCTGTAGAAGGCACGTACCTAGGTATCGATCCTACCGGATACGGGTCAATCCAATTGTTTGATGCATCATAACTTGGCCCCAGGTCTTGTTCGGTGCCTCTTCGAGCAGGAACCATTCTGTAAAGTGTGCCAATACCCTAAGCGCGCCTTGTCCAACTACGTCCGGCCCATGAATCAAGGAACTGTGGAGAGGCATCCTCCTAGTCTCTCACCTTGCTAATTCGTTGCGATACAGAAATGTATCCAATTCAACGGAAACTTTGCAATTAGGATTGCCTGTGAGGTCAGGGATATCATTCTGGGCCCTCGTGTCGATCCATAGAACGCCTCTTCTACCATAGGCTGTACTATCTGCATGCAGTGTGAGGTCACAGCTACGGCAGACGCTGGTAAAGATGAGGACATGTGTGAGGAGGACACCATGCTTCATAGACACGTTATGCGTGAGGTCTAGCCACTCTCCAATAGGACTTTGTGTCCGTGTATTATGTGGGTAATTGGTACTAGGCCCCGAACTTTCAGCTCTCTTGAGGAGTTCCGAGGTTGAAGACAAGGCTGTGCAAATACCAAGACATGGCTTTCCAAGCAGCTGGTAAATTTGGCGGAATCTTTGGTACAAGGCTAAGGTAGCTATGTCCGGGATGGTTTTCGTAGTCTTGGAGCGGCTAGGTTCAATGAACATGCCGCCAAGCAGAAGCTGAGGCAGTGTCAGGCAGTCATGGCAAAAGAGATGGCTGGTGGGTAGAAACATATGTCGGCACGCGCATCGACCGTGTAATTCAGCCTGTTGGGAGAAACGTGCAGACTCCGAATTTCCTCTTAAGCAGTTGGTCGCTTGTCTGCGCCGAACAGGTCGTGTGTTTTGTCCAAAGAATGCAATTGCCTACCTGCAAAGTTATGGAGAGAGATCTTCATATGATATTCTGTTGCCTATGCACTGTAGCATCAGTTATGGCATTTACGTGGATTGTGCACCGCGGAGCTCTAAGGTTCGGCTTTCGCGGACACTCACACATGGAAACATTCCTTCTTCATGAAGACGCCATTTATCCACGCGCCTTTCTACAGACCATGCTTTATTCAACAGAATGTACAGCCTTTCATCAAGGCACCTCATACGATTCAGCATCCCATTTCCGACGACCCCTCGTGGGGACGAAATCTTGCACTGGTCATGCGCAAATGTTGTTGCATCGCACTTCCCCATCGACCCCAAGATAGCCATTGGCTCTAGTGCAACGTTCTCCTCTTTTGCAGTAGCCACGTCTCCGCAATTGTGAACTGGTAACGGTACAGCATCAGCGGTACGGACCGTGTCTGAAACAGTGGTCTCAACAACGGCCACTGGGACAGAAGCGTTTGCGTAGACGATAGTCCAATGACGGCTTGCAGAAGTCATCAGTCCCATCATTAGAGGCTCACGCCGGGGCCCAAACAACCAGACAAGAGAGAAGCCAAGCACGCCTTCTCTGCCCGTAGCTGAATCCACATGGGGCCGAGTATAGATAACCGTTTGATTATGCGTCGCACTACGACTGATGAGGCCACCTTTCCCAAGTCTCACCGGCAGCGACGAGTATGCTCGCATTTGTTGGCCATCAGTCCTGGAGAAAAAGGGTGGATCGTGCGGCGGCCCCGTTCACCACTGAGCGCGGGGTAGATTCCCTGGGTCGAGGGTATTGTCGATGACCGGTGGACGCAGTGTGGGCTCGGACTCTCCAGCCTTCGAGCGGGTTGTAGGGACAATGGCCCGGGTTGCTACAGGGCGTTCCATTACAAAAGGTCGATCTGAGCGTCTCTCGCTGTTGCCGCCAAAGATCCTCGATTCGATCGGCGCCTGCTATGCTCGTGTTCTTGCGCAACACGCCTTCCAGACCTTTGCTTTATCCGTTCTTGTGTCCATGTCAGCTGTCGCCGGTAACAGCGGCGAGTCATCTACCACGACCACATGCAAGCAGAGGACGAGGAGGCCCGCCAAGGCCGCCAGGCGCCGGCCGCCCGAAATCCGAGATCGGCCGACATAGATCACAGCAATATCTTATCAGATCCGACCAGCATCTACTTCTACCTGCAGCAACATCGAATGCCCGCCATGTCCAATGACGGTGCCTCACCTGGAGCGACGCCTCGCAGCTCCAACACTCCAGGCCCGACACCCTCACCCACGTCGCGCCCGCCTGCTGCAAATGCCCAGCCGCGGCCCTCGAGCTCGCGCGGTAAGTCTGAGCCCCTCTGCCAATTCGCGCGGGTTCCTGCGCTCGGTGTCACTTCGTACATCCCAGTGCAGAGAACCCCTCCACCACCACCCACGGCGCCACAGCAGCTGTCCCACGCACACACCGACGGTACCACTAGTACCACTGCTGTCATTGTTCCCAACCTTCGTTTGCTCACTTTCGCCAGCCATTGTACCGACGCCCATCTCGACCAGCTTCACGCCCATCACGACGACGGCAGCTTCCCCGACAGGCGCCTCGCCTTTAGGCGCCGGGCCAACAGGTCGCAGCTATGTAGTCCCGCCGCGTCCCAAGCCAGGCCGCAAGCCTGCCACGGACGAGCCGGCTTCAAAGCGCAAAGCCCAGAACCGCGAGTCGCAGCGAGCCTTCCGTGCCCGCAAGGCGCAGAAGCTCACCGAGATGCAAGAGCAGGCAGATGTCACCAACCGGAAGCACAGGGACGAGCTGAATGAGATGCTAGCTGAGCAACACCGTCTCAGCTCGGAGCTCAACAGCGTGCAAGCGCAGCTAGACGAGGCCAGGGAGGCCTTGCAGAGAGTAACCAAGGAGCGCGACTACTGGAAAGACCGCAGCAGTCAGACTGAGGCCCAGCACAACACCCTCCAGCAGCGACTGCGCGATCAGAACTATCCGCTCAACCCCTACAATGACCAGCAGGCCGTCTTCTTCCCGCAGCAGAATTCACCGACTCGCTCTTCCATGGGTTCGTTCTCTGGCTACAGCTCTCCCAAGTCCATGACACATATTGGATGCGGTAACTGTAAGCCTAACGGTGACTGTGCTTGCATTGCTGAATTTTCCCAAGCGCCGAATCCGTTTGCCGGTCCCGTTCCTGTGATCCAGCCACTACCGCGAACCGCTGCCTCGCCCATGAAAGGCGTCCAATTCCAGACTGTCGACCCATTCGCGGATCGGGAGATCGACTTCACTGCTCAATTCGCTAAGCGTCCTAGACTGGATCAGCGCCCGTCTGTCACTCTACTTGCGCAGAGCGGCAGTGAGCAAGATTCCCAGTGTGGCTTTTGTACGGACGATTCTAATTGTCTGTGCAAAGACCAATCGTTGCAGTTTCAGGATGTTCAACGTAATCAAGACCAGGTGGTGCCGCTCTCGGCCACTTCTAAGCTCAACGGTCCCGGTAGCTGCGATGCTTGCCAGAGCAATCCTAAACAACGAGCATGGTGCCAGAGGATTGCGCAGCTCAAAAACGAAGAGTTCCTGCCACCGCCAACATCTCGGAATTCGAGCATCAGCAGCACTCTTGAGACTATGGAGCCGCACATCCCGGACGCCTCCACTCCATATGGTGCGAAGCAATCCCTCGGTTGCAACGAAGCTTTCAAGCTCTTCGATGGCCGCGTGTCTATGGATCAGGACAAGCTCGACTGGATTAGCAATCTCCGGAGAGTGCCATCGCATTCCAGGCGTGACACCATGATGCATCATTCGCGCAAGTACAGTGCTATAGAGCTCGACACAGCCGGTATCATTGCGACGCTAGGCAATAGCATGAAGCCAATCCAGCCTCGACAAGAGGACGGCGAGAACTCGGATATTGTGCGCATTGCCCAGGAGTTTCAGAGGAGCACTCAGTCGCCGCACACAAGTCCTGAATACGCCGGCTAAAGCAAACCAAGGTCCGCCACGACAGGGAAAGGCATCTGTCGGGAGATCTACTGGATTGAGTGCGTGTTCTATGCGCCTTCCTTTCAACACGAACATCTTGGTAAGCACGCTCCGAGATCGTGCATGCGAGGAACGCCGTGTCCCGCGGAGAGCGTTGTTGAAGGATCTGTTTGTGGGTCGGTGAAAGGAGAAGAACTGGATACTCGTAACGTGCAGCCGATATCACACTAGAGCAAGGGCTGTTGAGAATGTGATAGTGCGCTGCATGATTAGCCTGGAGGATGGACCACAGACTGAGGGTACAGCATGACGACGTAAGAAGGTAGGCACGCGGTGGACTGTACATGTATAGATGACGACCGGATACTCGCTACTCACTACAAGGGAGGTTCTTTGGTATTCTGCATTACCGCAGCGAAAATAGCGAGGAGCAACTGGCTTTTGGCACTCCATTCTTGTTTTCATCACCATCCTCCCTTTGTTCAAGTAGCTACAGTTATACCCATTCATTTGTCTTCAGTCTGCACCAATGCTGCACGAATCTTACGCTCAATGCTGCACGCACAACAACATATCAGACTATGTTCAACATGCCCACGCGTACTGACCACATGTGCATGATTCAGGCAAGCAATGAAATATCTGCGACGTCGCCAGAGCACGGGCGTTCGTACAAGGTTTCTATTTCCAATCCGGACTGGGCAGCGTGGCACTCGAACCATTATTCGCTGACGCTGCAAAGCTTCGTATCTCGTACAACGAGCGACCAATCAAGTACGTAATTGGCGGGAGATTGTTCGGAGATAAGTGGCGTGATGCGGGGTCGACCGGGACCGAAGGAAAATTTGCATCTGATAAGCGCAGCGCCATCTTATCAGATGGGACGCGTCGGATGAGGAAGGGGCCGGTATCGGCGGGTTTCAAGTTGGGAAGAACGGTCGAAGTGGTGATGGCCAAATTAGTGTGAGATAGAGTCTCGAGACTTGTGTTCGGTCGGGCAATCAAGAGAAGTTGTGTGACTACTTTGGTCTTGGGAGTCTTTCTAAGGTGTACATGCTGGTACGAGCTAATGCCACAAAAGGAGGGAACTGTTAGTAGCATTTCTTCGTGGCCTCATGCTTTGTCGACATGCTGCGGTGCGTATTTTGTACCTACTCACTCGCCACGGGTCCGATTAATATTGTACGAAGGTACAAGCCGGGTAGGCTAGAGAAAATGGTTGGCGGGCGCACGAAGACCGAGAGAAGTTCGATGGCGCTCATTATAGGGCTTTGGGGAGGTAACTACGCAAGCCCGAATGAATACTTTGACAGGAACCTTGTTACACAGGCACTCGGTGAAGTCGGATCGGGTGGTTCAAGATAAGATCAAGATGGAAGCATGTATCTTGAGCTGAGCACATGACGGCCCGACAAGGCATGTATCCCCCTGGACACTTTACCAGGGAAATACTTCCCACACTAAAACTAAAAGCCCGTCAATTTCGCGCCACCATGCGTCCATCGCCGTTCATCAATAAGCGCTTTCTCGCATCCTAGCCAAGGCACCACCCGCTAACGACTTGACGCTTACATCAAGGGTTTTGTCGACTTGATATCCGCCGACGGGTGCGAGGGCAACATGTTAGCCGGTGTGTCGTTTCTAGTTCCAAGAGTGTACACGCTGTTAGACGGGTGTGGGTGGGATCATTTATACCCTGGAGAGTGTGAGTTCGCGTGCCCGTTATTATCATTAAAGCGCTCCAAACTTGTGAAGCAAACAGACAAGGGAATCTGCTGACAACAAAGGAAGAGTACACCGCATCATTAGTGCTTCGAAAGAGCTGTGCCGCAGAGGCAGTCCCCGGATGCCACATTACTGGCTACAAGATAATGTTTTATCACACTTGAGAACTTGATTTGAGTAGCTGGGAAATATGCATAATTACTTAGGGCGAGGGAATGACAGTGTATTGAACACAGGTGTCGATTAAAAAAGAGAATTTCCGGCGTGGGTCAGCGCTGCGAGTGGCATCAGCAGCCAGCTCTTTAGAGATACAGCACGGAGTTTCCGCATTGTGAGAGTCGCTACACATATTCCTTTCCGTCCTCACGCCACCGTAATCTCCTACTCACGATCCGTACGCATATTATAATATTTCGTGCTGAACGTAAATGTAGCCCATTAGGCCCCAATTGACATTGCTACCTCCTGTTGCTAAGCGCTGTACATGGCAGTGATACGGAGAAGTCGTGAATTCTTCCCGGGCATGTAAACCACTTCCCTTCTACTAGGCAAGACAAGTTTATGCGGCGTTGGATACCAGTGAAGTGCCGCAACTGAAGTCGCCGGATATAAACCAAAATTCCCTTGGTTTTCCCAAGGTCCTATGGCTAATTTCCAGGTGCGTGTCGTAAGATCTTCAACACATATGTTCAAATTCATAAAAGCGGTCCCAAAACGCGCTGACCTGCTGTAACCGCTGCGAAGGTCGTCGAAGTCTCGACATACAATCCTCGTCGTGGAACATGACCGTACGATCAGGCTTGCCAGAGTTTACAGCAGGCCATATATTTCCATCCTGGGCAGGCTTACCAGTCTTTAAAAACAGCGCAGTATTCTGAACCATTCTCCTTGAGAGTTCTCGGTCACCGTCGGTCCAGTCCCACTTCCATGCATCAAGATTACCAAACATGTAGAGCGTAGCAGAACCGTGGAACGCTCCTGCATACCCTCTTTCCAGAACTTTCGAGTCCGCAGGGATGGGGGGTGATCGGTGGAACTGGTAGTAGTACACCTTCGATGTCAATGTCCTAGCGTGGAGTCGTACAGTAGTCCATACCGGGTACGTGAAAGTTTGATCCGAAAGAAGCTGTGCTGATGAGGTCGATGCTTCCGCGTCAGAGCTTGCTGGATACAAACGCAGGGCTTCATCTGCGTGATTGCCGAAGGTACCACGCATGAATTCGAGATATGTGGCCAAAGATCTAATCTGCATCAGGCCCGAGCCTTCGTTTCCGACGTTACCAGCCAGAAGTGGGATGTCAGCAACTTTTCCTGAAAGGAATGCGGCCATCGGAGGTACTGGAAGCACGTGGCCATCAACAATGGGATAACGTGTGTCGAAAAGATTCAAACCGCTGGATCCTGGAAATAAGTCGCTCTCCCAAGGTCCCTGCGAACGAGGTAGTTGGGTCATCATAAGTTTCTGGGCCGGCATCTCGCGCAGTTCATTGATCGATGAAGCGCCCAGCAGATTTGTTAATTCAGCCCCTGCCTCTTCTGCCGTTGCGAGACTGGTAAACGTGGCGAAGTGACCGTGCCCGTCAGGATCACGAGCAATACCTGGGCCACTTTCACATAATGCCTTGCAAAAGAGTGACTTCGCCAATGGAGATGTACGAAGTATATGCACGCTGGAACCCCCTGCTGAAACGCCACCGATCGTGACGTTAGAGGGATCTCCTCCGAGAGCTCTGGCATTCCGTTGCACCCATTGCAGCGCTGCGATCTGGTCCAATATGCCCCAATTTCCAGAAGCCTGCAAATGTGACTCTGCGCTCAGCCACCTATGCGCTAGGAAGCCAAAGACACCCAGCCGATAATTCACAGTGACGACCGTGATACCCTCAGCAGCTAATTTTTCCCCATTATACATTGGATTCATGGCGGATCCCATCTGGAAGGCACCGAAGTGAAACCAGACTAGGATCGGTCTATCATTCGATTCTTCTGGACCGGTATAGACGTTCAAATAAAGGCAGTCCTCGCTGAAGTCGCTCTCACCTCCAAAGTACAAAGATGTCGCTGGTGGAGGGAACTGCAAGCTGCTTGGACCAAACCTCGTTGCCGCCCGCACGCCTTGCCATGAATTCGCCGGCTTTGGCGGTCGCCAACGCTGGTCGCTTACCGGAGGTGCTGCATAGGGAATGCCTAAGAAGGCTCTTGTGCCACTGTCGAATCGTATACCAGAGAGTTGACCTGTTTCGATCAGCACGAGAGTGGCTGTGTCCAAGCTGTCCATTGTGCCGGAAATAGGTCCCAGGAAAGCGTGGATTGAGTGTTACCTATATGCATTTAGACACGTGAAGTCCGCGGGGTCGCAGACCCCTGTTGAGACTGCGGATGAAAAGTATTGGCTGGCGTGCATGCAGCGCTTGAGTGATTTCTGTGTGCAAGGATAAAAAACTTGAAGGAATACCCAACTCCAATAGGGTAGCTTTAAGAAAGGAATCTCTGTGCTTTGCGCCATCGCCTGCATCCGCGTGCAATGTGCATGTGATGGCGCGTACCGCATAACATCGGGGCAGTTTCGTAGGTTGTTGCAAAGAACCACCAAGCATTTGGATGATGTCAGCTGGCGGAGGGTGCTGGAGATAGCGCACCCATCTCACCAGGCTGTGAATCGATGATAGTCTCTTAGCTAATGCGGAAGCAGGCATCTCCGTTGCGACAATGACTTAAAATCAAGCAACTCGACGCAACGGCCGACTTCCTCGAAAGCCAAGATTGACTCCATCGATCGACTTTCAGATGGATGAGCCCCCAGTTTAGCGCCAGACCTAACCCTCGTTCGGCCTCGCTTAGCTTTCGTAGAAGTTGCGACCACGACTCTGAAGCTCTCCAACCATACCTCGACTTGCACCAGCCCCAATAATTCGCACCCCAAAGTGGACCCGGTCGACTAATTCATGGCACGTGGAAAGTTGATCGTGCTCGAAGGCCTAGACCGCGCGGGCAAGTCGACGCAATGCCAGATGCTAGTCGAAGCGCTGGAGGGGGATGGTGTTAAAGTGAAGCACATGAGGTTTCCCGGTACGTCTTCCGGCGGTATGCCAGAGATAACCTCGTGCTACCGGGAACTCTTCTTGTAATTCAACCCTCAATTGTGCTGATCAATTTTTCAAAGATCGGACGTCGCCGATCGGACAAATGATCAACAGCTACCTGAGCGGACAGAGCGAGCAGGAGGATCATGTCATTCATTTACTATTCTCAGCCAACCGTTGGGAAGCCGCGTACGTCCCCTCGATAAATCCTCCCACTCTTTTCGCGCATGCATCCTGCTTACACCATGGCAGACCATCTATAGAAGCCGACCTCGCTGCTGGAACCACTATAATAATAGACCGCTATTACTACTCTGGCTGCGTGTACAGCGCAGCAAAGCAAAATCCCGCCCTCTCACTAGCCTGGTCGCGCCATCCTGAAGTTGGCCTGCCTAGACCCGATCTCGCATTGTTCCTTGACATCTCGGTGGAAGATGCAGCGAAGCGAGGTGGATATGGAACAGAGAAGTACGAGAAAAAGGAGCTTCAGGATCACGTAAGGCGGCTGTTCGATGTAATGATGCAGAGCCAGGAGAAGGACGATTTTGTACGTATCAATGCCGGAGCAAGTATGGAGGACGTGCAGCAGAAAATCTGGGAGGAGGTGCATAAGGCGATGAAGAGGGTCGATGACGAGCAGTCACCGCTTAGGTTCGTAGAGTCATGGTGAGCTTGCTCTTGCTTCAGGTCGCAGGAACGCCTTCTCCGTCATCGACGTCTTCTATCCACGTCTCGTCCAAGTCCTCATCCTCTTCACCTAGCTCTTGTGGCTCAGTAGCTTCCGATTCAGAGGTGCTGTCTGCCTTCCTCCTCCGCTTAGGTTTGAACATGGCCTCGACCTCCTTTTGACCACGTGTGCGAAGACTCAGCTCTTTCATGAGAGTGGACCACTGCAATGGCGTATGGCAGGTCGGGCACGTGCCTTCGATAGGTATGAGAGCAGCCTGACTTCCTTCTTCGGCCAGGAACCGATTAGATAGGCAATGTATATGATAAGTGCTCCGACATTTCGCCACCGGACATATCAACGTGAGACCAGTGAAGACGTTCACCCTTGCGCTGCAGACTCCACAGGTACGTGATCTTTGTTCTTCTACCAAGGCTTTAGCTTTCTCAACGTGAGGCTTGCACTCCTCATACGCCACAGGTATTGCTCGAATTATGTCGGGTGTCTTGAATGTTGTTGAATCTCCTGCGGAAGGGCCGGTTACCGGCGCGGGAAGATCGGCAGGTGTGAGCTGTATGGTTATACTTGTTCGCAGTTTTGGCGCCATTTTCGCAGTATGCCTCTCCCATGTTGCAAAGATGTCCGGCGCAAAGAACCTCGCGTGCAACGGCCACCTGCTGAAGCTCCTGACACCCAACAAGTAATGCAGGTTCTTCAACCGGGCCTCCAACGACATGGGTGGCTTCCTCCTCCTGCTTGGCGAGGCTTTCTTTTTCTTTTGCAGCTCTTCGACTCTTGCGTCGCGAACATCTCTGTCGATATGTCGAGTCGCGTGAGTATTTTGCCATGCCCATTCAAACTGCAAAGCTGCGTATTTGGACGGGAAGCCGGTCACGATGCAGGTCATCTCCCAAGGCCGCTTCGCCTGCAGCGATGTCCGCTTCGCGCCGCCCTTGCTCGAGCCATTGTGCTGACCTAGCCGACGCGCAGGGTTGGGGGTGCTGCCGATGTAGTAGGACTTGCGGTTTTTGGAGCGCAGCAGATAGCAGCAGTAGAAGGCAGGGATCGGCTTCTCCATTGGCATATTTTGTCGCAAGCCGAGACTGACTGCCTGGTAATGTTGCGCTCAAGCAGCAGAGGCAATGCGAAAGGAAGTCGGCAGGGCTGAGGCGCCATTGGCTCGGTTTCTGGCGTTCCGTGCGCACCCTTGCTTGCAGCGGCCAACTCCTGCGGCATGTTAAAAACATTGGCGCGGCCCGCCATTTAATCTTGAAGTATACAAATTACGCAGGCGACGTGGCTAGGTGCATATCGCTACGAATCACTGTGTCACGCTCGCAGCAACGCTGACGAGCATACCAGAACTGCTCACCAGAACCTGCGAAACGTGCATGCGGTTGTGAACCACTGGAGCATGCTGGTAGTGAAAACCCGGTCCCAGAATTCGCCTTTCTGTTTCAGGCTGCAGGGGCGACCGAGCAGGTGCACCGATACTGCATGTCTGTGATGATGCTGCCTCGCCCATGGCAAGGCGAAGAGATCAGAACTGAACAGTGTCGGTGAGCAGCAGGTCGTGCCGTCGCAATCGGTGAATTTTATGCTGCCGTTCTTTGTCGGCTGGGTGCATCCTTGCCATCGGTGGTCGTGTTGGGTTAGCCTACCACTACCAGAGCCGGCAGGAACGTCCTCCACTCGCGCTTCCCTCATCAGTCCATCAAGTCTCTTCCACCACTCTCTCGCCGCCGACGTCCCCCGGGACCAATTCTACGCTGCCACCCGCAACCTCACCCCAATCGATGCGAGTGCGACCTACGATTTAACGGCCTGCTCCCTCAATTCGTATGCAGCTGGACCCCGTTTTCGCACTATCCGTCCCCAGCAGTAGCTCTGCCGCAGCCTTCGTCTTATGCCACACTCATAGGCACCCGCCCGCAAGCTCCACATCCAGAACACACATGCGAATGCGAATACGACACCACGGTAACCACGCAACCACCATCGTTACAAGTTTGTAATTAGCGTCGGAAAAGGGCAGCGCTGGGTGCAGCAGCGACGGCATGGTCGATCTCCTACCCCCCAGCGGCCCGCCGATGGGCGGCACGGTGGCCACCTTTCGAGTCGCAGGCGCAAATGGAGTACCTGCAGCACCAAAAACGAGAATGGGAGGCGTGCCGCTTCCTCCAGCGAGCGGCACACCATCTGTCGGCATAAATGGGATACCTCTCAGCGCTCGCAAAGCGCAGGCCCTGGATCTTGCGACAGTCGAGCGCAGAGGCCAGGGCATACCTAACAATCCGCCACCGAAGCCAAACCGCATGTTTGGCTTACAGGAAGCGCCCACTTTCAGACCAACTGCTGAAGAGTTCAAAGATCCGCTGCTATATATTGCTTCAGTACGTGAGGAGGCACAGCATTACGGCATCGCCAAGATCATCCCGCCTGACTCATGGAACCCACCATTCGCCATCGACACGGAGCGCTTCCACTTCCGTACCCGTCGACAAGAATTGAACTCGGTCGAGGGAGGCACGCGCGCAAATCTAAATTATCTGGATCAATTGGCCAAGTTTCACAAGCAGCACGGCAACAGCCTGACTCGATTCCCTAGTGTGGACAAGAGGCCGCTGGATCTGTATAAGCTCAAAAAGGCCGTTGAAACGAGAGGCGGCTTTGAGCGTGTTTGCAAGCAGAAGAAGTGGGCAGAGATCGGACGAGACCTCGGCTACAGCGGCAAGATCATGTCTTCGCTGTCCACGTCACTGAAGAACTCGTACCAGAAGTGGCTTCATCCGTATGAAGAGTATCTGAGAGTCGTGAAGCCGGGAGTCCAGCAAATGATAGAGCATGAAAACGGCGGTCCGTACACACCTTCGCCAGCTCCGTCGCCTATGAAGAAATCGGCGCACGGCACACCGAACGGTAACTCCATTGATTCGCCAGCCATGAGGGCGACCGTTGCACTTAACGCTTCAATGCACACTGAGACTGCACCGACACCACCTCCAGCAGATCTACCGCGACCCGTTGTTTCGTCTGGCTTTACCGCTGTAAACGCAGGAGGCTTCACAGCCGTGAATGCGCAGTCCCCACAGCCCACTCCGCCAGCGGCAAGCACGCCAGGAACGGTCCCAAATGGTTTGTCCTACGTAAACGTAGTCAACGGTTATGCTCATAGCAATGGCGACTCTCGCACGTCTACGCCCCTCCGAAATGGCAGCCCCATGTTGTCAGCGCACAATACGCCTGATTTGCGACCGTCAGCTGTTGGTCTGACTCCACTTTCCCATCCACAAGCGTTTCCTCATCTTAAGCGAACGTTGTCCCAGGACACGGAGGGTGGCATGACTGATGAGGCTGACGCGGCAAATGGCCGTCGAAGCAAACGTCTGAAGAAAGGTAAGCGCATCCGTCACCTGCAGCCTCCACCTGTATTTAGACAGGGTTCTGCTCGTGCACGATCCCTGGTTGGATCTCGGTACGACTGATCGGCCGCTGTATCTCTCATTGGCGATCAACTCCGGCTAACAACAACACTTGCAGATGCGGCGCCAACCGTGGCAGGTTCTCACATGACCCAACCTCGCCAGTCGACACCAAGTGGTGGACGGACATTGCACCCGCGTGTTCGCGCTCCTGACGAGCGTCCTGGCGATGTAAGTGCACGGTCCTCCGACAGGCTCCTTGTTCCAAGTTACTCATCCAATGAGCAGCGATGCGAAACATGTGGTACCGAGAATGACCCTTCCAACATTTTACTATGCGACAGTTGCGACGCCGGTTATCACGGCTATTGTCTCGATCCACCGATCAAAGGCATCCCGGAGTACGACTGGCATTGTCCTAAATGCTTGGTTGGCACCGGCGAATTCGGTTTCGAGGAAGGCGGTACTTACTCGCTGCGGCAATTCCAAGAACGTGCGCATCTCTTCAAGCAAGCGCACTTTGCCAACAAGATGCCATTCGATCCCGTCACGAATACGCCAAAGCCTGTGAGCGAGGACGACATCGAGCACGAGTTCTGGAGGCTCGTAGAGAGCATCACCGAGACTGTCGAAGTAGAGTATGGCGCCGACGTACATTCTACAACCCACGGAAGTGGATTTCCTACAATCGAGCGCAATCCGCGCGAGCCATATGCGACCGATCCTTGGAACCTGAATATTATGCCCTATAACTCGGAGTCGCTCTTCCGTCACATCAAGTCCGACATATCGGGCATGACGGTGCCGTGGTTGTACGTTGGCATGGTCTTCTCGACCTTCTGCTGGCACAACGAGGATCACTTCACTTACTCGGCCAACTACCAGCATTTCGGTGCGACGAAGACCTGGTACGGGATCCCAGCTGAGGATACGGAGAAGTTCGAGCAAGCAATGCGCGATGCAGTGCCGGAGCTGTTCGAATCGCAGCCTGACTTGCTTTTCCAGCTAGTCACCTTGTTGACTCCCGATCAACTCAAGAAGGCCGGAGTGAGGGTCTTCGCGCTTGATCAGCGCGCTGGTGAATTTGTCATCACCTTCCCGCAAGCCTACCACGCTGGGTTTAATCATGGCTTCAATTTCAACGAAGCTGTCAATTTTGCTCCTTCCGATTGGGAACCTTACGGCGAGCTGGGTGTTCAACGTCTCCAAGACTACCGCCGTCAACCATGCTTCTCGCACGACGAGCTTCTTCTTGCAGCAGCCTCGCGCAAGGACACGACCATAAAGACCGCTAAATGGCTAGCACCGGCTTTAGAGCGCATGCGCGAACACGAAATAAAGGTTCGAGCAGAGTTTGCCGAGAAGCACAAAGTGTTTCATGGACAGAAGTGTAAAATCGATGGAACCGGCGAAGGTGACGGGACATGCGATATCGATATCGAGATCAATGACAAGGACATGCACGAGGATGAACTTATTTGCAGTTTCTGTAAGGCCTACGGTTACCTTTCGCGGTTTTATTGCACGAACGCAAAGAAGGTGCTATGCTTGCGCCATGCCGGATGGTTCGAATGTTGTCCTGGAAGCTTGGAAGGGGAACGATACCTGGGCGCTCGGGGCGAGCACTTCCTCATATACCGCTTGTCCGACGACATTCTTCACTCTACCATTCAAAAGATCGTTGACAAGGCAGGCATGCCGGAAGCCTGGGAGACCAAGCTCGAGGCACTTCTCGACGAAGGTCCAAAACCCCAGCTGAAGTCTCTACGCGCGTTGCTCAACGAAGGAGAACGCATCGATTGGGAACTGAATGGTCTTGTAGACTTGAAAGAATTCGTCGAGAAGTGCTCGGAGATAGCTGAAGAAGCATTGGGTTACACGACACGGAAGCAACAGGCTCGGCGCAAGAATGAGGGCCGTGGTCGAGGTCGTGGGAAGGCTGCAGCAGCAGAGATCGACGAGAAAGAGCGGGAATATCGCAACATCGACAATATCCAGAAGCTGCTCGCGACAGCAAACAGTCTGTGCTTTGATAGCCCGGAGATCACGGCACTGCGTGAGCGGTTCGAGAGCATTGCAGAGTTCCAGGACAAAGCTCGCGCCGCACTACGAGATAGACCTGCACAGCAAAGCATTGCCCGGTTGGATGAACTTCTTGAGGAAGGCAAAGGCTTCAACGTCGATCTACCTGAATTAGACTCACTAGAAAAGGTGGTCGCCCAACTCAAGTGGCTGAAGACAGTTGACGGCTGCAGACAGAAGGCGCCAACTCTTAAAGATGTCAGTGTGCTTATCGATCAAGGTATTGAGCTCGGCATACCCGAGAATCATCCCGAAGTGCACTTCCTTCAAGACAAGAAGATTCAAGGCGAACTTTGGGAGGCCAAAGCTAAGGAGCTCATGTCCGTGGAGAACGTTCATTATCAGCAGCTTGACGCCCTCTCAAAGCAAGCGAATTCGATACCTGTCGTGCCAGAAACTCTTGCTGCAGTAGACGCAATTCTCAAGAAGCAGCGCGATGCTCAAGAGCTGATACTATCTCTGTACGAGCGAAGCAAGAACCCAGACTTCCGCCAGCGACCGAAATACTTGGAGGTGAAGAACGCAGTAGAAGCACTGAGCGCACTCAACAGTAAGCCTAATGGTACAATCGACCTCGAAAGGGAACAGAAGCGACATGAAGATTGGATGCGACGTGGCAAGAAACTTTTCGGTAAAGCTAACGCACCATTGCACATTCTACACGCCCACATGAAACAAGTGGATGAGCGAAATATCTCCTGTTTCGACTTGTCCGATCAGCCCCGTATGCCTGTTGAACCGTCTTCGCGAGCAAACACCCCCGAAGAAGACGAGGAAAACGTAGATGGATCTGGATCGAGCCGTGATGTCTTTTGCATTTGCCGGAGACCCGAGGCGGGGATCATGATCGAATGTGATCTCTGTCATGAATGGTGAGTTGAGATGATGATTGCTTGCCAAAATTCGATTACTAATTGTCGCAGGTATCATAGCAAGTGTCTCAAACTCGCTAGAGGCAAACTTAAGGAAGAAGACAAGTACACCTGCCCCATTTGCGACTATCGTGTCAAGATCCCTCGAGATGCTACTCGACCCAAGCTTGAAGAATTGCAGACGTGGCAGGAGGAGATACCATCTCTTCCTTTCCAGCCAGAGGAGGAAGAAACACTGGAGTCGCTCATCCACCATGGAACCCAATTCCGAGACTACGTTGCCCAGTACATCAACCCTGTCATGTCTAGCCCGGAAGAGCTTACAACCCAACGTTTCTATCTCAGGAAGTTGGAGGGCGCAGAGATTCTGCTGTCGGACGAAATCAACTTCTTCCGCCAAGAGCTGCACAAGTGGGCCCCAGTCGCTCCCCAACCGCCTCCAATTCTCAATGTCTCGCTGTCCACACGTAAGCCGCGGCCCACCAAACAGCAGAAGCTTATGACGCAACTTGGTATCACAAATCCCGAAGATCTACCTCCCCATATGCGACCGAAAACACAGCAGGCCAAGCGCAAGTCTTTAGATCCCACCAGGCCAAGTCTACAGCCCGCTCCTGAGCAGTCGCATACACCACCTGGCGAGCCTCCCGCTGTGCGCCGCAGCTTTGGTGAGAACGACTACTTTAATTCCAACCCAGTGACCACCAGATTCAACAACTCTCCAACGTTTGCGACCAATGCTACCATGAATTTCGGTTCTTCTATCGCTCCCATCGATCCCGGGCTTTTCGAGAGCACTGGCGGCGAACCCACGAGCCCGATGCAAGACGTCTTCAAGAGCTCTGGTAACGGTCAAGAGATGTTTGGCGAGATGATGGAGCCTGGCGGTGGCCAGGCAGAAGAGGCGCTTGCGGTGACGGAAGGCAACAGCTACATGGATTAGTGGTCCATGTGACGGATGCTCCCACAGTCCGACCCAGCATTTTCAATACACAACATCCACTCCTTCCTTTACATATTACAACAACACTATGGGAGTCAGGTCTTAGCATCTAGTCGATTTCTGTTTCATACATTGTATGCTCGCTGGCGTTGACGGTAATCAAGGGTCCGGCATGGGAATACCCAAAAATTACGACCCGGCACGATGTACTTTCTATCCACCCATCGAAGGCAGCAATGGCTGCCATATATACCAGCCTCAGCTGGGCTTTTGTCTATCTTCTCCTTCCGCTTCATAGAGGAGTGCCACTGTGGCTGCCTGCTTCGGCGGCGGCGGCGCTTGGCTTGTGGTTTATCCTGTACTTTATTATACTGCACGGTAGCTGTTCCTGGATTATGCGCGTGGCGGTTCTTGTCGATAGAACAGATGCGAATATGGTTGTAGTGTTCGCGAACAAGATCATGGAGTGTATGCGTTTTGCATGTTTCTCGACAGGGAGCAATGAACGAATAGTGAGCATTTGAACTCCGATCTTGCATGTATTGTGAATTGATCAGCAGCCACAGTATACGAGTAGCCGCTTGTGTGAGACCGGTACTGAGGCCGCCTCCTTCAGGGTAACGTAGATGACGCGCTAAGAGCAGCAGACACGCTGTGGGGAAGTTGCGCCTGGTCCTAGCGGCCTTGGCGCCGCCGACTTTCCAAAGTTTTGAACCTGTCGACGTGAACGATCGGATGACAAGTCACAATGCTTCCTAGTAGAGGATTACCGCCCCGGCAATTGGCCTCATTGGCTTCTCGTCAATCGTCTGCTCTGCGGTCCGGTACATCGAGAAAAGTGCGCGATTAATCCTCCGTCCCCAATGGCACCACTCCATTAGCACACGAGCAACTTCATCTTCGCGCCGCATCTGCTCGACAGTCATGTTCAAGTCGCTAACCTGCTCATGTGTAGTTCTCTTTAGTGTCTAGAAAAGCTGCCCTTTCCGCATCGTCATGTCGGACAAGCTCCCTCCGATTATCGAACTGGCGCGCCGGCGCAACCGCGACGCCTAACGTTGTTCTCTCCTCTTCCGCAGTTCGACACGGATCCTGGTATGCACCATGGACGTGGGGTCGCTCCGGCACAACATCGAACCCTGCTTCTGAGCTCACCTCCGAACCCATACCCGTTCCCGAAGTCGTCCCTGAACCCGTAGTCACCACTGCTACACCAGAACTTCAGCCTGCCGGAGTAGACCAAACCGCCGCGACCGCAACTACAACCCCCACGCTGGATGGCAAGACGGTTGAGGGCTTGCTCGGTCCCCTCGATCCTACGAAATCTGTGGACACTTCGTTTATAGATCCTGCCGTGCCCATCTCGTACTGGGGAAACCTCAAAGACTTGGGACTTGACTATGGCTGGGGTCCCTCGGCCTTCTTCGAGAGCTTGCTCGAGCTGGTACACATCAATGCCGAACTCGGCTGGGCAGGCACCATTGTGGCTTCGGCATTGATCTTGCGAACTGGTTTGTTCTTTACCTTTCAGAGGTGGGGCTCAGACGCCATGGTAAAGACAGCAGCCATGAAACCAGTTCTCCAGCCTTTGCAGGACGAGATGGAGGAGGCGAAGCGACAAGGCGACGATGAGAGAGTACAGATGCTCAAGATGAAGCAGCAGGCTGTCATGAAGGACGTGGGTGTGGATCTCTTCAAATCAATGGGTACCGCTATTGCACAGGGTGTTTTCGGATACGGCGCCTGGAGGTCTCTCCGTGGCATAGCATCGCTACCAGCTCCAGGAATCACCACTGATGGATGGCTGTGGTTCACGGATTTGAGCGTTGCTGACCCCTACTACCTACTTCCTGTGGTTACCGGAGGCATCATGTACATGGTCATTAAGGTACGTCACCGTGCACAATTCGCCAAAGGCCCATATCTAACAACGAGCAGAGAGGTGGCGAAACCGGTTTGCAGGACCAGACAGCCCAGACCAGCATGCAAAAGCAGGTTCAAGTCGTCCTGCCCATTGCCATGACCGCAGTCACAGCTTTTCAGCCTGCTGCTATCCAGCTTTACTTCTTCTGTACTTCAATCACGGGCGCCGTCACCGGTTACTCTCTCCGCCAACCCGCCGTCCGCCGCGCACTCGGCATCCGTCAACTTCCCACTCCCGAATCCCAGAAATTCTACTCGAAAGTCGTCAAAGGCGAGATCGACCTCAACAGCGTCAAAGGTGCAGACGGAAAGGTCCGGTACCAAGCGCCCAGAACTGCGGCGCCCAGGCGGACAACCCTCTCCAGCGGCATCAAGCTGAAGCCCGGTGCGTCGCTACCAGCGCATATGAGGGCATCGGTGGACAAAGAGGCCAGCGCGGAGCAGCCGAAGAACGCGTGGGAGCAAATCAAGTCGACTCCCAAGACCATTGCGACTAAGATCAATAAATGGAATGACCCGCGGGACCCGGAGGTAAAGAAGAGGCAGGATGCGAAGGAGAAGCAGAAGCGCGACTTGAAGAAGTACGAGGAAGAGAGGAGGAAGGGTTGGACGCAGGGTTAAATTTGCAGGCCATGAGGTAATTTTGTATTTTGCCTGAGCAGGGTTTGTATGATAGAGAAGGGCTTTCAATATTGTGTTAGTAGATGTAGAGACAAGGGCAAGCATATGGGAAGAGGTGTTGCATTGTAGCCATAAACATTGTACCAAATCAAAATTCTGCACATACGAATTTGCTCTTAACCCAATCAGACATTTCAAGTCGACAACAATGGACTGTGAACCTTGAATTGTATGCATATGCTTTGAAATCTGCCCTTCGCGCTGTTCTGGACATGCGCGCAATATGTACAATTACAGATGCCTCCAACTCGCACCTTTGCTCCTTTATCGCGGCGTGATCTCCTGCTGCAATCGCGCATCTTCCTAGAGCCTTTCTCATGACGTTTTGTGTCCCTACTCCAATGAAGTATACGCATCTAGCTCCTCGCCACTTCTCCTCCTCCGCTCCACAGGATCCGCCCTCATCTCCACACCCGGCCCTACACGCCTTCCTTCACCCGAGCGGTGCGTAGGGAAAATCTGTCTACACATCAGTATCACCCTTTACGCGAATTGTTTGCCCCCTCCTTTGATCCCGCCACTCGAAGATTCAACTAGGAAACGTACCTTGGTTCCACTCCACCCCAACCTGAACGCAGCCTCATTCGCAACGAGCTCTCCAAACCCCAACATCAGCCCATTTACGAATGGCAAAAGTAGATTGATGGCTGCGCCGCGCAGTAGACCCCAAAGGGTGGGCGGCTTGTAAAGGATTAAGGGCGATGAGGTGTCGGAGGGTGGAGAGGGAGGTGAATCGTGGGAATGGGAGGCGTCGTAGGTTTCACTGTCAGAAGGTATGGTGGCGAAGGAGGAGGAGAGGTTCTGGGGATTGTCGGAAGACATGGTGGGGAGAGGCCCGCGGTTGGCGAATTGACGGGTGGAGGTGCTGCGGTTGGCTTGGGTTGGTCGCGGATGCGATATGGGCCGTGTGACCCCGTCGTATGTTATCCTTAGATCAGAGGGTATCGGAAGGAGTGAAGAGCGTTTGGAAACGCGCGTGGAGTGATGGGACAAGGCCCGAGATTGGATGTGTTGGTTTGAATTACAGTTGAGGCTCTGAAGATCGACCGGCGCGCCAAGATCGGAGCTTTGGCGTCGCGTATCCCCGCAAATGGTAACTGTCAGGAGGAACGAAGCTCGAGGGTCATGGTGTTCGGTACTAGATGAAACAAGAGTCCCCCTTCATGGACGAGACTGCCAACAGATCGGTTGTGGTGGATCTGGATGAGAGAAATCATTTCAGCAATTACTATTCACTGTAGCACTGGAGCCAATGGCACAGAACGTATGTCGATTTTACACAACCTCACGCAAGTGATCCATCTAGGTTCCAGTCTTCACACCATTGACAGTCTTTGGGGAAACAAAACATTGATATGTGCATGGATCGTCCCGATATCTTTGGGGTGCAGTGTTGAAGGTGAAAGTCAGCGCGAGGGCCATCGACGTCAGAAAGGTCCGCGCTCGTCCCAGAGCTCCAGGCACAGAACGTCGACCCCACCGACCACATCAATCACGTTTTCGACTCTCAACATAATTCAACGCGGCTTTCAAACATCTGCAAACACAATCTCACCTTCATTCGACGCTCGATAAACTGATATGTCTTCTGGTCCGCCTGCCAATCAGGATGAACTCATCGCATCTCTCGCCAGTCTCACGGGTCTAGCTCCGACAGAGGCAAGTCGAACTCCGTAGAAGCTTTCCACACTTACTAACACTGCTCCAGGCAGAACAGTACCTGGCCGCAGCCAACTGGAACCTCGAACACGCCGGAGCTCTCTACTTCGACGACGCTGCCCCGCAAGACGAACAAGACGCCACCTCCGCTAACGACCTTACATCGCAGACCAACATGGCCGACGACAACGAAAACCAGACGCCCGCCCAGCAGCCAGGTGGCGGTCGTACATTGGGAGGTGCATATGTGCCGCCCACCGAGTCTAGCTCTTCGTCAGCGCAACAACCAGCGGCACAGCGGCAGCCCCAGCGGGGACTGAGGACCCTTGGAGATCTACAGTCGTCTGGCGGTGGCGGTCACGGACACGCTCACGACGACGACGACTCAGATGATGACGATGAGCAGCATGACTTCTTCACGGGTGGTGAGAAGTCTGGACTTGCGGTGCAGAATCCCAACCAGTCGAATCCCCGCGATCAGATCAACAATATTCTGCGACGCGCTCGACAGTAAGTTACAAGACCTGACCACAACATAACCAAGCTAAACCCACAGGAATGCCCCTCGTCCAGGCGGCGATGACGAGCAACCCGTCACCCAATTCCGCGGCACTGGTATGACATTGGGCGGCGACGATGCGCCCTCTCGCGAAATCCCCGACCCCACCGCCAGCGCCCCGAGCCTTCCCCCGCGCGCACACCGCGAGCTACATCTGTGGCGGGATGGCTTCTCTGTCGATGACGGCGATCTCTTCCGATATGATGATCCGGCCAACGCTCGCACGCTCGAGATGATTAATACCGGCCACGCCCCGCTTCACATCCTCAACGTCGAGCAAGGACAAGAGGTGGATGTTGAAGTACACGCACACAAGGACGAGGATTATGTCAAGCCAAAGAAGAAGTACGTACCCTTCTCCGGCTCTGGCCAGCGTCTCGGCAGCCCTACGCCCGGCGCGAGCACGTTTGCTCAACCACCCGCTCCGGCCGCTTCTTCATCCGGTTCCACGGTCGCCGCAGGTGCTGCCGATGCTGCGAAACCGACCGTCGATGTCGACTCCAGCGCGCCTGTGATTACACTCCAGATTCGCCTAGCGGACGGCACACGCCTGCCTTCGCGATTCAACATGACGCACACTATCGGGGATGTGTACAACTTTGTCAACTCGGCCAGCCCTGCGAGCACACAGCGCCCGTATGCGCTCATGACTACGTTCCCAAGTAGGGAGCTATCGGACAAGGCTCAGGCCTTGGGTGATCTGGCCGAGTTCAAGCGGGGGGGCGTGGTGGTGCAGAAGTGGACTTGAGGAGGACGAATGTGATAGTGTGCATCAGTGAGAGTGACCTTGAGATGAACCAAGTACTAGTACATCGTTCTGGTACTGTGATACATCCATAGTACCTCAGTACTGGCGACGACTTAGTTGATGGTACTGAATTTTGCCCCTTGGCTGTACTTTTAAGCTTTACAAGGCGTAGCATTAGACATGTTATGTGATACGGAAAGAACATGAGCATGGATCACGGATCGGAGATGAGTACGATAGCATCATCAGAAGCCAGATCAACATGGCTATCTTTGAAATAACGCGCATTGCGGAGTAACAAGCGCCCTACTATTCCCTTTGTGATTGGATCGCCTTGATTTCGTCAATTCCAGGCACGACATATGTCACGAATGTGCTTTACGAGCGTCATTGGGAATTTAGAGACGGGATTGGATCACAAAAGCTGGGATGTGTTGTGGTCACATAGGCGGGGCGTGAAACAGCCTGAGGCACCATGCCTCACTTCACGCGTTTACATACTCGAACAGCTACCACGCCTAATTTCCTACCTATCGGAAAGAATCTTCCACGTTTCCCCTTCTTCTTTATATCGTGTGCAGTTCATATGAAGGTTATGATCTTTGTATACATAGAAGGTGCTTTAGCGATGCCATCCTAGCGTGACTGCACCTCCAATCCTCAACCCCAATGTTAACGACACGTTACCCATACCCTATCTACGGTATCTAAAGCCACCAGGAACGATAAACACCCGTGCAATAACTTGACATGACTCGGCTATCCCCGTTACAGGGGTGACAAGCACCGAAACAGATGTTGCGGGATAGTCCCACCCGGCTGTAACTGCCAAGGCTAGAGCTCAAGATAGGTCACCACTATTTGCCAGTGAAGCTTCTCAACGCATTCCGACACGGAGGTTATGAGAGATAATAGGAATATGCGAGGTCACTTGTCGTTTGTGCTCCCGATCGGAATTGCACGCGAGCTTACACGCATATCGGTCGAGGCCCAATGGAAATAACAATGGCACATGAAAAAAGGGTGATGTTGATATCTTCACATAAGTTTCACGACTTTCTCACCATGTTTTGACAGGTGGAACCTGCGAGCGTTAAGCTTTTTGAGAAAACGCCTTCGCATCGAGATCCTCTGATTTCTACAATCCGTACGGACATCGGAATCCTCCTACTGAACTGAATTCACGCCGACCGGAAAGAAAGATGCCCACTTGATGTGTTCGCAGTGATTCGAATACCGACTTGCCGATATCACCAGCATCTTGACTGTCACAAGGCGAAGAAGAGGCTAAGGCCGAGCTTCCAAAGTCGCAACTATGATTGTGCGGTCGCCCAGCAAAATCACGCTCGTGTTTCTTTTCACCATTCTATGTGTTGTCGCCGTATGGCATAAAAGCCCTTGGTCGCGCGCCCGTTCATACGTATACCAGCTAATACCAGGGATTCCATTCACAGCGCCGAAGCAGAACCCTATACCAAACGAGAATGATTACCCTACCTCGGCGTTCATGCGCCCAGCGCCATCATTGCCCAATATCATTTCGTATCCACGTCCTGGCGCAGGAGCAACAGATTTAAGGAAACCGCAGGAGTCGCATGCATTGCAGAACAATACAACCCCATCGGCACCATGGAGGACAGTGCAGGAGAAAGGAAGCAGGTTAGACTACGAGGACTTGAAAGCAGGCATGGAGAAGATATACATGGAGGAAATGCTGGACTGGATTCGACCGAATTGGGAAGGTCATTGGCCGCCGTTCTCAGACTATGTCGATCAAGAATATGATCCTAACAGGTGGGAGGAGTTCGACTAGTGAGTCCCTTACCTTCCCTCCCATCTCATACCAAGCCAGAACAATGCTGATAGCGAGAAAGTGACCACCGATTCTACACCGCCGGCCACCACAGACTCAGCGCCAAAACCGCCTCCAACCCTGTCCCCTACAGCCCCTTTCCAGACTACAATTCCCCCTCCTATCAACGCACCTGGCACGGCTCCTACGTCTCCTGCGACGGCCCACGCGGCGTGCCTCTCAACACCAGTGCAGACGATCAAGTCCAAGTCTATCTCGGCGTGCCCTGTTCCTTCCCCAAAGTCTTCGCCGGCGGCTACGACGTCGTCGGGCTCAACGGTTCCGTGTGCTTCGACCGGTATTCGCGGTACGGGCCATACGGCTTCGGAGACGAGGAGTTCCCCGACGATGTGCTACACTGGAAGGCACCTCAGACGGTGCCGGAGTGGGAGAACGTACCATGGGGTCCGCTGCAGGATGATTGTCTTGCGCGGAATATGGAGAGGTATAGGCCTAGTGCGAGGGCTCCGACGGTAAAGAGTACAAATAAAGCTGTGCCGGATAGGGCGGCTGCGGACGCGGCTTTTAAGATGCACACGGACACCGCGAGTGCTGGAGAAGACGTGGGTGAGGAGGGGAAAAGGTATCATGCGAGGACTGCGGTGCTGATAAGAGCTTGGACGGGCTACACGTTTGAGCAGAACGACATTACAGCGATTCGCGCGATGATCTCGGAGCTGAGTCTGTCGTCTGGCGGAGAGTACGAGATCTTTCTCCTAATGCACGTTAAGGAACCGACTCTGGATATCTTCGGCAACGCGACGCTTTACCATGAGGTCTTGATGCAGAATGTGCCGCAGGAATTGCAGTCTATTGCGCTGCTCTGGAACGAGGCGATTTTCCCAAGCTGGTATCCAAAGGTTGGAGATTGGCAGGTTTACTGGCACCAGGTAAGTTATTCCTGGGAATTAAGCCGGCCTTTGTGCCATCGCAGTCGTTCGGAGATGATGGGCTTCGTACTCAAGTCCGAAATCTCCCAACGTGTGCAGACGGCGGGGATGCCCTCTAATACCTGTTTCATCATCTGTGACGATGACGCTGATTGTTTTCCTCATAGTTCATGTGCTTGCAATGGTTCTCCCTTATGCACCCGCAGTTCGACTACGTGTGGAACTGGGAGACAGACGCGCGATACACCGGACACCACTACCACTTTTTCGAAACCATCAGCCAGTTCGCCGCAAAGCAGCCTCGGAAGCTCCTCTGGGAACGAAACAAACGCTACTATCTACCCTCCGTCCATGGCTCGTATGCCTCCTTCGTCGAAGACACACACAGCTCCGTCCTCAACGCCTCAACGCACTCTCTCATCCCCTCGCCCGTCTGGGGTCCCTGTCCCTGGCCGCACGCCATCCCTCCCCAAGAGCCTCTCGGTCCCACACCTCCAACTTCATTCGAGCAAGATGACTTCCAATGGGGCGTCTCCGAGCCTGCAGACTTCATCACCCTCCTCCCCATGTGGGACCCCCGCAACACAACCTGGTCCTACAAAGATAAAATCTGGAACTACATCCCCGGCATCCGGCCGATCTTCACGCCGGAAGATCCTCCCGCAGACGCATTCACACATCCGCAGTTCATCCACCTCGACCGCCGCGTCTTCATCAACACCGTTGCACGCTTCTCCAAAAAGCTGCTGCATGCAATGCACGTCGAGAACCTGGCGGGTAGAAGCATGCAAGCTGAGATGTGGCCGAGTACAGTCGCGTTGCAACATGGCCTGAAAGCCGTGTACGCCCCACACCCGGTCTTCACGGACAGGCACTGGCCTGCACCGTACGCGGCTGCTATTTTCGACGCCTCATCTATTATTGACCCGTTCAATGGAGGCTCGATGCAGCGTGTCCAGGGCGCGTGGACGGAGCAGGAAGATAGTCCGTATAATCATGACCGTGAGGCGAACTTTGGGGGGTGGAGTTGGTATTTTGCATCAACATTTCCACGGACGCTGTATAGACGGTGGTTGGGGTGGAAAGTGACGAAACAGGATTGGGGTGAGCAGGAGACGATTCAAGGGGAGGGGAAGTGATGGGGGAAGGAAGAGAGGAGGATGTGCATGCCTGCTATGCTGTTGCATCCGGTTAAGAGTGTGGGGAAGGAGAGAGTGAAAATATGATGATGCGCAGGTTGGACGAATGGGCTTAAACGCGGAGCTGAAGTCTTCGAAAGCGCACGCTAGGGTTGGAGTTTTGGGCGTAAATGTCAGGATGTTTCTGAATGTGGCATTACATACCCCGTTAGATAGCCATGCATATCCTCGTTTCTTTCTAAAACCACATGTGTCGATTGTGTATCCCGTCATATCATTTTTCTCATACCCCACTCATCCCCACGTACACCTACAGGCACGAAAGGATAGGCTTCAACTTATCGAAGGCAACCTTCTGCCTCGCGGCATCTGCCGTCGTCTTATCCGCCGCATCACCCACACTAACACTAACAAAACACCCGCTCCGCAACTGACTCACATCCGCTTCCCACGGCAGCCTCGTGCTCCCGCAGATCTCCGTGTCGCGGGCACTCAGCAGCCCTGTCGTCACACGCGTGGGGATGAACTTGAACTGCGAGGCGCTGTTGCACTTGGTATCGGTGACCTCGCCGAAGTTCACGTTCAGGAAGACGTCGTCGGGAAGGTAGGGTGTGCCCGAGTTAATTATGGTGGTGGTCAAGTTGAGCGCAAGGTCGGCGTAGACCTTGCTATGGATAGGGACTGGGGAGACGTTCCAGGCCGTCGGATCTCCCGATCTTCCAGAGAAGGCGAGGGCGGGGATCTTGGCCGTGTGCGCGGCGTACACTGCAGCTCCAATCGTGCCGGAGAAGAAGGCCTGGATGTCGACGTTGGAGCCGACGTTAGGTCCTGTGACGGCGAGCTGCGGCGCCGCACCGCTCCAGAGCGCGGGCCCCGTCGTCGAGATGCCGCGCTTGATGCTGGTGACTGGGTACGAGTTCACATAGTTGAGGCGCGGATCTGTGGCGTTTGCGCCTGTGGCGGGGGCATTGGCCGGGCACGACGAGTACTGGCAGCCGTCTGAGTCGACGGTCGTGGGTGTTGCGTCGGAAGAGCCTGAATATAGCACTATGAGTCTTGGATCATCGATGATGGTGGAGGGAGAACGCACCGGTGCCAGACTGGTTCTCGGCTGGGCCAGAGAGCACGACTTGGTTGCCTGCAGCCACTAAGCTGCTGAAGAGGGTTCGCGCGTTGATCTCGGCCCATCCGTCGTCGTTGGACTGGATGATGCGGATGCCGCTCGCAAGAGGAGCGGCGGCGGCGGCAAGGAGCAACGCGGAACGCATTCTGCTATGGAACAACAAGCGAAGGTCTAGCGAGGGAAGCGGAAACGAGAGGCTACAGCGAAGTCCCTACCATCTTTCACGGGGTGCAAGGCTTGTATATATCCACCACACCCTGGTGTTTGGTCTGGCGCGTGAGCTTGCCACAACGAGCCGCCTAGCAGACGCCACTGCGGGAGCGAGGCGACATGTTTCTGATGTCCGCACATGCCAGGGATATGATTGCGTACGAGGATATTGCAGTGGCTGTGAAGGGGGGTTTCTCCGCCGCGACGGGGCACTGCGCCGCTGTGAATGGGCGAAGTTGTTTATGCGGCAGGGCTTGGCAGGGGTGCCCGGATCCGACCCCACTACCATCGCTCACACGTGCTGACCATCCGGGCTTTGAATCGATGTCTACATGTTGCGAGCCTTTGCTCCTGCCGCTCCCGTCTTGTGCCCAGGCTTGTCGCTCTGCGGCGTGCAGAACGGTCGCCTTACACAGCAGACGTTGTCTAGTCTACGTGCTAACCTTCGGACGCAACCCAGATCAAGGACAGTACTGCAAATCGGGCTTCGGAGCCAAGGCATACGCCAGCACGTCCGCCCAAGTTGTGGCCCACGGCGCCCTGCGGCTTCCACCCAGCACGAACAGCTGAAACCATTTCAGAGTAGATAGAGCACGATGCTCAATGCGACGTCCCATCTCTCTGTAGCCCGATCATCGTCTGCTCGCCCGCTCCATTACCAAGCACGCCGGCCTTCTGAAGTATGCGCACTGTTTTCTGTATGACCGCGTCGTCCACGCCCCTCACTTCTTGCGGAAATCGTACCGTCTTCAACCATTCCCGTGCATCCTCTTCCGAGTAGTCTAGCTTTGTACTAATATACTCGACCGCTTCCTCCTGGTTTTCCTCGAAGTGCTCAATGCCTTTATTGATCTTCTGCAGCGCATCATCCAACTCTTCCTTGAGCACAGGATGCGAAGCTTGATCACCTTGTGACCAGTTCTTCGGGTACAGAAGATCGTTCCTCGCCACAATCTTCCAAGATGACCACGGCGTATAAATCTCGCCAATGCGCTTGATCTCGCCGTTATCGTAGTACCGCTTCGAAGTGAAGTGCTCCCACATGAAGAAGTCCGCAGTTCCCTCGTTCACCCCTTCGCGAAGGTTCAGAAATGTATTCAGCGGTTCGACAGGAAACGGCGGGCCGGAAGCTTGCGGGTCAAGCCAGCCTTGCTGGTCCGCGAGTACGAAGCTCATAACATAGCTGCCGCTTCCAATTCTTGACACGCCGACTTTCTTGCCCTGGAGGTCTTTGACACTGCTCAGCTCGCTGCGCTTGGCTCCAGTAGAAATCGCCCAGCATAGCGGTGTCTCCACGTAGGTGCCTACCAGTTTGAACCCCGCGTCTTGCTTTGCTTCTTGCGCTTTGCCCAACGCAGCTACCCATCCTTCCGTAAGGCCAACCCCGACGTCTATCTCATCAGCTTGAAGCGCTGTGACCATGTGCCCCGTGCCAGAGGGGTATGGGAGTAGCCGCGCATCGAGACCGTAGTGCTTCTTTGCGAATTCGAGGGGCGTGGAGAAGTGCTCTGGGACGAAGCCTATTCGTAGAGGCGCCATTGTCGATCGTTGTGTAGAAAAGCTTCGGGCCTGCCGGTATATGGGTGCAATAATTCGCGGACGCGAGGGAAACATCGCTCGGTGGTGTATGTAGTGTGACCGGAGGTGTTGTGGTGTGAGGCACAATCCAGACACCTCAATGCTAGATCAAGAAGTCACGGAAGACGTCAATATTTGATCCCGGGGGTTACATACAACGAACAAAAGAGGGTGAGCTTCGTAGCCAGTGAAATGGACGTCCGTTCGTCGCACCCGTGGACGGGTCGGTCCCACGTTTCGTCATCGCGTCATCTCACGCTAAACCAGCCACAGCAGCTGTGGCGCACCCATGCTCCGATCTTCGCGCGCACAGTTCACTCTTGTTAGCATTCGATACAGACTATGGTCTTGCTCATGTGCAACTTCGCGTCTGCGTTGTGTATATCAGCTTTGGTAATCGCCTTAATCTTGACGTGAGATTCCTCCAAAGAACACAACATCATGGGTTCAATAGCTGCTGAATCGATGCCGATAAGAGCTCGTACTATTGCCATAGTAGGAGCAGGTCCCTCAGGGCTAGTCGCGGCAAAGTAAGCTTCTTTGATAACAGCATTCTTTAACTAGACTAAGAAAAGTAGATATCTTCGAGCGGAAAATGCCTTTCGTAAGATCGTACTCTTGGAGCAACGAAGCAGGCAAGGCGGGATATGGAACTACACTGGTAACCTGAGAGGTGAAGACCTTTTTACGGTACCTCAGACCAGTCCACGAGGACGAAATCAAGATCCTACTTGGCTTGAACCTTACAAACCTCGGACTGGAGAACCAAGTGTCGTGCAGAAAGAACCGACCTTCCTGTCACCTATCTACGACAGATTGGAGACTAACATTCCGCGCGGCTTGATGGGCTTTAAAGACTTGGACTGGCCACAGGATAGTCAGCTCTTCCCAAAACACGAGACAGTACTCCAGTATGTTCGAGATTACGGGAAGGATGTACAGGACCTCGTACGTTACGACACGCAAGTACTCAACGTTGAAGCGGTAGATGAACAGGCCAATGCACGTTGGAAAGTGCAAACACGAGACCTGCGCTCTAACGCCCAGCAAGAAGAAGAATATGACGCCGTCATCGTAGCCAACGGCCACTTTATCGTCCCTTACCTTCCGGATATACCAGGCATCAAAGAGTGGAACAGGAGGTATCCAGGAATAATATCGCACGCAAAATACTACCGCAATCCCGAAGAGTTCAAAGACAAGAAAGTCATAGTCGTTGGCAACTCAGCCTCCGGCAACGACATCTCCACTCAAATCGCCCAATATTCTTCACATCCGCTCCTCTGGTCCAGCAAATCCGCCTCGATGTTCAAAGTCGGGACCTCACCTGTCAAACAAGAATTTCCACCCATCTCCAAGTTTCAGATCTCCAACCGCGGCGTAGAATTCGAAGACGGCACAATTGAGAGAGACGTCGACGCCATCGTCTTCGCAACAGGTTACTTCTACTCGCTCCCCTTCCTTGAAAATGTCGAACCCAGAATGATAGAAAATGGAAGTCACGTCCAACATACATACCAACACCTTTTCTACACGCCCCACCCGACGCTTTCCTTCCTCGCACTCCCCCAGCGCGTAATTCCCTTTCCCCTCGCAGAAGCGCAAGCCGCCGTCCTCGCACGCGTATACTCTGGCCGTCTCTCCCTGCCTGCGCCATCAATCATGGAATCCTGGGAACAAACCACGATAGAGGAGATGGGCGATGGACGCAACTTCCATCTCCTCCCGTTCCCAAAAGACGGCAACTATATCAACGAGATGTCGCACTGGGCGCTGAGCGCTGAACCGAGAGAAGGATTGGAGAACGATGGCAACGGGAAGCTGCCGCCGGTTTGGGGCGCGTGGGACTTCTGGTGTAGAGAGCACTTTCCAAAGATAAGGGCTGCGTTTGGGGCGCTAGGGGAGAAGAGGTTTGGGGTGAGGACGCTAGAGGAGGTGGGGTTCAGTTACGAGGAGCACTTGAGGAGGCAGGAAGAGGAAGAGAAGAAGTTAATATAGAGGGCTGTAGTCAAGACACCTATCGCTGTTGATCATGGATCCATTTGCGAGACGCAAATGGTGTGACTGCTTGAGATCGTTGTGCGTGTAATGAAGCAATATCCGAAGAATAACTAGCCATGGCATGAATGTCCACACGTTGCTGAATACGAGGACTCACATGTTCTGTGCTCGACGGTGAAGCATCGCTGTTGTGATATTGTTGGGGGTCAAGCGCCAGTGCCTGCAATGCACACACGTTTGACGTATCGTCATTAGAGGAAGTCACTCCAGAACTTCTTTTCACCGGTCGTATGGATGAAATATTATCATGTCTCGATCTGCGTACACTACAAATAATCCACAAGCGACTTCTACAACACCTGTTCCTCTAGTAAAGTTTCACAAGCCATAATGTGCTCCCGCGAAAGCAAATACCAAGGCTCCATTTTCGACCCCACCATCTCCGTCCTCACTACCCTCATTACCGCAAATCGGACACTCAGCTCTAGCGTTGAATCCAGTATTACCCGCTTGCGTAGTCTCATCCCCGTACTACACACTACCCCACGCTACTCCACCATCGGAGAAGCTACTTGTATTGAGGCCATCGCCATCACCGAAGCCGCTCTCGCGAGTCTAACCCAATACACCACATTCTACGCCCCGCTCTTCGATGCCTCTGACCCCATCACTATCATTCGGCAGACAGGCGTTGTGTTTGCAGGAGATGCAAGTAATGGTGGCGGAGTCACGGCAGCAGATGAGGCGAACATAAGGAAGGTCATCTCGACGATGAAGGTGGTAGTGGAATACCATGGGGACCAGATCAGGGGATTAGAAAGTTTGTTTCGGGATAGGTTGGACTGGATACAGCTGCAGAGGCGTTTGGAGGGAGAGAAGGATGAGATTTTATTGGCTAGAAGGGGGCAAAAGAGGACATTAGGGTGGGAGGAAGTTGAGGAGATGTTGGACGGGGATGCGCTAGTGAGAAGGCATGATGAGGCGGACGAGGAGGTCGATTAGTGCAGTGCAGATTTGACGGAAAATTATATCAATTCTATAGACAGAAAATATTGACAGTAGGATATATGGCAGGATTAGCTGTGTGTCTCCTCATTCTTCTCCGCGACCTGCTCTCCCACCTTCTCCTCGATCTTCCCCTCCACTATCTCCTTAACTTTTCCCCCAAACCTCTCGTCAGCCTTTTCATCAACCTTTTCATTGACCATCTCATTGACCATCTCACCAACCTTCTCGTTGGCTCTTTCCCCAAACCTCTCGTCCACCTTCTCATCCACCTTCTCGTCCACCTTCTCATCCACCTTCTCGTCCACCTTCTCATCCACCTTCTCGTCCACCTTCTCATCCACCTTCTCGTCCACCTTCTCATCCACCTTCTCGTCTACCTTCTCATCCACCTTCTCGTCTACCTTCTCCTCAACCTTCATGTCAGCCTTCTCCTCAACCTTCTTGTCAGCCTTCTCCTCAGCCTTCTCTTCAACCTTCTCTTCAATCTTCTCTTCAACCTTCCCCTCAACATTCTTGTCCACCTTCCCGTCAATCTTCTCATCAAACCCCTCGTCAATCTTCCCCTCAACCTTCTCCTCGACCGTCCCCAAAAACTCCCCCACAGGCCTCTCCCAGTTCCTCTCGTCCAACATCCACAAAACCGCCCTCTCCACATCCTTGGTGAACCTCATCGTCTCCTCAGCACTATAATTTGCCACATCCCACCTCAAGCTAATCCCAAACATAGTCGCCTTTGGCCCGCCTAATCCCGCTACGAATACCAGACCCAGCGCAGCGCGAATCGCAATCTGCGCGATGCGAATCCTTTCGTATTCGCCCAGCACACCAGGCACCCAAGTAAGGAATTGCGTACGGTGTGTCTCGTACACGAGTTCACCTGCGTTCTCGCCGGGGTGCAACTCGTTGAGAGCGGCGATGATGCGGCGCCACGGCGCGTGCGAGTGCTTCGTGAGCTCAAACTGTTCTGCCTGGAGACGGTTTAGGAAGGCGAGAGCGGTCTCGGTGCGCTCGACGCCAATGACGTTGGTGACGGCGTTCATGGTTGGGCCTGCGACATCGGAGGCGTCGAGGTCGGCAAGAGTAGAGCCGTTGAGGCCAGGCAGGTGGCGGAGGGTGTCGGGCCAAAAGGGTAAGGACGATCGACAAGCTTCGTAGTTGCTGATGAGTGCGTGGGTGTGCTTTGTGCGTGTGATGTTGATGAGTGCCATGGCGGCTTTGAGGACGACGGAGGCGGTGATATGGGAGTGGTGGCGTTTTAGGTTTAGGAGTGCTGGGGCGTCAAAGCCGTAGTCTATACCGTCAGGAGATGACTGGATCGCCTGGCGGGGGACGTGCGCGGGAGGGTAGAGAGCCTTGCGGTGGAGATGGATGTTTGCAAGGCGCTTAACATGCCAGTCTACCTCAATTGTGGCACGAGGTGAGTTGCGTAGGGAATGGTAGATGTCAGACCATCTAGTTCATATTAGTATAAATCTTCAGTGTCATATTCTTACTTACAGCTGATAAGGAACATGCGGGTGCAATGGTCGAGCTGGCTCAAGCAGAGCTCGATTGATATCTTCAAATAGAAGTCGCATTGACGAAGCGTCATGGACAATGTGATGGACTAGAATCCGTTAGGTGCTGCCTCAGCCACATGTAGGTATCTGCTCCCTTACCGTACAAGACGAATCCAGCTGACTTGATGTCTTCAATTTCGTATAACAGAGCATGGAACAAAGGGCCGGGGAAGACCGAATGCTCCCTGTGAGGATAGTCGATGGCAATCTGTTGGAGTTCCGTAACACTGGCAACAGATCCCTTCTCGTGCAGGACATGGTCATAGAGCTTTCTCGTGGGCTTCATCGTAACATATATGGGCGCTCCGCTGTCCCCGTGCACGTAGAAAGAAGTCCACAACTGATTGTTTGTCAGAGCGGCCGTCAAGGCAGTTTTAAGCTCCTACACAATGTATTAGAGATGTCCACCTGACTACCAAGGCGCCCAGTCACCCACCTGCACCGTAGAGCCATCAGCAACGATAGAAATGCCGAAGTTCCACGTGTTGATGAGCTTTTCGCGCTCCAGAACATCAATGAAATCATTCATCTGAATGACAGATTCAACATCTCCATCGAAGTCAAACCCCTCCTTCACCAGAGCTGCGCTCGCTTTTTCCTTGAAGTTTTTGGCATTGTTTTCTGTCCCTAGGACAATTTGGAGCTCCTCGAGAGTTCGCGCATTCTCAAATGAAGGAAGCGGAGCGATTGCCTGTTTTTGAGACTGTGAGACTTTGCGTTCCAGTGCCTCAATCTGAGTCTTCAGATCGGCGTTTTGTGACATCTCAACCGCTGATAGCGTAACACCTAACTCTTTGCGGTACAACGCTCTGACACGCATTATGGTGATTGAGTCTGCGTAGTTGAAGGTAGGAGTATCTTTATCCAATTTCGATGGCTCGATACCAGTAGCTCTCCACCACACGTGAAGTACTGTTTGTTCGACATCCTTATCTTCGATGATTCCAGAGTCACGTCGAGTGGAACCGTTGATGTTGCCATTGGTGTAGCCAATCGTGTGAGGAGTGGCATCACCATTGTCTGAGCCAGTGACAGAATCATGCTTTGTTTCATGGTTCTTTCGGTAGGCTGCGACAAGGATTCGAAGTGCGTTCTTTTGTACCTTTCCAGAGATAGTACGTGGATAATCCTCTAGCCCAAGTTGACCGAGGGTGATAATTTCGTCGGGTACGTGCAACATGCCCATATGATTTCGGACGGCTTCCTGGAGCTGGCCTGCTGGATTATCGCCAGGTGGAAGAGTTCGCACCAAAGCCACAGGCACTTCGCCTGCAAAGTGATCCGAAGCACCAACAACTTGTGCCTGCTAGCGGTCAGAAGATTGCTCGTACTTTGAACCGGAGAGTTTCTCGTACCTCAACGCCAGGAAATTGGTTTAGGACAACCTCGATTGCTGCAGGAGCGATGTTCTCACCGCCTCTGATGATCATGTCTTTGAACCTGATGCCAATTAGCAACCTGCATACAGGATACGAAAGCACAGCCGAAACGAGAAAAAAACCTACCTCCCCACAACCGACACACGGCCATCATCCCACATCACGCCGCTATCACCGGTCTTGTACCACGTCAGATCACCGTCCACAGCGAATGAATCCTTCCCCACATTATCACCAAGATAGCCTGCGATCATTCCGGGTCCACATTCAAGAATTTCGCCGGGCTGGCCGCGAGGAAGTGGCTGTGTCGAATTTGGTGCGCAAATGCGGATATGTTGCCCTGGCACAGCATATCCGCACAAAACATCGTCTCCGCGGATGAGCTGCTCCGGATCCGACGTCGGTGCATTCCAGACCGGGCTGCCTTCTGTGGTGCCATATCCAGTGGAAACACCTTGGGCGCCAAGATCACGGATCACAGACCGGATGTTCTGCGGCGTGATGGACGAACCCGCGAGACAAAGGTCCTTGAGATCGGGGAAAAGAAGCCCTGAGGGCTCGATCCATTCAAGAAGACTGTGGAGAGCAGTTGGCACGAGAGTGGCGTGAGTGCATCGATGCGCTGCCAAAGCATGCGCCATAGCAGCTGCTTCATAGGTAGCAGACGGGTAGACAACCGTGCCAGCATTCATGAAGAAGTGGAGAACGAAGAAGTATCCCATTGCATGGCTGTTAGGGAGGACTGAGCAGAAGATGTCATTTGGTGACGCGCCTCCGATGCTCAGGATCTTTGAGAAGGCGTTGAGGGTGAGGTTCGTGTGAGGGCAACCCTTGGGCAGTGAAGTGGTGCCGCTAGTGAACAGTATCGTCACAGTATCCTTGGATTCTGCTCTGTGCTCGAACTCACGCGCATGCAATATTCCGAGTTCGTGGCTCTGATCTGCTTTTACTCTTCTCCCGATCTCCAGCAATTCCGAAATGCTAGTCCAACCGTCTGGGCTGATTTCTCCAGCTACGATCTTGATCACTTTTCGCGCTCCTGCGTGCCACAACTGATCGAATGCAGCCGCGGACTCCAGGTCTTCCACAATCACGGCAGCTACGTCGGCAACCGTGAGCATGTGTCGTGTCTGGACGGTGTTTGTGAGGGTCCGTGAGCTGAGGGGCACGAAGGGACATGCAAGCTTGTGAGCAGCCCAGAAGGCCATGGGGAACTCGATACCGTTTTTCAGAATAGTGACAATGGAAGATCCTGAGGAGAGGCCTTGAGCCTGTAGTCCAGCAGCCAAGTATTCGACAGTGGAGCGGAGCTGAGAGTACGACCACTGAAGGTGCTTCTCAAAACCCCCAATGGCATATTCAGAGCTTTGTATACCATACAGATTGGGAGATTGATGCAGACAAGCTATGGCAAGTTTGTCGGGGTAACTTTGTGCTGCATTGGACAGTCGGGTCCATACCGGTAAAGGAGAGTCAGGCCATTTCCCGCCGAATGCTTCGCTCAGCGAAGACTGGCCGTTTGTGGTCATGTTGGAGTGAACTTGGAGGATAGAGTAGTGTCTGGTCCTGGGAATGTTTGCGTTCCGTAGGCCCACTTATCAAGTGGCGGAGTGGACTGTCCCCCCATTGTGAGCCCCTGTCTCGTTTGCGTCTGCGTATGCTCGGACTGTCTAGCTGCATCATGATCGGCTAGATGGATTCGGCGCTGGATCGTGTATACGACTGGACGGTTCGCGCCCCAAACGTGCGTCCAGGCAGGATCTACGCCAGACCATGCCCACTCTTGTTGTAGCCTCCGAACTTGGTGCCCCCATGCCAACGCAGCACGCTCACATGTGAAGCCATATGACCTGAAGCAGTCTTCACGGCTCGATGCCGGTCCAGAAGTTCCGGACCAGAGAAGGCCGCCCCATCCCACGTCGAAGGATCAGCCCGACGGCCCGGAGCGCTTGACAGGCGACACTGTTGGCGCGGTGGCGGCAGTCAAAAGTGGCAGGTGTCGAGCGCTTGAGAGAACATGTGGGTTCCTTCGGCCATGCCGCCTCCCCGTGTTACGTACATAGGAGAAGTCCGGGTGAATTGGCGCAATACCATTCGGCGGGACGAGCGTTAACCGCCATAGCCGTTCGTCTAGATAACGCATCGCGGGAAGGGACGCGCGCCAAGTATCGCGCCAGCCGCTTTACGCATCCAATAAAGGATTCTGCTGATTGATCGAGGGGAATCCCGCCAATGGTATCAGGTTCGTGCCTTGCCTCTGCGGACATTAAAGCCCCAAGCGAGCGTCAAGCGTCGCACCAGAGCCGCACACACCGATCCAGGTCGTCGCTTGTGCCGACGACCTCAGAGCTTCTGGATGTCGTCAACCCAGAGGCACGGCGCTGGGATGTAGAGAGGGGCACGTATCTGAGGTCGGGTGTTGCCATACGCTAGCGGGATATTTTGTGCAGTCACGGGTCGTCTAGTTCACAGGGTCGGGCGCGGGAAGGGTATCCTTGTCTGGCACTCCCTCCCATCGAGACCCCTGCACCGGAAAGCGGTCTACCTGCCCTCTCTCAGTGGTCCGATGGCGAGAAAGCGCACTAGAGCACATCAATGGGGTGTGGTCTCATGTAGGATCCGTGTTTTGAGTCATGATGCCTACCGGAGCACACAGTAAAGGTCAAGTATTAGCGAACAGCAGACGCAATCCCAGAACGAGAACGAGCACTGACAGCTCCTTGCGCCATGCCCCCACCTCCCCACAACGTATCCGCCATGGTCCGCATGGCGGCCAGAGAGTTCAGACTCTTCAGAGCGCTACAACGATTGCCTGGTCCACGCAAACCCATTTCAATCTTCCACCCCAGCACTTCACTGTGCCATGCCTGTTGGTGCCACGCCTTCGCTTTCCATGCTCCTGACATAGGCTTTCGTGTTGACGCCTCTCTCCACCGGCAAGACCGTCCCGTTGAATGCCGCCATGGTAAGACCGAAGTGGGAACGAATGCGTGGCTCCCAGTCTTCGGCGAACCGCTCTTCCAAGAGCATGGGTCGTAGGTCATTGATGCGGCCGCCGAAAATAGTTAGCATGGTCGACGAGCTACTCGTCGTCAGTAACCATTTCCGCTGTACATCCTGGTTGATGCTCACTTCGCGCTTCCGAACCCATTGTGGAACCGACTCTCACTATACGCTTCATTCTCTTTTCTACTCTCCACCCTCCGACGGCTCAACATCGCACTCAGGTCTTTCTTCGTCAGCAGTCTAGCTTCTGGAGTCCCGCCAGTCGCACTAGCCAGTAGCTGCTCCACAAGTTGGATATCTGGCTTGCTCTGATTGGGCTCGAGCGCTGCATCCCGCCTTGTCAAGCTGGCATCATGTTCAATCGCATTGTGCTTGCTCAGCTCTTCGAGATTGAAACTGTCCCTCCAATACGAGCGGTCAAGGAAGTCGGCGGCGAAGTGTGGCACGAAGAAGCAGAAGCTGGGTGCGAAGTTGAAGCATTGGCGGACCGTGGTATTGAGCGTCCGAAAGGAGATATCGCGACCCGAGTGAGGAAGGATGTTGTGGTTGGCTAGGGCATTGAGCATCGGGCCTAGGATCGCGAATCGAGTCAGCCAACGAGCTTCGTGAGTGAAAGCAGGTCGATATCGCTTACATGAAGAAC
Source organism: Didymosphaeria variabile (assembly GCF_027946475.1). Taxonomy (NCBI): domain Eukaryota; kingdom Fungi; phylum Ascomycota; class Dothideomycetes; order Pleosporales; family Didymosphaeriaceae; genus Didymosphaeria; species Didymosphaeria variabile. The sequence continues at coordinate 1,755,122 of NW_026611627.1, read as the reverse complement.
GTGAGTCAGTCGGCTTAGGAGGTTCGTAGGCTGGCCAATTGAGAGCATGGCCAGGTGCTCCTGCCGGGACTACGTGGCCAGGCTTACGCGCGGGAAGAATAACGTTGAGTAAGAAGAGACCAAAATCCCACGTGACGACAAAGATAAGGATCAAAGGTTTGCTGAGCTTGCGTATAAGGCCCATATCAAAGAAGTGGAAAGGTGGAAGATAAGGGAATTGAGGATGGAGGGGAGATCAAGAGAGAAGACAAGCCACAAAGCGCCGTTTCAGCTCTGAACAACTGAGCAGGATCTACGCGAGTGAGGAAGTTGCGGGGTACCCAATCATGATCTGGCATAGGCGATGTGGAAGGCGCGTTGTGCGCTTGATGAGGTGGTGCTGCAGTTTAGTAGCAACTTCTCAGCCATTTGCCAGCACGGATACGGTGATACAGCATCTTTGTGGCTTAAAAAGCACCGTTCCAAGATACCATAGTGAGGGGATCTGCACGTCGGATTCATTCTTCGTGTGTACTTCAGCCGCACAACGACAAGCACGACGTATTCACGCCTCTGCTCCAGCCTCCGATATGCCTCGTATCCGGAGAACATTAATTTGCACACTGCATAGACAAACGAGCCACACAATCGATCATAGAGCCTCTTTATTCATCCCACCTATCTAAGGGCGTCTTCATTACCAGCCTTGCGCCCCAATAAATACAGCCCAACCCATTTACCATGCCGAACCAATCCCGATACCAGATCCAAGGAGATTCGTGTGTACGTCGAATTCGACCGCCGCCATGCGCATCGCATATACAACTTGCGGCCTCGCCCCGCGCACACGCTCTTCGTCACCGCGCCGCGTGTCTATCTAGCTTACCTACAAAAACCAAGCGAAGCAAACAATATAGGTATGCGAAGATCATAAAGCATGTGTATAGAAATAAAGGCTCTGTGGGGAATCATGCTTCGAAACGTTGCAAAGACAACCAAATAACAATGTATAAGATGGATGGGGAAAAGGACAAACGCCTCGCTATGCATGCATGCATTCAGGCAGGCAGGCCGTTACGACGTGACGTGATGTGAGATAGCAATGCGACGCTTCCAAAAACGCTCCTTGTGCGGTATGTGTGTGCAAAACGCGGGGAAACATCAAAGGCATGTAGGCGGGTATATAGCTCCGAAAGGTCAAGTTGTGCGCGCGACGATGATGCGCTGATGATGAAACGCATCATCGCTGCTGAATATTTTCAAGATCGGTGCGCTGCCGCAAGTACTGCGCTGCGAGCTCGTCTCCGCCATCGCGGCTTTCCTTCATCCAGTGCGTAGCAATACACATGATGAGCGGGTCGCTGCGGGTAGTATCTCTATGCTGGCTGAGGAGCTGCTTGTTGAAGATGTCGCCGGTCTTCGTGAGCGGAAGCACAGTGCGCTCAAGCAGCTCGGGAGAGGTCAGGTACATGGTGGCGAGCTCGCGCTCCGCAGTGGGGTCGCCCTCTTTTGCGGTGATGAGCAGCATGCGAGCTACGTCGTCCATGGTGTACCGCGATACGAGAGGGTTGGTTGCCCCATCTGATGAGGCGGGATCGGCATTTTGGTGGATGAGGCTGCTTCGCTTCGTGTCCTCCCGCCTCACGATATCATCGGCGACTTCCACCATAACGCGACACACGTCTTGTTTCAGACCAAGCGCCGCCAGAGCAACATCCCAGAATGCCTTTCCTCTGGGAGTTTTGTCGAGCATCTGGGCTGGCACGAAGGACGCGATGTATTGCAGATCGCGGAACAGAGTCTTGGGACGAATGTTCGCGTCACGGAATAGTCCTTGGATGACGTCGACGATCATGTCAGTGCTCGGCGGACCAACTGGAGAACGAGCACCGTTACTACGAGGTAGAGGCGATGCATTGCTGGCACCTTCCTGGTTCATTGAGTGAGAGCGACGCTCCTCACAATTGGCAATCGTGCCTTTCACGTTGGTGGCGCGTTCAGTATTGGTGGTGGGCTCGCGAGAGCTAAGTTCGGGCATGGCCCCGAGGGTAGGTGACTGTGGGACAGGAGGGAGTGTCGCCTCTCGACGATTGTTGTAGGCTCGACCTGAACGAGAAGAAAGCGAAGCCACAATGAGTAGTTCCAGCTCATACAGAGCATGGAGCTTCGAGAATGGATTAGGATGCGTCGCAAACTTGTTAAGAAGACGTCGGAACGCGATGTTGTACGGGAACTCGAGAAGACCTGCCTTTTTGGCAGCCGATGTCCCAGAAGAGCGCGAGGTTGCATCGCTTGACGATGAATGTTCCCCAGCAGACTGATGAGCATCAGAAGCGGCGGCGTGCTGAAGGGTGGCGATAGGAGGTGCGGCTACGCCTCGCTCATTGCGTCCTAGAGCCTCTAGCGGGTTGTTACTGTTGGCTTGCTTCCGAAGACTCTTCATGCTCTTCTTGCGTGCCAACTGCTTCCTGCGCTTGCGTTCCTCTTCTTCACTGTACTTGTGTTGAATGCAATCTTCCAAAAGATCGCTAGAGAACCAAGAGTCTGTCTCGCTTCCGCTGGAGAACACTACAGTTCCCAGATCGCTCAAGAGCAACCCAGTCAAGGTTTGCTTCAAATCAAGCAAGAATCTTCGTTTATCTTCATTGACGGCGATTGATTGCTTGAGCATCACCGTGCCCTTGGATGAAGATGCGGTGCGCGGTCTAATGCTGGTAGCACTTGTGGGCGACTGGGCGTGGGTCTGGAACGGAGACCAGAAGGTGGTAGAGGTGTCGATAGCAAGCACAGGGCTAGTGCCACTGAAGTAGTCATGAGAGTCGTTCGGAGACCTCCCCCAGGGGCTGACGTCGAAGCTTTGCTGAGAAGGACGACCAGAAAGGGAACGTAGGCTACCTTGACTTGGTCGTTGTGCAAAATCGAGGTTGCGAGTAGGTCGACCGTGTGTCTCGTACTCCTCGTCTCCGGCGATGGAAAGAGTGCCAACACCCGTAAGGAAAAGATCGCCTTTCTGACGGCCACTGTCAAGAACCTCTTTGTCACGTTTGTAAAGTTCGCTAGCCCAAAGCACCGGGCCATCCATCATGCTGTCACCAACGAGTTTGTTAACGCACTTGTCAATCTCCAAGCAGAAGCGGTGAATCCTCTCTTCGCCTTTGCAGAAAATTTCGACACCATACTGGGCGATCCACTTGGCAGTGATCTCGGACTGTTCGTCAGATAGCTTGTTTGGACCGCCGAACTCGGTAGGAGCAGACATCATATCGACGACCTGAGCTTCAGCTCTCAGCAGGAAGTTGTTGGAGGAAGATTTGGAGAAGTTTCGGGGTCGGTGTGACTGAATCGGCTTGCCGTCGAGGGTTTTCGTAGGCTGGCCCATGATCTTGAGCGCCAGCGCCACATTTCGCGCTTCTTCGTAAGTCCCCGAATTGCGAACGTCAGTGATGTACCACATCTTATCGCGTAGATTCTTCAAGCCAAGGATCATATCCTCGATCGCAACGTCATGTCGTTCTTGTGACTGTTTGAGCCAGACGAACCAGGCTTCAAATTCCTCAATGGCGTTCGCTGACTTGCCAAGCGAGTCACGCGGTCCCCGAGAGAAATAATTGAGCAGGGCCGCATAACCGTTCTTGGTGAGGGTGGGAGAGTTCATCCTACGTAATGTGAGAAGAGTCTTGTAGTATAGTTGGGAGTCAAGGAAGGCTCCGCGTGCTTGACACTGGTGCATAGCTGTTTCCAGCATGGTGACCAACACTGAATTGTTCTCCGGTCTCTCAGGTAATTGCGGGTTGCTGTTGCTTCTGCGATTTTGCGGAGATCCATGTCGAGTTGGCAGATTCCTTTGACTTGCGATGAGGTTCGTCAGTTGACTCTGGCTCTGCGCCTGGGTTTGATTGTAGGGGTTCCTTGATCCGAGAGTTTCGCTGTGGTGCCGGACCGGACCCCTTCCCCTCGCACCTCTCCGATGCGTCGAGGTACGGTTACTGAACGTCTTCGATTCGCTGTCAGGCGTGAGCTCCTTCGGAATCTCGTATTCCTCGACCAGCTTCGTGATAGCTTCTTTCAGTTGGTGGTAGTCGTTCTCCAAATCAATCTTCTCCGGAGGGCCTTCGTCATCACTACTGTCACTTTCAGGTGAATCCTCGTCGTGCTCGTCTTCATCGTCAAAATCTTTGCGCATACGCGATTTGAGCTGTTTGCCATCAGGAGAGATATATAGCACAGCCCATTTCTCCGCACACGGGTGACAAGATCCCGAGATAGCATCTGGGCCAAGGATGCGTGACATTTCAGAGCATGCCATCCTCAACCGCCGACCATAAAGCTCGGTGGGCGCAATCTTCGCCTCGGGATGCTCCTCGTGAGGCATGCCAGATTGGTTAGAGATATCCAACAAAGGCTCCCTCGAGGTATGATCACTAGTCATGGAAGAGGCGCTTGCACTTAGGATGGAACTTGCATCGCCGCCGGGGGTAGATGTGCTGCGGAATGGCATGGACACTGCGGAGATGGAAGAGGCGGACGAGGCGAGCCCCGTCCGCTGTTGGCTTTTGTCGTAATGACTGGAAGCAGGGCGACGCTCTGGAAACAAGGTGTTCACTAGGGTTACAATATCGGCAGGTGAGATGACTATGAAAGGCTGAACCTCGACAGTCTCCCTGGGAGAAGTGATTGCTTTGGCCGGGAGAAGTACAGGCTTCGAAGGGGATCTGGTGTGTTTAAACCTGGACAAAATGCTCTCGATATGCCCGCGGATTTCGGGCAGGATGGGTACTTGCTGACGCCTAACGGCAATGTTAGTCATGGAAAGGTAGATGGTCCCAAAAGTGCTTTCGTACCAATTATAGGTCATGTCCAAAACATGCTTTTGGGCTCGGATGGCAATCTCCTTGAGGATTTTCTGGCGGGCGTGCTCGGTGATGTGGTGTCCAATCATGATGCTGTGTGTCTAGTAACGGTCAGTATATCTCAAATAGAGACTCGGGAGACACGTGCCTCGGGATGGATAATCGCGTTGAGCAAAAACGTAGAAAAGAGCCAACGCGAAACGAAGAAGTTTTGCGCTCCTTTACGCAGGTTCTTGGTTTCATCCAACTTCCTAAGGATGGCATTACCAATCTCAAGGACACCCTCGGGAATGCCTCCAGCACTGGGATCATCGTCAACCACCTCGAACAGGCGTTTCACAGCTCTGTCAAAGAATTCGTCAGCGGCAATCGTGTCTTTCGTGGTCGGAGCGACTGTCTGTGTCCCGGTCCGGGAAGATTGCTCCTCGGCTTTCTCTAAAAGGAATTGGCCATCCTGAAGAACCTGCATAAGGTAGAGTTCCAAATTAGATTTCCCGGGCCATTCACGCATGCCGGCGTAGACGTCAAGGACAGCTTTGATGAACTTCTCAGTTCCCTGCTTGGATTCCATGATGAGCCTGGCACATGTGGTGGCCCACGCATCTGTCCGGCGAAGGTCCTCGGCTGAGTCGGGCCCAGATGAATTAGCGAATATGGTGTAGATAAGAGCAGCAAATGGATCATGTCGCTGGAAAGACAGCAAGCGCTCCACTGGACTAGGACCCTGGGCAGTAGGCTTCTGTGTACCGATGGTCTTACCACGAGCTTGCATGGCCATGACCGAGTCAATAGGATCCAAAGCCTGGCGAAAGGACGTCAAAGAAGCAAGCTCTTGCTGAGAAAGACTGAGAATGCGAGTAGCTAGGAAATCGGGGTTGGTACGGATTTCAGAAACGAAATCCAGCAGGTCGTCCAAGATTTTGGAAGGGACCTGGTTGAGAAAAGTTGGGAAAGACGGAGCCTTGTCGCTCTTCATATTTTTTGACTTGCCAAACTCCAAATCAGCCTCCAACAATGCATGTTGTCGCACGGCGTCACACGAGCTTCGGACATCGTTGACGGCATTATACAGCGTAGCAAACCCCTTCTTGTCGTCAGATCTGAAGCTATCAACCAAAGTTCGATAGGCCAGCTCTCCGCAATGTACCAGACGTGCGGAGAGGGCGCTCGACACCAGCCATCTGTGGAGGCGGACCCGTGACTGGGCCTTTCGCTGCTCCTGATAGCCCTGCAGCCGGATTAGGTGGGCGAGCTCCGCGAGCGAAGTGGCCGATGTCGGTATGGCCGCAGTGGGCAAGTATGCGTCGGTGTAGGACGAAAGGTCGGCGGGAAGAAGGCGCGGCAGACGACCAGCAGGCGCAGACATCGAGGGGGGCAGCTGGGGCCTCTGGGCGATGCTGGGTGCATGTCTGTCATGGCTGGTGGTGTCGTGTGGTCCGCCAGGTCGACTCCCCATTATGTTTGACGGCGGCTTGGTAGAGGGAGGTGATGGCGACCTGGGCGGGGAGGAGGACCGGGGCGGAGCCTCTACGGAAGGGTTTGGGTCATTGACTGCAATTGTATGCGCAGGCTTGTGCGAGGGCGTGTGGCTTCTGGACGAGACTTGGGTGACAGTCGGCGAGACGGCTACCGGAGAGTCAGTACGGCTGCCAGCGCATCGTACAGAGCGCATAGATCCAGGCGAGGGCTATTGGCGAACGAGATTGGGAGAGTACAGAGCAGGACCAGGACAGCTTCGAGATAACAAATGACAGAAAAGGCACGTACGAGGAGGGGTGTGAGAGGCCGGTGCCGACGGCGAGGCGGATTGTTGGTTTCTTCTAATCATATCGCCATGTTCTTGCACAGCGCGCACTGAGAGTGGACACGCAGCTCTATTGCAGCAGAAGCATGCTGCTGCCAGTTGGGCGAGCGGTGCTGGGGGTCGTAGGCTGCGTCGGTAGCTCCCCTTCTCGAGACCAGGCGTGTATGCGTTGGCAGGCGTCGTTGCAGCGTGCTCGGACCAGGCGACGGCGGGGCCCAGGACTCGAGCAAGGCGCGAAACAACAGACTCGTCTGCGCGCAATAAGAGGATGCGATTTGCAGCCGACGCGCACGGTGGCAATGGCGGGCTTTGCAGAGAGGAGCAGCGTGTTCGGCGGGTCTTGTTGATGTCCTGCAGGCCGTGGGACGAAAAGGCCCCGCTGCACGCCCAATCACGCGCCCACGCACGGTGTTTCCCAGCACCCTTCAGCTGCCGTGTGGCTGTCGGATGCTGCGGCCAGCAATCGTTGGCCATGTTTCATCCCAAGCTTCCCAGATGGCGGCGACGGGCCTCCCGCAGTGGCTCGTAGCCGGGTGGCCGCCTTCGCGACCCTCCTACATGGCCTGCCTTCTCATCCCACCCCATCTCCACCACGCCCTACTTCACCAGCTCACGGTCAGAAGTGTCCCTTCCAAGTCCGCCCGGCGCACAGGAGCTGACGACCCGCCGGCGACGCAATACCAGACGTGACGGGCATCCAGTGGATCAGGCGTCTGCCCTCAGCGCATCGCCCCTGTCTGCACTGATGCGTTGTCACTCCAAGACCATCGCGCATGCAGACCGACATGTCAAAAGAAGCGTGCGCCAAAATACCGCGTCCCACTTCCACTCCACTGGCCCAGAGAACCGCTGCTATCCCTCTTCATCTCGGCCTGCAGATCTAGATTGCGCTTAAATTCGACAGCACGCAACACTGCCCAATGAGCCGCACTGCTGCTTTCCCTTCTGCAGCTCAACGTGCGTGAGGCTAGTGTTCGTAGGTTGCATCGCACTGCAAACATATGCAACAAGAATAATGGAAATGGCGGCATGCGAAGGTCATGCTGCTGACGAGAGGTGAGGTGCATGTTGATTTTGTCGCAATCGTGCTATAAGGGCCCATGTACTTGTGCGCTCCCGACCCGGGTGCGTTCTTCTTGAGTTGACATCGTGATGCTGCGCGAGGCCATACGAGACTGTATGAGGCTGTATGTAGCGACCACGACTATCGGCCTCGATCGCAACTCGACGTGGTATCCCCACCGCTCCACGAGTTCCACCCAGGAAGTCCATCATGCATGTGCGTTGTTTGGGTATCCATCGATCTAAGGCGCACGTTGCCCAACGACCGTCGTGCACAGTGTCGCCAAAACAAGCATCAAATATCGTTGATCCCCGACAAAGCCAGCTTACCCTCGCGTGCAAATCTTCCAACGCAACCTTCTAGAATTCTAACCATCAGGCTGCAATGTTCCTAAGCGCGCGCCGTAGCCCAAATATGATACATGGCTTTGTCTCAGGTCATGGCTTCCCTGAGTAGGGGCGCGACACGTTTTCGGCTGTGTTGTACTTTGCGCTGCCACCACACATTTCTCCAATATCCGTCGCCGTCGTGGTCATACATTTTACCGTCTCCACTCTGCCAATCTTCAAGGCCCAGCTCATCGCAGGACTCGGTAGCGAATTTCCTCGCGGCTGCGATGCCGGGCTCATTGAACGCCCAAACAAGGAGCTCTCTTTGAAATCGGCCCTCTGCGGAAGTTGACGTGGTCATTAAGGAGTATAAGTCAAGCTCGCGCTCTGTAGCGAACCGTCGGACTGCTTCCAAGAAGGCGTCACCTGCTGCGGAGGTGTTTGCTTCGTCTGCAGCCTTCTTTTGCAGGAACTCAATGTTCTTGACCACTGAGCTGATGCCGAGTTTCTGGCCCTTATCGTCCCATAACTTGTAGTCCTTTCTTAGTATGTCCTGCAGCTGCAATCCTCCAATGTCCCTTTTCGCCGTATCAATCTGCTCGTAGAACTTGTTGCGGTCAAAGCTCGCGGCAAGCTTTGGACAGGACAGAATCCTGGCTTCAAGGTACTCGACCGCTTTTCGATCATGGTCGGTAGTCTTGGACGTATCGCTAAGGTTTGCAGTATCAATAAGGATGCTTGCGAGGCCGAGTTGGGCAGCTTCAGCGTCCCACACTTTGACGAGTGCACTGTCGTCTGATAGGCTGTCCCCTTGTGCATGGGCAGCACCCGAGGACATTCCTAAGTCCGAAAGCAAATCCCACGATGGTCGTAAATACTCGGTGACAAGACTAGTGCAACTGCCACTCTTTTCGACTATGCGGGGCTCGTCACCAGTCTCGTTTGGTACCTTCCCTTCTTCGTCGTGATGATCGATGACGCCTCCCACCGTATCGCCATAGATTTTGCCAAGCTGGCCCTGTAAGGCGTTGTGGTCTACCAGGATCCACTTCGTATTTTCAGGGGGCAGCTTGGACTTGATAGTGGACAGTTCAGGCAGATCATCTAGCGTTAATAGGTAATGAGAGTCTAAGTTGGCATGCTTGAAAAGCTCCAGGAATTCGGGCCGTAGTGGAATGGCTGACTTGGGTATGTTGGCTATTGGGATGTAAAGTGGAGTGAATGCGTTTCGGGATGGAGCCATAGAACGTATGTATGCAAATCTGGTGCTCTAGTCAGCCAAAAACGTCGTTCGTTGCCTGGAATACTGCGAAGAACGGACAAGATGGAGCATGTCATGCTATCAAGATCTGCGCTCTCATTTCCAACAACGATGGTGACCTTTTGGCTTGACTCGACAGCGCCTCGGAGTGCGCTTCGAGCGTGGGCTAGGAAGCCGCGCAAAGAATTTCTGGGTACAGCCATGCGGGGTGTGATGGTCACGACGTCGAGAACATGTGCGATTGAGATGTACACAAGGCGGTTGGCTTTGTGTACCAGGATGACGTAAGAGCAGGGGTACCTATTTGAGGATAGCGCGTCGCGTCATGACTTCCGTCTTCCCAAGATTCTACCCACCACGACTGCGCATGTGGCACATCAAGGGACCGAAGACACGATCACAAGCACAAGCAACGGCATTACATGAGTGTCGTGAAGGTGTTCTTGCTGAGCACATAAGCTTGAGGCTTAGACCACGTTTTAGCCGCCCGCAGCGACAGAAATCGCCCGAAGTTCGTTCACTCCTGCGCCCGGCGACATGGGGCGGCCCGAAGCGGGCCAAACAACGGCCATCGCCAAATTGACTCGTGCGAGTCTGGCGAAACTCGTCGGGGTGGCTCTTCATGATTGGTCGATCACTCACCGCAAGGCTGTCATGCACCCCCTATTATGGACAATGCCAGGACGTTTGTACACAGTTCCACGCTCCCCGTCCAGAAGCATTCAAACTAGCCCCCGAAGATCATCGCCCCGAACATGGCCCTGCTACTGTGGGGGCCTATTTCCCAGGTTCCGCAAGCAGGGCTGATTAGGCACGCATGGCATATATTGGCCGCGTGCACATTGTGTGTCTGACAGGGTGAAGAAGCCATGTTCTTTCGTCTTCGTTGCGTCGCCCTTCTCGGGCTGCTCTCGTCGCCGTACGTGACTGCACAGAGCTTTCAAAATGCGTCAAGCACGCAGACGTCCTTCAGCTCGACCATCACACCGTCTCCGTCGAGATCGCTCAACTCATCCTCTTCGAACGGTATGGTGGTCCATGACTTCTTCGGAACTCTACGCTAATCCACTTTTGTAGGCAATATACAATCTTGCAATAGGGCATGGCAGACGCATAATTCAAAAATGATACGACGCTACACGACTGAAACCGTGGAATCTATAAAGACTCTATCCGTCAGCACGAGTTTGCTTGGGATCCAGACATGCTCCTCCACCTGCGGGAAAATCTGCTACGCAAGCAACTTGACCATAACTAGTTCGGTGTTGGTTCCTGGAACGTACTACGAAACCGATTACTCCTTCCCAACGCGACTCACCTACACTGAGCCTGCGCCAAATTGCACAATACCCGCATCGGACTGCAGACCGTTGTGGAGCAGCTATACATCCGCCGACGCGGTGTATAGCTCCACTCTTGGGACCTTGACCTCGCCTTTGACACCCGGTTGCACCGTCGGCTGCACGAGGACCACATGTCGTTTCGGAGGGGGCGACAAGGGCCCAGTACCAACACCAGGTGTCCAAGAGCGCTATTGGAACAGTCTGAAGCTATTTTACTTCCCTGAGACCAGAAATGTATCTAGGGATATGTGCGCCTATTCGCCGACTCAAAAAGCCGTACCTCCTGTCCCTGTCACTAGTGAGTATCCCGCACCTATATATTCATGTTCAAACTAACGTCCATCGTAGGCTACGTTCCTACTACTACAGAAGGATTTGTTGTGCAGAATGGGAAGACGCTCTACAAAGGCAATGTGAGTGAACTCTAGACGGCGCATGGCCACGATCGATCTCTAATCATGCATTTGTCTTAGGTTTACATCTCCATAGACCAATTGGAAGTGGGTGATAATTGTGGTTATACCACTGTTATGCACGACGTTGCATTCCCCGTTGCGTCCACTGATGTTCAATCTGACCGAGCAAACGAGGTGAACAGTGGGCTTTGGCCTGTAAACTGGGCAGACTTCAACGAGCCTGTTCCGTGGAGTGCCTACGCTGGCGGTCAGGGTATGACCTTCCCGACAAGGAATTCAGAAGAATTCGGCCCCAGCTCCGACCAATATTGCAAGACAGCTATCTGCGGGTTGAGCTCGGTCATACCTGGGAAATATAATCCTTGGATGATCCTTCCACAGGCGATCAAGCACTTGGATCCTGAGTGGGCAGATTGCGACATCCCAGGTGGCTTCACTTGGTTCGACCCTCCTATCGCTCTTCACGGTGCGCCCGCTTTCCTTACCACAACGTCACCTGATCCGGCAAGCACTCCAGCAACACCAGCCAGCCCAGTGAGCGCGTTGCCCATTCAGACCTCGGATCCCGCACCGAACGATCCTCCTTCCAGCGATCCTCCAGCCAGCGGCCCACCTACGAATGATCCTCCAACCGATGACCCACCCACAAATGACCCCCTACGAATGAACCCCTACAAATGACCCCTACGAATGACCCTCCGATTGACCCCTTCGAACAACCCCCTGCGAATGACCCTCCTGCAGAAGATCCTCCCACAAATGATTCTCCTGCCAACAGTGATCCTCCTACCAATGATCTCCCGACGACGAACGACCCTCCTTCCAATGATCCCGCAACCAGTGGTCAAATGCCCAACAACCCTGGGTCAAGCCGACCAGCACCGGCTGATCCTGCATCGATTCCGGCTGACCCTCCTGCCTCGAGCGGCTCGACTGCTAGAGATCCTGCTCCTGGCTCCTCAGGTTCAAGTAATACTGGAGGCGAATTATCGAACAAACCTCGTCCTACCGAGAACGGCAATACTCCAGGGTCATCACCAACAGGAGCTCCTGCCCAAGCTTCCAGACCACAAATCACAGCTGGTCCGACTGTCATACCCATTGCTCAGGACGGTCAAGGTCTAGTGATCCACTCTCCTACTACCATCGCTCCATCCGGCTCAGCTGTCATCGGTAGCACGACATTCCATCTATCGTCTAATGTTTTGACCATGGTGTCTGCTGGTGGCACCTCATCCATAACCGTAGGAGGCGTAAGCCAGAATGCAATCGGCACTGTGATTGGGCTTGGCACCGGAGGCGCCTTCACAATCACTCCAGCTGATGGTTCGTTAGTCTTTGACGTGGAGACAACTATCGAAAATGGAGATCCAGCACAGACGGTGGGAGATGTGATCGTGTCTGTGGGCAGCGATGGTGTACAAATCAGCAATCTGAAAAACGGGGAAAAGACTTCCATTGCTTTTATAGATATCGAGGGTCTGGATGTCAGTGCTGCACCACTCACTGAAGTAGCTTCCCATGGAGGGTCTGATGCAGTGTCTGCACAGAAAACCGGAGACTTTGCGATAGATACACAGAGCGGGCCGGCTGTAACAAGCAGCCTTGTGCTAGCTCCATCACGTTCAAGTTTGGGAGGAAGCGGATTAGACGATACCGCGGCTACTGCGTCCGCATCTGAGACTGGTTCGGAGGGTTCCAATCGTGACCCCGGGAGCGTAACAAGGGTACCGTCGAGTACGACTTCTGACCTGATTAAGGGAGCTGCTCGGTCGGTACCGATTCCATGGTACCTTGGACTTCTGTCCATGTGCATACTTGCATTGCATATGTAAATATTACCCTTGTAAACTAAAGTAATCGTCAATGCATCATCTTAACGTAACTTTGCACGTTCTGCCCTTCACCGTCTCCATCATACGACCGCCCGTCTACCTCAATTTCTGCCCCGCTCCCTACTCTAACTTCCGAAGCCTCCCTGGCCCTTGAGAGCACACTCGGATTGACTAACTTACCTCCGTCACACCCGATAACAATCTCGAAGTCCCTTCTCGCAACCAGACCCTTCAAATTTTCCTTTGGAACCACTTTCGGCAGCGCAGTCAGGATATGCACAATACTGGCGTCGCTCTGTGGCAATATCTACTCATCATTACTTGCAAGCCCAAAGTTCCCGTCAATCTGGAATGTCCATCTATCAGCACTCCCGCTGTTGCTCATGCCGATGTTATACAAGCTATTGTTAGGCGGATACACAGCGTACCACTGCACAAGCTATTTTCACGCATAGTCACCACGGAGCGCTCTTGCAAATTGATTGATCAGCCACGTACGCGATCAACCAGTTCTGCGCGAACTTCGCGAACCACGACGATCGAGCAGCACCTCGGCAGCTTTTAAAGTGTGCTGTTGACCAGCAAGGCAAAGGCGCGACCGGGACTCAGTGCGAACACCGGAGAGAGGGGCTTCCGCCCCATGGCCGTCTCGGTGTCCTGGATTCTCCACTCGAGGATTTGGCTCAGAGACGGCGATGTTCCCAAATCCTAATTTCAACGCTACCGAGTAGCTCGCTGGAATCCGCATTGGCTTCTCTTCGAGAGTCTTCATAGCCTTTAGCAGCTGCTGCGTCTATCTTGCGCTCGACGTCTGCTTGCCACGCTTCTTTTGTAGGGTATCCCTAGTTTGACTCGAGTCAAAGAACGGTTCTATGTTAGTCGCGTTGCTGATAATCAAGTTTGCGCTCGATGACATGACAGTTGCTCCGTTGTCAGGAACCAAGCGTCGTGTGCCTGCCCATGGTATAGGATTGGGAGTAGCCATTTGAACCGCGAAGCGTAACCGTAGTATCATTTGCATCTGCAGTCACAGTTTCGCTAAGTTCCGTTCAAGGTAATGGTCAAAAGCAGTGTGCCCTCCTGCTAGATATTTGCAATGTAATTCTTATATAAAGCGTGTCAGGATCATGCAAATACGCAACGCACCGCAGACGAATACAGCCAATTACGAGGTCGGGCGGTGTACAGAACAAGCATTCTAAAGGTCAGGGAGTTGAAAGACATCCTATGCTGCCGTCCATCAGGTACAAGCGTTCACCGATTTTCATACACTATATGCTCAAGCGTGTGGGAGGACTACATATTTGCTCATCTGAGAGAAGGTCCTTCAAACGAGAACTTGGTTCAATGTGCCCTTTGCACATGTCAGTCCATAATTTCTAACAAGGCACGTCCCAACTCACCAAATCGACCGAGCAGTTTGCGGTCTGGGCTCCAAATGTCTCGACCTCTCCCGAAGTATGATTGACCTTGACTTGCTGACTAGTCTGTATCGACGGATCGCTCAAGAGGTAGTTGATCGGTTCTAAGCGCATAGCAGAGTGCGCCGATGTCATGAGAGTATTTGGACTACGTCTCAGTCAATAACATATAAAGGGGTTACATGAATGTTAACCTACAGATCGCCAGTGTGTGGGACATGATGCATTCCCAGATTGAACCAAAGGACCCTGTACAGAAAGTGTTAGCAGAAGCAAAGCAAGGAATGGGATCGCGGGCTTACAGATCTTCCTGCTCTAGGCTTTCGCCGTCCAGGAATTTGGAAAAGTCGACAAGGGGGTTGTCCACGTCGTAGGTGTTGACCCAATCGGCAGCTCTGGGCTCGGAGTCTTTTTGCTTTGTGACAAACAAGTCTGCCGTCGCGAAATGGATAGCTTTACCAGCATTCGATGAATCCTTCACGGTAAGATGGGTTGCACCAGCAGCTGCGATTATCAATCTCGGGTCCGGCTTATGCATGGTACGGACGATAGCTTACCTCGCTTCACCCTATATCCTGGGTACTCTCCATAAACGTTTGGTGAACCTTTGTTAACAATGGCGTATATCGCTGCATCATTAGGCGCCCATGGTATACCAGACTCTTCTTCTTTGGTAATGAAACTCTTCTCCAGCTTCATCGTCTTTCGAGCTTTCCCTCCCGACCAAGGATACTCAACTGTCGCTGGTACCACTTCCACTTTCTGGACACTATTAGATGTTCCAAGGATGTCTAAATCCACCTTGAATGTCATGACGTGGTCGTGAAGGGCTCCAGAGAGGGAATCGTGGATCCTGAAACCGTAGTCATCGTTCTCCGCGAAGTACGCGGCTGATATGTAACCTGATGCACGGACAGAAACCTCTATGGAGCCATCATAGAAAAAGCTGTAATCGAAGAGGTAGTCGTAGTTGCCGACAGTGGCGATCCAACGAACTGTGAAAACGACGTTTCTGGCAACGCTAGTGTAGTTCTGCGCAAACGCGAAATGTCTTCGAATGGGATAGTTCGTGTCGGCTTCGAAGAGACAGATGGCATTTGGTACCCTGTCATAGTTGTCAGAGTCAACGTCTGAGCTTGTGGATGACGTCCAAGAAACCTACGCAGCATCTAAATATGTTGCATGTCCGGGACAATCATGACCTTTCACAAGCGATATCATTGAGTTGCCCATCCCTCCAAAAGAGTCAAAGTAAAGTGTCTCGGAAAGTACAGGGTCTGATCCGGCATAATGAGCCAGTGCTTCCTGCAGTGCAAGCTCGTAGATGATGCGCTGATCCTGAAAGTGTACATCGAACAAAGCAAGGCCCAGCTCAGGTGAAGTTGCCATGTAGAACTTGAAATCCATCCACGAGACAAATTCTTCTTTCGTGTCCATGCTGAATCGTCTGCTACCCTCTGACACTGTGATTGGAGGAGGCAGGTCGTCCAATGGTAGCTCGCCTTGCTTGTCAGTCGATGTCCAGGCACCGTCGACGTTGGGAACTGGCTTTTCGAACGTCGACGCATAGACTGCATCTTCAATATCTTTTGTGCTCTCATAATATTCGCCGCGGTAGTACCAGTTGGTCACTTTCCAGTCTTGCCATCGCGGACCAGCCAGGTGTACTTGGAAGAAGACACCGAGAGGCCTAGTACTTCATGTTAGAGTTTTCCAAGTGATGTGTCTTCTGAACCGACTGACAGCAGAGTAGTACTATCAAAGCCTGAAGGCGATGGTCCGTATAGCGTTATCCACACTGATTGAGTGCCGTCCTCTTCATAAAAGACATTGCCGAGACGTGGAGCAACACCGCCTTCTAATATTGTCTTCTAGGTGTTAGAACAATGTTTGGAAAGGTTCTCATTTACTGACCGAGTTCCAGACCTGCGTGGTTATATTCGCAATCTCATCACTGAGCGCAGCGATCCATTCGTCAGTACTGTTGACAGCATAAAGATACGGAGATCTGCTCTTTCCAGGCTGCTCGTTGTTGAAAGGAAATGTGAGCGGTGTGACTGGTGTCGAATTAGTAGCCGGTAGTGGCCCCACGACGTATTCTTGACGGTAAGGCCCTTCGTGTGAAGTAAACAATACAGTAGCGCGGGCGAAGCGGCTTGGTTCATTTCCAAGACCGTCGATGAATTGCAGAGAAACGGACTTGTTCGGTTGAAGCAGGGTGATGCCGCCTACACCTAACCTGCATTTGCGTAAGCTTGTCCGTAATTCAGCCTCTCCAGACCATACCATACGCTACCGTTTCTGTCGTGCTAGGGATATATCAGTAATACTTCATTGATTCCGCGTTTGCTATGTCCCTACTTACTTTGGTGCCGGATTAGGATTCACACGTAGCTTTTGAGTGACAATTTCGGAGACAGCAATCTGCTCGTCAGCAGACAGTGGGCGCCAGATATTTCGATGAGGTGCAGATATGGTAGGCTGATCTGATGGACATTGTGAACAGTCTTGAATGGTACCTTCGAAAAGAGTCGCTATGCTGAAGGCCGTGGCGAGGGTGAAGTACTTCATGATAGCAGGTATCGTGAGATTGGCAGAAGCTCAAGCCCATATAAGGTTATGTAGGAGGGAAAGACTGACTTTATGGGCTGAAGCTGTTCAATACTTAAGTGAGTTCCATCAGAAAACCATTCCTACTTTCGCGTAACATACAGGCTTTGTCTGTGTTGTCTTGTAGGATTCGTGGCGTTACGACGCGGAATTTGGATGCTACGAGACTATCTGTCACTTTCCCTGGTCGTCGGGTAGCTGATTGAATCAGAATTGGTCAAAGATCTGCATGCCAGCATGGACAAATCTTGCATCGCGCCCAATTCCAGGTACGAGCTGAGGTGACAGTCAAGCGAGCGAATGTCATTGCACATGTGAGCAGGGTTAGGCTCACGACACCTAGCCTTGACCTAGCCTTGCGCTAGCGTATGGGTCCAGAACAGCTCCAACGCTGTCGGATTGGTTAACATGAATCACACTCCTGGTATGCATCGTATTCACTACCCGTAGAGCCGGCTTATGTTGGTCTCCAACGCAAGCGAGCGAGGCCAATGAGCACCATCTTTCCTTACGTATCCAAGTTTCAAATGGGACTAACAGAGTCTTGTTTGTCAGTGGCTCACACTAGTTACCAGGAGGCGCTTCGTATAGGAAGCTTCTTACGAAGAAGGCTTGTGAGGCGCCGACAATTGTGGAACGTCCTTACCCCAAGTGACCGTGCGGAGGCTAGTCCGTTGTGGCATCATGTTAAAGGCGTCCCGTCCCGTCCGAAAGTAGAATCGCGAAAGGCTTCTGCCGCAGGCTCCAATCGTGCATCATCATCGGAGCCTTGGGTATCGGGTGCGTCTAGACGGCCATTAGTGTGCGCTCGTGTAGGTTGTAGCACTAAGCATTTGCTCACCGTTCAAGGCATAGATACTATATCGATTTCTATATTAGCTGACTTGCATTGGTAGATTGGGGCTAACATGGACAATTCGTACCACGTCAAGCTGTTAACTCTTCGCAAGTGATGTCTGCCTTAGTCGTCTTACTGGAGAGTAAAAGCAGATGTAGAAATGACGATATACTATGGGGAATGTACTTAGTGTAGGTTATTATCGTTTGCGGAAAGCATGTGGTGCCACCTCCCACGGTGCTGGATTTAGAAGTTCTATCAGGATAGTGAGTATAGGGAGTGAAGTGTTAGTCAGATGTTGTTCAACTCATCTTATCGGGCGTGGTAGAGCCTAGAATGTTAGATTATTAAACTAAGTGTACCAAGGTAGATTGACCAATACTTGACTCCCTATGTCACCATGTTAGTGAAAATCCACGAATTGCTGATTCCAGCGCGGTGGGAGGTGGTACCTTCTTTTCCACAAAGCACGGATGCTTCGCATCTCGCCATCCATTCTCATCGTGGTACCGAAAAGCGGGGTAACTTCCACTCAATGCCATCTACAACGCGACCACTTCGAATGACAGCGTCAACATCCCTCTCAGTTGGGCTTCTTCTAGATGGGCTTGGATAGACCTCCCGGACCCACTCCTCGATGGCAGAATCCAGGGAACTGACAGTAGCCTGCATGTGCGGCGCTGCCACCCACACCTTCAGCGTGCCCACGTCGTGTCTTCCGATGCCTACCCATTTCTGCAGTTGCAACATATCTCGCCGAATATCTGGATCTCTACTAACCAGCTATTTCAACATCACGTATGGCTCGAGACCACCGAAGCCTGACTTAGGCAGTCTGACGCCGTATAAGAGCTCAGCTACCCTGACGCGTCATTTTTGTTCGACATGCGGGACACAGATGTACGTTGCAAGGCAACTTGAAACCAGTTTCTCTTCATGTAGTTTTACGGAAGTGCTAGATTGAGCGAAATTCCATTTCTTAGCTAATGAACGACCCTAACTACAGGTATCTCGAATACAGCCACGATGGCCACTTCGAAGCCGCAACTGGGACACTCCAACTCGACAGCACAGACGGCCTCCTCCATTTCAAGGCCCACATCTGGATCGAAGACACTTCCGACGGTGGAGCCAGCCAATTCATCACGCACATCGACGGCAGGTTCTTAGATCGATATCTTCAAGAGCCGCGCCAAAGTGACATAGTCTCCTCAGACTGGCGCGGCCAGATCCATGCTTCTCCTTCGACACATGAGCGAATATACGCCTATTGCCACTGCAAAGGCGTAGAATTCTGGATTTCGCGCCCGAACGAAGCTTCTCGTAAAGCCTCATCCCCATGGCCTGATCTACTTATTGCGGACAAGACAGGCCCTTCCATGAACGCCAAGAATATCCCATGGTGGCTCCCCGCGCCCAATCGCTATCTAGCCGGCACCTGCGCGTGTCGTTCCTGCACGCGTGCTTCAGGCTTTGAAATCACCTTCTGGGCGTTCATTCCCACCGCTAACATCACGCTTGACGCGGAAGGTCATATCCCCTTCGCTCGGAGTCCCTATTGGGGAACCATCAAAACGTACCAGAGCAGGGATGATGTCACTAGGCCGTTTTGTGCTAGATGCGGCACGAGACTTTTTTATGATGGGCACAACAGGCCGAGCTTAGTAGATGTTGCAGTTGGATTGTTGGACGCGGGGAGTGGGGCAAGAGCGGAGGAGGTGTTGGCTTGGTGGCCGGGCAGGGTGAGCTTTAGGGAGTATGCGTTGAATAAGGGATTGATTAGGGCGTTGGAGGAGGGAATTAAGGAATGGGGTAAGAAGAATGAGGGACAGGAGTTTGTGGTTCCTGGTGAGGTACTGAATGCTTTCGTTGGCAGGGACTGATGAGCATAGGATGCAAAGGAAGAATGGACGCGAAGGGTCATCCAAAATCATACAGTGTCACACGCAATTTATCAGCTCATTCAACGTTGTATTCGTACAGTTCTTACACAGCCTCTGTATCAACAAGCGGCAATGCATGACCAACATCATATCTTGCTCGTGGAAACCCTGCCCCACCTAATAAATCATCCAAATCTTATTGTCCGAACGCCCAAGTAGGTAAGGTCTCGCTTCTTATACCCCTCCTCTCACGCTCGCTCTTCGCTTCCATCATCTCTCTAAATACCAAATACGGCAGATATCCTACTTTAGGCCTATCATGTGGCCTGGTTCTAAGATACCTAAACAGTAGATCGTTTAGGATAGAGCAGTACCCCAGCGCCGGATTGATTCTCACGCTCGTCCTACTCGCCGGAGTCCCTCTAAGCGTCGCAAGACAATGGATAGATAAGGCGAGCGAATACACATCGCTAGTGTCAGAGTATCTTGGTTCTTCTGGCGCCGCAAACGGGCGCGTCCACGCCGTCATTAGGGGAGACTGGCGATCACTCGCCATCAAGCTACTACCAAAATCTCCAAGGACAACGGTCGGGTACTGCGTCTCCTGGTGTCTACGCGTGAGAAACAAATTCGCAGGCTTGATGTCCCGATGAAGTATAATATCCCAACCTTCTCGTCGCTGGTCAATCGGACGACCCTCCCTCGCAGCACGTGAGGACTTCTGGCCTGTTTGTAGATAGCACAAAGCGGTGCTCATATCCCACAATACTTTCCATAAGAAACCTTCAGGCAGCCGAACCCCCTTTCTTCCAAATCGTTCAATCATCTCATCTAGACTGCCCAACTCACAATACGTCATGTAGATGCTCCCATATCCTCGGCAAATTGGGTTTAGGTCAGCGAAGTAGGCTTTTATAATGTGAGGGTGCCGGCACGTAGTCATGGCGCGGGCTTCGCGGGTGGCGTGACCGGAGCGGATGGCGCGAAGGGAAACGCGCTTTTCAATATACAGTTTGTTGTTGCGGCGGTGGCGGACGAGAACGACTCCTTGATTGAAGCCGCCATCGCCCTCGGCGGAGAGATGACGGACGGTCATGAAGTCGGAGCGCGAGAGCGAGTGGGAATGAGGGTGGGAATGAGAGTGGGAATTGCCCATGTCTATACCTTAGCCTGCTTGGGTTGAAGGCGAAGAAACTGCTGTGGGTGATGCATGCACGAGTGGGTGCGTTCGATGAAAGAGTTGTTTTATTAAGCAATGTCAAGTGTTATGTATTGAGGAGATAGGTAAGCTATAATGTCCAGTGCGAGTGCACGTTGTGATAAAAGAACGTATCACTCCACATGTTAACATAGAGGTGGTGGATGTACAATGTATGCACGCACATGCCAACCTCATGCCGTTAAGATTGGGACTAACAGTGACTTGGTAATGCATTAACAACGACCTGGATAAACAAGTCATGGACCACACCACACTAGGAACAGTCAAGGATCCGTTATGTACCAGACATTGCCAACCCAACCCTCATAGTACAGTCGTATCGTCATTATCCCCTAGCCAGCCGATTAGGCTTCGACCAACCTAAAAGATGACCAACCTATGAATGACCAACCAAACGCCAATACCATGCCAGTCAGAATATGAGACAACGAGTTCGGAGACAACGAGTTCGGAGAGCAGATACCTAATGTCTCGATATTCTCGCAGGCGCCACAATGGTATCATCCTCATCCCCATCTTCATCAAGTTCACTAGCCAATAGACTGTTCACAATATCGTCCTCTGTGATCGGGTTCGCTACGTCATCCATGTCAACTTCGTCATCTTCTTCAAGGTCTAAGGGCATCCTCGTAGACTCTCCTTGCATGCCAGCCATCATGGTATCTTCTTCTTCTTCCGCTCCCTCTTCTGCAGGTGCAGTCTCTGGGATCTCCGTAGCCTCTGGGGTGACCGTCGCTGCGCCACTTTCCGCAGCCTGTGTGACAGTCTCAACATCACCCATTCTCTTCGTAAGGTTAACTTCAAGCTTGGTGAGATAATTTCGCTGCGTCGCATCCGTGCCGAGTTTGCTTTCCACGGCCTCATTAACAAGACACAGGAGCGTGCTGAGTTTCTCTTCATTGGGAGCGGGACCAGTTGGCGCAATACAAGCCTTTGTGAGCAGAGTGAGCACAGGTTTGCGCTCATCTCTACTGCAATTGCGGGTAAGTGCATACTCCAGGGTCTCAGTAGCAAGCCAAATATGCGGCTCTTCTGCCTCTAAGTTCGTGGAAGATTTTCCGTCAAGGCCCATTTGTGTTTGATTGACGACCTTGCGACCATCTGTCCAATCAGCAAGATGTGCAGTAATGACCGGCCAACCGACCATATCGTCATCATCCTCATCCATGTCTTCCTTCATCTGACAAAGCTTGCCGATGATTTGCACCGAGATCTGGGCCATCAAGAGTGCGTTTGTGAGTTTGGAGTGGCAGAATGTGGGGAGGAAATAGCTCAGCGCTTGCCGGACTCCTGGTTGCTGTGCCGTTTCTGGGTTGAAGTAGGCCAGGGTTAAGTCCTTCAAAATGTGGGCTGTCTCTTCCCGTGGAAGCAGATCGAACAAAAGGAGCTTCGCGGCTGCTGTGCAGGCGATCAGGCAGATGTTGTTGTTGTCCGATTTCAAGCCTTTAAGAAGGACACTTTTTGTGAGCTTCTTGACGAGTTCGCTAGGTTTCGGCTCGTCTCCCTCTTCTGCTGGTTCGGCCTTCAGAAGCGATTTGTGTTGCCAAACAATATCGACCAACCCTTGGATAACAATTTCTTTGAGCGCGTCGTGCCCTTTGGCAAAGCAATGGAGGAATAACTCGATGTTGTTTCTCGCAAGATCCTAAGTAGAAACAATCAGAATACGCATAGGGCAGATGTTGAGCAGACATACCTCACTAAGAATAGACCCTAATGCTAGACATAAGAGGCCGCGCTCTCTGATCATAGCCTCTTGCCCACGAACAGCCGGAATGATGAGAGTGTTCAAGATAGTCGCTAAAGACTGGTCTGAAAAATCACTCTCAACGACGGTTTGCAGCATGCATTGAGCAATGTCCAGACACTTTAGATAGACATTTATCTCAGTATTGCGCTGCCTTTCCTCTTCCTCGGGATTCAACTCTTTCACGGCCTTGGCCTTTTTCGGTCTGGCTTCACCGGTGTCGCTCTCGACGTCAGATTGGGCAGAATGAAAACTCTCATCATCATCCACGTCGTCACCTGTGACGATGGCGTCATCAGCCATGAGAGTATCCTTCACTTCGGCAATAGCTTCGACGATGAGCTGACAGAAGTCGGCCTCGGTATCGCAGCAGACGCGTAAAACCTGGATACTTACCTTGGTACACCCGTCCGGGAGATCAGGTCGGGACAGAGCTTGACGCACCATATTCATCATTTGGTTTCGTCCAACAGGGTCGCTATAATCAAGGCTGAGAGCGATGTGGAGGAGTTGCTGCACCGTAAATTCTTTGTCGCTCGTGTCCTCCTGTAACTTTATCACCTCGGAATCATCTTCTGGAAGTTCCGAGTCGTAGAAGAGCTGGATGGATTTGAAAAGTGCGTTAAGGTGTTCCAAAACAATATTGGCGAAATGAGGCGTGTCAGGGAACTTGTCTTCCAGATCTTGTTTCAATCGGATATCAGTGATCTCATTGAGACTGTTGCAATAATCCATCAGACTGCGTGCCAAGAACGCATATTGCGGATCCAACTTCTGTTTCCAAAAGTTGTGATCGAACGTGACGAAGTCGCGATAGTCTGTGCGTATTTCCCAAAATTGTTGCATGGCATCATGTGCGATGCCCTCGTCATCTCCATAGTCGACGACATTGATACGCTCGAGTAGCTCCCTCACAGCCTCCAAGCTGGGTGGGGCGGGCTCGCCCGGCTTTTTCTCTTCCTCTGGACGAATATCATACGTACGAGCGCAGTCTTCGAGCCACTTTTCGGCGAATACACGTGCAGCAGCCTTCCGCACGAGATCGTCTCGGTCGCGCAAGCCCCATCGTATGAGTTTTTCTCGCTCAACAAGTCGCATATAGCGGAAATCTGCTAGGCTTGGGAGGACTTTGCGGTAGACTATGCGCCTGACCATCGGATCCATATCTCTAGCACGTTCAAAGACGTACCTCATTGTCTCTTTGTTTGGTTCTATATTGTGGAGTATTGCACGTCGGACTTCGGCGCTCGGGTCGTTCTGCATCATGTCGAGAAGCTTTTCCATGATGTTGCTGGCGATATCTTCATCGTCTTCATCGTCTTCCTCGTCGTCTTCATCTTCGTCGGTCTTCACAAAATGACTGAGGCCCAGCACAGCCTGCACGCGAACCGATGTTTCCTTGTGCCGAGACAATTTTTTGAAATAGACCCTTAGCAAGCCATATAGATCAACGTCGAGAGCAGGCAACTGCCCGACGATATGTGCAAGGGCTTGTGTGGCTCGAAAGTGGACAATCTTATTCTGTACGGGGTTGCCGTCTCCGGGAAAGAGGATGCCGGATAGCGTCCGGATGATCTGCTCGATGAGACGGCTGGTGGGTGTTTCGGGCGTTTCTGTCACATCATCACCGTCTGGCTGGAAGATCTGGCGGTCTAGGTACTGTTAGCACATGGCCGACAACCATCACCCACGGTGAACTTGCCCTTCTCAGAAGCGTTCTTCAAGAACATGCCCAGGAATTTGATTACGCGATCCCCCTCTTGTATACCTTTCTTGACGTTGAGTATTCTTAACACGCAGCGTACGACCTCGTTGTTAAAATCCTGCTCGTCGAACTGTTCCTCTTGTTGTGCCTTCTTCTTCTTGCTTTCAGGCTGCTCAAAGGAGCATCGTTCCTGGACCTTGCGCAACATGGTCTGTAGCTTCCGCTGGGTTGCGGTCGTGTTCTGGGCATCGTTGAATATTTGTACTATTTCGGTGCGTATGGACGTTTCGGGCCCCTCGTCCGGTATCTCTACGTTGGCTGCAGAGCTGCGTCCTCTGCCGGCGGATTTGCGCGTCGTTGTCGTCGCGGTCGAGGAGCGAGCTGAGCGCGTCGAGCGCGTCGATGTTCGTCCTGGCATCGTGTATGTCGGCGTGTCTTGCTCGCGGTGGTGGGATGCGTTGTTTGTTTACGACTGAACTGGATGCGGATAAGCGCGTTGCGGAGTTGTAGGCACGTGACGGCGACGACAGGCGCGAGTCATGCAATTGCGCAATCGGCGCCTTGAGTCGCGGCAGACAAAGCTCTCTGACCTTGCTGGACAACGCCTCTTGCTCAACGCATTGCAAGCTTGACTTTCGTGCACCATGTTCAGGACCGCGCCGCGCCGCTTCGCAGCTTCGCTGTGGCGGAGCGCAGAGAGCCTGTCACAATTGGAGGCCGGCTACCAGACCGGCATCAACATCTCCAAAGCACAAGGCATTGGCCAGCGGGGCTTCATCGATGGCACGTTGAATTACCCATTCTCTAATAGATCTCTCTAATATACGCTAGCAATTGGAAAGACGCCGCTCATCCGTCTCAAGCGTCTCTCAGAGGAGACAGGCTGCAATGTCCTAGGCAAGGCGGAATTTCAGAATCCTGGTGGCAGTGTGAAAGACCGTGCCGCCCTCTACGTCGTGGAGAATGCCGAAAACCTGGGGTTACTGAAGCCTGGCGGCACCGTCATTGAGGGAACCGCAGGCAACACCGGCATCGGCCTCGCACACGTCTGCCGTTCGAAGGGTTATAAGCTGGTCATATACATGCCCAATACGCAGTCGCAAGGCAAGATCGACTTGCTGAGACTGTTGGGTGCTGAGGTGTACCCGGTACCTGCTGTCGCGTTCGACAACCCACAGAATTACAACCACCAGGCCAAGAGGCATGCAGAGAGCCTGGACAACGCTGTGTGGACGAACCAGTTCGATAACGTCGCGAATCGGCAGGCGCACATCGAGACTACCGGCCCAGAGATCTGGTATCAGACGGAGGGCAAGGTTGATGCATTTACCTGTGCGACAGGCACCGGAGGATCACTCGCGGGCGTCACCCGGTACCTAAAAGAGAAGAGCGACGGAAGAGTGAAAAGCTTCCTTGCTGATCCTCCAGGGTCCGTCCTACACTCATACATCCAAAGTGGAGGCAAGCTTGCAGAGCGGGCCGGAGGCTCGATAACAGAGGGAATTGGTCAAGGGCGTGTCACGGACAACCTGAAGCCTGACATTGAGCTTTTGGATGGCTCGCTGCACATTAGCGATGAGAAGACCATCGAGATGGTCTACCGATGTTTGGACGAAGAGGGTCTTTACCTGGGCGCCAGCTCGTGCCTGAACGTCGTCGCAGCAAAGGAGGTCGCGGAGAAGCTCGGGAAGGGCTCCACTGTCGTCACACTACTTTGCGATGGCGCCTATCGCTACGCAGACCGACTCTTCTCTAAGAAGTGGCTCGAAGAGAAAAAGCTTCTCGGCGCGATACCTCAGCACCTCACCAAGTACATCGTCCTACCGTAAAAAGCGATATAACTGCCAATACAATTTGGAGTACTGTTCAATTACGATTCTATCAGCGTCTGTGTCTATATCATCGGGTTCCCGCTGGCGAATCCATTGACCACAGCGGTCATCAATTGATTCGCAATAGCTGTTTGAGGCGGTACACGCAACCCGCCCTCCTTGTATTCCGATCCAGCCTCTTCTCCCAAGCCACTCGTACCCACCCTCAGCGCTTCTCTCAGCTCTTCGGCAGTGAACCACTTCGCATCTTCCAGTTCCGCGTCATGTCCGAGGTGAATGTCTTCCCCTCCTGGGATGGCCTGGCCGATCGCACCAATCATCAAATTCGCAGGATATGGCCATGGTTGAGTCGAATGGATTACCACACGCCCGAGATGGACTCCGCTCTCTTCCCACACTTCGCGACGCACGGCTTCTTCCACAGATTCAGCAGGCTCAAGGAAGCCGGCAAGCGTGCTGTACCAGTACGGTGGCCAGCGCTTCTGGCGACCAAGTAGCATGCGCTGACCGTCTGCGGAAACGACTGCCATGATGACAGTGGGGTCCGTTCGAGGAAAGCACAAATTTGAGATACCGGTTCTGGTTGCGCAGGGCGGTCGCTCCGGGTTCTGCACAGCGGGCGCAATGTCTTTCGGCGGGCAAGTTCGCTTGAAACCTGCATTAATTGAGAGCGTGGGGTATCCGCAGGCGGCGCAGTATGGATTCCTCGCGTTCCAGTCAAGCAGGTGTCGTGCTTCGGCATAAATTGCAGCTGTGCGATTGTCAGCCGATGTTCCGTCTCTTGACACAAGATCAACCAACCTTCCTGCGCAGGCAAGCTCAAATGCATCCGCCCCTTGCTGAACTCCTTTCCATTCGCCGTCACTTTGTTGATCAGCTTCTCACACTCCTCCGTCACACTGCCTTTTGGCGTGACATCGACCGCGAACCAAGGTACGCCCTTGTAATGTTCTTTGTACACCAGACCCTCGGACCTCTCATCCAGTCCCAGAAATATTATCTGGGGGACATAAACACTCGAGTTGTACTCCGCAATCGTATCCTCTTCGGTTCTAGAGAATGGGTCTACGCCGACGATAGAGGTGACATCGGCGAAGCTAGCTGTCGCTATGGATGTGGACGAGTTAACGAGAGGTTCGAGTTTGTTGAACAGCAGGACTTTAGTGGTGGGGTGTCGGATTGCTTGAGAGAGGAAGGCGTGGTCTGGGCGGAGGAAGGATACGCGGTTTAGAGGGGAGCCTTTGTTCGGTTTCAATTAAACATTGCACAACGGTCGACTTTGAGAGGCATACCAGAGAAGTAGTTCGCAATCTCCTTACCAAACTTCCTCGAAAGCATACTGTCGACCTCAGGATGCGCTGGCTCTGGCAGGTCGGGCTGCGGCAGAGGCATGTCGTTGGTGGGAGACTTTAAAGACCGAGGCCGTAGGTACGAAGCAATACAACGAAAATATACAAACAATTTCAAGTCACGGTAAAAAAAGGAAGCTTAAGACTAAACTCCCGAGGTAACTTCGTAAGTTATCCTGACGCCATAGCCATAGCGTGCCCCGCGATTAGAAATGAACTATGCTGCACAGATGTGCTTTCGTTCCGATTTCGGAAAAGCTCCCCGGGCAGGGTGCGACGTAGCTTATCTCCGGCCTGCAGACAACATCCACGACAACGCCAGCACACAACCATAGCGAGCTGTGGGACCAAGGTCGCTTTACAAGAAACACCACAACACTATGCGATAGCGCTCAGCAGCCATGAGTCGCTTCTACGTACGTGTCTCTCCCTTGCCCTTTCTCCAATTATCGCATCACATTACAGTTTGAACACTTGTAGCTCAATACACACTCTAATGACACACAGATCGACGACTCGTCCTCCCCAACCTCCCCTACCCGCGCCTCCTCAGACTCAGACAGTGACACCGATCTGCCATACCCAGCGCCCCTCGAACGCTCCGTCTTCCTACAACCTGATTTCACCCCGCAAACCTACCTATCCACCCTGCACAACCGCCACCAAACTCTTGAAGACCTACGCTCCGAGCTACGCTCCCGCTCCGCACTCCTCTCCCGCGAACTGCTCGACCTGGTAAACACCCACTACACGGATTTCTTGACGCTAGGCGCGAGTTTAAAAGGCGGGGATGAGCGCGTGGAGGAGGTGAGGGTGGGGTTGTTGGGGTTTAGGAAGGAGGTTGGTCAGTTGGGCGGAACAGTGGGGAGAGGGAGGAAGAGGTGGAGAGGCTGGTGAGGGAGAGGGAAGAAACGAGGAGGAAGATTGCGGTTGGGAGGCAGCTTGTGGGGTATGAGGAGGGGTTGAGGGGGTTGGAAGAGGGCCTGGTTATTGAGGCTGCCACTGGTGCGAGTGACACTAGTGATGAAGAGGAGGACGACGATTATGATGGAGACGAGGATGAGGACAAAGGTGTGGTGGGTGGGGTTTCGATTGCGAAGCTAAGACGGCACGTGCTGCAGTGGAGGGTAGTACGGGAGGCAGAGAAGAAACTGGGTGAGCATCCGTTCGTGGCTGCGCAGGCGCCGCGGATGAGTAAGGTGCGGAATACGCTGTTGCTGGATTTGAGCACGGCGTTGCAGCAGGCAAAGGCAGTGAAGGTGTCGGGAAGGGTCATGGGTATCATGAAGGTCTATGCGGAGATGGGGGAGGAGGGCGAGGCGGTGAAGGTGCTCAAGGGCTTGAAGGCGTGAATGATAAGATACCCAATATGAACAGCATGGACAATTATATAGCATGGCACTCAGGCCAGGAAAGCATGGTATTGTACATTGTTTGTACATCTAGTCACAGTATACAAAAATTGGATGGTGCAAAATTCCAGAGGTTGAAGCTACAATGGCCCCGACAATTCTCTCGGCGCGACCGAATTCGCGCCCTTGAATTCGCCATTCAGCGTGAAACCCGGCGAATTTGTCGAGCTGAGAACGACCTCGTGTATCTCCTTCGTGGGACCCACCAATCGCGCAATATCCTTCTTCACCGAGTCCATGAATGTCTTGATATTCGTCTGCATCGCCTCAGGCGTGAAACCCAGCTGCCCAATTGCCAATCTAACCACAGCATCTCTTTCCCTATATTCACTTCCGCTCACCATATCCCTCACCATCGCTCCAACAGCTGCAACATTGCTAACCACCGTGCCCGTCTTCGTCGAAGGCATCAGCCTCTTGGGACCCAACACTTTTCCCAGCCCAGCCTTGTTCAGCTTCTGCAGACTGTCGAGGTAGCATATACACCGGTCGAAGTTGATGATGCCATCCTTGACCTGTGCGAAGATCTCATCTTCGCCAACGAGCGAGGCGCCCTGGGCGCGGGCTTCGGCGGCGGCTTTAGAGTCTGGCGGCGCGATTACGCAGATGCGCAAATCGGTCTTGACAGGGTGCGGGAGGCGTAAGCGATTTCGAATTGCAGGGCCATTTTTGAGCGTGCGAAAGCGAACGTGCATTTCGTATTTGGAGGACGTTGGGTTGCGGCCGACTTCGAAGGCGCGGATGTAGCTGTTACGCATGGTGAGCATTGGCTGCTGGATAGACATATAATGTGGACGCGGACGTACTGCATCGCATCTAGCAAAGAGAATTGGTCCGCTTTCCGGAGGTCATGTTGGATGAAGTGCTTGCGCGCCTTCTTCTTGCTGTCGTGGGTCTTCGTCGTTTTACATCGCTTAGTAGTCTGGTGCAGCGGAAGCGAGATTAATTGAGGTAATGACCGTCGTGCAGGCGTTATTGAGTGACCGGTTATTCTGCTCAAGGAAAGCGGAAAGGAGCGTGGGTGCGCCATTAGAGCTGGGATGGTTGTCATCCAGTGCGACGAACTTTCCAGAGGGTGTCGGAGGTTCGGGAGTGCCAAGATATCACTAGCGTCGGTCACGTTACTTCGATATCGAGGTCACCCACGTGCCATCAAACACGCCCGTTCATTCTAGTTCAAGCTGTTCAAGGCCTATCGCCGGTTTTCTGTGCATCCATGCACATTCCCAAGGGGCCTGTTACCAACGACGGACGGCTGGTCTCGATTAAGCAGTATTGTATCGAGCGTCACTATCTTCGGAAAAAGTCTGTACGCTGATTCCATATCATTCACAATGAAAATCGCTGATATAAGTGAGAATACCGAACTTTTTGAGTATCTGCTGGTATGCAGCCACACGATCACTAAGCCAGCATTGGAGCCAAATCCTGTTCTCCCGTGTCTGCTTCCATTTTAGGGGGCGGGATGTATTCCTCGTGCAGCTCAATTTCTCACGAAAGAGGGACTCACAATGTTCGTGAAGATTACGTGACATCGTGACAACATCTGTGTATTGTGTCCTGGAACGCAAACGACGCCCGGAAACTCTTGGCACTGATTTCGATCAACAAAACTCTAGACCATTACTTCGGCCACTATAATTTTGTCGAGAGTGCAGGCCACACTAAGACATTGCCAAATTCAGAAGTCTCGGGCCATCACGGATTCTTTGCTTCCCGAAGTAGGTAATGTAGGATCGAACGGTTTGTTCTGCTCTGTTTGCTCGGTCTGGGGGAAATCGGCACCCTTAAACAGGCCCAACGGCTCGGCCCTTACGAAGGGAAAATACTTTACGGTCGAGACGATTCTAATCCCTTTCCATTGCATACGACAACGAGCCTACCTCGTCTTGTGTCTTCGTGACTAAACATACATCGCAAACTCCATCACAGGCCGGGAGCAGTACAAGTCACGATGTTGGGGCGTTTTGAACCGCAGTATTCGCAAAGGATCATCCGTTAGTATTGCCACTCAAGGTACGATGCTCATGTTACTGGCTCACATTGACTGAAGAGTTCCGCGCGAGACGTCAGCTTCGTACACCGACTGTACGGTTCTGGATCAGGTATCAGCATATCAACGCAAACTTCTGCCAACGTCGAGCAACTTGAACAATCAATTGGTGGATTAATCCATCTCAAAAGGTTCGCAGGAGCATACACAGGAAGTGGCTTGTGCAGTATAAGCTTCCTTCTCGTACAGACGAAAACTACGACCAGTTGCCTCGCAGCATCTTACACCGAGCTGAACATGCCACGGAAAAGCCCGCGTCGAGGTGTTGTCGCGCGGGCCACGTGTAACCCCAACGGGAAAAGCGTGAACGAGAAGCCTATCAAAAAGATGACTTCGAGGCTTCGCTTACAAGTTCCCTGTCGACGGGATCCTACAGCGGCACGACGGACGGGCGGGAAGCAGGGCCCAGGCGATGCTTCCCCGTTCCCGGTCTAGAACTCTGCTTGCGGGATCGGCCGAACGACAGAAGACCTTGATCACAATTACCATCAAGGTCATAGGACATTGCGCCGGCTTCGAAAGGTACAAAAACACGCGAGTGAATACTAAAGCGCTAAAAAGAGCTCCCGAAAACATGTGATAGAGCCGAACGTATGATTCTACAGCAAGGATAGCTCGGCTGGTACAAATCATTTCTCGCAGACATGCTCAGCCGTGGTCATGCCGTTAGTGCGTTATCAATGCAGCCTCAACGTCTTGGCCTCGACATGTCCTGGAATCTATTCACCAGAACAAGTGTAGTACGAACTTTGAACATCCTCTAGTCTTGTTGGGGTGTAGAAGTACGAAAGATTCAGGTTCATACTGAGAACAACTGGTATTTAAAGAGCCGAGTCGTGCTAACACCCTCGAATATCAATCACATCTCAAGTCATTCATAAATACCAAACTCACCACACTGTACAATCCAAAATGTACTTCAACAGTCTCGCCCTTCTCGGCCTCAGCGCCACCACTCTCGCCCTCCCCTCTACCACCCGTCGTGCCTGCACCTCCTTCCGCACCGTCTCGGACCCAGGCTTTTACGCCTCCGCCTCCATCCCCACCGCCGACTTCCCAGACGACCCCTCTTACTTCGAGAACCAAATCCTCGAGTTCCAGCCCACCATCTCCTCCTCTAGCAGCCAATGCACTCTCTTCGGCAACTTCGAGCGCGACTTTCCTGTCCACGTGTCCGGCAATGCCGCCACCAAGCTCAACGTATACCAGCGCCACAGCAGCACCGATAAGAAGCTTATTGGGAGTTTCAACGCGCTTGAATTGGATGCCAGCGGGAAGACGACGGATATCACAAGCAGTCCGATCGCGACATTTAAGTGTAGTGAGGGGACTGTTTTTGAGTTCCAGTTGGCGCTGAGTAAGGCGGGGGATTGGGCAAGCATTGCGTTTGAAGAGGATGCAGATAGTGGATTTTCACTGTTGGCTTGTTGATGCATGACGATGGTAGCTTCGGGTGCTGGTGGAACTCCAAGAGTTCTCAGGTCATAGATACGGACAATGTTGTTATAGTAAGCTGTAGACTTCAATGTCATATGCCAAATTTCCATAATCATTATACCTCACGTGGCATGGTAGGGAGTAAAATGCTGAGGGGTAAAATCGCGCCAGTTCTAGTATAGGAGACGCTTGAGTTAGGCTTGTGTCGCTACATTCATGGCCACCTTTACCTCAGTTTCAATCTTATCGTCTATGCATCCAGTCTATAAACAAAGTTGCTCCAAATTTCAACAAAATTGATCATTCTCGGCTCTAAGATTTGTGCCTGATCAACGTGAAATCGTTGGGTTGACGCAATCGACCGCATAAGCAGAAGCTTTTCATGCCCTAGGGTGCATACCAGAAGGAGATTTTCGGGGGTTCCCGTGGCTGGTAACGTAAATGCTTCGAAAAATGCATTAGACAGTAGCTTTAGCAGTGCAAACACCGATGATCGAAGTGGGCAATGTGTACCGTAGTCTTCGGACGGAAGCTCAGACGCCCATGGATCTATCCTGTTAATACTTCGGAGTTTCAGATCTATATGGCAGAAGGGTATCAAGCACAGCGAGTGGGTTGCCGTAATTGAAACGCTTCTACGATTTTGTAAAGTACCAATCGCTGATCTGGGATTGAGTGGTCCCAGACAAGGACTCCAGGAAAACGATAGCTATAGCTGCAACGGAGTAGTGATACTTCAAATGGTGCCTACCTGGGTCGAAAGGGTACTGTGACCTGCAAGAACTGTCGTACGGATTGAGACCTTCTTCGCTTGGAAGACTCCAGACCTTGGTTTCAAGTGAAGCAGGTCCTCAGCGCTAACGATCTTCAATTTGAAGAAGCCAATGACTTGCATTGAGGCCTTTCTGCATCGCCTCCTTACGACAAAAATGTGAAGATTTTATATTCAAAGGCTTCGCGTAGCTGAGATGAACCAGGTACCATCACAGATCGCCTTCTGTTCCAGGCCCAATGCCTGGAGGTAGTTCGTCTATATATGGGATCGGCGCGCATGATTAAAACCGCTTTTGGACAATATTGATGATAGATGGCGGGTTTGGTAGGGAATGCCGGCGCGTCATAGAGATCTCTCATGAAAGTGCGGCACTCGGCGGCTCTCATCCATGTGAGATCAATCAGAGTGTTCACTCCCAGTGTGAATCTCCTCGTCTCTTGACTGATCTATTAGTGAGTGTACATAAGCGCTACATTAATAGAGTCGTGACCCGCCGAAAACTAGACTCGAAGTTCAGGATGTAGGCCCCGTCGCGGATGAAGTAATAGCTATCACTCATGTCCAGAAGCTCTTGCGAAAGTTCAACAAGTCCCGCGGCGTATGGGCTACGGATGGTGAAATCAGGGGACGCAAAAGAAGATGCCATAATGAATTTGCGTGATGAGAAAGATACATTTCAATCTTGACTGGTGCCATATGGATCGTCATAGTGCTGCAGGCAGCCATCGTCAGAAACCTCAAGCTGGTCGGCTCTCAATAACTTCTCACTTCGCCGCAAGTTGTATGATGCTTTCGATATTTGGATGTTCACTCGATTGTTAGCAGCTTTCAGTGACCAAAACTGCCGCCTCACCGGCGATTAACACTATCCATCCGCAAAAAAACCACATGAACCATCACAACACCTTCGCAAACCCTAGCTATCTTTTCACCGACAAACCATGCATATCATCACCATCCCGAATCCTGATTGTTCATCAGCGCCTGCTCAAATGCCTTACGAGCTGTGCAGCTCACCATTTCGCCCAATGCACCCTATAGCCCCCTTCCTCAGCGTTGTAATGCTTCGCCCTCGTCCATGCACCTATGCACCCAGCCCAGGCAAGTACAACAGTAAGATTGATACCGACAAACAGGAGCGGGTTCTTGGGGGCGCGTCGAATGAGGGAGTCGACCATCGTGATCTCCACACAGAAAGTCCAACAAAAGGCCGAGCAGTGGTTCAAAGTATAATCTCAGGGGTCATATTCGCGAAGCTGCAGGCGCACCCGACATGGTGAGTCGCGGCTGTTGAGGAAGGGGAAGGTAGAGCTGTTGTCCGAAAGGGGTAAATTGGAGTACAAGAGTCATGACGTCACTTGCGCAACGCCTAATATGCAGGCGCTCAAGCTCGCCACTTTGTATATGTACTATGTAGTAACACAAGGACCATTCGAGGAAAACCAGAGTCTTGGGGTACACTTCATACTGCACAGTAATTGTTGTGAGTATCGCACAAGCCATCACTATGAATAAGTGAGCATTCGTGTAATTCGAAGTCATACTGGTCTTTTATTTTTACAATGTGCTTCAGGATGCCGCAGCAAGAAACCAGGTCCTCTGTTACAGAAGCCATATTCCGTCCCATGCAAATGCAGAAAGCGATTGCATACGACCATTACCTCCAAAGTCAATGCCGCTCTGACCGGAAAATGCTGAAATGTCGTTGCACCATCCACAGAAATCCCTCAAGCGCATGCGAATTCCGTGATGGCCTCCAGCCTCAATTCTTTCCCCTCTTCACAACTGTAACCATGGGCTCCTTCTTCACCTTGATCGTCTTCTTCGATGCCGCCTTGGGGGCCGTTTTGGCCTTCTTCCTAGCTGGCAACGTATTTGCCCCCCCTTTGGCCTTTCCCTTTGATATCGCCGGGCTCTCGCTCTCTCGCTTCCTCCCCCTACCCCTCTTGTTCGGCGTCGACTCATCGCTTGTATCGTCCTCTTCGTCTTCTCCAGTGGCCTTTTCCCCACCAATCTTTCCATCCTTGCCATCCTTGCTCTTCTTCAACCCCTTATCACTCCGCTCCTTCCGCATCATCTGCGGACCCTCCACAAACCCGTGCTCCTCAAGATAGTAAATAAGATCCAGGGCAACGTCGCAGAACTCCTGCACCCCGCGGATAAGCTTGTAGCTCGGCTTCAGTGTCTCCTCAGCCATTCCAACGCGCCAGCGGTCAATGATCGCGAAGAAGATTTCGTCTTTGGTGGCATCAAGCGCCTCAGTGTCATTCTTCTTCTTCGATGAACTGGACGTCTTGGCCTCCAGGTCACCAACTTCGTACGCGGTGTATGCCTCCAGCACCATGGTGGCGATAGTGTGGAAATTCAGCAGTGCGATCATAGGCTGTGGGTCCGGGATCTCCAGGCTCTGCTGGCCCGGCATGAACAGGTGCTTGAGTAGGTGAATCTCCTGGTGTGCGTGGTCGGGAGTAAGTATGAGCTTTTCACGGGGCATGCCGGGGAGATTGACGCGAACTTCCGGGAAGTCCTCTTTGGTCTTCATGGGGATGATTTCGACGTGATATTGAGGGAGCCTGAAGGATATCTCGTCCAATGATGCTGGTTCTGCAGCGGCTTGGGGCTGGGGAACTGGTAATGCGCGCCGGATGGCGGACGGTCCGGCAGGAGAGCCGGCAGGAGGAAGCTGAATGGGGAGACTGAGAGCGGATGCTATCACTTCAGCATCGGGCTCCTGTGTAGGACTGCGGGTGTCAACGTCCATGTTCTGGATCTGCTCTTTCTCTTGTACTCCGGCGGCCTGCTCCTCCTCATTCTCTTCGTCACTCTCTTCTTCGTCCTTATCCTCGCTCGGCCCTTGCTCTTCCTCATCCTGATACTCCGACTGCGAATCGCTGCCAGCTCGGATGACTGGTCGCTTACGCTGTGCAGAGCCACCTCCCGCTTGCCTGCGATACATTAGAGGTATATCCTCTTCCGAGTCAGAGTCTTCCGAGTCTCCTGACTCAGATGGAAGGTACTCATCCATCTCCTCGACGGGATCCACGAGATAATCCTCCTCATGCTTGCGCTTCGCAGGTATCTGAGCACGCGGCTGGCCCTGACGTGAGGGCTGCTCGGACACACCATGCCCATGCATGGACTGATCTGGCATCGGCCACCCATGCACAGTAGGGAAAGATGCTGAGCCGTAGGAATAGTCCGAGATACCTGGTGCAAGTTGAGACGTATAGGGCTGCCTCCCGTGCGGATTGGGCATCGTGTTGCGGAACGAAGGTTGAGGTGAAGGCGGGAATCGCCCCATCGGACGCGGTGCAAACACGTCTGCATACCTAAGCGCAGTACCTTGGTCGACATGCTGATGCGGTTGCTGGGAATCAGTCTCCCACTTTCGATCATCCCAAGGAGCTGGTTCGTACAGACCACGCGAGAGACCACCGCGGTGAGTGTTCTCCAAGCGCGCCGCATTCTGATGGGAGCTCTGTTCATCGTGTATACCAGACGAGATCTTCCGCTCGGAGACCATCTCATTACGACCTGCCTCTTCACCTCGCAAACCTGCCTGAAGCTCCGTCGATCGAGCCACATGTAGTTGTGCGTCTTGCAAGTTCGTACCCCCAGCTCCCTCTTGGTAATACTCCATAGTTTCTTCGAGCATGTTGTTGGGAGTTCCTTCACGTTTGACGCGGTGCTGGTTATCTGCACCATTTCGATTGCCGAAATGGGCGCTCATCTGCTGCATGAAATTGGTGTCGCTGCTAGGATCAGAGGGAGGCTCGTCATGAGCGGTTGAGAGATCGAGCTGTTCTCCGTGACCATGTTTGTCGCTGGGTAGCGGAGAAGATGGAAGTGGTCGTTCGACAGGGGGTAGAGCATTCGCTTGCTTTCCGCTTCCAGGCTTGTTACTCATGTCCGAGTGTTGGGCGACCGTAGACTTGCCGGAGTGCAAGTCTATTATATGCTCTTCTTCAGCGAGCTCCGTCTTGGTATGCGGATGGCCTTCAGTTTGATGCTCGCGGTGGGATTGATCAGATGGTTGCTCTTCCGACGCATCCTCTTTCCGGATCAGCGGCGCATTATCAACCAAACGCTCACGGTGTGTCAGATCCGTGGTCTTGCCCTGCTCCTGAGAATGCGACTGCTCTCCGCGCTTGCCATTTCCAACACCATCACCAAGTCGGCTTGCGCAGGAGCCTAGCTTGTCACTCGCGTCGGCTATCATCGCACCAGCTGCTGAAGTCTCCCGATCTCCGCCCTCCATAATCCGACCGATTTCGTGACGAGCCCCCAGCTCTTGCTGCACGTTGTGCTCTTGTTCCACGCTCTCAACCACGTCGTCCACCCCATCACCACTAGGCCCGAATGTCGCGTCCATATCTGCCTGTCCGTCATTTGAAAGCGCACTGATCGTATATGCGCTCGCCCGCTCGTCCTGCTCCAGCTCGGTCTTAGTGGCGGGGTTGGACGCTGGAGACATGTCGCTGGTAGATTCTGCAAGCGGAGCGCTGTTGTTGAAGGGCCACAGTTTGGAAAAGACGGGCATAGGGAAACCGCGCTTTTTGTTTCCGTGCTAGCTCTTTTGTGGTTTTAGTTGAAAATATCTGTGAATAAAGAAGGGGGAAGGAGCAGAAGCGTCGGTAAAATTGGGGCGGTCTGTTTATATGCTTAAAACTTAGCGCGAGCTTTTCTCTAGAGTAAGGTAAAAGCCTAGAGCTCTCTCTTACTTGCTGTCATACTTTCTGCGATAGGACAGCTTGCACTAGACTGGGATAGCCCTCTGTGAAGCGTACTTTCGCAATGAAGTCGGGAATAGAAGTTCACATGAGCCCCAAACAGGGCGCAAAGGTGATAGACGCTTTTCAGCGTAGACATGTGGCCTAACATGTGTGTGCTTCAAAGCTTGATGGCGTGGGTGCGGTCAGAGATCGGTCGGATCCAGGGATTTTAATCGAACGATGTGCATCCGACTATGGTAGATCTGAAGATGGATTAGCAATCCCTCGCGAGTGATTATACGATTGATGCTCATACCTTACATGTTGCTAAACGCCTGAGGAGCTCGAGGTATAACTTGACCGATGAGCAGCCAACCACAGCTAAATCGAAGACAGATCAGCACTAGTTCTAGAATATCCATCTAATTATGCGTACATTCGTGACGTACCAATGTACACCCTTATGATTTTGAATGTGTGGACTAGAGAAGGACCACCTTTGCCGCGAACGAAAGAATAGTCTTTCTGTTTTATGTAATCAACAAGAACTTCGAGATATGCGTTGTTGATGTCTTTGTTGAGCCAGCACTCAGCATGGCCATTGAGCATCTATGGGAATAGGCTTTTGACTTTTGTGGAGTCAGAGTCGTGCTAAACAGCTTGACCAACACCTATCTTGAACTAGTACATTGTCGAATGGCGCAGCTCATTACCTGAGAATCGCTGAATGACAGCTTGTTTGTACAGTGTTTGCACCTGGACTTGTCGATCGTTTCGGTAACCTAGGTTATCCCAGGACGAGTAATGCAGTACCCAAGCTCTGTCGACATAGTACTGCAAGACCAACATCGCTTCGAGGTAATTCTTCCTTTGATTTTCCCGTGATTCCCACGCCTATCACCTCCCCTCCACCTCCTCTACCAACTTCCTCACAAACCCCTCAAACACCGGCGCCAAACTACAATCCCGATACTTGTCCACCAACAACCCCTCCTTATCCTCCACGCCCTCTTCCCTCTCCACCAACACCCTCCCCTCCACCACGGTTCCCTTCGGATACCTCGGCCTAACCCCCTCCTCGATTAACATGACAAACGCCGGATCAATCGGTACGCTCCCCAGAAACGGGACCCCAAACTCCTGCGCCATAACCTGCCCGCCCCCCTTGCTGAACACGTTACAGCATTCGCTGCAATTGGGACATACAAAGCCCGCCATATTTTCCACGACGCCGAGGACGCGCACGCCCGTCTTAGCGCAGAAGTTTAGCTCTTTCTTGACGTCGGAGATGGCGATGGCTTGGGGCGTTGTTACGACGACGGCGCCAGCGAGTTGTGTGGTATGAGCGGTTTGTTTGAGGAGGGTCTCGAGGAGGGAGATGTGCTCGTCGGAGGTGCCGGGGGGTGTATCCACGAGGAGGAAGTCTAGCTCTGGCCAGAGAACGTCGGTGAGGAATTGGCGAACCATGGCTGTCTTCTTGGGGCCACGCCAGATGACGGCGTCGCCGCGATTGCTGAGGATGAAGCCCAAGCTCATGCATGATAACGGGCCGGCGTGCTGTTCCGACTCTTGTTTTGCTCCGTTCGCAGCTCGGCCTTGTGCGCCCGTGTCCCCGTACGTTTGTTTTGAAGATAGTGTCTGCTTCCCATGCACCTCAACAGGTATCCATCCACCCGGGGCCTGCCTCACTCTGCTCTCTTCAATGCCAAAGAATCTTGGTACACTTGGACCAGTAAGATCAACGTCCAGTACGCCTACTGACTTGCCCTGCAAGCTCAGCGCAAGCGCAAGCTGCGTCGTAATGCTGGATTTACCAACACCGCCCTTGCCCGACAGCACAAGCACAATGTGGCGAATGTTCTCGAGTGGCATGACGATTGTGGTTCGGACAGGTGAGCGGGCTCAGCCCGGGTCGGTGTATACGTCGATCTTGAAGGGTGTGTGCGAGGGGCGTAATAGCATGGTGTTGTGATGTTCTTCGTGATTTCAAATCGGGAGAAAAGTGGCGGGCGGGCGCGGACACCGGAGCTTTTGGCGGGGCTGTTGCCCCTCCATCTGACAACGAGCTTCACATCACACCAAAAAGAGAGCTATGGTAATAGCAGACGTAACATTATCGCAGAGCGCTATCATAAAGAAATATACAGCTTGATAATTTTCCACTGCTTCGATCTCGGGTTCCTCTGAAAAGAAATGCCGTCGGTAGGAAATGATAACAATATCCCATCACAAATCACACAAAGGCACATTCCACGCTGTTCCACCTACAGCACCTCACCCAGTCTCGGCTTTCCACCCTTCCAGTCGTCCCTCTCGTAGTATCTGAAGACCAGGTCATAGCCATCCAGATCGTGCACGATGCGATCAACCCTTTTGTAGCCCTTGATTGCATCCATGTTCTTGCTCTTCTTGGCTGTCTTCGCACCCGAAGAGGCGTCTTCAGAAGGCTTCGCCTCA
This sequence comes from Didymosphaeria variabile, assembly GCF_027946475.1. NCBI lineage: Eukaryota > Fungi > Ascomycota > Dothideomycetes > Pleosporales > Didymosphaeriaceae > Didymosphaeria > Didymosphaeria variabile. Next base: position 1,714,789 of record NW_026611627.1, on the reverse strand, counting down.
AAGAGCGTAACACTGAAGCGTCCTGGCCTGAAGATACCAACGACATGGTCGACAATGTCCGAGGTCTCGCGGCCAGTCTGGTGCGCAGGGACGTTGGTCTCGAACGAGGCATAAGAGCACTGCGGCTCAGGCGTCACGTGCACGGTGAAGTAGTGCGTGGCATCGGAGCCCTTCTTGGTACCTACAGGAGCGCCACCTGGAGCTGGAATGACGCCATTGGCAGAGAAGCCGCAGGGTGTGAAGAGGTACGCGTCAATGCGAGCATCGGGGTACTTTGAGGTAGGGTAAACATCGGCCAGGCCACAGGTCTCAGAGACGACAGTTCCCAGAGTGTGGCCCTCGGTGGTCAGCTCCTCTGGGAACGTAAGAGGGTCATCCTCATCCGAATTGAAGCCAGAATGATCAGAAGAGGTTTGCTCGAAAACATCGAAAGACGAGTCCGTGTGGTTGGTGTTGAGAATGGTGGAACCGCCCAGACTCTCGGGATGCTCTTCTGGGATAGATCCAAGAGATTGAATAGCATTCTTACGAGCCTCACGAGTTTTCTGGAGATAACGACCTTCCGCGACCGCACTCGCGTCCTCGAGATAGAACTGACGGGCGTTCTTCTCGTCGAGGTCAGTCATGAGAATCTCCAGCGTCTCGTCTTCTTCTTCGTCCGTCATAGTCTCGGGAAGTAGCTTCTGAGGGTAGCTCATGACCTTGGTCTCCGTCTCAACGATCTCTCGGTCCGGACTGGGAGGTGGAGTCAAAGTCGTATCAGGACCAGTAATGTAGAGGTACCAGTGCTCGCCGTTCATCTTGCCAATCATATAAGCACTGCCACCCTGGAATCGCTGGTCCAAGTAAGCGACTTCATCACGCCAGCTGCGGTGAGGTCCACGCTGCTCGTCCGGAAAGAGAAAATTCTTCCTGCTGTAGAAGACGCGGTAGGGTGTGGCAGCGGCAGCGATACCCTTGGTGGGCTGAGGAGCTACATGCGGAAAGCCCGCCTCTAGAGCGGCGATCTCCAAAAGGCGAGGCAAACCCCAAAGCAGGGTCGTCGTGCCACAAGTTTTCAGCACTACCTTATGCGGGAATACGAAGAAGCTCGACTCGGAGAGGAGGTATGCATCGACATGCTCGGATTCGATAACGGAAAGGACCTTGCAGTTGACAAGATCAAGCATCTCCTTCCATACTTCAGCGGACACCTTCTTGAGACCGAGCGGACCGGCCTGACCAGGCAGGTCGGTGGCAGAACCGCTGAACCATACTTCTAGGAGTTTCTCGGGCCCTGAATTCCTTAGCAACAGTGCCATGATAGACTAGGTAGGAAGGTAGCCGTACCCTCAAAAGCATTAGTAGAGTCAAGGTCAATGGTAGCTTCCTTGTTGATAGTCAAGTGGGGAGTGCCGATGTGCGACGACGGAGACGCAGTGTAGTGCTTGGGGATATCAACAGTAGCGACCATGTCTTGTTCCATCGACGTGCAAGCACACTGTTCGGCTAGTATCGGTGTATGGCTTGATCTTCAGCAGAAAGCAGTCGACTGGCTTATTGGCGGTGAAGCACAATCTGCCGCTCAGACAAGCAATGCGGTGCTCGTCTGAGAAGAGAAGGCCCACGGGCGGGAAAGTCTATGGGGGCTGGCGGCTGCCAGCTACAATGGTCGGGTGGTGATGGAAACGTCCGAAAGGGCGTTAGGGAGGGCGGGCGGAGAGGGGGATGAAAGAGGCTTTGCGCCGGGAAATGTTGTCAGGCGGTTGTAGTCCTCGCGCGACTAGATTCCGATACCCTGGGGAAGTATCGGGTCCAGCAGACGAGAGGATCTGCTCGTTGGGTTCAAGAGGTGGGAGTTGAAGGACGGGGAGTAAAACGTGTTATCGGGGCCTTTGTTATAGTTAGTATGATTTCAGAGATTGTTTTCCGTCAAACAGTCGTGCCTGCTGAAAGCGTCGCGTGGGTCGGGCTCACTTTGCGGGCTTGGAAAGGAATCGCACGAGGTCTTCTTGGGGCATGAAAACCGGTGGTGGCGAGTCAAGAAGTGGGCTGCGGGCTGCGGGCTGCTAGAGCCTAGGCAGTATTATTGCGCGTACGGAGTAGGTTTGCCAGCTTGAAGACTGCGAAGTGGTGTCGCGGGCGTGGGCAATGGGTGCTGAAGCGGACGGTCAACTGGGCATCAGTGAGCGGTCTGCATGTAGAAAAGTGGCGGGCAGCATGCGAACACTGTGGAGAGTGTTGCATTCATCGAAAGTACTTACAGTTGATGATTGTGACAAGCTCCCGGTGATGTTGCTGGTCGTGGCAAGTGTCTGTGAGTGATGTTGGGGGTGAGGTCGAATTTTCGCGCAGGCAGGTGCGTCTGCTGAGCGATATTTTGCTACTACCAACTACGTAACCGACACCGACTCTGCACGGAGCGGACAGCGCAGACCGCCAAGGCAGTTAGCCGCAGACAGGCCAGGAACTATCCAAACCGCCCCGCCATACTTTGGGCTGCGATGCCGGGACATGGTTCGATTGCGCAAGTTTGCTGGCTTTGTGATGTTCTCAGTCTCCACGGGTATTCTCAGCTCCTACTGTGCGCCAATGCTTTTCGTGCCAGGATCCTCGATTACGTGACATGGGAGAAGAGCACAAGTGTATAAATAGTAGTACTATACATGCATACACAGAATAATATGAAGGTACCCAACGACGCTGTTCCTTGTCGATAGCTGCGTGGTCATTCGCGTTGTCGCTACCTAGGCAAACACTTTGGAGGGTCACTGCACCTCTGCGCTTGTGTTCGTTCGATGGGATGGATCTGGTTCCTTCCATGCGCAGCCGGAGCTTGTTTCTTCTTGTTCCTCAGGGTGCACAACTCTCCGGTCGATCCTGCATCGCTCTACTACTCGTACTAGGGTACAAGTCGCTAGCGCCCACGGCTCAAGCCGTCGTCATCTTATAGTGTGATACAAGCACACATATTGTCACTAGTCGCACGAACCAGTCCATGACGGTATTATTTGAACTTTGGCATGATAACGCTGGCTGAACGGTCGTAAAGCGGTCGAAGGCATGGCGGGTGCGACTTGTCGCAAGAAAAGCTTACAACGCATTAGGTGCTCTATTTCTTGAGCTTGTATTCTTGTGTCTGCCCTTTGGTATGTACCCGCCTCATGATACTGACTCTTGTTCTCGTCGCCGCGTCTTTGATAGTTTCTGGCATGTCTCTCGTCGATCCTACCGTACTGCCGATGCGCCGCGTGCACATGCATATCCATCCTGCGTCCCGCCCACCGGCACTACTGCATCGCTACCACTTCTCAACCCTCCCTTTGCATATCAATTTCTCTGCTAATGGTGCTTCCGGCGCATATACCTGCCATATGCACCATAGCCAACATCCCATATACCTATAGCAGCTTTCCACGGCTTTTATCTTGTGCCCACGACGGCATTGCCTAAGCGGGAAGGTTGGATGTGGCCCTGAAAGCCGCTCCTCCATGCGATTGAAAGTACTCGCGCATGTCGAGAACAAGCAGGTCTGGCGCTTCCCACGCCGGAAGCGCAGCGGTCCTTTGATGTCGCTTCACCCAAGCGATATTCCATGTCGCGCTTCCCCACATGAGCGGCGTGGCTTTGTCGTGCTTGTTGCTATCTTGCGCGCGAAAGGAACTAATGCCGAGGGGCACCGGGCAGTGCGATGTGGAAAACGGGCATGTCGGCGTGGTTTCAAGTTGCGCCCGCCTCAGCCAGCGAAGGGAAGCTTCCTAAATGTAAAATCCAAAAGTTAGTGAATTGCACATCCTTAAGCATGCATGTCGCGCTGCTTTGTGTACGTAGTCTCTTCAAGCGGAGAGCAAGGGTACGTACCGGTCCAGGTAACCATTGCACTACGTGGTATAGAGTCAGCTCATATGCGTTCACTTCATACTTGAAATGTACGTACTCATTGTCCAATTAAGTACTTCCGTAGCCGACCATGAGTATGCTCTTGAGTTCGCTTCGCTCTCCCGCGGATTTGACGATTGTTCTCTTCCTTGAGCGGGGACCGAAGATCGGAATGCAGTTTCCACCGACGAGCGATCGTGATGGGAGTCCTGTTGCTCTAGTTCAATGGGAGACAGAAAGGGTGAACGCGATCGTGACGTGACTGGTTCTAGGGAAGGAGGTGCCTGGGTATGTATCACATCGAGCAAACTAGCGAGAAGTCCAACCGGGGAGTCGCAGAATGAGAATGCGAGAGTTTGGGGTCGATAAGTATAGAGACCCGAAAGTGTAGGGCCCAATGGCCCATAGAACCTTTGGGGACTTTTGATCAAAGATTGATCTGTTGAATCCTGTCTGGAAGCATCATGGACCTCAGAAGGGACATATCCGAAACTTAGCGAGGTTACGCTAGCTTTTGTGATTTTTGCGAGTTGATACTTCAGGAAGGAGACAGGGCTTTGATGTAATGTCGGCTCTGCAAAGGTGGGATTTGCTGTGTGAACAGAAATGCAGCTTTGTGGGTGGTTCAACGCTAGTGCTCGACAGATATTAAAGCCCCTATGTCATGGTCAGTGGTCAACGGTACTATCGTCATCGGCTTACACGCTTACCATCCGGTGCCATGGACAACGTAGCGATCGTAGCCCAACCGCTTCATGAGCTTGCTGAACGCTTTTGCAGTCTCTTCCAAGCCAAAGGTTTCAGACGAGCTCGCATCACTAAAGCCGAATCCCGGTATGCTGGGAGCGACGACATCGAAGGCCTGTTGTGCGCCATCTCCAAAACTTGGTAGCGACTGAGGATTCGTGAGCGCATCGATGATCTTCTGGACCTCTATGAACGAGGAAGGCCAGGTATGGCAGAAGAGAAGTGGGATAGCATGCCGATGTGTTGAACGCTTGTGCACAAAGTGGATGCGCAGGGACTGGACTTGGTCTTCGTTGTCGAGTGATGGCAGTTTGATGGTAGTGCGGTACTGAGGGAGCGAAGTGTTGAGGCGCGCCTCTTCAGCCCGCCACTGGTAGCTCTCCAGCCTATATGTGAGTCAGTATAAGCTCATGGAAGGCGCGGCCAGGCCTGAGATGGTGCGCGTGAACGCGATATGTTTGAGTTCAACATAGGAGAGGACATGGAGCTTCCAAATCCGACTCGTCGCCTGACAAGTGGGTGTTGTGAAGTGAGGAGGAGGAGCCTAGTGGGGTGGGAGTGAGTCGTGCTGGCGGTATGTCGTCTCGAAGCAGGGAAGCCACGATCATCCCGGATGCAGAAAAGCCGCGACCGTGTCCGTTCTCACACTTTATCCCATTTCTACTCGCGAACATGAAAAGCAATTGATTGCAAGCCGTTTACTCACCAGTAATCCAACAGAGGTTCTCTGCAAAAGTTAGTCCCCTCTTGACATTTCTTCTCAGGTGCACCTATACTCACAGCACAGCTTTCGGCGTGCCCAAGTCCCACCGTCTCTGCTCCGGCAACTCCAGCTCCCTCGGCAAACGCGTCAATTCCAGTTTTTTCTTTGTCAATTCAAGGTATTTGGAAGACACCTGGATGCCCATGTCAGCACGTCAAGGTTTTTTGAGTCTGATCTGACCTCAGATAAAACACTTGAAGGAAGAGACATACATGCATCGAATACGGCGTTACCTCCTCCACCGCACCAGCCTCGATTGCGATATTAACATTACCCTCACCCATGGTGGTGACAGAAAGTTTGATTGAGAAGTTTGGAAGCTCATGTAACACGTATGAAGATGTCAATATGCGGCACCGCACAATAAAGCACAAGCTTCCGAAGATACCTTCGAAGGTACAAAGTCACGACGATGCCAAAGCACGGGAAAGCTCCACTATTTGGAACCCCATCTCTGCCTTCCGCAATAGCATGGCCGATAAGCACAGCGCTAGGAATTACGCGTTTTGCATCAAGGCCCAGGCGGCCTAGCACTAGGCAAAGGGGTGCCCGAAGGACACGCGACTGCTCGATTGTTGTTGTTGGCCGCTTGGGCGAGTTACTTGTCGAAATGAAGGCCTTAGTCCCGGTGATAGGCTACTCGTAGTGCGAGCGGGTAGTACTCGCCACAGTGGCGGTGCACAGCCACGCCATTTGGACCCTGATCTGCAACATGTTACACATTTCCTGTAACCGATCAATTCTACGTGGACCCAGATCTCCAATCACCTCGCTACAGATGTACGCATACGTGATACTGTAGAACCATGACTGCGAAAAGCGTGGCTGAGCCCTCGGTTATACGCGTCCACACTTCCAGGATTCTCGCGCCCTGGTAACGTCCCTAGATCTCTCTAACCGTACTCGGTCTCTCCCCGGAATTGCCACCTCCAGTCGCACCCCCCTGCGCCATCTGAGTGGCCCGGTCCCTCAGATTAAGACTTCCAATCCTCTGCACGATCGTGCTACCCACGGCGTCCACGGCGCCTCTGGGCGCTAGCAAACTCGGCGCCTGGGCCGCCGCCTCCTGCACCTTAAACAACCGAATACTCGTGTTGTTCCACACGCCCGCCGTGCCCTTGGACACCAACATTTCGCCTGCGAAGATGAAGCCCCAGAGGAGGGACTCGTACCAGCCCATGGAAAGGGGCGACCACTCGAAGGAGTAGTTTTTCAAGGGGGAGGGTTCGATACCGCGGACTTCGCTTTCGCGGATGGTCCTTAGTGCGGCTGCTGTGTCGGCGGTTGAGGAGCCTGTGTTGGGAATTTTGGGACCCAATTCGGATATCAGCATGAGGATCGTGTGCAGTGGCAACTCTGGGAGCCAGCTTTCGATCTGAAAGGAATGATCAGCGTTGTTCGCGCAACATGGCATCGTCAGCTTACCCATGCAGGGGAAGGCGCGAAGAACTCAGCCGTGCCTAGTGCAGGAGTTGCAATGCTACTGAGGCTAGTCGTGCTGTTCTGCCGCGAGAACGCAGGTTGACCAACAGGCATTTTTCCACGTGCCTTCTCAGACATTCCTCGTAGTTGCGGGGGTAGTGACTCGTCTATTGATGATGCTATCGAACCACTCCTAGAAGCGCCTGAGGGAGCATGTACAGGTGATTGCGGATTCGCCGTTGGTTGGTGATCCTCATCATCGGAATCGTCATCGTCACCGATAGCGAAAGCACTGCTCTCCTCAGGAACGTTGCTCAACGTAGGTGTACGTGACATGGTCGGACTCCGCATGCTGTCGATTGAATCCGCTCGGGGGCGTTCCCCGCTGTTCTCTTTCTTCAACTGTTTTTGGCGTTCAATCTCTTCTTGTCCACTTTCCAAGGTAAAGTTCCGGAGCGCTTGAAACCGTTTCCGTGACCTTACGATGGCATAAACCAGGTTGGGGTTATCTTGCAGATAGTCAGTTACGAGCTTTCCCCGGAGGAGTCGACTTACGCTGGTATTGGTGCTCGATTATCGCATTCAGAGCTTCAAGTAACGATTGCAATAGCGTGTGATTGGTCTCATTTGCGAAAAGAAAGCTGGGTGAGGACATTGACGCAAATAGTTGGAGGAGTTTTGAGCTCGGAGCTCTGCCCAAATTCTGCACGTGGGGCGCGATATTCTGGATGATGGCCAATAACGCTGGGTAGATGGCATCCAGCTTCCCTTTGCTAGTTGTGAGTAGGGTGTAGATCGACTGTTGTATGTCAGCAAGGTGAAAATCTGTGAAGGTTTAGTCCTCACTGTGATAAGATAGTCGGCATAGGTGCCATGAAAGTTGGTGATCCGGATGCTGGCTGGTAACGACTCTTGTCCCTCAAATGTTTTATTCAAGCTCTTGCCAAAATGAGACTCCACGCTCAAAGTCTGTAGGACAAAAATGCACATCCTTACGAGACCTTGCTTGGTGGGGTCGTTGCGTTGATCGATAGCATAATACAATACCAGAACGACAAAGTCATGGGCTCTGTCGGTATCGATGATGAAGGACCGGAAGCGCTTGTTACACTGCAAAGTTTCCCAGAAAAGCATGATCATCTCGGGTGCCCATGTCAGCGACTTGTGGCTTCCTGGAAGGTATGTAGACGTCGCTTGTAGCTAAGGCGAATCAGCAGGCGCACGATGACACGACGTGCGGCAGACATACCGGTTGGTTCAGTATCCTTGTCATCCCATCGACCAGGAATTGAAAGTCTTGTGGCCGATGCAAGCGTCCAAGAAAATATCTAAAAGAATTCCGGGGTGGTGTTCCGGTGCCCGGTTCCGGGATAGGATACAGTATGAGAACCAGCATCAATTGTAGGCAGTATGTGACGAGGATCTGTTTCTGGTCTTTGAACACGACATGGTCGTAGGGCACCCGCCACGAAGCGGGGTTATATTTCAGAGTCTGTCAGGTGTCAGGCGGCAGACAATGGTTTGATGCTTAGAAAGACATACGGTATTCAGCAGCGAGCAGAGAACAGACAGCACCACTTGTTTATCGGAGCAAGTTGCCATGTACGTTATTGATTTGACACCCGTTACGGGTAGCACGTTTGCAGACATGTACATGGATTTGCTTGCCAGAGTGAGAAGGAGTCGAAGAATTTCGGTCCTGTTGTTTTCGAACTCCTTTGTAGAAGCAATGGGCGTGTTGCAACCCACGCCGCTCTGCCAAATCGCGTACGTGACCTTGTTCTTGCCGGTAGGCACCTTGGGGAGGGTAAAGTCGGAGAAGAACAGCAAGTCGATCAGGGTGTCGATGATGTCCTCGGCCAGCGGCTTTGCCTGCTCGAACTCGGGTTCATGCTCGGTGGGCGTCTGCTCGGGGTCGGCCTCGTCGAAGAGCACCTCGGTTCGCAATTGGCCGCGGCGGCTGCGCTTTCGGCGGGCGCCCCAGAAGAACTTGTCTTCCCAGGCACCAAGGTGATCGGCCTCATAGAGGAAGGGCAGTATACGGGTGAGCACGCGTATGCAGTTGAGAGCATCGCGCTCAGGCGCAATCTCTGGATCGGGGAAGGAGGGGTGATTGCGCAGCACGCAGAGGCGCGACGTCACGGCGAGGATAAGCGTCTCAAGGTTTGCGAGGTTGCTGTCGCGCGTGCGGCGGATGTCGGCGGGCGAGAACAGCGAGAAGACATCCTCAGTCGACTCGGGCAGCTCCCAAAACTACATCAGAAGCAGCCGTCAGTACATGTGGCTTGGGCATGCGAGTGCGAGAGCTTACACCGGTCCAGTATGTGTCGTCAGCGGGAATCTGCTTGGGCTCCGCTAGGCGGAAGATGCCCTGCTTAAAGCTGAGCTTGGAATCGGACGCGCCCATGGGGGGTTTGTGCCATCAGCCAAGCATCGCAGCTGGTGGTTGTGGAGTAAGTGTGCTCGGTGGAGCGGCCGTCGGGGCTGCATCCAACACCTCCAACGCTGCGACCCACAGCTCACATGAGCGCGCGCTCCGACGCGACACGCAACCACGTCACCCCAGACATGACTTTTTATTTACTATCTCCCATCTCTAGACGAGTCTGAACATCTGGAATCAATCCGGGCTGTTGGTGCCTCTGCTTACTAACCAGAGACTTGGCAGATCGCAACAGCGCCACCTGCGGCTGCCTTTCATCATCTCCACGCCGCGAACCCGCACCCGCTCAACACCCAAAGCGACGCTCGACTGCGAACCTCCACCCTGTAAGGCTTCGCTACAGGTGCCTCGCACATTGCTGCGTGTCGGAGCGTCGCGCTCAGCAACCTCACGCTCGACGCTATAGCCTACACAGGCTGAGAGCGCCGCAACGATGCCGCCCAAGAAGCGCAAAGCCGAGGTCGCGGCCGACGATGTTGACGGAAAGGAGTGGTCTGGCGGAGAACTTAGTGACGCCGATACCTTCAAAAAGCTCGAGAACAAGTTTTCTCTGGCCGGAGCACATCAAAAGCAACGATACTATGCCGACGGTGCCTCGGGGCTCTTCAAGAACGATCAGATTGGCCAGCCCCTCAAACCAGACCATGCCAACCGACCCATGTGGGTGGTCGAGGACGGCAAGATCATTTTAGAGTCGTTCAGCCCTCTGTTCCCCGAGGCGCAGGACTTCCTAATCAATATCGCTGAACCCATTTCGCGTGTCTCGAGGATGCACGAGTATACCTTGACTGCTCATAGCCTCTTTGCCGCCGTCTCCGTCGGTCATAACCCAGAGGAGATCATCAACAGACTAGAAAAGTATTCCAAAGCTGTCCTAAGCTCCAGCGTGGTCAACTTCATCAAGAAGTCTTCTGCAGCCTACGGAAAAGCCAAAATCGTCCTGAAGAAGACCCTTTCCTACATCGAGAGTGATGACCCTGCATTATTGCGCCAGCTGCTGCAGGATCCCGTTATTTCAAGCAGTCTTGCCGACAGCAGCGCCAAATTAATCACAGAGGCGGCTCCAAAGCTTGGCGGAATGATGATTCCAGGCACCAAAATGGCTGCTGGTGCCAACCAAGTTGCGCAGCCCGAACCCGCTGCCGAAGAGTCGCAAGCGCCTAATGACATGATTGCTACACTTCGAGAAGATGATGAAGAAGAGGAGGAAGAAGTCCAAGTGCACTCTTTTCAAATCAGAAGTGAGACGCGCGAGGCCGTCATCAAGCAGTGTTGGGAGATCGGCTATCCATTGACCCAGGAATATGACTTCAACAATGACACCGTGAATCCAAACCTTGACATCGATCTGAAGCCCCACGCGCAGATTCGATACTACCAGGAGAAAGCTCTGAGTAAGATGTTCTCCAACTCGCGAGCCCGATCCGGCGTCATCGTCCTCCCATGCGGTGCTGGTAAGACGCTAGTAGGTATTACAGCCGCCTGCGGTGTTAAAAAGTCCTGCATAGTCCTCTGTAACAGCACCATGTCGGCGCTACAGTGGCGAGCGGAATTCTTGAAATGGTCGAACATCAACCAAGAAGACATTGCGGTCTTGACTTCTCTAGAAAAGAATGTTTTCCCTCACTCCGCTGGTATTCTAGTGACGACATATCATATGCTCGCTGCCTCGGGGAAACGTGCTCACGACACGGCTGCCGCCCTCAAATTCATCCAGGAGCGAGAGTGGGGCTTGCTCATCGCTGACGAAGTCCACATCATTCCTGCCGCAATGTTCAAGAAGGTTACTTATTCGGTGGCATCCCACTGCAAGCTAGGCCTAACAGCAACCTTGCTTCGAGAAGATGACAAAATTGGAACCTTGAACTTTCTTGTGGGACCGAAGCTCTACGAAGCAAATTGGCAAGAACTTTCCCAGCAAGGCCACATCGCCAAGGTACAATGTGCCGAGGTCTGGTGCAGAATGACCCCAGAGTTCTATCAAGAGTGGCTCAATACAGCGGGTGCTAATAGCCCTAAAAAGCAATTGCTCGCTGTTCTGAATCCATACAAATTCCAGGCTTGTCAATTCCTCATCGACTATCACGCAAAGCGCGGCGACAAGATCATCGTCTTCTCTGACAACGTGTATGCCCTAGAGAAGTACGCACTAAAGTTAGTGCACCCATATATTCATGGTGGCACAAGCCAAGGAGAGCGACTCGAAATTCTAGAGAACTTCCAGCATAACGAAAGAATCCATACTGTCTTCCTATCGAAGATCGGCGATACTAGTCTCGACCTACCTGAAGCAACATGTCTTATCCAAATCAGCTCGCATTACGGTTCTCGTCGTCAGGAGGCACAACGACTCGGCAGAATCCTTCGGGCGAAGCGGCGAAATGATGAAGGCTTCAATGCTTTCTTCTACTCGTTGGTATCGAAGGACACAGATGAGATGAGCTACGCTGCCCGACGGCAAACGTTTCTTGTCGACCAGGGTTACGCTTTCAAGATCATCACCAAGCTCGAGGGCATCGAGAATCGTAACGATCTGTTCTTCCGAACTCTAGAGGATCGAAAGGAGTTGCTTACCGAGGTCTGTCTTGCCAAGGAATCAGATGCCGCAGAAGAGAGGATCGCAGGCGACACGTTCTCCATGAACCTCAACAAGCGCAAGAAAGGCGGCGCACGCCGCACCGCGGGCACACTTGCCGATTTGTCTGGCGGCGCCGGCATGTCGTACATCGAGTACAATAAGTCCAAGAATAAGGAGCTTACCAAGAGCAAGGGCGTCAAGAATAGCTTCATCCGCAAGCTCAACAGCAGCCACGCGAACGCCAAGAAGAAAAAGGCCACTGGTGAGTAAGCGACCAGCGGCGACTACAGTAGGCTGCGGCGTCCCTAGTGCAAGGGTCGGAGAAAGATTGGTCTCGGGCTGATGAAGCCGTGGTGAAGGTAGCCGCGTGCACGCAGATCCGGAGCATACTCCGTCAGTAGGGGCCGCGACCCTGGTGACTGGATTGGGTTTACGCAATTGATGACACTTGAAGTGCAAAAGTAGAACTGATGGTCTTGATCCCAGTTGTTAATATAGTTGATATCGCTTCAATTTGTACTAGACAGAGTATGCACGGGATGGCATGAGTCTTCATTCGACAGGTTAGTCTGGTTTTGGCCCTGGTTGATGTCGCCTAGATCGTACAGGGGAAGGAACGGAAGTTGTAATTAGTCTTGTATGATCAGGTAGTAGCCACGACTGGCAATATAGCCGCGTAGAGCGCGGGAGCTTCTAACATGTGCAAGCGGGCCCATAATCACATTGCTGCATCACGGGCGATCTCCGTGCCGGTAACCGCTGCGTTTGAGCTCGCAGTGCGCTTCGAGTTGAAGCGAATGAAAGAGACAGACTGCGTTGACTCTGCCAGAGATGCCATATCATCATACAAACAGCCCATCCACGAGCAGGTGGAGAAGAGAACATTGAACATGCCGTTGGTGTACCATGTTCACCCTGACATCATATGATCTCTCCCGAGGAACACATGTCAGCCCTAAACCAGTGCTACGGACAAACCTCCGTCCAAGGACAGGCTGGCCTAGAAGCCCTGGTGTCACAATCACGTGTGCCCCTGCATTTCGACGCGTACCGTAGTGTAACGGTCACAAGCGATGAACTGCCCCCACTCTACCACGACAGCGGATTGTGCGCAACAATGGCCAATTGCTGCAAGCGGACGTTTCTCCGGTGCGCCTTAATGTTCTTCCATGCCAAAGGGTTCATACGAGCCCAAGTCTCGTGGCGTGCGACTCTACGTGAAGTAGTGGGAGGATCATCTGTGCAGTCTACAACTAGTCGCGCTTGCATGCATCCTATAGCTTCCTGAATCGGCTCTCGGAATCGGACCCGACCCGCCGCTTCTTTCTCCCGAGCACCAGCTCTGCCACACCGACACCCTTCCCCTCTGCAAACCCCTCTACGTGCATCATGACTAACTTAGCTATCTAGACATAGACTGCAACGGCATATTTCAGCAGTAGTCATCAGGGGCGAAGCCGGTCCTATCAACATCGATAGCTACGCACGCAATACTCCGTGAAAATGCGCACTTCTCTCGGGCATCCTTCCTATTTTCATCATCTTACTTGAGCCTTGATATGGCAAATTTTCGTCCTCTGCAACCTGCACCGATGGAAGACCAGCCGCCTAACACGCAGCTACGGCCTCTGGCGGCCACAAAACCAAAACGAACGGTTACTCTGGGAGCTTGTGTTGCTTGTGAGTTCCCCTTCTTTGTGCCAGAGAACTACATCGAGTTTGCCGGAAGGTGCGTTTGCTAGCCTCTTCCTCGTCTCGACATAGCAGCGGTTGATCTCGTTTCTCCGACAGCATCTGACTGTGTACAGGTCGCAAGCGCAAGTCCAAAGTACGTATCGGCACGTACATTAGCATGAGTTTCCTGACAAGCTTAGTGTGATGGGAATCGCCCAGTATGCAGTTGTTGTGCTCAGAAGGACACTCATTGTGTGTACGAGCTGGGACCGAACGAGAAGCCGTCTCAGGCAATGAAAAGGAAGAACGAAGAGATGCAAGTCGAGCTGTCGAACTTGCGCCAGCTCTACGACCTTTTGCGGCTTCGTCCTGAGCAAGAGGCTCTGGCTATTCTTCGAAAGATCAGGACAGATTCTCTGGATGCCTCACAAGCTCAACAAACTCATTCATTAGTCGACTTTATTCAACAAGGACAGTCTACGAGCGGACCGTCCGTTGTTACACAGACTTCTGATCCTGCTCATCCCTTGACCCTGCCATCTATACGCCTTGCCCTCGATTCTCCGAGCTCCGATCCTAATAGCTTGCCTTTCACGAGCATATTTCCGATAGGCTACGACGAGCCTACAAGCCAGCGAAGACGGCACGCTTCAGACACTGACGTCTCCGCTCGGTAAGCTGTCATAGCACCAACGAGTTTCAGCGGATAGTTTTGACCAACCCCAGTTCAGATGCTTTTAATTCAATTCCACCGCCCACTTCGATAGATTCGCTTTTGCATCCAGATACCGACGCCTCTTTTGACCCTAGACTGGAAGGGCTCCCGAAGTGGACTCCAATCACTAAGGATGCACGGTTTCTGACTCATCTTATGAATCTCTGGCACAAGTGGGAGTACAGCTACTATCACTATCTGGACTGGGATATCTTCCTCGATGATCTCTCGAGTGGTTGTACTGACTTTTGCTCTGAGCTTCTAGTCAATGCAGTCTTAGCTTCCGCGAGTGTAAGTCTATATAGACAAGACCACATTTGGCACCGACATATAGGGAGGCAATGAGTCCCTTCGCGTTGCTGACCCAACCTGCAGTTTCACTCATCACTCGTAAGGAATCGATCGAAACCATTTGGCGACAGCCTTATAACCCGCTTCTACCGGGAAGCTCGGCGGTTGTGGGAGGCCGAAGAAGGCGTAGACAGTCTTACTCGAGTTCAAGCTGCCCTGGCTCTGTTCATGGTATTTGGCAAGCATGGTCGAGACAGAGTTGGTTACATGTTCCTCCAAGAGGCTTGTCGGCTCGCTAGAACGTTGGGTCTTTTCCGCCTACCGTCACCTGCGACTCAAAGGCCGCCACACATCCAGCAAGAGAAATGGGATAGGGCTCGAGCCGTTACGGCGTGGGCGCTGTTCAATTTCCAATTGTAAGTAATATGAAGTCGTTGAACACTAGGTATTATCTAACCAAGCTAGGACGATGTCGTTTACTTATTCTTTACCGGCGTTAGTCAACTCTCCTCCACCCGTAGCCATACCATACGAAGGAAGTCAGAATTCCGAAGGTAAGCAGAACTCACTATCCGTATGGCACTTGTCAGCACTGACTTCTCCTAGCCCTATTCCAAGATGAATGCGCTCGCAGCGTCGTCCTTCTCGAATGTATGAACACGCTCATCGACCCGGACGATCCGACGTCGGATTTACCACCCAAGCCTGAACAAGTCGAGATTCTTTACCTTCGCTTGAAGTTATGGTTCGATCATCGCAGATCAAGTCTGTGTCCAACGAAGCACCCCTCGCCGGAAAATCTGCTCACCGCGTGCGAATCCCTTTCGAAAACGACAAACTTACCACTGACATTTCACAGAATGCAATACTACGTATCGATCATCCGTTTGTTTCAGCCGTTTACCCACTATGAGAGCTCGAACGAGCGGATAAGTTCATATCGTGACCAAGCCCTTCTGCGAACATCAACAGCGAACAAAGAGCTCCGCCAGCTCATCGTCCTCCACGACAGTCTCCATGGCTGGGCAGCCACGATTACCATCATCCTGCATCCACTTGTTATAGCGGTATTTGGATCACTCGACGAGATTGTTAGCCAGGAGAACCCCGATTTTGTGTGGGAAACCAACGAAGCCTACAGAGGCCTTCTGACATGTTTGCGTGGGCTGAGCGTCATCACGACATATAACTTCTACTCGCAATCCTTATTTCGGCTCGTCACGCAATCCTGCCAATCCCTTGCAATCCCGTTGCCTACAGAAATAACGAGCGTCTTGGATCGCTTCCAGAGCGACGAGTGGACCAAGACGGCGGCTAGCATGGTAAGCAGCCAGTACATTGCAGACATGCGCAGGACAGTTTCGGGTATGGAAAACGCTCGCATGGATACTATCATCTCACGCTGGGATGCCCTCACCATCAAAGAGGATCCTGACAAGAGACATGCCCACTCTTGAGTCGTTCAGCGTCATCGCTTTGTCGAATCAACTTCTCAAGCTTTTGGAGCGTATACGCGAGGGTTTCGCTCGAGTTGCAACATCTAGTCTGTGCTAGCTTCTGCGATACCCTGTCCATATTATTCTTATAGCCGCTACACCTTCTTCGACATAAGCCACATCGTCACAGTATCTTGGCGGTTATCTGACTTGTCGAACCTGCAACATCATCACGCACACCGCAACTCCATGGTGATCTCCCTATTATAGAAAAGCCTGCCTGCCCCGACATTTTATGTCCTATAGGCACCTAGCGCGCCTGGCTGCTTCGGCTCTCACGGGAAGCGCTACGACTACGTCGTGCAGCAGGTCGCTGGTGGAAGCGGGAACTGTGGCGAGCTATTGCGCGGGTCGCTCGAGCTGTCCGACCAGCTGTGTTACGTGACCGTCGAATATCGTCTCGAAGTTACGCGAGGAGCGGGGCGTAGTCGGACCGAAGGCAACGGGGGAAATCGTTTACAGTTCATACTCACGTAACGTACACATTCTGCGGTCGATGGCGGTCGGTCCGTTGGACGGGTGGCTTGGTGTTCGTTCCGTTGTCAGTGACAGCATAATGACATTTAGAGGTATGAAGACAGCTATAGAGGCTTTGGGAAGTGGGGAAGTTGAAGAGTGTGATATCGGGATCTGTGTCGAAACTGGACTCGTAGGATACTTTCGAGTTTGGGTGTATGCAATACGCGGGTGAACGAAATTCTGATTTTGGAGACCCTGCATAGTTACTTTTCCAATACCACTTTAGGAAGCATTCATCGTCAGTCAACAGTACAGGACTCGCCCACCCTCATACAGTTCATCGACATTTATACAGCGTCATGGGAGGTGTCTGCATCACCTCTCCCATCGTCAATAGCTACGATGATATGGTGACCGAACGATATCGTCACGGTTCTTCTTATTCCCCACGATTTCTCCACTGCTTTCCCATAACTAGCTTGGTATCACGACTGCTTGGTCTCTCTTGTCCCTCTCTATCGTCATGCGTGTGTTACAGTATGCGGGTCGCCGTCCTACACATTCAAGACTTCGATGCGTTGGATCCGAGGTCTCAAGAACAAGCTCAGTTGGGCAGACTTTCGGGATCGAAGTGTGGCGGTTCCATTACTTGAATGGTGTATGCGAAATCGATTTCGTCATCTAGTGACACTGGACATAAGGTGATCGAAGTATGTCATAGAACTGTAGAGCGATGCTACGGCTGGTTCATTGGAAAGAGACGTGATTGTATGGTTCACAGTAGCTAAATTTCGCCCTTCGAGTGAATTCTCAGTCTTTGAATATAAGTTTCTGACTATGCGACATGAGGGTGCTATGCAAAGCCTCAGGAATGTCACTACCACAAAACATCGTATGTAAAGCTCGCACATTAACGACATAACAACACCGAATAGGATAGTCTCAACATGCCGCCCAACAAGCTGCCACCACCACCCTTAATCGATCACGAAGATTTTCGAAGGATTAAAGGCAAGCGATTTGACGGACACGATTCAAGACAGGCGCCTATTAAACAAAAAACTCGGACTTTCGAGCACCATCCGAAGCCCGAGGTCATCAGGCACAAAGAAGAAAAACACATGTACCTACCAGACCCGGAACATGTCATGCCGAAGAATAAGGTCGTCGAACGCCATCTAAAGCCGCCAATCATACGACACCAGTTAGAGCAGCATGTCTATTTACCAGATCCGGTGGTGCAGTATGAGCACAAGGTTCTCTATGAAGGCGGTGCTTACCAAAGATCTACAGTTGAGTATCAAAAATATGGAGAGAGCTCGCAGAGTGCTGTGAGGAAGGCAGGAAAGTCTTCGAAAGACAATAGGCGAGAGGAATATGAATCTGATGCCTCGAGGAAGGGCCTATGTAGCCGGAAAGGCAAACACAAGCGGAGAACTGACGAAACTCATGATGATTGGTACAGGAGATACTCACAAAAAGAAAAGGGCAAGCAAATCGTCAACAGGCATAACAGACACAAAAGCTCACTTTCTAGTAGCTATGATCACAAGCGATCAACAAGCCCAGCTCATGTTCATGGTGTCGCCGGCGACAGTAGCAGGGCCGAGCATGCCAGGAGGCCTCAATCTCGCTCGCTCAAAAATTCGAGAAGAGGATCTCCTCGCAGAAGATCCCATCACCGAGACGACTCCATACGTTCCGAACATTCTAGCGATCATGAGTCCCAGACGTGTGCCTACAACGAAGATGACGACGATGCATATTACGGGAGCAATACCGATGAAAGCGAACGCGAAGTGCCACAGCCTTCTTCGAAGAAGACGGACACCGCACCGAAGCTTGACCAAATGAAGGTTTCTAGCGCCTTCGACCCCTACGCCGCCCTCGGACTCCAAGAAGACCTATCAAGTGTCGGTCAGAACGACATCAAAGCGGCCTACAGAGGCCTTATAAAGAAGTGGCATCCTGACAGCAACGTCAACAAACCGCAGGAAGAACAGGATAAAGCTGCAGAGCGGACGGCTGATCTGAACAGAGCTTATGATATTTTGGCCGATCCGGCGATGAGGAACGCATATGATCGGACAGGGGAGACGGAGTTGTACAAGTTGGAAGAATTGGCTAAGCGGGATGGGGAGAACGAGGGGGCGCTTGTGAGACATGGACGAGGAGGAGGAATGGGCCTCAAGAACTTCTTCGATAAGAAGTGAGCTCCATTGTGCCTTCCTGACGTGTGCACTCGAATCTATTACAAGCCTTCCATTGATGGTAAATTTACGGCCTACAGACATAAGAGGAGAGGTAGGTTGAGCTTTACAGTTGATGCAATCGATGAGCTTTCAAAGGACAATGGCTTTTTGAGGAGCAGATGCGGCGCTCTTTGCATAATTGGACTATGCGATAAAACAAGATCTGCATTTTTGTTGACCTTGTGTGCGTTGGATCGGATCTTGCGGGAGCACTCTATTCTTTCAGTATCAGACAACCTCTAAATGTTATATTCCGTATGGTCATTCTTTCACTGTGAGGCCCAACATAGAAAACGAGTGTATTGGTAGAACCTCAGTGACCTCTATCTAATGAATGACGCATAATTCTATGTCTTCATCAACGAAACAGCAAGTGCGGCTCGCAACGACCATCTTTCCATTTCCTATATCACCCCAAGTCAGCTCAGCCTAATGCCAGTGAGAGAGATTTGTTTTGGACCACCGTGACCAGCATAGCGCAGCACTCTACGAAGTTGACCGTCTTGGGTGTATCAAGCGTATCAGTGTCTATCACAGTATGCTTGACGTGGGAAAAGGGGGTACTGACCATGCGCGGCAAGTCACCGTTTCTCAGCAGGAGCCTCCCAACTAGGTACAGATGGTAGCGGTCACGGCAACCGCGATGATTCCGAATAGAGTTGCGAAACAAAGCTACATGGTGTACAAGACTGATACTTCCTGATTCAATGATATCATGAGGGTGAAACCCCCATATCGGTGTTTACGATTGGCTTTTCTTGAAACGGGTTTCATGAATTCGTGGCACTTCGCAGGCTTTGCTTCTTGCGGTGATCGTGCGTGAATATGGCTGCTTGGACAATCGCAATAGGAGACAAGGTCAGCTGCTACTTTTTCTAGCATCAAGCGCCCATGCTTCTCTTCGCTCTTGCTTAGCGTTCGGCCACTCCCAAGAAGTACCTATGGTAGGCAGCCACATGGAATCCCAATTCACAAGAAGAAAAGGCAAAAGTATTATACAAACTCCAGTATGCCAGTATATTGCCTGACTACCTAAATTATTGAAAAGTGCTCAGCATTTGTTGTACCAAGTGTTCCACAGAATGAGCAATAATCAATAACCTCTGCTAGAGCTGGCAAGGTTGCTGGCCCTAGTTAACGAGGTTGTCCTCTGCCACGTCTTCTACCTCGGCCCTGCCCTCTTCGCCCCGTACCCCTGCTTCTACCTCTTCCTGCGCTTAGACCTCTCCTTGGCGGTTCCTCGCTATCATCACTCGATGAGGGCCACCCATTGCTCGGTATCGAACCAAACGACTCATCACTGCTGCTATACCCTCCATGCCCCCGACCACCCCCCCGGCCCATAGAGAATGCTCTCGATTCTTTGCAGGGTGAGCTCCATCGCGTGTGGAGAATTGTAACCCAGGTAGTCTTCAACGAGACACTGCTCGAGTTGCTGCAGCATTACTATGAGATCGCGAGTCGAGTACTCTGCGAGTTCGCGGAGGGGGACTGGGTGCCGGTAGGCCCAGATGTAATTGCCGACTCGGGAAGTTGCGTTGAAGGACGTTGACATTATCGAAGTGTTTCGGTTCGTGTTCGAAAACTTTTGGAGAGAGCAAATTGTACTAAGGTTTTTGTGGAAGAGAAAGTAAAGTGGTCATTTTAAGGGGTTCATATAGACTGATGCGGTCAACATTGCAGGAGAACACTTTGCATGCGTGACAAGGGCAAGTGTTGTATCTGCTGTCGGCCCAGCGCCACGTACAGGTCCAATATGCTAGCGACGCGAGTGACTGGTGGAGCAAATCAGCAAATTGTACAGTACGTATGAATCGATGCAATGCAAATTCGTCATGCCAACACCAATACCACAAGCACTATCAAACCATTCAAAGCTCCACCAATCCGAGCTTGGGGACCTGGGCGTAATGGTTGAAGTTGCAGCTCTTTCACAGACAAATGCCAAAGTGAGTGTCGTACGCAGAGTGTACAATCAGCCACGTAGAACTAGAAGAATCCAAAAAAAAACACGAGTAAAGCAGATCCCACGAAATTAAAATATCCGTGGACTATCTATAACTAATAGATACCCTACATCCGAGGTATATAATCCACACCATCATGAAGACGGCTGGAGATTCAAGAAAAAAAGGTTCGACAACGGCATGATTCGAACATGCGCTCCCGAAGGAAATTGATATCTAAGCCAGCAATTGTATTTTGCTGGCCTTTCGAGTCAATCGCGTTAACCACTCCGCCACGTTGCCATCCCTACAGAGAGTGTCGATGACGTAAACTTGATGCAAAAAATATATAATCCATGTTCTTTTGATTCACGCTTAATCTCATCTTTCTCAATAGAGCGAGACTGGCTTCTTGCATGATGTAGTAGAACGACAATGAGTCATAGAATTTTGGAATTAGTGCGGGGTCGCCTAGCGCTGCTTCGCATGTGGAGCACAGATGGATCCTCGAGCAATACAAGTCTACTACGCTAGACATAGAACCCTGCACTCCGATTTTGAGAATCAATTAGACCGTGACGCACCTGACTGAGAGCAGCTCCTTGAGTGAGAAAGATCATACTCTCGTTCAGAATCCTCATACTTCCGCCTATCACGATCATCTCTGTGCCTACTTCGCTCGTGGCTCCTTGACCGCCTCTTGTGCATATTGTAGTTCCGGCTTCTGCTTCGGGACCTATCGCGGTCCTTGTACTTGCTGCTTTCATGCCTAACATGCTCCCTACTTCTACTCCTCGGCCTACTCCTCATCCTCTGCTGGTCCCAATGCCATTCTCTACTCTCGCCCCTCTCCCTAATCGTCCTCTCCTCCTTCCACTTCCCTTTGTCACGCCTATGCCTACCCTCCCTATCGTCGTCACTGCCAGCCTCTTGAACTTCCGGCACTGAGTCCCTTCGATGTCGCCTTCCATTTTCCGCGATAGTCTCAACTCCCGCCACCCACGTCCGCCCCCCTGATGCACGATCGTCTTCTTATCCGTGACATGTATAGGAGGAGGTTGGTAGAAGTACTTTTCGACAACGTTGCGCTCGCATATGGGGAGTGATGCGGGAGCTGTGCTGTACGGCAGACATGTTGATCGTCACTCATCTCACCGGCAGTACCGGAACAATAATACCCATCGCCTCACACATATCGCGTATCCTTCTAATCGTCTCTATTACTGCTCGGCGCTGGCGCCCACCACGCTTCGCAAAGCACAGTCGAGAAGGGCAATTAGATTAGGCGCAGTTTACCAGGGCTTCGGAGATACTCAGGAGCTCGACAAGATCGTCGAAGGCGTGGAATTCACGCTCTGCTATGGCGTGTTTATATTGGCAGAGGGCCCAGGCGTCGCTAAAGTTCAGACGCCCTTCCCGTTCCCATGTGTAGTAGTAGAAGGTTCCAGTAGCTGGCATAACGCATAATAGTCGTTGCGTTGTGGCTTGCGATGTTATGCTTCAGTGTCGCTGTTAGGGAAAGTGTGCAGATGTGTAACCTGTTGCAGAGGTAGAGAAAGTGAGAATAGGGGCGCTTTGTAAAGGTAGCCATGCAATTAGCCTTTGGCATCATATTCACCCGGCGCCCATTCCATTTCAGGCGCCCTTTATTGGAGGGAGTTATGCTACACTCATGTTCAAAGATTCATTTTGCACACTGCATCAGTCAACGCTTAAGTCACCTTACTTTGACTCTGTCCCTTCAATTGCACAGGCTGTGAAGCGAGAGAATGCATGCAATGGACGTTTGAAATTGGGCACAATCGACCCCTGTATTGCCTATCCTAGGGTAGTTCAGGGTACTCACAACCGCGTCCCTATACAGTATGTAAATGCAAAGGGTATGCTTTTCCCGAAAAAACACCATGAACTAGAACAAGCATTCGTAACAATCCGCGCAGTTGTAGTTGCCGCTCTCAGCTTATCCTGGATCAACTCAGGCTGTCGAGACGGTCTCATCCACAGAGATGACAGGTGGAGATTCTGAATCACGGTATGACTGACATATGGTGCAACTAGGCCGTTTCTGACGACGTGCGGGTAGTGGATTAGATTCGGGCTCGGACTCGGGCGCTGCGTTTGGGTCGCCATCCTGAACTTTTTTTTAACAAAGAGGTAACACCTTCATTGCGCAATCAATCCGAAACCTCTCCATGATTGGTAGTCTTCGGAATGGGCTCGACGAGCTTGCGACTCGGGCGAAATATCTGCATTTGGTTGTCTTCGGCGGTACCGAGCATAAGCCAGGGATCGTTCTTGTTCCAGTCAAAGCCGGAGATGCGGTCTGTGAAGCCGCCGTGCATGAAGAGACTATGTGTTATTAGCAAGTGTATCAAAATGTTGTTGGTGTAGAACATACAGCTCAGGCGGACCGTCCTCAGCCTCGTCCGGTGTCTGCTCCTCGCCCACTCTCGTGATATCCCACATGCAGATTCGACGGTCGTAGCTCGAGCTAGCCAAGATGGCGGGGTCTTGGGGGTGCCACTGCAGCTCGATGATATCGCCTGAATGATGTTGGAGACTATGCAACTTCTTGTCGAAATTACGCAGGTCCCACAGGCCTATAGTTTTGTCCGCCGAACCGGTCGCGAGGATACTCTCGTATACCGGGTGGAAGGCGATGCTGTTCAGCGCGTCTGCGTGTGCATCTTCCTTACTGTACAGGGCGACCTTGTGTGACGGCACTCGAGTATCGGTGACTTTCCAGGTGCGGTCATCTGAGACGCTACCAATGAGGAAACCATGGATGGGGTGGTATTGTACATCGTTCACGGTGGAGGTGTGCGTCGTATACGTGGTCACAGGGGAGATGGACTTGTTTCCTTTCGAAAAGCCGCTCTTGATATCCCAGGTTCTGACAGTCATGTCTTCGCTACCGGTGACGAGGTGTCCTTCCTTGAGAGGGCTCCAGGAAAGCCCAAATCCCTCTTTTTCGTGGCCAATGAGTTCTGCCTCGAACTTGATGCTACCGTCGCTCTTTGGTTCGATGGGGTGCTTGGTGCGGTCGAAGACGAGGACCTTGCCGTCAACACACAGCGAGGCAATGATCTCGGGGTTTTGGGGCTGGTAGCGGGCCTTGTTGACCTCCCCGGGATGGTTAATTTTCTGGACGATCTTGAAATCGAAGGGCTTCTTCGCGTCGCCATAACCGCCGACCTCACCAGTCTTCTCGTCGAAGTTCTTGGGGTCTGGGGTTGGCATATCGGGAACCTCTACGTGGGCGATCTGGAGGTAGTTCTGGGCCTGTCCAGAGGTATGCGTGCCGAGGATGACGCGGTGGGTGCTGAGGTTGGTGCCCTCCACTGGTCGCTTGTCTGGCAACCATTGCGCGGTCAATGTCGGCCACTCGAGGGCGCGGCTGTAGAGCATGTCGTATAGAAAGACGCTGTTCTTTTTCCACATCTTGTATTCCTCGTTGATCTCCTTCTGCCTCTGGATCTGCTCATCATCGGGGCCCTGGGTATCGGGCGCGTCTAGACGGCCATTAGTAGGCGCTCGTGTCCGTTGTAGCACTAAGCATTTGCATACCGCTCATAGTATCATCCATCGTGCTTCGTTTGTATCGTGCGTGCGATTATATGGTATGGTGGAGGAAAGTTGTACAAAGAGCTGTGGGAATAGGGAAGTGGAGAAGAGCTCAACGCGTGGAGCGCGCGCCGTGTCTCGGTTGCGATTGCCCGCCACATGGCGCCCTGTGCGTTTGGGCGATATACGTCGACGACCTGTGCCCTCTTCTGACTCTTTGAAGACCCCAGCGTCGTGAACCTATCCCCTAACATCTCTGTCGCTCAGCAGCAAGCGCTGCGTGCGCGCTTCATCCCCCTCTTCCTATTTCGCTTTTCCTCACTTGCGATACATTGGTCACCCCTACGATCCCACCGTCACGTTCAGTCATCTATCCTTCTAGGGATCTATAGCAGCCATGGGTGTTCCAAAATTCTTCAGATGGATGTCGGAGCGCTACCCCGCGATCTCTCAGCTCATCGCTGAGAATCGCATCCCGGAATTCGACTGTCTCTACGTAAGTGACTTGTGCGCATCGCCGCATAAGCCTCCTGCTAACCCGCCCGCCACAGCTCGACATGAACGGTATCATCCACAACTGCACACACAATGACTCCGACGGCCCCACCGCCCGCATGACCGAGGAGAAGATGTTCATCGCCATCTTCAACTATATTGAGCATTTGTTCGGCAAGATCAAGCCCAAGCAGCTCTTCTTCATGGCCATCGACGGTGTCGCCCCGCGCGCCAAGATGAACCAGCAGCGCGCCCGCCGCTTTAGAACCGCTCTCGACGCTGAGAAGGCCCGTGAAAAGGCCATCCGTGAAGGCGTTGAGATGCCCAAGGAAGCGCCGTTCGACAGCAACTGCATCACGCCTGGCACTGAGTTCATGGCCAAGCTGACGCAGCAGCTCAAGTATTTCATCGCCAAGAAAGTTTCCGAGGACTTGGACTGGCAGGGCGTGGAAATCGTCCTGTCAGGCCACGAGGTCCCCGGAGAAGGAGAGCACAAGGTCATGGAGTACATCCGCCAGGCCAAGGCTCAGCCTGGTTACGACCCCAACCGCCGTCACTGCTTATATGGTCTCGATGCTGATCTTATCATGTTGGGTCTGCTTAGCCACGATCCGCATTTCTGTCTCCTCCGTGAGGAAGTCACTTTCGGACGCCAAAACCAGAAAAAGTCCAAGGAGTTGGAGCACCAAAACTTCTATTTGATGCATCTTTGCATTGTTCGCGAGTATCTAGAACTTGAGTTTCAAGAGCTAGAAGAGCCCGGCGCTCTAGGTTTCGAATTCGACATGGAACGTGTCATTGACGATTTCATTTTGATGGCTTTCTTTGTCGGCAATGATTTCCTTCCTAATCTTCCCCATTTGCATATCAATGAAGGCGCTCTGGCGCTCATGTTCAACGTTTACAAGACGGTGTTGCCCAAGGCCAAGGGCTACATTAACGAGGGCGGTGTCATCAACATGGAGAGGCTGGCCCTCCTTCTCGACGAGCTCTCGCACGTTGAGAATCGTCACTTTGAATCCGAAAACGCAGACGCTGCATGGTTCAAAGGAAAGAAAATGGAGAAAGAAGACGTAATGGAGAGGACCAAGAGGCGAGGACAGATCGTGTTGACCACCGAGCAGAGGAAGCTGCTGTCCAAGATCAAGGGCTGGATTGGCATATACTTGGACACCAAGATGGAAACACCATATGACCTCCCGGTCAGCCTGAAAGCCGAGGACCGGAAGTTCATCCAGGAGCTCGCAGATAACCTTCACATCAACTGGAAGACCGTCCAAAACGAAGAAGGTAACCGCCATCTCCAATTGGCCTTTCCACCAAAATTGGTAGAAGATGCAGAGGATGAGGAAGAGGATGACGACGATGAAGCGAAGAAGGCCATTGCTCGGGTTATTCTCAAGTACGAGGATGCCAAGGTCGTCGATATCTCTGCCGACGATGCCCAGGCCGCGATGGAGAAGAAGTATGAAGAGAAGTTCCTCACATGGAAAGATGAATACTACAAGTCCAAGTTTGACTGGGGCCGCGACAACGAGGAAGAGCTGAGGAAGCTGACTGAGAATTATGTCCAGGGTCTGCAATGGGTCCTCTACTATTATTACCGCGGAGTAGCTTCATGGCCTTGGTATTACGGCTACCACTACTCCCCTATGATCTCCGACGTCAAGAAGGGTCTTCAAGCAAATATTGACTTCAAGCTTGGGCAGCCGTTCAAGCCATTCCAGCAGCTCATGGGTGTCTTGCCCGATCGAAGCAAGACCATCGTACCGACGGCCTACCATCCTCTGATGACCAACGAAGATTCGCCCATTATTGACTTTTACCCGCGCGATTTTGAGCTCGACATGAACGGAAAGAAGATGGAATGGGAAGCCGTCGTAAAGATTCCTTTCATTCAAGAAGACAGGCTCCTCTCTGCAATGGCCACGAAGGAGAATCAGCTGTCTGAGGACGAAAAAACCCGCAACTCTTTCGGCGTTTCCATGAAGTTCACGTACGCAAAGGATCTAGACTTCGTCTACCCTTCATCATTGCCGGGTGTTTTCCCTGATCTACCTCACTGTCATTGTGTCGAAAACATCTTTGAACTCCCTACCATGGAAGGCTTGGAAGTCTATGTGGGACTGATGGACGGCGTGAAGCTTGGAGCTCACTCATTGGCCGGTTTCCCCAGTCTAAAGGAGTTGCCCTTCCATGGCAAACTTGAATTTGCCGGCGTAAGCGTTTTTCAACAAGACAGTCGAAACGAGAGCATGATTGTCACATTGCTAGACACTGAGTCTCGCGCGGGCATCACACATGCTCAAGAGAAACTGGGCAAGGCGGTTCATGTTGGATATCCATTCTTGCAAGAAGCCAGGGTCTTCAAGGTTTCTGACGAACTGTTTGACTATGTCCTGCCCGAAACGGGACCATCAGTACCTATCGCCGTACCACACGGCCCTGATCAAATACGGGATTGGAAGAAGATGGCTGATCGCATCCAAAACACGTACGCCAAGCGCCTTGGTACGATCACCGGCGAAGTCGAGTCGCTTGTACACGTGGAGATGCTCAAAGGTCTTAGGAAGACCGATGAGGGACACACTGTCAAAGAGTATGGTCCGATTCAAGGTCTGCAGGTTGAATACGCGACTCAGACCATTGTCGACGACGTCGTTAGTCCAGACCAACGCTTCTTAGAAAAA
The DNA here is from genome assembly GCF_027946475.1 of Didymosphaeria variabile. Taxonomy (NCBI): domain Eukaryota; kingdom Fungi; phylum Ascomycota; class Dothideomycetes; order Pleosporales; family Didymosphaeriaceae; genus Didymosphaeria; species Didymosphaeria variabile. The sequence continues at coordinate 1,687,396 of NW_026611627.1, read as the reverse complement.
GAGGCGCTGCCGCTCGACGAAGAATTTCCCGAAGGATCCAGAGCCTTCTATCTGGGCGATTATGCGTACGGACGTCCGCTGCAGATCGTTGGACATGCGGACAACAAGACCACTATCATGGTGGCGAAACTCAAAAAGCCCGAGCCCGAGTTTGGACGTGAGGTCGCTCGACAAGCTGAGAAGCTTGTGCCATACTTCCCATCATACGTCGTTGCTCGACAGCTTCACATGCCACCCCTAGCATTGTCCAAGCTGACAGCTTCCTTCTTCGTCAACTCAAGCGGAATGAAGCTCAACCTTGGTCTCAATCTTAAATTCGAAGCCAAAAAGATGAAGGTCCTGGGCTACTCGAGGAAGTCGGCTAATGGTTGGGAGTATAGCCAAAGGGCGGTTGACCTCCTAGCTCAATATATGATAAAGTTCCCAGACTTCATCGCAGCCATCATCAAGAATCCTACGGGCGACGGCTGGGAAGACACTGACTTCTTTGCATCGGAGGTCGCAAAGCAGAAGGTCAAAGAGATTGGCGCATGGCTGAAGGAGTTGCAGACGAAGAGTTTCGAGAAGGTCCCACTGGATGCTGAGCAGCTCGATTCAGACACCGTGAAGTTGATCGAACAGGCCGCCGACGCCAACCTTCCTTTGACGCAGGATGTTGAACCCAAGAAGATCGGAAAGGTTCCACGGAACGCCATACTCAAACCTTCGGATGCGGAGCAGCGCCTTAGCAATCAAATATTCACTATTGGCGATCGGATCGTCTATGTACAAGACTCAGGACGAGTTCCTATCGGATCGTACGGTACCGTCGTTGGCAAGACGCGCACTGCTCGCGCGCTGCTGTTGGATGTCGTCTTCGACGCGACTTTCATGAGTGGGACTTCGCTAGGCGACCGCTGCTCGCCCTTCCGCGGATCTACCGTTCCCGCTACCACGGTACTCAACCTGACCGACAAGCAGGTTGTATCATATTCTTCGGCCGCTGCTGCGAAACGGCAGCAGCCGGCCACCCAGCCCTACACTATGATCGGTGCTCCCGGGGGACCTCAACTTATTCCTGCTAGTGCCCCGCCACCTCTTCAAGGCTCGTACCGCGGCGCTTTCAATGGAACTAACGGGGCTCGCGGCGGTGGCTTTGCTCCCCGGGGACGTGGCGGAGGCCCAGCACCACGACAGAATGGTGCAACTATCCCGGCGCAGCAATACCAGCAACAAGAACTTCCCATCCGCAGCGGACCGCCCCGTGGTGGACGTGGAGGGCAGTCTAATGGTATTGCCAACCAGAACGTTAGCCCCAATGCGAACGGCCGTGGTAATGGCAACCGCGGACGTGGCGGTGCCAAGGCTAACCGTGGCGGCTTCACTGTAACGGACCTCAGCGACCCTACTGCGGGCGTGGTGAACAACAATCCCAATTTCCGGCCGCAGAACTACAATAACGTCCCGCCGCCTGCTAGCTTAGAGAATGGAGGCAGGGGACGTGGACGTGGTCGCGGTCGCGGAGGGTTCCGCGGTCGTGGTGGACCACGAGGAGGCGGCCAGACGGCGGCACCGCAGCAGTAGGGGCCTGACGTTAGTGGGTGAGACCGCTGTACTTGAAGGTAATATCCGGCCTGTGTCGTACAGGTTCAAGGTGCCGTTAATCAGATTCTGGCGGGCTTGGGTCGGTTGCTGTGGCGATTGTAGAATTAGAAACAGGACAATGTATTTATATGTCCATGTTCATGTTGGCTCACCTCAAGAATTAAATCTAGCTGAGTGTCTTTCGTATCTTTTGTCGTCCGGAACATGTTGCCAAGCCCAGACCCTGGCGTGCAGAGCTACCATAGGGCTGAGTCGCGTATCGGCCATACGTGTTCACCTCCGCACTCGCCGCATCCAAGTGACCCGCCTAAACTCACCACTCTTCAACCTCATACACCACAACCAGCAGCCCACCATGCATTCGACGCTGGTGCGCGTGCAGAATGTGTTCGGCTTCTTCACGACGGTAGCGTTTTCTGTTGCGGCAGTCATTGCGCTTTCGACTTTCATACATCCACAGACACCCAAGGCCACCGTGGGGCTAAGGAATGTGCAGGTGGTAAGAGGGAGACCGCATTACTACAGTTACAAAAGGGAGGAGTACGCGCATATAAAGTTTGATCTGGATACTGGTATGTTTGTCTGGTTTTGCCTTTACCTTTGCTTCGACAGAGTCGACATACTTTCGCGCACAATGTCATTGCAGGAATTAATGACTCCATAGATCTATCCACGCTCTTCAACTGGAACACTAAGCAAGTCTTCCTCTACCTCAAAGCCGTGTACCCCTCCACCAAAGCTGGCGAACCCGATTCGGAAGCCATTATCTGGGACGCCATCCTCCCCGGCGCCGCCGCACCCTGGCACCAAAACCACTACATCCACCCAACCCCAAAGGGTACCAAGAAGCCCAAAAACTCCAAAGCATCCCCCGCAAGATCCCACATGCCTGCCGGTATCGTCAAGCTCGACAATCAGCGCCCGAAATACCAGATTACAGATATTTCAGGGAAGCTGCAGAATAGAACGGACGTGAGGTTGGAGTTGGGTTGGAATGTGCAGCCGTGGGTGGGCGCGCTGTTGTGGGAGAATTGGCAGGATTATGGCATGTGGAAGGGGCTGCAAGGCGGAAAGAGCGAACTGTTCAATTTTCCGGAGATTGGGGCTAAGAGCGCGAAGAAAGAGAAGTTGGATGTGGAGAAGGGTAAAGAGGGACATCGGTTGATGGCTGGTCAGGAGCAGCCCAGGAAGAACAACTAGGGAGGGATTAGGGGGCTGCTGTGCATAGACTAAGGAGACGGCATGGGCGGCGTCAAAGGTACACCTGGACTGGCCAATGAAGACGGAATATCAACATGCAATCTCAAGTGAAGAGGCGCTGTGAGTGATCTATTATTCTCCAAGCGCAATCAGCAAGCGGCGGGCTGAATCGTTTGGAGCTCAGAGGATGTTCAGGACTAATGGTCGTCCAAGATACATATGACTTCATACATAGACTGATTCCTACCGCCGGTCTTCCATTCTGCTCTTTCTATCAGTCGCGAGGTCGTTCGCCTCTTTCCTTAGTCTGCACCGACGCTCACCAGATACTCCAGCTCCGTTCTTCTCACGTTGCTTTCTCCTCCCTATCCTTGTCGCCATCTGTTTTCGCTCTTCATATCAGAAATATATCAAGTCCCAGCTAACGTATTCTATCTCACCCAAGCGTCGTAGTACACCTTCCACATCGCGTGCACTTGCTCCAGAAGCGCGCTTGAGCACCACGAGGCTTGCTCTAAGCCGAGCTCCCATCGCTGACGCAATCGTGCAGTTGTTTCATGCCAGTAATCCCGCGTTTATTACGGCCCGCCTCGACGTCGTGGTCCGAACTGCCGCACTCCCCATATATGCACCGTCGACCACTACCTCAACAACTGCCAAACATGCGTTGTCGCTTCAAGCCGACAATGTGGAACGCTTGAACAAGGCATATTATGCCAAATTGTCACCACTGCTTGGCTTCGCCGTGACGTCGTCGGCCACGCCTGTCGACGGTGCGGCTCTTGCAATGCATGTTTCACAGGCAAAACTCGACAAGGTCCCCACCCTCGCGTTGCCGGAAGATTTGGCAATGCGACACTGGATGCGGCGCCCGAAGCAGCGATGCTTCCATCGACGCGTATGCACTGCAGCCTTATAAGCGTGCTCCTTGAGCCTCATCCGCTCGCCATCCTCTGCGAGGAAGCATTACCTACCCCTACTATTCACTTCTGTTCCCTCTGTGAGGAAGGCTATTGACTTTAATATCTTTGTAGTTTTGCTTTGAGGTAGATTTAAATCTTGACATCATGCATTTCTCGAAGGGAATGATTGTCGCCGCTGCCGTAGGCATCGCGCAGGCGCAAACACCTAAAGGCTTCACGCCCGCAGCAACCTCCCAACTAGACGTCATTTTCAACACCACAAAGGTCAGCACACCAGGCGAACTCCTTACCAAAGCCGGTACGTCCCCTTCACTCTCCCCTCCCACCCCACCATATTCTGACATACCCAAAAGCGACCGCCTCCCAACCCCAGCTCGCCCTCCCCTCCTCCGCGGTCAGCTCAAATGAAACCTACGTTTTCGTCATGCTGGACTTGGATGTCCCGCCCCAAGGCGGAAACGCCACGCGCCGCGTCCTTTTGCACGCCATGAACGCGGGCTTCAAAGCCACCAAGCAATCCGTTGCCGGGGGCGCCGTCCTGCTCGCCTCTTCCGAGAAAGGGCCCGCGAGCTACATCGGCCCTGGGCCCCCTGCTTCAGACACGATCCCCCACCGTTATACTCAATTGTTATTCAAGCAGCCTGAGAGCTTGAAAGTGAGTGCGAATGATTTCGCGAACACGCAAGCGAGGATTGGCTTTGATATGGCGGCTTTCGCAAAAACAAACAAACTCGGTGAGCCAGTGGCCGGTAATTTCTTCATGGTGGATGGACGGGCGAATGCGGCTGCTGGTGGTGCGACGGGGACTAGGGGTGCGGGTGGTGCCAGGCAGACTGGTGGTGGTGGCAGCCGGGGCAACGGCACGAGTCCTCGTAAGTGAGACCTTTCTACGTGACATGATGTTGGGCTAATTGTATATAGAATTCGAAGGCAAGGTTGGTGCTGTCGAGCTGCCGTGGGCAATGGCGGCAATGGTTGGTGTAAGTGGCGCTGCTCTGTTGGGCTTGTAGAAGGCATAAGCCTAGATAGCGGGCATGGCGTCAGGTGTTCGGTGTCGGCAGAGGAAAAGAAATGGGTGGGGCCTTCACAATACGATCTAGGACAGCTTTGAAAAAGACTTGCAATGTCATGGGAATGCACAAACAAGAAGTTCTAAACCAGTAAATTAATGCGTGCTTGTTTCTATGAAGTGCGCAAGATACTGATGACAATGGGCAACATGAGCCCCTGACGCCCGTTGTCATTGTTGTAGTCCCGGTCAGACGTGCCTCAGTTTCCCATCCATGCATGCTTTCATCCAATACACTACGACTTCCCCACACGTATATACCGACTCCGTCCAACCGTGCACATTCAAATACCTTATCCACTCACTCCTCACCCTCAAATCATTCAACAGTCCATATCCGTTATATTCCTAATCCCGCCTCATCCCTCTCCCATCATCTACCATTTCTTGCTGTCCTCCTCAAATCCTCACACACATGTATTCTCCACAATCAAACATCCATTCGCTGCCTTACAAGTCTCCTCCCTACCATGTATGTACTGCACTTTCCCCAATATGTTCACACCAGTTGCTTTTAGTTCTTTTTTTGCGTTCATGCAGATACGGAGGAACTTCGGACATCGCCGGCCCAAGAAACCTGCGTAGCTGGTGCCGCATCTACATAAGAATTAGCTTGGTGAAGGATGGGAGTGCAACACTGAGAAGGATATCTAGGGAAGAGTAGAGCGGGGAGGGTGATTGGGGAGGGAGGGAAGAAGGGATGTCCTCTATGACGCTCCCATCCTCTTTTCTGCAAGGGGGCAGGCGTCCAAGGAAGCATCACGGGCAACCAATACAGTTGCTCCTCGTACTCCTTCTGGCATTGCCACCATTTCTCGTCATGTTCCTCGTCGTGCGGAAGACTCCACACGATAGGCTGATCAGGTAATCCGTCACGATTCTCACCGAGGTTCTGTGGAATCAGTATAGTGACGATAGGCTTCCTTTCATGCATGACAAGCACGCTCAACTCACGAAGCGTCAGCCTGTCACGACTCGACGCGCGCACTTCGTCAGATAATGCCACTCTTCTCCACAAGGAGCGTGCTTAGCGACGGGGAAGTTGGCGAAGGAGAACAGTATGCCACCGAGCAGGAAGGAGAGGAAGAAGGCGGAGGCCCAATGGATTGCGGACATGGTTGCTTGGTGTTGCCTGGCAGGACTCGACAGGGGATGTCGTCGTGGGCTGGAGAGGATTTCGGTCCGCGCACTGTTCGTGGGTAGAGGAAAAGCAAGAGTGGTGCAAGGACATAGTATTGGAATTTGTTCTATGCGCGGGTGGGTTGTGATTGGATAGAATGAGTAGTGGGAGAGTATGGGAGGGTGTGGTACTGAGGGAGGGGAGGTCGACATCCACTCAAGTAAAGACTCTAGGCCATATTCCTAAGAGAGATGTGATGGTAGCTCTGGGCGGCTTTTTGAGCACTGCGTGCATGGGCAAGCTTTCTGGACCTTGTTGTATGCCTGACAATGCTGATACTAGCTAAAAGTATATCTTACACATCTATAGCTTACTCTTGCCAACGCCCCACACTTCTGCACCAGGATTATTGGTCTTCTTTCCCACAGTGCCTGTCGCGCTAAAAGGCCTGTCGCCATCCTGAATGTAGAGATCCTGTTTCGATTGCAAAGTTTCCACTGCCTCGCGTTCGATTCGCGTCAACAGTGCCTCACATGTTGGAATATCGTGAATAAGTCCTATGACCTGACCTGCTGTCCATACCTAGACTTCGTTAGCACGTGGTTCGGAACGCTACCATGGGCGACCATCGCGCAGGCTCCACTTACACCAAAGTCCTTGTCACCATTCAAGAACACCTGACGCCCACGCTTCCCACTGACGTATTCCGCCACCTCCTCGAACTTGCCAGTTGTGCTCTCCTTCTCGACCTTGACAGCTTGCTTCGCAACGTTATTTCCGAACAGACGCGTCGTGTTCCTCCACCTCCTCAGGACAAGCTCCGTATCCGTTTCCTGTGCGTCGACAATGGCCTCCTTGATCTTCTGGTGGATAGGCGCCTCAACGGTACACATGAAGCGGGTACCCATGTTAATTCCACACGCACCCAGCGCCAGCGCAGCAGCTAGACCCTGGCCGTCTGCGAAGCCGCCCGACGCGATAAAAGGCACGCCGCCGAGCGACTGGCGCGCTCGGCTTAACAAGATGAAATTTGTGATGTCTGTCTCGCCCACGTGTCCGGCGCATTCGAAGCCGTCAATGGAGAGGAAGTCTACGCCCATCTTGACGGCAGATTGTGCGTGCCTGATCGTCGTACACTTGTGTAGAATAATGCAGTTGGCAGCCTTCAGTTGCCTGATGACCGGGCCTGGACTGTTTCCAGCCGTCTCTACAATCTTAATCCCTTCGTCAATGATGACTCGAGCGTAGGCGGCGTAGTCCGGGGGTACGAGAGCAGGGAGGAGCGTCAGGTTTACGCCGAATGGATTCTTCGTCATCTGGCGGCATCGTCGGATTTCCTTGCGAAGGTCTTCGGGCGTGGGTTGCGTGAGCGCTGTTAACTGCATGTGTTAGCCGGTCTCGCAATGCAGAGAGATGCGAGCAGCGTACTATGCCTAGACCACCAGCGTTGCTGACTGCACTGGCGAGTTCTGCATAGCCGACCCATTGCATGCCACCCTGTACCACGGGCACTGTTCAGGTTGTTAGTTGTAGTTCGTACGCACTTTCACATGTACGTGCCTTTGATGCCAAGTGCCCGCGTCAGCTCAGTGTTGAAAGGCATGCTGGTGCTAAGAAGCGAGACCAGGAAGAGATGGGTGACAAAAGCTATGAAATAAGAGAGAGAACTGAAATGGTGTGATATACAGAAAAGGCTACGAAAGATACATGTTCTCCATCGGCCGTTGGAGCCCGGGGTCTGGGGTTGGTGTGGGGAAGTCGCTAACCGCGAGCCGAGGTAAAACGCCGAATCGAGCAATCGATGGTGAGTAATCCTGTCACAGGCGTAGGCACCGCAGCATGTGGTCGGTGAGGCACCACAGTAGAGCTGCGGATAACACCCAGCTGTACAGCGCGCCAGCTATCTGCTCACCCTAGCACACTTTGAACATATGACCCAAGTTTCGATGAAAAGACGGCAGAAAGTTCTACCTCGATAAATATATATATGGCCAATCCTGACTTGAGACTTGCAAAGTGTAGTCTGGAGGATAATAGATATGCATTTGTAGGCAAAGCAAAGGATTACCGCATCCATGGATCCATTACACCATGTCACGTGCATGCCGACCCCTCACCGAATAACTGAAAACATGAAGCTCACTCTCGCACGCTTGCACGAAAGGGTAAGAATCAAATTCTGAATCTCTATCAGCTCTATAGACGCATCGGTTGGAATCAGACAAGCCACAACAAAAACAGTATAACTATCCACCATGTCCCGACCAAAGATAGCAGTCCTGGACGACTACGCCAACTTTGCGCCCCAGTTCCTTTCCCAGTTCTCAGATCGACTCGACATCGAGTACTTCCCGACAACCTTAAATCCAAGCGTGCCGGCTGATTTCGAAGCCCTGGTTCAGCGCCTGAAACCCTTCCCCATTATCTCGACGATGAGAGAGCGCACGCCCTTTCGCAAGCCGCTGCTAGAAAACCTGCCCAACCTCAAGGTTCTCCTGACGACGGGCATGCGAAATCTGGGCATTGACACTGACACGTGCAAGGAGCGTGGAGTGGTCGTGGTTGGAACCCGGGGTGGGGGGAAGAAGGTGCCACCAAACTTCGATACCACTAACGAGCAGACGTGGGCACTGATCCTTGGGTTGGTCAAAGGAATCGCGGAACATGATGTGCTGGTCAAGACCGAGCCTAACAGGTGGCAGGCGACTATTTCTCTCGGACTGGCTGGAAAGACGCTCGCGTGCTTTGGCCTCGGACGACTCGGTCTGCAGTGTGCAAGAACCGCCATTCTGGGCTTCGGCATGAAGGTCGTCGCATGGAGCCCGAATCTGACGCAGGAGAAGGCGGACGAAGGCGTGGTATCCGTCGGTCTCCAACCGGGAAGCGTGCAAGTGGCGACAAGCAAAGAAGAATTGTTCCGCGCCGCCGACGTTCTCAGCGTACACCTTGTCCTAAGTGAGCGCTCTCGGGGCAGTGTGGGCGGGCCGGAGCTGGAGTGGATGAAAGAGAGTGCCGTGTTGGTCAACACCAGCCGCGGGCCACTGGTTGACGAAAATGCAATACTGGACACGCTCAAGAAGGGGAGAATTCGAGGCTTTGCCGCTGATGTCTTTGACACGGAGCCGCTTCCGCCGGACAGTGAATGGCGAACTCAACAGTGGGGTCGAGATGGGAGGAGCCACGTCTTGCTCAGCCCGCACATGGGCTACGTCGAAGAACAGACGTTGATTAACATGTATAGAGATACAGCAGAAAACATTAGACAGTGGTTGGACGGTGAGGAATTCAAGAACAGAATGATATAAGTAGAACGACTACAAATTGTCGTCGAATTTGATCTAAACTTTGATGGCCCCGGTCTTTGTGCCCGACACCGTTCTAACTGCCTGGACAGCGTCCGGCATGATGTGCCGAAGCGACCCTTCTTGCACCAACTTGATGACCTTGGGCCACGTGTTCGCACGGTGGTCTTGATATCGCAGGTCGACCATTATTGTACCCCACCGCATGAATGACACCTTCTCGAGCGGTATACTATGATAAAATAGTTCCTTTGTCATCTCCGTTTGCACACGTACATATACATATAAATACACTACTCCTTGCTCAACTTCCGCAGAGCTTCCCTAACCTTCGCAACCGCCTCTCTAGCCCTTTTCCTTTCTTCCAATCCTTCGTTCTCGACGGCCGCACCAGGCCCGCCAGCGTTGATGATGCTCCTGACCAAACCCTCCGTCCTCTTTAGCGCCTGCCGCCCTTCTTCCTTCACTTCGACCTTCCAGGCCTCTCTCCCATTTTCCCACACTTTCTGCATGCGTCTCAGTGAGAACGTCAAGCCGAGGGCGGCCACGGCACTCGCTTCGAAAAGGCTGACCGTAGACACGGAAGCGTACAAGAGGACTGACAAGGCTGCGGAAAGAGATGTGGTGGAAAGTGTGGTCAGTATGAGGCGTTGCGCGAGGGCTTGGAGAGGAGGGAGTGTGGTCGCGAGAAGAGTGGTCCGGGCTGATGAAAGTAGAGCGGGCCACGGCGTGGGAGGGTTGACCGCGGTGGAAAGTGCTGTTTCTTGGTTCTCTGCAATTGAAACTTCGTGACCTAATGCATCTGCTGGAGTCTTGAAGTATGCGTCAGCCTCGCCGTAACCGGGCGAAGACCGCACCTCGTCCGGAAAGCCCGCCTGTTTCATCCTGCCCGCGAGATAGACGGCGTCTTTCTCCGCGCTGACGAGCCATCTTCGAGCGATAACCTCCTCTGTGATCATGCCCACGTCGTCGACCCTCCAGAAGAGTTTCCACCACGCGAGCTTACGCCAGTTCTTCGCCGCGAAAGCTTCGTCGAGGTCATCCCTCAACTCGCGGTGTGATTTTTCTGCCCACTGCTCCAGATATCCAATCATTTCTGCACCGAGTTGCTCCGGCGTGGTGGTTGAAATGAGCACTTGGAGCTGTTGAGCATCTTCTTTTGTGATTGTAGCTTCTGCGTCATCGAGCAGGGAGGAGATGAGCGCCGTTTGAATGGGTTTAATGGAAGGTTCGGATCCAAGTTCGGAGGTTATCCATTTGGAGACGGTGGGGACACCGCTGGCGAACCAGCTCCGTTCGTAGGTGACAGCGTTGGCTACGGAGATGCGAATGGCGTCTAAGCCTTGGGCACCGACTGCGCTATTGATGGCTACCGTAGACTTGGAAATATCTGCGCCATCTGAAGCGTTTGAAGGCGCAGGAAGCTCGATAGCCAACTTGACCATGTTCTCCGTCTTTTCTGCGTTATCCGACGTGAACTGTCCAAATGCTAACGCACTGTCTAAGTCCTCGCCCAGGACGAGCGTCTTGTGTACTGGGTACGGCACAGGCGTACCCCTTGCAGAAGTAGCCTGCAATTTCGGCACCAGCACTGCGTCCTTTGAGCGTTCTGTCGTCTGCGCAGAGGCTGAGCTGGGAGCATTGATGTTCAATGTCGACACCAATATCTCCAGATTATGCGTCTCTAGAACTCGCGATGGCACGGAGAGGATCTTGTACAAAGGACTCGGCGCATGTGCATCGTTTTCGTCGCCGAAACTGCATGATATCAGTCTTACATCCACAACATAAACACTATCCTTACCGTAGCAGTACAGCTCCTTCCTCTGGACTCTTCTCTAGCCTCTTCTCCCACTCAGCCTTCTCCGCCAACGGATCCACAACCAACAATCTCGCTAGTCGCTGAGCGCCAACCTGGCTGTTCAACCCTAGCACAGCGACCCTGGTCACCGCATTCTCTACCGCTAGCCCTCTGAGCGCCAACTGCAGCCGACTCAGGTTGACATATTGCTCTGCCGCATTACTCAGCCCTGAAAGCGCATTATAAAGCTCCTCGTTCCTCGGTGGTACGTTCGGACGGTAGTTGATCGCAGTCGGCGAGACGTGTGTGGATGCGGAACGTGTGCGGAGGCTTAGGGCGGATGAACTGACGGCATGGCGATAGCGCAGAGAAATCGCAAATCGGTCAATTGCTTTCGCTCTTGAACGTGGAGCTATTCGCGGCACGCAAACCGCCCATGGAGGCATCGGAACGGGACATGTGCGGCGCGGGAGGAGAAGTTCTTGGAGGCAAGATGTTGACGTCGGAGGTCGATGCGCCGACCGACGCGCGTTGATTGGTCGACCTAACCACCATATTAATTCACTCTTTCGCCCCGCTCGCGGCACAATATACACTCTTCGCGAAAGACGCTTCTTGGATGTACGCGAAACTACTGATCTAGTTCTCCGAGGGTGTATCATTCTCGAAAATGTCGAAAACCGTGTTGATCACAGGAGGTAACCCTCCCGCGCTGCATCTTCGCTGGTAAAGTCATGAATACTATGTTGACTCATAGACAGCAAGTGGTCTTCTGGGATCCCAAGTACAAAAGGTCTTCGAAATAGATGGCTGGAAAGCCACAGGTACGGGCCTCACTCGGACCAGCCCACCAGAGATCATCAAACTAGACCTACTCGATGCAAACAACATTGAAAGAGTCTTGGACGGAGTGAAGTATGCATTTTCAAACAAGGGATTCTTCTTGGCCGCTGATGAAGCCCTAGACCTGAAGTTGTGGTACACTGTATGCTCGACGGTACATGTTCGAAACAAGTTTGGGAACTTACCTCAAACAGGTGCCGCAAATCGCTTCCCAGATTCCTGTTCCGCGAACCCGTCCGCTGCCCAAGCCCTCAATGTGAATTCTAGCAAAGATCTGGCTGAAGCTACGATAGCACGGGGTATCATACTCATCTACATCTCCACGGATTATGTCTTCTCCGGCCGCAAAGGCGAAGCACCTTATCACCCCTCCTCGAGGACTGACCCCCCAAATGTCTACGGCCAAACCAAGCTCGACGGCGAGAAAGCCGTACTGAGCGTCGCTGAAACCAAGAAGGTGAAGAACAAGATTGTTGTGCTACGCATCCCAGTCCTCTATGGCAGCGCAAACGACCCTAAAGATTCCGCCGTCAACGTTCTCATGTCGCAGCTCTGGGAATCTCAAAAGATTCAGCCTGGGCAGCCGAAGATCAAAGTTGACGACTGGGCGTTGCGCTATCCGACAAACACTTCTGATGTCGGCCGCGTGTGTCGCGATCTTTCCACATTATATCTGGACCCGAAGAATATGGAAGGAGAGTTGCCGAGTGTGCTGCAGTTTAGCTCGGAGGATAGGATGACGAAGTGGGAGATTGTGAATGTGTTTGCGGATATTATGGGGCTGCCTATTGATGGCATGGAGGCTTCGGTTCCAGAGGAAGAAACCGGAGATGGAGTTAAGAGACCATATGATTGTCATTTGGATACAGGTGCACTCAAGGAATTATATATCGATATTGGGACTGTTGATTTTCGGTTTTGGTGGTAAGTTCCAATTATGACAGCGATGAGAACTGATTTGCTTATTACTGCAGGCGTAAAGAAGTTGGTGCGTTCCGTTAGCAGAACGCGGCATTGCGGTTAGACTGCGTCCAAATAGTAGAAGATGCGTTTAGAGCTTACGAGGGTGCAGGTTGTACCAGTAAACTGATATAGAACGGCTCAGAGTCCATACATCTGCAAGCGCACCTCGGCGTCGGCCCTCTACTAATACGTAATCACCAACTCCTCGCCCTCCTCGGCATCGCGCGTGTTTGTGTAAATCTCATTGTCAATGCTGGCATCCCATATCCTGCTTAAGTTCGGCTTTCTTGGATGACGGAATAGCGACCACGCAAGCACCAGCACCCCAAGCTATCCCTTCTCCGTTGCCACCTGGAACGAGTGCATCGACACGATCGGTAGCTCGACAATCAAGATCGAGTGTTTTGTACCGGTGGAGCTCACTAGTGCTAATAGCTGGTCTACAACTAGAGAACAGAATTTCTGGTACTGCCTGAACTCAGTTTATCCCGAAGTGTTACTGCTTGCCACCGCCCTTAAGCTGTCTGGCAGGTATGCGCGGGGAACGAAGGAAACTAAGCCAAAACCTTATTAGACCCAAGGTTTCTGTGTACTACGACCTCTCGCTTCAGAGACGTGCGACAAACCTGGATACTCCCATACCTGTTGACCTCTGGGCGGCTGATTTGGGTGCGAGGCAAAGCTTTCGAAATCCGGCGAAGTGCCATACAGTTGGGTGTCATTGATAATCGGAGGCCCCCATTGAGGATCGTAGAAAATCTGAGATACCGGAACCTTGTCTGGGAAAGTCATCAGGAATGTGAGGCTGATTCAGCCCGCGCAATATAAATTCTGTTTCGTGTACCTTGTACCTGCAGCGTCCCGCTATGCGAACGCTGTCGCGACAAATGGACGATTGAGAGCTCGCGCTGCGGCACAGTCGTGCCCACCCGGGCGGCTATATGAGAGCATGGGGGCCGCCACAACCGTTTATGTACTATGGGGACGCCCCGTGAGATCAATGCGAAATCGTATTGCGAGGCGGTTCGTGTGCGTGCTTGGATTCTTTTTCTTATTGTCGGTTCCTTTAATTTTTCCCTTCGAAAGTTGTGTCATTGGTGTATCTGGCGCTTTTTGGTACGCCAGTCGCGATGGACGCATTCGGTACTAGAGCAGCACCCGCCCGCTCGAGCTTTCCCAGTTCGTCGCTGCACGCAACCTCAACACTCAAGAGCATTTTCAAGAGAAGAGAGAGCAGCAAATCTAAACAATGGAAGCCCCCGGCGCTGCACCCCTTCACTCTCGCCATCGCCATCGCGACACCGCTCGCCTTGATCGTCACACTTGTACTGCTGCTCAGGCGGTCGCAACGAGACAATGGCATTCTATTCGCGCCGGATATCAATGCTCTGCCGCTTTCGCGGACGTTCATGTTCCAGTATTTCCCTACGATACTGGCAGTTGTGTTCAGCATCTTCTGGGCGTGGATTGATCTCGAGACGAAGCGATTGGAACCTTACTATCGGTTGAGTGAAGAGAATGGTGCACTGGGCAAAGACAGCCTCTTGCTTTCTTATCCATTTGGTTTCGTACCTTTAGTACCCGTGAAGGCGTTTCGGCAGAGGTGAGCCTTATTCCGTTATGTTAACATATGAGTGGGAGCGAGCGATCCCACCCAAATCGTCATCGCTACGGACGCTGATTGCGATTTCATAGACATTGGCCTGTCTTCTGGGCTTCTTTCGCCCTGTTGCTTGTCACTTGGGGTCTGGTACCTACACAAGCGGGTATCTTCTCGACCGAGCAGGTAACCCGCAACGTATCTAACAATTTCGACGTGTCAACGAGCTCCATGCCTCTGAAGCAACAGACAGACTCAATCTCGTTGAAGTACGCTCAGTCAGCGTATGGAATTGTTTCCCTCAATGAAACACTTCCTTCCTTTATGGCACGCAATTATACGCTTGCACCCTTCAGACCAACTGCACTGGACAAGCAAGACGCGGAGAGCTTGGAGACAGGTTATTGGACTGCCCCCACAACGCTCTATAGTCTCGACTTGTACTGCGAACCTGCTATGCCATTCAACAATCAGGGGATAATGGGGTGGAACAACTCCGGCTGCGCAGTTATAGGTCTCGAAATGGGCAACCACACAATCGGCGAGAAACTTGTTGCTGGAGTCAATCCATTATATCAAGCCTTTTCAGCACAATATATTGGCTTCTGGAACAAGTGGGGTTTTGCTGATTTCGACCTCAGCCAAACTTGTCCAGCTGCGAAAAATCATACATTCTTCGCAGCCGTCTCGCGAAACAAAGAGAAGGACGCCGATCCTGCACAAAATATCACTGCGATATTTTGTGAACCGACCTACTACGCGCAAGAAGTCAATGCAACGGTGGATAGAGCTAAGAAGCAACCTGTACGCGTTGTTCCCTTGGGACCGAAGCAGCCTCTCAAAGAAACGAACAACATCTTCAATACTACCCTAATGGAGATGCTGCTTAATGGCGGAATTCCTCCAGACCCTCCTCGTGAGAATGAACTACCAGGTCGAAAAGTTCCCAATTTTATTGAGCAGGTCATGGAGAAAGGGTTGACTTGGCCTTCCGATAGGCAGCCCATGGTTGGATTCTCTACCATGGTTGACGATACCCCACTCGAAGATTTTCTTGACTGGAAAGTGCTGGCTCAAACCTACGCAAAGGCTTATCGGTTGGTTTTCGCACGTGCGATGGCGGAGGTTTTGATCTCGAATTCCAGCTTCACCTCCACGCAAGAGGTCGCAGGGTCTCGGTCAATAGCCACAGGTTCTGTGGTGCTCGAGCCGCTGTTCACGTATATCGTGATTGGGCTCTTGGGCGTCATAGCTGTTGTTACGATGGTGTTGTTGCTCCTAAGCACTACAAGAACGTTGAATCTACGATCAGATCCGACTACGATAGGCACCGTAAGTCACACTCCAAGACATGTACAAGACACAAGCTAAAAGATTTCATCGTTCAGGTGATGGGCCTGGTAGCAGACAGTAAGGCCCTGCTCCGAGACTTTGAAGATCTCGATTGCTGCACGCTTGAGCAGATCCAACAATCTGTTCAGCAGAAACGGTACCAGCTCGTTAGTCAAGATGATCAGCTCAAGTGAGTATCTTTTTGATGCTGCAAGCCTTTTTTACTAAGTGCATTGGCAGCTTGATTGAAAGACGACCTGCCACAGCGACCAAGAAACAGAGAACTCCTCGAACAAAATCGTCTCTCCGAACAGTATCTACAAAAGCTATTGATAAGCCTACGAGGCCTATCGAATTTAGTTCGCGGATGTCAATGCTTTTTATTAGCGGTTTTATCGCCCTAGCTGCGTTGTTGGCTACCGTGTTCATCAAAGCAAGAAAGAATGGTGCGTGCGCTATGGTGGTCAAGTCTGTGTCATCTTACATAATGGATAAGACCACCTGACATATAAATATTAACGTACATAGGACTTCCCTTGCCCTCTCCGAATAAGTTCGTGCAGAATCTACTCGAAAACTATATACCCACCGCGATTGCAACGCTCATCGAACCGCTGTGGGTCCTGATCAACAGACTTCTATGCTTGCTACAACCCATCGAAGAGCTACAAACCTGCAACGCAAAGGCGAAGGACTCCATTGACATAGATTACAGCTCTCTTCCCCCTCAGTTGGTCGTTTTCAAAGCATTACGTGCCCGTCATTTCGTGCTAGCTGCTGTCTGCTCTATGGCTCTCCTAGCAAATGTACTTTCCATTGCATTTGCTGGTCTTTTTCACCACGATATGGTTGTGGTCCTCAAATCGGTATGCCCCCAGACACTCCCAGGCGTTACATTCATTGTGACAAATGCCGTTCTCTAGAGCATCTTCGATTATATTGTGTATTGTTAGCTGACAGATGACTCTATCAGACAAGTTTTGAACAACCACATGATTTGAGGTTCGTCTCTATCAACGGGAGCATTGGTCCCATCGCGATACGATCTAGCGGTACGGACGGGTCGCCATCCGGTGCATATCGTGGCGGAGACGGCCGTGATCAATTCTACATTCTTGGATCGAACCTCAGCAGAGCAACACCACTACCCCCATGGACGGATGAAAAAATGTTTTATCTACCTTTCAAGGGAGATGGTGACGGCAACGCTGCCAGCCAGGATCAATTTGAGAGCGAGACAGTCACACTGGGCGCCAGACTGAATTGTGAGGTTGTTGATCTTAGAGACATAGGCTTCAATGCTCCTTCGAAGTCTGGGGCAGTCCTCAACAAAACAGTGCGCATGGATCGTAGTCAAGCCGACTGCTCTAGCAATAAAGACGCTATCGTGGTTATGGGCCCAGGAAACAATGACCAGGTGTGCCAGAATGGCACTTCTGCCCTGGAACTTGTCCTCACCCTAGAAGCTACAGGCGCCAACGCCACTCAAGAAGAGAAAGAGGTATGTATGGGAACAGTGATACTAGGGTGGATTCGCAACCCAGAGGGTTCCTGCAAGTCGCCCGACTTGACGGCCGAGACGGCGAAGGACTCATTGTTCATTCAATGCCAGCCAAAATTAGTTAGTGGTGAGTAACCCCGGCAGCTACTATGCGTTTAGGTGAAGGACGTTCGCTTACCAGAGTAACTCGGCGACAGGACGTGCGCTTGTTCGAGTAGATACCGATGGCAGGCTTACCCAGACACCCCAGCCTGTCGAGCCCGAGCATACTCTTACGGAAGCCGAAACGAGACATATGTTTGAAAATGGTCCTTTTGATCTCATTGCTCAGTCGAACCGATACATCTTTTCTTCCAACGTGGCGCCGTGGCACAACGACAGCTACCCCACCGACTTCTTCAATTATTTCCTTGGACAAGCGACCCTTGGACAAGCGACCGACCACAGTCGATTCTTAGATCCAAATCGAAGCCCTCCATCGCTCGGAGACGTTCAAGAATCTCTTCAGAAAAGCTACGCGAGCCTCTTTGCCGTATGGCTGGGCGGGAACAAAGATAGCCTGCTTATGCCTCAGTCGAACAACAGAACAGGGTTGAGTACTGGGCGGCGAGTGGTGAATGAAGAGCGCATATTCATGTCAATACCACTTTTCGGCATTGCCCTGGGCATTTTGTGCACATACGCTGTCGTTGCATGCATGGTCTATCTCCGACGCCCGGGGGAATATCTGGCGCGTCTACCGACGAATCTGGCTTCAGTCATTCCATTATTTGCAGGAAGTACTGCAGTGCAAGGAATGGGAGGAATTTCTGGAATGCCGAATAAGGCGCGTGCTTTGCACTTCCAGAAGCTTGACTACCACTATGGCTATGGCAGCTACATTGGTATTGACGGTCGGGTTCATATCGGAATTGAGAAGACACCCTTTGTAAGGCCGTGGAAGAAGATCAATACCACTTGAGTAAGCGGAGAGCGTGTGGCGAGACTGTCAGGCACTACCTGACCAGTGGCCCTCTACCAGCTGAAGGTGCACAAAGGCACAGCCACAAGATCGACGCCACAATTCATGCGACGATTCTTTCGCTGGCTCCGCTTCGTCGAATTCCGGCGAACCCGATTATTGATCATCGGCCAACGTTGTCGCCCCTAGGGTGGTTAGGCCAAGGTGCGAAGGCGGTCGCGAAGGGCTGCATCGGGGTCCGGAGGAATTGTCACCACAATGTGCTGAGGTATTCTAGGCTATCCTGCCAGCATCGTGTATTGCACTCTTAGGATTACCTACCGGTCCTTTTATACAGTACAAGCTTTCCAACCTCCAGTCGCGTGGGGCTTGACAGATCCGCAGCCTTGCGCCACTCCATCGGCCCACTTGGAGTCGTTTCACGGACTCCGCGAACAAAAGAACGAAGTCCTTCGCACAGCAGGCCCAGCGACTCCAATAAATACCGGAGATGCTGATTGTTTTGAGATTTTCTACCAAGAGATCTAAAGCCTGGGCATGAAAAGCCCAGCTTGCAAAAAGCACTACTGTGTACAGGGTGGATATTCAGCAGGAGTCGGACCCCAATGCTACCACGGGACGCGTGGACTGTGCTATTGGGAACCTGGTCCTTACGAGAATACACTGGGAAAGCCGATCTAATCCTGTGAGCCTGAGCAGTCGGAATCTTCGAGAGCGTTCTCACGATCACTCTTGTTGGACCCCATACGCCATCTCGCTGTCGGCCTGCAATAATCTTGTGGAGATGCTGCTCTTCGACACTTGAACCGGGAAGCTTGACGAGCGCCAATGCCACACCAATCGTATTCCTAAGAAGGCATGTGGTAGATACGCAGGAGTTTCTAGTGTGATGATCCTTTAAGGCTCGCTGGGTCTACAATTAAGCTTGACTGTGCCACGACGACGCAGCCGCTGGGAACTCGCCTAATCCCGGAAAACCTTCTTTCGTCCCTCTATGCGTGGAACCGCCGGTGGAACCTTCGCTGTGGGCCAATCTCCGCTTCACGGCTTCACCGCTGCACACTCAACCCGTTCTTTTGTGCATCATGGGCAAAGTGAGGACTCAAAAATATACGATCAGGCTGATCTAGAAGCGAAGTCGGAATATACGACACAGTGTGCTTACGCGGAAAATATGTGCACAGTCATCTCACTGAATCCGGGGACGCGCGAGAGGCAGGGGCTGCCCATGATCTCCCGCCGTCTGGACGCCTCCCGACCGGCCTGCAATGAATCTGCGACACAAGCTCTTCCGGATGCTGGCCTTGGGCGTGTCGGCCACTTCGGCGCACGCGGGCGCAACGCTTGAGAGCGCGGCGGCAATCAAAGGGAGGGTCACCGAGGGCCGTTGCGCGCAGGGTCGCACACGGAAGCTGCTGGTCTTGGTGGCTAATTTGCGTGATGTATGGGCGTGTGCAGAGGGCCGGTGCAGGCGAATGGAATGGCAAGCAGTGTGCGTTATGTGAGTCGTGTTTCATCCGAAGTCATATCAGGTTAGTTCTCGCTAACCAAGCTTCACAGCGCCCGCGAGGCACCTTATCGATTGGTATTTCGGCGGAGCCCGAGGTGGGAAGGCGACCGACCTTGACATGCCTGACTCTGTTAGCCCGCCCCACGTCAAACTCCCCCTGCGTGGTTTTACGGAGGATGTTTCAGAAACAATTGTGAATCTCCATCAACAAAGGCCAATCAGACCGAGTCTTCCCCTGCCGAGCCTGATGTTCGCTCTTCCCCGTGCAGGCCATTCGCACAAGCCTTCAGATGGCTAAACCGACTTCAGCCCCTGGCCCGCTTCTCTTCTCGACATGGTTGCATGAAAGGC
The DNA here is from genome assembly GCF_027946475.1 of Didymosphaeria variabile. Lineage (NCBI taxonomy): Eukaryota > Fungi > Ascomycota > Dothideomycetes > Pleosporales > Didymosphaeriaceae > Didymosphaeria > Didymosphaeria variabile. The sequence continues at coordinate 1,667,336 of NW_026611627.1, read as the reverse complement.
GTGCTACCGGCCTATGGATGCTGGTCATTCACTGTGATCCGCCGTGGCATTGCCATGTGGGTCGACGCACCCTGGCACGGTACGCTGTGCCCGTCTGATCCCCCAGACCGCCACCGAGAGTGGGAGGAGGTTATAAAGGCCCCGTAGACGGCTGTAGCTGTTCTTTCCCTATCGCAGCACCACAAGCTCGTTTCGTTCCTTCTTCCAACTTTGTACATTCTTCTTTCTAGCTCCAGCCAGCGGCAGAGCATCCACTCCCTGAGTACCATCGTCTTTTGCTGAACTTCGAACGTCTTGAAGAGTATCGACTTGTCTATCTAACCTCCCGCTCCAGCTAGACTAGCACATCAATCAGGTAAGTTGAAGTTGCGGTGTTGATGTTTACATTCTCCTTCGAATCCTGTATCTTGCAAATGTCACTCTGGCGCTGGTGGGCCGCGTGTTGAAATACCTCGAGCCCTGTATAGATGTGCCAGATCTCAGCCCATATTAGTGAGATGAGGTTGACAACAACTAACAGTACCATATAGACCGCATCCTTCGACAGTCGCAACATCGCTCAGCAGGTCTAGCGATTTCTCAACAACAAAACCAACACACTCTTTCAAAAATCATGTTTTTCCAGACATCCGCTCTTATTGCGCTTGCCGCAAGTGCCTCTGCGCACATGGTCCTCAACAGCCCCGTTCCCTTCGACTGGGAGGACTCTGGCACTCAGCAGTCTCCTTTGGAACCCGCCGACTTCCCCTGCAAGCAGCCTGCCGGTACATATGCTGTCACAACAATGAACACTGTCGCTGCCGGTGGCTCGTTGGATGTCCAGCTTAAGGGTGGTGCGACACACGGCGGTGGCTCGTGCCAGTTCTCCATCACCACTGACACCAAGCCTACCAAGGACTCACAATGGAAGGTTCTTCACAGCCAGATTCACGGCTGCCAGGGAGGCGCAAACGATGCCAACATGTCGAACGACAAGGACGACTTGGGCAACCCCAAGATTCCCGTCAAGATCCCCGAGGGTCTGCCTGCTGGTCAATACACCTTTGCCTGGACATGGTTGAACAAGCTCGGCAATCGAGAGTTCTACATGAACTGTGCTCCTCTCACAGTCACCAGCGGTAGCTCCAAGCGCGACACTGCTTCGGCCGATGTCTCTTCTATCCTCGGGCAGTTGCCCGACATGTTCGTTGCCAACCTTCCTCCTACCGAATGCGAGGTCGCCTCTGGCCAGGACTTCGATTACCCCAACCCTGGTGACAGTGTTGCGACTGGTGAGGGAGCCGCACCGGGTACCGCTATCTCCGGTGCCAACTGCGCCGCCGTTACTATCCTGGGTGCTGGTGCTGGACAGCTCGGCAGCCCTGCTCAGGCCACCGCTGCTCCCACCAGCGGTGGAGGTGTCTTCGCCCCTGGCGCATCGTCTGCTGCTGGTACTGCCCCCGCTGCCAGCGCTCCTGCTGTTACCCAGGCGCCAGTTGCCTCAGAGCCCGCTGCTTCGTACCAAGCCTCTCAGCCTGCCGCCACTCCTGTCGCCTCCCAGCCTGCCGCTGCTCAGCCATCCTCTCCGTCTGCTGGTGGTTCCGGTACCGAGACTGGTGCCGGCTCTGGCTCCACCAACGCCTCTTCTGGAGCTGGCACGCCATGCGACACTGAAGGCGCTGTCGTCTGCATTGGCACCGACTCTTTCGGCCTGTGCAACTTCGGCACCGCTGTCGCCCAGAAGCTCGCCGCCGGCACGAGCTGCTCCAACGGCCAGCTCTCTCGCCGCAGCATCCGCTTCCCTCGCGGTACCCTTCACAACCGCCATGCGGCCCTCCACAAGCGCGCCAGCGCTTTGTAAATCCCTGGCCCCATGCTTCTCACGAACGCATTTTTTGGAGTTGGTCACGGTTTGGCTGCATTGGGTGGGGTTTTGTAAATCTAAGACCGGCAGCCTTTTTTCAACATGTTCATACCACCCTTCTTTATAGAGTATCTTTCTGTTTGGTGTTTATCTTCGTCCATGTCTGGGTCTGAGGCCCGGCATGCTCTTGTTACGACGTCTTGTGGTGGACATTGCAACGCTCGCTTTCTTGAGCATACTTCTGCATCGTACTTCTTTGAAGTCCATAGCTTCGCATCGCGTCGAATGCATTCTTTCTTGCAATACTTGCCTGGGTCAGCTTGCCGTGATGTGATTGCGACCCAATGATGCAGCGATCTGAATATGAAACACAAGGGGCTTACGACCTGTGCAGCGTCGGTGATTCTGCTCCATGTAGCACGCAATTCCGTTACCCATGTACTCCTCGGACTAACCAAATACAAAGAGCGGCACAGCTGGCGTGCGTGCGTAAGCTTCGGTGTGATCTGGTAGTCAGACAGTACTCGACAGTGGGCCTTCATAACTCCATACACTCCCTAATGCAGTGGATCCTGGAATGATACGTTCAAGATTCCTGTGCGACCGTGGAACGTGAGGTCGCACCTGCCTTGCTGGAATACGGTACGGTACGAGCAGGGTCGGCCTGGGCGTCTACCGTGTCTGAGAACGCCGCGAAGAGTCTTCATGCACCAATTCGAACGATTGATCATCCAACAATCATATAGACCGTAGAACGTATCTCATAACAAGGCTTTACAACGGTCGATTTGGCCCTTGCAATATGCTCTCATTGCTTACGGGCGATGGTCGTTGCGCAGCTTCCTCTTTAGCGCGCTCTTGCCAAGCTTAGGTAGACATCCCCTCCAGCTTGACGCCTATTTTCTCAGCCCTACAGCTGCCAGCCAGCACAACGACGAGCACGCGACGACGATAACGACAGCGTCCAGATATTCCTCGTTTGTACTCACCGCTCCTGTATGCGACCGCGTATTATTTTGCCCCATTTCCAAGCGTAGAGGAGCCTCGGCCCCAGATTGTTCGCCGCCACCCAAGGGTCTGAGCTCCCTCCCCACCCGCCGCCCCTCGTTGCCTCCTACACCATCTTTCTTCGACGCCTTAGCCACGCCTGAGAGAGATAACTGCCTGCCATGGAGAATAATCAGCAAGGCGACATCGACCAGGCCAAGTACCTCGACAACGCCATCCGCGCCGTCAAGGAGAAGAAGCCGCTCCCTGAGATTGACTTCACCCTGCACACTATGGAAGATGGCACCCAAGTGAGCACCATGGAGCGAGTTTGCAAAGGTATGTTGTTGGATTGCGCCTTGGTTGTGTGTGCAGCCTTGCTGCCTACTACGACCCCAAATCTCGAGGAGTGAATTGGGGCTGACCAGGCGGATTCAGACGTTCAGGCGCCCGCTTTCCACCCGCCCACGCAAGATCAATTCCTGTCGCCACAAGATCGCACGAAACCCAATTTACAATTTTTGAAGCAACACTTCTACCGCGAAGGTCGCTTGACTGAAGAGCAGGCGCTATGGATTATACGGAAAGGCACCGAGGTGCTGAAGTCGGAACCCAACTTGCTGGAGATGGACGCGCCCATAACCGTGTGCGGTGATGTGCACGGGCAGTACTACGACCTCATGAAGCTCTTCGAAGTTGGTGGTGATCCCGCGGAAACACGCTACTTGTTCCTGGGTGACTACGTTGATCGCGGATATTTCAGTATAGAGGTCAGACTTCAGTTGGCGATTTCGGTTGGCATACACTGACGGTCGCAGTGCGTTCTGTACCTCTGGTCATTGAAGATCTGGTACCCGAATACGCTTTGGCTGCTTCGAGGAAACCACGAGTGTCGTCATTTGACCGATTACTTCACTTTCAAGCTGGAGTGCAAGCACAAGTACTCCGAGGCTGTGTATGAAGCGTGCATGGAGTCGTTCTGCGCATTACCTCTTGCGGCCGTAATGAACAAACAGTTCTTATGCATACACGGTGGATTGAGCCCGGAGCTTCACACTCTGGAAGATCTCAAGAGCGTACGCTGGCTCTTTTTCTACCCAATCTTCCGGACGATGGCTTACAATGTCTAGATCGACCGTTTCCGCGAGCCCCCAACTCACGGTTTGATGTGCGATATCCTATGGGCCGATCCACTGGAAGAGTTCGGTCAGGAGAAGACGAATGACTTCTTCATACATAACCACGTCCGAGGCTGCTCCTACTTCTTTTCATATCCCGCTGCGTGCGCCTTCCTCGAGAAAAATAATTTGCTCTCGATTATCCGCGCTCACGAAGCGCAAGATGCAGGTTACCGCATGTACAGGAAAACGAGGACTACTGGTTTCCCCAGTGTCATGACAATTTTCAGCGCACCTAACTATCTAGATGTGTACAACAACAAGGCTGCAGTCTTGAAGTACGAGAACAATGTTATGAACATTCGACAATTCAGTGAGTTGGATTCTGTTGGGTTGGGCTATAGAAACGCGGAGTTGACCGAGAACAGACTGCACACCACACCCGTATTGGCTGCCAAACTTCATGGATGTGTTTACGTGGTCGCTACCATTCGTTGGCGAGAAAAGTAAGTCCTCCACATCCATGACCATCAGACACAGCTAATTGCCACAGTCACCGATATGCTTATCGCGATTCTCAACACATGTTCCAAGGAGGAACTAGAAGAGGAGACGCCCAGCTCTCTCGCATCTGGACCCGCATCCCCGCCTCTCACCGCCAACATGGATCCAGAGTCCACCGAGTTCAAGCGCCGGGCGATCAAGAACAAGATCCTGGCTATCGGCAGACTCTCCCGCGTATTCCAAGTTCTGCGTGAAGAGTCTGAGCGTGTGACTGAGTTGAAGACAGCGTCGGGCGGCCGCCTTCCTGCAGGTACCCTCATGCTCGGAGCTGAAGGCATCAAGCAGGCCATCCACAGCTTTGAAGATGCTCGAAAAGTCGATCTCCAGAACGAGCGACTGCCCCCAAGCCACGAAGAGGTACGAAAATCTCAGGAAGCGAGCCGAGAGCAGGCTCTTGAGAAGGCGAGCAAGGAGGCTGAGAATGATGCTGGACTCGCAACGGTTGCGCGCAGAATCAGCATGTAAGTTGGCCACTTAGTATTGCTGAAGTCAATTACTGATCGAGTTTAGGTCATCTGGCTCCGGACGCAGCAAGCGAAGCTAGTGGAGGTGGTTGTTGGTCGTATGGTAGTTCAATTTGACGGATAGCGATTGGCACTTGTGATTCTCATTAGCTTCGTCCATATACCAAAGTCGGCGTATTGCAGGCCGAGGGCGGGACCTAGAGGCATAGCTATGAACGGAGTAATGTGCTGGTACTTGGAATGATCAGCGTACATGGACTGAACACACTTATGAAATGACCTTATCATACTCTTGCATTTTGCAGTGACATAGCCCGGTTTCGAGGGATGATACCTTGAATGATAAGTTGTAGGCGTGTCATATATGCCGTGTCGACCTTCGAACGCTTCTCATGGCAGTCATCGACTTCCCTATCACAGTCACTTGATACAAGTGAGTCCGTTTCGGTTGTACCACCATGAGTGGGACAGAGCGATAGCTCGTGTTGACCAATCAACGCGAGCCTGGTCCGCGCGCGCCGCAGCCGCAGATCCCTGTCGCGCCCATCGCGACTTCTAGTGAAGCTGTCGAGTGCGCCAGAGTGTCAATCTCCTCGCAAACCCACGATGTCTACAATCACCAAGGAAGCTTCTCAGAGCTCTTATCCGTAAGCGACTTCATCCGTCTCTTGATCTCATGAGCTAATTGTTGCAGCCCGATCCTTCCCAAAGACTTCAACGGCAACCAGCCCAAAACCATCCGCCTATACCCCCTCAGCAACTACACCTTCGGTACAAAGGATGCTCAACCGGAAGAGGACCCCTCTGTGCTCGCGCGCTTGAAGCGGTTGGAAGAGTACTATCAAGTAAATGGCATGCGGAGGACATGCGAAGGCGTGCTGGTCTGCCACGAACATAACCACCCACACATCCTCATGCTGCAGATTGCCAATGCTTTCTTCAAGCTGTACGTTTGCCTCTGCCTGCCGACTGCAAAACAGTGAGCGAAGACTGATGTACGCAGGCCCGGTGACTACCTAACCCAAGACGTTGAGGAGATCGAAGGTTTCAAAGCGAGGCTGAACGAGCGCCTTGCGCCTGTTGGTACGCAATTCACAGGCGAGGGGGTCAACGACGAGTGGCAGATCGGTGATACGCTCGCGCAGTGGTGGCGCCCCAACTTCGAGACGTTCATGTACCCCTTCATCCCGGCGCACGTCACGCGGCCAAAGGAGTGCAAGAAGCTGTACTTTATTCAGCTACCCCGGAGTAGTGCGTTCCTCTTCCCCTCCCTCTCCTCTATTGTCCCATCTATCTGACACGTGAATTAGAGGTCCTTAGCGTTCCCAAAAACATGAAACTTCTCGCGGTCCCGCTCTTCGAACTCTACGACAACACTGCGCGCTACGGTCCACAGCTCTCGGCAATCCCGCACTTACTCTCGCGCTACAATTTCGAGTTCGTCGATGAGAATGGTCAGGTTGTGGCGTGCACGCCTGGCTCTGGGCTTGCGGACGGGAGTAGGCCACAGACGAAGGTGCTGGCTGGTGGTGACGAGGATGTCAAGATGGAGCCGAATGGGGATGCGGCGAGCGATCATACGTTGTCATAGGAGGCAGCGGGAAGTTTCTCGGGCAGGATTGGGCGGCATTAATGGCGTTATGGAGCAAGTCGTGACAATTGAAGGGTTTCCCTTGGGTTTGAGACTGCACTTGGTGCGGAGGATGGACGGAGTGGACTGAACGGGCGTTCTGGCGCTGCTACGGTACCATGTCCTGGAGTAGCACCCATGGTCTCACAGCTTCGGAAGGAATCAGGTTGCAATTGAAGTATATAAATGAAATACTCAGACACTTCTGGATTTCACATTCTTCCCCGTCCTGTACCATGGTTGTCATGTGCAACTAAAGGGATAGAACAAGGTGATGATTGCATTCTGTACAGCCCATATTCAAGATCGACGACAATTGTAAATTCTCCTGTGCTTGAGAGATATGCCGCTATTTACGAAAGACTGACCTCCCCGCGGTAGTGGCCCAAGCTCTTGGTCCGAGGCAATCGAGCTCCAGTTTCGCCCCGCATAACATCACTCCTCTCCACACGATGTAAATAGCACATACGGGTGTTGATCGCAAATCAGCATAACAACTGTATAATCCGCCTCCGAACCCATCAATACTCGGTAGTGCATCTCCAATATGCTCCTCCTCGGCCTCACAGGCTCAATCGCAACTGGCAAATCCACCGTCTCTTCCCTCCTCCGCGAACCGCCGTACTCCCTGCCCATCATCGACGCCGACCTCATCGCCCGCCAGGTTGTCGAGCCCGGGACCCCAGGCTACAACGCCATAGTAGACTACTTTCTGCCCACGACGCCAGATCTACTCCTAGATGCACCGGGCAAACCGTTGAACCGCCCCGCCCTCGGCCGCCGCGTCTTCGGCGCAGGGGAGGAGCGCGAGCGCGATCGCAAGAAGCTCAACAGCATCGTGCATCCGGCTGTAAGGAGGCAGATGTACAAGCAGATGGTGTGGTCGTATCTACGAGGGAGCTGGGCTGTTGTGCTGGACGTTCCGCTGCTGTTCGAGAGTGGTTGGGAAAGGTACTGCGGGACCATTCTGGTTGTAGGAGTCTCTGACCCTGCGATTCAGATCCAGCGTCTGCGTGCAAGGGATGCGCATTTGACTGAAGATGATGCGAGGAATAGAGTTAGCAGTCAGGGCGATATTAGAGAGAAGGCGGAGAGGTGTTTGAGGAGGGGAAAGGGTAAGGGTGTGGTGGTGTGGAACGATGGGGGAAAGGAGGAACTAGAGAAGGAGGTACAGAGGGTGATGGGCGAGATTAGGGCGAAGAGTCCCGCGTGGTGGAGCTTTGTGCTGTGGGTGTGTCCGCCGGTTGCGGTAGTTGCGGCAGGAGTGAGCTGGTATAGGATGAGGGGCGTACAGTTGGCGTGGGAGGCGGAGAAGAGGAGAGAGAAGGCGAAGCTGTAAGGAGGTGAGGCATGTAGGATACCCGATTTGCGAAGAAGTCAATTGGTGTTTTTTTGGTTCGAAGTTTTGGTCCCATGATATTTTAGTCACTGTCAATTCAATTCCTCTTCACCTTCACCAATCCACCAATCAATTCAACAAACGGCTTTGTTCTGTTGCTGGAGCAATGCGGTCAATGTAACACTTTCGAAAACCTCTCCGGCGGATTGCATCAAATTTACCGCTGCACTGTGTCCTCTTGTTGGTTGTGTTATTAACCCTCTGCAAGTCTCGTTACCGTCACGAGGAAGGACCCGATATGCGCATCATATGATCGCGACCCTGCAAGCTCCATTCAGCCCCTGTCTCTTCGCACCTTCCTTCGAAGACGGTCGCAATGCTGGACCCGAACGTCACCCTGTCCGACACACTCACATCCGCCACACACCCATCCCTCGTAGACGATGGCTTCAGTCTCTCTCGGCGCATGCCTTGCGGCAAGAACCCTGACGCAATCGACAATTGGCTCTCGAGCACCATCGCTCCGCCCGTTCTTCCCTCCATTCCCTCTAGTTCCGGTACTATATATACCGGCAGCTTCATCGACGACGGCGCAGACATGCTCTACCCAACACAAGTCATTCCTGGGTTTGGTGTAATGGATAAAAGGTTCTACGGTAAGGGCAAGCCACGCAAGAGCAGGCACGAGGAAGAGTGGACGGTGGAGAAAGAGAGGGCGCTAGCGGGTGATATGTGGAGGAGTCTTGCTATAATGCGAAGCATTGCGAGGGTTGAGCTCAGCGATGCTGACAAAGCTGAAAAAAGACGAGAAAGGAAAGAGACGAACAAAGGCAAAGTGGGCGCTGTTGAAGACGACGGTAGAGTGAGAATAATGAAGCCTTTGATGTGGGGGACTATTATCATTGAAGGCGACGATGGGAGGGTTGTGGTCGTGGATAGGGAGGGGGATTATGATTCTGGAAAGCCGAAAGAGAAGAAGGGTCTAGAAAAGCGGGAAAAGGAGCATGCGGAGCGAGAGAGAGGGAGGGCGAGGGAGCTTGAGAAGGCGCTACAGACGACGAAGAAGCGAGCAGAAGAAAAGGCCAAGTCATTGAGGGAGCGGGAAGAGATGGTAAAGGCGCAGGAGCGATCAGTTGCCAAAGAGCGAAATCGTATGGACAAACACAACCGTCATGGGCATCATCAATCGTTTGCGAATTCTCTCACACCTATACCGGAAGCCGATACGCTCGAAGAGAGCACAACGAGCATCGCATCACCTACAACAATCTTCATGATCGGGCCGCAGAGCGACTGGTTTCCAACGGCCCATGTGCCTACGGAACCATCTGCAGCACCGCCGTCACCTACTGAGTCTCCTCCAGGAGCATGGCCCTCCCCACAGCTTTCACCAGTCAAGTTCGCACCGTCGGTGATGCTAGTGTCCACTCCCAGGGCCCTTTCGACGATTACTTCAGTGACCGACTTCGAAGAACCGTGGAATGAACAGAAGTCATGGGTTCAAGAAGCCTCGGCTTTCAAGCTTCCTTCCTCAGCATCTTCCGTCAAATACTCAGATGCAACATCCTCGACTGTATCGGAGGTTGCTCCGCAAGACTCACGAGGAAAGGCGGCCTCGTCGATCTTTAACGAAGACAAGCCCTCGGGGCATGGGTCGTCAAAAGGAGTAACATCCGTCAGTCGATCCAGAACAGGTTCCATCGACAGCTGGAAAGAAGACGTGGACAAGCGCTCCGCTCGTGGCTCGCCAAAACGAGCAACATCTTCTGGATTCCGCTCCAATGCCATTTGGAGTGAGGACGTCGACCGGCTCTCAGCTCGTGATTCTTCCAGACGACGCAAATCTGGTGAAGCTTCCTGGGCTGGTTTGAACGATAACTGGAAGCGAGACGTAGACACGTCCGAAGGGCGAGTTTCGCACACGACAACACGCTCTCCTATAAAGTCTCCGATCGCCTCGATATCAACTTGGATCCAAGACGATGGGAACAAGCCTTCCTACTCAGCATACCCACCAAGCAAGCCAGCTACGTCGTGGATCTCTGCGTCCACCTGGGATCAGAACGAACACCACAGCCTAGCGCCCTCAGCCTGCTCACACAAGTCAGGAAGTCGAAGCTCGGTCGTCACACCATATTCGTGGAGACGGCAGGTCGAGGAAGTGTCGGATCATTCTACAGTCGGGTCAAACGAATCACGTGCTCCTGCACCTTCCCGGGCGATGTCTCCGATGTCATCAGAGGAGCGCGGTAGCGACGGTGAAGGCATAGAAGAACGAGATGAGGATACGCACTCTGTGAAGACGCACTCAACATACCAAGCGCCCACGGTGGAGGACGCACCGGAGTCAGATGACGGTGCTCTTGAGTGGGATTCTGCCTGGAGTATGAAGGCCGATCAGAAGGATGATGAAGACAGCAAAAGCCAAGCTGGATGGAAGGGCGACCAGGCGAGCGTAGCAGGCAGTGCGAAGTGGAGTGGGAAGACTGGCTGGGGCGGGGACATTGCGCAGGCTGACAGTGTGACAGAGAGGGCGGCTGGGGCTACGACTGGAGATTGGAATGACAAGAGTGGGTATGAGGAGGGTAATGATACATGGCTCAATGCGGAAGTGGGTGGTGTCAAGTTCCGGGAGGCTGCGTGGAAGAGGGAACCACCAGAGGGATCGTGGAGAGATGTGTGATACGGAGCGGAGATGATGATGGAGAGGAAACGACGTTGGATCATGAAGGCATATTCCAAGGGTGCGCAGATGGACCAAGGGTAGGAACTGTCATGTACTGGGACTCGTATACTTAGTACTATAGTTCCGCTCAGCACCCTATCCCACACCCAGCCCAACAATGAGACGGAAGGCGCTGCAGGCAATTGTGACCAAGATTCGTAACACGACGAGGATTGCGCTCGACCGACACGGAGCAGCCAAAGAAGCAGTTCCATTAGGTGCATGGCGCGCGAGGCTCGAGTACATACTGCCTCGACGCGGTCGGTCGCAGCGGCATGGCGCATGCAGGGCGCGTTGAAACAGAGGGCCAGCTGCACACGTAGGCTCGCAGCCAGTGCGTGTGCACGTCGAGAAGCGGGCGACCAGCATGCGCGTGTGCAAACGGGTTCGCAGTTCTGCGTTCGTGGTCCGATCGTGTTCGGTGGCGCACGCGCACATCCAATGGCTCCCGCAGCGTTGATGAGCTTGCCGGGGCCTGCGCCTTGGAAGAGCCCGCAAGTGGGCACCTGGACGCGAACACGGCCGCCCCCTCGCCAGTCCGGAGAGAACGCGCTAGTGCTACGCGTAGAGACAATCTATACTCTACTCCTCGCCCGCCCTGCTCCTGCCTTCATCTCTCTCCTCGACCGTGTCCCGCTTGTCGACTTGCTGCTTCGCTGTCTGTCTTACCAATTGAGTGTTGAATGGGACGTGAGCTTCGATTCATCGTGTGAAGAAGACGAAAGCACAGAGGCGTTGCTCCGACGACTGCACTGGTCCACCGCGTTCCTTCCACGCCAGGCCCCGCCATCGCGCGTCTTCCATCTCTACTCGACACAGCGTCCACATACACGGCACTCTTGCTGGACGGAGCCACGTACTCACTTCGTTCTCGTGCAGCTCTGCCCAAGGACATCGACACTGCTCGCAATGGCCCTCTTTACGCGCCAGCCCTTCGCCGAGCTAGGCGCCCCACGCCTCCAGGCCCTCCAGAGCGCGAAGAACAGGCAGAATGGTAAGCAATCGCCCTCTGCGGTCGACTTCCTGATCGCTAAACGCGTGACCTCCAGCTTTCACGCCTGATTCCAACTCCAAGTTTGCGTCTCCACTCAAGCCAAGCCCCACTGCATCCACGGGGAAGCGTAGCCGCGGCCCGGCCATCTTCGAGGACAACGATTCCGAGAACGTCGACCCCTCCATGCTCAACTCACCCACCAAGAAGTCCAGGACTACCGATGGATCCTCGAAGCTTTCCAAGTTCTCCCTAGTGCCGTCGCCGCTGAAGACAAGGGAGCCCTTCACCGCCTCCCCTTCCATCCCATCTCTGCGCAAAGCTCTCACGTCGCCAAACACCACGACCTCCACGCCTATCAGCCACAGCCGCGGATCGCCCAAGCACAAGCGCATCGGTGCTCTGTCCAAACGCCGCGCTTCAACCTCGCCTTTCCGCCGCGTCGATCCTCCTTCCTTCTCAGCGCACAGCAGCCCCGCTCTCCCCTTCTCCATCGACGCCGCTCTCAGCGGAACCATCCCTAATTACACGCCCAAGCCTGTCGCCACTCCCACTCCAGCGCCTATCTCTGGCTTCCCCCCTGTCGAGTCATCAAACCATGTCGACGACTCGATGCCCAAATCGTGGTTCTTCGAGATCCACGAGGACACCCCGGAGCAGGAAGCCGCCAACCTAATGGAGCACTCCGCTTCCGTGTTAGACATCTCATCCGATGATGATGCAGCGACCAAGGCGCGCAACGAGGAGCTCGAGTGTGGGAAGGAGAATATCCCGCCGCCCGACTTCACTCTCTCCCAAAGTCAACCTCGCAGCCCCTCCTTGGATGCTGCTGTACCGGGAGCAGGTGTCAAGATGCCGAGGCTGAGGGAGGTCAAGCAGGATGCCATGGACGAAGACCGCAAGCCGTTGGGAGATTTGCCTGCAGCTGAGTTCTACGCCGAGGGGTGTGATGCTAAGACTTTTGTCACTGTTGATGCGGGCATTGAGCGGCCAAGTGGGTTGAGCAAGGAGTTCGAGTTTAATTGTTCGACGCCAGAGAAGCCTGCGCTAGCCCCCATACAAGAGCCTTTGGAGAAGGCAGAAGAGGCTGTCGTCGTGTATGCGGATGAGAATGTCGTCCCCGTTGCGCAAGAGGAAGCCGCCGTTTCTGCCTCAGAACCGCAAGTGGTTGCGAGCGAGGCTCCTTGATGAGCCCTTCTCTTCGTGGTCTGGGCTTTACCTAATGTTTCTTACGATGGACGATAGCGATGGTTGGCGTTACTACGGGATATGCTGCAATGCCTCTGCTCTTGTTCTACTCTTCTGGTCCGGTCTGATTTGGTTGTACATCATGGCGCTTTGGGACTCTTAAACGATACCTGGTACTATTGTTCTGATACTTGGGCGTTACTGCTTAGCGAGTCACTTCCTTAAATCTCAAGGGATTGTTTGTTGACATGCGTATTTGTTTTGGTGTTGTGTGGATGCTGATGCTGATACAATAATAGCGGCTATGCGTGAGGATGACGCGTGCTGGGACAGTGGGCGTCTCGCAGCGGACGCGAGTGTGACGTGTGAGTGGTGCTATCTAAGCGCCCGACAACTCGAACCTTTCAGGAATTGGCACAGGCAACTCGGCGCTCATACCACTACAAGCATGCTGCTAAAGGAATCTACGTTACGGTGTGTGCCACAAGATTATGGGTGGACTTGAAAGTCTTTGGCCTTCATGCCCAGGACTGAACTTGCTGATGCATCACCAAACTCTACATGCAAAGCTGAAGTTCGTAATAACAGACATACACGAGCGTCTGCCTCTCAGCGAACGACAGTGCAGAATTGCGTCTCCGCCCCAGTATAATTTTGTGGATTACCCGAAAAATATTGAGAGCCTGAAAACATACACGGTACGGAAAATGATTTGGTAATACGAGAATCACAGTCGCGAACCTGTCGTGCTTCGACCGCCTGACTCCTGGCGTGACCTCTTCCCACTTCAAGACGAGAGGAAGGGTTTCGTGCCAACCCCGTACATTGCATCGAGCCGCAATTGAGCTTGAACGAGAATGCAAGCTGGCACGAGGCATCCACCTTCCTGGGGCGAAGCGATTGGCTACACCTGGAAACCTTTCTCGCGGCTCACGAACGAAAGGTTCGACACGACGGCACCCGGCCGCAGCTTTATTGTAACTTCGGGCGAGCAAATGTACTGTCATATGAGTCGAACCGCTATGTCGCTGCTCTGGTGACGAAAGGCTACTACCGTGTTTATACCGGCTATGAGGACATGCTTACTGCCGAATTGGTCGCTCTTGCTGAGAAAAGAGGTACGACCGGTACCCGGATTAAAGCTACTATGCGATGATGACCTTAGTCGAGGTTCTCATCAGATAGGCCTCAGCAGCCAATCCCCTCCTCGTTCCCCTTCAAAAGGTCCGCAGAGCTCGTCGTACTCAAGCCAGTTGAACCTCAAAGTCCATTGCTGACCATCATGGTCGCCACCGTCAGCATGAACCCACTCTTCACTATAATCCGAAGGTTCGTCGCCCCACACTCTCCGAGCACCCGTCATGTCCCCGATCCGACATTCGTCCAAACCCTTGAGCATACAAAACACCGTCTCCATTGTATCTTTCATGAGCTTGTGGCCCGCCTGTTCGCGCAAGAAGGTCGCCCATGGCATTGTATGCTCATCTGAATGACGGTCCCAGCATGCATGGATGTTCTCCGTATTCCGGAAAAGATTGCTGAGTCGTATGCGCCCGCCTGACCAGTAGCTGTCTATACAGACGTCCGCTAGCTTCAGTACTTTTAAGTGCTTGAAAGCCTTCCCCAGATCCGCTAAAAGGTCAACCAGTTCTAGAGAGTCTTGAATTGATTCGACAATAGTGAAGACGCCAAGATATCGCAGCTTAGGCCAACCTTGTGCTAGGCACGTTATCTCGGCCACCGACCAGCGGGCGCTCGCTTCGATATGGGAGACATTTGGCGCAAAATTTGCATAGCGTTCAAGATCGATCGTGTTGAGACGAGCGCTGTCGGCATGGCTGAGCAGGCCAAGATGCTCAACACGAGGGCAGTATTGAAGCAGAAAGACTGTCGATTGCTCGATCACCAAAGTGGTAACATTGCTAAAGTATAGCGGAGACGACAGGGTCCAATTTTCGAACGCGTTCTTGAAGACTTGACTCCATCGGCCGGAGGCTCGCAGACGTAGATGCTCGAGGCTTGTGGTTTCGGAAAGGAATCTCACAACATCGTCTGCAGGCCTCGTGTCGCAACTACCATTTGCCTCATCGAAATGTACCCAGTCGGCGTGTTCTATCCGCAACTTTTGCATGCTTCTGCAGAGATCGGCATCCTTGGAAAGGCACGCGATCGCTTCGCGGTTTGTGTCCCAGTGGCTC
The DNA here is from genome assembly GCF_027946475.1 of Didymosphaeria variabile. Classification (NCBI taxonomy): domain Eukaryota; kingdom Fungi; phylum Ascomycota; class Dothideomycetes; order Pleosporales; family Didymosphaeriaceae; genus Didymosphaeria; species Didymosphaeria variabile. Next base: position 1,652,289 of record NW_026611627.1, on the reverse strand, counting down.
GGTTGATAATTGGGTTTTGGAGGCTCAATCAGAACAATAGACTTCATCAGAAGAGGTCGCAAAAGACAATGGAACTGTCGACTGACAAAGGATAAATTCTTCAGCGGCGTTGGTCCAAGGGCCACGTGATGAGTGTCGCGTTCGTCTTGGACCAGGCAATCGATGATGTTCAACAAAAGCTCATTACTAAGAGTTGTCAAAGATGGCCCACGTCGGGCGTTTGGATGGATGATCACGAGTGTAGGCATTGGGATGTGACAGATTTACAGATCAAACGGAGAAATTCATCAGGCGAAGGCTGAACAGTGCCCGTGCGTACTGGAGGTGTTAGGCGGCAGCCTAAAACTTGAACCATAACTCGATAGAAGTGGAACGTAGGCAACTGTCCGGAGTTGAGTTTGAAATGATTTGCGGCGAGGCAGTGTATTCAACAATGTATATCTTCGATTCCATTGTGTATCTTTGAATATGTTCGTTTTCCTGTCGACTGAACTACAGCCCCGTCTTCAGAGTCTAGTTTTTCGTTTCGATAATTATTGCCAACAAAAAGTACATAGAAAGCAAGTGGTATCACCAAACAATAGAACCCAATCCTTCCCGTCTCTCTACTCACTCTTCCACCAACCATGCCAGTGTAACAGTAGGACTCTTCGCAAATCCATCCTTCTCCACGCCTAGCTTTAACCAACAATTCGCCCCACCATTGACATTATATTGATGGCTCAAGTCCTCCGCCAGTGCCACACCCCTACATGGTGTATCCGTCTTGTTGCCCACATTGTACGAGCTGCACGCATCGATGCAGGCCTGCAGCGTGTAAGCTGTGAACCACATGATGTCGTTGTTTCCGAAATCGGTGTCATCCTGGCAATTGTACTTGTCGGTGGTGGAGCTACCAGAGGCGGAAGAGGAGATGATGGAGCTAGGGCAGGTGTTGTCTATTCGAAGGATTTCAGAAGGGGATTTCGGAACGTAGGGCGGTTCGGTGGAGGAGGTGGATGTGGGTGTAGGCGCGGAAGTGGAGCAGGCCGTGGCTGTTACTGTGACCGTTTCTTTGGCTGATGTTTGGCTGGTAGATCGTGAACTGTCTCTGAGGCAGGTTAGTCGTGTCGCTTGACGCCATGCTTGCGAAACGTAGATTACTAGGCGCTTGGAATAGAAGGCAACAGTTACGAATAGCAAAAACATACCTCGCATTGCTCACTGCAATAGAACCGCCTACACCTCCTCCTACTGCTGCGGCCACTACCACTATAGCGAGAATGATCGCGAGCCAGAATGTCGACCTTCGTACACCGCATATGAGTGGTGTGCTTGGTGGTGGTACGTTACGATCCTCACCACCCACTGGTGCGTATTCGCCTTTTGAAGGCAGCTCTTGATGCTGTTCTACATACTGATATGGAGCAGGATAGTGTTGATTTGGTGCTGATGCTGAGTGATCGACCTCGAGACCCGTTGGTGACGACGCAACCTCGGGCAGATTGGACATCTTGATTGTACGAACCGAAGACTCCAAGACAAGAAGAAGCAGTACCAGATTGCGAGCTCCGCGAGGGCTGACCTTGTATTTTTAGGGCCCATGAATTTGGGTGCCGCAATGTCGCTTTATTTGTCCGTATGAACTGAGACGCACATTTGCAACTTCATGTTTAACCAATAAATGCTTGCCAATTTACGCCCAGCGAGGCGCAGGACGGGCGAAGCTCGTCGGGTTGGCTGTCAATTGGAGGCCTGGGACCTAAGCGGTGTTGCGACGGGGGGCTGGAACACACGCGCGAGAATGCTAATACGCCCGACATCTGAGCAGAGCCCCATAAGACATGAACAAGAGCCTACGCCAACCGACTTGATCTTTGAGTTTTCCGAGCTACCTACCCATTCCATACGTGCTCGAGATAAAATTCGCCCTATTACGCTTCGCCCTTTTCGAAGACTTCCTCGTTTCCATAGAAGCCCGCCCCATCCTTCGTCGTAGCATTCAGTCTCTCGAGAATATATTCTCCTGCTCCGATCGGCCGGTATTTTGGCTTCTCTCCGTCTTTTAAGCATGTCGGTAGCGTCTCAATGACCTCCTCATAGTTGACAGAGAAAAAGAACGGTACGCTATATCTGACCTGGTTGCTTCTATTAACAACGCGATGAATGGTCGACTTGTACACATCATTTGTCCACCGCATCATGAAGTCCGCGACGTTGATGATGAACGCGTCGGGGATATGTGTCGCAACGTGCCAATGACCAGATGGTTTGAGGATCTCGAGACCAGGCGTAGTCGAAGAAAGCAAGAGTGTAAAACACTCATAGTCGGAATGGGCGCCTAAACCGATTTGTTCCTTCTGCTGAGCTGACTCTGACACGGTGGGCTGAGAATTCTTAGGTGGAGGGTAGTAAAGCAAGCGTGCGATACCTCCCGGATGCGTGGTCATAGAATCAAAGTGATTCTCTGGTAGGTCTAGGGAAAGCGCAAAGAGTCTGAACATATGGCGAGCAAGATTCAGTACCTAACACGCATTAGCCGACAGCGCAAGCAACCCGTCAATGCAGACCCACAGCGCCATAATACTCGCCAACACCCTCATAAAATCCCGGTATTACCGCTTCGTTCGGCCAAAGGTTCGCTTTCTCGTCACTTCCGTCTAAATTTCTGTATTTTCCATCTCCACCGCTTCGGTCTAAGCCCTCTTCATACCCAAAATTGAAACCCTCCTTCGATTCCAAATCGCCGGCAAGCGAGGTATATTCGCTGGGCTCCCACCCATACCCGTACTTACTCCGTTTGATGTGCAGATCTTGTTTGGAGGCTGGAGGCAATTTGAAGAAGCGCTCTGCTTGCTGTAAGATAGACTGCAGAGTACTGGAAGGGATGCCGTGGTGCGTGACGTAGAAGAAGCCTGAGGTAGTGCACGCTTGTCGTATCTGTAAGGCTACAGACTTTCGATCGTCGAGTGATTGAGAATATGATGGCGTAAGGTCAATCACAGGAATTGTGAAGTCGGCATCGCTTATCGTGTCTTTAGCTGCCAGACGGGATGCAAGGTATGTTGTTGAGCGGGCTTCTTGCTTGGTGACTGAATCAGCCGCAATGGATTGAATGGTAGCTGTGGCCATAGTGAATTTAAAAACCTGCCGTTCTTTCGGTCGATGTTGTGGGAGGGGTTTGTGTTGGCAGGAGGAGGACTGAAGATAACATGGAGTTTAAGTCTAGTACGCTTTCCCGATATGGAAAGCTCCTTCAGAAAGGGTGGGGTAAGTGCAACAGCAGCTCTCCGAGACGCTCACTGTTTGTTTGCGCAACAACGTATCCGGCTTCGTGTGTTGAGCATTCCGTAAGAAATAAGTCAAGTTCACGAATCGAAAACTAAAATACAGTTCAGAGCTCCCGACCCTTCGCCCTTGTTATCCCATCTGCAATCTTTCCAGCAATAGCATAAATAGTCGCGCTTAGATGCCCACTGATCTGAGTTGGAAAGACACTTGCGTCGACAACCCGCACATTCTTCGCACCATACAACTTTCCTTCACTATCGACCACACCGCCCAGCTCTCTACTCCTCATAGCCGCCGTGCTCACCGGGTGCGAATTCGACCCGAATGCGCCGGCGATCCATTTGTACCACGCAGGATCTCTCAAGCCCGCACTTGTAGGAACCGCATCCGTCCCTGGCGCGACTTCGGCAGTGACGTACTCGGAGAGTGGCGCCGTAGAGAAATATTCGCGGATCTTCAGGGCGGCCGCCGTCTGAACGATGGTATCGATCGGCAGCTGCAGGAAGTTCGGGTTGATGCTTGGTATGCGCGTTGGAGACGTTGATGTTATGTGGACGGAGCCACGAGAGAAGGGCAGGAGCGCCCAGAATGCGACTGTGATTGCGTTGCCGTTGGGGAACCATACGACTTCTACGAGGGGTACCGTGCTATTGGACGACCATGCTAGATCGAGTTGTAGTTCAATCAACTTCCCTTCTCTCTCGACCGTGCTCTCATTAGGTGGCAGGTCTGCGATGATCTTGCGCGCATAGTCGCTGCTATTCGCTCGGAGCTTGGCCACTATGTCGGGTAGTTCTGTACCAAAAAGATCGGAAGCTGTGAGATAGGTTACGAAGCTGGGGTACCCCGTCCAGTTTGTGGTGGAGGTGTAAGATATCGCACTGTTGGGCTGATCTTGTAGGTTGGCGCCGACAGCTGGAAGGTCAATTACTGGGTCAATGCCTAACCCTTGTAGGATTGTCGGATTTCCGACGCCGGAGAGTTCCAAAAGGGCGGGTGAGCGAAGCGAGCCAGCGGCGAGAATTACCTCCTTCGAGGCATACAGGCTGTCGGTGGCATTGCTCAAAGTGAGGACCTCGACCGCTTCTGCGACTGCTTCCCCGGATCTGGAACTTTCGGTCCAAATAATCCGGGTCGCGGTGGTGTTGAGGAACACTTTTAAGTTCGCGCGCTGTTTTGCAATGGGGTAGTAGAACGCATTGGCGGCGTCCTCGCGTGTGTTCGTCGTTGAATTCTGTGTGAATGGCCATGTTGAGAAGCCACCCATCCTTCCACCATTGGCATCCTTGTTCCATCGGACCCCTAGGTTCTCACTCGTTTTCCTAAGGATGTCAAATATCCCTTGTTTTGTGAAGTATTTGTTCCAGCCCACTGAAAGTGCCCCGTCGTAGTCATGGAACCCCTCGTCGAACGTAGCCCCATTCTCCGCGTTCTCCGGATTTGGGGGCTGAAAACGTTCTTGCGACCGGTAGTACTCGAACACATTGTCCCAATTCCACCCATCGTTGCCGAATGCTTCCCACTGGTCGACCTGCTCTTGCTCTGCGCGCAGATAGGTCATCCCATTGATCAAGGTTGTCCCACCTAGGCCCTTTCCTCCCGAGTAGGTGAGACTCCGATTGAGTGCATATTTCTGGGGTGCGCTAGGGTAGCCCCAATCAAGCGTAGACCCAACTCCTAGGAAGAAACCTTCTACGTCCGTCACAAGAGGGTTGTATCGTTCGTCGGCTCCAGCTTCGATTACAGCGACGCTGACGCTGGCGTCAGCAGATAGTCGATTCGCAAGTACGAGGCCGGCCGGGCCTGCACCGACGATCACATACTCGAATGTCTGTTTGGATGTTGCCGCTGCTTGGGCCACGGAAGCAGTGCCGAACACAATTGCGACGAGGGGAAGCATGTTGACGAGCGGTGCAGAAACGCGCAAATAAGGGAATACTGACGCTGTTATAGACGGTCCGACATGGAGATCGTCTCCCCTTGGATGGCATCGTAGCGTATACTAGGCTCTTTTTGGAAGGTGTCGCCCGTTGACTCTACAAGTTTAGTCATATATACGTGGTGACCCTACAAGTGGAAAACAGAGTAAGGATTGGACACTGAAGTAAGAGAATTTTGTTCTTCTGGGATAAGTCAAAGTGCTCGACCTGGAGGAGAATGCGGGGTGGCGGGGTTGCGGGGAAAATTGCCGTGTAGGCCACTTGATCAACGACACTCTAAACATATACTGCAGTGAAGCATGAAGGATTCCGAGTGTACAGTCTTTGGACTTGGAGCCTTCGGAAACTTTATTTTTCTATGAGGTCGATGTCTAGAGCGGGGTTATTCACCAGTCCACAATCCTGGGGGGCATCGGATACGTGGCGAAGGGCGCGCAGGTCCGAACAATTCCTTGATATTTAGTCGCAGTGGCGTAATCGATTACTTTGGCGCACCTCGTCGCTCTCCCTTTGCCATTCTCAGCTTCTGCACTGTGCTAACCGGCCGCACCGGGTTCAGTGTCGGGTTAGGGCTCTGCGTGACAGGGATGGCAGCTGCATGTGTGCTCTACATAAATGTATGGGCGGGCAACTGGCGGATAAATGTGAAGATGGATGTGGGAGCTGAAAACAGCGAGGTTATACGTAAAGACGGTGTCGAGGGTACCGCAGGCGTTGGCGAGAAAGAATTGGAGTTAAGGTATACTCTGTAGACATGAACTCATATTTGCGGGTATAGGATTTTGGTAGTATCAAGATTGAGTTGAGGTTCGATTGCACGCTATACCTGTGTTGCCTATTCCTACACACATGCATTTCATCGTTCCCTATACATACCCCTCAAGCAAACGCACACCATCATCTCTTAGCGTTTGTCAACAATAGACCAATCATGCAGCAGTCAGACCTCTCTATGGATGCGCGCAACAAGCACGAAAGCAGTCCACTGCGCCAACATGGCCGAGAAAACTCACCATGGTGTGGTATGAATCATGTGAAGCCCCCGGAGGAAAGAGAGGATGGTATGGGAAAGCTCCGTACCCATGCATAAATCGAAATCGACAAACATGAACTCCCCAATGCCTCCGACGCCAAATATGCATGCTGTTCACGCTCGATCGATCACCGTGGTCTCCATACCCTGACCCGCCCGTCGTCACCCGCACTCGCAAAACACCTCGGATCCGAAGGGTGCCACGCGACGGCATTTACGCATCCCTCGTGCGCGTCCAGCGCCTCCACCAGTAGCCCATTTGCGTTGTTTCTCCAGATGTACACCCTGCCATCTACAATATTGTTAGCTCGTCCATTACCTCTCGGGAACTTGACGGCATCGGGCGACGTACCTTCACTGCCACTGACCACGAAGTTCTCGTCTGCGCCACCGAAACTGCTCCTGATGATGAAGTTCTCTTGTATCTGGCCCTCGAACCCCTGTACCTCCCGCCCAGTGTCGATCTCTATGAGGCGAATTTTATTCTTGTTCATAGAGATGAGCATGTGTCTTGAGTCCGAGCTTATTGTAACGCTCGTCAACTTGACGTCAGCGAAATGCCATTCGCACAGTTTCTCTCGTGACCGGAAGTCGTATACTTGGATCTTATTCTCAAGGAGGACGACAAGTCTCGAACCGTCGGGCGAAATGGCAAGATCGTTGACTCTGACACTGTCGTTGTGGTGTGGGGCGAAAGCGTGTACAAGGTGACCATCTAGGTCCCAAATGCAGCATCCGTATTTGGTGTCCTGTGAACCAATGACAACGTGCGTGCCAGATGGCGCCCAGGCAGCAGTTGTGCATGGGTAGGTGAAATCGCTGATCAATCTCAGGCACGTGCCCGTCTTGACATCCCATATCCGAGCGGAATTCTCCTGTTGTGCACAGCATGTTATAATCTTCGTGTCGTCAGGACTCCACGCTAAATGGGTAACTCCAGAGTCATGCTCATCTAACTGGTGCAGAGTCTTGTACGTCGTAGCGTCGTAGATAACAATCGTCTTGTCTTTGCTTGTCGATGCCAGCTTAGTACCATCGTGCGAGTATTTGAGATACCACACTTCATCGTGATGACCCTTCAATTCCAGTACAGGTTTCATAGGGAAGTCGTCGCGATCGCAATTGTGGTCAACGTACAGCGATGGAGAGTCAGCAGTATTGTGATAGAGACAATTCGATATCCAGCCATCCTTGACTTCGTCGAGAAGACCAACTAGTCGGTGCTCCGGAATCATCACACTAGGTGATATTGATTCTGTTAAGGTTAGTGGCGGTTTCACTGTAGGGAGGCTGATGCGGCTTACTAGAGAGCTCGGAGAGTAGGAGTGTACGTGATTCGCCATCGGCGCCGTCCCAAGTGGCCTGTAGCTTAAGATCTTCCGCAGATGGACACATCATAAGACTGCACAATTAGTAAAGTTTGCAGTGTCATGTGAACGAAAGAAACGTACCTAGAAAGAATGTGCAGCCGACCAACGTCCTGATGAAGAGGTGTCAACTCTTGCCGCAGCACCATTAGGGCCTTGCCCAGATCTCTTCTTTCAAGGAGCTCAAGATACTTTTGCTGCTTCAGCCAAAACAGCATCTCGTCCCGATTCGCACCTTCGGCGAGCGGCAGCCCTTCGGCGCGGTGTGATTGTGCTATTGACCGCGACTTCGCCCATGACTTGCCATATCCTGCCGAATTATCAAGGTGGATACCTCCACCATTATCATATGAATGTGTGCCGAATAATAGCTCTTCTGCCTCAGCCCAGTCTCCGTTGAGAACAGCAGTACGGAATGCCGCTACCGTGGGGCCTTCCAGAGTATATCCACTCTCTTTCACCAAAGCTCCGGCAGCGTCGCTATACCCCAAGTCTGATAAGCTTTGTATGAGTATCCGCGTGACCTCTTCCCTATCGTGGCCAAAAAAGGACGGCGACAGGGCCTTCACACTGGCTACCGAGCTTCCATTTGTATAGGAGCCGTTGCTCTCGGGCTTGTGGGGGTCTCCGTTGGCGATCTTGCCCAGCGTCGACCTGGGCCCGGGCGAGCGCGTGGATCCATTGGTGTAGCTCTGTGTGGGAGAGTGGGACCGTTTTGAAGCATCGCTGTCAAGGCGCATTGTCCCGTCTGTTCTGCGCCTGCGTTTCTTGATGGGACGTGAGGACCGGCCTCGCTCGATAGGAGGGTCGGAGGTCTCCGAGAGGTCGTCGCTCTCTTCGGAGCCGCGTCTGCGTTTGGGTGCAAGCGGGCGTGTGGTTGCGGTTGTGGTTGTGGTGACAGCTACCGGATCGTGTTCAGCGCTGGGTTGGCGCTGGTCGTGGGGATGGTGGGCAGAGAGTTCTGGGGAAGGAGGAGCTGGGGAGTTCGGGATGGTTGGGCGGTCGGAGGCGTTTGGGGAAGGGACGTTTGGGGCGGTTTCGTCTGCCAGGACGAACGCTGGGGAAAGTTACCCGCAATGATGCGAGTACACGTTCAGAGAGGCGGCGGTGCCCTCAGATGGCGCGCTGTCGGGACGTAGGAGGACTCATAGGATGCTCAAGCACCGTCAAGCTCACGCGGTTCGGGGGGAGTCGCGGGCGGGCGTGTGGAAGTAACGGGCGGTGGCGGGCAAGCTCCGTGGTGGTGAGCACTTGACGATGTCACCAGCGGACGTGATGAGGCGAGCTGTCAGCCAAGCGGATGCCTGATTCGCGGGCCGTTGTACCCTCCGGGAGCGATGTACACCCCGGTAGGAGTATGAATGATAGCGGGCGGCAAGTGGTGCAAGGTGTAGCTGCGAGTGTCGGTGTCGAATAGCTCGAGGTGCTCACAGGCACAAGCGGCGAGATGCTGGACTACGCTACCATTAACCTTGTTCCGGTCCTCCAAGCCGCCCCGTCACATACCAAATCACAACATCCACAGCACAGGGGGCGATAGCCTGTGGAGCCAGGTGTACGAGCTACGGTATCCAGCTACATTCAACGAAGTATACCATGCGAGATGCCCAGGTGCGCGCTGCTCGAGGTACAAGACATGCGCGGCTGGAGCTTCGGTCCAACCCTTGTCACGCGGGAGCTTCCTCTGCAATCGCCGCGATAAGAAACACACTAACCCACACATTGCCCCGCCCCAGCCGCCGCTGGACCATTGCCAAATGCAAACACAGCATTGTGTGCTTTCTTGCTGTTGCATTGTGAAATCCGTCTGCTTGTTCTTGGGACCGGCCAATCAAAATCGCCCTTGCACACGTCACATGAAACAGGGCGAACCTTGGAAGCGCTGTCGTTTGACCGGTCCAACCAATGCCATGATAGCCGGTCCAACCTCAGATGAAAGGTGGTAGCTGGTACCCTTGCAGGATGGGTAAATCTTGCTTGGGCCCTCACAACATTGTCTGGATCCGACAGAGCTAGCTTTGAGTGCTCGCCTATGTAGTGTACCCAAGTAGCTGTGGTGGCACGTGGATGGACAAAAGAATGTACGTGCAATTCAGGGACGTGATGTTTGCTCATTGGGTCAGGTACTTGTGGTTCTAGAAACGTCCAATTCGTCATTACCTTACCTAGAACCTCATCGTGGCGTTGTTGCCTGCGTCGGCTTCGTGTTGCCTGCATGTATTAGCCGTGCTCTTGCTCGAACATGCACTATCTGTACGTATGTCAAGCATACCGTGGGGCGCACTTACTTGAACCAGTTGAGGAATTGGAACATGGATGCCTTAGGTGTTCGCTCCAAGCTCGTGTAGTTGACATACTGCAGCCCAAACCTCACTTGGCTGCCCTGTCCCCACTCAAAGTTGTCGAAGATGGCCCATCCCCAAGCACCCGTCACGTTCACCTAAGCTTCATCAGCACACTTCAACAGGTAATGAGCGGACATTTCCCCACCTTATCCTCATGAATACACAACAAAAGCTGATCCAGGTAATGCTGGAAGTAATCCGCCCTCCTCAGATCCCAAAGTGCCGGGGCAAGAGTAGTCCACTGCCCCTCAAAAGGCTCACTGAAGCCGAACTCAGTGACCACAATGTCGGGGATCGAGGGGAAGAGCTTGGTGGTGATATGCTTGAGGTATTTGCGGATTCCTGATGGCGCTGAGTATAGCCAGTTCATTGTGGGGTCTGCGGCTGGACCCAGCGGGAAGCCGATAGGGGAGATGGAGCTGGAGCCTGCGCACTCTGGGAATCCTGGGTGGGAACGGTTCGACGCGCAGGCTTCGACGCCGCCGGTGATTTCGTAGGCCATGAAGGAGGAATACGCATCGATGGCGAAGAAGTCGCAGGATCCTTTGATAAGATCCTTCTCGTCTTGTGATAGCTCAGGAAGTAAATCACCCAGCGTATCCCTCAGCGTCTCCGGGTAGTCACCATCCGTCCAAGGACCGCCGAACCACCCAATCGAGAAGTCGTAGTTGCGTTGGGCTGCCTCATCATCTCCAGAGCTAGTGCTGTTCGCTTCAAAATAGTTTCCAGAATTCTTGAAAGTAATGCGTCCGCGGCCTTTGAACTCATTGTGATACCATTTCGCCACCTTGGCGTGGGCGAGGAGGGAATAGTGTCCACATAGGTAACGAGCCTTGTCGCCGCCGGTGACTCCGTTGGGTGCAGGATAGTACTCTCCGGCAGGGTAGTATGAGTATTGCCAGTTGCAGTACTGCGGCTCGTTGATTGTGAACCACTCGTCCACGTACGCGTCATAGCGGGAGATGACAAATTTGGCGTAATTGAAGAAGTGGTCAACGACACGACGATCTGTCCAGCCTCCGTATTCGGCAAAGAGAGCAAGCGGAGTGTCCCAATGGAATAGTGTCACTGCGGGACGTATGCCGGTGGCTACAAACTCGGAAATGACATCGTCATAGTGTTTCACCGCAGCTTCGTTGACCGGACCGTGGCCGAAGGGGAAGATTCGCGGCCACGAGAAGCTAGGACTGAATGCTATAGAATTTTCAGCTGGTAGCTCCAAATGTACGCAACCAGTCTTCGGAGTGCAGTGGAAGCATACCAGGCATACCCAAACCCTTCAGTCTCGCCAAGTCCTGTTTGTACAGCCAGTAATGGCTAGCAACAACATCTCCCGTGGAATTGTCTAATACCTGATTTGGCACCCTGTGGGCCAGCAGCTGGAGGTATGATGTTAGTCTCTATCTCAAGTGCACAGCTTCATGTCAAACGCTCAAGGATTCTCCTTGCTAGTCTTCTTGGTCTCGGATGTATAGGAATTATCCAAACACTCACATCCCAGATACTCGGTCCTTTGCCCTCATCTTTCGCCGCACCCTCAATCTGGTACGAACTACTACTGACACCCCACTTGAATCCCTGTGGCAGCTTCAAATGATCGAGCTCCGGGTAATTCGACCCAACAAGAGCGTGGAAACGGTCGGCGTCAGGTTGTGGGTATGCAGTCGGCTCTGGAGACGGTTCAACCGTTGTAGTCACCGGGCCTGTCGCAACAGGTCCGACCAAATTCCAAAGCTCGTTCAGCGCATTCTCAGAGAAGTCAGTGCGATTAAATGCGGTTGGCTGTGCCGAGGCATTGAAGCTTGCAGTGCGATATCCGGAAGGTAGCGTGAATGTAGGAGACGAGCCATTGGCGGTTTGAGCAGAGACCAGAGAAATAAAGGAGCAAAACAAAGAAAGATGAGAGATAAGGTGAACCATATTTCGAGCTAGCGTCATCGATGGCGGAGGGTGCGACTGCGCAATGGAATAAGACAGGTACGAAAGAGGATGTACTTATGAGCCCAGGGTAGCTCCGAAGCTGTAGCTCCAGCCACCGACGAACGTTGCTGAGCCGCCATCGTACGCCTGCATGGGTACATATGAGCCTGGCTTTGCGTAATTGGGCATGCACTCAAGTCGCGTCAACCCCTCTTATGATGCTGCGTAGCAGATATCGCGGCTCGGAAGTATGCAAGGTAATGATTAAACCAGGGTTGCCATAGGCCTAGAGAGGTGGACTAGGTTGTTCTTCTATTTCGTACTGAGCGGAAGAACGGATTCACGCCTTGTCGAGAAATCCCAAGTGTTGAAGATGAGGATGTAAACGTTGACAAACGGAGAACGCGGCAGTTGAGTCCGTGTTGAAACCGGTTAGGGTGAGGAGAGAAGTCGTCTAATTGGTGGAAGGCAGTATTCTGGAAGACTTCAGTAGCAGTGGGGTACTTCGCACTAGAAGCTTGGGTCCGCATGGGCGGACCTGTTTCCGAGGTACTGGAAGGCACGGTTTGTTCGAAAGAAGCTTAAGTTCGAGAAGAAAAAGTATGGAGATCGGGAACAGACATCATCTGTTTGAAAACATGTGACATTCATTTTAGTAGCCGTCCTCGTCGGACATTCATGCTACAATCGTTATGGTATACGATTTGGTCCTGAGAAGGGCAATTGTTGATATGCAATTAGATCGTAAAACACATAGGTCGTCACCGCGGAGCTACTGATTTTGCCCCGAAAGTGTATTAAAGAGACCATGAGTTTGAACATCCGCTGACCTAGCGGGGAGAGCTCGTTCGCGCAAATAATTCGTAATATCTTCGTCTGAAAACTGGGTAGCGCCGTCGAGTCTATGCCTTTCGTTGTTTCTTGGCTGGAGGCGAGCCAGTTCGGCCTTTGCCTACCAGGCCGCGGATGTCGATCTCGTCGCCAGACTCGTCTTCGTCTTCGTCCATATCTTCGACGTCGATCTCGGAAAGATCATCTCCATCCTGTTCGTGGGATTGCTCTGACCATCATCAGCATCGAGGGGTTTGTTTTCGAAAGAGTCACATACTGTAGTACTTGATGGCGGATGGCCATAAGTCTTCTGCAATGAGGGTTGCAATCTCGCCACCCTGGGGGAAGACCTCAGTCTCCTGGTAGTCGGTCGCGTCATCCTCTTCATCTTCCGGTTCCTCGACCTTTTCGCCGCGCTTTAGCTTCTCCAGCCGCTCAGCATCCTCTTTCGCGGCCTGCTCACTTTCTTCCGCGCTTACCCACCGGTAGTCGGAGACAAACGCGAACCACGCGAAGAAGCTTGGTGAAGCCTCAGTGCTCTCCTCGATCATCGCGACTAGCTTCTTGTACTCGGGCAACTCGGACTCCTTCGCCTTGTTGCTTGCAGCATTAGCCTTCTTCCTTGCCTCAGCAAGCTTGATGGCTGCATCTGTGAGACCTCCTGTGGGGTCCTGGCCTTTCTTCCAGTTGATCTTTACCGGCTCAGATACGAGGCCTTCCCAGTCTCGCGACTTACGGAACCAGAACTTCTTCTCCAACACTTTGTCCTCGAAGTATTCGTTGTCGCCGAACCCAAATTTGAGCGATACACTGCGCGGCGAGCCCTTGGGGTCGTCGATTTCGAAGCGGGTAACCTCCAAGGTTTCGAAGCATTCGGCGAAAATCTGTGCGTCCGAGGGCAAGATGAAGGAATCGAGCTCTGGTGGAGCCTGCTCGAAGACGAGAGTCCAGAAGTGCGGGATCTTAGCGATCACTTCTGCGCGCTTCTTCCACAGGGGCGCGTTCAGCGCATCTGACTTTCGGACTGCGACAATTAGTAAGAGCGCAAATCGAGGCGCAATAGTAAACCTACTAAGCTCTAATTCAACATCATCAAAATCTGCCTCGAGAACGCTAAGCTCTTCGAAACGTGCGAGCACCTCTTCTGGGTCAATATTTTCGACCATCGTGCGGTTGCGCAGTAAGATCTGTTGGCTGCTAAAACTATCTGTGAGACAAAGCATATTAGCACATGTGACAACTCAAGAGTAATCTCACGATAAGCTCACCAATCTCAGAGTATTATAGGCCCAAGGAGTAATTATTGCGTTGACTATGTTCGAAGGCGCAATTTCTGTTGTTCAGAACTGGAATTACCCAACCCAAAAAAATGTGGCACCTTGGCCCAAGCTCCTTCCTTCTTGGCGCACAGACCCGCGGTGATACCCCACTTAACGCGGAGATATGGAGCTTTCCTAGGTCACAAAGCAGTCCTCGAAAGGGCGCACTTCCATCATTGCTCGCCCATAGAAGCGCTTCAGCAGGCCATTGCTTAGATCAATCTCAGGGTGGCAGTGTGCTCACTCCTTCCCAAGGCTGCCGGGGTGGCTTGGGCAGGTGCGACGTGACAGCTCGAGTGTCCTGGGATAGCATCGCCGATGCGACCACCTGGAACTTCGTCCACGGTGGTATCAAAATTTCGGAGTGTAACCTGTTCCTCAACTACTTGTGTTTGCCTGCTCTTACCCGTGACTACTCAGGCTATCTGGTCAACCTGCCATGGGTGACTCATTGGGAACCTAGGAACAACGTCGCTGCCTGCACCGCCACAAGCACCTCGAGATCATTTCAACTTTTACGACGCCTTGTCAAAAGCTAGGGCCTGAATTCATGCTGTACAACACCGCATAAGGGTTTTGTGCTGTCGGCAATATCTTCGCACTCACATACTCAAGAAAGTTCCCCGCCCATCTACCAGCATGGGCGGTCAGGCTTTTGCACATATCGTCGCAGACAAACCCATCGATATTCCGCGGCTGTCACCAGATACCTACCAGCAAGTAGCCGCGGACGTCAAGTTGAAGTTGGAGACACTGTTCCATCATGTCACAATACCTCGAGATGCTCCTGAAAAAATCGATTTCGGCGACATTGACTTCCTTGTAGAAGGCATACGTGATCCGAAGACCGATAGCAACATTTGGATTAGCGTGAAAGAAGTACTCGGCGCTGAGCTCTTTGTGTCCCCTCATCATTTTGGGATTAAGCACCCCTCAATAACAAATGCCTATGTGCAGGTGGACGTTGAACTGTCTCCAGGAATCGGCGCGGAACTCTTCGAATGGACGAACTTCATGAAGAGCGATTCGGATCTTCTGCAGATCGTCGGAGTCGTTCATCGGTCTCTTGGTATAACATGCACTGACAAAGGTATGCACGTTCGTGTGGAAGAGGTGGAACCGTACAACAGGAAGAAGAGCATGCTTTTCCTCACGCGAGATCCGAATCAGGCGATGGAATTTTATGGATACGATAAGGCCAAGTACCATCAAGGTTTTGACAGCGAGGCCGAGATGTTCGACTGGGCGACTAATGGCCGATACTTCTACTGGAAAGTCTACGAGGACCGCGACGAAACCTCAAACGACCGAACACGATTGAATAAGCGCCCGATGTTCCGACGTTTCGTACATGAGTATATGCCTTCCTGTGGCAAAGGCACGATTTCGCACACTCAGACAGAGAACAGCGACCCTGACGCAGAGAAGGCTATCCCATCTCGACAAGACGTACTGCAAGAGGCCTTGCGCATGTTCGACAAGCATGAGGAGTACAATGCAATCATCCTGGAGCACAGAACGAAGGGCGTCGAAGAAGCACTGTGGCTACAGATCAACAATTCAATCCCGTCGCAAAATGCAGCTCGCGGAACCATCTTGAAAGGCCTGAAGAGGTGGGTGGCTTTCATAAATGGCCGCCCATATATCACTGAGCGGCCGATTGCGACGAGCATGAAACTGAAGTGGTCCGAACACGTTCCCGATGACGCTATACCGGACCTTCTGGCATGGATTGCAGAGAATCGGGACCAGATCGGAGAGCTTGAGGAATTCCGCGCCAGCGAGGCGAGGAAGGCGGGCATGAAGAATTGAGGAGCAATACAGGGCAGCTTATCAGCGATCGGATTGCAACTGAAGCACGCGGCTGATCAGTCGCCTACACGCCGCGCATGGGCGGCGAGCATTTAGTTACAAGATTGTACATGGGAGCGTACTTGCGCAGAAGCTGTGAAGACAGTGTTCGAGCGCGCTCGTACATGCGAGCGTATTTGGTCGACCGGGTGCTATATTTTGTTCAGGGTCTTCAAGGAATTCGGCGGAGATGTCTTACTAGTCCTCCAGTGATCAATATTGCCACGCATTGCAGAGCCCATAGTTGCTCCACAGTCATAATCTGTTATAGCATATAGACTGGAGCAGAGCAAGATACCCAACGAGGCATGTTTTCTAAACTCATACTGTGTAAACTCCCACAGCCATGCTTCCCCACCAAACCAATCCAACACGTGCGCACCCTTGAATCCTGGAACCTCCTCTCAAGGAAAATTCCTCCATCCCAGTGACCTACGCGGCTTTCAAAGCCGACGCTACCCTTCATCTTACGATCGCCCCCTCGCAACCCCCACAGTCGCCATGTCGCGAACTGCAAATTTTCAGTTTTGAAGGGGTAATACATACTGCAGAGTCGAGTTTTGTAGGGGTAATCAGAACTCGATAAAAGTGGAGCTTAGGGCTGGCGCTTCCAAGGTTCGAGTTGGCGTGGTCCGGGCCGATGCTTGTTGCGTCGATGGATGGATGGGAAGGGGAAAGCGCGCTAATGGGAATTTTGCAGCTTGGTCGCATCGTGAAGCGGAGTTGGGCACAGAGAGCTGATCTTGATTCTCGGGCAGAAATTCATCATTTTATTTTTGTGAGAAGCTGGGGAAGAGATGCTTTGAATTGGACGCGTCTTTGTAGCATAGTGACGGAACAGGAAAGCGCGACTATCCGGAACCCAGGATAAACATCGCTCACCAAACCGCTTCCCACGCACTACCACAGCATTGTTGCGATCTCAGAAGCAGGCATAACACACGCGTCTTCCTGGGGAAATGGACGACACATATCCGGAGCTTCAGCTCCCGGAGTCGCGTGTGCTCATTGTCATCACAGGTCTGCATGAATCGTTCCCATAGCGGAGCTTTACTAACATTTTCCAGGTGGAACGATATGTATGCGCAAATCAGCAGACGGTCTGGTGCCTGCAAGAGGTTTCTTAAAAAATGGACTTGCTCCTCGGCCAGTCTTCAATGATGGGTCTTACCCGGAGCCGCTGGAGATCGTGACCGACGACAAGGGCACGCGGAGGGCTGTTCAAAGTTTAAGAACACCAACCAGCGCCTACGAACGTCGAGTTAGGTACTCTGTGCTCGAGTTCGACACATTGCTCGACAGCAGCTCTATCAATGCTGAAGGCTGGGATCAGATCGCAAAGACGATTTACCGGAATTACCAACTGTTCGATGGATTCGTGATTCTCCATGGCACTGATTCTTTGGCGTACACAAGTTCTGCGTTGAGCTTCATGATGCACAATTTGGGCAAACCTGTCATTCTCACCGGATCGCAGGCGCCGATGATGCAACTACAGACCGATGCTGAGGACAATCTACTGGGCGCTCTGATCATAGCGGGTCATTTCATGATACCTGAGGTCTGCCTGTTCTTCAACTTCAAGCTCTTTCGCGGCAACCGGACCACCAAGGTCTCAGCAGACGACTTCAACGCCTTCGGTAGTCCCAACCTCCCACCTTTGGCGACCATTACCTCGCTCAGGACTAACGTGTCGTGGGGCAATGTGCATCGATCTACGAGCATGTCGCCGTTCTCCATCCAGACCCAGCTCGACACGACACACGTAGCCTGTCTCCGTATCTTCCCGGGCATGAAACCCGAAATGGTAGACGCAGTACTGCACTTAGAGGGCCTCAAAGGCCTCGTGCTGGAAACATTCGGAGCTGGAAACACTCCAGGTGGCCCCGACAGCCCAATGACACGTACCCTGGCCGATGCAGTAAAGAGAGGAATCGTCATTGTCAACGTAACGCAGTGCTTGAGCGGTAGCGTGAGCCCGCTCTACGCACCTGCGACCTTCTTGGGCCGAGTTGGCGTAGTCTTCGGCATGGACATGACGTCTGAAGCCGCCCTCACAAAGCTGGCATACCTGCTGGCGCTACCGGGCGCAACAGCTGAGGAGGTTGCAAAGAAAATGTCCGTCTCCATTCGCGGTGAGCTGACAGAAATGACACGTACACACTTCGAGCACCCGAAAACAAGTGGAACGCTTACTCCAGAGCTGTCCAGCCTGGCTGCGCTCGGATATGCAATCCAGAAAGGCAATTTCCAAGATACGAGGGATATTATTCGCGGCGAGCCTCGTTGGCTGCTCAACGATGCCGATTACAATCTCAACACGCCTGTGGTAAGTCAAGTTTTCATCGTTATCTGAGAGAGAATCCCGATTCGGCAGTCGTCTCTCGAGGCAACGGTCGTTATCTACGTCCCTGGTGGTACGAACCTTGCATCGAAAATGTCGGTCTGAGAGCTGCTACCATGGCTGGCATGTGTGCCGAATGAGCCGTTATCGGGGGCAATGGGATAGCCACCGTTTTGATGCACTTATCTGTTACCCCAGGACATACGACACGGGGAATCAACGACCAAGATTCCGATAGTCCGGCGCCATGCTAGCACTAGTCAATCGTATTGTACCCCCTGGGGTAAGACAGAGGGACGCTGCCAAGTAGGCCCTTATCTCTGGCACGCACCATCAGCACGGTGCGGATGAAGTTTTGGCCGGTCATGCAAGATTGCGTTTCTGCATGCAGCGCTGACGCGATTGTAGCACCTTGCAGCCACTGGGCCCAACGTGGAGATCCTGCGCGACTTCCTCCAGCAGGGCG
The DNA here is from genome assembly GCF_027946475.1 of Didymosphaeria variabile. Taxonomy (NCBI): domain Eukaryota; kingdom Fungi; phylum Ascomycota; class Dothideomycetes; order Pleosporales; family Didymosphaeriaceae; genus Didymosphaeria; species Didymosphaeria variabile. Next base: position 1,633,603 of record NW_026611627.1, on the reverse strand, counting down.
CCTCGGTACACCTGCGCAATCGCAGCGGGCACACTCCTCTCTATCTCGCGGCGGCTGCGGGGTTGAAGGATCATGTGGAGGTACTCAAGAGAGCTGGATCGCACCTGCACACAGACGAGGTGCCACAAGCGCAGCTGCACATGGCGGAGGGCGACGGCAACGCCAGCATATGGGAGTCTGTGATTGGCTGACGGCGACTACCTGATGGATTCGCTGGAACGACGGGTAATTATGGTCATACGTGCGGCCACCGGGCTGCAGGAGGACCATGACGACGACGTCGTCGCTGTCTTTGGGGAGGGCCGAGCAAAGGTCGCCATGCACGCGCATGGCTTTGTCGATAGGCCCGGCGCTGGACTCCGGCCCCGACACGTTCCTGGTCCTGCTATCTGGGTCGTGGGCTGCGCGACTGCAACCGGAGGCTCGATAGGATCTGCTATCTGGACATCAATTCGGCTTGGCCCGAGCGTGCTGGGCCCCCGAGTTGCGGGGAACACGTCGGGCCTCTCTGGTGGAGTGAGTGGAGTGGACGAGTACTGTGTATATGAGAGGGCTCGTACGGCGGATGCCATGCTGTGTGTAGAGGGCGGAAGTTGTGATTTGATGACCAGGGTCCGCGAGGAGGGCAGTTGTCGCTAGTCATGGACGTGTTTCGTTTTACTAACAGTATCTGATAGCCAAGCATGACGCACATGTATCATGCTCAGGTGCTTCGACGACGGTCCACGGTGATGTCTAGACGGTTCAGCGTTCAGTCTACGTTGTCTGTTCCCCGCACAGCTCCTTGCAGCCCCGCCGGCCAGCAGCTGCCCTCTCTTCGACTGCAACGGAGAGCAGCGCTGGGTGGCACTAGGGGCTTTTCTCTACACACCACAGGCCCACGACGACGGCATCGCAGCCGTAGCGCGCCAGCACTGCGAGGCCCACTCGGCGGCGGTCTCTGCGCCAGCGATCCCCGCAGCAAGGATGGCGCGAGTGTCGGTATGAGCAAATTGCACTCTGGTTTTGAGTACGCAGTCCCAAATGTCCTCCTAACCGCACGTTCTGGTCGGGCCGCACTGCTATTCGCTCGACCAGCGTGCTATTACCTAATTTTCCTCTGCACCGTCTGTTGCCGCCATGACGAGAGCATCGTGTTACAGCAAGTGCCAGGCAGCGCCGACGGGGGCCTGCTTTTCTCCTGCTTCTCCGCCGCCGTCGTGGCCGTCGACGTGGTGTGCAACCCGTGTGTCTCGACAAGTTGCAGCGCACCTAAGCGGCCTCTAGATACTCAACCCCCCTAGCGCCGCCCTGCATACCTTGCGTACCACATCACTTGCTCAGGAACTTCGCGTGCGGCTCCCGGCTATCTTTCAGGCATTCTTCCCAAATATCGCGTCCTTTGTGCGACCCGGGCACGTGCGAGACCCTGTTGGCCGCGCCCGATTGCGGCATCTCAGCAGAGTCACCCCAGGCTACACCACCAATCTATCACTGCGACCTGCCCACCACTAAGCGTCTGCCGCCGTCGCCGTTCCAGAGGCACGGGTCTGCGGTTTGCTGCTATATCAGCTCCTTGCCGCGCCCTCGCTCACATCACTCTGACACTGGATGCGCCGTCCCAACAACTACCTCTAGTAGTGCTCGCGGCCACCTTTTCCTCTTCCTCTCCCAATGCTTCTGGAGCCACGCATGCAGCGGACGGTGGTCACCATCAACAGCAATGGCCGCCAGTCGGCCAGCTTCATCCGCGTGGCTTCGGCCCTGGGATGGCAAGTACGGGCGCAAATGAAAGAACTCAACGGGCTCGTCGCTGAAGAGATATCGCAATTGCCCAATGTCACCGTCTACGTCGGCCGCCTCGAGGATCGCAAGTTTCTCGACGATCTCTTCAAGAGCGCGCAGTGTGCCTTTATCAACACGACGCATTGGGGAGACGAGGTTGCCATCGGCAGAGCTTGTGCCGACGCCGCCAAAAAGGCCGGCATCCAGCACTACATCTACAGCAGTACGTATTTGCTACTATACTGATCTACTCCGGCAAAATCTAAACCATCATGCCAGGTATGCCCGACCATTCCGTCTTTGGCAAAAACTGGAGAGCCCTTCCGCTGTGGGCACCGAAATTCACCGTTGAGCAGTACATTCGCCAGATTGGCCTACCAGCAACGTTTGTGTATTGCGGCATCTACCACAACAACTTCACCGGCCTTGACTTTCCCCTCTTCCGCATGGAGCATCAGAACGACGGTAGCTTCGTATGGCGAGCACCTTTCCATCCCGACCAGAAGCTTCCGTGGCTTGACTCGGAGCATGACATTGGCCCTGCCATCTACCAACTGTTCAAAGAAGGGCCGCGCAAGTGGAATGGTAAACGGTAAGTGTTTTCCGCAATGCATGCTGCTCCCCACTTGGGGCGGTCCAGCCCACGCTCAGAGCATAGCAAATGATTCAAGTACGGTGTGTCTGCGCATTGCCTATTTAGGCAGACCACAGGTAACCAGAGATTTGCCAAGACGCTGCAGCATGATGTGGTGGCTGGACCCGCCTCGCTTCAACACCGTCAACCCTTTCCCGATCCCCCGACTCATCACGCAGGTTGTCATGCAAGCCAGTGCTGCATTACGTGACTGCATGCTAACGATAAATTTAGCATTCCGCTAGCTTTCGAAGTCTTGACGCCCGCCGAAGTCTGCAGGGCCTTCAGTCGCGGTCTGAGACGACCCGTCCAGTACAAGCGAGGCCCTATTGTGATTCATTGCCCTACTCCCGTCGGGTATCGCGAGCACTTGTCCGCCCTCGAGTCGACCCTGGCAGAAAGCGCAGCGCCTTATTTCGGCCCTGATCTTGAGAAAGACTGCCCCAGTGTCGCGCTCGAGCTGTGGGAAGGCAATCGCGGCATGGAGGAGTACGCGCAAGAAGTGTTCCCGGTGGAAGAGGCTGCGAACGGCCTAACCTGGATGGAGGAGGTAGAGACACCTCGCCGCGAAGTTGATCTCGATTTCCAAGTCAACTGCTAACGTGGTGCGTGTTGTCGCAGGGCGAGATCTTTCCGCATTTCAATGGCGTTGTGGGTTTGATTGAGCAGCTCAATCAGGCGCGGCTCTAACAGCATCTCGTCCGATTTTTTTGACCACTTTGGCCCTCCCTGTCCGACTACCTATCGGAATCGACGGCAAAGCATCTAAAACCTCATCGTCTTACGTGGGCGGCACTTTGATGAACCTTCCTCTCGGATTTCCACACATGTAGCGAACGTGCGGTGTGCGCATGGCATGATCCGGATTTTTCTTCCTGGGTATTCTCTTCCCTTTGAGCCCCTTTTGCGTCCAAGCATGGCGTTTGGGCATGGAAACAATGGCGTGGGCTGGCGACTGCGGCATTCGAAAAGTTTTGGGTACGTGATAGGGATAATTTTACTCTGCGCTTGCAGGCAGCTGAGGTGGCTACCTGTGCTGTACATCTTTGAAAGGCAACATGAACAAAAAAAATTCAAAATCAATTTACATTACTGAAGTTTGCGGGCAAAGCATGCGTGTGACGCGGCATACTTAGGAATGGTCGCAGTACCTGTAGGTAGGCGAGTGGCGATAGTCAACCTCGCAGGATGAGCAATACGGAGCTCAAATCTCATGAGACCTAGCGTCTCATTCAAGTTTCCATGACGGAGAACACCAGCGGTAGTTGTACCAAAGATTGTATACAGAGGATTTACACTGGACGGTGTGCGGCAACACTACATGCACCTTTTGGAGTGATCGACCGCTTAGTAATCCCGTGCAAGTGATTTTCGGAACATCCCCAGCACTTCACGACGCCAGCGTCCAACGCGCACCAACGTCTCTCCACACTCACAATGGCGACGGCATTAGCGTCCGCAAGGACGGGCGCGTCGCGCGCCGTTCTCCTATCCTCGAAACCTCCGACAACTGCCGCGAAATCCCTGAAGGGCTCGAAGCTCGCCGATGCGATGCACAGGAGTCTGTATCCGCATTTGTACCAGCAAGGCGGCGGCTCAGCGCCCAACAGGAAGATCAGACAACAAATGGGGACTATGAAGAGGTACAAGCAGGTCGAGGCCGAGCGGGAAGCAAGAAAGGTGTCGTGGTTCCGAAATAAGACGAGAACGTCGAGCATCAGTACGTGCACCTCCCTTTGCCAGCCATTGCCCACGCATCTTCGCTCGTACGTTCCGATGCCACGAAGCTAAATTCTATTTCAGATAAGCTCGCTATGCAGCCCCAGAAACCGCGTGCCATCAAAAAAGCATGTCCCGACCCCGTTGCCGCAACCACCGCTTCACAGCTCGCGTTGCACGATTCCACGGGCGCCCGCACCCGCCTTTTCGACCGCACAAACCCCGAGTGCGCCCGCGTTGGTGATATCCTGCTCGTGCGGCAGCGGACCGGCGAGCCTTTCGCCGGCGTCTGCATCAACATCCGACGGCGCGGCATCGACACCGCCATCCTGCTGCGCGGCCAACTGACTCGTGTGGGTGTCGAGATGTGGTACAAGGTGTACTCGCCGCTGGTGGAGGGTATCGAGGTTGTGCAGAGGGCGCAGAGGAAGGCTAGGAGGGCGAGGTTGACGTACATGCGGAAGGAGAAGCATGACAGGGGTAGTGTGGAGAACGTTGTGAGGGTGTATCTGAGGCAGAAGGCTGCGTTGGGCAGTGCGGAGGGAGGCAAGAAGAAGGGTGCTGCTGCCGCTGCGGCAGCCGCGGGTGGGAAAAAGAAGGGCAATGCGAGGGGAAAGAAGCGATAGAGGATGAGGAAGATTTACATGTGCGGGTAGCGCGGTCTAAGAGATATGTACTTATAGATGAGACGGGCAAACGACATGCGTGGGAAATGTATAACATGTGCCCTTACAAGGTGTATATAAGCGATGTATTTAGCAAGGACAGTATAGCCTCCATAGGCGAACTCTCTAAAACCCCCGCTTTCCACGACCTGCGAAAACACCCAAAGCATGCCCGTTCTCGCCGTCCTAAGTTACCACTTCTTCTCCGTTGCATCGAAAGTGGAATAGCAAAGATGACATGCGCTCAATCCCCACTTTCTCAATACCGAAGTCATGGTACGCTCCTACGTCACATGTCTCTACGCCCTTCTCTCTCCTCCTTCTCTGCACCCATCTCCTCTTCCTCTCCTTGTCTCTTCTCCTTATACTCTTCATCCCCGTCACCCTCCATCTCCTCCACCTCCTCTTCACTTTCCTCCTCCCAAGGCCCCCTCGCCGCCCTAACCCACCTCCTCCTTTCATATTCAGGTAAGGTTAACGTCATCCACCCATTCACCTTGCGCTCCACAAGCACTGGGCGCACGCGATTAACCACACAACTGCACCTCATTCTATCAATCCAGCTTATGTGAGTATGCGGCCTAGGGCATGGTGGCGGGAAGGGGGAGTTTCCCCAAGCCGAGCCTGACTGGGCTTGCTCCCTCCCGACTCTGTCGCCATTGGCAGTAGTTTTTGCATTGGCTTGAGTAAGGTTCCAGGGTTTCGAGCAAGGCCCCTTATTCCACACCGCATTTGGACGTTCCGGTTTCGCTAGGAGAGGACGCGTGGAAGTGGTGATTTGCTGGAGCCGCCATGCGAAGCGGTTGGGTATGAGCTTCGTACACTTGAGAGAATTTATAGCGAGGGGAGGACATGCTTTTCCAGAGGGGGGTGAGGTTTCCTGGCTGGATTCGAGGCGCTCTACGGCAGCGAGGTAAGGGATTAGTGCGGCCATCATTATTAGGATTGTGTTGATATTTCCTAGGTGGACTTGCTATCTTCTACACCCGTGAAGTGCCGTGCGCGGATATCGCTCGTAAGGTATGCGCCGCGGGAACCGTCAGTGTATCTTGGGTGTACTCGTAAACCTTTCTTCAAGGCAAGAAAACAGAAGTCGTAACACGGCGTGTGCAGGAATAAATTGAGGTTTAACAATTCAATTTTGCTACCCTGGTACGGAAGTCTCTTGACACTGGATAACCTCACCTCGGTACCAAACCAACACCATCACCTTCCACCCATCACGCATCTTCACGGATATCGACCTGGCTGGTACTATCACCCGTCTTGACCACCACAACCACACCTGAGCTCGCATCAACAACAGCACTAAACAGTACCATAAGCCTGACCTGGTGGTACCTGGCCCGGCTGCGGAACAGGCTGCTGCGGCGGCATTGGAGGCGGCTGTACGTGCTTCCCGCCGCGCAGGACGCGCTCGCTGTAGATGCCTGCTGCGGACCGGGAATGGTATTCGCCGCGCTTGACTTCGCCTTTGCGCTCGTAGAAGACGTACATCAGGTAGAAGGCGTGGATGTGGCCTGGTATGTAGCTACGTGATGTTAGTTTGATTGAGGGATTGGGGGAAGAGGGGAGGGTGTACCCGAGGACCGTGAGACAAATGTTAATGATGAAGTCGGCGCCGCAGCCAGCGACCGCTAAGACGCCCACGGGTGGAACTAGAGTGGTGTTAGTGGTGGTATTTGGGGGGATGAAAGGGACGGCGTACAGAAGAGCGTGACAAGGATCAAGAGGAACATTTTGAGGGCGCCCATCTTTGCGATTCCTTTCCGGATTCTCGTGACACCAGCGAAGGGTTGATTTTAAATGTTGTGACGTTTGTCGCGAGCGAAGGACGACTGTCGATGTGTATGCTAACGAAGAATGCGTGCGTCTAGTTGACGAATGGCTGCTGACGAAGTGTGGGATTATTCGACGAGCGATGTACGAAGACGAAGCTCATTGAGTCCAGTCACGGAGAGGAAAGTCGTTTATTACGTTGTGTGGTGTTTGCCATACGTCGCTTCCTAGATCGTGGAATGCGTACATAAGAATGCAGGAGGCCCGCCTCAATCAACGGCGGCGCTTTGCCTTTATATGTTGCTACATGTCGCAAGCGCCAGGTTGTGATGAGAATCCCTTGTTTCAAGAACTCTGCGTCATGGTCGCTGGGTTTTGAATGCTGTTGAGGGTGCTTGATGAGCGATGATTGGTTGGAGGTGTGGCGCGTCACGTTAACACGTCACCGCCACACGGCTAACGGCATGATGAGATTGGACGTGAGGTCGATGCCCACAGCCACACCCGACCGTTCCGAAGGCAGTTGCACTTGCGATGCTTTCGATCCTTCATACCATCGAAGATACAGTGGCGTGGAGTGATTGAACCTATACGAGGACGGAATGCGCACCCATATACACTGGCAACAGCAGGACAACGCAACATCGCCCCGACCTGGTCTGGTATTGCAGCTACTTGGCCAACTTTTCGCATGAGCATGCTCGATATCAAAGTTTGGCAAGCGTGAAGATGTATGGAATTGACTAAGGAGTCATGGAGTCACCCGCAGAACCTTTAAGCTGAGCAAGCTACAACCAAAGCCCAAATTCCAGGTTCATCTTGTTCAAGGAAAAGGGACTTCAAGACATCAGAGGAACACTGCGCCCACGCAGCGAATCAATTTCCCAGACGTAGGTGATGAGCTGAACACACTCGCATGCACAATCTTGGCATCAAGAGTTTCAATACTTTGGGCAGCGCACCTTTGAACGCCTCCCCCCAGTCCTCTCCTTGACCTCACCGATGAGCTCATTCTCCAAATTCACACAACTACTCGCCATTTCTTCTCGCAGAATTGGCTCACCAAACAACGATGCCCGGGCCACTGAATGCTTCCTTGCGTGGGCGCAGATGACTTCGCGAAACTTGCTTTCGAGAACCTACATAGCTTGAAAGAGCTCTGACTGGAAGCCGATCACATTGTAAGACGGACACGCAACTCAATTCTATACATACGTGATGATAACGCCAACAACCAAGTCGGTCGAGAAGTTCAAGTCTATGCAAATATTAATGGGTGTCGACACGGCCATCTGACCCACTTGTGCGCCCCATTGAATGGATCCGGTGAGCTAATAAGGTCCAGAATTCAGTATAATCCGATACGGTTTGCTCAGCGATCATTCCGAAGCTACTACTATGTACATGATGGGACATATTCTTGTGGATAACTCTTGGACTCATCATACTCGGTGACAGGTCAACATGCGGTTGATCTTCCCATGACCCGCAGTAGAAAGATAGCGCAGGCCTTGAAACTCAAAGCACGACGGCTGTTTACTGGGGTGCAAACTCTCGCGACGGGAAACGAAAGAAAAGGGTCGACCGAGGTTATATCCGCTCCCCCCCGCATTCAACGCCGATCTTAGTCCATACCAGCACTTGCCAGAATCATAGCACCAGCCCTGGTCCGGCACGGCCAGCGATGCCGGATATCTCGACACTGATGGCTGCTTTCCCGAGTGGTGGAAAATACAAGTTTAGAAGTTGATCTTTCGAGAAAGCACGTCATAGCTGTTTTCCAATCCCAGCCTTGGTATAATATTGTACGATCAAGTCAAGACTTGTAAGATGCAGATCACCGATCCAGATCAACCGGATAAGCTTCTCATGCCTCATACAAACATTCGAAGGCGTCGTATTGAGATTTGAGGGTTACATCTTACCTTACAACGGGGTATGCAAGATATACCAGAACACACAATCTCATCTTAGACCGGATCGCCATGGCCACGCTTCAGCTTGCTTCGTGGGCGACCAATCTTCAGTACGCCAACTTGACCTCAGATGTTCTCCTCGCAGCCAATAAGTCCTTCTACAACTGGGCTGGATGCGCAATCGGCGGCTTTGCTTCCCAACCAGCACCTCAGATTGCTTTGAACAGTACACTCGGTCCTTTTTCTGGTCCCGCAACATCATCCATACTCGGTGCGAACGGTTCGATAAGTCATAGCTTCGCCGATGCCCAAATAGCGGCTTTTGTCAACGGCATCGCCAGCCACGTCGACGACTACGACGACACACATCTAGAAACCATCATCCACCCTGCGGGACCTGTGGCCTCAGCGCTTCTAGCTATTGCGGAGGCATATGGTCCAGTGACAGGACAAGACTTCATGACTGCTTTTGTCGCAGGCGTAGAGACAGAGTGTAAACTCGGCCTCAGTGTATGGCCGCAACACTACGATGTAGGATGGCACATCACATCCACGACAGGCTCCATAGGCGCAGCCGTCGCAGTGTCCAAGCTCCTTTCACTCGACAAGAATCACACCGCGCAAGCCATAGGCATTGCATCAACACAAGTAATTGGCATGCAAGCCTTTTTCGGTTCAGACACCAAATCCTTCCATATCGGGCGCGCAGCTCAAAGCGGCATGTTAGCTGCACTGCTGGCAAAGAACGGGTATACCAGCGCCTCCGACGCGCTTGAGGCAAAATACGGCTGGCTACACGTCGTTAGCACCCGAGAAAATGCGACTGCGTATTTTGACCAGCTAGGTAGAGAGTGGGAGATCAAAAAGAATACATTCAAGCCCTACCCGTGCGGCATTGTAATGCATCCTACAATAGACGGCGCGATACAACTCGCCAATGAAATAAGCGGAAGAAGCAGCACGATTGAAAACGTCAAAAGCGTCGAGCTGCGCGTCAACCCCGAGGTGCTCGTTCTGACAGGCAAAAGCTCCCCTCAAACTGGCCTTGAGGGCAAATTTAGCATCTACCACGCCGCAGCTATCGGCCTTTTGTACGGTGAAGCGACGCCCTCACAATTCACAGATGAGGTGGTGAAAAACTCGACAGTTGTAACCCTGCGTAGGAAGGTCAACGTTACGATCGACGATGGCGTGCCCACGGATGCAGCGTACGTGATGCTCCAATTCGACGATGGTACGAAGCTGGAAAAACATGTTGAGCATGTGAAGGGGAGCATGGAGAATCCGTTGACGGATGAGGAGCTGAAGAAGAAGTTCATGGAGCAGGTCACTCTTGCTATCGGGCCAGACAGAGCGCAGAGAGCATATGATACCTTTACCCAGGCGGAGCAATTGGAGGATATAGGGAAGATTAGGGGAATGTATTGAAGTATGGACAGAGCGTCTGGATGATCGCTAGGCCCTGAGACCGCCGCATTTGGGTGGATATATACAACTGTTTTGACACATCATTTCACATACGACCATAGGACACTGAAAACTAGGCTTCCCGTCCGCTCAGCCATATATAAGCAGTGTACCGGCGGATTAGTAGTTGCGTGGGTGACCAGCAGCGAATACCCGCTGTTGTATGTTTTTGGCACTTGCAGCGCGATGGAGATTTTACTGTTGTGGGTCACGGTCACGTGAAACCCCGAGCGACTCTATACCTCTGTAGAACCACTTTGTATCTAAACTTACTACCTTTGGAAGTAATAGACATACGATATTGCCTCCTCGCCTCCCCGCGATGTGCCCCAGGGCCTGAACGACAATCCAGACGCCGTGTCCAGATCGCCGCCCTACGATATTGCTTCCTCGCCTCCCCGCGATGTGCCCCAGGGCCTAAACGCCGTCTCGGACATTCAGGCAGATGCTGGAACAGAAGTCCCCTCTCACCCACAGAACGATTTCGACTTACTTCATCCATTACAGCTAGAAGAATTACGATCGACTGCAGAGCACTTATTCGGCTTACGTGGACCAATATCGGATCAGAGCGTCCAGTGGCTTGATGGCGCCCTGGGCGCTTACTTCATATATATCGACGGCTATCGTTTTCGTGGTTACGGATTCGAACAACGTCTTCTGTGGGAGGACTTTGCAAGGCTTTGGCGCGGGAATATGTCCTCACTGAACCCAGACATCTCGTCAATATCGAAGTATCAGAGGTACACATTCACGGCTACGACTAAATACCGTGTAAAGACACATTTCCTCCTCCCATCGGCACTGAGGAAGTTCGCTGAAGATCAACCAAGGCTCAGGATACCCTAACCCAATTACTCGCGTACACCGCAAGTCTGGACTACACGAAACAAGTCTCTAACAATGCATACTGTCCATCGTGCTCAGATAATACCACGATCGCAGCCTCTGGCGTGGAGGTCTACCGCAAGCATTCGCAAGAACATGGTAACACAGGCGATGACGTCTTCTTCTGTCCTACTTGTTGCCACCTTCTATTGAACATGCGCGATGTTTTTGAGCATCTCGCCCATGTCCAACCAGCAACTTTCCAGCCACAACAACTGTGCTTGTATTCCACTCTTATAGACGCCAAAAAAGAACCCAGCCAAGTCGAACTCTACCCTTCGATATGTTGTAATGGCTGTATAAGTTAGAGGCTCTTTTCGTGGCAAACCCTTTTGGCTCCACATCGATATACAGCAGGGAGTGAGCCTCTCTGGGTTACTTCACATCGCTATTCCAAATCTTCCGCATCCCATGTCGGATGGTTCGGGAGTGTGCCGCCGGAACCATCACATTTCGGGCAAGTTGGCTCGTGGCATGGGCAATATTAATTTCAAGTGGGTTAAAGATATCGACGACCTGAAGACGTGGTCCCTCAGATTCGGCATTGAAGACGCCATGCAATCTATCTATCCAGCTTTCGAACATGTCATTCACCAACGACTTAACTCACATGCTTCTTGCTATCTCCAAGTAGGTCTTTTACCAGGGACCCGACAGAGGTGAGCCTATAGTATACTTTAGGACTTGGTATTCGGATAACTCTAATATTCAATACTGAAGTTCCCGTGTATGATTCTGTCGGTTCAGTAAATCAATTCGGATTATCAGCTACAGTCTTGGCGTTAATACATACAAGTGATATATTACCTTTATAGCTACCACCGCCCCGCACTCCACCTCCACCCGACAGCGTCTGTCTATTACCTTATGGCGGTTCGTCATGGACAGCCAGACGCACTGCACATTCACACCTACACTCACAAACACGACCGTTTTATCGTGAGCTCCAGCGACAGTCTAGCCAACAGGCGCAGGCGCAGGCGGCAGTCCATGCCATACACCCACAACGGACCCCCAGACGAACGTATCGCGCAGACTTCTTAGAAACAGGCGGCGTGTACAGGTACGTATAAAACACTCGCAGGTGTGCTACATGATTCTAATAAGTCTAGCCACCATGCTTAGAGCAAATCAAGTCAGGCCGTCGAAGCCGCGATGGTGTCTGCTGAGTGAGTGCGACATGCGACATGCGATAGTGATTGCTCCGCGTCTCTAACATGACAGATGTAGGGGCCGCAATAATCACACGAAAGCGCGTGATTTTGATGACCACAAGCACAAAGCTAAGCGTAATAATGCTCAATAATGTAATTGTCGTCAAGCACTCTCCTCCAAAACGACTCAAGCCGTCTTTAGTGCTGCTAATGCCATGCACACAACCCTCTATGGAAGGATCAAGAAATTCGTCAATGCGGGAGACCGCACGATGGCGCGCCATGCGCGAGATGAGGTATTCGTAGCTTCCCCTACAGCGATAAACATCAAGAACGCCGAACAAACCGAACCCAGTACAAAGACGTTGCCGTGATAGATGAACGTACCCATGCAATAACGCAAGCTAACCACACGGGCCCGCCCTAATTCCTCCTATCGCGATCAAATTGCGCAGTTGGTTTTATAAAAACGGCTTCTGCAGCTTTTGGTCGCTTGTTCGCCTGTTCCTCCTTACCCTCCCTGATTTCTTCCCACTGTCGTGTTAGCTTGCTCCTGGTCGGTACCGGTGACCTTTTCCTTGACCGCCTTCTCTCGTGGTCGATATGCGCGTCTTTGAAGCGAAGGGACCAGGAGACTATCCGTTCCTCAGGTTCGCAACTCTGTCCCTGCCGTTCGGCAGCGGGCTAGCTGCTCTGCTTCCAGAGCGGGGCGTGCGCGGTCCTACGCTCGCGGCCCGTGTGCCTCCGCCTACGCCCCGCGTCAATTTCACGCGCTCGTTCTCCGTGGTCAGCTGCTTCATTTTTTCGTCGTTAACTCGGAGCAGCTTCGTCAGGATCATGATTTCACCCTTCAAGCGGGCCTCTTTTTCAGCGGCTTGATGCTTTTGACGGTCGTGGAAGTTTGGCACGAGAGGCTGTGCCTTCACTTCGCGTTGCAGCTTATCGTTGTCCTTCTCAAGCTCCTCGACCCTTTGATTTAAGCTGATAGCCTCACTCTGCACGGTGCTACGTGCTTCTTTGACGTATTCCAAAGTGGCTTCAGTAGATTTCTTGGACGCAATAGCGTCCTCTTTCGCTTTTATCTCTTTAGCCAACTGGACTTTCAAAGACTCGATTTCGACACTCTTCCCCGCTATTTCCCTGTCCTTGGCGTCTGGAGACAAGAGGTTGAGGCGCCGCTGCTCCTCAATCTGCTTCCTCAGCTCCTCATTTCTTGCAGTCATGTTAGTGAGCTGCTCGCGGGTCCTTACTCCTTGCCTCTCGCTAATGGCAAGCTTCTCCTTGTAGAGCTTGTTCTCGTTGTTCAATGCCGAGTTCTGAAGGTTCTGTTCCTCGTATCTTCCTTGTCGGTCGACATAGCCCTTCAACGCTCCTTGCAGGCGTCTAATCTCTTGTCTCAAATACTCAACCAGCTGCTCACCGGAAAGTGTGGCTCCAGGTTCAGAGTCGCTGACATGACTGGTACTCGCATGCGGCTGTGGTTGAGGCGTGAACCGCATTCTCTTCGCAGGATCATCCCGGTCATCATCTTGCATCAAGGGTCGTTTGCCAGCGGCAATCGACCCAGGAAGAGGAGACGCTGGATTGAGTGCGTCCAGGGATGGATGGGACTGGTACTCGATGTCATCCTTGATATTACCAAGAGGAGGGAGTGGCCACTCAGACAACGCTGATTCATCCTGGGAAGGGAGGAGAAATTTCACGATCTCACGTGCATATCCGACTTCGTATGACTTGGATGGAGGATCATCGACAGCATGGCCAAGAGTACCCCGGGTCACGAACTGTGATAACGTTGATATGATAGTATCCAACCTCCGCTTCGCGTCGAGTTTCGCAGACAAATACCGATCGATGTGACCTATAGTCCTGGGTATGACTAGTTGAAGGAGCGGGACGCCTGAACGATCAGGTTTCAGGGCCCACGGCTTCTTGCGAATGCTTGTTACGTCCGGCTTGCCATCGAGGCACACAATTAGGTGTGTCTCCCGTAGAACACGAGAGGCAGTGCTTGCGAGGATCGTGATCTTTAACAACTTCTGTTTGTTTGGCTCATACCCCGCTTGATGCGAGTGTCCAGTACTTGGAGATTCGAAGCTGAGGTTGATCCCTCGTAGGAACGATTCCAAGATACTGAAGAGCTGGGCATTGTTCTGATCGTCGATCAACAGGATGACGTGCAAATCCCGTGCTTGCATTGTAGACAGGAGCGCTTCCAGAAATTTGAACTTTATGGAATTGCCACGACTCCACTGCACTAGGTGCTTGTCTAGTGTTAATTGGTTGTCGTCTGGCTGCGGAGTCTGGTTCCTCACCCGCACAAGATCAATGTGCGTTTCGACAAGGCGCAGCTTCTTCAAGACGTCTTCAACTTGCAAATGAGCTGCTGGAAGATTCTGGCTAAGTTGAGCATGAAGATCCTCAAGCTCTGTGCTCACAATCCGATAGTCGTCTGCTTGTCGGCCCTGAATAGGAAGTGTAACGATATATTCCTCGTCTTGTAATTCGAGATTGTCGATCAAAAAGCTTTCATCTTCTTCGTTATCGCTGTATTGAGCCTCCCCCATATCAATATCCTCTGGGACAGACGAAGATGCTTCAGCCTCGAACTCGGGCTGGGGCTTGGCTGCAATATCCTGATGACTTTCAGCCGCTGCTGGAACAGGCACGGGTACTGAAGTAGCCACAATTCTTAGGGAAGTCGGTTCTTTGGGAACGGGGAGACGGTCAGGGATTGTGGAAGGCGACCGTGTGCCAGTCTCAGGCGCCGCTAGTCGATCAGGTCCGCGCATCCTTTCCCAGGTTTCTGGTTGCGTACGGGCCCTCTTCTCCCGCGACTCCTTTTCCCGCTCTGCTTTCTCTGCTTTGAGAGCGCGGTCCTTCTCACGTTTCTCCTTTTTTTGCTTTTGTTTGGCGTCAGATTCGGCTTTATTCTTCGCTAAGTTCTTCGCTAATAAGTCGGTCAAATTTTCTGGCTCAGGCGATTTGTCCGGCACCGGGAATTCCCTCATGTTACTGCCGCCAGTTGAGGACTCGTTCAGGAGAAGGTTTCCTGGAGCCGAGGAAGCTTCTGGAGTTGCCTGCGGCATTGACCGCGGGAGTGGAGGAGTGCCTTCATTCAGGTCCATGGCGCCCGAGAGAGATGTATTCGAAGGCGTTCCAGGCCTTGGGGGAGCGTCACTAGTTATTTCCAAACTCCCCGGTGACTGCTGTGGTGGTTGAGGGACCGAAGACGAGTCCTCGCCAGACTTTGAAGACTCTTGAGAAGAATCGTGGCGCGGACGACGACTCAATGTGCCGCTATATTGCACACTGTTGAAGGCAGGATCGTAAGATAACAATTGTCGTGTCTGAGACGAGGAAGGTTGAGAAGAAAGCGCGCGAAGCTCAGGATCGCCGTTGGCGCAAGTGGTCTTGGCGAACTCTTGGCGGCTAGTGTCGGGACCAAGCCTGGAGGATGGAAGTACGAAGGAAACGGGCTCTGGCGAAATATCGACTTGCGAAATGGATGATAGTCGAGGAGTGTGTTTATCTACAGATGAGACTGATGGCTGCGCGTCTAGCTGGATTTCCGTAAGTTCCTCGGACTGTGACTGTCGTTCTTGCGCCTGATTCGGCGGCGAAGTGAGAATACTCGAGTCGAGGATCGTTGTCCGCTCCTCGCTCTCAGTTTGAGACTGTTGCTGCCCACACAGTTGCGAAGGCGTGATCCGTGGTGTGTTTTGGGACTGGTCCTGAGTTGTCGATGGGATTTCGCAGGCCAGAGACCCCTCGAGACTGCTCTCAGCGGCGGATTGAAGCTCGCGCGGTGTAGTGATATGCGGGGCTTCTGTCGTGAGCTTTTGGGCGGGGTTTCGGTGAGCGTCGTCCGTCTCTTCTTGAACAACAGGCTCGACGTTTTGCGGGAAGCTATGTGGCGCGTCTAGTAGTTCCGCTTGCGTGGAGTGCTCAAACTGTTGCACGGGATGACCTTCAGCGGTGCTCTGAGGCGCGTCCCGTAGCTCTTCCTGAGTGGAAGGCTCAATTTCTCGCACGAGCGAATTTTCTGCGATGCTCTGGTTCGCGTCTGCAAGTTCTTCTTGGGCAGATCGATGGACCTTATGCTCTGAGGGCTCTTCAATCGTAGATAACGTACCACTAGCCTCCAAGGTGTCGGGTATCTCTCGACGGCTTTCTTCCTGAATCTGCACAACCGATCCGTCTTCGAAGGTCCTCTCTTCGAGCTCCTCAATTTCCTCTTCTTGAGCAGGCGTAGATTCGAAATCGGGTTCAGTCTCTGGGATGGACAACGACGGCGAGGGAGGCGAATCTTCGAGTGAAGCAGAAGTAGCCGTAGACTGAGTTTTCGTTAGCGGACGAGAAGTAATTGTCAGATCATGTACACTTACATCGTGCGTAGAAGATTCTGATCCTTTACTCTGGCTCGACGCGGACGGGGACGTGGTTTGTGTTGCAGGATGATAGCTTGCCGATAGGTTGTTGACCTCGTCGGCCGGCTCCGATTCTGATTCAGGGACCTCGATCCTGTCCGAAACGCTTGAGGAGGTGGGTGATTGTGATAGACACGATCTTTGGGCTGCGCTCTGAGCCGACGAATCTGGCGTTGAGTCAACCTGTGAAATGTACACAGCGTTCTTAAGGCTCGAGGGACTGTGCGGTGGGACCTGGACTTGGGGCGAAGGACCTCGCGGCAGGGAGGAGATGCACGACGATGAACGGTTAAAGCGGGTAGATCTACGCGGAAGGTCTTGCTTGGGATTATTGAGTGCTGGAGGTATTGACGATACCGATGAGTGAGTCGTCGAACTCGAGCTCGCGTCTGCACGTGGCTGTCGCTGTTTGGGTTTCTTTTTGAAAGGCCCAGATCTCGTTCCAAAGATTTTGTGAACGCCTCTGGCGGTGGTGGTGCTCGCTGCGCTATCTCGCGTCGCCGTGGCTGGAGTCGCTCGTCCCAGGCCGATCTCTGCTCTCTCCTTCTTCCTCTGGGGTTTACGGGGCCCTCCGTCCGAATATCCTGCTCGTTGTTCCGTGTCCGGATCAGAGCCTTCGATCAAGTTTTCCTTCGGTATTCCCCCCGGCGGTCGTTCGTCAATGGTCTTGTCGTGGTCAGGGTCACTCTGCTCTATGTTACTCGTCCTCTTGCGCTTCACAGAGGCCATCGCGCGAAACGAGCGCGGATGGTGTGGCTAATCCTGTGTAGACTGATCATAGTTAGGATGGTGCTCAAGCAATGGTATTGACAATGCGAGGACCAAGGCAAGCGCGGCGCGCGGGACACCCACCTACCTGTGTGACCAATCAAACGCCAACTATGTCCGAGCCCACTCGGCACGATACCCACGGAATGAGAACGTGCTGTGCGATTGTAACGACGCTCGAACTGCCGAGCAGCAGTAAGAAGAGTCTCATATACACAGTATGCAGGAACCGAATTGCCAAACGCTCTCGAGGGGCAGAGAGGGAGCAAACGCACATACAAGCGAGCGGGAATGGCACTCTCAGGCACTCTCAGGCACTCTCAGGCACTCTCAGGCACTCTCAGGCACTCTCAGGTCACACGAAGTTACCCGCGTATCGCTTTCTATCTTGCTCCGGTCGATCTTCTCAACACGTCCGTCTAAACATTCACTGACACGAGCGGCTTTAACGATGAATTGGTTCTCCAATCATAATTCACGCTACCTCTATTCACTATTGACAAAGCATCAATACCTGCCCTGACCACGTCCTTGCCCTTGGAAACCACCGCGAAAACCACCTCTTTGTCCACCCTGAAAGCTTCCGCGGAAGTTGCCTTGTGGTTGCCCTGCATATCCGCCAAGATTACCTTGATATGGTGGAGCATTGTTCCCAAATTGATAAGTATCATTCGGAAAGCCTCCGGTATTAGGATGTGCGCCATAGAACGGCCCTTGGAAGTTTGGTGGTGGTGGTGGAGGGGGCGGTGGGACGCCGGCACTTTGAAAGTGCTGAGGCGGAGGCGGTGGTGGTGGAAACCCATGCATTGAAAACCCTGAAAATTGTCCAGGCGCAGGCGCAGGCGGTGGAGGTGGAACAAAGCCAGACATATTGTGTGGTGGCTGCGACATTGATGGTGGGGGGAAAACTTGTTGTCGAACACCTGGTGTAGGATACGCATTTGGTGCGCTATAGCTTGGCTGCTGAGTAGATGGTATAGGGTAGTTGCGTTTGGTATTAGAAAAGTCGCTCTGATTGTCAATCCAGCGCGATTGCCTGTCATGCGGACGCTTGCGGCTGACGTTGTCTTGGGATGTACGTCCTTTGTCATCATACCGGCTGCGACGTCCATTCGACTTCCTGCCATCGTCACGGGAGGATCGTCGGCGGCGCTCGCTGGACCGTGATCGATCGTCGCGGTCATGTTTGCCATATGAGCTCGAGCGCGAGTGCGAGCGTGTGCGAGATCGAGAGCGCGAGTCCGAGCTGTACGAGTATCGACGGCGAGGCGATCGCGAATTACGCCCATAGTCGCGAGGGGGTGATTTCCATCGACTGTCACGAGGATTCTGCGCAGCTTTCTCCTTATATCCTTCCCTGAGCTCCGTAACCCTGTCAGGAATCCCGTTTTCTTGCATCTCCTGACAGAACTTCGTGGACCATCCGTAGCCGTTGCAAACGGTTGTCACTTCCTGGGTCTCCTTGTTCTGTTTCACCAGCTGGCCAATTGAATCGAGCCAAAGCTTATATTTCTTCGTCTCGCCGGTCGGATTGTCTGCGTTTGGTACATACTGTAGGTCGATGTTTTCGAAGTAATTGTCGAGCAATTTTCGTGTACGCTCCGAGGGCTGTTTCTGCTCGAATCGAGTCGCATTGATCACATTCGTAGGTATCGGACGATCAGGATTCTTCAACAGAGGCTCGACCATGTAGGATGCAGATAGCTCGTGCCACGGGACGCTCCTGTCACCAAACCAGTCGGGCAGCGCGTGTGTTCTTTTGAGCTGCGGCGTCGCGCCTTGCGCTACCGCGACACCCTCGTCCACTCGCTCGCGAATAGACTTGAGATCGCCAGCGTTGATACAAGCACTGGCGCCCCAGAAGTTGAGGACAGCTTTCAACTGCTGCTCGGCTGTTGAATTCTTTCCCGGTACAGCCAGAGCCGCGAGTTCTACCATATTCTCAATGTATGGTTTTAGATTGTTGAGAATCTTTCCTTGCACTGCGCCATCCTCGCGGTGAAACTTTTCCGCGTGAAGGACATCACTGATAACGAGGAGTACAGCCAGGCGAGATCGGGCGGCTTTGGCTGATTTGGCGGGTTGTTCAACGACAATTGACTTGGAGACGGCTACCAAGTATTCACCCAGTATTGCAATGCGGGCTTTTGAAGGAGCTATGTGCTTAACTATCCAATTCTTGCAAGTCTAAGTTCGCGATTAGTCTGCTCCAGACTGGGTAGCTCGATGCCGTTTCAATAGATACCTGGACGTTGTCCGTCGTGTTCCGCCGGAGCACCGCATCGATGTCGTCGCAAAAGCTTGTGCTGGACTCGAGGGAGACGGATGGGAGCGGTTGACCCGAGTTGTCTTCGCGCTTGAGCGCTTGTTTGAACTTAAGCTGCGCTATTCGTAGGCCTGTTTCGGCGCGCTTGAGCTCGTCGCTATTCACCATTGCATCTGCCAGTGGTTAGCGGCGGTGCGGGATTGCGTGGTTGACGGCGAGTGTGTGAATGTTTAAGGTTTGTCGCGTTTCTGCAACTTGCATGTGGGCTAAACTTCGTTGTCGGTCCCTGCACGCTAAGCCTAGCGTGGCGCCATCAAAGCTCCCCACTGCGTCAAAGCTCCCCACGGCCCTGACCATGTTCACCAACGATGCCATCCAGGATGAGGTTATCTCCATAAACTCGATATTCGAGGAGGACACTCTGAGGGTACTAAGTGAAGACTCGACGCTCTGCAGCTTACGCCTCCCGTCTCTGCCAGATATCACGTTACGAATCGAGTTCCCCCAGGACTATCCTGATGCCCCTCCATCAATCTTAGGAACGGAAAGTGTTGGGCAAGATGCTCCTAAGGGCATGGGAAGCAAGGTCGTCGATGTGGTTCGGGAGGTGCTTGCGCGAGTCTACAACCCTGGTGAGGCCTGCATCTACGATCTTCTCGAGGAGGTACGCGAAGCCATCGAAAAAGCAGAAGCGGATAGATGCATTCAGCGAGACAGGCAAGACGAACCCGAACCCCCAGCAGAAATACCACAGGATCTTACCCCAGACTTAGGGCCCGAACCGCCCTGGATCATCGCCCCTCTGATCACGGAGAAGAAGTCTGTTTTCCTCGCCCGTGTGGCTCCAGTTTCGTCTCCCGACCAGGCAAAGCACTATGTTGCACACCTGTTGGCGACAGACAAGAAGGCCGCCAAAGCTACACATAATATGACTGCCTGGCGTATCAAAGGACCGAATGATACCAGCTACCAGGATTGCGACGATGACGGTGAGACGGCCGCTGGCGGGAGGATGCTGCACCTCATGCAGTTGATGGACGTATGGAATGTTATGGTTGTCGTAACGAGATGGTATGGCGGAACTCATTTGGGGCCTGATCGGTTCCGTATCATCAATACAGCATCCCGTGAGGCATTAGTGCTGGGCGGATTTGCAAAAGATGCCAAAGAGGAGAACAAGAAAAAGGGCAAAAAGTAGACCTACAGTAAAGAAACATTTAGCAGCACCCCCTGACCAAGAAGAACACAGTGGCGTGAACAAGCTTGAAAAACTTATCGCAGCATGCCTGCACAGTACCAAGGGAAGACCCGCACGGGCAATAACGTCGGTCATCATCCAACCCAATGCTATTATTTCATCCCCCGTTATTGACACCGACGTTAACCGCCACATTGCGTTATGATTGCCCTTGAGATCTAATAATTTCTCTTAGATAGACTTTCCTTCAACCGTGACTCTCCCAAAATCCAGCCGCGCCCTCAAGATCATCCACATTGACGAAATCAGCTCCCTCATTATACAGCGTCCTCCAAACAGCATTCCTTGTACCAATGGGGAAGCCAGGCTGATTCCAATACCTCGCCTTGATCCCCTTATCGTGGGCCGTCTTGAGCTGCTTACGCAAAGTCTCCAACTGCGTGTCGTTGAAGCTCTCCGTGCGGACCTGACCAAAGCTTGCCTCGAAGTCCGTACTAGCAATAGGGGAGTCGTTCGCGGTTATATTGGAAAATTCGCCGCCCAACTGAGCCAATGGCGCATCGTAGAAAGCATCACGCGGGACGGCAGATTGCACAAGCCAGATTGGCGTGTTACCGGTTCCGATTACAGTGACGGGCTTCGAAGTGAACGTCGTCCCGTCGTACGTGGAGAGGTATTCTGCATTCCGCAGAGGTTCGAGCGCAGATAGTACGGCTGGCCAGGTTTCCGGTCCCGATGTCTTAAGGTCGATGAAGAAGTACAAGGTCTGAGCGCTTGACATATCGAAGACGCCGTTGAATGTCGCTTCGTTGGAGAAGTCTGTCACGGGATTTTGGCGATGCAGAGTGTCGAGGATGGGGTTAATGTAGAGCGATTCTAGGGTTCGCTCTTTGGTCAGGGCCTGGCGCTCATGCCCGACGTAGAGGGTCCCGTTGATTAGCCAGACGTCTGCTTCGGTAGAGACGGCGCCGTAAGAGAGGCCAGAGTAGAATGGCACATCCCTCCAGTAGTCGTTGTGAGAATGGAATGGCTTCTTATGAAGAATAAGTGATGGTGCTGTACCACAATGGCCAAACATACCGGTAGAATACCTCGTGTGAAGTCAGTCGGGTATTTGTACTTGTTCGTCTGCTCCGTGTTCTTCAAAATATTTTGAAGCGTGCTCGACACGTCCGGGATAGACGATGCAAGGGCGAGCCCCGCGAAGGGAATAGCGAAGGCAAACCGCATCGTGGCAGGGCCTGTGCAGATGTTGACGAACAACGAGTGCGAAGATGCTCTACACAAAGCTTTATATCGTTCAAGCGATCATGGCGACATTTCCAGAAGCCGGGCACGGCACGTAGGGTGGAGAAGGTCGACGCAGGAACCGCGAACTTCCCAGCCAACCAACAACGCCCGTGCGCCATCCACACGAGGGCTCCGCGAAGCTTGAGTGAGCGCTCGACATCACCATGCATACACCTGCCATTCCATCATCTAGACTACGGACGACGGGGCGTAGTGGTTGTTCACGATGAACTCTTCGCTACCGCCTTCATGTCTGATGGCTTTGAGTTTGCCCAGCTAGGTTCCCTGATCTGAAACGTGCAATGTAGGGAGACAACTTCAGGTCGCCAAACGCGACCACATCGCAAGCACCGCGATACTCTGCCACCTCAACCACAATTGAGCACAGAAACCAACGGAAATGCCAGCTTCGGAACCCCAATTTCATTACTGGAGAACACTTCTCTGGAGTCAATGGTGCTTCACGCCGCCTCACCCCACGACACAATGGACCGGCAGGACCGTGATTGTAACGGGCGCGAACATCGGCCTCGGAAGAGAAGCTGCGCGGCACTTTGCGCGTCTGGGCGCTGAGAAGGTCATCATCGCAGCGCGGAACATAGACGCAGCCCAAAAAGCGAAGGCATCCATCGAAATCTCGACCAAGTGTGGGCCCAGCGTCGTCGAATGCTGGCCTCTGGACCTCTGCTCTTACGATTCTGTCAAAGCGTTTGCAACGCAATGTGGCACCTTGAAGCGACTAGACTGTCTTCTCGAGAATGCCGGAGTGTCCAAGTACCGATTCTACAAGACCGACGGAGCCTTGGACGAGCTCCAAATCACAACGAACGTTGTGTCCACTTTTCTCCTTGCTTTTCTCCTCCTCCCGAAGCTCAAGGAGACAGCGCTCAAACACAACACTCAACCCCATCTCACAATCGTAACATCAGAGCTGCACCACCAGGCCACGATCCCAGAACGCAAAGCGCTCCGCCAGGGCGTCCACACCACGCTCCTCGATGCTCTCAACGATCCCCGCACATCCAGCCGCTCAGGCCGCTATCCGACTTCCAAGCTCCTGCAAGTGCTCTTGTTGCGGGAGCTAACATCGTCTCTGGGAAAGGACTATCCAGTGGTGATCAACTGCGTGAACCCAGGTTTCTGCCACTCGGCCCTAACGAGGGACTTCGCACCTATAGCGTATATCGGCAAGATTGCGATGCGGGCGAGAAGCACAGAAGTCGGAAGTAGGACGCTGGTGCATGCAGCGAGTGCGGGGAGAGACTCCTTTGGCGAGTACTTGAGTAATTGTCAGGTCGCGCTGGTGAGCAATTTTGTAAGGACGAGCGAGGGAAGGGAGGTGCAGGAGATGGTTTGGAGGGAGGTTCTGGGGAGGCTGGAGGGCATTGAGCCGGGGATTAGTAGGAATTTGCGATGACGGTGAGTGCTATTGTAAATATAGGATGCAGCAGGAGCATAGAGCGCACGTAAGACGATGAGATGCGCAATCACGACGGCGTGATCCAAGCCGAACATGTAATGATCTTGATTTGGAATCAAATGTAAAGCTTTTGTTGCTCGGGGTATGAGAAGAAGAATTGTACCTCAGGCACTTGAAGAAAGTAGCTATGTAGTGCAGAGTGCAATCCGGTGCACACAAGAGTCGCTAGGACTTTGACACTTAGTAGGCGGTCTCGCCGATGTAGTTACCGGGAGCCTTGTAGCGGGCAACGACGTAAGTAGAGCCATCGCTGCCAGCGGCGGAACCCATTCCAACCTTAGTGGTGTCCTTCCAGACGCATTGAGCTAGAATCACAGTCAGTCTCGATTCTTGTTCACCTAATTTGAGACAATGACTTACTGTAGTGACCGAAAGTCATGTAGTTGGTGGAGGTGATAGCCTCACCGTTGTACGAGCTCTTCTCCTCAAGGAAGCCTTTTACGGCGTTGGTAAGAGGGGTGTCAGTGCCGTACTGCATGTACAGGTTCTCGCCCTGGTCGGAGACACCAGAGTGTTCGAAAGTTCCAGAAGAAGCAAGCGTCTTAGCATAGGCCAGAGCATCCGCAGCCAGGGAGGCGTCCCAGGTCAGGTCAGCGGTGCCAACCTCAGCGCGGGCATCGTTATGTGCGTCGAGAGCGGCCTGTTCGTCGGAAGTCAGACTGCCGGAGGTGCTGGTGCCAGTGCTTGCGGCGGCAGTAGAGGTCTTCGAGGCAGCTTTGGTGGAAGCGGCATCCGCAACGGCAGAGGTTGGGACGACAGCGGCAGAAGTCGGGGCGACAGTAGCTACGACAGTGGTGGCTACGACGCTGGAGGCAGCGTGGCTCACAGAAGCAGCAACGGACTTGGTGGGAGTTGCAGAAACTGCCACAGAGGAGCCGTGGCTAGGACGGGGCCATCCTTGGAAGCCTTGGTTGCTCCAGTCGAAGTCTGGGAAGCGCCAGGCCGAAGCGGTAGAAATGAGAAATGATGCGGCAATAGCAGAGTAACGCATTGTGGAGGTGGTATTTTTGTGATGGGATACGGTGATTCAAGAGTCGAGTCTACTCGAAGAGCGGTGTTGAAATGAACGTAAAGGTCAAAAGAGTGACCAGGAAGGAACTGAAGGAATGTGTTGCGACTTAGGTCGATGAGGCGCAAAGGTTAGTGAGGTCTTTGCTATCTTATATAAAACAGTCAAGGCCAGACTGTCCCCATGCTGTTTACCTTTCGTCATACCTTCCACTGGTTTGATTGCTGATGGATCCCGTGCAAATTTCTTCAGATTTGGCGCAATCTTCCTCCCGAAGCTACATGAAGTCTGGCGCCGACGTTTCGCATTGCAAGGTCTCGACTCCGAGAGGCGGCCCGTCTCCACGAGCAAGTGGGGATGGAGAAATCGAACCGTGAATGTTGGGACAGTTGACATGTCATCTGTATGAGTTGTCGGCTGCCTAACAGCTCGCCTATGTCGCCCATCGCCCATCTCTGTGGGCAAAGCAGCGAGTCAGAAGCGTCTGTTTCATACCCCGCAATATAATCCTGACGCCTCATGCTGGAGGTACGTAAGCGTAATCTTGTCTTGGGGCTGTACCTAGGTAGTGAATGTAAGGCAAATAGCGCGGGATGTCCGGCTTCTAAACAGTGACTATGTCCCTTTTATCACAACCGCAGCTCTTGCCGTTACGTAGAAATACCAAACTCCTGAAGCATCTTAGCCTCCCTCAACATCTTCATGTCTTGGTAAGGTTTTGTGTGGGAAGTGAAGTGGCGCCTAGCTCCCGAAGCTCGGACGAAAAGGGTGGCGCCACCGTTACTCTAGACCATTATGGAGCCAGCCATGCGTTTCACGTTTGATGAACCGGGCATGTGGAACGACAACCGGAGAATAATATTTGCTCTTCATTCACGGCCCGAGCCTGCTGCACGGTTTTGCAAATCCCGACTATCACTGTCGGTGATCGCTAGGATACAATATAGGCACCGCGTCGCTTAAGGCTCGACACACTCCCATCCCTCTTCATCCAATCCCTCACGAGAGCCGGTATATTTGTTCACCTTCGGGTACTTGCAGTGCTTTCGCGTAAACTCAACACCAAGTGCGACCGTATCGTTGATGAACTTTGTGCCCCTCACAGACTCAGGTGCATCCCCCTCCTCTACCCACTGAACGATTCGTCGTAGCATACTGTCGTCTGGCGTATCAGCAGTGACCTGTCCTCCCAGTTGTCCCATAAAGTTCGCTCCAGGGCCACCATAGCAGTGTCCGACGCCGCTTGCCCGGAAATAACGATAGAACTCGTCGAGGTCAGCGACACTGGCGTTCAATGTAGAGCGCACTTTGTTGTAGTATAAGTCTGATGTTCTGCTCACGAGCAATTGGTCAGCAGTCCCGTGCCAATGGAGTATCTTGCCTCCCCGATCGCGAAAGGCGGAAATGTCGCTATCGAAGGTGTTTAGGTGGACGCCATTAGCATCTTGCTGTAAAGCGTACAAGACGTCCTGGAGCGTGAAGGTCATCGGGTCCCATGAGATATCTTCGTACACAACGTAACGAAAAACTTCAGGAATCCACGTGAGAACAAGTGGGCTGTATTCATAAGCGATCAACTCCGGCTCATATCCGTGACCGTGGCCAGGGTGAATGAGGGTTCCGTTGTAGGAGATGGGACCGAACAGCTTCGTCGCAGCTTCGATTTGATCCGCTGTAAGGCAAGTGTTGTTTGTAGTCGAAGAGCAAAGGAGTGGCTTCCAGTCGAGATCGCAAGCAGCAGGGTCTTCCAAGATGCCATCGTGCGCGCCGTCCAACCCATCGCATTGATTCAATACCTCCTCTCGAACAGCAGCCCATTGAGCTAAAGTCACGGAGCTTGTGTTGAAGCCGAGAGTCTGAAGAGCATATCCAAAGAATCCTACGTGCGCCCAAATATCCATGGCTGGCGCACCTGCAACCACGCCGTCGAACAATTCGGGGTTCTTCTGCACTGCCTTCCAACCCTGCCGCCCGCCAGTCGAACATCCAAGATAATAGCTCTTGCCACACACATCGCCGTAGAATTGCTCGGCAATAGACTTCCCAACCACTGCACCGGTGTAGATAGAGCGCCAAGCGTAGTCTTCATAGACCTCCGGCTGGTGGAAGAAGGCTCCACCGGATGTCCCGTTGTGTCCGTTATTGGTTCCAAAGGAGGCGAAGCCGTAAGAGGCGCCATATGTGAGTTCAGAGTATTGGATACCTACAGGATCAGTAGGTCAGCTGGGGAAGTCTTCACGAGCGCATGCACAAAAGCGCTTGACCTATCCGGCTGCTGCACTGCCCGACCTGGTACCGTGGAGGCAACGAAGTACACTCCGAACTTTCCCCCAATTCGTCATCATGAAGAGATTTGACTTACAGCCTGCTAAGCCGCCGTTGCCTGTCGTCAGAGTCCGTCCTTCCCAGTTTTCCGGAAGCCAAACTTCTGTGTAGACCTCACTGCTTTCCGAGGTTGCGACTCTAAGATTCAACCTGCATACTCCGACCGGAACGGGAGCTGTTGTATTTCCAATGGAGTCGTAGCAGGTCGCGTTCAGGCTTTCGGCGGTGAGATCGATCGTAGTATTTGGCGCTAGGTACTCTGCAAGGTTGACTTCAAATGTGTAGTCCAGCTGAATTTTATCGGCGAGATTTGCACACCTTTCTTGGAAGCTAGCTGAAGGACGAGACAATGCTGGCGAAGTGAGAATGCCCGTTAAAAGGAGTGCATATCGAAGCCGCATGATGGGAGGAATAATCGCAGAAGCTGCCATGTAGCGAGCAGGCTATGAGGAGCATGGCAGCTTTTATACGTTTGTGAGTCTTGCTGCCTTGGGACGCGAGATATACACAAACGTTGTACCAAGACTACCAAAGATGCGGATAGATCATCCTACAGGATGTGAGCCTTGCCCTGGTTGAGAACCTTCCGACGCGAAACGGGTCAATTTTGTCGTCCGCGCAAGATTCGTGTACCTTGTGGGCCACCGCAGTAAAGTTGACCGCTAGCCATCAGCCGTTCAGAGCCTAGCAGCACGTGGGAAAATCTCACGCAGGAATGAAGTTCTAAGGATGCCTGAGGATGCTAATGGCTGGGTGCGGAGCATCCTTCATGCCGGCTACCTACCATAGTATGGTGTACACTACGGAGCACCGCTAACGAAAGTCGGTGGAACGGTCACCGGTAGACCGTTCTCAAGCTATCTAATGTTCTCTTTTCAGGGATAACGGTCGTAAACCCTTGGAGAAAGTTGGCGATGGGAACAGAGTGTGCAATACTTCTTGGCCGTCCTTGAACCCCTAAGTCCGCGACCCGAGGGTTTTGGTCCGACTAGCGGCGCTAGTGTGCTTACGTACTGTACCATAGCACCCTAGGTATCATTTCGATTGTGATCTCAGCGTCATCTCGCCATTTTGACATTATCGATTACCAAGCTGTCCTACTCGTTTATCGACTGCATGCGTTGACAATAACGTCGAATCGTTGATTTGATTTCGCGACCGTCGACTCAGAACTCTATCCTCGAACTGCTTCAATGACAATACCAGACGGCGCGAACAAGTAGCTAGACATTGCGATCTCTCCAGCGATAAATAATGGCCAGCAATATCAGAACGGTAGTTGCAACGGGTGCAACATCAGGTCTGGTAGGTTTTAGCACGGCATCCAAGGATTGATCTGCATCTCTAATTATGACTATAACAGGGGTTCGAAGCAATCAAGCAGCTCCTAGCAGAGAGTCAGTCGTACCGCCTCATTCTCGGAGCTCGTGACCTCAAGAGAGCAGAGAAAGAGTTCAGCGACTTGCATTACGACAGGCAGAAGCACAGCTTGGTTTTTCTTCCACTTCAGCTCAATGATCTCCGGACTGTTAGGACATTTGCGACAGAGACTCTCGAAAAGCTCGGATCGTCTAAGATTGATCTTTTGTTGCTGAACGCCGGAATCAACAAACCGGCAGATGAGCCGGGCATCAATGGCTCAAAGTGGTGCGAATCGTACATTGTCAATTCTCTGTCTCAGCATTATTTGACACATCTGCTTCGCGAGCGTCTTGCGGGTCGTGTCGTCATTGTATCCTCTGGGGCAATTCGAGGCGTGTCCGATTCAGGTAGGTGTGATCATCAAGATTTCTGCGGTCTTAACGTTGAAGAGGTGATATCTGCTAATTGGTAACTTCAGCCCGTGTGGAGCAGCTGGAAAAGGAATTGACCGCTAATTCTGGCACTCAATTTCAGCGAACCTACGAGGATAGCAAATTCACCCAGTTGCTCACAGCGCATTGGTGGCGTCGCGAGCTCGAAGGTCAAGCGCAAGTCGTCGCTGTTTCTCCAGGGCTAATTCCGGATACGAACCTGGCCCGACACGCTATGGAGAGGATGAATTTTAAGTTCCCAGACTCTATCATGAAGGACGCCAGAAGCATTACGGAAGGTAAGCTGCTTCGTATGAATAGAATCTTTGAACTGGCCTCCTAAATTTACCAAATAGGAGCCCAATCGATTCTGGCGGCATACACAAGGCAAGACACCCCGCAGGATCCGGCGCAGATTTTCTTGACAAGCTGGGGGGAATGGTGGCCTTTGGACGTTCTTGCAACATCGCTAGACACGGTGCTTCAAGATAAATGGTGTCCTTCTTTGACGCAAATTGAGAAGGAGGAGGTTGTGGAGTAGACGCCAGATTTGTCTGTACCTGGCGATATTAGAAGACGAAGTCAGTCATGGACAACTGAAGTGTCACTGGCGGAATGGTGTTAGAAGGTCATTGTAACCCTACTTCAGAGTTTGTGACCGTTATTACTATATTACATGTACCACATCAATTCTCCACTATTCGCCAGTCGAGTCTCCCTTCCAAGAGTTTTCACCTGACTCGCTCTCAGACTCGCTTTCGGATTCTTCATCGGACTGAGAATCATCCGTCTTCTCGTAGAGGTCCCTCACCCATTCCTCATACGATACTCCACGATCTTCACTGATCGGGTCTTCATGCTCCCACTGCTCTTTAGCTTCGCCGTCCGCAGACGTTAGATCACTCCAGTCCAGCTCAGGCAACTCTTCCCGTTCGTTCGGCACCCTCGTCTCCCATGACCAATTCTTTGGCAGCTTGAGAAGCTAGAAAACGGTTAACCTATTGAGAACGACGAGATCGTATCCTTTGTTACAACTTACTCTGATTACCACATGTGTGGAGCCCGCGACATGCATTGTCCTAATCGCGACCTCCAGTGTCTGATCATCATAGATAGGTAACGATTCTTGACCCCAGTAATGGTTGATATAGGCGCAAGTATACACTTTTGACTCCTTGGATATCTTTCTGTCCCTACAGATCTTGTGCCACAGTCGTACAAAGCTCACGTCTTGAATATTCCAGTCTCCCGTTATTCACTTTTCTTCTGATACCAATGAACGCAAAGGAACGGTCGTATGATGCTCCCGCATCGAGTCAGCATCCATACCCACTGGCCGAATCTGCAATATAATATTTTGCAGTTCGCATTTCTTCTACACGCCCGGAGGAACAGGATGAGCTCTACAATGTCAACCCCAAGCGTCTGCTACAGAGCATTCGAACGGATCGCAGATCGATGCTGAGTGCGTGACGGAACATGCGCTGAAGCCTTCTTGCTGTATACGAGCCCGCAGTACATGCAGGTGCCACGATCATAGCGGTAGATTGTCTGTATCTACGAAAGGGTTATAGGCTTAAAGAATCTTTGGTCTACTGCGTCACGCGTTGTTCTGATGCTGACACATTTGATCTGGAACGGGAGACCGTGGTTTCCTTGTTGGTGTCGGATTAATAGAACGTCTCCTCTCTCCCCCATGAATACGCGCGTTAGCCATTCCAAGAGCACGGCTGTAGGTGGTTCCAAATGACCAAGATGAAGAAAAGGTACTTATTGTCTAATACATGCTATGACTTTGCGAAGCGCGGTCAGGTTCGCTTACTGGCGACCCGGCATGCTAGATAGCCCCATGCACGCAACCTTCTCTACCAGGCTAAAGGAGGCGAGGGATTGAGGCGAAGTGCTACTGTGGTTCCAGAAAGTAACCAGCACAAGTGAGATGTTGGAATGAGGCGGGCAAGTGATGGAAGACCCCTGAGCTGGCGACTTATAGGCAACTTGGATGCTCACTGTTTGATGGACGATGTAGACTTTTGCAGTGGTGCAAATATCTCTTCGTTCGTGCCCAAACTCAAGCCACGGACACACACAAATGCTGTGAAGAGCAGGGAATGACTCTCAAGAGTTGTGCTATAGAACGTCGCCTAAAACCGAGCGTACGCACTGAATGAGATATTTTGCCAAGGCTCTGGCGTGAACAGTTCAGGAGCGTGGGCTTGGATGACGTGCATGTAACTTGATCTAAGTCGTAACATGCCCTTCTCTGCATGACAAACTAGTCTTGCGTATACCGTCTTGCGTCATGGCTTCACTCACGGATAGACGGCAATTCAATCTTGGCAAGCACCCAAGGAGCTGGGCATCTGTGCTCCGTTCTTTCAATTTAGACTTGTTGGAGCATCAATGTAAATGCACGAAAACGTTTTCACCAAGAACATTGTGTTCCTCTAGCCTACTTTGACATCGCCTTGTGTGGCTTCGAGCACTATGCCATCATACTCCATCACTATCTCGATGATCACTTGCTTCCCAACGGTGGAAAGAGTGCTCATACTCGAGAAAAAGTTGTCAAACGCGTCCTAGCCGATGAGCGTAGTACTTTGCGGGGGGACTGTGGTTTTCTACCCCTCGTGGGTCCTGACGCGCGTTCCAGTTCACCATCACCAGCCGACGCGCGTACGCCTTGCGGGAGCCTATGCACCACGCGCGGGCGGATGATCGCCAAACAGGTGTCCAAAGTCAACTATGGCGTGCGTCGACTCTTTAGTGAAAGCTTGGCTGTGAGGTTAAGTAGACGTATGTTTGCCTTCGTCTACACCCAACCTTCAATCATCCGCCCACGCCGTGATGCACGCTATACTTGTACAATCGGCCGCTAGTCGAAGCTCGGCGACACTTGATTCCCGCAGTTGAAGCTGAAGTTGATAATTATTTGACATTGTTTGATATTCGTTGCTCTCCACACAGAAAACACCTTCTATACCTTACGAAACCGACCCTATACAAACAAGAACGCTCCTTTGGAAATGGTTAATATACACCCAGCCGGGTAGTTAATAAAGGTACAACAAATAGAGACAGGCGGGCTATCCAAGAAGCCGGCCCGTGTCGTCCGCCAAATCTCATCGCAAATGCATATGCGTATGGTATCATCTCTTGCCTGCTAAAAGATTAGGCACCGGGAAATTGCACCTTGCACTCGCCCTGGTCGGCAATCCACTTCTCGATCTTCTGGACAGCCCAGCCACTCATCCACCGCTCCTTTTGCTCTTTTGGCTTCTCCATCGGGTTTCCCAGACGGAAGTTCTTCGACATGGCGCAGGCATCGTCCTGCCAGCGGAACTGCAGGCACTCGTCGACGACATCGCATGCCTTTTTGCACGCGTCAAACGAAGTATGCGCCTTCTTCTCCTCCTCGTGCTTGAAGTCGCTCGGCTTGCGCATATGCCACACGTACTTCTGGTCGTGGAAGTTCTCCCAGTCCTTCGACGCGTCGTCCTTATCGATGTAGTACCACACGTTGTTGAGGTAGTCGTCGTACATGTTGTCCCAATCCTCGAGTTTCTCGGTAAGTCTCGGCGCGAAGTATTGGTAGTATAGATCCTTGATGAGGAGCGGAGAGGGTTTGCCGTCGGTGGCATTTGCAAAGCGTTGTTGCTCGTATTGCCAGATTGAAGCTATTTCTTCGCTGTTGAGCTTGTGCAATGTGGCGATAGGCTGGCACCATTGGCGGGGCCCGAAGGGGAGCGTAAAGGGTTTGCGACCGTTGATGGTGGGGAACTAGATTGCAAGTTAGGATGACAAGATTTATCACAACCCTCATCCAAAATATCTTACCAAGTTGGTGTTCGCGAGGCCGATGTTCTCGCGCACAGCGATCGTCATCAGCATGTCGCCGCAGCAGATGCTCCTTGCCGCGTGGTCAAAATGTTCCACGCTCGAGTTGGCTTGGAATTTCTTCATAGCCGATTGCGACAAGATGTACCCGCTACCGCCGTGGTTGAAGTCACCGTACTGCGAAGGCTCGAAGCTACCAAAGAAGTGGTCTTTCAGTGGATCGAACGGTTTTAGCAACTCGACCATGTTCGGCCAGTGAATGTATGTGTCAGCATCGATGTGGATGTACCAATCGTAGTTGGGGCGCATGCGGTAGGACACGTCCGACTGGCGAACGTTCTTGTACTTGTCGAGATTCCAGGCCTCGCCACCAAAGTTACTCCATTTCTGGCAGCTCTTCTGATCAACAAGACATTCCTGCTGACGGCGCCACAGGTTAAAATCGCCATTGTCGTGCTTGACTTCTTCCAAGGTCTCACCGAGGATGTCATACACACGGTAGCCCACGATGGACTCTTCCATGTCTGAGAAGACAAGGAAGTCAGGCAAGCAGCGGGTCATGGTCATAAACTGGGTAGGCAGGCGCTCGTAGGTCTCGCTAGCACCAGTCTTGATGATGAGGAGGATTTTGGAAAGGTCGGGGAGATGTGCGCAAGAGGGATCGATCGGTCGTGCCGGGAGCCAGTCATTTTGGGGGAAGACCTTCTGCTCGGCGGGAGGCGTGTTGACGTGCGGTGCCTCCTCTTCGTTTTCGATGTTACTATTTGGTTTTGCGGTCGGTATCACTAGAGGGGCTGATGTCGAGTGTGAGGGGGCGTTTTGCGCGGCTGGCTTGTCGTCGTGGGACGGCCGTAGTGATAGATGAGACGGGAGTACATTGAGTGTACCGTCATGGAAATACGACACAAAAACAAAGACGGCGAAGATGATAGGAATGCACACCACGGTGATGGCCGTGAAATGCACCTGTCGTAGCAGCATGGTGGGCGACGTGTGTAATGAGCGGCAGTCGTTTGCTCTGTCCTCTCGCGCGGCCACGAGAGTGAGAGAACGAAAAGGTAGACTAGAGAAACAAGAATTAAGTGATCGGACAAAGGCTGAACAGGGGCATGTCCAGATTTAGGCAGCACGTCTGCACAGCCGGGCGCTGTAAGGCTGGCTGTGCCCCTTTGACAGGTGCGGTAAAGCGTTGGCTGGCGACCCGCGAGCAGCAAAGTGAAGGGACCGGAGTGATGCTTGCAGCCGTGCGCACGTTGCCACCACGCCCCTCAGACCCCTGCTCCCCCATTCCTACAAATAGCTCGTCGCTTCTGATTCTTTGGCCAAGTTTCGGGCATTGCTTTGCGTCGATGCGTTTTCAGCTCTGGCCTTTGACAAAAACCCATCTGCATATCGAACAACAGAACCTCGTCGTCCGCCATGTTGTTCCAAGACATCGAGGGCAGTACTTCACGATTTTCAGCTCAGCAGCGCGCGCATCATGGCGCCACCGATTCGCCGAGAAGCTTTCTCGCTGCGAAGGACCCAAGCCCGGCGCGCCTCTAACGGCATGCGGAATGGCGACGGAATTCCAATCGCTCTTGATGTCGCTTGCATGACCGCATCGAGCATCAGGTAGCGGAAACAGGGAGTCCTCGGTTGGGGATCGCCTGTCCTGTCCTTGGCCCGTTCAAACGCCTCTAAATTAACATCCGCGGCAGCCCCCTGCGAGCTGCAGCTTCGGGCCTGATCCGCTCACTCGAACCCCGCGCTAGGATTGCGACCAATTCCGGGGCCTTTGGTGACATGTGCGTGCGGAGTGTTCGAAGTTGATGAAACGACGAGATCACACAAGCTGACGACCACGCCCGTCAGAGCGGCGGCGTGGGGTTCGTGGGAATGGCACGTTTCGTGATGCGGAAACGTATGGCAATGTGGCGTCCAGTTGCACAGATGCGCTGGCCAGGCTGACGGTTGGCTGATACACACACCGACCTGAGCGCCTTGGTCCACTTCGCAGAGTCTGGTCTGATCGAATGAAGGAGGCCGGTTCTAATGCCACGGGTGGATAGTGAAGTCTACTGTGTGTGCAGGCCCCCAAAATTTCGGCGTGTTGCGGGGCGCAGGCGCAGGCTGTCGTGGGCATCGCAATGCAACTCTGGTCTTGAGGTTGCTGTTGCAGGTCGAAACAGCATCAACATGTGTCAGTCGTTCGTCGCACATCGCCAGGGTCATGGATCGTGAACGCCTGCGAACATCTCAGGTGCCGTTGCAGCTTGTTGGATTGGAAATGTCTTGTCGAGTGCGCGGAACCCACTTCCAATCACCGCTCCAGCAGGCCGCCGGCTGCTCCTTCCTCCCGAGGTCATCATGACGTCACGTGATGGCAGGCACGCAATATCATTTTGTCTTGGTCCACACGTCGGTCTCACTACACGGCAACAGGGGTATGTGACAGATTCGTCTGACGAGTTCGTATGGTTATCTGGCTCATGTTTTCATTCAGTCGGTCGCCCCTTGGTAACGCTCTATTGACGCTGTAGGGTAATTTGATATACTCACTGAGCAGGCAACACTACATCACAAAGCAAAGAGAACTCATGGTGGCATTGTATAGCATTTTCTGCAGAGCTATTTGATCCCATCTCCATGCCAAAAGTCGGCCGAACTCAAATCGATCCCTCGAAAATATGCAATCTTCAAATAAGACTTGCGAAGAGCTACTCAACAGCTTGCCTCAGGATACGACTTCAGACTCGGAGCAGGGCTCAATAAGCTTCGGCCAGCACCATACGGCGAAGTTGAGAGTGCTTTGATGTGATGATAGTGCGAAGTAGATGAGGTTTTTGAAGGCATGTGAGCATCTGCTTTAGGCCGGTTCAACCGCTGATATTGCCGGAATGACTTGATGGTCTTTAGGTTCGCGGCATGAGATGATGATGGACCTCTGCGGCTGTGACTGGGCCTGTGATCAGGGGTCGTGGTAGGACTCGAAGTCTTATGAGGAGGGTTGTGGCGATCTTGGGCGAGTGAAGGTATCTGAAAGTCGCAAGCGCTTCGTGAATGTGGACTTACCTCCTTGCCTCAGGATACGACTTCAGACCCGGAGCAGAGCTCAACGGGCTTCAGCCACCACCATACAGCGAAGGAGTGCCAAAATGTCTTCGTAGATGACTTGTCCGGCAAGTGAAAAGCTTGTTCGCTACTGCCAGCGCTGCGCTGCCATCTCAAGGTGGTGTCCAAATTCCGACATCGCCGAAGCAACATAGATGTGATCGTCTTCCACGCGCTTCCGCTCTTTTAGCCCAAGAACGCGAGCTTGGATCTTCTTCTTTTGAAGAAAGATATCGTGCCACCAAGCAAACGTCTTGAAGACAGCCGCCTGGATTGTAGCATCGCTTTCATCCAGCCACAAGTCCTGTTTTGTCTCGCCAAGCACCTCCAACTGTCTGACTTCTAGAGTGGTGAGGAATTCCCTTGCGTAGTAATTCCACGTAACAAGCTTGTCGCGCTTCTCAAACTGCTGATAGGAGATGATGTGCGACTTGAGAGACAGTCTTCCTTCGAAGACGTTTTCGCCCGCGAAGTGTGGGATATCCATCTTCTCGAAGGGGAAGACGGGAGTGGCCTTGGGGTTTGTGATGTTACCCTGGATCCACACGAGTAGCCTACCCATATCCATGCCCCCAACAAAGCGCACGTGAGTGCGTGCCACCAACTCGCTTTGCGCACTCCCTGTTTGCTGAGAGATGCGTTGAATGGTAGCGAGAAGGGGTTTGGCATCGTAACCACGCACTTTGGCTTCGAATTTTGTGGCAGGGTTCCGGAGGGCTGCGGCAATGTAGCCGTATGTCTCATTGTGAATTTGCTTGGAGACAGCCATCAGCGGAGGAAAGATGATTTTGCCTGTCTCATTGATCTCGATAGTGAGGGCCGCCTTGCCATCGAAGACGGCTTCCTTGAAGATGTTGTTGCGGATTTCCGCTGGGAGAAGGTAGAGAGGAGATGGGACGTTCTCCTCGAAGAGAGAGTCGATGCTATTTTGAAGAAAAGACATCTTTAAGACTCGAAGATGAGAAGGTGAAGAAGCTTCTGATACTGTTAGAGCCTTGTCTGCAAACGCAGTGTAGTAGCTTAATACCTGTTGCGTGTTTGTTGGATGCGTGAAGAGGCTGCTGAAGATGCAACAGACACAGGACGAGCAGAGATATCTATAGGAACTCAATAAAATGTTCAAAAGTAGTCTCAAGGTAGATATCTACCTTTCGTATGTGTATTGAGCGTATGGAGGGTAACTGTGAGCTGAGATGTGCTGATGCTGTGAAGATCTGGCTTTGCTCGTAGATGAATTGTGAGTGAGAGCTGTGATGGTTTATTCTACAGAAAGAGGGAAACGGGCAGATATTTATATGCAGCTGTGTCGCACTGACGCTCACAGAACGGAGGTACCGAGGCGCCTGCCTTGACACGATTCAATGGCTCTGTTGAGACCAGACTGGAATCCGCGCCATTCGACGAGGTTCTCAGATGCAGATTCTGCACTTGAGGCGACAAGAATCTGCATCTGAGAACCTGTGTGAAGGAATATCATATGCGCAGGAGTAGCTGGGAAATGCGATAGAAACAGAACGAGATACGTTGGACAACATAACAAAAAAGAACAACACACAAGTCTGAGGGAAAAGACGCCTGTTCAGCAGCTCTACGTTCTCTTTGTCGGAGAACGACCGTAAACTTGCTGCCTGATCATAGGAAATCAGGTACTTGCGGAATAGGACGAAAAACACGCAGATAACTCCAGCATAATAGACAACATGGTTCCGAACAGATTCTGCGTGGAAAGTCCCACAAGCTACAAATTCTAGACTCAACAATCCTCCACTACCTACCACCCCTCCACAAACTTTTGGCTCTGCCAGATACTCACTCACAGTTCGACTTGATGCAACGCCATTTTTAACGTTCACCTCCAAACACGGTGCCAGGAGAGGTTCTGCACCTGCTCTACGGTCCTCGTGCTAGCTTTGATCGGGCCAGGGCGATTTGCGAGGCGACGCGGATAGAGGACGGTTATACCTATTGGCCTTGACGTTCCGTGGCTTCGCGCGAGGTGGAGACGAACCGTTGAGCGACGTTACCCGTTGGGTGGAGCTTACATGTTGAGTAGCGTGGAACCGTCGGTTGTGGGCCCCTGATTGCACGGGACAAACCAAGATTGGCTGGGACCTCACGCTCACTCAAGGTCAACATACTGGACATAATGCACCTCGTCGTTCCATGTTATTGCCTTGCGTGGAAACGTTCCGTTGCTTTACTTTGAGCTCGTCTTCTAGCTTGGGTTGCGCCGTACCTTCCTCCTCTTATCCCGCAAGTAGTCGCCATAGTCGCGCAGTGCGTCCGAGTAATATTCGCAGGTGGTAAGGCTTGGAGAAGCTCGTGCCGCCGCTCCAGCTCTCGTGCCTGATCTCCTTCCCTTGAGCGCGGTAATATTAGTCTCTTATGCCGAGCGACTATGAGAACAACGGGGCGTAAGCTAAGGGGCGCCCAATCTAACATCTGGAGTTAAGGCCCTTACTCAACTGGTTGGTCGCAGCCAGGGAAAGGAGAGGGTTTGCTACCCACAAATCGCTATCATCCGAGATCTAGGCATCAGGCATCTGGGCTGACGCTTCAAAGGTTGGGCGAGGCAAAGGCTCCTCCTCAGATGGAGGATGCGGGCCAGCGGAACTTAACAGCGAAGTAGCTGAAGTGTATGTCTTACATTATCGAGAGCGTAATATAAATGACTGAAGGTAGTAAAGGGGGTAGTAAGTATGGTAATGTGATCAGAAGTTTCAACCACAAGATATCGTAGGCTTCCATGCTCCATCGCCAGTGGTCATTAAATGCTGGGACTGCCGTAAATACTACGCTCTGGCATGTGTGGTGGGAAGACATAAGATGTAAGCCATCATTAACGAAGCGCAAGCCTTTATCAAACGTGCGGCTTATCCCAAGCTAGATATAGGTCATCAGAGTGTCTAACAACAAGCCGTGTCCTGCAGAGCAAGCTGGCATCGTTCTGGCGGATCAGGTAGGCGAGGCCTCATAGCACCGTTGGGTAGAACAATATGGTTGCTCCCCTCACAAGGCCGATTGTGCCGAACTTTGGATCGAATAACGATGAAGTCCTGCCGTGCGCGGTTTGTCACGGCGTCATGAACTGGTAGAGACGTGAAGCCTGGTAACGTCTTGCCAAAGTATATGTAGGGATTTGCCCGCACAGGAGACAGCGTCTTGCTCCAAGTATTGAAAGATTCACAGTATCGCCACATGAAACACTTCCCCATTTCGCAAGAAGCCATTTACATTACACCTCCATCCTTCCTCATACAGCTATCTGCACTATCCTAACCCACATATCTTACCAGTCCTCCCAACCACTTCTAACGCCAGAAATGCCAAAGAACGCCATGTATGTTGTTGTACAATGCAGTCGCAAACGCAAGAACAAGAAAGTAGGCAAGCAAGCAATGCATCGGCATCCCACAACAACAAGCTCATGACCATGCAAGCTCGTCAATCGTGAATCGTATGCAAGATGCAAGACAAGGAAAGACATGAAAATGCAAAAACTACGATGCAGTCGGACTCACAAAGGCGAGCCAGACGCAGGGAGAAGTATACGCAAGAATGGAGAGTGCTTTTGAGACCGCACCACGTCTACCCCACCTGTACAAGGCCACGACCGCGCAGTCGATCGTAGACCAAAGCGCAGTTTACGCCAGCGGCCACCGACTCTTCAGCCCCTGCATCCACTGTCCGTAAAGAATATCAGCAAGCAGACCTTGCTGCTCCATACCTTGTTCCACATGACCTGGCAGCTTCTTCTCGTTCAGCTCACCAGCATCAAACCCAAACACCTTCTCGCCGCCCACAAAAGCGCTTTGTCGACGACGGTGGGACTTGAGATGCGGGTTGTTTTGCGCGAGGACAAGTTTCGGGCCCTTGATTGGGGAGCCAGAGCTGTTGCTGGTGGGCGTGCCGTTGGGAGAGTCGAATGGTGTCCGTGGTCGCACAGGAGAAGCAGCGAATTCGTTCGTGGGCGAGGGCTTAGTAAAGGCGGATGCGGTGTTCGATGTGTTGGCGCGAACGCGAGTTGTTCCGTTGCCATGTACTGTTGTGCCCGCCAAGCTGAATTCGCTCGACTTGGTGTTGTGCTGTTTGGGAATGGGAGTCGGTGCAGGCGACACAGTGATACCAAGGGCAGAAGCGAGCTTGGAGTCTCCTTGCAGTCGGTCCACCATTGCCTTCAGGAGCAGAAACTCTCCTTCAGGGTCCATCTGGTCAAGGTGAGCCCAGGCCTGGTGCACTCGACTCATGGCTTCGCGCTGCTGGGGCGATGCAGAATCCGCATGGGCTTCTTGGAATACCGAATCGAGAGCTTTGCTGTACGCACGTCGACCGTATAGTGCATCCTTCGTGATAGGCATAGGTGGGTAGTCCGTAGGCGGGGGTGTATTCTCGTCGTGGATGTCTAAGGGATGTGCTGAATTGGGTGGCGATAGGCGGAATGTCTTTGCCTGGGGATTGGGATGGAACGAATTCCCAGTGTCAATCGGATTCGATTGAAGGGCTGCTCGCCGCTCGCCTGAGGAGACACGCTTGAAGTGTCGGACTGTGGAGGGCGAGTTGCCGAAAGTGAGATCCACACCCAAAGGCTGTTTAGGAACATTTGCAACGCGCCGAGCCGTTGGCGTTGCCCCAGAAGGTACACGAATAGCTGTTCCCGTGGACGACAAACGAGACGACGGCCGGCGTCGTTCGGGTAATGGCGAGTCTGTGATGTTGCCCAGTGGTGCGGCGTTTAGATCCATGCGCTGCATCGTAGCAACGCATGCGTTGACCTCGCCAGAGGGCATACGTGGTGGTTTGCGGCGCTTTGTCGTGGAAGGCGTAGCACTAATCTTGACCGTCTTTGGCTGCTGGACTGTAAAGTTCCACTCATCTTCGTCGCTCTTCGGGGAGAGATCAACCCTGGAACATTAGCACTGATATCCTGAGAAGAGACAGAGAACTTACATGGTCTCTTCATAGTACTTCACGTGCTTAGTGGTCTCCTGCTGGGCGTCGTACATCTGCTTGCGCTCGATCAACTCTCGCATAGCTTGGATATTGCCCGCCTTCCGGATGAACTTGTGTTCCAGAAGCTCCTTTGCGCTAGCACGTAGATCGGGATCTTTGACCAGACATTTGGACACAAAGTCCTTGAAGTCCTTTGTCCATTGGTTACCCTCGAGCCGCGGCGCTGGGTTCTTCGGGATGGTGAACAAGATCTTCATGGGATGAGAACCTGAGTGCGGCGGCTGCCCCATGGCTAGCTCAATCGCAGTGATACCTAGCGACCAGATGTCTGCCTTGAAGTCGTAGCCTTCTTCTTGTATGACCTCTGGTGCCATCCAATATGGCGTTCCGACAAACGTCATCCGTTGCGACTTGAGGTTCGTCAACTGCGCGGCGACGCCGAAATCGGCCAGTTTGACTTTGCCCATATCCGTGAGTAGGACATTAGCAGCCTTGATATCTCGATGGATCTTGCCGGTGCCATGTAGATAGACGAGTCCAAGCAATAGTTCGCGGCAGACGATGGCAATGTGGGCTTCGCCGAAGGGTTCGGGAGCCATCTATATCTATTAGCCTCTTTACCTGCAATGTCCTTATATAATCTGCGTACCAGGTCTAACGCCGAGCCTCCGCCCAGGAATTCCATAACGATCCATAGCTTCACGCCTCGGACGAAGCTCGTTTTGTATTCGGTAACGTAGGGGCTTTTGCAGGTGCCCAGCAAATTGATCTCAGCTTGAATATCGGCCAGCTCATCGGTACTCTCTTCGAGGTCGATCTAGTGGAATGCGTGAGCGTGGGGATCATGCCGGGGCCAGGGATGGATGCAATCGTACCAGCTTGATGGCAACCGTCTCGCCTGTGGCCTTTTCGATGGCCTTGTATACCTTTCCGAAGCTTCCGCCTAGCCAGTGTCAGCATGGAACTGTGGCTGACCTCGAATTGCACGTACTGCCCAATTCTTCCAAGACCTGGTAGCCCTCTGCCATTGCGGGCGGCTGACGGAGAGTTGCTACGAATGACGCGGGCGCTCAGGGGTATTCAAGCGATGATGGCAGCCAGGTCGAAGACGGACGGCGGTCGCCGTGGAGTAAGTAGTACTGGTGAGTAGAAATAGGACTGTGGTGAGGATGCACGCCTGGTGCGACGCTGCGAGTGGATATGGGAGCTGGGGTTGCAGGGCCAGCCAGTCGGTCTCCATGACAACACGCGGGGCCATCAACAAACGCACACGCCGCCCGCTTTGACGGCTGTCCACGAGTCGGCGAGACCGCAGTGAAGCGACGCGGAGGCGAGCGTGATCAGCAGTCTCGGGGACAGGACACAGGAGCGCATACGGCAGTCTGCAAGGTAGATGTTCGAAGTGTCGGTCGCGCCTGCTACATGGGAACGGCATGCGAACAGGCGGCTGCCAGTATGTTCCTGCAGCTGCTGCATCCAGTCACGGGCAGCCCTGCATAAGCCCGTTCCGTCCTCCGCAAGATGGAGCGTGAGAGCGGCTATCTGATCCCCAGTCGTCCCGACAATTGGTGCGTCATCCGGGTGCGCTGGCCTCGGCGAAGCGGCGGTATCGAACAACATGCTCAGAACGGGCGGCGGCCAATGACGTGTCCGAGTACTCCTTGCAGCGCTCCCGCGGTGGCCTTCTAGAAACCTGCTCGTTGCTGCGGGCCTACTACTTCGCCATAGACTTGAACGCCTGATCCATGTAGACCTTGGTTCAAGAGTGTTTATCGACGCGCCTCTCGCGCATTGCCCGATGCGGTTACCTTCGCCTACGGGTCTGGGCGGCAGGGCAGGGGTCCTTCACAGGTCCAGTCGCGGCTGCCAGCTGTGTCACCCCCACCGTCTCCTCTCTGAGGTTTACACGCGCGGAGGGTGGCTAACGTAAAGACCCAATGCATTTATGCTGGCAAGATGCTTCCGGGGTTGCAGTGTGTATAGCAGCGCGGGCAGACGAGTGTTGAACCTGCGCAGCTACACCGCTCTGGCACTTGCGCAGGCACAGCGAGGTCAGCTGCGAGCTAAAGGCGGTGGACCTGCAGGGAATGCAGATTGGAGCTCTTTGTTTGGCTCACACAGACCATGTCACGCCGTGAACGTGGGAGAGACAAAAGTCGGCTTCGACCTCGGCGGTGAGACACCAATTCCCCCTCTCCTCCTCGAAGAATGCGCGCGCCCATGGTCTTGACATGGGAAACTCAGCAAACCCTGCGTTGCTGAAAGTGTGGCTGTCGTGGTTGAAGAGCGGGTTCCTGCTCCGTTTGATTGGTCTGCCTGCAGCGATTCTAGCCCTGCACCTTGAGATTTGCGACTCTTCCCACCGCTACAGCGTCATCCTCCACCGCCTGTCCTCGCGCCTCCGCCTCGCCCATTTGACCTGCCGACTTTCCAAAGGCCATGGTAGTGGCATGAATTCTATCTTCTACCTAGGAGGAGCAGACGTAATGGACCGCGCACAGCACAAGCCCGCCTCATCTCGGAAACGGTCGAGCACCCCGGACAACAACGAACGGGCCCAGCCATCAGGGGCCGCGCCCGTTTCCACAGCATCTCAACAATCCTCCGACGCTTCGTCGACCTCCAGCACTCTCTCCCAACCCTCGCCCACCCCGCCATGCATTCTCACGCTCGCTCCATGTCGCATGCCGACCTTGTTCGCCAGGGAAAGCGCCTCTCTCTACAATTTCCTATCCAGCCAGCTGCTGCCGGCAGCAGCTCCCCAGCCATTCCCTCTCCGCGCTCGCGACCACAATCCTGGATCGCTGCCCCTTCCCCCGTTCCCTCACCTGACGCGACTTCCGCCGAAACGAACATTCTCAACATCATCGCCGCCCAAGAGCGCTTTGTCCTCGAGCTCAAGGAAGAGCTTACCAAGGCCGAGCAGGATCTCAAGACGCTTAAGAAGCATTACGCAACACAAGAAGCTGTCAAGGTACGGAACGATCTACGCAAGGTCACCAAGCTGCAGCCGCTCAATACCACGCTCGCCAACCATAACTTGAACCAAGACGACGAGGACGGCTCTTCGTCGTGGATGCAGAAGGAGATGGAACGTCGCAAAGCTCTCTTGAGTGCCAAAGCAACACAGCGTGGCGGCAAGGTCTTTAGCGGCTCAAGACACCTACGAACGCTGTCGTTGCTCTCGCCCGACAAGTCGTATACGCCCTCGTTTCCCCAGCCACTCGACCTTCGGAACGATGAACCACCACCTACTCCCGCAACATCCATCAGCAACACTAGTCAACAACGCCCACCCGTACTTTCTCGTCAATCGACCTCTCCCGACATCGCAAACCAAATAGCCAACACTGTCAACGGCGAGCGCTACGATATCGGCGGTCTCTCCAACATTCAACGCGAAGCTCTCCTACGCACAGGGAAGCAAATGGCCAATGACTTCCGAGACGGATTCTTCACCTTTATCGAAGATATTCGGCAAGCCACGGTCGGCGACGACGCCGTCAATGCCGGCGACGGTTCAGGGTCCGGCCAGGCCAGGGATGCCCCCACCAAG
Organism: Didymosphaeria variabile; assembly: GCF_027946475.1. Classification (NCBI taxonomy): domain Eukaryota; kingdom Fungi; phylum Ascomycota; class Dothideomycetes; order Pleosporales; family Didymosphaeriaceae; genus Didymosphaeria; species Didymosphaeria variabile. The sequence goes on along the minus strand of NW_026611627.1, from coordinate 1,589,622 downwards.
GGTACCCGTAAAGCATCCGAGAACCGACCCACGCTAAATCGAGCTGCCAGCTCAAAAAAGTCGGATCCATCCAAGGTGGATATCGGAGATGAGTTCTGGAAAGAGCACGGTCTGTCTGAGCCCAAGGCCTCGCCGACGCACAAGAAAACTCACGCTCTCAAGCAAACTCGCACCCCCCAAAAGCAAACCGCAAGCCAGGCCGACGACTTCGATAGCTGGGATAGCTGGGAAACACCAAACGACCACCAACTTCACGCTGCCAAGGTATCGGGCGACAACAACAGCTCTGATGATTCGGAGGGACCTTCATCGCCTGTGTCTGGTCAGACTAGCTCGAGGACGAGCACCAGGTACCACTCGCAACGCCATGACTCCAAAGCCTCCACTCACACAGCGTCCAGCTCTGCCGGCCTCGTAGACGAGTCATCGCGCCGCGACTCCAAGCGCAACTCCATTCCTTGGCCTGAACTCAGCAAGCTGTCACCTTCACAATTGAAGCGGACTGCTTCGCACTTGATGAAAGAGTGGGAAAAAAATCTCACACCACCTCCGGAGGCGAGAGACTTCAATCACGCCAGCGGTGATTATATCGGCCGATCAGTATCTCCTTCAGATTTTGCGTAATGATTTACTCATGAGCTACGGCAAGCTATATACCTAACGATTAACGCCATAGACGCTACGTCTAGACCAAATGTCTTTTGTCTTTGTTCTTTCTTTTTTTTAATCATTTGTCGAAGAAGATTCAGTCAGGCGGATTGGTGTAGCGAGACAATTGTCGGGCAAAAGTTTAGAGACGGAGCTTCGCTGTTTATATGGGATGAGCGGATTTGGCGTTGACGTGTTGTCTAATGGTAGTCATGATGTTAACAGATTTGGATACACCATGAGTTGCACAAATGAACATGCTTGCTCAACAACGTGGAAGACAAGCCGGCATGTGAACGTGAAAAGCGATTCTGTGAATTTCACTGTTGCAAACCGGGAACGAGCTGTTCCGATGATGGTAAGTTCCGCAACCGTGAATGTAATTGACACTAAGTCGTTAAGATGTCACATTCGTGAAAGCGCATCCGTATTGCAGTTCAAGTTTGCCCAGGACACATGGAGCGCGTGAAGTCCTCACAACGCGTCCGGCCCGCGCCAAGCCCCTTCCGGCAATTCCCGTCCTCCGCGCCTTCTCCGCAAAAGTTCCAATCTCATCGCATCGCATAGCAACTCTTACCGTTCCATACAGCGTCTTCCGTACGACGCCACCACATATACATCCCACACACACACGATGTCTTTCACACCACCGGGTATAAACCCCAATGCGGGGATGTCTGAGCAGGAGGCACAGATGGTGAAAATGGTACGAGCCTCGACGCCTCCTTCAGGAGCGCGGTGAATCTGATAGAAGGGTGCTGACAACGATGCAGATGCAAGGCGCGATGGAGAGCTGTGTGGGGAAGACGGTGATGGCGGGTGTCATGGGCGGTGGCCTTGGTGCTATGTTCGGATTGTTTATGTCGTCGGTGAGTTCCCCGAAGACCTGCCGCAGGGGAGAACAGTGAGAAATGCAATGTATGCTAATAGCAGAGGACAGATGCGATATGATACTCCGATGTCGCAACCGCTCTCTGTGCCAAATCCTCCCGCATCATCGGTGACGAGCTCTTCAACCACCGCTACTGCCGCAGCGAACAGCGCAAAACCCACACCCACACCCGCGACGGCAGCAGCAGCATCCTCCGTCTCCTCCACAGCCACCTCCACCGCATCCGCAACAGCAACCCACCCCTCCCTCGCCGGCCAAATGGTCTCCACACCTAGCGGCACTCTCCCCCTCACTGACCTGCCCCTGCGCCAACAGCTCAAACACGGCCTCCGCGACATGTACCGCTCCTCGATCTCGTCCGGAAAGAACTTCGCCAAAGTTGGCGCCATCTTCAGCGGGACTGAGTGCGCCATCGAGGGCCTGCGCGCGAAGAACGATTTATGGAATGGTGTAGCTGGAGGGTGTATCACGGGGGGCGTGCTGGCGAGGAATGCTGGGCCGCAAGCGGCGGCGGTGGGGTGCGTGGGTTTCGCGGCGTTTAGTGCCGCGATCGATGCTTATATGGTGAGTGAGAGGAGTGAAGGGGAGGGGAGGCTGGTTTATGTGCTGAGAATGAGAAGGGAGGGTTTAGAGGCTAACAAGCGAATAGAGAATGCCCGAGGACGAGCGGAGCCGGCCGATCGCGTAGACGGGGCGAGGTGCGAACAAAGAGAAACATGAGGGAGCTGTTGACTGATACAGCAAGCTCGATTGTTGGGGACGGGTCGACGATATTTGTACCATATGTTGTACTGCGTACGTTTATAATATGCGGATAGATTAGCATTGGGTGGCGTCACGGAAAAACCCCATCAGTAGTTTGTGGAAGCCTTGTCTTCCGAGCGTTTGGACGTCTATTGAAGGAGATAGAACCTGGGCATGAAAGATGGAATATCACAGTTGCTATTTAACTTTTAACGTGCTATGATTGCCATCCCCAAACCGCTTTGCTGCCGTCATCATTTGCTCATTGGAAATGAATCAATCGTCGGTCGTAGACTCCTCCCATATCACGCTCTTAGTCACCAGCATGTAAATGTCGAGTGGTATGTGCCTGACGTACCTGAAAAGATTGCACACAAGAGCAGGGCCGTTCTACTACACTACAATGTACCTCTCTAGGCGGATGACGATTCGAGTCAGCTAATCAGATCAGTCTTATTCAGAACGCACCCAACTGCTCAACGCTCGCGCAAGCATGCCAAGTTCCGCTGCTTGAACACCATAACCGTAGCCACACACTGCACGAGATCGACCAGCATCGTAAGAGAGGGAGCTTCCACCGTACTAATGTCCATTTGAGGTACAACAGACTGAAATTGATTGTATAGCTAGATACATTAACTGTGGTGATGGGTACTTTGCAGTCGAGCCCAATATGTTGTTCGGTGCCCGAAAGTGAGACTAATATGTTGCCGGATATAATTGAAGCGAAAAGCAGGGTTCCACAAGCATTTTCTTCTGGCAAAGCCCGATATGTGCAACCTCAACTCCAGATGAGATCCCCATGCTGGTAATCCCCAAGTTTGAGGAATGAACTGAGATCGTAGTAAATGACATATGTATTAATGGAGGCCTGACGGTGCGTGCATGCATTGAAGCGGCGAGTGTATCCTCTGAAGCTTAACGGAAACGTGGGGCGAGCGGGACAACGTATGTTGATTGGCTTGAGAACGAGGCGGAGCCGTTCTGGAGGCAAGGAAATAAGGCAAGCTGGCAGATTGTTGAGCAATGAGAATATCGTCCTGATGATTCGTGGAACGTCGTCATATTCGTATAAATTCTCTGTGCGTGTCTAAACCGGGTACCGGGTGCCGGCATGGTCGTGCGGGGGTCGAAACGAGGAGCTGCGGTTTGAATCGGTAAGGCAAGAAGGCAACGAACACCTGTTCGCGGACAGCATACGGTTCGTCCCGCAGGTCTTGGCAGGGGCTGTTATTGCCAACGTCGACGGCTGCGAAATCCTTAAGGGTAGTATTTTCCGTACACGCCTTCCTGGTAACGTTTGAGCTCTCTTGTCGTAGACTTGCTGTCCCATGTGGACGGAACCGTGTAGACGTATACAACCACGCCTCTATGATTTGTGCCTTACCACGTCAGTGAACGGGAGTTGGACTGGGGACATCGCATCGACTCACGGCCATGAACAACTCTGTGAGTCGCCCAAGCACCTTCTATGAACATCTGAGGCAGAATCAATTGCACATACCGTGGATCCACGGACAGTGCTATCAGAGCCAAGAAGATAGCCAGGTCGCCCTTTAGACCACCGTAATTCTGATGCATCGGTGCAGCTGGAAGTTGATTCGTGCTCGGTAGCAGCATGGCAGGCCACCTCTGGTCATTCCTTTGTACCCTAAGCGTGTGTTCGGTTCCAGCGTTGGTTAAGTACGAAGAGTAGTCTCGATCATCCCAATCGAACGAAAGTGGATGCCACGCTTCTGCAGCAGGTGGACTGGTCGCGTCACCTCTAAGAACCCAACAACCGAAGCCAGAGGAGTAAAAGACCGAGAAAGTCTGGAAATGTGATGATCCTTGGGGCGGTGTGTTGTCGTTCAAGCGCTGTATGCTTTGTCCATTGCAATACCACCAGATGCCAGTTGCGCCAGCGCCGTGCAAACGCTCGTTGCCTCCGTGGTCGATGGACGGGTTCCATATTCCATACCTATCATAGATCGCTGCGGTATCTGTATTCTCGCGTATCTCGTCGATCCGAAAGATGAATTGTGGCTTGAAGCATGAAATGTCAGCTCAAGCGTTCGCAGGCATTCAAGGACGTACTAACCGACATAGTCAATGACGTTCGGACTCCCTGCAGAATGTCTCGGCGCAAAGTTCTGGCGGTAAGCTTTCCCGAAGCGCGCTTCGCTTGCCGTGGCCATCATTGCCACTTCCACCAGTCCTTTATCCTTCGCCGCTCAAAATGCGGCTCTGCTGCATCTCCTGTGTGCAGGGAAGTATCCTACAACCTTGATCAGACGACCCCGCGTAGCCGTGGTGTGATTGAGACTAGAGCAAGCCGCAGATAAGGCCATGACACGCGGATAGGTGAGGGCGCAGCGAGATTCCTTTTCGGCTGCAGGAGGGTGGAGCAACATCCCGGCGACGCTTCCATTACCCCGCCGCGGGCACGAGTATTGCCGTGTTGTGTTGGCATTCTGCTCGAGCTCGAGGCGTGTAGTTGCTCCTGACATGCTTGTGATCATTCGTGTGACAGCGAGCAGGTTTCGTCGCCGAGCATACTGTCTTAGCGGGTCAACAGGCAGTCTTGTGTATAGACTCTTCTCTACAGCTTTGCTGTGCCACTTCGTAGATGAGCCATAGCTCTTCGCAGCTATTGCCATGTCAGCTGCAATCAAGGGAACAGAATGCGGTAAACCGACCGCTCATCCCCCAGCGGCAATGAGTTGGCTGCATGCAACCACTGGTTGCGTGGACCAACCAGCAGTAGGTCGATAGCGCCTCCGCATGGTGCAGACGGGTGGGACCTTGTGCTAACGGAGCGCCTACTCGATGTTGCCGTTGGCGAATAATTGGTTGCAGCCTAACGCATGCCGAACGGTAGGGAAGAACGGAAAGACTCCTTGGTCTCTCTGGATCGGGTATCTGTCATAGCTATCCCGAATTAGTCTTTTTGCTTTCGCTAGACGGATGTTTCAGATGCCCCAGTGAGGTGGACCAGAGTCGATATGTCCGAGAGGTGCAGGAGCTGACTTTGCACTGCATTGAAAAAGCTCAGTTGGCTACCAGCTATTGCCAAGGACGTATGTCATCGTAAAGGTGGCGGTTTTCGGCGGACATGGACGTAGCTGGGGCGCATGCGCATCGACGAAGACGGAAGAGATAGGTGATGCGGCTCTGCTCGAAGAACCAAGTATAAATGAGTGGCCGAGCGAGCTGGAACGCCGGCGGATCTAGTCGGCGGCAATGGCAGCGAGCGAGGATTGGATGGCGTGAAACGATGCCGGGCATCGGCCGATCTACTTGAGGAACAGAAAACGGGTAAGCTCTATTCCATCAGCGTGTTTTTTGGGTGTGTCCTGCTCACCTTTCATTCTACAGAACTGTGGGCGTGGCCAGCAATAAGTAGGATTCCATGACCGGGGATCGGCTGACCTGCCCTGGGCGTGCGGCGTATCGTCAGGGCTTATGGACAGCCTTTGCCGCTGTTTAGGTCTGCAAGTTTGCCTCGTTGCCTTCTTTCACCCACCTTGACGCGCATTTTGAGCCGCTTCGGTCCTTCTGAGCGAATGAGGCTGCTCAAATAGCGGAGTGCCTTCAATGGCCGTCCTTCGGCTCGATGCACCTATGTCCCTTCTTCCCACAGTTGCCGCCAGCTGCTTCGGATTCGCCGATCGATGGCCAATAGCACCAGGCATCTTACCAGGAGTCCAAATTTGGTTGACCGGACGTAGAGAATGCTCCGCGCCTTCCCCGTGTTCTCGCGTTAGCAATCTACTGAGCTCTGCACGATCAAGCTCACCGGTCAGCACGCAACCTTGCACGCACACAAATTGCTGGTGGATTGACGAGCTTAGGGTCATGCGTGTAACATTACTAGATGTCATTAGTCTGGGCCTGTAGGAGGAGAAGAGGCGTTAACCGAGCGTCTTGTGACGCGACAAGAGGAGCCAACTGTGAGTCCCGTTGAGAAGAAGATGTAGGTGTTGCTGAGCTCCTGTAAAGACAGATCTGCAGCAAGACGATAAGCCCGCCTTCAGCCCCGCAAACGCGACACAGGGTTCTTGAGGCCGCCGCGGCGACCCAGCCCTTCCGTCGAATACCGTTCGTGATAGATACTGTCTCGACCTGACCTTGTACAGACGGATCGTATAATAGGCAACCGCATGACCACAATCGGCTACCGGAATGGCAACGTTCCATCACCAGGCGGGTCGCGTCCAGGTTGGATACGCGTCGTGTATCCAGGCTTACATCCATCCGTATACTTGGAAACATAGGCCTTGCGTGCCATGAGCACAGTTCAATTGCGCCAAAGTAAGAGGAGACAAGAAAGATTATGGGGCAGCGATGCTCTGCTTCCACGAAGAGAGTCAGGATTATGTCCAAACAGATCCACCTAGGGATCAAAGTGTACAAGAATACAGGAACGATATAGATATATCCTTGCAGATGACGTATATACAATCGTTGGTTCGGGACAGGCCATCTGACAAAGATGCAAGCTGAGGTTGATGGGCCAATGGATTCGCTCACCGTCGCGCATATACAATGGATCGCGCATATCGTCGCATCTTGGGAACCGTCGATAGGATGATTCAGGCGAGCACAGCGAATGCAACCGTTTCATCGACATAAAGTCCACCTGCTGGTCAAGATTCTCCGCAGACGATTTTGCGAGCGGCAAGATACCTCTAGGCGTCCGGTGCGAGACGCCGAGGACTGCCGTCCAGTATAGCCGGGCATGACAATATTGATGGAGCCTCAGCCAAGCGTCGGCGTATTGACCCTGCTACGACAATTGCGTCACTCAGCTGGGAGCCGCGATGGACCAAAAACCTCGGTTGACCGATCATCAGATCGGAGTAATATCGTACTACCGATCCTTCATCACAGTATCGCTATAGCTCAGAAAGGAGAAGGGCACCCTGGCTTCAAAGCGTCTCCGCACCCTGCAGCCCAGGCCTCCGACTCGGTGGCCTACATGCGGCTTGCTGTCGGAAGATTGTACATCGAAGCGCCAGAAAATTTCCAGGGTCATTGCGCTGCCGTTCGGGAACGTCAGAAGGTCAGTCTCGAAGTACTTCTCACCAGCGGATACACAGTTACTTCGATACCACCGACGCAGGGCGAGTGGCGGCGCCGGTCGGATTTAGTCGACTCTGCTTCACGTGCAGGGGTGATGGTGCTCCTTAGCCCAAGGGGCGTAGTCAACATTGACGGAAGGTGGTAAGCTGGTACTGATCATGCTCCGTGTGTCCTGGTCAGCGAGTAAGGTGCACGTGGAGGCAGCTAGCCAAGGAGATGAAGCAAGACAAGACAAAGAGTGGTTGAGTCGCTGTAGCTCTTTGAGCTGGTCAGAAGTTAGAGGTTGGAATTGAGCAGCGGGAGCTAAAGCACAAGACCCATCAGATTGCGCCTTCCCTTGCTGCCCGTACTTAGTCAGCAGCTAGCATCGTCACTGCCCAATCACAGCCTTCCCCACTAAACGCACCTGTGTTACAAAATTTGCCTAAAAATGGTGCGCACAACCTCCATCGTCGACGCCGCGCTCGAAAAGTGCAGTTCAACGCCCAATAACCCCCGGGACGCACATCGGTCATAGACGGGCTTCTACTGCCGCCTTAATCCGCACATTGTGGCATTGAAGTAGCGAACATCCAGAACCAACCCCACCATGGCAACCCAAAATAGCGAAAAGCTCATTCACTCGATAATAATCGACACAGGCCCTCTGATCCACAACACCGTTTCCATTTCAACCATTATAAACTCAGCAGAAGTACTTTACACCACACCAGCCATCGTAGCGGAAATCCGTGACCCCGCCACTAGGTCACGGGTCGAGACGACGCTGTTGCCTTTCCTAAATGTTAAGACGCCTTCGCCAGCAAGCTATGACGCTGTTGCAGAGTTCGCAAAGAAGACAGGTGATTACCCGGTTCTGAGCAAGCAAGATTTGGGCATCTTGGCGCTGGCGTATGAGGTGTACTGCGAAAAGCATGGTGGGTCGTTTGGATTGAGGAGTGTGCCAAAGGGGCCGGTGAAGTTGACGGCGGAGGAGCAAAAGAGAGCAGACGAGGAAGCTGCTGAGAAGCGTGAACAAGAATCAAAGAAAGAGGCGGAATATGCCACACTTCGCGAGAAGAAGGCGGAGTTGAAGCGCAAGCAGAAAGAAGTGAAGGAAGCTGCAGAAGCGAAAGGAGAAATCGTGGCGGCGCCCTCACAGCCTATTGAAGGGCTTCCAGCCGAACCTGCTGCAGTATCTCAGGGGCCTTCCGATGAAGTATCTCTTGTGAACCACGAAGAAGTCTTAGAACGGAAGGATGGTGAACCAGCGGCTGCAGTAGAGCCGCCTGAGCACAATGACACCAAGACGACGAAGAAAAAGGTCAACAGCAAAAAGGCTCGTCGCGCTCGCCAATACGCCGAAAAGCAAGCTCTCTTAAAAACCCAGGACTCTGAGGAGCAGTCTAGTCAACCGGGATTCAAGAACAGCACAGCAGACGTCCAGGAGGATATCGCATCTACCCAAACCTCGGATGCATCTCCCGCAACCCAGCAGCGCGAGCAAGAACCTCAGGAGTCTGAGCAAGTAACTCAAGCATCTGAGCAAGCACCCGAGGAGCCCGAGGAAAGCAGCCTTCAGAAGAAGTTGCACCCCGCGAAAGCCCGTCTCCTGCGCCGCGTCGCCGAACGCGAAGCTCTCGCAAACGAAGCCTCACCCGCACCTGGCGTAACTCAGCAACCCACCCCTCCCACCTCGGAAGACGACTCCGATAGCAATGAATGGATCACACCAGGCAATCTCTCCAAGCACCAACACATGGACACCTCCGATACGCCCCTCCGTGCAGGCGAACCCCAGCTCTCCGTCGCAACCATGACAACTGATTACGCCATGCAAAACGTCCTTCTCCAAATGAACATGCAGCTCCTCTCGCCTGCCATGCAGCGCATCCGCCAAGCCCGCAGCACCATCCTCCGCTGCCACGCGTGCTTTCTCACCACCCGCGAAATGGACAAGCAATTCTGCCCGCGCTGCGGCCAACCCACGCTCCAGCGCGTCGCGTGCAGCACCAACGCCAAAGGCGAATTCCAGGTCCACCTCAGCACAAAGTACCAGCACAACAAGCGCGGGGAAAAGTACAGCATCCCTAAGCCGGTTGGCGGGACGAGCAACGGAAAGTTGAGGGGGCAAGGTGGCGGGAAAGGCGGGTGGGGAAGGGACTTGGTATTGAGTGAGGATCAGAAGGAGTTTCAGAGGCAGAATGCGGAGCGGAAGAGGATGGAGGTGAAGGATCCAATGGATCAGGATTACCTACCGGATATCTTAACGGGGAACCGTAGCAAGCATGATGGAAGGCCGAAGGTAGGCGCTGGGAGGGACGTTAATTCACGAAAGAGAAATTAGATGGGGGACAGAGTAGAGGGTCTATTATGAGGTTATGAATGGGCACCATGGATGGGCATGTCGGGATACCAAGCATCACAGTGGCGTTTGAGTCAAAAGCATTTGATAGACATTTCGAACAGTTCCATGCAAGGGGTATCTCAAAACAAAACGCTGACTGAATGGTCAGCCCCTAGCGGGACGTTGACCTCTCAATTGTCCATTCCCCACACGATGACATTGCCATCTCCGCCCGCACTAGCCCATTCTCTCCTACTCGGACAAAATGCCACAGCAGAGACAATATCCTTCTTCCCTTTCTCTTTCTTCTCCACTTTGCCCTTCACCTCTCGCATTTGAGAATGGCGGAATTTGTGCAAAGTGGTTCCGCCTAGCAAATCCCACGCGAATACCATCCCGTCATCACTCCCACTGATAACCACGCTGTCATTTAGACCCAACGTGCTGCGCACCCTCAAATCCGTGTTCACAAACGCCTCATCGCGATATGCTTTCAACAATTGCCCATTCGTCCGATCCATCAACCTGACCGTTGAATCTAGCGAGCTCACCAACACCTCCGTCCCCTTCTTGCTCATAGCCAAACTAGTCACAGGATACCCAATGACATCTACCTGGCAATATCCCGTCCGCAGATCATAGCTCCGCACCCTGCCATCCACCGATCCGGACACAATCTCCCCATCGAAGACTAGCACGTCGGTGACACTGTCCTTTGCGTCGCTAAACATCATGATTGGCTTGTATGATGTACTCCTCACATCCCATATCCTAACCGTCCCATCAAAGCTCGCCGACACAATGACACTATCCCCTTCTCCCCCAAAGACCCCTCTGTTAACGCGCCCGCCATGTCCCGTAAACCGCCTCACCGTCTGCGCGGTTTGCACATCCCACAGGAATACAGTTTTATCTCCGCCGGTGCTTACAAATCGGTCATTCGCTTGATTCACATCGATTGAGAGGACTTCGTAGCCGTGCGCGTTGTACTTGTTGACCAGGCCGGGCGGGTATGCGGCGGAGGAGGCGGGGGCGACGGAGGATGAAGGGGCTTTGGAGGGGTTGTATAGGCGGATTGCGCGGTCGGCGGCGCCTGTGAGGATGTAGGAGTGGGGGGAGGCGGAGTATGCGACGGCGTGGACGGGGCCGGTGTGGCCGGTGAGTTTGGCAATAGGTTTGGCGGGGAAAGGCGGCATTGTGACGGATCAAGGCATGATGGGTAAGGAGTGGGTGGCAGCAATGCAGATCGCAAGGTAGCGTCAAGCGAAAGTGAAAAGTGAAAGTGAAGGTGAAGGTGAAGGTGAAAGTGAGCCAGTAGGAAGACTGCCCCGCTAGAAGCTATGACGTCTCGGCGGAACCTCGGGCGACTTTTTGGAGGCAGTCGCCGCGATGTTCTGTTTGCGCCGTTCTACTTTCGTACACAACAGCAGCAATTGCAGCGCCCGTTTGGTTTGCTGCTGAAAGGACCTGTCGCCACGATTCAATAGCACCTCATTACATCCAACATGTCATCCCTCCGACACAGCAGTACCCCACCCAAACCAGACGATTTCACCCCGCTGCAAGAGCACCAAGAGCAAACGCCCTCCACTTTCTTCGGCGCAAAGCCTGTGCTCTATTCTCACCACATTGGCGTCACGATTTCCGCGCCGCCAGCCAAGCTACAATCAGACGAAGCATTCGCACAATTCAACACCGAGCGCGGAGGCGCGAGCGAGGACGAAGTGCTTGTCAAGGATGTCGAGGTGTGGGTGAGCTCAGAGTACGCACCTTAACCTCTTCACTGTTATACGCACTCACTAATGCACTACCTAGAAACCTCATTCTCTTCCAGCACACACCAAAAGCGACCGGTGTCTCCATTCCCTACCCCTCCATCGCGCTCCACGGCATCACTAAGAAGAACGGCGTCGAAGCCCTCCTCATGAACCTCTCCCTCAACGACGCTGAGACCGTAAATGCAGACGAGGACATTGACATTCTCGAAATCATTGTTCTGCCACCCAGTCACGGTACTGAGCCCCCGCAAACCTCGTGCATACAAGAGATATTTGGTGCGATGAATACCTGCGCGGATCTGCATCCTGATCCCGATGAGGGGGAGGATGGTGAACCGGATTTGACTGCGCCCGGTGCGACAGGTTGGATCACGGCGGACAATATGGACGAGTATCTGGATGAGAATGGCAATTTTGTGGGTACAGTCCTTGGGGGCGAGGACCTGGGACCGGGAGCGGGTACCGTGAGACCGAGGGAGGGGGACGAAGAGGAGCAGGGTGCCACTAATGGCGTGAACGGGCACGAAGAAAAGTATCAGAGGACAGGCTAGACGTGCGAGTGGAGGTTTGAAAAGTGTTATACCCTAAAAGTTCTGGAAGCGCGGTGTTGCTTGAGGTAGGGGATGAAGTCAGTAGGCTGTGACATTGTCATGGGAACACCGGCGTACGTATGGCCCTCGACCGGTCCCTGGATAGTACTCAGCGATATAGGAAAATGGCGTGAACATTGCCAGATTGCGATGCTGGAGCTTTCCGATGCTCTTCTTCACTGCTAGTACAATCTGACAAGACCGAACGGTGCGTATGCACAAATTCGCACAAAGTCAATCTTTGCGAGCGTTATCTTGATCAGCACTTCCAGACTTCACGATTCTGATTCTTCGCAACGCAATAAGACCGTGCGCGCTCACTACGTTATTCACAAGGGGCTTGCTGTTTGTCCACAAAATGTACCAACAGTATGCCGCAAAGTTCAGATCGGCGAATTTTTTGTCAATGCCAATATTCACTGCTGCAACCAAGAACACTAGACACAGTGATGTGAAGAGAGCGACCGCATATTTTGGGTATAAAAGCCTAGACATCTTATCCTTCAACAACGACTCTCAAATGCTGTCTTCTCCAGCTACTTTACACCTCTTATCAATCTCGTCCAAACGTTGAGCTTCCGCTTCACGATTTTTTTTTAACAAACAATTACATCATCCACTATGAGCGTCCACGCACATCCTCTCTATCCGTGTGTCTTCTGTGGCAAACGGCCACAAGAGCGACACTTGCCATCGTGCCTTACGCAACCCGGTTCTATGCTCGTAGATGATGGACCTCGCCGTCCTTCGAGCTGGAATCCGAATCGGGACTCTGTTCACGAGTCTTCATCTCTCCACGCTGGAAATCGTCATCTCACTGGTTCCTTTTACGAATCATGCCGTTCACAGCCGTCCTCGCCTATCTTCCCAAACAACTTCTTAGGTCACAGTTTTGCGCCGTCTCCTCCAGATCTTTCCAACGAAGTACTCGAGGACGCTATTATCACCTACTGGGGCCCGTATACTACTCTTGCAGAGGTTCGTGCCTCACCTTTCTATGTTCGTGTCGAAATTCCGGAAAATCCACGTCTCTTTGAGCAATGGCGCCATGACATCCTTTCGCCACCCAGCCTGTACCACACAATCCCTCCGCCAGATCTGTCTAAGGCTATATTCACGCTACATGCTGTGCTCCCCATTCCCTTCCGCTATCTCATACAGCTGTCGAGTCTCCAATTACATCACTTGGCTCGATGCCTGTGCGATGAACACTACGACGAGGGTGGGCGCTTCCTTAGAGGTGATGCGGTTAGTGCTACCTACGGAGAGACCTTCGAAAGAATGACGACAACCCTCAACCGTATCCATCATATTTGTGAACAGCGTGATAATCAGGCTGTGGATGGCAGGCGGTCTATGCTGACCGATTTCCAAGAGATACAGGGTACTTTCCAGCCTCTTCAGGAGGAATGGAATTACGCTCAACGAGCTGACGAGCTTCGCGACGCAGGTGCGAGAAACAGGAGGCCGATATCTCCTCCTCCCCTTTTACATGGTAGGAGCACCACGCCGCATCGCCATTTCGATTCCTCTGGCCCATTTAGTCCTTTCGATTACTATAGTGGCTATGTCCCAGAGAGTCTCTGGTATCCTCATCGTGCCAGCTCGAGGGCTCGGGAAAACAGGTCTCCTGAACACGGTCGAAGAGAGAGGCTCCATGGTCACAGTCGCGGCTTGTCCTTTACTGATAGTGGCAACTCTAGGTCCGAGCGACCACAACGTGCCTGTCGCGCCAGGTCTTCGTCACCAGCAGGAAGTTTAATCGCGATGTCTATCGATCCAAGGGATCTCCGCTCTCTCGAGCGCATTGCGCGGTTTGGGTTTTTGGATCGCTCAGCGCTTCGTGCTATCAGGCGCATTACCAGGTCAAAGTGTCTCTCTAATACGTGCCCTAGCAACGGAAATACTTCGTCTGCTACTCACCGCGCGAGTGGACTCCGTACCGGGGATCTAGGGCTAAGGCGCGACGGCCGCTCTGGTACTTCTCCTTCTCGCGCGACCGACCGTAACGTCTGCGGGTTCTGCCCTAGCGATACTCCAAATGCAGTCGATCGACGTGGCACTCCTCAGCGTGGGGTTAGTACGCGTGCTTCTGAGCATGACAGGCCTCAAGAAGAAAATCTGGAAGTAGATAATGAAGCGCTCAATGTCAATGGTCCTCGCCGCGGTGGAAGTACCGGTGAAGATCAACCCGATGTAGACAATTCTGGTGAGGGCCACAGCGGAGCGGCGGGTCGTGTGCCTGAGGCTACGAATCAGCGGACTGCATACGTAACCGCCGTTGAACCAGATAGTCATTGATGTGGGTATGGGCGTATCGTGTCGATGAGATCTAATCATGATAAGAACGGTTGGTAAGGTTGTACTCCACCATTACCATGGGTATATCTGTAAAGTCTCGACTTGTCATTTACTGTGGCGGATCATAACTGTATGTAAGCAACCGATTCAAAAGTTTCCAAGGGGTCCTGATCACAATAGACCGCTTGCGATTGGAATAATATGGACCTTTCTCTAGTCACATCATCATACACGCAGAACTTCCGCTTGCACACATTCTTGCGTCTGTTTTTGGTACTTGATAAGGATTTGTAGCCAATACGTCTCATATCGAAGCTTTGCGAATGGGAGAACCGTCGTCTTCAATGCCTCAATACCCTCCCCTCCGAAAGCGCGGCGTCGAACTGTCAGTATCAGCGACTTTGAGCAAAGACGCAAATAACGAATCATGCACATATAGCTATTAAATAGAATTCAGAATCACGGCCGTATCAGAGACACTTCTACATCGCAGTGATATTGGGATAATTACCTACATTGAGTGGACATCACCCTCGAAGCGGAGACTTTTGATCGCACCATCTCAGATCGTTTGCGCGCGCCGACTTGAACTCTCGGCCCAAAGAGAGCATTCCGAATCAACTGCATCATTTGTGTTGTGTCTCATCAATCCTTTGCTCCCTCCTGTAGCTTCTCGGAGACTTTCTTCGTGTCCGAGATGTCGCCGCCCAGCCATCACTGTGCTCCTCTTAACATGGCGAAAAGAGTACATAACAATAGACACTCTACACCACCAGCTACCATAAATTTGAAGAGCAAAAAAGAGCAATTCACAACTCGCATTATGTCTACCAACTTCTCCCCCTACGTCACTGCCCTCCAAACGTTCTACAACAATGTTGGAAGATCGTACAACACAATGACCAAATCCGTCCACGCGAACGGCCCAGAGCGCATCGTCGAAGCCGCCGGCGCCGCCATCAAAGAAGGCTCTAGCGTCCTCGATCTAGCCACCGGCACCGGAAAAGTCGCCTTCGCAGCAGCAGGTAAGGTCGGCGCTTCCGGCCGCGTCTTGGGCATCGACATCTCAGACGAGTTCATAAGCCTTGCAACCAAGATGGCAGAGGATACCGGCGTGAGCGATAGAGTGGAATTCCTGCAGCGCGACGTCGGGGCCTTGGACTTGCCGGAAAAGTCTGGCAAGAGATGGGCGGATGCGGTGACGTGCGGGAGCGCGATCGCTATGTTCGCTTGCCCTAAAGCGCTTCTTAATACCCTCGCTGGCGAAGTGCTCAAGCCCCGCGGCGTCTTCGTGGCAGATATGTGGGCTACGCACCTCCCTGCCAAAATCTTCCTTGACGTTGCTGTTCCGCGGGGTTTCGAATCTCCGTTCGACCCTCTCTGGCTGTCCGACACGGAGGAGGCGTTTCGGCGCGTCTTCGATGGGACGAAGTTCGAATTGGAGAGGGTGGAGAAGGTAGGAGAGAGCACGGCGAGATGGGATGCGGGGAGTGAGGAGAAGGTGGAGGCACTGTGGAACAGTCTGGCGGTAGAGCAGACGTGGCTGAGCTTTGGGTTGGATAAGTTGGACAAGCAAAAGGTGGAAGATATTAAGCAAGCCTGGACCAAAGAGATTGAGGCGTACAAAGACGAGGAGGGAGTAGTGGTCAAGGAGATGGGGCAGTGGATAGCTGTCGCTGGATCAAAGGAGTAGCGATAATGTTCCACGTTTGCCCAGAGAGGAAAAGTAGTAGCAATTCATATCGAGCCCAATTTCTCGTCCTTCTTGGGTGTCCATCCTGCTCCTGCATCCAGCTCCACTGCAGGGTTCTGGTTCAGTGGCATCTCGAATCTGTGTTGTGCGGCGTACAGCTCGGTTCCATATTGCGGGGGCATTTTTTGATCGCCAATCGCGACGGGATAGGTTCGGGCGACTGCAGTATCGGCTTGCAGGTCCTGCAGCTTATTGCCGAAGTCGCGCTGCTGCCGACGGTATCGCAAGAAGAACCATAGCGCAACACCTAAGGCGAGGGGAATGAGGATCAGGGGCACGACAATCGCCGCGACTGGTGTGCTGTTCTTCTTCTCCGATGCGTCTGCAGCTGCCGATGACGATGCAGCCGCAGATGACGACGAAGATGGTGTGACGAAGACGGTCTTAGGCGCCTCCGTAATGCTGCCTGTGGCCGACTGTTGGACTGGAAAGAGTTGGCATTCGAACAATAGCGCCTCGATATGCAGTGTACTCACATCTGGTCAACTCCGTGCTCTTTGCGCAATAGCTATCGAACGCTTCCAGAGCACTCTGAACATCCCCTGCAACAGCTCCTGTGGATGTGGGCGCAGGAGTGACTGTAGCTCTCGCCCTGACATGGTGTACTGGTGTTTGCACAACAGCATGTCTTGCCGTCAATGCGGCCTCAGTTGCGGCACTGCTGCACTGATTTTCAACAGCTGTCGATATGATTGACGCGAACTGGCGACTTGAGTCAATGCAGAAGCAGGCGAAAGATGTCAATTGTGTGTCGTCTCCACATCCAGAGGCTTGGGCGCGCACGATCGCACTGATCCGGTCCTGTGCGCATGATGCGAGCTTCGTGTAGATGGGTACTTGGTCAATATAGATGTGCGTCTTTCCGGCAGCTTCTGCATAGTGCAGACTGCCGATCAGGCAAGCAAGAAGTGTGAGAAGCTGCATCGATGTATACCCGAACGACTCTTTGTGAAGGTTGAAGGGTGGGGTGAAGGTGTTTGGGGAAAGTTCGCGGAGCGAAGGTATCGGAAGGTGGGTGTCGCATATCGTATGTTACCCCCATATTGGCCCCGAGCTTGTAACACCTCCTGCCCAGGGTCGAGCCATGGATCCCTTTCTAGTATAGGTCAACATTATGGCGACGGCGGAGTAAGTAGGCGTTCAGAGGTTGGCGCCGCGGTAGTGTGTTACGGAACGTACATCTAGCGTTGTGGATCCCACCTTGTTTACCCGATGGGGGAATAATGATACATTGCAGGGGTAAGTCGGTCCATGTCCTTTTCTTGAAGCTCCCTAGCCAAGGCTGCTAGAAGATTATACCAACGTAGAATTTATCTACGATAGTAAGATATCGCCGCTCTATACCTGAAGGAATACTGCATTACTACCTCTTGACTTTACGTTGTCTCTGCTCCGGAGGCCCCGCTGGCTTCACATACCCCTGCAACCACGGTACAGGAACCCCTGCGCCACCCCGATGCTCGGACACAGGCTGCATGCCTTGTTGACATCTGATTGCCGGACTTCAGCAAGTTAGTCTTTGTGAAACGTGGAACAGGTAGGGATATTCTGGCTTTTCCTGTGTCGTCCGTTTCGTGATACGCTGGCGAGCGTACACTAATCTCGTTCAGCGTTGGACGGCTGTCGAGACTGCGAACGAACGGTGTGGTGCCAAAAGCTCTGTTTCTTCGACCCACTCGTCCTGTTTGGCGAAGCGCCCAGTCTGTAGGTAATGGTAGTGACATTGGAACCAGGCGGCCGCCCGGCACGTAGTTTCGTCGTAAATCTCCGGTATGCGCATAAACGTGTCCAAGCTCTGGCCAGCCTGGGTACAATAACCGTGCTACTGATCGAATCAGTAGTTACTACGGATGGCCTGAAATCGAAGTTATTGACCTAGTGGATTACAGAAGCGCTTGAGCAGAAGCCACAGGGCTACCAGTGCCGCGACAGCGATCGGAATCCTCGACAGCATGGCCACCAGTCCAAAGACCACCCCTCTTAGCATAACTCACATGATGATCGTTTGGGAGAACGGAAAGACAGAGACAGGAGTAATTAATTAGGACGGCCAAAGCTTCTGCCCAGATGTCGATCGCTCAGCAGTCGAAAATTGGCGCCGTGATGCAAAGCTTGAAATCGACGGGGCTGGGGGCCAAAACAACGACTTCGGGTGCAATTCGACATTAAAAGCTGATGTGCCCAAATTTGTAAACGTCAGAGTTCGATGGATTTCGCACAAGGCTCCGTTGAACAGAATTAAACACTGAGTTGACTATGAAGGATCGCAGGGCTTTCCAAATAGTAGACGGCTTGAAAGCGGCGCCGGGAAGTCGGGTCCAGGTTGCAGCCTACATATATTTTCGCTGTGCGCCTCGTCCGAGATATCATCTGGACGAATTTTGGAAGAGGAAATGGGAGCTGGACGGTGAAGAGAAGCAGAGTCAAGCACGAATTCCTCACACCGCTCGTCACCACTGAGATCGCGACACGCATTGAGTGTCTAGGCTGATGGGCGAATCAAGTGAGCTGGCAATCAACGCGTCGAGGGGCCAGAGGCATGTGGAATGAACATAGCAGCAAACTGAACGGTAACCTAATGTCTATGCTATCCAATGCAAGAAGATACTGGTGAGGATGCGCATGGGTGTGGTTGTACAGATAGGCTGGAGTACGAGTCGAGAGTCGGCAAGCCGCGGTGGTGTGACGCTCATGCCTGTAGTGCAGCGCCTTCAGGTATTGATCGTGCAGACGGCCATCGGGAATGCCGAAAGATACAGAGTGCGGTAGCGCGCGGAACGCCGGGCTGCCATCAAATCCATCGGGCGTCGGCTGAGTCAAAACGGAGTGATAACATTCCAGTCGAAGTGAAATAGGTTGTCCTCGTCTGCGTTATTATACGCGCAGAGGTCATTGGGATTAATGTCTTGGCGTGCGCAGTCACTGGGAGCTCACTGAAACTGGTATTGTAGCCGTTGCCGTCCACTACTCTTCAGCATGACATGCAGCGATCTCGGTCGAATTCCAATATACATCAATTACAACTTGGAAATGCTCACTGGCCAGGCTTCTTCCCTGTAAGTTTCTCGACGCTGTCAGCCCAGGGCTGATACGCACTCGTTCCATCCTCCACATTGACCACCTTTCCATCCTCAACGAACATCTCTTCCCATCCAATGGATAGCTCTGCCCGTCCTGGATCGCACATATCTGCCTCATCCCCCATCAATTTCTGGAAGTCTGGATCGGCAAGCAAGGCTCCCAGCTGCTCCATCGATCGAACATAGAAGACCACTTCGAAGTCGTGGTCGTCAACGGTCCAATGTTGTGGCCTAGCAGTTCCGAAAGGTCCTTCCGTAAGGAGTGCGCGAAGCGCAGCAGGCTTGAAAGACTGTCTGATTGTGAGCGCAAGCGAAAGAAGAGCCATTGCAGACGAACCTGCCGCACGCCCAGAAATCCGTGACGAGCTTGAATTGGGGCGGCTTTTGGGGCGTGATCACGGGTCGCGAAGGCATGAAACTCTTCGTCGGAGACGCCTTCACTCTTGTAACGCCTCGAGGTGAACTTGATCAGGGTTTCCTTCTGCGGCGCCATTATTTCCTGGGAAGATCCTGATAGATGTTGTGAAGATCAGTTAAGACGGCAGCTGGTTGAATTGCAAGCATCAATGGGCATCTCACACGTTATATGTACATTTGCTACCCATCTCCGTTGGCCCACCTTCCAGGATCTCGGCTTACGTGTATCCAGAACGCTGCCTGTTGAACGAGTGCGGGTATAGCTTGCGAAGCATGCCGTCACAGACGCCATAAAGAGAGAAACGTTTCCTGGCAGCGTGAACTTCGGTTCAGCTTCAACGAATGATCCTTTGGCCCTAATAGCTCGGTCGCAAATCCGCATCTCCAGCGGTTAGTTCTCGCGAGACTAGAGACAACTAGGGCTTACGACATGCAAGCTGGAAAATCACACCTTGCGCTAGGCGAACGATCCCCACAGGTGTAGACGAATTATCCAATCAGTGCTTCACCGGCCTCATGCCAGCCAATCAGGATGTCAAGAGCACCGAGTCAGAGTAACGGTACTCCTGGTATTCCAATGAAAGTGTTCAATGCGCACAACGAAACCATAATCTGGGACGGGTCAATTGCAACGTCTAGAATGGTCAATTTTAGCTCAGAGAAAGAGTCGGCACAAACAACATATCGCATTCATATCTCGATTTATGTACGAGAGTAGCATTCAGCACCAAAGATAAGAACAGTATATACAAGAGAAGGTGCATAGTACGCATAAAGCGCATCCACTGACGATAAACCCGGGACATCCAGTGTGGATGGCAATACCCATGTGCGTAGCAAGATCTCTATCATGGCTAGGCTGATAGCATTGTTCCTCAGACATGCTGAACAAAGGTGAGCTTAACGTCGGGGTTACCGAAATTAAGGTTCTGGTAGCAGACGCGGCCGTCCTCGTTAGTGGGAGCACCTAGGCAGTCATTGCCGCTGAAGGAGCCCTCGGGAGTGCCTGAAGGGAACCCGTTAGGAGATCACGCTTGCATGGGGATATTGGAGATTTACACTCGAGGCGCGGCTGGAAGGTGAAGTAACCGGATTGCCCGGCAGGAACAGGTTGGCTTATAGGCGACGCAGGCAAAATGCCTGGCTGCCAGGGCTTCGTAACGACCGGCTCGGGAATCAACGCTATGATAGTAAAGGACTGGGACGACAACTGCCACTTTCGACATCTACGATGTCATCGACACGTCGTGTCAGTTTACGGATGTGCTCATGAAACTGGCGAGTCACGATTGTGAGTATTGCCCTGAGGTTGCGTGTGCAGCAGGAGGGCGAACAAGAGATGGGTCGCAAACACAATCTCGAAGGCGACAAAATCGTTCGGCAAGGACCAGAGGACGCTACAGGATGAGTATACGTGTAACAACACACTGGATTTTCCGTATGGGACCGATTCCATTTATAAGTGCGAGTAGGCAATTTTGAGAAGGCTCAAGCGGAGGTGATGTATATCCACGCGGCAAAACTTCGTGGTATCGAAACTACCTGATGCAACGACCGTCGTATGTGTGTATATTATTTGATCATATCCACTACTATTCACGCTTGTTGGTGATGTCCGTGGAAATCCTATTGGAATGTTACAAAGATCTTTTCCCCCGCTGTTACATAGTCGGGAAAAGCCTTGCTACCTTGCTGGAATACTCAATATAGTGCGATATCGCCATCCGCAGACCTCTTCGCATGGGCAAGCTCGGGGAAGGCTTGAGAGATGGAAGATCTCTGCATATTTCCAGAAGTAGGGAGGAAGCAGACTTGATGAGCCAGTGACGCGAAGTAAGAGAAGACATGGTTGAGAATGAGGTTCGCTTTACTGCGATTGTACGCACTGGCAACGCCCACATCCCCCCACCAGACAGTGCGTCTCCGTATTAATTATTACGTATATGCGTCTTGGCCGTAATGCCTTTTCTCTCTTGTCCTCAAATGCATGGATAGTGCCAGTCGTATATACAGGAGACACCAACTCAAAACAGTGCCTCATCTCCAAATCTCTCTCGATACATTCCCAGCGCCATAATCGGGAAAATGAACTTATAGTTCGGATAGGATATCATGCTGTCTCCGTTAGCCTGACATTCTGTGCATAGGAAGGAGAAACAAACTTACCAGCTTTTATTAAACACCCCCTCAATCGCCTCCTGCACCCACTCCCCGTTTCTCCTTTGCCTCCTGACAATCATCTCCAGTGCCTTCTTCAACGGCTCCTTTTCAGGATACTCCGCATGGCACATAGCGATAACGACCCATGCCGTTTGTACGACTTGCGACTCCGCGTGATTGCACCACACGCCCGTCTCGCAGCTGCGATAGGTCTCGCCCCACCCACCGTCTTCCATTTGATGATCCAGGAAGAATTTACATCCGCGGCGGACACGCTCGGAATTCGCGTATGTTTCTCCAGCGCACGCGAGAGACTCTAGAGCGAACATGCCTGCGTATGTGAAGCAGATGCCCCACGCGCCGTACCATGATCCATCAGGTAATTGTGCAGCGCGAATGTAGTCGATAGCCCGGGCTTTGAACGCTTTGATCTCGTCTGCGCGGTACACAGAGTCGTATTTCTGGAACATATGCAGGGCGGTGATCACGGCGGTCGTGCATTCCGTGTAGTCGTACTCGATCATGATGCGACCGAAGACCTCTGCGGCGTTGAGCAACTCGAGGTACTCGGAGCCGCGAGTGGGTTCATAGGAGGCGCAGCCGCCGCTCTTGTTTTGCATAGTCAGAAGGATGTCGATTGCGTCGTGGAGTCGGGTGTCTGGGATGAGGGACTCGAACTCGGGAAGTGTTTGCAGGATTAGTACGGCTTTGAGGCCTTCGGACGTGCAGTCAGAGACTGTGTAGCCCTGCCGTCGGTTCGAGAAACCCCATGCACCTTTTCGGGATTGGCGGTAAATATGGTGCTGGTCGCGGCATTCTTCGGGCATTTGTTGGTCTTCAAGGAACTCTAGCGAGCGGTGGAGCATGTCGTGGTATTGCGGGTCTTGGATGAGGCCGCAGTGTTTGACGGCTTGGACCGTGAACGCTGTATCCCAACATTGCACGCCGTTCGTGCCGTTCATGAGCATGCCCTCGTCTTTCATCCATAAGAACTCTGGGAGTGTCTCGAGATGCCGCTGGAAGGGGACTGAGTCCCGGCCATAACGTATGTACGAGACAAGCGTGTTCATCGGTCCGTTGACAGGGCCGAGATTGGCAAAGTCTGAGTTTTCATCTTCGCGCTGGATGATCCACCACGCGTGATCCTCTGCTTTCTTCTTTAGCGAGGCGGGTCGCAGGTAGGGAAACCAAATGTGGACCAGGAACCAGAAAAGGAGGCGCAAGGCGAGACTTTTGGGGTGGTAGTTGTCCACTGGGGAGATGTCGTTGCGGTGGCGGATGAAGGTAATAGATTCGTAGGGCTGGACAAGAAGTTCGGATCGTAATGATTTCGTAAGATCATTCAGAGGGTATGACCACCGCTGGGAGTAGATGTAGCCCATGGGGAGGAAAACGGTTCGCATGTGTACCCACCATTTCCAGGGGTGAATGGGCACCCAATTAGGGAGCAACCTATCTCCATTAGCTTTCGTGCTGTTGCGTATTCCAGGTTATATGGAGAAACATACCACAACTCAGGCGGCACCGGATTAACCACATCCCAATCGAGCACTCCCAACACTGCCAACCAAAACTTCGCCCAATGCGGCGCCTTCAGCGCACCGCCCAGTTTCCACAGTGTAGCCCTAGCCTTTTGCATCCGCGCATCTTCCGCATCGACGCCTAGTAGCCGCAAAGCGGTGTAGTTCATCGCCGTGCCAAACACGCTACTCTCACCCTCGATATGCAAGCCCCATCCTCCATCCTCAGGATTCGCCCTAGCAAACAAATACCTCTTCATCTCCACCTTATGATGCCACGGTATCGGCGTCTCGGTAACGTACCAAGTCGTTATGAGGCCTGGAAGGAGAAACATTGGACCTCCATATTCGCACGCCCAGTTCCCCACCGGTTGTTGTAATTCTTTGTAGAACGCGAGGCCATTGTGTATAGCTTGGAGCGGTGTGTTCGCGGACGGGAGCTCAGGGAGTTCCTAGAACAGCCCAAATGCAATGGTCAGTACTACGCCTCAACTATGCAGACAAGGTGGGGGTACAGAAGTAAGACATACCGTATCCATGCCCAAGTACCACTTATCCGCCGTGCTCTGTGGCCACGCCTTGACTTCCTCATCGCTCTCTAGATAATGCCATGTTTGTGTCCCGCGATCGTCTTTCATTCTCCACCGAGTAATGTCGGTCCCTGCCTCTCCTTCGCCCCTCCTCTGCCCTCCTCTTCTCATCGCCGCATTGCTTTTCACATGCCCATTCGCGTGCCCGTTCGGAGTACCGTTCGCCTGCCTCATGCTATCCCAATTGCTGTCGCGGAGGTCCGAAATCCTGTTTATCGTCGCGGCATGCCCCAAAACCAACGTTGTACAAGAGCTGTAGATTTATTTTGATTTATTTTGCGGCGAGCGATGCTGGATTGGTAGTGCATGCCAAGAGATCCGAGATTCGGAAAGGAGGTTCCGAATGGAGCAAGCGCCCGCCGAGACTTCCGAGGTCCCAAGTGATCGACGATGATGCAGGACGGTGGCAACCCTCGTATGATCGTATGCAGGACTGTGGAGAACTAATAGTGAGTGGGACACCGAGAAGAACTTCGTGATAGGTCGTATGATGCTGCAATGAATTTTGGGCTTGCGGTCTGGAAGATGCTTGAATCTCAACTTCGCAAAGTACATGCTTGGTTCTGATATGACACACTCCTGAAATTATACTCGGGGTAACGCTCCGTTGCCATTACGTATATACATGCAGCGAGCGACATCCCACTGTAAATCCAACAAGTAAAAGAAACGCTATGCCAGCATCGCAATCCTGCAATAACCGCCAGCCCAACGAGAGAACCATGAGTATATGCCAGACGCCGCGCCATATGTCCATGCATCACCCACCCCGCTCCTACATTCCTAATGGGTATCATGGTTTTGAAATAATTGGAGTCTAATCGCTCAGGTCAGGATTAGCAATAAAAAGCCTCGTACCACTCATCGTCGTGGTGCGCTCGTCCACACTGCCTCTCCGATGGAGATCTGAGGTGTTCTTTTCAGGGTCCACCTTGGGCAGCCCTTGTGGCATCGCACCGACGCCGCCAAAGTTTCTCTCTTCGCTACTTCCACTGCCTCCGCTCAAGCCAGTCTTGGTGTGCTCGAAGTAGTCGTCTTTATCGTATATAGGTACGGGCGTCTCCTCCTCGGGGAGGTCTGCCATTTCGCCTGGTGATGAGTTCTGCCCGTTTGGTGGGGTCGAATTGGTCGATATGCGGCCGCTGGCATAGGCGACGCGGCGACCGGAACCCAGAGAGCTGCGACCAGAGCCGGTGCGGTGATGGTAGGGCCCTGCGCTTTGTCCTACAGAGTTGTTGTCCTCGCTGTCACCCTCGTCGACTTCAGAGGCACTCAGGCGCATGGGGACACCAGAGCCGGTCGTGGCGATGGGTGCGTATAACGAGGCTTTTGGTACACCGTGGTGACGGACCTTGGACCGAACTCCTGCGGCGACGCCTGAGCTGCCCGAAGAGTTCCGGTGGGGCGCGTGATGGCCTCCACCAGCGACTTCCATGACGGCGCGCATCTGGCATAGAGTCAGCGGAGCTCAATTGACAATATACAAATCTGTCTCTACATACCTTTGCCTGGCGTTGCTGTGCAACTACGCGCGGATCATCGTACTGAGATCGGTCGCACCATACGGTGGCCTTCTGTTTGCGCATAAGGGCCACATAGCTGGAGGGCGAATTACCAGAGCGTGTGGAGGAGGATCGTCGGAGTGCCCCACTGTTTGTGCGGCCGGGCGTTCCGGTCGTGGAAGAGGTAGAGGAGGTGGGCGTTCGGCGGAGGCCTCCTGAGTACATTTGCTGCGGGTACTGTTGCGGATACTGCTGCGAGTTCATGGTGGCAGTTGTAGGCGAAGGAGCAACGGGAAACACGCCTGAAGACGTCGTTCGTGTGCGTGAATGTCCTGATTGTGCGTCGAAAGGAGGGACTGGTGGCCGCACGGAAATACCAGGGTTTGCGATGGGTTTACGCCGGACGGGCAGAGGGTGTGCAGAGGGGGCCATTGTCGCCATGGCTGTTTGTCACTCGCTTGGACTAGGTGCCGCCTGTGAAACGACGATCGGGCGTGACGTCAAGGAAGGCCAATGTTTCAAACGAGCTACAAGGAAAAACAATATTGCAGGCCGCGCAGTGAAGCGGGCGCGCCGAACAGAAGAATGATATAGCGACAGAGTGTGGGAGGTTCGCGGGGGTTAGGCGCCAAGGCTATCGCCGCCGCATGCGGGTTGTTACTTTCTCACGAGCCGCTTTCGGGGACTGCGAATGGCGTGACAAAAATCCGGGACGCTGACAGACAGGCTTTAAGAGAAGCTCGATCTGATCTCTTCGCTGAGATTCTGCGGGCGGGGCGGGGCTGAGGCCTCAGGAAACGGCGGCGCCTTCACCTTTTGAGGCGGCTAGCTGGAGACATCAGCCACGGAGCCTGGCTGACAAGACGACCAGCGACCCGCACGCGAAAACGTGGGCGGAGGCTGCGAACTCGTACTCACAATCGGAACTGCAGAACCCGAGATCCGCTAACGCAGCTGCTAACCAAACCCAGTGTGGATATCGCAAGCGACAGGGGAGCGCAGAAGAGCAGGTGTAGGAATGGTATGTACAAGTGCCAACGACCCAAGTGCCCTGGCGAGCAGAGCAGAGTCTCGAAAGTGGCAGCGCGGATGTGAAGACGGGGAGGACGGCACGAAATGCGCTCAACAAGAGCAAACGGGAGGATTTTCTATCTTTGCGCCTCGGACGATCGCAAGGCTACTGGAACTAGGCGCCGCCGCTAGGAACAAGAAGCAGTCTCCATCCATGACGACATTGGCATGTTCTGTCGTTCGCGGGCAGTTTCCAAAGGGCTCTTAAGATGACCTATCCCTGCTATATCGCG
The DNA here is from genome assembly GCF_027946475.1 of Didymosphaeria variabile. Classification (NCBI taxonomy): domain Eukaryota; kingdom Fungi; phylum Ascomycota; class Dothideomycetes; order Pleosporales; family Didymosphaeriaceae; genus Didymosphaeria; species Didymosphaeria variabile. Next base: position 1,562,953 of record NW_026611627.1, on the reverse strand, counting down.
ATCGCAACTTTGACAGCTTGGAAAACCTGAATCCGCTCGGCGCAAGGCCACAAGGCCAGGACAGACCACGGAGGCTCCCACCCGACAGCACCTGCATCGCCCGACCATAGCCGCAGGGGATGCGACCTTGGACATGCCCTGGTCGAGCGAGAGCACCCAAGTGAATGGATTTTGACGCCTATCACAAGCGTTGAAGGCGCGGCGTGGACAAGCGTTCGCCCTATCACGCTCCGCCATGCACCAGAAGTCACGGACCCATGCAACCTTCAGCGGATCACAGGTCGCCTCGAGGGTGTTGAACTACCTTTTGCGTGCTTCAGCCGCGCTCGACGACCGGACAGCGCGCTGCATCGGTGATTTGGTTGCGCGACGGCCATTTGCTATCCAAGCTCCAAGGAAGTCAAGATACCCCTCACCGCCGGGGTAGATGCTGCAGCCTGCACATCCTGCACCTTTACACTGTCATGGGAACCATTCGGAAACCAGCCGACGCAGCATGCAGCTACCCTGTGTGCGAGCGCTCTGCTTCCCCGCGCTTCCCTTTCCCGCTGGGCGGGTCTTTGGCATTGGGAGAGCGAAGGACTGGCATGTCGCTGCTGCATAGATTGTGCAGGTTCTAGGCCTCTCGACAAGCTATACCAAAGCTGCGAACAGTCTCAGCATCCTGCAAACATTGATGTGATAGAGACGTGGTGTAGCAAAGCTACGGAAACGCCACAGGGTCTCTCCTCCCGCTTTCACGCTCAACACGGAAAGTGGACGGTGATCGTTGCCTGCTCTGTACATTTGTGCGACCTTGTTGCTACCCCGCCGACCCCACGCTACTAAACGACTACCGTAGCTCATCTAACAGTACATCGTTGGACGAATGCTCTTGAGCCGGAGCTGAAACCGTAGTGCAACTCAACTGGATTTGGATCTTGAGTGATAGGTGTCGCGCTTGCTTGATGTTTTCCATGCGAAGTGTCTGGACCTGGTGAAAAATCGGTAGGTACCATATGTCGACTGGCGCTCCTCGGAGCAGGCACAGTACCCCTCTCGAACGTCTGCCAGGCCGCGTGTCGTTGCTGCTACATGGCTGTCGTATGCTGTGGGGTAGTACACGGAAATTCAGACAAAGAAATGCAGGGCCCAATTCCAAATCTGAGATCGAGTCGCACCAGCACTGCGGTGGAGAGCCGGTATCTGAGACCGCATAGATGTCGTATCACCCTTGAGAATTCACCTGCCGCAGCATCGTGCAATATCTGGATTGAGCAATTGGTTCACTGGAACGATCGGTCCGTGCTTGGACACGCGTGCTACGAACTCGCACCTGCGCCCGCGGCCCGCAATGCATCTGAGACTTGTGCGCTTGTGTGCACACTTATTGTGTGGGAGTCAGTGCGATTGTGTTCTCTGAGAGGGGCGAGTAAGCGCTTGGAGGACTATGAGGATTCGAGACGCATGACATTGACTGCTGAGCAAGGTTATAGAGCGCTCCAGGTCCATCAGACTTTACGCTAAAAGTTGCTTCAATAGATACCAGGAATCAAGCGGTACTTGGTCTGCTTCTTGAACTTGTCCCAGTCCTCTCCATATCTCTTCTCGCAGTAGCTGGAGCTTGTGTTAGTGTATGTCATGGACGTCGGTTGACCTGACTTACTCATTGAGAACGGGGCACTCCCCGCCTGGCGAAGTCCACGAAGAAGAATGTTCCCACAATAGCGCCCATGATCCAGCCTCCTCCAGTAAGGGCGTATGCCGCCCTCCAGACAGTGTAGCCTCCGTAGTTGATGTGTCTTGCGAAGCTCCACAGACCCCCAGTGTATGGCTTGCCCTTGTTCTTGGGATCCTTTTTGAACTGCTTCCTTTGCACTTCTGAGATGAGCTCCGTAAGAAGGCCTGTTACATACAACGCGCCCCCAACAAGAAGCGCCGGCTGCGGAAAATTGGATTCGAGCGAAGCAGAAGTTGCACGAATGAGGAAGGCATATGAGTTGAGGCTGTTGAAGACTGTGTTGAAGATTGAGATCGCGATAGCGTTGTTGACGTTCATAGGCTCTCCCGAAAGAGCGACTGCCCATATGTCTTGCTTCACCGCGCTTCCCGCGGCCATGCCCAAAAGTACTAGTCGATATGGTGATAGCCCTAGTCCATCAAGTGCACTTATACCAGTGTTCGCAGGAGTACCGGGTGGCAACGTTCGCAGCCCGAGCTGATGCAGAAGCCCTGTACCTGCGCCATGCAGTATAGAGTATTGGATAAATGGGTCAAAAGCTCTCGCTAAGACAAAGACGAGCTTGCCCACGGGCGTCGGTGTGTAGTCGCCGCGGGAAATCAGATCCCTCTTCTTCGACTCCTCTGATCGCGGATCATTGGCGCGGGCCTCATCGTACCCTTTGGTGTTGGGGATGAAATTACTTGGCATCGTGACTCTGGTATGTATCAGATCGGGGGGTTCAATTCGCAACAGACAGGCTAGTTTGAGCAACGCTGCAGAGCGAAGGTATGTACTACTTACGACACAAGAATGTCTGATGGTGAACTTGAGCGCGTGTCGGCTTTAGGTACCAGTACAGCGGTAGACAGTTGCTTCCCCTCTACTCGTGCGGCTTTCCGGATAGGGTCATGCGATGACCGGGAGGGTGGCGAGGTAGTCCAACGTGAAGGATTCCCTTTCAGCTTCCTCGATGAATGTGCGCGTGCGCGCCTTCTTATACCGACGAGATGTCAACGTATCATGTCCGCCCTAATACTCTCGTCAAGAGCTCATGCACTAGCGCATCCTCCACCCTGGCGAGAAGCTTGACGTAACGCGTCGCCAACCTCCGACATCCGACATCATGACTAACGTGTAGACTTCGGTCTTTCGAAAGAGCGACGAGTTCTGGCAGTATTCGACGCCGATAAAGTTGGTTGATGAGCAAATGGAAAGTGCAGCGGAAGCGGAGGCTTCGTGCCCTGTGAGTGTATTCGGATGTGTGTAAGTCACGCAGCCTTGAAAGGGCAAATGCATTCGGATGAATCAGGTCGGAGAAGAGACAGAGGCACCATGTCAGTATAGTTACCTTTCAGCCATGGCAGTTTTCACGCAGAATCCCGATTGTTGTAGAGTTTTGGAAAGCACCTGCATCTGTCGCGCCGAGGTGGGGCAGCCCGATGCAGTTTAGAAAAGCGCGTGCTCAGGTGATGTCGTGCATTAGCGCCCGGACGCGACTCTATCGCACAAAGCGCAGACTTAACTATATACTCCTCCTTCCAATTGTGGAGCAACATCTTTCAGTCCATTGTCATTGCTTCTATAACAGTATCACTATCGGGGGCGTTGTCGAGCGTCACGAATTGTAAAGTGCTACGGCTACAACATGCGATAAGCGCTCTTGCGGAACGCGTCTTTTCACTCAACTGGACCCATCGTATAGCAGGAGTGGACTACCTTCGGCTGGCGGACTGTGTACCCGCATCAGTCGGACTCTCGCCCTGAGGTCAGTCACAGCGCCATCACCGCCTGATGCAGGTCAACTCAATACCTGCTTCCTTCTGATCTCTATTTATATCTATAATTTACCTTCATGTTCATTTATTCGGGTTCATGGTCCTTGCGTTCGGCGACGTGTGCGCCCTTCTAGAAGGGGCAGAGAAAATTGCAACACGGCGCCCGCGATGTCCTCCAGACGAGGTAGAGAAGCGCATTCGCCAGCATGTGGCGAGATGGTTCAAAGAACGTAGGGAAGACCTGGGTAGGTGTTCCCTTGACGCGAAGCGCGACGACCTGCTCCTTTTCTAACTAATCCTAGATGATGCTAACACCCCAGCGGCTGCCATACTTTCAGCTATATTCCCACATCGACGAAAAGATAGGGTCTATGGCTTGCAACCGCCGTCACTATCTAGGAAGATTACGCAACTACTGAATTTTAACCACGGCCAGAGAGCCCTTTTCGGTGGCTGGGCCACCGGCGCTCATGGTGATTTGGGGCGTTATACTGAATTAGCATTCAAGCCTTGGGATGGTACGTTACCCCGAACGCTAAGATACGCCAAACGCATGCTCACAAGACATACTCCATAGGCACGTTCTCTACCAGGATCAAACGTGCAATTCCGATGGAGAGGGTCGATAATCTGCTCACCCAGCTGGCTGCGAAATACCGATTCTCCGACCTAAGCATCCAAAAACAACGTGAGTGGCATATGAGCACGGATACTGAATTGAAGTACATCCTCAGACGTCTCGAGTCTTGGGAGGCAAAATGGTTCGTCAGACTACTTCTACGCGAGTATACCACGATTTCTCTCGACGAGACGTATGTGTTTTGGAAGTATCACTTTTTGCTCCCCGATCTTCTGAAATTCCAGAATGAGTTCGATGCTGCTTTGCGCATACTGCGAGAGGAATTGAGTCGCTATCCGCCGGCTCCAGAGCCATCTCTGGAGAGCCAGATGCGATCAGAGGCCGCACGGCTCCTAAAAGCAGCCGTTGGTGTCAAAGTTGCGCGCCCACCATTTCACAAGGCTTGGTCTTTCAAGCACTGTTTCCAACTTGTTGGTAATCGAGCCTGGGCCGCTGAAGTCAAATATGATGGGGAATACTGTGAGTTCTTTTGAAGACTGTTTGCATGTCAGCTAATTCCAGGTAGGCGAGATTCACGTTGACGTAGAAAGCGCTCCGAATGACATCAAGATCTTTTCGAAGAATGGCAAAGACGCGACAGAAGATCGGCGACCTCTACACGGTACTATTCGAAATGCACTACGCATTGGACACCCCGAGTGCACGTTCAGACGAAACTGCATCATTTTGGCAGAAATGGTACTCTACAGCGACAGAGAGCGGAAGATCTTATCGTTTTCGAAGATCCGGAAGCACATTAAAAGATCAGGTTCATTCCTCGGCACATTACAAGACTCACATCCTCACGCATGGGAACATTTGATGCTTGTCTTCTTCGACGTGCTAGTGTTGGACGACGAACCCATTATGCGTCAATGCCTCCAGAAACGGCGGCGAAATCTGCGCGACCTTGTTAAGATTATTCCTGGCCGCTCTGTGCGCTCTCAGTGGACTCTTCTAGATTTTAAGAGTGAGCACGGTATCACTGATCTTAAACAGGCGTTTGCTCGATCGCTCGTTGAAAAGCAAGAGGGGCTCATCCTGAAGCCATTAGGTGTACCCTACTTTCCACTCCATTCCGAAGCAGGTGTGTACCAGCCCGGATACTTCATCAAGTTCAAGAAAGATTATCTGGGCGATATGGGAGGCCAACGAGACCTCGGTGACTTCGCCATCATCGGTGCATGCTACAACCCTCAGGTGGCCTCAAAGACAGATCTGAAGCCTCTCCATTGGACTCATTTCCATGTCGGATGCATTACGAATAAGCTAGAGATACAGCGCTCCAGAGCAAAACCCAATTTCAAAGTAGTAGGATGTCTCAGTCTCGACAAGCAGATCCCAAAGAGCGACCTGAAGTACCTCAATCAGGTTGGCCGACTCCATCAGGTGGATCTAGGTTCCAGCCTATCAATCGATGCGTAAGTGTAGATCGACCGACAGTCTGTGCGAGACTGTAGCTGACTGCATACTGTCAGGTTCGACCTCGAGCACAGCAAAGGCTTCGAGCGTCGCATGACGGTAGCCTTCAAGGTGCCCTTCGTGGCCGAGATCCTTGGAAGTGGCTACGAGAAGATGCAAAACGAGACCTTCGAGATGCTTCGTCATCCTCGGGTAAAGAAGATTCACCTCGATCGTACTTGGGAGGATGCCGTGTCGATGGACGAGCTGCAACTCATGGCTGGGGAGACGTGGAGCGTCCCAGATGCTAAGGGCTTGGATGGTCACGCGAGAGACGTAGCTCTGCTTATGAAGAAGTACCTCAAGGAGAACGAGGGTTCTCAGATAACGACTTCAGAGTGCGAGACAACGCAGGATACGACTCAACGAAGCGAAGCCTCCACCATCAACCACACCGATTCCGTACCAAAGGACGCAATCGTTCAGGAAACGCAGCAGAACTCATTGCACACTCGCACCACGCTCACGTCATCGCAATGCTCAGGAAGCACTCAGGCCAATGGCACGTGTACCTCGAAGGAGTTCCGGAGCATTCTGGTGCGCGAGGATACCTCCGAGCGTCTTCGGATACACGAGGTCGTCAACAGTAACCCTACTCCACCCATATCATCCGGGGTCTCTATCAGCTCGACACGTAGTTCGCCAAGTGACATCATCAGTCCACCATCGAGCAAGCGGAGAAGAACCCTGGCCCCGCTTGCAGATGCTGGTGGAAACCGAAACCTTGGTTCATTTGATTATGATTCGCAGACGAAGATTATCCATATCTATGCGGAGGAAGGCCTAAAGGTGCAGGTACACAATAGGCCGCATATAGATGACTAGATCTTTCGTGATACCCGACAATACAGTACTGTTGAGTCAGATCCCACATTCTGTCTGGTGTTATCTAGCGGTACGCGAGGGTGCCGATGACTCGCACAATGCGTCTCCGGTCTCTTCAGTCTCCGGTCTCTTCAGTCTCCGGTCTCTTCAGTCTCCGGTCTCTTCAGTCTCCGGTCTCTTCAGTCTCCGGTCTCTTCAGTCTCCGGTCTCTTCCACTACAACACTGGAACACCAATCTGTGATTATTACACACATGCAGTGACGCGCTATCACATGATCTCGTCTTCGATAGGCAGCTTGCAAGGATGGCACGTGTCTGCAATTGCCGGGAGCCTCTCGGCTAGACAGCTGGTTACCAACCTTGGACACCAATCTCAACTGAATTGCGTGGACATTGACAATACTTTCCGTATATTCAAGGAAATTCAGACTTTTAAAGATTCACATGCAGCTCTTCAAACCTTACAAGTGATCCGGATCGGCAGAGACTAATCCATCTCGTGCGTGGAGGAGCACGATGCAACCGTACATCACTGCCAAAGTACCTCTAGGTACATAAGCAACTACGCCCAGCCCACATCTACGTGCTACCGCCCGGCGACGTTCCTATATTCGACTGCAACTCCACCGCCAACTTTCCTCGATACTCCCATGACGTCCTAATATCCCCGCTAGTTCTCTGTACCCCGCAGCCACTGCCGAACATTGAGTTCAACGGGCTACTCTTTCTGGCTAAACTGCGCAACCTTCCCGTTCCTGCACGCTTGCATGCTTCAATAAAACGGTCACGATGTAACGCGACAGCCTTGGAAGAGCATGCGCAGATGTGGGCCTGCCACCCGCCAAGCGTGATAGGATTGTGCTGCACTTAAATACGCGGCGCGCATTCCTCTCTCGCGCGGCTCTCAAATCGGTCTCGGGCTCTTTGTCACAACAGGACCTCGAAGAATGCGGTGGAAATACGGCATTTATACGGTGTGCGCTGCGGGCGCTGCGGTTGTGAGCGCGCAGAAGACGCCTTTCCAATATGTGGATCCACTAATTGGAACGGTAAATGGAGGCGTGTATTCCATAAAACACGCGATGAAAAACGATTAACACGCTGTAGGCCATGTCTTCCCTGGTGCGACGCTGCCTTTCGGTATGTCGCATTTGTCGCATGACAACTTCATACGCTCATGAACACAGGCATGGCGAAAGCATGTCCGGACACAGACGCCGACGAAAACCAAGGCGGCTTTAGCTCAGACAACAGCTCAATCATAGGCTTTTCGCATATGCATGACTCTGGTACAGGAGGAGTGGGTCCTCACAAAATGGTGCTGATGGCTGTGTACTGATACAGCCAGGCTCGTAGCTTGGGAAACTTCCCCATCTTCGCCCAGGCAGGCTGTCCGAATGGCGACATTAACGCGTGCAACTACACTTCTTGGGAGCGCGCTACGCCAAGAATCAACGGAACAGTACATGCCAAACCCGGCTACTTCGACATCACGATTGCATCAGGAGTCCGCGCCGAGATGACCACCACTAATCGCACGGCGTTATATCGCTTCACATTTCCCGAGGCACCTTTAACCCCCAACACCACGCTTAGCCCGCTGATATCCCTCGAGCTCCAGGATCTCCCCAACACGAGAACCAATGCCTCCATCAACATCAATGGACAATCAGGGCGCTTGACTGCCGGCGGTTCGTTCTCTCCTAGCTTTGGGATAGGGCGCTATTCTTCCTTCGTATGCGTAGATTTCAAGGGTGCGACAATCAAGGATGCTGGCGTGTTTTCAAACTCGCGTGCGACGACAAAGGTGAAGTCACTCAAGGCTATCACTGAGACAGAACGATATGCCGAGCGTCCAGCGGGTGGCTTCGTACAATTCGAGAAGCCTACCAGCAATAACCAGATCCTCGTGCGCGTCGGACTGTCTTTCCTTAGTGAGACACAAGCTTGTCGCAACGCCGAGCGAGAGCAGGCTGATTTCGACTTCGATGGCACCGTCGCAGCTGCTGAAAAGGTGTGGACCGAGAAGTTTGATGTGATCAAGATCGTGGCTGGAGGTGCGAGCGAGGTCATCCAGACGGCGTTCTGGAGCGGCGTGTATCGCAGCATGATCAGCCCGCAAGATTACACTGGAGAGAATCCGCTTTGGAACTCCAACGAGCCATACTATGACAGCTACTACTGCATCTGGGACAGTTTCCGTAGTATACATCCATTGATTACGCTGCTGGATCCGCACAGCCAGACGCTGATGGTAAGGAGTCTCTTGGACATATATAAACACGAGGGATTCCTGCCGGACTGCCGGATGAGCTTCTGCAAAGGTAGATGGGCTGCTTGGCTTGACTAAAATAAGTTGCTGACCCAGGCCAGGCTTCACTCAAGGCGGCTCGAATGCGGATATCGTCATCGTGGATTCGTATATGAAGAACATAACGCACGGCATCGATTGGAATTTAGCATACGAAGCTGTCGTCACAGACGCCGAAGTCGAGCCTCCGAATTGGGATATTGAAGGTAATGATGTCTTCCCGCACTTCGAGTCCCCCGCTAATCCCTCCAAGGACGTGGAGGTCTCGAAGCTTGGAAAACTCTTGGGTACATCCCGACCGAAAACCTTGACCTTCAAGGCGTGGGTACCGAAACGCGCTCCATATCACGGACCGTCGAATATGCCTACAACGACTTCGTCATCGCCACTCTGGCTCTTGCCCTCGGACACACCGCAGACTACAACAAGTATCTCCGCCGCTCAGGCAACTTCTATAACATGTTTAAGGCTGACCAAAACTCGACCATTAATGGGACCGATACCGGCTTCACGGGTTTCTTACAGCCACGCTATATGAACGGCACCTGGGGCCTGCAAGATCCCATCTTCTGCAGCCCGCTCTTGGACTTCACTGGATGCTATCTCAACCCGAGCGGCCGTGAGACATACGAAGGCCCTGTATGGCTATACACGTTCTTCGCGCCCGGCGACATGAAGACGCTGATTAAGACGCTCGGCGGCGCCGACACCTTCGTCAAGCGCTTGGATTTCTTCCACGATTCAGGCATGGCTTACATAGGAGATGAGCAAGCCTTCCTCAAAGTCTTCCTGTACCACTACGCGGGTCGTCCGGCGAAGTCTGCAGAGCGCGCACACTTCTACATTCCAAGCCAGTTCAACGACACCATTAATGGTATCCCAGGTAACGATGACAGCGGCGCCATGGGCTCCTTCGAAGCCCTTACCATGATGGGCATCTTTCCCAATGCCGGGCAGGACGTGTACTTCATCACGCCTCCGTTCTTCGAGTCGGTGTCGATCACGAACGGGCAGACGGGTAAGACGGCGACTATCAAGAACGTCAACTTCGACCCCTCGAATAAAAACATATACATCCAGTCTGCCACACTTAACGGGAAGGCATATACGAAGAATTGGCTGCAGCATAGTTTCTTCTTGGAGGGAGGAACACTGGAGTTGACACTTGGCGCGGCTGAAAGCGCGTGGGGAACAAGGCCGGAGGACGTGCCACCGAGCTTGAGCGCGTTTGGCAATGGGACGACGGAGGAGAGGAGGTGGGAGATGCCACAGGTTCCGCAGTTGGATATTGGAAGTTGGTAGATGGAGAAGTACAATGTGCAACATTGCGTGCGTCTAAGCTACTTGCCTGTGTTGTCTGTTATGTCTTGCGGTGAGGTTGTATATTTTCGCGGTAGCGATGTCCAATCGGTGATCACTGGCGCCCGTGGTAAATATCGGCCTTCCTCATCTTCTGATGGTGAGTGAAAAGGAATGAAGTCTAATTAGAGTTGGTAGTGACCCCAGGCGTCGGTAGTGCTAGCGCAGGTTGAAAATGCCTCAGTTGCGTGGCTGGGACGCGAGAATGGTGTTATTCGACCTGTGGAAATGAAAAGATCGACAGAGAAAGTGCGTTAGTTTTGGGAGATTGCAATTTGAAAGATTATGTGTAAGAATAGGTCCAGTGAATCCGCAATGCGAAAGCTCTTGGGTCGTCCTGCGGGTCCGTCATGATCTTCGGTATGCACTTGCTCTGGCGAATTCTCGTGGTTTCACGGACTGTGGTGTCAGAAAGTCTCTGCTATCATCCATATGACATGTTCGCAGTACATGGTAGTGGTGTAAGATGCGTAGGGAGCTAAGCTGTTTAGCTATCTCAAGGCACACTTCCGATGTGTTGAAGATCTCGTGAAGTATTGAAAGGTGCTGCTCTTCGAGTTTGGACTCTCGATTTCCGGACAGCATGACCTCTCCCTCCGCCAGCAGAGTCAGCGGGCATAAGTCGTGACGGGGTGCGGCGTATGCGGCGGCGCCCAAGCGTCCAGGCACAGAGGGGTGATTGCCGACACCAGACTAGTGACGGCCCCGCAACGCAAAAGCCCCCCATGATCGACGCCGGAACGTCGGACAGCCCTCGTGACAACGAACCCAGCATGGAATTCGTTGGAACGACATGCCCTAGGCCACTGTGACGTTTGAGGTGCTTCCAATGAGGCATCCAACCAGTTCATGCCGTAACGAGGCACGAGACCGATGCATTATGTTGTCATCTTAACAGACGCGGTTGTAACTTCTGGTATTGAAAGGATCGCAACCCACGTCGGAGGACCTCGCTGATGCGCTGTTAGAAGAGTAGGGGTACATTGTGGTACTCGGCACACAATGACGATTCAGACGGCGCAACGTGCGATAAGGACGTCGAGCTATTGCGCGCGGTTTGCTGCGGGTTAAAGTTGTGCTGAATTTAGTTGCAGGAACGTGCAGGCGAGCACATTTGCAGGACGGGTCCAGAAATTGGGGTTCCATTTTTATCGCAGCATGTGCGAGTCTAAAAACGATAACAGTGGGTGAGTGTGGCACAGCTTGTTGGCATAATTTGCTGCAGCAACCCGCAACAAGTCGAAAAGAGTAACGGGCTTGTTTGGGTATGGCGAACGGCTGTATCCACCAAGCCCACTGCGGAGCCGCGGCTGGCGGGTCGTCGTCACGTTGTCGTCGTATGGCATGCTTCGTTGCGTACCTGCTGTCATTTTTAGCGGTTCTAGAAACCGCCCGGTGAAATGGTGGCAAAGACTCGTCATGCACGCCATCTGCTCGTTAGTCATGGCGAGACTCTGAAGATGCAAAACGGCACAACGCCGATGCATCGTGGACTTCCTTACAGAGCTGGCTATCGTGAGCCGGGCCTGTAGCCATGTCGATCCCTGGGTTGAAATCAAGAAAACGGCATTGGTGCGCAGTGGCGCGGTGCCAGAGGAAGGCGATCCCGATGGCAGACTGGGATCTTGCGTTGCCGCTGAAACGTCTCGACTTCCCCCAGACTTTCTGTTGGCTGAATCGGGTTCTGGCGGTGAAGTGGAGCGTCTAGGAAAAATGGCGCACTATACCCGATCCATGTTTGCGCGTCCCTGGTAAGACTCAGCTGCCAATGGTAGCGTACTACCGGGCCCTCATCGAGATGCAGGACGATACCTTACCATCGGCGTCCGTGTCTCAAGCTTAAGTCTGTTGTTGCGGTGAGGTTGGACGGGCGCATATAAAGTCTCTGCTTACTCGTCCTCGAAGCAGCAACAATCATCGAGCTTCATCTCTAGCTTCAACTGCACTCCAATCGGGACGTCCCTCTTCCACGCAACACTCTATCCAAACAAGATCGACGCCACAGATCAATCCAGCTTCGCCGTAGAATCCTTAGACCCACAGCCACCGTCACCATGCCTTCTCTTCCCTTCAGCAGCACCTCTTCTTCTCCTTCCTCGTCACCTACGCTCTCGCCAAGCACACCTTCGATAATACTCCATTCGGCTTCGGGTATACTAGATCGCTGCTACAAAGGCTGCAACTCTAACCTCTATCCCAGGCAAGGACTCAAAACGGGAGCTGTACAAGTCCAATGAAGACAAGTCAGCAGCATACCGCCAGCGCTACGCACAGTATCTCGCCTCGACGTTCAATATGTCGCTCGAGGCAGCGATGGCCGAAGCTGACATCCAGCTCGCGCCTCGCCGATCATCAGGCGTGTCAGAATCGGAGATGTTGAGAGACGGGTGGTGAATAGGCACGCGCATTTACGACTTTGATGACTGCGGCATCGTTTGGTGCAGGTTTCTTTGGGTATACACAGCATATGGGAGCGGGTAATTGGCGCTTTTCTGGGATTCTGGATGTGGATTTAATTCAAAAGCTTTCTCCTTGCCTGTGCCTCGACATCGTGAACAGCCCTTGCCGATGATGGTGACAGGCCTTCCCTCCTTCCAGAAGCGCGAAGCGAGCCCACTGGCCGAGGCTCTCCGCCATGGCAACGATAAGACAAGCGAATCAGACACCACATCAGAACGCACCAACATACGGTGAAGACTGCATCACTGCGGCGCTTCTTTGCTGTTTTCGAGCTCTCTCCGGGCGTACAAAGCACTGCGAGAGGAGCATGCCGTGGCGGAGGAGTAGCAGCCATCTGTCATTGGATCGGACACGCCACAGTAACCATTCCACCCAGAAGCTGACCTGATTGCGGGAGCCTCCTGGGCTCATGAGAATGGACCACGAGAAGCCAGGCGTGGAGGTGAAGCTGCATACGGTATGCGGGGAGTGTGCCACGGCAAGAGCTGCATTCGACGGGAAAACGTGGCTCGCGGTCGATCCAGATAACATACGATTCGTGGATGGTGACGGGCTGACAAAGGCACGAGTCAGCCAATAACCGCGTCGAAAACCATACTGCCCGGACCAGACAACCATTCACCGGCTCGCACCGTGCGGACGACATGCACGCGTCTTCTTTCAAACAGGGCATGCAGTAGATGACTGGTAACTTCCCGTGGCGCTATGCGAACTCTGCCGGCTGTTCGGCAATGTGGCATCTACATGACCAGACTCATCAGTCTGAAAGTGTACTTTCGTTGTCTTGGAGCCGTCAGCCAAGGCTCTTGTCGCTCAGCAAACCTGGGACGGCACCAACTGCAGGCGTGTGCAACAGAGCCGCTTGTCGAGACAGCCTGGGGAAACTCGTTGATTGTCGCGAACAGAGCCATGTGGTTTGAGGGGCGCACAACGCTGCAGCAAGACATATGTGCCTGCACCCCACTGGTGAGCAAGGCAAGAGCGATTGAGATACCAAGCCCTATCCCCACGTTCCTTCCTTGGGTAGGCCCACACACAAGCACCCCAACTCGGCGCGCTCGCCTAGTGGGCGTGTAACCCCGCCTTATATCTGGCCCCGCGCAGCCTCTCCCTATTCTTACTACATTCCGACACTTCTCGTGTGTGTATCTCATATTGAATGGGTGAAACCGACTTCTCTACGGCCGAGGAGAACCCTCAAGAAACCGAACCCCCTTTAGGTGCCCAACATGGAGCCTCTACACACCACCACCAACACCACCAACCTTCGCGACCAGTCTCACGCGACGTCGGGAACGCCTCGCCGCTCACGGCCTGGCACTGCCAGACCACAGCACAAGTCGCCCAGACGCTGGACGTGGACATCGGGTACCATGCGACCTTCATCCACACCGCATCTAGTCTACTGACACCTCCTCTAGCAATGGTCTCAGCGTCGACCAAGCGGAATCTCGCCTCCAGATCCATGGGCCTAACAAGGTTAAAGGAGCTGAAGGGCTATCCTTGTGGGCGCTTCTCTTAAGGCAGGTGTCCAACAGTCTCACACTTGTACGTGGCTTTCCTAATCATCCATCGTTCATGCCTTCCAATCTTCGGCCGGTACCAAATGAAGGCTAACACGCTTCGCCTCAGGTCCTTCTCATCACTATGGCGCTAAGCTTTGGAATCGATGATTACATCGAAGGCGGTGTTATCACTGCAGTCATCCTCCTCAACATTGTTGTCGGGTAAGCGTTCCCATGTACCATTGACGTATAGACCTGCTGACTCTATAGGTTTTGGCAAGACTACAAGGCAGAGAAGACGATAGAATCTCTCAAAAGCCTGACTGCGCCAGAGTCCATCGTTATACGTGGTGGAGACACCATCAAAATCCAGGCGATCAACCTCGTCCCCGGCGATATTGTACAGCTGGAGACCGGTAACATCGTAAGTAGCCCTACCGATTAACACCTATACTCCTACAACTTCCTGACTTGATAGGTCCCAGCCGATATTCGCCTCGTGGATGGCTTGAATGTCTCCACTGACGAGGCTTTTCTCACTGGTGAAGCGGAGCCTATAGAAAAGGATCCCTCGAAACTCTATGATGACCCAGATGTGCCTCTAGGGGACCGTCTAAACCTCGCGTTCTCCGGAAGTGAGATGAAGCGCGGGCGTTGCAGGGCGATTGTCGTCTCAACCGGCATGAAGACCGAGGTCGGCAAGATTGCTAACATGCTTCGCCAAAAGGACGAAACATTGCATGATCTTGGACCGCTGGCCAAATTTTGGAAAAAGACTGTCAAGACCGTAAAGTCAATTCTTGGACTTGACGGAACGCCTCTCCAGATCAGTCTCAGCAAATTCGCTCTCTTACTGTTTGGTCTCGCTATTCTACTTGCCATTATTGTCTTTTCGGCAAACAAATGGCAGGTTGGTGGCGAAGTATTGATCTACGGTATCTGTGTCGCCGTTGCTGTCATTCCAGAGTCTCTTATTGCAGTCTTAACTATTACCATCGCCGTGGGGGCCAAAGCAATGGCCAGGTAAGTCGACCCCAGCTGCATCATTACTCATAGGGCCACGCTTACTAAACGTTTGTGTAGATCCAACGTTATCATCCGTGTTTCTTCAGCCATTGAAGCTGTGGGTGGGGTGACTTCAATCTGCAGTGATAAAACAGGCACTCTCACAACGGGCAAGATGATTGCTCGAAGGGCGATCATCCCAGGCTTTGGTACATTAGAGGTGGACGGCACTTCACACTCCTATGACCCCAACAGCGGATTCGTCACGCACGACAGCACCCGTCTCGACCCCAATAGCTTCTCTCCTAATGGTGCCTGTACACGCTTCCTCAGGACGATTGCACTGTGCAACCAGTCTAAGGTAGAGTATACGGCCAACTCTTCTGATGATGCTACCGTCGGGAAGAAAGACGCAAACGAGCGAATGATGAGTGACGACGATGATGGTACCGATGCCTCAACTATCCAATCTGCTACCATCACACGTCCTACCACCGCTTCTGGACAGAGTACGTTAATCTTTGGGGAATGGAAAGCTTTCGGAGAACCCACAGAGGTCGCTCTCCAGGTCTTGGCTATGCGTTTCGGCA
This sequence comes from Didymosphaeria variabile, assembly GCF_027946475.1. NCBI lineage: Eukaryota > Fungi > Ascomycota > Dothideomycetes > Pleosporales > Didymosphaeriaceae > Didymosphaeria > Didymosphaeria variabile. The sequence goes on along the minus strand of NW_026611627.1, from coordinate 1,547,340 downwards.
TGGGCAAAGAAGAACTACTCTCCGGGCTCGACATTCGTCTTGCTGCTGAGTTTCCATTCGACTCATCTGTCAAGAAGATGACCGTTGTCTACGAAGACAGACAGGCTGGCCATCTGGACGTCTACACCAAGGGCGCCACAGAATTCATGTTGCCAGTATTGGATATTCCCCAGTCTGAAAAGGCCAAGATCGAAGAAATGGCAGAGAACATGGCCAAAGACGGTCTTCGTGTCCTCTGCATTGCCCACAAGCTCTTGCCAGTGGGCACGGATCTCCACCAGCGTGAAGCTGTGGAACAAGGTCTGAACTTCATCGGTATGGTGGCTATCTACGATCCACCTCGTCCGGAAAGCAAAAAGGCCGTTCAAGATTGTCAGGTCGCAGGCATTACGGTGCATATGCTCACGGGTGATCACCCCGCTACTGCCGAGGCCATAGCGCGAGCTGTCAGTATTATCGATGCTTCGCTACCCCGTGGCCAGATAGGCAAGACTGTTATGATTGCCAGAGAATTCGACGCCTTGGGTCAAGAGGAGGTTGACGCTATGGAACAACTGCCTCTCGTTGTCGCCCGGTGCAGCCCATCGACGAAAGTCAAGATGGTTGAAGCGCTTCACAGGAGGAAGCAGTTTTGTGTTATGACTGGTGATGGTGTCAACGACTCACCCGCCCTCAAAAAGGCTGATGTCGGTATCGCCATGGGCTCAGGGTCTGACGTCGCCAAAGACGCTGCAAAGATGGTTTTGACGGACGATAACTTCGCCTCCATCGTCGAAGCAGTGAAAGAAGGACGTCGTCTGTTCGACAACATTCAGAAGGTATGTCTTCTATAATGCCTTCCTCTCATTCCTAGTCGCGGAGAACCTTACACTAACACCAACATAGTTCCTCATGCACCTCCTCATCTCCAACATCGCCCAAGTAATCCTCCTGCTTATCGGCCTCGCCTTCAAAGATCGCGACGCGCACTCCGTCTTCCCGCTCTCTCCCATCGAAATTCTCTGGGTCAACCTCATCACATCCTCCTTCCTCGCCATCGGCCTCGGCCTCGAGGAGTCCCAGCCAGACTCTATGCTCCGCCCTCCACACAACCTTTCCGTTGGCGTCTTCACAAAGGAACTCATCACAGACAAGTTCATCTACGGCTTCTTCATGGGCTCACTGTGTCTGCTAAGCTTCGCTGTCGTTGCGTATGCAGGCCCTGGAGGCGGTGATCTGGGTAGCGGGTGTAACGAGGGTTGGAATGAGACGTGTGGAGTTGCTTTCCGCGCTCGAGCGACTACTTACGCGACGATTACGCTGCTGTTGCTTGTCACGGCATGGGAGGTCAAGCACTTCGCGCGCTCGCTATTCAACTTGTATCCTGACAGCACAACACCTCGCGGCTTGTCTGTCTTCCCGACTGTCTGGCGTAACCGCTTCCTCTTCTGGGCCGTCACTGCCGGCTTCACGATCATGTTTCCCATCGTATATCTCCCCGTAATCAATAGAGAGGTGTTCAAGCATGGCTCCATGACGTGGGAGTGGGGCGTGAGCTTCGGCTGCGTTGCAATCTACATCGCTGCCATCGAGGTGTGGAAAGCGATCAAGCGCAGACTTGGACTCTGGAGCGGTGCGCACAAGGTTCTTGCTGGGGAGGAGAGGGTCGACGGAGTTGTACAGCCGGTGGTGGCAGAGAAGTAGGGTCATCTCTGATTGGGAGACGAGAGGAGAAACGGTGGGCTGTTGGAATCAAATTGTTCTTGCTGGGTGTGTATGTGGAGGAATAGGTGGAGGTAACACTCGTTTAGGGGGTTCGTTGATCTTTTGGGATCTACTTCGTCCGTTAGGTGGCGCTGTCGTTGGCGCACCGGTGGGTTTTCGCCAGACGCTCGTTTTGCGTTGCTTTCAGGTATCTCAGACACTCATTTGGCGTTGCTTTCAGACTATTATCTATACACGCAATCCAACTTTGTCGCTCTTTACCATGTATCCTACTATGTGCAGCGCTTTGGAATCACCGCCTCGTCGGCGCTTCACCTAATACTGTGTTCACGTATCGCCTTTCAACACTGGCGTCGTCTTACCTGACCGCGTTGACTTAGGTGGCCCTGCGCTATGTACAACGATAGCATACAGTTCTTCACACCGAATCAAGAAAAAATGTCAATTTTGTTTTTGAGCCGGGCCTCGAAGTGATTTTGAGTTTTACAGTATCCGAAAACAAGAGGGTGAGAGGGTGCGCCCTTTCGAGTCTGCGTTTTGAGTTTTTCGCACACCGTGGTGAATACAAAGGCCACCTAGGTACTAAGTCCCACATCGCAAGACTTTGATCAATCGAGTGAAGTTCATGATCTGCAGATTCTTTTTTTTTTCTCGATTCTTTAACATGTTACTACGCACAGACTTATGTATAGAGGCTTTGTCAAAACGATGCCAGCGCGACACAGCAAGATTTCGCCACCCACTCTCAAATACGTGCGGTAGTCTACTTGCCGCCCGTCGGAATCTTGTACGCCACAGCCGGCTCGCCATGCTGGAACGCCCTGTCGATTCTGAAGTATCCCTTGCGGTCGAACTGGAATACATCGTCGACCTTCAGGTCCGCCACATTCAGATCCGCAACTGCTTTGGTCACAGTCTTCGTGTTCTTGTTCAAGAAATCCTCCAGCTTATCATCCTCTTCAAGCTTGTCCTTTGTAATGAGGTAGTCGAAGTCAACGAGCTCAACAGGGACGAGGTTTTGGTCCGTAGACAACCACGTCACCTTCTTAGACGTCTTCTTGACGTCGCCCTGGAGATGGAGCTCGAGCTCGATACCGGTCACGGTCTTGAGTCCGGAGGGGGAGGCCAGAGGGTTGATGGAGTGCGAAATGTTACGAACGATGGCATTACCCCAATTCATGAGCGTGATCTCCTCGTCCTTGGCGAACGACTGCGCGTCCTCCTGCTCAAGGAAGATGTCTTTGCTGAGAACGACCTTCTTGTTGCCGAGATCATACTTGGCGTGCTTGGCTTTCTCCTCGGTGACGACGCCGGCGGGGGCTCCGACAACGGTGACAGGAACTTTGGCGGCGTCGGCGATGGCGGTGTAACGGGCAGAGACCGGATCGATATGCTTTTTATTGGTCGCCCAGAATGAATGCCTGCCAAAACCGTCAGTGTATTTCTAAAATGTATGGTAATGATATCTAGCTCACCAATCTAGATTCACAATATTCTTCGATGGGCCTTGCTTTAGAATAAACTCACGTAGAGCGGGGATGACGACTGATACCGAGTTAGTGGATACCTAAATAAGTGTAATGAGGGTACTTTGCTGGTGTCTCAGCTAAGCCAAAGGAAGAACCTTCTATCATGCCTGAAGTAGACAAAGAAGAATATTTCTCTTGCTTTATGGAAACACCCACTTTGCACCAAGGGACTTACCTCCACGGCGCCGGACGCCTCTAATGGTCGGCATCCTGGCATCGCTAATATAGGAATCAGTACATGGTATAGCAATGGAGGATGCTAAACTCACTCCCAACCCGTTACGACGCCCTCATCCACAATCTTGGTGAGCTTGCGCTTCGAAAGCAAAGTGCGGATAAAGTTGAGCCGAGCGAAGCCCCAGTTGTACACGCCGCGCAGCTTGAGCGTCTTGATGAACCACTGATACTGCGCATCGCGGTCGTTGTACTCGGTTGTGCGAAGAGCGTGGGTGACGCCCTCAAGAGAGTCCACGATAGGGCAGCAGAAGTCGTAGGTCGGATAGATCTTCCATGTGGCCCCAGTGCGATGGTGCTCCTCCGGGTTGCAGCGGTAAATGACCGGGTCACGAAGAGCCTTGTTCGGGTCATCCACCGACATCTTGGCGCGGATGCACCATCGGAGACCCTCCTTGGTGCCCTTCTTCATCTCCTCGAAGTGCGCCAGGTTCTCCTCCACTGCAGCGTCGCGACGCGCGCTGGCAATGCCGTCCATACGCTCTTCGCGCATACGCTCTTGCGCCGTGTCGTCTGCATAGGCACCGCCGTCCTTGATAAGCTGTACGCAAACGTCGTACAGGTGATCGAAGTAATCGGACGTGTATGAGACAGAATCAGGCTTGATGCCCATGAGCGCCAGATCCTCAACAATAGCATCTTGGAACTCCTGCTTCTCCTTGGTCGGGTTCGTGTCGTCGAATCGGAGGATGAGCTTGCCCTTATATTTCTCATGCGCGAAGTAATCGTTGAGCAAGGCGGCTTTTGCGTGGCCGATGTGGAGGTAGCCCGAAGGCTCAGGCGGGAACCTGGTGACGACACCGGTCCCATCACCGACATCTTGGAGTCTAGTGCATGTTAATTACATCCTAGCAGGTGGAGTGTTGGATACGCTACCCGATATCGTAGTTTGCTCCGTCATCCTTCTGCTTGCCACCTTCCTTTGCTTTGCTGGCGTCTTTGTTCTTGCCTTCCTGCACAACAACGGTCTGCTGGGGATAGGCAGCTTCTATGTAAAAGAACCAGCGTGAGAGGTTTCGCATCAGTCCTTGCCTATCGAAATGTCAGTTTCTAAGTGTGATTGTAATAGTCTTCATCACTAACTTGATGTATGCGTGTGCCACGCGGTTTCCTCTCAATACCGACCAAACAGTAGTATCCGCATCCTGTTACGTTCATTAGCCAAGATCTCACGTTGATCATACGGCATGGTAGAGCATCATACCGTCAGGCCATATCCAATTATGTGCGAGCGAAGTGCTTTGGAGTGTCAGTCCATCGGTTCCCAGTGAACAGCTGCATCTACCTACTTAGATGATTGTCAAGCTCATATAGTAAAGGCTCGATCTGCCTGAGATGTGGGTATGTAGTCAGTGTGAGAGCCAAGATATTGGGATTGTATCTCATGGATGTTTCATGGTAGAAGAAAGACCCGTTGCTCGCTTCTGCGTCTTTCTTCTACCAGCAAACAAATCCACTGTACCTAGGGGATTCCATACTTCAAATTTAGCGGCTTCAAATTCTCGGCGCGGTCCTGCCACTCTTTGATGTGCGCTTCGTAGGTCATTTTGTAGGATTCGCGGTGAGACTGTCGGAATTCTGTGTTGTGAAGATGTAAGTTTTGGGATAACTTTCGATGGGAATGAGTCGTAGTGGGGGTCTTGGCAGGGACGCATCTACCCCGCGCTAGGGCGCTAGCGAGGCTTGAGGCCTCTGCTGGCCTCGCAAAACCTCAGTGCACATTCGAGCAACATCATCACAGGTGCGCAAGGGGTGGAATTCAAATAGAACACCAAAACTCATCTAAATTCATACACCTAAAAAGGCAGCCACGAGGCTATGCCTTATCATACAGACGCCGCCCACAATGCTAGCATATGCGCCAGGCCCAAACGCTGCAGCAGTACAAGTCGTAGAAGTAGAACATGAGTATGCATCGCTTGAACAAAAGGAAAGGAAACACAGCGACTTTTGCAAAACATCCACCACATCCATACACACCTGCACTCAAAGGTACGAAGAGCGATATTAGGCACACTCCCACTGCGCAAAGACACACCACCTCGCACTGCGATCCGCGAGCACCAGACCCCTCCACGTCCCTTTCTCGCCAATCTTGATGACAGTCTCCCACGAGCTTCCATCGCCATCGTTGGTCCCGCTCATGTGTTCGCTCTTCCTCGTCAATCGGATGATCTTGCCTGATGGCGTCTGCACCGCGAGCTTGGCCGGCTTCATCGAAGTGCTGCCCGATGAGCTGGACGATGCTTGCGATGGATTTGTATAGTTTGATCCGGAGGCTGAGACACTTTGCATGCTCATAGCCGATGCTGGACGCGCAAAAGGGTTGGGTGAGGCGCGGCCGGTGAGGCCAGGCGAAGTAACCTCGGGCGTCCGTGTGAGCGATGAGGGATGCTGGCGTACGGTGAAGACGAAGGTATTGTTGAGCGCAATGTTGGCACATTGCGGTTGGGCGACATAGAGGTCGTGGCGCTGAGCGTGGGGAGTGGGATGGAGCGTGAGGAACGAGTATGGAGGGTTCGTGCCTGTGTGCGTGATGGGGAGACCGAGGGCTAGAGAATGAGGATTCAACTTGTTGGAGTGCTGTGGATCGTTAGCAAAGAAGATGGAAGTATTTCTGGGAGAACTTACCATGAGACCGCGAGGTCCAGCATACACCTTGAGCACACCATGACCCTCATCGCTCGGCAGTACTGCTTTCACAGTATATCTTTTCTGGCCTCCAATCCATTCTGCCTGTGCAAGTGCTGGCTTCCGGACGATATCGCCACTTTCAAAATAGTCACCATCCGCATCTTGGGTAATGGCTCTTGCTTCAACTTCTGCGACACATTCAACATCCTCAGGGACGTTGATGTGAATATGTGCCATCTCGAGGTTGTCCAGATTGAGCAAGCTGGTATCGAAGTCCGCCAAATGGAGGTTGTGCTTGAAGTAGATGGGTGTTGCGCACGGCAATGCCATCAAGACATCGTGGGGTTGCGGGGGGCAGATGTGTTGCTGTTCCGGCAGCAGCGGAACGTGAGAATAGCAGACCTCCATCGGCCGGGCGAGGAAGTACCAAATCTCAGCGACTGAGGAACCGGCGTTGGAATATTGCACCCTTTTGGGGTTGGTGGGTCCGGCCAGCGAACAGTCCATTATACGCCATTCGCCTTCAACAATGACTGCGTTCCAGAAATGGTTGGGGTGTGCCACGCTTTCCAGATCTAAAGGCTCTCCTGGAGTCTTGAGGTATCCTCTGACAACCTCTGCATGTAGACCAACGGACGCACACATCTCTGCCACAATTATAGCTATTTCGTGGGAGCAGCCGCGTTTGCTCTGGAGCACATGACGTGTATCGATCTCGCCTTCAAAGTCTTCCTCCCAAGCTATACGCTCGCTAACCCACGTGAAGATGGCTCGTAGACGCTGAACGTCACTTCTGTATGGCCTACAGACATACCCTTGCGCCAGCGATGTAGGCGTTGTTCCGAGGGGGATGCTGTTGATGAACCTTGCACTTTTGTCAACTAGAACAAGATTAGACGCGCTGAAGTCCGTAGGATCTGTTATTGGCAGTCCGTCCAGCCCCTCGTCTCCTTCAGCAGAGTCATACAAGATGTCGACTGGGTTAATGACTGGTATATCCATCATCTGACAGCGATCGGCGCGTTCGGTTCTTTCGTTTTTGCTGAGGGAATTGGACCGATTGATATCTCTTCGCACTTGGACCCAGTCGACTGATCCGTTCAAACCCATATCCCGTGCCGCGTTCGATTGCACCGCCGTCCCTCCTGCGATGCCTATCGGACCTCGACCATCCAGTCGGCTGGCTGCTCGACTGCCCGCTCTACTCGCTGCTCGACTGGCTGCTCGGGAGCCTGGCCTGCTAATTGATCCTGATGCAATGGTACTGCGTGCGTTGGCAGCTTGCGTTTTGGCAGTGTCGATCATCTTCCTGAAGAAACCGCTCTTTCTCTTTGTCGGTTGCATCAATCCTCCCAGCGGATCGGGACCGTCTTGACAGGGCTGCTGCCCTTCGTTTGAACCAGGCCTCTCTCCAGAAGCATGACTGGAATGATATGTGACTCCCGTGAAGGGTGATTCTGGTCGTCCCTCATCAAACCCGAAGCCCTTGCCTGCACCTCTGGAGGTTTCCATCACGCTCTTTGGTCGCTCTTTAGCGAACTTCTTGCGGTAGTAGCTTCCGGCGCTTGTAGAGCTCATGTTTGTTGCAGATGCCCCGGACATTAGGCTTCGATTCGTACTACTGCTCGTATGCGTTGCAGTGGTCGAATTGGTCTTCGTTGTGAAGGTCCTACCCAAAACGTTCTTGCCGATCTCGTATGCTGACTTGCGATGGCGGAGAGTTTTCGACCCTCTGCGCTCCATGTCTTCTGTCTCTGCCATGACGGACCCAGGTCTGCTCTGGTACTTGTTCTTCGGCGGAACTGCGGGTGGCTGGCCTGACGCATCTCCAGGTATGAAGAGCTCGTCATTCTTCGGACCTTCCTGCTGATGCATGCGGCGCAAGCGACTCTCCATTCGCTGAACGTAATTGTGGACTTGGGGTGGGCCATCGTCCAACGTCTCCTCACCGTCGTAGAATCCACTATCATTGCTGATCCCTATCGACGTTTGTGCACGCACTTTATTCCTCGCTGATGCCTTGTACACCTCATCGAACGCCTCCGGTGACCAGACACCGGGTGGTGTAGCACGCTCACCTGGGGATGCCACGCTCATGTCTTGTAGAGCAGACATGACATCGCCCATTGCGTTCGTCAATGGCGACGGCGTAAAGTTGCCCTTACTTCCGGTACGTGGGTCAGGAGATGGAGGCTCAGGTGTATGGTAGCCATGCTGCGGCGGCGCAGGTGAGGGCGCTCTGCTCGGATTATAGGCAACGCGGTGCGGAGGAGGAGGTGGAGGCGGAGGGGACCCCATATCTTGAAAGGACGCCATTGACGCCATTGACTGTCTCCGAAACTGTTCATCTTGGTACGGCGACGGCGATGGACCTCGATCATATGCGCGATATTGAAAGGACGGTGCGGGTGATACAGATCGCGACGATGGGCGATATTGAGCTGGGGGTGCAGGTGATACAGCTCGTGAAGGTGGCCGATATTGCGCTGGCGGTGCAGGTGAAACAGCTCGTGATGCTGGTCGATACTGCGTAGGCGGTGCAGGCGAAGGAGACCTCGAGTATGCTTGGTATTGAGTTGGCGGAGCGGGCGAGACAGCTCTTGCATGTTGCTGATACTGCGCAGGAGGCGCTGGCGAAGGCGACCGCGAGTATCCTTGGTATTTGTTCGGCGGAGCTGGCGATGGGGCGCGTGTGTACTTTGGCGCTGGCGCCGTCGATGGTCGCGGCGATACCGCTCGAAGGTTCGAAGGGCGTTTGGATGGTAGAGGAGACGCACGGCTTTCGGTCGAGGATCTGTCGCGGCTTTCGGTCGACGACCTCTTCATGGAAGCGTATGGTTTATGTTGCGCGCGCAAGCTGCCATTGGGACTCGGTGCGATGCCGCCGGCCTTCACGATTTGGCGCGCAGCAGCCGCCGGGTTGGGTGCTTGTGCAGCTGCGTAGGCCGTGAAGGGCTTGCGGAATGTCTTCGCCTTCTGAGGCGTCTGCTTGACAGGCTGAGCGCTATTCTGCCTCGATATGCTCCCTGGGCCGGTCATCGGGCTTGTGTTGCGACTCCATGGCTGGAAGTCTTCGGGCAGCAATTCGACGAAGTTAGAGGGGAACAATCCGACCATGCGCCTGTCGCGCTTCAATCGTCCCATCCACCACGATCCATCGCCGGCGTTGAGGCATTCGATCAGGTCTCCTTCTATGAAGCCAAGGTCGCGTTTGGTCTGGAATATGGTGAGCGGATTGATTATAGAGCAAGCTCTTGTTCCTACTAACCTCACCACCCCATGAGTACACTGCCTTGCACCAGCACGGGAAGCGCATGGGAAGGCCATTTGCGGCAGGCGCCATGGCCAGCGAGTGTGTGGAGCGATCGGATGCTGGCTACCACTTAAGTTCATCCAGCGGGTGACGGCGAGCGGGAGCAGCGCGACATCAAGCTGCGTTGTGCGTGGCGGTGAGCAGAAAAAGCTACAGCGAGTGGCAATGCGTTTCGCTGTAAGTAATAAACACTGGATGGATAGCGGGGGACGATTAGGATGGGTCGCGATAGCGAATACCGGGGTGGTCACGGGCGCCCGAGTTTAGTGTGTTGTGTTGTCGTAGTGTGTTGCGTTGTCGCAGTGACCGCCTTCGCACGGGCCGCCAGCAGCCGCTCTCGCACGCCAAACGTCATTAGATCCCACCGCCCTTGCTGCGCTCCACCACATCTGGACCGAAGTGTCGCTGGAAACAGTTCGCGTCTCTCCACATTTGACCATGGTTGCCAGAGCGAACTCGCGTTTCAAGTATGCTAAAGTAACACTAGGTATCGATAGGGAATTGGAAACGCTCGCCAACAGCACACTAGACAGCGCCCGCCAAAATACTCACCGTACATTCAAAGCTACCAAGAACAACGCCGCACGCCTCCCGTACAGGCTCAAAAAGACCGCGACGCAAACTAGACCTTGATGTAACGAGTAGAATGCTTCGCGCATGTCATCCACAACCTTGCAACAGGTTGACCCACGTGTTCTGTACCATATACCTGGGTACCTAGGAGGTATCGTTGGTTCAACTCCTGCAGCATAGCAACGGTCGATGGCTCATAACACTTGTCTCTCGGAAGAACGCAATCCTGAACTTCTGAGAAGCTCCAAGTATTTATGTCCAGCATCCTTGGTCTAGGACTTATACCAATTAACTGCATACCAACGGCGTCGTGCGGCCATTGTTTATAGACAATTCGCTTTGTCGCTCTTCACATTCAGAGATCAATCGACTCGATGCTATCCCAGCTATTCTTCGAGCCCAGCCAATCAGGAGTTATTTGGTCTTGCAGCTACGGAGCGACGGTACCACTTCTAATCGTAAGTCAAACAACAACTCGAGACCGTCCATATACAGCGCAAGACATCCAAGAACATCCACGAACAATATTAATGTAAAACACGACTACAGCAATCACAGCAAATTTATGTTCAGTATATTTGAGGTATTGTACTGGACGTTTCTTATGTGACGAAAGAAGAATGTTGTATTTCGGCGGATCAATCAGCAGGGCAATCTCAGCGATACGATTTCGTAGTCTGCCTTTCGGATCACGTTGCTGATCTTGACTTCTCCAAGGAGCGCTCAGATATCGACACTCGTGCTCGTTCGTCCCTCCAATGTGCTTCAAGAGATGGGTAGAATTTAGTGATCGAGAGGCTGGTCAAGAGCGATTCCGATGTGGACGCCAAACCCGCCAAATACGACGGAGCTACAACGCTCCAATCCGCGGCAATATCAGGTCAGTTTGATGTTACTGATCTGTTACTCATTGCCGGGGCCTATGTTAACGAAACCCCCGGCTGTTTTGGGGGCAGGTCGGCCATCGAGGGCGCGGCCAAATCTGGCCACATGGATATGGCAAGCTATCTTCTTGGATTTGGGGTTAGGTGAAAGTTTAAAGAGTGTCATCCGTAGAACCGTGTACCGAGCGTGGCAGCACGGTCACCATCTCTGGCTTGGATGCTTCACAAGTGGAAGGCCGAGAATGATCAGGACCATTCGGGTCAATTCCAGGTATTTTGAGCACAATGACGCCTGAGACACTACTATGGGCGGGATCTTTCAGACTGGTTTCTGGATGGGTCGACCTTGATAGATGCGTCACACCTGGTGGGAGTGGGATTGGTTTACTACGTTTTCTATGTATGTACAATGTTGCAGTCAATGTAAAATGGTGCACACCCACTGCAACTACTGTCCGATAAATCCGTCAATGGCAGAACGTAAGTGAGAGCCGGCGTATGCACCGACGGAGCCTGTAGCAGCACTCCGTGCTCATAAGTATGACAGCATGCGTGGCCGTTTCGGTGTTGCGTTTACAGTCGTGTGATGAGGCGAGAAGCCTGATGCAGATGACATTTTGATGGTTCGACGTTCCTGAAGGTAAGTCTTGTCTTATTATCTCCAAGACTTCCGGAGCTAAGCCGCGCTAACAAATCCGGCGCGCAACCACTTCCATCATGAAGAGCTCCATTGTACACTCAAGATGTGACAAGTATCCATTCGCGACATTTCCTCCTCATCAGGTGAATATTTCGAAGGCTCTAGACCACGCGTTACGCCTCCTCCTATTCTAAAGAACAAGCCATATCCCGGTGTCGATCATTTTCGTCTCCATAGTGAAACGCGGATTTGCCTTTCCACGAATCTCTATTGAATCCCACCAGCCACAACGCCACTGCATCTCTTCGTGTTTAATAGCCGGCAGACATTCAACGCACGCTCGCGTAACGTGCGCCGCCAATCCTCATAAACCTCCGATTGATCGGGACGCGCAGTCCTATTCACGCCTCAATCGGATGAAGGCGTCCGTTTCGAAACCACTAATTTCTCCGACTCCAAAGTAATAATCAAGCTTTCGCCCAGCATTATGAAGGACGCTTAGCCCCCGCGGTGGGGATTCTAATTAATCTGACTTACCCAGGGGCACGACTGTATATTAGTCGGATGATGGCCTGGCTTTTACAAGGGCGCTGGCAATTTGTCTGCTCATTCACTCCTTTCGTCTCCCGTCACTCGTTGATTGATTTACCATTCTTTTCATATCTACTTTCTGCCTGCTGTGCGGTAGCCTTTCGTTTGCTTCTTTCCATCGACGCTCCTGCAACATGCGTCTTTCTATCTTTCTGAGCGCCGTCGCGCTGCTCCCTGCTGCTTTTGCTCAGCTCTCGGGCTCTGTCGGACCTACGACTAAGACTTCTGCGAAAAGGGCGACCAAGACTTGTGACGTGACCAAGTACGGCGCCAAAGCGGACAAGACGACTGATATCGGGCCACCGCTTGCATCAGCTTGGGCAGCATGCCAGAGCGGCGGCATCGTTATCATCCCTGCGGGTGATTATGCCATGAAGACATGGGTCACGCTGAAAAATGGTAAAGGAGTTGGCATCCAGCTTGACGGCATCATTTACCGCACCGGCACGGATGGCGGCAACATGATCATGATCAGAGACACCACGGACTTTGAGTTCTTTAGCTCGACCGGAAAGGGTGCTATTCAAGGTATGTTCAGTTCTAGATTCCCAAGTATCTCCTCCTCTGACGTGCAAACCAGGTAATGGTTACGAGATTCACGCCTCGCAAGGACAGTGCAAAGGCGCGCGTCTCCTCCGCACCTACAAAGTCACCAACTTCTCCGTTCACGACATTGCCCTTGTTGACTCCCCCATGTACCACTACTCTTTGGACACATGCACCAACGGCGAAGTCTACAATATGGCCATCCGCGGCGGCGAATGGGGTTGCCTCGACGGCATCGACGTCTGGTCCAACAACATCTGGATCCACGACGTTATGGTGACCAATAAAGATGAATGTGTCACCGTCAAGTCGCCTGCCAAGAATATCCTTGTCGAGAACATCTACTGCAACTGGTCTGGTGGCTCCGCTTTTGGCAGCTTGGGTGCCGATACCGCCATCTCACAGGTCGTGTATCGCAACATCTACACGTGGAAGTCGAACCAGATGCTCATGGTGAAGTCGTATGGTGGCAGCGGGTACGTCGAAGATGTCGTCCTGGAGAACTTCATCGGTCACGGAAACGCATACGCCCTTGACATCGACCAATACTGGTCTAGCATGAGCAAGGTCGACGGCAACGGCGTCCAACTGTCCAACTTCACTATCAAGAACTGGAAGGGCACTGAGGCGAACGGCGCATCCCGCGGACCGATCAAGATCGCCTGTGCAGACGGCGCACCTTGCACGGATATGAAGATTTCCGACTTTGCCATGTGGACCGAGACTGGCAGCAAGCAGACGTTGACCTGCCAGTCTGCCTACGGAAGCGGTGCCTGCCTGAAGGCTGGTACGGGCAAGTCCTATGCTATGGTTACTAGCACGCAGACTGCGGCCACAGCTGGATACACGGCTGCGTCCATGGCGGCGGACTTGAAGTCGGCGTTCGGAACCACTAAGAGCATTCCGATTCCTGCTCTGCCAACCAGCTACTACCCGGGTCAGAAGCCCATCAGTGCGGTCGCTGGAGCCTGATTGCAGTGTCAATTGAATTGATCGTGGCTTTGTGTAGCACCAGGACGGTGAACATTTTATTCTTGTACATCCTATCATTTAATATTCAAAAACAATGCGAGTGAACGAGCTCACTGATTCTCATGATGATCATGGGTTTCCAACCACACATCGCCGTGCACATGCTTTTCTGATAAATGCAATAAACTCAGTGACCGGCTTTGGAACGCCCGCGTGACCTGACTGCCACCTTGGGGTAAACGGTCATGTCCTGGTCAAGATCACATGTTGAAATGGGTATATATACAGATCCCAGCCACGAGCGCTTGAATGCTTTGCACAGGCTGACCACAAACATGTCAATCAATATTAATTCTCTCCAGTGAATTTAGATTATATGGCCTTCTAGCACGCTTCTGCGATCGCGACGACAGTCGAAGCGACAGTCTTAATACCATCACCGTGTGCTTCAACTTGAACAAACTGCGCATGACCGCTGATGCTGGCAGAGGTCTCAAATCCAGTCTTCTTCACGTCTGTCACGTTCCTCAGACCCTCCCTGGATGAGCCCGCAAGAACCTTCCAGCTCTGGTGCTCGGTCGCACCATTCCAGCTCATGTGTACGCTGGTCGTGGCATTGCTCTCCGCACAAGCGAAAACATCCGGACGCGTGGACGGTGTTCCAACCCACTGAGACTTGTACGTTCGATAACTTTGAACGGCCTGAGCTTGACCCCATTTAACGGTCTGGACGACGTTCCCGTGCTTGTCGAATTCCTTGAGGAAGGGTACGCTGCCATATCCCATAATGGAGTGCCCATTGGAAAGGAGTTGGTGATCGCCCTGACTCACAGCGTAGATCGGCTCCGATGGGTCGTAGAGTTCTTTGACCAGCGTGGCTTCCTTGGTGTCAGTATTGACGCTCAAGAAGATACCGGTCGTTTGATTGACATAGGAGACGACGGCAGAGTTGTCGTTGTTGAAAATGGAAATTAGTGTCGTGGAGCTGTTTTCCGAGTGAATACGGGCGTCGTGCTGGTAGCAGAAATGCAGGTCGTTCTTGAGGGTGAAGTCGCCTCCGGAGTATCCGTTCAACGTCCATTGCACCTCGCCGTCACGACCGATTTTGAAAATAGAGCAGTAATGCCGCGACGAAACCAACAAACTTCCGTCCTCAAACTCGTCCACAGAGTTAATGTGAAAGGGTCCCCATGGATAAGATTGATTTTGACCTAGTTCTCCAAGAGGATATGTCGGAACGGCATCCGTCAACGGAATATGATCCACATGTGCAAGATGACTCCACTGCCACAGAATCTCGCTATTGGTCACGTTCAGCTCCAACACAAGGGAGTCGACGATCCAACCATCCTCAGGGCCGCCAATAGACGTCAAATCCCACGCCGTAACATTCACAGCACCTACGAACATGGTGCCACGAGGCGTAATGTTGTTCTCGTGCATGTCGATCCAGCTGAACGGATCATACTGCGTGGGATCATACTCCGGATAGATACTTTCGAGAGTTGGGTAGGTCGTGTTCCACAGGGTAACGTTGTAGATATTCTCATAGTTCTGGTTGAAGATTTTGACAATGCCATAACCGAATCCCCAGGGCTCAGGGAAGCTGATGCCGCTCCATGCGGCTAGGACAGGCTCGCCAAAGAGTTCTGTTGGCCTGAATGCTGCGTAGTCGCCGTAGCCGGACTGCCAGACAAGCTCGCCATCTTGGTCGTAAATGTTCAGGCTGTAGTTGTGTGCTCCGTCGCCGCTGATGGGGAAGAATATCAGACCCGGTGCCGCTGAAGCATTCTGGGTGATCTCGAGCTGAGGAGGTTCGAAGCCGGGAAGGGATCTGAAGGTTTGAAATGGCCAAGCCGTGTTGTTCTGAGCGCAGGTTGGCAGTATCACCGCCGACAAGGCCACTAGCAGGCTCTGTACGCGCATGGTCGCGACGCAAGTTGAATGAGCTGTTTCAAATCGGCGATCGATGGTAACGTCGTCGTGCAGCTCGACTTTATGCGCCCCGTGGCGGTACGTCTCTGCCGGTAACGGACATGTTTACAGGGCTAAGAGCCCTGGTCCAGCGCAAATTTTCTTCCTCGTACAAGGCCTCACTGTAAAGAGCAGATGGAGCGGACATAGTTCCTTGATCTCATCTTATCAGATGCAACGATCAACATGTTGAGTGGCCGTACAAGGAAGTAGGGTGGAGAATGTGGGGTACAGTCAAATCTTATCTGATGAAGCTGATGAGCTTTCTCCGATGTGATCCCGAAGCTTGCCGCGGTGGCCGCTTGATACAACCTTACGGCCGTCGAGACACGTCCGGAACAACGGACTCTTCATCTGCTTGCGCGAAATACCGGGTAGTTCTTGTCTTGTTCTGTCTCTGTTGTTCACGGGCCGCGCGATAACATGTGATGTCCGGCTCCGGAGCTGCTCCTTCCTCCGAAGTAGCGCAGTAGCGAATCGGCCATCTCCATCTGTCGCGACGCGTCTTGAGACTTCCTGTCTCTGCACGCCGATTCCATTCTGCAGCAACGGCGACTTGATACAAACGTGCGACCTGTTCATGCATTTCGCGTCAGTACCACGAGCCTGAGGAACGACATCCTGAACTTGTATTAGGGTGACTGCTTGAACGCAGCTATCCCGAACCTTTGCTGCAGCAGCTCGAATAAAAGCATACAAGTCCTAGACATGATCTTCAAGAAACCTGACTGAGGCTTGTGCACGCCTCTTCCAAAGGCCTGGAAAATGGCTCCTGGATGCGGGGCGAATGGGGTGTCGCTAACGTGGTGTCGCAGATGCAAGACAGTTTACCGCGGCATAGCGTCTATCGGCTGCGCTCAAATTTGTGAGTCGCTGTCTCAAAAAGTCGCGTCCTTCATTGTGTACGCGTTCTACTTCACGAAGCGATCAAATACGCTGAGTAGATCTATAGAGCGTTGCGACAGAGGGCTACCTGAACCACGCATCGAAAGGCTGTCAATCTAACCCAAGCGCCGCTCGCAAAGAGTCAAAACCAATAACAGCATCGACAACTACAATTCACCAAAATTATCAGCCTATACTCATGCTGCCACCAATGGGTTGCTCGCGAGGGACGAACGGCCACATTCCTGCCCACTCCCTTGCTCAGCTGACTGGCCATCTTGTTTTTCTCCCCATATCTTCACTCCATTCCTCCAAGCTTGTTATGACGACCAGTAAATGTTCCTGAGACAAATGGAACTGTATGTTGACCTTCTAGTCCTCCGTATTGGCGTGGTCGCCTTCGCCGTGAGTGCATTGCACTGTCTGTTACTTTGCGCTTTGTATTGCGCCAATGAGGATAGGTAAGAGGAGGCTTTGGATGATCCGAATTGACTGAACAGCGTACATTGGGATTTGCGACCTGCGACTGCTAGACTGGACTTATACAGAAGAAAGCTCACTGCACACGATAACATCGCACCGACGCGAACGGGGCCCGTTACAAGCTAGCAGCGTGGAAAGAATGTTGCCGGTTGAGGCGCGCAACACTTCCACAATGGAACTGAGCATTACGACCATCGGTGCCATGGGCGCGGGTGTCGGCGTGCTTGTCGTCGGTCTTACAGTCTTTATCGTTATACTTCTCGTCCGAGCACATCGAGAGCACAAACGCCATATGGCGGACCTAGAAGAGCGAGGATACGCGATCGTACAAACCCGAAAAGTCGCGAAACGAAATTCAATTACAAAGCCACGAGCAGTACTCAGGCGAGATACAATCCTACCTTTCAATTCGAAGTCGGGTTGGGGCAATCTCACATCGGTGGAGACAATCGATCCACCTGAGCCGCCATCTTTCCCTCCGCATTATGCGCCTCTAAAACCTGCGGGCTTTGTGCCGAAGCCAAAGAGACTGTCGTGGCCATTCTTAGGGCGCCGAGTGTCGGGCAGGGCAATTCCCATGAGGAAGATCAGGGTTCCTGTGCTCTCCACAGTTCTCGAAAGTCCGAAACCTTCGCCTTTGGTTCCCGTCCTCAGTGGACCACGGGAAGAACCCTCATCGCCACGAAAGAGCAACAGTCGCCCTTCCTCAGACCAATCGCTTCTGCAGCATCACCCTGCTCTTCGTAATCAAGAGCAGTCAGCGGAGCCACCCCACGATCAGGCCCTTTCCGAGCCTCTTCGACGCAGCTTGACCGCCAAGCCTGTACCGAAAACAGAGATCTATACGCGACCAGTCCGGTCCCAATCTCTGGCAGATATTCGGAACAGTAGTAAGCCTGGGAGCATGACTAGGTTCGCGCGGCCACAGCTTCATGAGAGGTCGGTGAGCACTTCTAGCCAGGCTTCGGGAAACCCCCCAGATGCCGGGCTACCCATCCTTCCCTTGGAAATTGCGCGAATCAAATCAGAGGCTCGCAGGCGTAGTGTTCTGAGCCGGAGCCCGTCGCGTCAGTCCAATTCGAGCTACGAGTCAGCAGGAAGCTCGATTCTTGCTGTACAACCAAGTCCGATACTGCGTTCGCCGAATAGTCGAGTGCAGAAGGTGGCTAGGCGGGATATGAGGAACTGTACGATTGTCGGCCCACGACCTTTTCGCGACACGCTGACGCTTCATGGCAAGAACAACCCGTCTCAAGGCTCGATCAAGAGCAGTACAGCGCGATTCAGCTCGGCAACGTCTGCTACACAGGCCGAAAAACAAGGTTCGCTACTTCCCAACTCTTCAAGCCTACATTCTATCGCGACGGTGAAGACAGCGGAGTCTGTCAATCTCAGCAAGTTGTCATCCCCTGTACCCAGCGCGTTCGCGATACGAAACTCAACAACGCCAAAACGCAGGTCAGGCTCCTATGTTACTCCTTATGGTTCTCCGGAAAACCGACGAAGCCGCTCATCTATGTTGCAAAACGTGTCTGGAAACCAGAGCGGTCCCAAGCGCGAGCTATCACAAACTTCTACGCGGGCTTCGTCTACGCGAAGCAGCAACGATAATCCGTTCCAGTGGGATCCGGCGCCTGTGTCTGCCGGAAAACCTTCAGCTCTGAAGGGTAGCCCCAGTGCTCGTAAGCCCGGACACAAGAGACAGAATTGTGTCCGTATTTCGTTGATACCTACCTTGCTTGGACCTCAAAGCCGTTCCCCGAGCCCTGCCATTCACGACATCGCTGAAGAGTCGCCACAAGCCAGTTTCGAGAGGGTACAAAATGTTGGGCTTGGTTTCTCGAGCACGAGGTCCCTGCCATCGCCTCCCAGTACTTCGATCTTCGCACCTGAGCTCAAATTCAATGCGACCAGCATTCGTGCCTCACTTGCCGCGAGTTCGCCGACATTGCCAATGGCGAATTTCGACCACGGTCCAATAGGTACCCCGATCAAAACACAAGCCAAGGCAATCTTCCCCGACGCATTTCAGTATGATGTACAAAGAATGAGCACAGGCTCAGTTTTCAGTCTCTCAACGTTTCCAAGCCCTGGCCACAATTTCCCACAATCTAACGTCATGATATCGCCTCCTCCTATGTTTGCTTTGTCGCCGCCATCCAATGATTATGCAGATGATGGGAGGCCATACGATGAAATGGCGATGGTCTCATCTCCATTCGAAGTGCTCCTCGACATTAACTCTTCCCCGGGAAGGCCACTCATCCTGGATCAGTACGACACTGAAGACCCTTACCTCGTCCATCAAACACCAACAACTAATCTAACGCGCAATTTCTCATCTCCCTTCTCTACGATTTTCGAAGAACCTTGCCCGAACCCGGAAAGCTATGAGCAACTCAAATCAGACGACTCACCACCTTGTTCACCGAAAAGCATGCCATCGGGTTCTTGTTCCAATCTCCGCGACCGTGCGGCGTACAACTTACCCATAAGGGACACTGCCATTCCCGAAGAGCCTTTGGAAACCATCGACCCTGCTATTCTAAGCAAAGACGCGTTCACCAGTCTGAACAGTCCTTTCGACAACAGGAGCGGCAGCACCACCACAGACGCAAGTGCCGACCGAAAGAGCATGACTATGCCTACAAGTGCCACCAAGGCAATGTATTCGACGCAGCCGCTCTTAGACGCCGCATTTCAATCTAGTCCCCCCGTCCAGAACACCGATGTACCTTCAGTAACGCACGCACAACACGACTCTATGGTCTTTGAGCCATCCAGCCTATTTATCCCATCTTCACCTACCTCGATCTGCTCATCCCCTTCGCCATCTCCACTGCTTCCCAAGGCTCCCAGCTCCCCTCGCCCAGCACACGCTCAGCTCCCCACCCTAACGCCCACTCTAAACTTCGCCGCCGTTCCAACACTAGCACCGAGCGGACCCCGCGGGCCTCCCGCACGTTCGCTCCGAAGTTCCATTCAAACCCTCCGCCGGATGAACTCCGACACGAAGAAAGGAAGCAAAGCCGAGCGACGCTACGCTAATCTCGGGCGCGAGGACAGCATCGCGCTACCAGGCGAGGAGAGCTGGTTGGAAGATCTCGACAAGTACGAAGATGAAAACGAAGAGGAGGAGATGTGGGATGAGGAGAAGGGGAGGGCGTTGGTAGGTGATCTGGGGTTCGATTGGGAGGAAGACGTGGACAGAGGCGCCTCGGTGCTGGATCTGTATACTGACCCCGCGCTTACTTCTATTCCGGAGAGCACGATATCTGCGTCTTCGACTCTTAGTATCAACAGCGACGAGACGGTGATCAACGGACCAAAAGCGTCGCAGACGGGGCCTTCCAGCACCCCCGCCCGCGACCGTGGCTCCTGCATTTGGGAAGATGGCGAGAAGTTCTGGGGGAGCACGTCTCCACTGAACTCCCCCAACAAGCCGGCCAACCGCTTTTTGCCACTTTCTTCCTCGCCTGTATCCACACGCTCAGGTAGGAAGCGTGCGTTCGAGGTCGCGAAGGACGAGGTCCCCGCGCAAGAAGATGCGGATCTCGATACTAAAGACAAACGACAATCACAGCGGGACAGTGGCAGGTTCCGGAAGAGAAGCGTGCTGGGTGTGGGCACGCCGAATGTAAAGATCAATGTTGTCCCGCCGAGTAGCGGGGGGTTAGAGGGGACGCCGGGGAGTTTGTATGATGGTGATGGGTTCTTAAGGGGATGATTCTGTGCATTGCAGCCACGATTAGAATATGACGAATAGTGATAGTGATTAATAGATATTGTTTAGTACCTATACGGGCTTGGTCGGAGTCATGGCATTGCAGACTGCAAACTAAGTTCTTATTGACGGGACTGTGGGTTTTTGGCACCTTGTTCCGCATCGTGATGGACATAAAGGTAGGAAGCAGGGATGGCAACTTGATGTTGATGCCTAAGGCGCCATCGCCTCTTCGTCCGCGGTAAAGACTACGGTGAAATCAAGGAGCTAGCAGTCCGTTTTGGAAGAAAAATCAAATGTTATCGACAATGTCGTAATTTCCTTGAGGGCGGTGTGATAAATTTTCTTTTTCTTGTCGAGTGTTTCCCAAGACTGATATTCACTAATGCCAGAATCTAGTTAGATGCATCGAAGTGTGATAGACGTGACACTAGAAAAGAACGGATTGATTGGACGCATTTGTATGGCACATGAACTTAGGTTTGCTGCAGTGTAAATGTACATGTGCACTGATTCTCAAACAACGGTGCAGTACTGCGAGTCCAGGCGGGACTTGACCGACACGTACGATGACGGTGGAGCTGCGTACGGCTTTTCACACCGACGACTGTCAGGACTGAGCATAACGTCATTTTCAATATGTGGGTTTATTTGACTGGAACCAGGCTGTCTATCGAAGAAGAAGTTCGTGAAGGACAAGGCCTATCGACACGCCTTTAGATGGGATGACAAACATAACGGTATTTACTTCACACCAACCCTATGCACATGCTTGCCCAGATATACCCTATCCTTTCTTATCATCGAGTATCTCATGCACCTTCGTATCTAGGCCCACCCAAAACTTCTTTCCCCTCCACTCCACAGTGACGCCACCGTAGAATGCAGCAATCCAGATAGGCAGCGCGGAAACCTCTCGCCCGGCCCACGCAGCGAACCACTCTCTGAAGCTCCGCCTCGCTCCATCCAGTAAACTCGGCTCTCGTGGCGTCTTGTCGCCGAGCAAAGGTTCGAGAGAGGGCGTATTGTGATAGGCCCTCCTCGAGCGCTGGGGAAGGATGAAATCCGGCGTGTGTTCATCCAACTCTACGGTCTTCGCCGAGTGAAGGAGGAGGTACTGAACGTAGTCGACCGCGCACCAGAGCGCCATGCTAGCTATGAAGACTAGGAGGAAAGACAACAAAGTTGGTGGCAGGAACGCGGAGAAGAACGGAAGCGTGGTGACCGCGTACGCGCCGTAGAGAGAGCAGAGGATGGATTCGGTTCCAGGTTCTACAAATGTGGCTGCTGTGACGGTAAACTTGCGCACCCGCAGCCAGCGCAGGCGCCGGTCGATGCACGCCGGGACGGAGGTGTGCGATATAGGCTGGAAGCAGAAGTCGCCGAAGAGCATGGCGTGCTTGCCCCATTTCTCGACTGTCTCGCCAGGCCCAGGCTTGTAGCCGGGCTCTTCGAAGGCTTGCGGTTTGTACCAGAGGGCGTCGCCGATCAGGTGGTCTTCGCAGATGTTGTCGGAGAAGAAGTCAATTCCTGATAGACGGCGAGGAGAGGACGAGGCTGGGGTTACGTAGTTGAGCTGGGCGCGGCGGAACATGGTGCTCTTTCCCATGACGCAGGGCGCCACTAGCACAGTGTTGATAGCATTGTAGAACTTTGCGTGAGCGCTAGAGAGAAACGCTTCGTCTAGTCTGCCTCCTCCTCGCTGTAGAAGTCTTCTGAAGCGGCCACGAGAGTGATTGCGCGGGTCGGAGCTCGTGCTATCGGCGATGTCCACAGCATCGATCGCATGTTCTCCGCCGCCAAGGAGCAACTCTCGTTCCTCGGTCGAGAGAGCCTGCGAGTCCAGGTCCACAGTCAAGGGCGTTTGGTGCACGAACTTGTTCTTCATGTTGCCGCCGTAGCCGCACAATAGATCGACCATGCGCCCGCACACGCCCTTGCCGACCCAGACGTTGCAATCCAGTATCCACACAATGCTATCTTCCCTCGCCTCTCTATACGCGCGGCTCATGTTCCTGATCTTCGGATTCGGCCCCAGCGCATTCTTGTTCTCCTTCAACACAGGATCTTCCTCTTCCACCGTAATCTTCACATCCGCGTTTGGAAAGTCTCTCAGCAGCCTCTCAAGTATGGGCATCGCAGGGTCCGACCGCTCGGACACGCAGAGCACATTGTGGATCTTGGTTGCGGGGTACGTCTGCCGGAAGGTCGCAGCGAGGCACTCGTATAGGCGAGGTTCAAGGCCCTTGACTGGCCGGATGATGGTGACATGTGGGACATCCGGTTCGTTCGCGGCGGTCAAGCACGTTGCTGGACGCGGGCGCCTCGAGTAGTAACGGAACAGCTGAGTTACGCCGATGGCGCATACGATCCATACTACAACGAACCATATGAGACTTATTAGCGCGATATAGAACCGCACCGTGGAGACATGGTCCCCGGCGTCGTGCTGCGCCGAGCGACTCATGCGCTGTGCTTGTGGTTGGTGGGCCGTTGGGTTGTAGCGGGGTGTTGTTTGGTTTGGGTTGGCACACCGTGAATTTGGGAGCGCGGAGGTTGCGGAGTTTGGTCGAAGCGGTGTCACGTGTAAGAAACGAGAACGAACGACGGGGACCGGGAGCTAATGCAGGTACCAAAGAGAAAGGCTGGGCGAAGAATCAAAAAGGTGGACAAAAGTGAACATGGCACGCCTGCTCACAGCTTGTCACTGCACCAGAGGCGGTGCTTCCGATTGTTCCGACAAAACATCCGAGATGACATCCTCCCATCCGCAGGCAATGCCCGGCCCATTGTACGAGTAAGCGTATAACGATGCGCATATCGAACAGAAAGATCTGGCAATTCGTGGCCAACGCTTGATGTTCAAATATCATGTTTCATGGACCCAATCATAAGACTGTTCGAGCCTGCTGCTAGAAATACGTAGCCGAATCGCAATGGAGTGAGCTTTCCCCTGGAGATGTACAGATAGAAATGTTCTCCAGACACCAGAATAAACGCCAGGCTATGCAGTACCGACTTCCCATGCTTCCCAATATGCTTCCATGTAATCCAAAAGAGACAAATTTCTCAAGCTGTGCCAATGCCACACTTGGCCCCCAAGTTCGAAACCGAGATAGCAGAAGAATGATGCAGTGTCGAAAGATAAAGTACGCTGTGTTGCCCTAGAACAGGCTATGCAAAGGGAAGACTTGTAGGTCAATTCTTTAGCTTCTTCCGCACTAAACCTGCGCCTAGCGTGTTTACACCATGAGAGACATTGGCCTCGACCTTGGGTTTCTTCCGCACCAACCCCTCGCCTAGCATTGCTCCTCCCTGCGAGTTTGATTCAGGAGCATTCGCATCTGTCGGTTTCCTCTTCTTCCTCGTGCCGATCAGCGTAATGGTCGTACCGTCAGCCGGTACAGCAGTCGCACTTGGAGTGTCCTTGCGCCCCATAACGGTCTTGGTCCAGTCGTCGACGCTCCCTAGAACTGCAACCTCCTCTTTCCATCGCCGGGTACTCCTAATTGCCGCGGCGCGGGTCGAAAAGTTTTGCTTCAGGAGCACTTCATGCGCTCGATTGTAGTTTTTTGAAGAAAACACTACTGTGCCTCGCGATTCCGCCGGCCACCAATAGTACGGACTCGTTTCAGGAACAGTCTGTGCTGGTGCTCCTGCGGTGCCAGTCGACATGGTGGACAAACCTGATGATGAAGACTTGATCCTCGGGAGGATAAGTGGTATGGGCCCGTAGTCGGTGTTGGTCTTCCGTCTTCTCGACTTCTTCGAAGCTCTCTTCTTAGGACTGGAATTTGGCGAAGCGAGTGCTGTGTTCTGCGAATCATTTTGCGAAGAAGAGGAAAGCTGCGAAGGCTTATGCTCGTCTTCCTCCCCAATGGAAGGCTTTGGTGGAGTGATAACAACCCATATGAAGCCCACTATCCGGCCGGAGGAGCACTCCTGCCTGAATGCCATGAACTCCCAGAATTGATTCAGAGTCTTGACACTCTTCCACTGACCATTGCTGCGAGAAGGGGTGCCTCCTTCTTTAGTCATGGCATCGGTGCCTCGATCCGGAAGCTCGTCGTCCAACTCATCCAGAAAGCGCGCTTTGGGGTCATCTGGAAAACGCGGTATCAAACAGCGTGGCGGTGCGGCAGGATATGGTGCAATCTGGAGAAGTGGGTGTGCGGCTGACCAACGACGCGGTGCATTGGGTGCAGGCGCCGGGGTGTAATAGCGAAGTGTGTCGGAGGGCTCAAATCCAGGAATGACGAGATATCCTGTCGCGGTGGATTCTGGGGAAGACGCTACTGGGCCTGCAGCCGCCGTGAGCCGTTTGCTTAGCGGCTTTGCTTCCTCTTCCTTATATTGCTTTACGAGCGGGTCGAGCACCTTGCACCACCATCGTACCAGCTCTTTATCATCAAGAAGATGCTTTCCCTTGTTCTCTATGCTTGCGGGAAACAGATATTGATCCTGCGCTCTCGCGAATAGCGATACGACCGTCCTTATGCCTTCTCTTTGACGTTCCTTTGCCAGCCATGATACAAAGGTCCCGCATATCGCCTTTAATGGTGATCCACCGTGCGTTCGACCAGTGCCCAACAGTGAGAGATATCCTGTTGAGTCTGCTTTTGAGACAAATATGGTAGTGAGATGTTTGGTAGTGTAGAGCAAGACTTCAATGGCTAGTACGAGGAGCTCATCGGGCGCAGCAGTGTTCGGGTAGTCCTTCGGGTTTATCGAAGCGGCGAGGAAATGCGATTCGCAGTAAGTCCGCTCGGGTTTCGCATGCGGAGGTGCAGCAAATAGTGGCGGGGATTTCGTCGGCGGTGTGGAGTAGTGGTAGAAGGTAAATGCGGCTTCTTTGGGTAGGGATTCGGCGAGGAGGTCATAGAGAGATGTTTCGGTAGCGATATTCGCCATGGCTGCTCAACCAACACGGCGGACGCACAAGAACGACAGCAGCCGCGACGTCCCCGACTTCGAGTGATAGATATGCGGGACTTACGCGTGCAGTGACCTCGAACCGTGGAGCGCGCCTTCCTTTGGTGATGGGTCGCGCCTGCCTCGAAATGGCTTAGTTCGGAAGTCGCGCTGAGCCATCCGAACTTTTGTTCTACCAGACCTCTGAACAACTTCACGCTGCTATCGCCGTGGACGTCCCACATTGCTCGACTCCCGTCGCTCGATCCATCACAGGTCTCAATGGCATCCCATCGGCCCCTCCGAAGCTTGTTCTCGACGGCATCGTCCGCCGTCAACCCCGCGCAACCCGCCCAGCGAGCCCTCGTGCGGACCTCCGCATGCGCATTCTCGACGACAGTACCCTCACGGAGCTCTGAATATGACATAGAAGCTGCCGACCGGCCACGATGGCAACAGACACCGCCCCGCATGATGGCTCCTTTCCGCGTGCGACCGAAACCGCGAGGCCCAGAATTCAAGGTCAACGACGATCCCCGGAGGCTAGACGATGCCTACTCTCGCATGCTGGGGCCTGGTGGCGACAAGGTGCTGTCTGACGAGGTGAAATGGCTGGCCGTCACGCATAAGAGCTTCGATCACGGCCGAAGAGGATTCAATGACCGGCTCGCGTTTTTGGGTGTGTTTCAACTGCATGAGCAGCAACCGACGAAAATGCTGACAAGGACCCAGGACGGCGAATAGTCTCGCTGCAGACGTCCCAGGCGCTCCTCAATGCACCCCAGGTTGAATCGTGGCCAAGGAAGAGCGACGGCACTCCTCTCACAGACCGCTTCGGCCGCATTCCATACATTCATCCCGCGCTCAACGGTCTGCCTGGCCTCACAGGCGACGCAAAGGGTCGCGTGCTAGACAAGTCGCGGTTAGCAGGCCTCGCAGAGCGTTATGGCTTGGACAAAGTCACGCGGTGGACACCGAAACGTGTATGTCGCTTACGTCCCATCTCCCTGCTTGGCAGACGGGAGATTCCCTCATCTTGCGGCCGCTAACACTTCTAGGCGGATAATCTCCAAGGCTCTGGTCTAGAATCAGTCCTCACCACCTCGTTATACGCCATCATTGGCGCACTTGCCCTCGAACGGGGAGGTGAAGTTGCGAACAAAGTCACCCAAGACAAAATCCTGGCACCCCTCGGGTTTACCTTTACCGCCGACTAATACCCCGTTTTTTTTCTACATGTACAAAGCTTAGACCTGTACAAAATGTACTATATCTGTTACATTCCGTATTCATCGAGCTGCGCACGACAACGGCTACCAAATATGACATTCTTGACACCCAACATCACCAGCATCCCCTGTGTTCGTTCATCTCCGTGGGCTGACTTCCCAGGAAACTGGGCCTGACTCCCCATTATTGAGGAAGGCCTCAATGCATTGGGGATTCGCCGCCCACGCGTTCCCTCCAGATTGTCGAATAACGTCTCGTCCTTACCCCAGACCCCGGGCCGTGCGCCCCCAGACCCGAAAGCTTCAAGATCCTTCCGTCTCGCGCGAATCTGCAGACACGAGAGGCAAGAACTGTTGCACCAATCAGACCAAAGTCGCCCTATAGGAACCAACTCCCACCGAGTCAATATGCTGCGCATTATCACATTCCTCATTGTCGCTTACAGGATTTGTCTGATGCCCTGATGAAGGTAGCACAAGTCCATAAGTTAGGAGCACATGTGCATCCTGAGGCCCACCTCTCGACGATCTCCCATATCTCAAGAATCGATCTGCGCGCTTACTAGCTACACTTGTTCGCGATATACTACTGTGAGTGAGTGCTAACAAGCTCTCCCACCCTCATGGTGGTAGCCACCGAGGACTCGGGTATTGGGTCCGACGTCCAACTTCCCTTCGTCAACTCCATCGTCATCGCGTCCTTCACAACAATCGCATGGTACAACGTCCTCGAGCTCACTATCCTTATCCAATCCTTCTTCAAGCGCCGCGCGGGTTTCTATTACTGGTCCTTGCTCGTCGCCACGTATGGCATCTTTATTCACTGTCTTGGCCAATTCCTCAAGTTCTATCACATCAACGACGATGGCTCTCAAGCAAGAGATATCGGATACACCGTCATCGCCTATACAGGATGGATTGCCATGGTCACCGGACAGTCTGTCGTGCTATACTCGAGACTGCATCTCGTGGTGCAGGCGCCCTGGGTGAAGTGGATCCTCGTCTACATTATCGCTGACGGTGTCATCCTGCACGGGACCACGGGTGTGCTCACATTCCTTTCGAACTGCGCGCCCGACCCAGCGCCGTATATTCCTATCTATTCGGTCGTAGAAAAGATACAGGTCACCATGTTCTTCGTACAGGAATGCTTTCTCTCTGGGATATACATCTGGAAAACGTCGGTTATGCTGCGCTCCGAAGGACCGCTATTCAACGCGCAGGAGAACGCGAGAGGAACTAGGGGAAGGAAAGTCATCATACATACGTTACTGATGAGTATCTTGATTATCGTGCTGGATGCCACAACGCTGGGTCTCGAATTCGCTGGATGTAAGTCTCCTGCCCGAAGCCCCTGTCCAAGAGGAAGCATTTCCCTGGCTCGAAGTAAATCATCGCACTAATATTCTCTCTTAGTGTATGACATTCAAACCTCCTACAAAGGCGCCGTGTACTCTATCAAGCTCAAGATCGAATTCACCATCCTAAATCAACTCATGAACCTCGTCAAGGGCGCCCTCCGCGACACAAACACATCCATCTCGCACACGCACACGTCGAAATCGCGACCTCGCCACATGTCCCGCTCGGTGCGGGCTACGGACCTTGGACACTCTGCCGGCGCATACAGCCGCATGGATGAAGAAGGAAACGGGGGTGGAGGCATCAAATTACAGACCTTGCGCGCTGGCGAGATCAACAAGACGACCACTACTGAAGTCCGCATCGACGAGCTAGAGGTCGAGAAGGATGAGGTGTATAGTCCGCAGGGACAAAAGGGTGATAGCAGTAGTAGGGGGAGCAGTGAGGTATATATCATTGAGCGGCAAGGGAGGAATGGGACCTAGACCTTTCGGCTTCTCGGGGAGTGATGTCAATGGGATGATTCCAACGGAATGCTTGACTGTATATCGATGTAGCGTACTAGCGATTTCATTTGTGCCAGACTGTCCATGCTGCGCTATGCTGATTAGTGTATGCAGTGCGCGGTGCAGCTGAGCGACTCGTGAGCGATCTGCACCCAATGGTCTCTTCTCTCTCATAGATCCGGATGATTATACTGGATGTATAGCGGAGTCGACTGAGCTTGTTCACGTGGTGAAGGAGCGTGGGGATGAAGGCGATGTTATTGTACGGCAGACCATGAAGGGAGAGAAGAATGGGACGCACAATACCACAGACGGTCGAGGGAAGGTATTAAAGTCATTTCCATGGCGATGATGTCGTCTTACAATAGAGGTGGTTGGCAGTTCTTTTTATGCGCTTTGAACACTCGAAACGGTCTCAAAGACAGAAGTATATCACGTTGTTAGGTGTGCATTTTGCTGATCGGTGAACATGCGCTACCTACTATTTGGGGATAGAGATCAGAGAAGCTCAAGGAATTGCCATAGAAGAAGGGTCGGAGTGAAATGCCTCCGACTCCATGTAGACGAACAAATCCCCCAGCTTATCAGCCCGACCATGCCCGCCGGGCAACGTGTGTAGCTGTCCTTTTCCGCATAGGCTGTCATGCTCTTACCATTTACGGTGCGTTACAGTAAGCGCTAGTCTTCACGACAGTACGCACCGGCGTAGCGCGAGGCACAGCATAATCACTGCCTCCCACAACGTCGTGATCTTGTCGGTATAAATACCGTCTCAACGTCGTAGTAGGACCGAGCTGAGCAACCTGAGTAGCTGCAATCCCATTCCAGAGCTGCCATCATGTTCACTATGCTCCGAGATGTTGATACCATCGACATCCAGGTCCTAGTCGATAACGAAATCGACCCTATTTCCAAGTCTCAGAGTCCAGCCGTCGTAGATGCAACCTCCTTCCGGCTCACCGAGCTGCCCCGCGGCTCCCGCGGTCCGGCGGCAATGGAGATGCGAATGGACAACATCTGTTGCGGGGTAAACAACGCCCGCTCCTACCTTCATCCCTACGTGTGTCCTAGCTTACCTTTTATGTTCGCATCCAGGCCCACGGGCTATCTCTCATGATCACTGCCGCCTCGGGAGAAACTAAACATACGCTTCTCTTCGATGCTGGTCCGGAAGAGGATGTGTTTGAGCGGAATGTGAAGAGGTCGAGGACGGATCTTAGTGGCGTCGAACACGTGCATCTGAGCCACTGGCATCGCGACCACTCCGGTGGTATACCTCGCGCTGTTCGCCTTATCAACGCTGCAAGAAAGGAGGAGAATCCGCTTGGTCAACCAACGGTGGACGTGCACCCTGATCGTCCCATTTACCGCGGCTTTAACGCAGGCCCTTTCATTGCCTCATTGGAGGCAGACCCCACCTTCGAAGAAATAGAGAGTGCAGGCGGCAACGTGGTGAAGAACGATCAGTCTCATACGGTGCTGGATGGTATGTTCATGGTATCTGGTGAGGTGCCGAGAAAGACGGAGTATGAGGTGGGGTTTCCAAGAGGCATGAGATTCACTGGCAAGGGCGAATGGGTGCCGGATGAGCTGATCAAGGATGAGCGGTTCGTGGTGTGTAAGCTTAGGGAAAAGGGACTGGTGGTCTTCGCAGGCTGTAGCCATCCTGGCATCGTGAACATCTGCCGCCACGCCCTTGAGCTCGGCGGCGGTGCACCCCTCTATGCCGTAATAGGCGGCTTCCATCTCGCCGATGGGGACGCAGCCAAACTCGAAAGCTCGATCAACGGCCTGAAAGCACTGACACCCCAGATTCTCATGCCTG
Organism: Didymosphaeria variabile; assembly: GCF_027946475.1. Lineage (NCBI taxonomy): Eukaryota > Fungi > Ascomycota > Dothideomycetes > Pleosporales > Didymosphaeriaceae > Didymosphaeria > Didymosphaeria variabile. The sequence continues at coordinate 1,516,821 of NW_026611627.1, read as the reverse complement.
GACACTGTACGGGATGGAGATTCAAGTTCAAGATTGAGCAGGAGATGGCTGGGTCACTTGTGCCTTGCTTCAGTGGTACCAAGTACACACTCAACGCAGATGGAATGCAGGAAGGCCAAAATCTGTTAAAAGACTTGAAGAGTTTTCAATCAAAAGACAAATAATCTGTTCACAAATACATGAGTAGAAAAAAGCATTATTATGTCGTAAGAAGTATCATCCGAAGGTATAACATGGGCCTACTGAAACGGCTTTGCGAAAAAAACCGCTTGTGTCAGTGTTCTCGCTCTTCGCGCCGTGGAAGAGCGGGAGTAACCTCAGGCTCTGCAACAAGTTCTCCAGTCCCTAGGTTACGATCAGTACATCGATAGCAACAGGTTTGAATGGTACTCACCAGTACAGCAGAAAGGCAAGCAAGCAACTCAGCCTCAAGGGTCGAACCAAGCTTCACTCCCCACGATGTTGACTTTCCGCGCTTCAAATCGCACATAGCAAGCACCATATCCTGCTCTTTGCCGTTCTCCGTCCACTTACGTTGATACACGTCGAATGAGATCTGTAGACCAGTGCCAACAGCCAGCGCAGCCGACAAAGCAGCAGAGATAGAGGGTCCTTTCGCTTTGATCTCACGCGCGAGCCCATTGATGAGTATCGTAGCGCGGACCTCGAACCTCCCCCCTCCGAGCTCAGCCGCGCTATGCTCAAGCACCTTGCCCTCCCTCTCAAGCACACGATAATTCCTCAAGAACAACTCCTGCAGCTCCTCCGGTCTCAATACCCGCTGCACCCTATCGGAAACCGCTTTCACTATGCTGGAAAACTCTTGCTGTAGGCTTCTTGGCAGCCTAAGATTCGCGCTGCGCTCCAGCGTCCATGCAACGCCGCCTTTGCCGCTTTGTGAGTTTACGCGGATAACGGATTCGTACGTGGCTCCAATGTCGTGCGGGTCGAGCGGCAGGTAGGGGACTTTCCAGATGTTTTTCGTGCCTGTGGAGGCCGGATGCTCCCATCGCTTGAAGCCTTTGTTGATGGCGTCTTGGTGGGAGCCGCTGTAGGCGAGGAAGACGGAGTCGCCTGCGTAGGGGGCACGCGTGTGGACAGGTATCCGTGTGAGTTCTTCGACGGTCTTCCTGATGGCTGGGAGGTCTGAGAAGTCGAGTTTAGGGTCTACGCCTTGCGTATATAGATTCAAAGCAAGGGTGACGAGATCGACGTTTCCTGTGCGCTCGCCGTTGCCGAAAAGGCAGCCTTCAACGCGCCGTGCGCCGGCGAGCTGTCCGAGTTCGGCGGCTGCGACGGCGCATCCACGGTCGTTGTGGGGGTGGAGAGATACGATGACGGAGTCTTGTGGGAAGGCACGGCAGAAGATTTCGACTTGGTCTGCGAAGGTATTTGGGGTGCTCATTTCAACTGTGGCAGGGAGATTCAGGATTATTGGTACTTCTGATGTTGGGTTCCACGCTTGACGGACCGCGTCGCAGAGCGAGATAGCATACGATGGATCGGTATCGGAAAATGCTTCGGGACTAAACATCAAGTTCCAGGTCGTGTCTTGTCGCGTGGGGTCATCTTTTGTAATCTCTCGTGTGTACTTGACGCAGTCGACTGCCATGTTGAGAATGTCTTCTTGCGTGAGACCGAAAATGGTGTCCAGAAAGGAATCGCTTGATGCAATGTAAAGACTGATGGTTGCCTGCTTGGCTCCAGTTACACTTTCAACAGTTCGCTTGATGAATTCCCTTCGACAAGGTGATAGCACCTGTAGCCACACGTCGTCGGGGACAGCATTGGGGGTCTCGACCAATCGGCGGGTGAAGTTGAACTCGGTATCTGAGGCTCCAGGGAAAGCAACGTCGATCTCCTTGAAGCCCATTTTGACAAGCAGGTTGAAGTAAGTCCATTTCTGCTCGACCGTCATGGGATGAGCAAGACTTTGGTTGCCATCTCGAAGATCTGTCGCCAACCAGCGTGGAGCATCTGTGATCTTTTTGGACGGCCATGTGCGGTCGTTGAGAGTGGGTGGTGAGAAGGACTCGTATTTCTCTGAGGAGGTGTGTAGCCTATATTTATTAGTGCACGCTGTTCCTGGCGAAGGAGATCAGGTGTGACTTGGGACGGAGAACTACTCACATCGGCATGATGAAGTTATTGAGCGTTATCCGTGCTCTCGAGATGGGGTCTGGGCATCGAACCACCAGCGACTTACATATCTAGAAGAACAGTTTCATGGTGTGATGATCCTTGCCATGCATTGCACCGAGCCACAAGCCGAGCCACAGTCGGCTGTAAGGTACGATCGGACCGGCGATGGTGCCGACTTGGCTTCGGTCCGGGCCATATACGGCAACGATCGTTGCAACACCGACGGACCGACGTTCTGCAACTCCACACCGTTTCGCGATGGATTTTTGGGAATCCATGATCAATTCAAATTGGCCAGCTGCGCGCTGTTGGTATCGGCATCACAGAGCGTCGACTTGATCATCAGCTCATAAACAGATTCTCCAACGATTCTCAATTCTACTACACCCACCTTCAACAATGGTCAAGACCATCCCTGTCCTTGATGCTGCTTGCCTGTCCAATGGCACAGCACAGGAACGTGCGGAATTCAGTGCAAAGTTCCTTGAGTCGTTGACCGAGTTTGGCTTCTGCAAATTGGTCAACCACAGCGTGCCTCTGCCGGTGGTCGAAGATACCTTCAGCAAGGTTAGTCAAATTTCGCTCTCATCTGAGCCATTTCTGATGAAGCAACAGATCAAGAGCTTCTTCAAGCTTCCTTTTGCCGACAAAAAGGATATCATCAACGACCCCAAGAAGGGTCAACAGCGTGGTTGGAGCCCCCCTGGTGAAGAGAAAACGTGGTGGTTGGAGAGCAACACTGGCGACGTAGAGTCGCCTAAGTTCAGCGACAACAAGGTATACATCTTCGTTCCATGGCAGTGACGAGCCACTTTGACACCACCAGGAATCATTCGATTGTGGGCACCCAGATGACAAACAGTTCCCCAACCGATGGCCCACGCAGGAGGCTCTGGAGGGCTACCAGAAGACCATGGACCAGTTCTTCTTCGACTGTGGTGACCTATGCAGCGATCTCTTAGAGGTGCTGGCTTCGGCCATGGGTCACGAGTCCAAGCTCTTCTCGTCCAAATGCACGCATGAGGCTACCACCATCCGCATCAACCACTTCCCGCCCGTGAAGCGCGAGACGCTCGAGACGGGCCAGGTCAGTCGCATCTGGCCACACAACGACTTCGGTATTATCTCGCTCGTATTCCCCGATCGCACTGGCGGGTTGGAATACGAGGATCGCGAAAACCCCGGCGCCTTCATTCCGATGCCCTACAATGGAGACGATGAGGTCGTAGTCATTGCGTCAGAGACAATCCAGCGATGGACGAACGGCAGCGTGCGCGCTGGTCTGCACCGCGTGACCAAGCCTCATAACATGGATGAGAATGCTGATATGGTTCCGGAAAGGTGGAGTCTGGTGTATTTTGTAAAGGCAGACCGACACGTTAACGTTGGCCCACTGAAGGAATTTGTCACAGGAGAGAAGCCCATGTACGAGGATCTGACTGCGCTGGAATACCAGGCGATGAGGAACGCTGTCCACTACCCAGAGCCAGAGCAGCTGGAACAGGTTGCGGCGGCGGCATGAATGATGATCGGTGGTGTAAGGGAGTTTGTGAAAACTGGCAGATAGAGAGAGGTGTGAGGGCTAACCTCGGCACTTACCTAAAATAGCATGGCTTGTCTTGGAAATAGAGTTCCACTCCAATGCATCTCATGTCCCTCGCAACGCACTCTTTCTGTCACATCCTCATGCAGACGCTATCATACCTGCTTCACTGATTTGCACGTTTCTCACGTTTGGGGCTACTGGATATTACATCTGACGAACTCCGGTGGTTGTTTCCGTCTATCAAATAGCAGACGCGAAGTTAACCCGTCGGGAATGAGTGGTTCACGACCAGAATGCGATCATTGTACTTACGATCTCTGTTATGCACATCGCAAACAAATTTGGCGTACTCGAGATTGTGGCATTTCCATGGACGAAGCCATCGCTCATTTTATCCACTGACCTCGTAATTCCATCACACAGCTCGCAGCACACACAAACAGCAAGTCAAATCTGCCGGTAATGCCCTCTGTGACTTCGCGTTCGGCAGACAGTAATTGATCAGATGCGGTGACAGGAGCGAGCTGGTCCGCGGGTTCGGCTCGGAGCGCTGATCGGCAAGCCCAACCCTGAGCTGCGTCCTACGTCGGACCGGCATGTGTGTCGTGGTCCACAACCGTGGACCGCACCGAGCAGAAAACCGAAACAGCAGTATGAAGACCACATAGTTGCTGTCCTGTGCGGACATGCTGGATACGCAGTCGCAAAAAGCCATGGACTCGATTACTCGCCCTCGGACGCTCTACGAGAAGATCTTCGATGCTCATGTCGTCGCTGAGCGCGACGATGGTACCGTGTTACTCTATATCGACCGACATCTCATCCATGAAGTCACTTCACCCCAGGCTTTTGAAGGGCTCGACAACCACGGTCGCTCCGTACGCTGCCCTGAGCTAATACTCGCCACATCCGATCACAATGTTCCTACATCAGAACGGCCACAGAACGTGAAGACGTCAACATATCTCACACGCGAAGACTCCCGTATCCAAGTCCAGAAGCTGGAGCAAAATGTCAAGCGCCATCGCATTCCCTACTTCGGGCTACGGTCGAAGAGGCAGGGTATCGTTCATGTCATCGGGCCAGAGCTTGGCTTCACCCTACCCGGGACGACCATCGTTTGCGGAGATAGCCACACCAGCACCCACGGAGCTTTTGGAGCCCTCGCCCATGGCATCGGTACCAGCGAGGTGGAGCATGTATTAACTACCCAGACGCTTGTGGCTACTAAGAGCCGTAACATGAGCGTTGTAGTTCATGGCCATCTTGCCTCTGGAGTGACATCCAAGGATCTCATGCTACACATTATTGGCACCATCGGTGAGTTATACTCCTAATATCGTAGCTCAAGAACCCCGGACCTGGACTGACGCGAAACAGGGACTGCCGGTGGAACCGGCTCGGTGATCGAGTTCAGCGGGCCAGTCATCGAGACTCTTAGCATGGAGAGCCGCATGTCACTCTGCAACATGTCCATCGAGGCCGGTGCAAGGGCGGGCCTCATTGCTCCGGACGAGAAAACTTTCGCTTACATCAAAGGGCGGGAGATGGCACCGAACAAAACCTGGGCCACCGCGGAAACCTATTGGAAGACGCTCCGGACTGACCCGGGCGCTGCGTTCGACAAACTCGTGCACGTCAATGCCGACGCTGTCTTGCCAACAGTCACTTGGGGTACATCGCCTGAGCAGGTCGTACCGATTAATGGTGTTGTGCCCGCTCCCAACGAGTTCACGGACTCAGTCAAGAAAGAGAGTTGTCGTCAGGCTTTGGCTTATATGGGCCTCATTCCTGGAACCCGCATCGAAGATGTGCATGTGGACAAGGTCTTTATCGGCTCTTGTACGAACGCCCGCATAGAAGATTTTCGCGCGGCTGCTCAGATTCTGAAAGGACAGACTATCGCACGCAACGTCAAGTTAGCCCTAGCCGTTCCAGGATCAGGCCTAGTAAAGCGTGCTGCTGAGGACGAAGGGATCGATGTCATCTTCAAACGAGCTGGTTTCCAATGGAGAGAGGCTGGATGTAGTCTCTGTGTGGGCTTGAACGAGGACTCTCTTGCACCGACAGAGCGATGTGCCAGTACAAGCAATCGCAATTTCGAAAGTCGCCAAGGTACAGCCGGTAGAACACATCTGGTTTCGCCGGTAGTCGCTGCTGCCACGGCGATTAAAGGCACCTTGGCTGCACCATCGCAGGTTGTGGAACCCGCCCATCCTACGTCGCGCTTGCAGCACGTCAGTGTTGACGTTGAAGCTGTGTACTCAAGTGATAGTGAAACACTGTCGGACGAAGACCATTCCTCTCAATCTTCTCTTATATCCTCATCGTCAGAACATTCTGGTTCTCCAAGTAAAGTAAAGCGCGTGTGGTCGGCCGTTAAAAAACACGTCAAAGAACACCATGACAGCCTGAACCAGGCTTATTCCGTGTACTATGGTCAGGGCGCCGGGAGACGAAGCTCCGCATTATCCAGTTCTGAACACTCGGAGCATACAGCAAAGCACGCTACTGATTTGCGCTTCGAAGACGACATCCAGGGAACTGTAGCCACTATCGAGCGAGCAAACATAAACACGGACGATATCTTTCCGAAGCAGTATTGCACAACGATAACGCGCACTGGCCTAGGCCACGCCTTATTCTTCAATTTCCGATACAATCCGGACGGAAGCGTTAAACCGGATTTCGTGTTGAACCGCCCTGAATCTCGCAATGCATCAATCCTTATGGCGACAGGCCCCAACTTCGGATGTGGCAGCTCTCGGGAACATGCCGTGTGGTCGTTGCAAGATTTCGGTTTTCGTTGCGTGATCGCTCCGAGCTTCGCAGACATATTCTATAACAATGCTTTCAAGAACGGTCTGCTACTGGCCCAGGTCAAGGCGGATGTCGTAGAGCGCATTGCCACTGAATCAAATGCGGGACACGTTATCAGAATCAGCCTCCGCGAACAAGCTATACGAACAGAGAGCGGCGTTAGAATTGGTCATTTCGAGATTCCGGAGCGTCGCAAGCAAGAGTTGCTCAGTGGTATTGGCGAGATCGAGGCGAGTCTCGCATTTGAAACGCAGATTAAACTTTTCGAGGATCTCAGACGTCAATTATCACCGTGGTACGAAGAAGGCGTTCGTCTGCGGGCAGCCGCGCGACGACGTCCATTACCGCTGAGCCAAAGCAGCCCTTCCGCGGATCATCGTGGACCAGAAGCACTCGTTTGGTAGATTTGTCTCATTCGCAAAGATTGATATATCGCTTCGCCCCGAGCAACGTGTGAATTGAATTGGTCGCTGTTATACACAATCTTTTTTCGTTCGTCTACGTTGGCATCATCATGTCGTCTAAAGTGGAAATGTCGAATATACTCTCGGAAATATCCTGTGGAAAATCAAAGCATCCAAGCTCGCCTGTTGCTGTCTCACATATTCCCTTGTGCTCCAATTGCAATCTAAACGAGTCGCCTTCCACAGAGTCACTCATGGATTCTGGCGGTGTTTGATGTTGGCCCAGCGTCTTCGGATGTGCTGATAAGAACAGCTCGCTCAGCTCCGCAAACAGGTCCGCATCAATTTCGGCTTTCACACGCAACTTGCCGAAGAAGCCTGATGCTATGCCAAGGTAGGGCAGACAGTCTTCTCCTTCATCCCCCCTTTTCATCAAAACGTACAGGACTATGGCGGATAAGGCCGGTAGCATGACGACAGGCCTATCACAGTCAGTCAGGACAGCGATCGGCAGCAGATCGCCTTGTCGGATCGGAGCTAATAGACTAGTCGCAATAACTCACCAGTCTGTGCCGGAATCTGTGCGACATGAATGTGCTGCTCCGAGGACTCTTTTTGCAATCAACACGCACTGGATCTTGCTCGACGCTCGAACCTTGACCACTTCTGGAGGGCAATTGGTCGTGGCAAGAACCCATCGATGAATGGCGAAAGATACTTCTGCGTATCTGAGGGATATGTCCGACCTGATCATAGCATCTCCAGCATGCTCGTGACATTCTGGTCCGTCTAGATCTCGGTCCGGCCGATATGCGGCTGGTATTGACAACCTCCAAGACTCAAGCATGCCGGATAGTTTCTCGATTGCCATTGACACGTCCGCTGCTGTCATTCGTAGGGACATGTGGCTATACAACGTCTTGACGATTACCGAGCATAAACGCGCATAGCGGTAGTTCACAATTTCCCAGCCTGAATAATCTGTTATGCCTTGAGTGAAGAGACCGGATCGCTTTTTGGATGGAGCGTGATACACGAGCAGGTCATCGTCGACCACCTGCGTCGAATCTCAGTCTATATAACCGGTCGGGTCACGGCAAATAGTACTTACGGAATGGGCCCCAAACCTCAGCGCATGCGGTTTCTCGATGGAATAAAGGAGCCAGAACAGACGCTCAAGCTCTTCGGGGTTGGTGACAGTGCCTGTTATCTCCCTTGCTGGTGGTGTAGTCAAGCTGAGATCTGAGATCATGCTAATTGCCTGAGACAGCAAAGATCGTGTCAAAGCTGCATCGTGGCCGCGATGCACGAAGAGAATCTATGGCAATTAAGCTCGCTCCAGAATGTCTGTTTTGGGGCACTTACCATGGAAACGAGAGCCTGCACGAAGACATTAGTATAAAGGTCTCGGGATGCGGACGCAAGGTCGTACCTGTAGCTTCAAAACAGTCGGTGGTCCATTTGAGAGCTCTGTCCGGCGATCTAATGCGCACTGAAAGTATTGTAGCGGACGTATGGGGGACACTGGCGACGTCTTTTCAGAGTTCATCCTTTGTTTGCGCAGAGTATTTCGACAGCCGATCGCAAGTACCGAGTTTAAAAGAATCAATGCGCTCGTATCAATATGGCTCGTCGACCTCATGGCTTCCATCAAGACCTCCACGATGAGCTGTCTGCTAACGAAGATGGGGTAGCTGCAAGTGTCAACACAGACCCTCTCACACCTGTCGCATACGCGCTCACCTGTAGTGTTCCTGGAAGAATACTACAAGCTGATGTCAGCAGCCTGCGGATCTGGTAGATGCTTAGGGCAATCTTACGATCGATGAACTGCAAGATTTCTGGCTGTGCATATGATGGCAGCGCCGCATGCGTGCATATCTTGTGTGGATCATCCACTCTCGTGGAGCCACGCACCTTGTTCCATATGCGTCGTTGAAGATCTTCATCCCGATCATGTAAGTCGCTTGCCGACTGACTGATAAAACGAACGACTGCGAATGACGAAAAGTCCTCTCATGAAGGTCAGCAAAGCAACGACAGGGCCGGTCTACCACGCACTATACAGCTCTTCCGGCCAGACTCTGCTCTGGTGAGGATCATCACCTAATTCTATGCTATGATCTAACGGATGATCTTCGTCGCATGACACGGCACCGCTTGCCCAGGGAGATATACCGTCGCTAACGTCTGGTGTCAAAAGCTGTGGATTGATACCCTCGATAGCTGGAGTGGGGAATGATAGGCCCGTGCTAATGTTGTTATCTGCGTTAGATAAGGGTACATGAGCTTGAGAGTGGAAGGGCTTACAGCGTTGAGTCTAAAAAGTAAGAACCCAAATCCGCCCCGTTGGCACCCTGACTAGGACTGATTGTGAAGCCATCGATGTTTTGTGGGAGGCCGCCGTCCACATTGGTCTGCCGCTCTTGACCCCCGTCAGTCCTTATTTCAAGCGTATTCCGACGAGGCTTTTCATTCCGGCTGCTCGTATTGTTGCTATAACCACATTGCAAATTCAGCTTCTACCCAATTTACTGTCAGTCGCTCCCAAAACGCATGCAACACGCCACAAGAAAGCTCACAAGGCACTGCGAGCAAGTTGCTGCTCCGTCACCTGCAACTATCAGCAATCACGTCACCAAACAGTCAACTGTGCCGCCCCCTTACATCGTACTTTCCTCTGCCGACAATTTACACATGCACCCTTGCGGCGTGTGATTTTACGATATCCGCTCGTATCCATGGTGGAAGGTTTTGGTGAACGTAATGGCGACTTGGTGTTCCAGAGCCAAGGGCATCCCGCGTTCTCTTTGTGGCGGACTAGGTACAATGTGGCGACGAGGAGAGCACCGAGCACCTGCACGCTCATCCACAGCTGAACTGGACAAAGCGTGAGAAATGACATCAACAAGCCGCACGATTGGACCGTGAGGTCTTTGCGTGCGACGCGTACGAGGTGACTAGGGATACGGCATTTGCATTGCTAGGGGCGAGCCAATCAGAGTGGTTCCTTAGTCTGAACGAGCAGCACTATTCCCCATGGGGAAGGCAACAATCCACTTACAAAAAGTCCGGCCATGCAGGCGACACCCTTTCGGAACTCATCGCAGGCCCCCACAATCAGCATGCTGAGGAGTAAGCCTCAACGAGTCGGCTCGCTAGTTGCGGAGATTATTATTCATCAAACGTGGCACTTTTCCGAGCTGGAAGAAGGCAAGGTTTGCACATAATAATTATCTTTTAGCTCGTCCTATGTTGCAGGCTTCACGATTCTGCTCGGGGACTGAGCACTATACCCTCTGTCCTGCTTGCCACTACTAGCTGATCTGGCTGACCGGAACGCTCCACGGGTGTTCTTCCACAGCGTATTGCCTCGCCTCGATCCACTCTTTGAACAACGCCGTTATCGCTCCCGCGCGTTGATGACGGGCCAGCCCGCACTGCACTAGGGTGTCCCCATATTGGATCGAGCGGATAGGGCTGACGACAGCCGCTGTTCCTGTTCCGAAGACTTCGACCAGCTTCCCCGCCCCTGCTGCCTGTATAATTTCTGACATGCAGATCTGGCGCTCACTAATGATCCATCCCGAAGGCCGGAGCCTCTCCCTGGCCAGACTCAAAACACAGTCCCGCGTCACGCCAGGAAGAATCATTCCATCCAAAGGCGGTGTAATCAATTCGAACTGTTCTTCCTGCTCGGACCGCAGCACTATGAAGAGGTTCATGGTACCGGCCTCTGTGATACGGTCGTCGGCACCGGATAGCCAAAGAAGCTGTTGGAACCCTCGCGCTTTGGCAGCTTTCTCCGGAGCGATACCTGGATGAAAGAGAACACAGGTTAGCATACGTCATGAAATGCGGAATGCGACTCGATTTGTGTAGTTCGAGGCGCCTCAAGGGCCAGGACTAGACCGCGGAGAAACGTACACGGCGCATAGTTGCCACCTATTTTGTGATTCCCTGCACCTCCAGGCCAGGCTCTAGTCGCCACGGCGCTGCTTGTCGCTTCTAAATTGATGGCTTTGAATCCTGCGGAGAAATAGGGACCGACAGGACACGCAATGCAGTACAAGAGGGCGGCTGTGGGGGCAGTGACACCTAGATTGGAATTGGTCGCAATGATGACGGGGCGGAGGTAAAGCGAGTACCCCGGTTTTCTGCGACAGCACCGTCAGATTTTCCTGCCGATTTCGGACGCAGACTGGCCTGCTCAGCTGCTTACCCGTATATGAAACGTTCCTCGAGCTTTACAAAGCGAACGATGAGCTTGAGTAACTCGCTGGCATCGAAAGTCGGCAGCGCAATTCGAGCAGCCGACCGATTGAGGCGGTCAAGATTGATCTCGGGTCTGAAAAGTCTGGCGTTGCCCCAAGCATCCTTGTATGCTTTCATGCCTTCGAAGCACTCGAATCCATAGTGGAGAACAGCGGCTGCAGGATCGAGCTCTATCTGCTGATATGGCGCGATCTGGGGCGTTTGCCAGCCACTTCCCGCGGTCCAACGGACTTGGAGGATGTGGTCTGCGCGAATCATGAGCATCGTCTGACCCACTCGTTCAGAGTGTTCGGCGCAGAATCAATACTTACCTGTGGTATGACTGCCAAACGTCAAGTCCTCAGCTGGGGGTAGGGTCGATGGATGTAACGTCTTAGTGATGGACAGTCTCGAGGCATCGAGTCTTGCGGGAACGGAGGCGGTATCATGCTCGAACGAGCGCTGCGGTGAAACGAGTCCTGGCGCCATGGCTGACTTTCCCTAGCCATAGCAACTGCCATCTTGCCATTATAGTCGATATGATTGCGCGATACACGGTTGGAGTCGTGCGGACAGAGTGGAACCGAAGCGTGCGATCCATCGTCGCTTCGGTCCGCAGGCGCGTTCCCTAGCGAGCGGTCCGTCGGTCCGCATGCTACTAAGGCAATTGCAGACAAGTGCTGGCTGAGTAACTGGCCGTCTTCTTTCCAAGATGTTCGAAGGATCGATTTTGTGGTGCAGGAGACCGCCATTTGCTTGATCTTCGGGGCTGAACGCGTTTACATGCCTTTCACAGGAACCCGGTGCGTTGATCTCGCGAACCGCGCAGTTTCCCGACGGCCATGACTGCGAGCTCGCGGGGATGATGCACTATCGCTCCGTGGGACTAGCGCGGGGGCTAGCACCCCAGTTCATAAGACGCTGCTCCTCACCACCCGAATGGGTGTATGCGACGAGAACACCCTCAATTTGGTTCTGTGTGCTTGCCATCTTCCTTGTGCATCTGCATCTGCATGCTGCGTACACGACACTCAACACAGCCATGCCCGACACAAGTCCGGCATCGTCCGAGTTTGAGCTCGAAGACCGCGGCGAGCATTGTCCGCAGCAGCTGCCGCCTGTGGATGGCGGAAAAGATGCATGGCTCTTTCTCGCTGCGTCCTTCGTGATTGAGGCCCTTGTCTGGGGTGAGTACGCTCTGTGACGTCTCCATGCGTGCTGCAGCTGCATGCAGCATGGTGCATGCGATATGCGGTGGCGAGGCGGAGTTCGCTAACACCCTGCAGGCTTTCCATTCTCATTTGGCGTTTTCCAGGACTACTATACGACTCATGAACCATTCGCGGGGAGCGGGAACGTTGCCGTCATCGGTACTTGTGCTATGGTGAGTTAGCTAGCCTTACATTTTCGTGTCTACGGATCCAGTATATTGTGTTGCCCTGAAGCGGAAACGCAGTGTCCAAACAGTCGAGCCAACCGTGCATGGATGTGCTGACTAAAATTCAGGGAATCATGTATCTGGACCTGGTCTTGGTGTTCTCACTGCTCAAGATGTGGCCGAGTTACCAGCGCTGGGCGACATCGGGCGGCCTGGTCGTCATGTGTCTGGCTTTAGCACTGAGTTCGCTGTCGAACAAGACTTCGGAGCTCATCGTTTCGCAAGGCATCATCTACGCCATCGGCGGTAGCTTTACCTACTCTCCATGCATATTGTACATGGACGAGTGGTTTAATAAACGCAAAGGTCTCGCATACGGCATCATGTGGGCCGGCACCGGCCTTGCAGGCGTCATTCTTCCCCTCGTCATGGAATGGATGCTGCGCGATTACGGTTTCCGCACCACACTGCGCGTATGGGCAATCTGCCTATTCGTGCTCACCGCGCCACTGTTGTACTTCGTCAAGCCACGCGTTCCCATTGCGCCAAAACAACAAGCGCGCAAGATCGACTTCACCTTCCTCAAAACATCAACCTTCACCATCCATCAGGCGTGCAACACGATCGAGGCCCTTGGTTTCTTCCTCCCCTCGATCTACCTACCCACATATGCGCGCAGCATCGGCGCCTCCGGCACTCTTAGCGCGCTGACCGTCATCCTCTTCAACGTCGCCTCGGTCTTTGGCTGCGTGGCCATGGGCTCCATCGTCGATCAATGGCACGTCACAACCTGCATCCTCATCTCTACCATCGGAACGACCCTCTCCGTCTTCGTTGTCTGGGGCTTCTCCATGTCCCTTGCACCCCTCTACGTCTTCTGCCTCATCTACGGCTTCTTCGCGAGTAGCTTCACTAGCGCGTGGCCGGGCATCATGCGCGACGTGACAAAGAAGCGCGAGACCGCTGATCCAAGCATTGTGTTTGCTTGTTTGGCCGCGGGGAGGGGCATTGGGAACGTGGTAAGTGGGCCACTGAGTGAGGTGTTGATTAGAGGGCTACCGTGGAAGGATAATGTAGGCTTTGCGTACGGCAGTGGGTATGGTACCTTGATTGTTTTCACGGGGGTTACGGCGCTATTGGGCGGATCAAGTATCCTGGGCAAGCGCCTGGGCTGGGTGTAGATCATCTAGTTTCTGTATTGTATCGCCGAAAGCTTCTAGGATGTTGCGGTTCATCTGATTGAAAGTAGATAGCATCAGCTCACGCTGCGAATATAGACCTGACAGAAGTTTACTCATACCTCTCCCAACCCAGTAACTTGACAAAAACATCCACGGTGTCACCCTGAGGCTCAACGTTGCTAGCAAGTCCGCTCTTAATAATATACCACGGTGAGCATGTTTCTGTCCGTCAAGTCATCGGTAGGTACACGGGATGTTGGGAGCATCACGCGTATTGCGACACCCCACTGGAGGCTGTAGACTTCGACAGGAAAGAGTAGATAGCTTCGACGCCAGCGTGTCGTTGAGAAAACACGCGAAGAAGTTTCTCGACGTCGCGCCGTTCAGCGAGCAGGCTATCTCTCAAGATAGAGGTCTAACAATGTACCAGATCGGCGGCGATGCTGCCTTAGGACCACAACAAGCTAACCGTAAGAAGGTCATACCAAGGCGCTAAAAACTTAGCTTGCATCGAACAATGAGGCCCACGCCGCCCTTGACCCATCTCAGTCTATCTTGAAAGCATCAGCAACGTATGCTTTCCTGGCCGCAACTGCTCAGAGCACCCAGCCTTCGGGCGTGGAGTAATGCTAGTTTCCTACCGTGTCAGAAAGTCGCGCAACGTCAACTGTACCTGCAGAAGCGTTTAATTACCACAAGTAAGGAGAATTCGCCATGGTCACCGCAAAATGTCGATAATACTGTCGGAATTTCAAATGGTGATGGAAAAGGAGAGGAAATAGAGCATTGGGAAAGGGCTAATCGGGAGCCGATATCCTCGCCAGGCTTCGGTACACATTTGAAATCATTCTCTACCACGGAATTTCAACCTCTAGATGGCGAGTTCGACTGGCAGAGTAACCCCAGCTATGTTTCCTCGTTCAATGCGGATCTTAAAAGGAAGACTATATACGTTCCAGGTAAGTTCTACGTCTGCCGACTTCTCTGTCCTACCGAGTTATAATGAACTTTGTGATATGCTGTGTCTTCTGCAGATGACTTACTATATTGGCAGGTTCACCTCCCATGTGGGATGCACCCGATGTGCACTTTCGTAACGAAGATAGTCAGCCTGTTGATGACCTGGAACTTCGAGAAGTTGAGCTCGCCTACTATTTTGCTGCGCTCCGTTGTCTTTGTCCAACCTACGACTATTCTCGCGTGCACATCGACTGCGATTGGGAAGTCTTAGCAAGCCTTTACAGTATATTCCCCCTAGAATCGAAAGACCAGTATGATCCTAGACGGCATGCACACGGGAAAATTCCAGCAATGTTCACACTTCACACAGTGTCGAACACGTTGTTCATCCGAAGAAGACCGTCGCCTGACGTCGAGCACGAGCAACACGCCAAGGCCTCATTGCGCGAGTTCATGCCAGCTGCTACTACATCTGATCACAACATTCCTGCTAGCGCAAGGTCCGTGTATAGTGTCGAATACGAACTGGGACCTTTTAAATGTGTCGTCCATTTTACCCCAGATGCATGGTCACATGAGGACGCCATCCCTCGAGATACTCGCTTCGCGCCGAATCTGCACGGTAAAACCGCAACTGGAGAAAAGAGCAATTCCGAATCGCCTATCCAAGTTCAACAAGTCGGAGAGCATGTATCGATTTCCGATCTGCTGCTTGTACAGAACGTGCAAGATGCGAAGGGAATCGAAAACTACCCGCACCTTCCACCAAAAAGAGCTGCGCGACTCAGAAACAAGATCGTGCACCAAAAGCACCGCAAGGCAGGCCACCGCCTCTGGTGCAAAGTTTTCTTTTCGCGGATGCCCAAGACTTACCGGGTGACACTCGAGGAGTGGACGAAGCGCTGTCTTAAAGTTTCGCCTCACAACAACGAATTGATGCCCACCGAGGTAGAGATCGAGCACTTGCGCCGCATGTTCTCCCTTCTTGTCGCCCTTAGGGAGGCGACGAAGTCTTCGAAAACCAAAGCTTGTGTCTTGCAATTGTCGAATGGGCAGGGTACATGGGAGCACGCGGAGACCAAGATCGACCTGTGGGAGCCGATATTCGAAGAAACCGCCTCACGCGCGCATGACGTGCCCAAGCATCTTTGTGTGCCTCAGCAGATAGTTTCCGACGAAGATTATCGACAGTTCTGGCTTGCGAACAGTACAGAGCTTCATGAGAATCAATCTGGGCAGTCACAGGTTTAAGGACGGCTGACGTATCGCCCTACCACAAATCGGCACAACTTGGGGAATGGCCAGGCAGGTTATATAAGAGCTTTTTATGTTGATGGCGGGTTCTTGTAGTTCCGTATTTGAATTGTAACATATTCCACATCTGGGTTGATAATGCATGGCATAAAAGATCACTTAAGTAAGCAATTAGGTTGAACGACGGACAATCATTGTATTAGCCTGGGAGTGCCAGTTCGTCTACCTATGTTCCGTGTCCAATACCCCGCTTTTGTAGCTTCGTGCCCCGGGAGAAAGCCCGGATAGCACGATACAGAAGCGGGTCAACCGATTACAGTCCTACAAAGCCCGACTACCAGGCTTCGCTTCCTCACTGTAGTCTTCCGATGAGCCCTTACGTGACCTGCCCTTACGAGGGGAGGTGGTAGTAAGGTCGATCGTGCTGCCCCGAGACACGTGCTTCTTCGGGGGTGGCGCAGGAAGGTCGACGTCGTCGTTTTCACGATACCAGTAACCATATTCTGCGATAATCTTTTCGGGGCGAAACCTGAGCGGCACTGGGAGAAACACCAGGCCGAAAGTACCGGGTTTCTCCAACAAGTGAAGCATTGGGCTGCACAGAATCTTCCGCTTCAAGCAGCCACAGCATGCTTCCCTGGATGCCGCGTTCAGAGAGCACTCATTACGATTGCGCCCAATGACCTGGCATTGGACACAAGAAACAACCTCGTGCTGGACTTCCCCCATCCCACGGTTTACCATGTTCTGGTAGGTTTTGAGGTGGTTCGTCTCCACAACCATCTGGTTGTTGTGTGTTGTCGATTCCGCCACGGGGTCTTTCAACAATATACCCCCAGAAGTAGTGATAGTGCAAGCCATCACCTCACTTTCTGTGTGACTCAAAACACCCATGGCTAAGGTGCCATGTACTCACGTTCTCCCCTCTGTAACCTCCGGAGGTACCTTGAGGTTCTTGCACCCAGCAATCACAGGCAGCTGTCGCTCAACCCCCGTATCCAGAGTAAAGTCGACCCCAGAGCCTGGTATCCCACATCCGACCGTTCTGTTCTTAGTAAGTTACCTCAACCGCTCCACCTCGTCATCGTCCGTCGAAGCCCCGACAGAAATCGGTGCCGCACTCGTCCCCAACGGTCTCGGCAACGGCTCTTGCTGCCTTAGCAAGTCGGGCGGCTTAACGCCGTCAAGCTCCTGTAAGTAAGCATTTGCTTCCGCACAGGTAGCCGTTGTCTCGGCCACTAGGGCGTCTACTCTCGCACAAAGAGCATTGATGCTTTGTTTCCTTTCCACATCTTCGCTCTGAATCCGCTTCGTTCTCTCTTTGCACTCTTCCACCCTCTTGTCCATCGTGGCCAAGTGCTCCCGGCTATGATCATCAGCCCGAACAGCGCTCTCGAGCATCCTTTGCATCCGCTCCTTGAACCCAGGAACGTTGGCACGCAGCTTTTTGCCGTCGCGTATCTCCCTCAAGTCCGTTTCCAACTGCGCGAACTCCGCCTCTCCCATCATGTCCATCCTTGGCCGCTTGCTCGAGGCAGCGGCAATATGGCCGAACACGCCACCGCCGGCAGGGTGGGGTGTCGCTCTCCGCAGGCTCGCGGGTGTTTTACCAACAGCAGGCGATGCTGCAGGACTGTGGCCTCCTCTGCTGGGTGAGCCGAGCATAGGAAACAGTCCTGTCCCACGCTCTCTGTGTGGAGATCGTGGTGTGCTGGGAATGGCTGGCAGAGGATGCTGCCGTGCGCCACTCAATCCGAGCCATCCTGGAGAAAACCGCCCGCTCGCAGGTGCAGGACGTAGTCCCGAATACAATCTCCCAAACCCACCAAATCTCACCTGCTGCCCGCCTCCGTTGCTGGACGTTCCGCCGTCTTGTCGCGTCTTGTCACGTTGCTGCTCGCCGTCGTCGTCCATTGCTGCTGCAAGAAAGTCGAGTGTCGCAGTAGAGAGAACTATCGCGAGGAGCAGTCAAGTGAAGACAGGCAGCGCTAGCTCGGCCGTTTGCACGTACCTCTCACTTGCGCCTTTGCCTGCGTGTCTCTCACTCGCACCTTCACCGCGGCTCGAAAGAGCCTTCATATCCTCTCACGTTTCAAAGCACCTTCATCGGCGTCTTTGGGTATCTCCGAGCCGACCATCACTGCGGAACGCATCCGATACGTGAGGACGAGTGGGCGTATTGTACGGATTTGTACACTTTGTATGACAACGATCGCGTTCAAAAGATGGGCGCAGAACTACAAAATGCCTGAAAAGTGTCTTAGGCAAGAATGCGGCAACTCACTCACGTAGGTTCCCAACTCCATAGCTGTGTACAACTTGCTCCCTTCAAGGGTAGTATATGAGCATGAGCAAAGAGAGGAAGTGCAGACGGTAGAATATAATTGAATAAGACATCGGCCTACCGAGGCGCCGAGGTGCCGAAACGCCAAAATCCCGCGCAGTCACATGACCTTCCCCAACGCCGCCTCTACCATACGTGCACCCGGCCGCGAGCGTCTGCAAGCTGCATCTGGGAACGACAGAAGTCAGCTGCACGCGAGCGCACTTCGTGGTGAACGGCAGCCATGGGGAGACATTTGACCAATGGCAGGGCCTCGTTCGAACCGGTCCGCATCGTGTCATTGGGATAGGTTCGGACAAGAGGTTGGAGTTCTGTGTCAGGCGCGGCAGGTTGTCGTAGCCAACAAAAGCCTGTCGGCGGCGCTCGCTCAATACGTCAGGCACCTGGTGTCGCTTGTTTGGTGGGTGCCACATGGAACGGGCACAGCCCTGGCAGGATGGATATACATAGTATATGTATTGTGTCGTGTTAGCGAGCTACGGGCGTAAGGCGATATGTCGGGCAAGTGCCGGACCCTCCCTATCCCATCTTCTTCCTTCCAATGCTGGATTTGGTTAGCCCTGTCCTGACCCTTTCCCATTTGCTCTGCGTCCTCGATCCATTCCCTTCTTCCCACACCACTCCTAAGCCTTGACCACTCCCCACATTCACATTGCCACTGTCCAGCACCTCACTACCCCACCGCAGCTTTCCAGTCTCGCTCTTGAACCAGCCCAGCCTCACACGCAAGTGTTCGTCCTGCCGCAGCGCCTCTACACCACGTTCCTTCACTAGCGCAAGAAGATGGTCGCTCCCAGCAACAAGAAGCATGACGTCAGCCATGCTCGCTATGTTGCGATGTAGTGGTGATAGAAATCTTCGGTGCAGGAATGCTATAGCCATGGTGATGAGCAGGAGGGAGACCAGGATACCGAATGAAAGCCACGTCGCGACAGGATTCATCTTCAATAGCTGAACCCTTTTGTTCAGTTGCGCATCCACGGTCGAGTTCGTGTCTGACAACGGGTATGTTTCCGGGTCTTCTTGTTTCAGCGTTTTTGTCTTCGCGTCAAGTACGACCTTCTTGCCTAGATCAGGCATCTTGTCTCCTGCCCGCTGGTACGCTCGTCGCGTCGTCGAGTTCGCATCCCCACTAGCAAAGTGCGCGAAGAATGTTCGGATGGTTTTGTCCACCAATTCAGAATACAATGTTGTGTTCGTCAACAGTGCAGTGCTGTTCTTGTCGGCGAGATAGTACATGCAATAGGACATCAAGTCCTTGCCGGAATCACCTTCACGAATGAAATACGAAGCACCATTTGACGTGGCGTTTGGGTACATGATGTCGAAGCCCCAAACATTTGTTTCATCATCCGAGATTTCGTAACCAATTTGGGGTGCTTTGAGAAGTGATGAGAGGAAGTAGATACCGTAGCTGCGGGACGTGAGTCTTGTGCGTCATGAGAAGAATGCATTGACATACCTCGATGTGACATTGCGATGCTGTAACTGAGTAGGGTCTGGCGACTGGCCCGCATCGCTGCTGTTATGCGTATAACTGATGAATACATCTCTCCACGGGTCATGGAGAGGTTGCGGGTCTTCCAATAATTCAAAGTCGCTGATACTACCATCCTGAGCAGCAGTCGCTTTTGCGCTAGCGATTTCGATGACTGGTCGACAACTGACTGACTGAAATCTTGGTGCTTCGATGAAGATGGAAAGATTGAGCCGCGGGTGAGTGTCACCACACCAGGTTGCCGGATAGAGCCTCTCATCGTACGTTGTCAGGTTTTGAGTGAAATTATCGCGTAGAAAGAATTCAGACTGAGCAGCGCCCTCTATCCAGGTCGCCGTAAAATTGATTGGCCAATTGGAGAAGCGGTAGGGAAACCTACCCGGCATGTCGCCACTGTAGTCGTTCCACATCGCACCGCTCATTGCGGCGCCCGAAACGCTCGCACAGACGGCAACATCGTTCCATGGCGTGCCATATAATGTGTAGTTTCCAATCCAATATCCCTTCTCAATGCCTTGCGGATTCGCAGAAGTATTCCAAATGTTTGTGTCGGTAAGGTCGTAGGTTAGAAGCCATGATTCTGTGTCAGAGATCTGATAGCTTCCAGACGTGGAGCTACAATCTGCGCGGGCTCTTATAGCTTGTGTCATAATTGACATGGTCTCATTATTCGCTACGCCAGAATACTCGACTGGTGTGAAGGCCCATCCGTTCATGCTCCACGCCGGCTCGTCCGCTCCTTGGACGATCTCGGTGGTGGCACTATATAACCAGCTAGAATCTTCTGCCCAATAAATGCTGTAATCGGCATTGATTTCGATGTCTCGTTCCAATTCGGCAGAGGAGAGCAAGCTCGTCTCGTTGGTTTGAGACCAGGATTTAGCTGCAAGCGGATCGCTGGTCGATGAAAAAGAATTGCGAGCGTCCGCAATGACAGGAAGACGGCGAAGTTCAGTCGTTGTGTTCAATCGCGTATGCGTTGACACATAGCCCGTCTCGCGTGCGAACAATGCGGAAGCTGTTATCACGACTACGAGCGGTCAGCAATGAACGTTTAACCGACACAGTTGGTCGCTTACAGATTTGGCACAGGACGTTGCCAACAATGACGAAGAACAACAGCCAATGTCTGTTCAGAATTGCGCGAGAGGAACTCTTGATCCAGTTGGTGGCACTATAATGCATGCCTGGGCCGTCTTTCCATGACGTGCCTTCAGGCTGTGTCATAGCGATGAACGGCTGTAGCTGGCAAAACTTCTGTTGTATACCGTCCCACCACATCCCGAGTAGCACGGCCAGAAAGGTCGGAACAATGGAAAAAGGTGTGAACCTGGCTACATGTCCTGCAATTTCTCCAAATTTTACTTGATCTACGAAGACGTTCTGGTAGAGACGATTCCCAGTGGCGTAATCATAGAGTATCGAGATTGCTATTGTGATCAAGATCAAGTAGAAAGCGAGGCTGATGAGAGAAGGAATGCGCAGTGTTGTCGGCTTCCAGTCGTGCACCGATTTGTTTGTCTCCAACGCATGACTTGCATCGAATTTCTCTAAACTCGAATTCTGGTCGTGTTCTAGAAGCTTTTCATTAGTCCTATATGTGAGGTTCCGAAGCAACGTGTTTGCCTCGTCTGTAGATGCGATGAAGAGTGTCTTCCATGACTCCCTATTCCATTGTCCCGAGGCAACGAGGTCAGTAACGCCTTCTGTAGTAGATGGATTTCTCGTTAGGTTAAGCGATCGTTGAGTTGCGCCACATTGCCAGGCAAGTGCAGCAAGCATGAGAGCGCATAAACCATAGAGTACGGACAGCGCTATCCCCGTCCCTTGGAAGACCTCTACGCGGGTTCTCACGAGCGCGCTGTTTCCTAAAACGGTCTGCAGTTCGGAAGCATCCGGAAGCACTACAGACGATTGTATCAAGGCAGCGAGGAAACTCTCCATGATAGCTTGGGCCTTTTGCGGAATATGGTCATCCGAAATCATCGAGCCGAAATCGTACTGGTACCCAGCGGAGAGTAGAAGCGCAGAATGGTCGGTTTTGTAATGTGCAGGGTTAAGATAGGATAGCCAGTTAGAGTGATGCAGAAGCCTCCGTACTTCCTCTTCATTCAGAATAGTCTTATCGACCGGAACTTGCTTCTTCGTGAACTCTTCGCGATCAAATATAACATGGGAGCCGGTTTTTGAAGAAAGTGAATACTTGACTGGGATGTCCGCAGTGGTAACCTCTAGCTGGCATTCCCAGGCCTTCTGCGAGTAGTTACTGCGAAAAGTTGTTACACGCCCATCGCCGGTACTGACCAGCTGGGTGGATAGATGAATGATGTCCTTATCAGCGCAATTTGCAGAGCGGTTGTATCTTAGGAATGGACTGCCGGGGCCACTATATGTGTAAAGATTATATTCTGACAATCCAGGAACATAGATATATGCTTGGGTTGTGTTTTTCGCATTCATGTACTCTGTCCAGGGCATCCCAATCTCGTCCAGTGGATCCTGAGCACGCCCCCACACCGCACTATTCACCCTATTCGCCATCATTGTAGGGGCCATGTCGATCCGAAAGTCGCAGCCACTGTCAGAGAGAAGGGTTGTGGTGTCCATTTTCGATGTACCGTTGATCAAGATCGTAGTGTCTTGGTCAGACAGAATAGGCTGTCTCTGCCCTGTTGCAGAGAATCTTTTCGTGTTATTGAAAGATATCGTGGTATTCATCGTGTTGCAGTTGTACTTTGTACGAATGACCGAAGTTGTCGTCTCCCAAGTTGCTGTGCTATCTTGATCACCATCCCCTAGCATTTCTGGCCAAAATGGCAGCACCGTGTACTCGCCGATTGACCAAGGATCGACCGATAGATTGTATATGATAGTACCAGTCGTGCTGAGGAGTACGTCTGGGGAAGCTTCGAGCTGCAGCGGTGTATTCGTCCGAAGTGTTCTCTTCTGCACCGGAACGGTTCGGAGAATTGTATTTTCGCTTGTCGTCAGAAAGCTAGCGGACATAGAACTAATGGCCAAGCTTGCAATGACATAGACTATCGTGACGTTTGCTAGTGGCCAGTTTATAGTACCATCGTTCTTTTTGCGAGAGAACGCTTCCGCCAACATCTTCCACCATACTCTAGGGACATGGAGAACGGAGCTAGAAGCGGGGGTAGGGCTTCGTGCCATCCTAGCAAAGGGTTCGGTCCTGCGGAAGTCGCTGAATATCATATTGATCAAGCGGGCGTAGATGACTGCGACGATGGTAGGGGTGAATCTCCAGCCAAAAAGGAGTCCACTTGATCCGTCATTGTTACCCAAGCCATAGCGGTGCTTTGAGTAACCAGTCAATGCAGCGGTAACTGCACAGAGGCTAAGTGAGATCGCGATCATGCATATGAGGAATGGCCACCGAAGAGTGTATGGGATCCATGGTGGTCGATGCGGATATTGGCCGTCTATAGAGTATGCGCCAGAATGTTCGCTTTGCACCGGAACTCTCGAATAAATCGTATCCTGCAAGGAGAGTTTCTCGTAAGGTCCTGATCGCTTGGGTTCGCTAGTAGGCTGGGGAGGCTCCGCCAGGTTCGAATCCACGTCATGCGTCGCATTTGAGACGTAGGCCATCGCGCAATGGCATCGTCGTAGATGACGAGCGAGGCTGAAAAGGAAATCGACATCTGGGCATCGAGAAAGCAGTCAAGGCAACAAGCGAACTGCGTTTCAGGTTTTAGGGCAGAAGAAACAGCCCCCTTCTCAATGATCCTTCGCGCATGTCGTAACCCCACAGGGGAAATTGATGCTTCCGAGAACAGTAAGAGGTTCGCAATGTATTTCCTACCATGTCAGACAAATTTTCTTGACAACGCAGACTATTTGAGGTGGTCATGGTGGGCTGAGGACTAGTTGGAACGCAACGAAAGATTAGCGCACCGCTATTGTAGAATCACATTAGCGCTTCCTTTTAATGGAGACGTTCCCTTTCTAGGACTAGTGCGCAACGTACGGCTTGTGGGGACAAATGACACTCGAACGCAGGTACGCAGGCAGCAGGCAAACTTCATACATGGTGTGTCGACGATGAGCAGCAATCTCGTGATTTCGAATTTGTCGACGCGACAGAGAAGAGCTCAGGCGGTAGTTCCGCTCACGTTCTGCACCCAACTCGGTCGCTGTCTCCCAAGGCGCCCCTAGCTGCCAAGGTGTGAAGCAGGGCAAGTCATCTGCCACGCGGGTGTCAGGCTACACACCGGCGCACAGGCAAATCATCTCCCGCTACAGTCCCACATGTTGATATGTATTCGAAAGCGACAACGCTGCCTGTGGGCATATCTACAAAGCCTGACCTCTCAAGACTCTAGTAATAGTCATGTCGAGACGATTCCAACAGCTGATGCAAGCGGCAGGCTCCTGGTGGCGGAGTCCATCGTCAATCATATGCTATATATCTAACCGGCCTTCTTCGCTGTGTCACCAAAAACAATGTGCATCCACACAGCGCCATGAATCTGCCTAGGAAACGGCTATTCATTTGCTGCGACGGCACGGGTCGCGACTCGATCCGCGAGAAGAACGAACACATCACCAACGTCGCCAGGTTTGCAAGGTGCATCCAGCCCGTGGATGGAAACGGCGTATTGCAGCTGGTCTACTATCACAATGGCGTGGGGTTACACAACGGGGAGTTTCAGTACAGGGAAGCAGCCACAGGTCAAGGTATGGTAGAGTGTCCGCCAAGAAACGTTGCACTAGCGACCTCTACTGATGCTATCATATCCCAGGTATACATGGTGTGATACAGGACGCATATTACTATCTCTGCCTCAACTTCAGCATTGAAGACGGACGACAGGACGAGATCCACCTCGTGGGCTTCTCCCGCGGAGCATTTGCCGTGCGAGCGCTTGCATGCTTCATACACGAAGTCGGGATACTATCGAGGACTCGTCTCGCGCTGTCACCAATGATATACTCGTTATGGAGGAAACGGGACCTTGCACGACTGAAAGCATATTTGCCGTCATGGGAAGCGAAAGGACATGTACGAAGGAACGTCGACATCACCTCGTGCGGTGTCTGGGATACTGTAAGCGCCATGATCCCCGCTTCTGACTTGGCCTTCGTCAGTGATGCTGTGCCCTCGAACTTGAGATACGCTTGGCAAGCTCTAGCCCTCCACGAAACACGCAACTCGTTTTTCCCTGTTCTATGGAGCATAGATGCATCTGCCCCAGGTCAAACAAACATCAAACAGTGCTGGCTCGCAGGAGACCACTCTGATATCGGCGGCGGGCACCCGGATGCTGGCATATCCACGATCTCGTTCCTTTGGATGGTTGCGCAGTATAAAGAATACACCCATGCTGGTGTTGACGAAGTGATGCTTCTCGACTGTATGACGCCACTGTTTCTACACTGGCAAGAGAAAGCCTTTCTCAACTGGGAAGAGATGACCCTCTTCAACAAAGAGGAGTACCTCATGCAAAATCACGTCTTTACCAAAGGTAGCCACATTCTCACAAGTGCACATGGTTCGGCTGACCTTGGCTAACATCGATGTCCAGGCAACGTCCACGGGCCCGAGCACTTTGCAACAGCGCTTTGGCGTTTGCCCGGCCAGTCGAGCATTGTCGCTCGAGAGTCAGTCTTCATTCCAATGTCGTTAGCAGGTCAAGTACCTACGGCAGCGTCGACTATTTCTGAGAAGGTCCATGACGAGAAGGAATCCATGCCAGCCAGCATTGCCGTGCAACCGGATGAGTCAAATCAGCAAAACGGCCGCCCGAGCATCCACTTCACCGTGCGCATCCTCATGTCCGCACGCAAACAAGAATGCCACCTCCTCCTCAAATACTCGACTATTACTCGAAGCGGCCGCATTACTTGGGCTGACGTCACCAGGGTCCGCGGCTTCTTCGAAGAAGAACCCACAGCATGGGAAACCTGGATGTTTCGCCAATGGATCAAACGCGAAGAAGAGCTCTTTGGCAAAGACCTCATGACCAGCGCCGAAAACGAGCGCTTAACGCGCTTTCTCTACCCTTATCGCCGTGAAGGCGATCGTCCGAGGAAAGCATTTTACTCCCCTGCGCCGCGAGCCTCTAGCACGGATCGATCGCGCAAGATCAAGGATGCGAATGACATGGTCGCTGAGGCAGCTGAGAAAGGCCCAGATTTGAGTCAAAGTCGCTCGTCAGCTGCGACTAGCGTAGGCTCGGGCGTCAAGTACTACCTGGATCTGGACCTGGAAGGATCTTTACCTGAGCGGTTTGGGAGGGCGGGCAGTGCGGCGCTGGCGAGGAGGGAGTTGCAGCTGGACGCTTTGTACCTGTCGCGACGGCCGACGCTGCAGAGGCAGTCAAGCTGATACCATTCGCTATATATTTGTCCATACCCCGTAATGTAATAGCGCGCAATACTTTTGAGATTTCCGGGCCCTAACCCATCGCCCTTGAATGCTCAGCCTCCCCCCTCTCATGCACGCTCCCTTCAACACTATCAATCAAACTCTCACTCCCGGTTTTCTTCCCCACGAACCCCTCTCCCTCCTCTTCCTGCTGGAAGCTTAGATCCTCGCCCCTCCGCGCCTCGCTTGTGCCACTCGCATTATTGCCGTAGGTTGTCTATCATCAATGTCAACACTAAAATGTGATATGAGATTACGGAGGAGATCGCACCTTGTCAGTTGTGCTCGCATCTAGGCCTCGAGTAGCTTCATTTCCAACTTTGAAGGGTACGCTTGGGTCATCTTTCCCGGGGCCGGTTTGCGCGGTTGTGCCTTGGTTGGAGGGGAGGTCGGGCTGGCTGGCAGAGGATTCTTGGGCTGTAAGGCTGGACATTTGGGAGTTTGTTAAGGCGTTCTGTGTGTAAAACGAATAGGGAATGTGAAACGTAAACCCTGGCTGTTATCAAGTGTGTTGTAAAGTGTACCGAGTGCTGAGGTCGTGTACCGTGGTGATGCCCTTGAATACGTCATGATGAACTAGCTATTACAGAGTGGGCCAGGGTCAATACCAACAGCCACAAGCCATAAACAAGCAAGCGGGAAGTATATACCATACATGCTAGTCATATTCATGCTGAATTTTAGTCTAGGTTCATATCTATCATCATGATGCTTTTCGTATGCTTCTTCGCTTTTCGTGTCCCGTGCTCCATGCTCGATGTCAAAATGCATGACCATGTTTGCAATTTACGTCGGCTTGTCTTACTCCTGCCAACCATCCTTGATACCAACTAAGCCCACATGGCTCGGAATTTGGTATCGAAGTCCTCCTTCAGCGCTTGGAACGCCTTGAGCACATTCAGCAAGCCGGCACCCTCCCATGCTGGCCTGTCCTCCGCGTCCTTTGCAGCTTCGGCTTCCTTCAGCTCCCTCTGAGCGGCAATTTCTTCTTCTAATTCTTCCGCGTCCGCATCATCATCCCATGAGTCGACAACCTTCTTTTTCTTCTTCAGTTGGACAGGCAGCTCCTTCTGTGCCGGACCAGTTCGAGTGGCCGTGGAGATGGTTGATGCGGTTTCGTATCCTGAGTCATCTGGAAGGAATTTGTCATCTTGCAATGCTTCTGCATCTTCTCCTTCGCCCCGTACATCGGACAGATCCAGGTCGGACGCCGCCGTAAGCTGCATGAAATTCGATAGGCTGGTCACAATAGTTGCGAGGACCATGCTGAAGTCGTTCAAGACAAACCAAACATCACCACGTCGGATGCGGTTCGCGATAACTATCGCGTTGACGTCTCCATGGTTGAAGAAGTCATACAGGTAGGCATTAAGCGGCATTTCGGACTCTTCGGGGTATAGGCCAACATATGGTATGACCGACTCCTCCAAGAAGACCCCAGAGCGCGTAGTCGTACAAAGGTCATGAACGGACTCAAAGGTATCTCCGTGACCCGAAAGAGCTACAAATGGTGAGCGAACCGTAGTGGGAGCGCGCAGTTGCAGGCCCTGAGCCGAGGCAGTAGCGCCGCTACCTGACTTATATTGGGTCAACGGCAGCGCGTCATCCGGCTCGTTGAGGTGCTGTTCCACGAACGTTCCCACGTATGCTTTGTAGATATCAAGTGTAGACTGGTTGTGCTTCCGGAGAAGGTTGGCTGCGCCCACTGGCATGTCAGGTAGGAAAACCACAGAAGGGCTGCGCTTGATCACTCGGTCCACGAACTCCTGGTCAGCCTGTCGACAATATTGTCGTCCGAAGAGGTGGGACATGGTCAACATGAGCTCCCGCAAGGTATTCTCCTTGGCAGTGTCGTTTGCGTTTAGGTTTGCGCATACCTTGTGAAAGTACCCCTCTTTGAGTAAAGCATGGAATGCGAAAGAAGAGTTCTCCGTATAGTACAGATGGCTCACGCATCCGGCGAAGTTCAACGGGGTTCCACGAGCATCGAGCAGGAATTGTCGCCGGAGATACTCGATCGAAAATCGAAGATGATGCAGAACGGTCATTTTAGACTCTTCGCCACCAAGGTATAGACGTGGTTGCGAGAGGAGTGCATTGACAGATCGAGTGGCGAACTGAGAGTTCTTCGAATCGTTCAGAAGCGTGAACAGACGCAACACCAAAGTCGTGGTGATCGGGAAGTGACCATTGATGTCTGGTAGGCGCGAACTGATCAGTCTATGGACCTTGCTTGTCGATATTGAGTGAAAGACAACGTTTCCTAGCATATCGAATCCACGACGACCCGCACGACCTGCGGCTTGCCTGAAGTTGAGCGCTGACAGGAACACGGAATCCCCAGTGAAAATCACCGTTTTGCAGGGCTGCGTATCATTAGCTCCTGCGATATGAATAGATAGGCGTCTGAGCTTACCATGTTGATACCAAGTGCCAGCGTACCCGTCGCGATGACCACTCGAAGAAAACCTCGTCGGAACAATATCTCACAAACCTGCCTGTACTTCCTGTTCAAACCAGCGTGATGGACCGCGATACCACGCTTCAAAGCGGTTATTAGCCATTCAGGTACATCGCGTCTGAGCAATTCTCTTTCAGTCTTATCCATTTCATCTTGCGACATTTTTCGATTGTCCGCGAAATGGAATCTGTCAATGGGCTTGTCGGGATTGAAGGAAGCCCAAGGGCTGGCCTCGTTGTTCGCTGCGTCTCGTTGGATATCCTCCTTGGTCAGCCCTTCTTCAGCACCGCCCTTCTTCTTTGACAGTTTAGGAGGCCCACGTTTACCAGCCTTGGTCATGATCTTCTTCCATTCCTCCCACTTCGCCAATGTACTCTTCCACTGCGCGCTAGACTCTTTCCAAGCTGTTTCCGCGTCCACAAGTTGCTCCATCAACTTCCGACAGATACGCTCGCAAAGACCGCGGTCATAATTGAACAGAATAGCAGGGAGGGCATCTTGTTCGTGAAGCTTAGAGAGCATGGGCAAAATACTCTTGATGTCGTGTTGTATCTCCACCTCGTTCTCCTCGCTAGCATCGGCATCGTCAGCGACCTCAGCCTCGGGATCCTGTGTTGGAAGTGTCTCTGCCACTGTATCTTGTTGATGTCCTCCCAGGTCTTTAACCACGTCATCAAATGGAGAGTCCGGATCCTGCATCCACTGACGCAGCACAGATTTCAGCGCACTCTCCCATTTGATTGTGTCGATCTTCCTGATCACGGCCGGTAAAGCCACTGCAGGGTCCAACGATTTATCTAGCGGATACTTCGCAGTCTGGTGCTTGGACAAGCTTTGCCATAACATATAGCAGTCGCGCGCTTCCAAAGCTAGATCGGCCGGTATGCCTCGAGCTCGATTCACAAGGCTAGACACGGGATGGACAAAGTGGAAGTCTTTGCTGTCGTCTAGACCTAGTTGTGCGAAAGCGCGATTTTCTTCGAGCCCAGTGAAATTGTTGTCGGTATTAGTAGGTTTATAGATGAACTTTCTCAGGTCCGAGTAACGGTGCGGATGCTGTACCATAGTCAAGTTATTGCCAACACTCCTCTGAGTTGAGTCTAGCCAGGCGCTAAACTCGTCTGGGTTGCCGATTGTAGCGGAGAGTGCCAGGATTGGACAAGGGGCCATTAGCAACAGTTGCTCCCAGATCAAGCCGTCCTCCGCTTGTCCAATGCAGTGGACTTCATCAAAGATGATCCATTTGATACGCTTAGACCATGAATTTGCGTTGGGTGGTGACAACAGCATAATCTGTAGGATGTGTGGTACCGTGACCTATATCGTGTGTTAGCAATCCGTCATGTTGTGATCCAGGGCTACCTACCAGGATTTGACAGCCCGTGGGGTTATTTATCCTCATGTCACGAGTATGAATCGCCCAGACACTGTTTCCAGCGTAGCCGTAGCGCTTCGAAAAGCGACCCTGGATTTCGGCAGCGATTTGATTGACCAAGGCCTTGGTAGGCGCTACGTAGACTAGGACGTCTTCATCGTTGGCTTCCAAAACCTGCTTCATAGCGTAGAAGGAAATGAATGTCTTTCCG
This sequence comes from Didymosphaeria variabile, assembly GCF_027946475.1. Taxonomy (NCBI): domain Eukaryota; kingdom Fungi; phylum Ascomycota; class Dothideomycetes; order Pleosporales; family Didymosphaeriaceae; genus Didymosphaeria; species Didymosphaeria variabile. The sequence goes on along the minus strand of NW_026611627.1, from coordinate 1,486,602 downwards.
GCCGATGTAGGGGCTATGACCAGCAAGCTTCGTTTCGCGTCGATTTCGTCCAGCACCTTACGTTGCCATGCATCCGGCTCGAACGGCACACGAGGGTCCGGAGCTGAATCGATACTTCGGTCGAAGTAAGGACCACAGTGTAGCAATTGGAACTCTTTCTGTGGAATCGGCAAGGCCAATGATCGTGACGAGGAGTCGAGGGAAAACTTGAACGCCAGGGGTCTGTCCCCTTCTGGCTGCGGAAGGGGGAGTTTGGGCAGTGCAAGCTCCTTGAAAACGGTCTGAAGACATTTGACAATAGTCGACGTAACGGGTCTGTTGAACTTCGAGAAGGCCCCGAGTTCTGCGAAGATAAGTGCAGCAATCTTCAGCGCTTCCGGCTTTTCATCGTTGCGACAGGCCGTCAACCAAGGACTCAACAGAGCATTCAACATGTACAGACGTACTTCTGCTTCGAGAGTATCGCGCTTTAGGTCAGCCGAAGTGCCCGTGTTGAGTGTAGCTAAGTAGGTTTTCGCTCGCTGGTAGCGTGCGGTTGCAGTAGGCTCCTTTTCGATTGCACTAACAGTCGTGCGCCAGCCCTGAATGTGTTTCTCCGCAGTGGTTTCTTCCTTTGCACTTCGATCTGCGGCGATCTTGGCTAGCATCGTTTCTTTGCGTGACGGAGCAGCCTTCTTATTTGCCTTGGGCGCTGGTTTTCCCTTTGGCTTGGCATTCTCCTCTACCTCAGCAATCGGTTTCGCAGAACGTCCACCGGTTGTGATGGTCTCGGGGTCGAGAGATTTTCCGACAGTATTCGTGAGGCTTTGAGCGTACTTTTGCATCTCATCCATGAACCATTGATTTCGCTTGCGCGCCCAGAATTTCTGCTTCTCTGACTTGGCCAACTGCTCTTCTCGCAGCTTTGGGTCCAATGGTCTTTTGTGATTGTGCCAGTGCGATATCTCTCTGAAAATGTTTGCCGCCGTTGCGTCTTCTACGTCGCCGACTCGATCGATTGCGAGTTGCACGGGTGCAAGGTGTGGATCGAATATTTCGTTGGAGAAGGGCAGAACAGCGTACGATTCACTGCTCTGTGGCTGAGGTGCGTGCGATACTGCTGCTGACAATAGATCAGCGGAGATCTGGTCACAAAATAACGTACTCCCTACCTGCATGGCCATTACTGCCGATAGCCTGGTCGCTGGAGAAACCTGCGCCTAAGGCTTCGCAGGCCTGTGCCAGCGTGCTGTATAGCTCATTGGCGCCTATTGACGCATCTTGAAGACAAGCCGAGAGTAATCGACCGTCCACGAGATCGGCCACATCACATCCGCATCCCCAGGACTCCATATTTTCAGCCCATTCTTCAGAAGCCAGTATTGTGGAGGCTTCTTCGGCGAAAGCTTCCAACGATTCCTTCACCTTGTCGTCCAAGTTGGCGGCTGATACCAGACGTTCTTGGAGCGAAAGCCCAGATATCAAGGCACTATGTCGCAAGAACGCAGAAACAAAATCCTTTGTGACTTTGTTACCAGCGAGAAGGGCTGACAAAACAATCACGGTAAGGTAGTAACGCTCCGTCAACTGATCCTTGACTTTACTCGTGACACTGTCCCAAGTGCTGCGTTCAAGGTATCGTTGGCGAGGCTCGTCAATGGCATCGTCCTCGTCAAGATCAATCTAGAATGCGTTAGCAAGGTTTCACCAGCCTGCCAGAGTCCAGCCTTGTAACACAACGTGTCGAATGATAGACCATGGGAAGGAATACTGAGAGCATAAGAATCCAACAACATCGAATGCTTCTCTGAAGCAGGTTGTTACAAAATGAGAGCTTATAATTACCTCCATAGATACTCCGCTGCCTGTGCCACGCAGGTTCTCTAGAACCGTAGCAATGATCCGAGCATCCTGGAATTCGACACCGTTTATTAGCACGATGCTGGAACCTTGTGCCATAGACCAGCGTATGAGCTGGCGGAAAATGATCTTCTTGCGTAGCTCCTCGTTTTGTTCGTTGTGCTCTTCATCTTCAAGAGTGTCTAGAGTCTTGTCTAGCAGTTTCCTCTTTCGCAAAGCAGTCGAAGAAGCACCGTCATGACAGAGAACAAAATAGAACTCTGTAGCTTTCAGGTACTCGGCGAATTCATCAGAAGTGACTGACGAGAAGACGCTAACCAGCACGTCTGGGTGGGTAGACTTGAGATTGACAGAAAGGTGGCGAACGATAGCCTCCCTCGCCAAAAGGTATTTGGCGTGGGATGCCGCAGGTGCAAAGAATGGAATGCAAAGCTCGCGGTGCTGATCGAAGAAAACAATGTGAAAATTGGCCCTTCTCGAGATCAGGTTTCGTAGAAAGTGTTCGACTGTCCAGGTCGCGTGGAGGAGTTGGAAGCCGTCATCGAAATCGAGGTGTTCGTCGCTGAAGCAATGTAACAGCAGAGAATCGCCGTCTACCAAAAACAGCTCGTTTCCGGCATAGTCGCCGACAATGTCGACACGGCGAGAATAGATACGGGCATACCACTCAAGCACGGCACTTTGCGACTTGGGGGAGCTGTCGCCCTCTTCGTTTGCCATGTTTGTGGGGTGTCAATTGCGTGAGCTTCAGACGTGCAACATGACAATCGACGGGCTAGAGCCTGTGTATCGTCTGGTCAGGCAGCAATAGTAACACCAACACGTGTAGGATGTACAAGTGCGGGAGAGGTGTGAGGTTCCGAGGTTGGAGAGGTGCGGGAGTGAAGCTTGGGTGATGGTGGGGGTTTTGGCGGGGCGACAAAATTGAAAAAGTACAAGCGCGACCGGCTATCGATAGCGCGTTTTACCCGAGACTGCCACGATGCACACTGGTCGCGGCTGCCAGACCTTCTCCACTTGTGCAGAGGACGGCAATCACTGCTGTCCCTCACACGACATTGTATTACTCCTCATATTGCTAAGCTACGTGCCATGACCGGAAGCCCTCGAATAACACTCCTCCCTTTTTGTGCTGTTGCATTTCTACGAGTAAGGCACTGTTAGCGACTGCCGCAGCTGGTCTTCCATCACATGGCCACTTACCAGGTCAAAATATTCTAACACCAGGTCGTCCTGATTGGGGATGTTGTGGTCGATGCCTGCCGCTGAGTACGCCTCGAATTTCGGCCCGTATCGGTACCTAGTCCATCCTTCAAGCGGTGTGTTTGGTGTGGTTTCATTACGCGTCGGATTGTACCCGAAAACACTCGTCCATTGCTTGATCTCCTCCTGCAAGTTCTGCGGATACAAGACCGTGTCCACTGTGCCGTGAAGTACCTGCAGCTTCGGACGGAACCCGTGGTAGCCAGGATATGCCTTCTTGACGATTTCGGCCCACTCGGCTCCGGTCTTGATCACCTTACCGGTCGCACAGCCGTCACTCCATACGTCGAAGCCGTCACCAGCAAAACAACCAAACGCAACTCCTGCCCAAGCGCTTCCGGCGGCGAAAACGTCCGGATAGGCGCCTACTAACACGTTTGTCATCATTGCGCCCGAACTTGTCCCAGTAACGAACACGCGATCCTTGTCACCACCATATTTCTTCAGTGCCCATTTTACCATGCTCACAATTCCCAGCGAGTCACCTCCACCGTTATGTGTCAACGTAGCATTGCTGCTCACGTCCCAACATTGGTCCGCAAAGTTCGAAGTGTTTGGGTAGATCGTAATGAAGCCATACTGGTCACCAGCCGATGCCCACGATCGGTAGTCGAAGACCTGTTGCGCAGTTCCGTGACACCAGTGAGGCGCAACAAGGATCGGTGGCTTCGGTGGGAGAGTTTTGGGAACGTAGATGTAGAACGATACATTCCTGGGATTGGGGCCGAAATCCTTGACCTGGGTAAGATTCGAGGACAGCTGTTGCGCGGACGCAGCAGCTGCCAGCAGTGACACAGCAATCGACGACGCAATCATATTGACCAAATCCTAGAAAGAAGAATTGACGACACGAGAGCTCATGCACAGTGCGGCGGGTTTCTTATAAAATTATAGCTGATCCCAACGCTAAAATGCCCCGTCCAGGAAGCATGCTCATTTGTTCCACTAGTATATATGACATCTGATTAAATTCGCAGGCCGTCGACCTGACTATCCCCGGTTTTGGGAACGCACTTCGATTTGCGGCGTCATGATGGTATACTAGCCGATTGCTCTAGCCTAATTGGCCACGGAGCGAGGGGAAGATAGATGAATTTCCCCGTTCGCTAGCGGATCGCCCATACATATCCGAACTCTTGCAGAAAATCCACAGTCAACCTCAATTTTAGCTTACAGCCCATGTACGAACGTAAGAGATTTGTCGAGGTCACTGTGTCGCAGTACACGTAGCAGTCACTTCTCACGCTGAGTGATATCAGGTTCGTGTTGAGCACGTAGCTAGGCCAGCAACTCACGACGATGTGGCGAAGTTGCTATTATGACATTCTCAACAACTAATGTATTTAACTTGCGTTGGTATCAAAATTGGATTTGAAGACATTTCAAACGGAATTTCCTGCTACACGTCTTTTCTGTAGGTCAAATCTTAATCAATTGAATTCTTCCTTGATGAGATATACCTATTCCCAAACCTGCACTGACGACCAACGCGAATGAAATCTGGAACTTGATAAAAACAACCAAATTGACGCCAAATCCATCAGCACCAATAGATTGCGCGTCGCTCGCGGCCTCTCCTCTAGTATCCTCTTCCCTACGATTCCAACAGCCTAACTCTGGGCATACTTCGAGCGCGCACGAAGCTGCTTGCCAAACTTATACATCACCACGGTTCCAAAGATCCCCACCACACTCAGCCCACCTAATAAACTCACCCCTCTGCTCACTCCAAGGTTACTCAACAACGGCGTCGCGAACACCACGCTTGCTCCCGCCGTTATACTCCTCCACAAGCTGTTCCCCGCAAAGAGACTCGCCGCGTACTTCGGATACGAGAATGGCAAATAAATGAACAAGCTCTGCATGAGCCAGAAATGTCCGCTGCAGAAGATCGCTACGCCTATGAGGGGCGCAACCCAGTGGATATCTCGCTCAGCCGTCCACGCAAAGATGAATAGTCCGATGGGGAGCAGAAACGATCCGACGATGGCGGGGACGAGGCGGTGCTCTTGCTCGCGGAAGCCTTCCTTGTTGTCGGGTATCATGTAGAAGTGCAGGTACACGAAGTAACCCAGAAGCGCGAAGATGACACCGACGAAGCAGGAAAGGGATGCTAGACCGCTTTGTCCAAGGCTAAATCCATAGAAGGGAGGGAAGACAAGAGGAAAGACTTCGAAGAAGGTGTAAAACACGCCGTAGAAGAAGCCGGTGTATACGTTTATAAAGAGCACGGAGGGATCTTTGAACATGATTTCTAGGGGACGGACAAGGGCCGATGTTAGAATCTGCGAAGCGGTCATGTGGCGTTGGGTGACTTCGCTTTGGGACAGGAGTCTGGGATTGCCGGTGACTTTGCGCAGGCGGCGGGCGCGGCGTAGGAGGATATTTTCGGCGGACGTTTCGGGCATGAGCGTGAGTAGGATGACGAGTACGAGAGACGAAATCCAGACTATCTCCCATAAGGGCCATCGCCAGCCCTTCGCCATGGCCGCAAAACCACCGATCAAGGGACCGAATGCGGGCCCACACCACGCGGCAAGGACGAACCACGATAGTCCATAGGGAACGTATAAAAGCTCGAACAAGTCGGAGGCGGTTGCGCCGCCGTTCGCAAGTGCAGGACTACCAAAGAAGCCCATCCAAAACCGGAGTGCTAAAAGCGACCCGAAGTCATCGATCATAGCTGTAGGAAAGGCTAGGACCCCAGAACACAACAAAGGTAAGGTAGTACACCGGATTCCTTCCAATCGCTGGGATCTCACACAACGGAGCAAACACAATATCGCCAATGCCGTAGGCTAGCACGAAAAGCGACAAGCCAAGCGAAGCAACGATCGGGCTGATGTCGAAGTGTTCCAGAAGACCGCCGCCAACGGAAGCAGCGTAGATAGGGCCTGCAGAGTACACGGCAGCGGTGTAGAACGCAACGATGAACATGACGAAGCCTTTCTTGAAACCGGACCAGTTCTTTGGGTTGGTGGGGTCATCGTTGGTATACCAGTCCACTAATATGATGCCGTCTAATGTTCTCTGGGGGACAATGATCAAGGGATTTGTACGCTCGAGGTCGCGAGGTTGGACTTGAAGTCGTTCCTCCGCGTGGGCTACCGCATGAACGCTGCTCAAATTTCCGTGTAAACCCTGCCCTTGCATCTCCAGATCGTCATGTCCTTTGATCTGGGGTGTTCGCGCGGATGTGTCTTCTTCGATTCGTTCTAAGATTTCATCACCCAGATTTGATGATGGTTCGAGAAGGGCGGCATATTGGGCGGGCAACTCAAAGTCTGGCTTATCCTCTGGGTATTGAAACAGTCTGTTTCCTGACAGGAAGCGGATGACTTGACCCAGAGGCGCTTCGCGAATGATATCGAGCATATTTTACACTGCTAGGATCGTTAGATCATGTCTGACTAGGTGTAAATAGGTCCTTCGAAGCAGCATACATAAGGTATGTACACAATCAAAGTCGTGTCGATGGGTGTATGTGCCGCATCCAAGATGACGTTGAGAGACAAGGATTGTGGGAATTCTGTTGATTCAGTTGCTAGAAAACAAAAGTCGGGTAAACCTGGACTGAAGTCAATGACTGCGTGAAGATGTGAAGCCATTGACCCAAGGGACCAGAGCTTATATACGGAGATTTGTAGCCCGGAGCACAATGTAGCTTTCCACAACCAACTATGTGGATACTTGAGCCCAGAAACATAAGCTTGATTAGTCGATGCCTCTCTCAGGCTCCGTTCATTGATTTGTTGTCTTGCGATCAGAGAAGGGCCGGGTAGACGCTAGCCCCTTTAGGCCTGTGTTCGAGCGGACCAGGGTGTCCTTGTCCGCTCCCTGTGCCAGTCGTCCGTCTTCCCTTCTCGCAGAGTCACGTTTTCCAACTTCTTTGTCACCATCCGAAACGATCAAGGGCGAAACTTTGAAGACTAAATGATTGCACTGAATCGCTTGTCGCAAGATCGCCATGAGGCAGGCCGTTGAGCATAGGTTATAATAACTTGCGTGGGAGGATTTGGTGTGCCAGTGAAGTATTCGAAGCCAACAGTCACATCTCGAATCCATCTTCTTATCTTGAATCTGCTCGATGACAGGTTTTCGACGATGAACCCAAGCTTCAGTGGAATGACTTTTGAGGAAGAACGGTCATGGAAGGCCAATCACCTTCCAGCTTCTCCAGAGCATCAAGGTATCGCGCTACGCGACGTCAGTCATGTTTAATTGTGTGCGGAAGATAAAACCTACATGAATCGCCCCATCGCTTAGCAAATTCCTGAAGTATACTCTTTAGAGAATCGATCCGCAGCTTGCAGACTAGATTATTGGTCTGCTTCCAGACGCGGTATTGCACAACCGCTGCCTGGAACAACGAGTATGGGCAGTACGGAGAATGAACTTCATGGAGTGTACTCCCTATGCGTTCGCTGAACGATAGCTCCGCGAAAGCGATACAACGCAATGATACGTTTTCCATGCACTGCAGAATCCGGCATCTTTCCTCTAAACTAGCTTCGTCGCTTTTGCTCAGCTTGAACTCGTAGAGGATGAAAAGCGCACTGTTGTGGTCGGTATCAGCTCCTAATTTATCCTCGCAAAATCAAGGCGCGTGGCACAGATACCTGAATCAAGGCACGCCACAACATAAGACGTCGTAAACAGTAAGATTTCGAACGTATGCTGAACTTTGATCACTTACTTGTTACACATCGCAAATGCGCCGCAATATTTGCCCGTCTTCAGCTCTTCTTCGGCAAGGAGAGGTACATAAGCCCTTAGAGTACGCTCTATTTGATGACATTCTTCACGATTGAATTCTGGATCCAGCGTCGGGTTAGACATGTGTCGTGTAAGTCTTCCTATAATATGAGAGACCTGACACTCGCGTGCCATTTGTCCAAGAGTGACATTCGATGGCGTATCGAGTGAGGGGGCGGCAGCAATTAGCGCTGCAAGCTCCTCTTGTTCTGAGCCTTCTGACCACAACAAGTCTTCAATTGGGAGCTTATCCGAAATCTCGGGGTCCTCGGTAGCAAGCAGAGTCTCGCCGTGGCATAAACTAATGAATCTGTCTAGGTTGACAATTGCCCACCATGCTCTCTTCTGCTCCTCGAGAACCATGTTGTCGAGGCTTTGTGCTACCTTCGTCTGCCACGGCTTCTCGTGGATACCCATGATCCTCGCCATCTTCGCAGATGCGGCGAGTGATAAGTGAGCTGAGGAATGAAAGCCATGGCCCATTTCATAGTAAGTAAGAAGGATTCTACAGTGGAGTAGATCAATTGTGAAATCGTCGGTCATCTCGAGTAGTCCAATCAAGCTCTTGACATGAACATAAAGCGGAGACCGCATATATGTCGAGGGTTTCTCACCCGGCATTTGTTGAACGAGGTAAACGCATAGAGAAAGCGTCGCAAGGTCCGCAAGGGGGCTACTTGAGACCTTAGATATGCAGCTATGGAAGCGATGCCTTGACAGTATTGGGAGTCTTTGATGCGTCGTGATGAAGAACTCGTTCGTTATCGAGCACAAGTTGTCGTGTGAACCAAGAACAGACATCGCAAAGTCGAAAACCGCTCGTGGAAACGTCGTACGGTCGTAAGGATCAAATGCTGGCAGAGCTGTGTCTGGGCGGAGATTGTTGGTCGCCGCCTGGGCCAAGAAGGATGTGCGTATTGCATCTTCGCTATACTCACAGGTCTTTCGCAGTCTGAGCACTCCGCTGTTACCCACATACAAACCTCGATGAATTCTGTATTACTTACCGAGTACAGTTGGAGCATGCGGGTCGGGTTTTGTCGCACTTGCGCTTCCTCCTCTTGCAAAATGTGCACGCGTTTGCGCTTGCCATTCTCGCTATCACGGCATGCACATGTAGAGAGTCTGATCAGCTTTGCACTGGACCGACCTAATTACCCGGCAATCGAGCTTGACGTGAATTGTAGGAGCGATGTATGGTGTTCCCGGAACGCGCCTAGCGCTAGCTAGCAATCACGTGTGCCAAGAAAGCTAGAGCAACCGCATGGCGCCTTCCATATGCTTGCGTCTTCGAACACCTCTCCTCAGCGCAATATTTGTCCCGCTCAGAGCACCCTGGAATTAGGCATGTCTCGACACTCAGTTCGTCCCACGCGAAGGTAGTGAGCAAATGTAGCGTATGAATGCGACTCTACTTCTCTACGTCATTTCCAACACCCATAACGCTCTCCAAACTCGTCTCGGTATTATCCCACTCTCTCTTTATTACATCGATTGCCCATTGGCCTCTAGGCCTGAGACAGAATTTCAAAGGCCTCGGCTCAGTCATGAACCCGGTAACAACCATAGCCCACGGATCAACCTCTTCACCTTCTAAGGCTTCAACGTCAAACGCCCAAAGAATATGCGCAATGTTCATAAAGGTGCCGTCCATGGCAACGCGCTTTCCCTGGCAAATTCGTCGACCCTGACCAAACACCGGAAGAGGCAGGTCGCTGCGGACTTTTCCACCGCGCAACCAGCGTTCAGGAACAAAATCCTGCGCATCACCGAGGGAAGGATCGAAAACTTTCTCGTCGCGGCCGATTGCCCATGCATTCGCCATAACGGTGACTCCTTTCGCAATCTTGACTCCGGCAAATTCATCGGCGTGGTCTGCACGCCGTGGAATGGAGCCTGGAGATATCGGGCGCCAGCGGAAAAGTTCATGCGCGACAGCATCTATGTATGTGAGATTGCTACGATCGGAGAACTGGGGTAAACGGTTGCGGCCAACGACGTCGTCCAACACTTTATGAGCACGCGTCACGAAGTCGGGATTCTGTATTGCTGCGATGAAGAGCCAGAGGATCTGCCTGGGAGAGGTCTCCATACCCCCTTGAATCGATGTCGCGAGGGTGAAGGCAAGGTCAAGATCCGCAACTGGAGAGTCCGCAGGGGCGTGTTTTGGTGCGGTCGCGATGGCTTGCTTTGTTGCATTCCAGCCCGGGGCATCTCTACCGTGGTGAAAGAGGCGCATGTATAGATCGACTTGCGTAGCGAAAAGCTTGTCTGCGTAACGCTGCCATGGAGAGACAAATGCTGGCAGATGTCGGAGTAATGGCATCAGATCAGGGAGCTGTGGGTTGGCGGCGAGGTGAGTGACCTTGGCTTGTGTGTCGATAACCTCGTGGAGTATCGGCTCTTCGAACTTGGGAATGCGCAAACCATAATGGAGGGCAAGAATGACGCTGGACTGGGTACGCTCGAGCAGTGGGTAAACAATCTTCGTACTGATTGTCGAGGCATCGTCCGATTCCCTGAGAGCGCTGATGAGGTCGAAGAGCAGTTGCTTGGCTTCAAGTTCCATAAGCGGCTGGTAGTTCAATGCGGCGGGAGCACCCAAACTGGGTGAGAGAATGCGATGGTGCAGCTTGAGATGGTCGTCATAATCGTGCATCAGGGTAAACCTGGAGCGTCCTGGTCCGGCGCCAGTAATCATCTCCATGCTCACAGAGGCAGGGCGGTTGCTGTACCATTGACTGCGTTTGCTGAAGAGTTCAGTGACCGCTTCATACGAGTTGAGCACCACGATAGGAACGATTCCAAAAAGCCTGGGAACAGTGATAGGTCCATGTTCTTTTGACCAGGCACTCCAGTTTACGAGTGGTTTTTCGATGGGAGAGCTGTGGAGATCTCCAATGAGAGGAAGCTTGAGGAGGGGCTTCGCGGTCGCATCCTGGCTCTTTTTGCTTGTGCAGACATAAAGCACTGTCAATGCGCCCACAATCAGGACAATTGTCACAGTAGAGCTGGACATGATTGTTAAGGCATCTCAGTCGGACTGAGGGAGCGCGACTGCTTGAGTTTGCATACCCAAACGAATAACAAGCGTGACATTACACAGAATTTTGCTCCGCGGAACGAACCCTGAATCAGTTCGGCACTTCGAACATCCCGTTGCCTCAGGGGTACAGACTCGGCATGCCATTGCCCAGTCTTCTTCGTCAAATCACCCGATGTCGCGTTCGCAAGGCTTGCTCGCCTCGATGGGGCTTCCTCGGCACATTTCACCCGACCGGGGCTCCTCGTCCCACTGAAAGAGGAACGTCGCCCTCGTACGCTGGGCGCTAAATTCCTTCCCCAAACCACACGCAGACAAGACCTGGAACGGTTCTCGGGCCGCATTGCACTAGAAAGAGGCAGCCTGATAATGTCGTGATCCGTAACTTCGGCAAAGCGAGTGGGGAATCCCTAGTTTTCCGAAGTTGACAGGAGCCATTTCGTCGCCCAAAACCACCGTTGTTCGCGGTCAAACCTATCCGGCGACTTGCTCCGTGTACAGAGCACTCCTTGATGTGGCTTCCTTTCAGAATCATTCTCCATACTGCCCAAAGGCTACCATCGTACGAGACGATAGAAACCTCTGGCCTGGAACTTTGTGAATCCTTCGATGTTCTAGTGCCAAAGTGGGAAAAGACCAAGGACTTCTGCTCACTACGCCATTGTCTCCAAGGTGCTAGTCCCTTGGACTGAAGCACGGCTGTGGTATCATAAGTACGCCCCAAACGCGCAACTACTGCCTTGCAACTCACCTGCTAAGTTATTTCCGCCAATAGATGTGCCAGAGTCCCTTGTGTACCCCATAATAAGCTTGGGCTTGCAAGGCGATTTGGGAAGACTTTAGGGCGGCAACCGTGACCAGACTAGACATCGTCGGTTCGGGACCCTACCTCCTTCTAACCTCTTGAAGCACTCATGGCAGCGATCCCTTGCCGTCGCAATGCGATTGCTATATACAAAACTGGGCCAGTTGCTGCGCAGGTACAGTGCAAAATGTAGATATGGAGCCGTGAACCACACAATCCCGTTTTGTTGGACTGCACAGCAACATGGCCGTATTTCCCATCCAGACGCACGACCAGAAGGCGGTGCTCGGCGCAGCTCTCAGCTTCTCTATTCTCGCAACCCTCGCCGTCTCTCTGCGACTCACTGCTCATGCCATCGCGCACAAGAAATGGACGATTAGCGACTATCTGATCATCCTTGCATGTGTAAGTTTTCTACAATCGCCAATGTTAGATGCTGCTGACAGGCCCAAGGTATTCGCCGTCGGCCTACAATCAATTAGCATTACAGGCGTCTTTCAAGCTGGCATCGGCTACGGTCATGTTACAGAAATTGCCCTTAGATACGGCCTGGAGCCCATCACCAAATTGTCTCAGCTCATCATCCCTTTGCAATTTCTCTGGGTCCTGAGTCTCAGTTGCACCAAACTATCGATCTTGTGCCTTTACCTCAAGATTTTCCCGATCCGATGGCTTGCCTGGGGCTCATATGCCACTATGTCCGTAATCATTGCTTGGACAATTGCAACTATCCTCGCTGGCTGTTTGATATGCCGTCCTTTTGCATATAATTGGGACAAGACAATTGTTGGAGGGAGCTGCGGCGATCAAGTTACCTCCTTTACTGTCACTGGGATCATCAACTTGATCACTGACTCCATGGTGCTTCTGCTACCCATGTACCCGTTGTCCCAATTGCAAATGGCAACATATAAGAAGGTCACCCTTATCACCGTATTTGGGTTGGGCGTTGTGTACATTCCCCCAATTTCAACGCATGTATGGTTCGTCTTTCTGACAAACATGGCTAGGACTTGCGTCATCAGCGCGCTCCGTATCTCTGTCCTCTCTTCTATGGACTTCGCAGATATAAGCTATACGCTTCCCCAAGCCAACATCTTCAGCGGTGTCGAACCCTGTCTCGCCGTGGTCCTCGCCTCCATACCCATGATGCGCCCGCTGCTCGGTCGGTCTGCAGCCACACCTTACGGTTCAGGCAAAACACCTGTTAACAGTGGTTCTAAACCCACTGGATCAAAGGGAGCGGGTGAAGATGGATTCGAGAGATTAGATGATGACACCAATCGTCTCTGGCTTCGACCAATGGGGCTACAACATCGTGCTGATGCCTCGGCTTTGCGGGAAACCATGCATGGAGATGGCAGCGATAGTCAAGAGTCGCTAGATCGGCACGGCAGGCAAGGGACACACAGCCCGGGTGGGATTAGGGTGAAGCAGTCCTTCAACGTTACCGAACGGGCCGCCACTTGATCGTTTAGTATCTACTATCGATAGAAATAATGATCACCCGAGCACGCGACGAACTGGTATTGTGAGCATACCTCGCCCAACTACGCCTCATCTATTCTGGCATCCATTCAGCGCACCTGCGAAGTTCTTGAACTTCTCGAGAAGACATCTCCTCCAGAGCGGATGATGAGGTCAAGCTCGTTCCAAGGCTTCCCTTACTGTTCAGGTGATACATTGAGTCCATGGGAATACGAATTTCCTCCCCAATGGATCATGGATTTGAACTTGCCGTAGCCAATAACAGTCCAGGCGCTGTCAATTGTGGGAGCAAAGGCTCTATCACGTTCTGTGAAGTGAAGGGTAAGGTAAAACAAAACCTGTTGTATGGGGAGAGTGCGAATTTGAGATATGAGTGAACAAGGTGCGTAGTACGCTGATGCAAAAGAACCTGAGCGCCATAGACGCCCCGCGTGTGCATTGCTATGGAAGTCTTCATTATCATTCGTTATGTCTTTCCGTCTACCACAACGCATCTCATATGGTACAACCAGCGCATGGATACAGTGATTGCTATAATGACCGTGGCACGTCTGCGGGCGGGGACAGGTACGCTCCGCAAGAGCACATGCTGAAACATACTCCCCCATTCCCTTAACACATGCCGTTCAGCAGCGCAAGACCCGCATCCACCTGGCCATGCTCTGCCTCATCATCGTCCAGCAGTTCGTTGATCTTCTCCACGCTCTTGATGCGCCAGAAAGCCTGCGCACCATCGCTGAAGCGCTTCGTGATGCTCTTGACTTCATCCACAGGACACGCCGCGAAGCACAATCGGGCGCAGTTGAACGCATCGCCATCCCTAATGTCCGTGGTGGGCGCAAACATCGTGCCAGGCGCCACAAGGACAAGATACGGCTTAGTCGTCCAGAAGACCCAGAGCGCTTGCGAGAGGCGTTGAGCGGGTACCTGCTTTGCAAGCGGATGCGAGGAGAAGTCGAAGCGCACCCAGACGAACATACCACCGAGAGGGCGCACAAAGTCGTAGATCTTGGTCTTCTCCACGACAGCCCACTCGTCTTCGTCATCGGCGACCTCGGTCAGCGATTTTCGGCGACCAGCTTTGACGGCGTGTTTGTTCGCATCGAGGACGTCGCACATGGCGTTCATCCTGCGCTCGTAGTTGCCGCGGAGACCCTCGAGCCAGCGCACCCAGCCATCGACCTTCCAGCCGCTGCCATCCTTAGCTCCGCCTCGGCCCGGGTCAGTGGAGCTCTGAGGACCCATAAGGAGCTCTGCGATCATCGACTGGACAAATCCGGAGGGTTGTTGGGTGCTGGTTTCGGTGACGCGGAGGATGCGCTCGACGAGGGCGGGTTGCGCCGTGATCCATCCGAGACGGCATCCTGGAGCGACAGTTTTGGAGAAAGTATCTAGACGAATGACGCGGCCCTGGTAATCGAGCGACAAGTAGGAAGGAATGAGTGAATCGAGAAACTCGAAACCGGACGACTTCTTCGGCTTGGGAGTTGCGGTAGCCCCTGGTGAAGATGAAGGGAATTGAAGATACCAATATGGGTCATCCTCAACGATCAAGATGTCGTACTTGACGCAGAGCGCATAGATCTCTGTCCGCCTCGCTACGCTAAGGGTGCCGCTTGTGGGGTTCTGGCCGATGGTTACAGTGTACATAAGATGCGGACGACGTCCCCTGGAGAAGTCCCAGTTGTCTAGAACATCTTCGAGACCCCCTGGGCCCTTCGCGATCATACCCTCATCATCAATAGCCACAGGCGCAATGTTGAAGCCCTTCGGTTTCGCCGTCTGGATAGCATTCATGTAGCAGTATTCCTCGACCAATAGTCCCGGTCGCTCTTCGACGGGGTTGTAACCCTCAGCCCATTCATTGGAGAAGGCCTGGATAGTCTTGGAGAAGCCGTCAGTCGAACCGTTGGTCAAGATGACGTCTGGTCCGCCTTTGTATGGTACAAACGGGTGCAGGTTGTCGCGTGTGAATTGGCGGATGAACGTATAGAGCGACGGATAGCCCTGTGCTGTGCCATATTGCAATGCCGACTTCAGATCAATTATGCGAGTCGGATCTTGAACGCCAGAATCGTGGGGAACAACGAGGCGTGCTGAGGGCGGATCATCTTTGCGAGTGGCGATGGACGCGGAAGCTAGCTCTGCGGTTGGAGGGTCGTTGGGTGGAGGATCGATTGGCTTGTTGGGCGTGGGCTCCCAGCGATTGGGGTGGGCAACCTATTGTCGGTCAATAATGCTTCTGGGCGCGCGCGTTGCGCGACCCACCTTAGCTTCGAGGGTATCATAAGGAAAGTACTTGTCGTTGGGGAGGCCTGGCGGGGTTGTTAGCTCGGACGAAGCTCGATTGTTTCTCGAAGCTGTGATCTTGCGTACCTCCAGCTAGTTGGGAGATGCCGGGAATCCCGAAGTACTTGTAGAAGCGCTTGATCTGCGAAGCTTCACGGGCCTTTGTGCTGCGCGACAGGTGGTGGGACAGATCAACAGGCTCAGGAAAGCTTGCAGGGTCTGAAGTGTACGACATTTCTCTTGAAGGAACAATCTTTCCCAGTTTCCAAGCTTGAACCAAGATACGATTGAGTTTACCACCTATGGAGCCGCAACCAAGTTCAGATGCGAAGAAGCAGAATACAAGTGGGTTTCGTCCGGGGCGATGGTACTGGAGCTCTTTAGCGTGCCGGCGATAACGATAACGGCTGCTTAATAATGGGAAGGGCGTGCTGCTCACCTTCTATGACGAGTTACAGCGGTTCGCTTGACTCATAGCGGCAGCATATGCAAGGACTTGAATCCTGCATGAATGCCGTCTTCATATTGACGAGGTGCTTCCAAAGAATACAAAGACAGCCCCAACGTCGTGTGAGGCTGCGCGCTGCTGCGGGTGCCTTCGTCCGTTCGCGAATGGTAGGGCTGAGGCTCTTAGCGTGACGGCATCCCGTCCATGGAATGGACCGCCTCCCTGCCGGCGTCATGCAGGGCCGGCGCGTGAGCTTGTGCTTTCGCGACAGCTTTTGCAGCTCCTCACGCACCTAATCGTTGGATAGACCTTCTCTTGCCGTATTCCCTCTCTTTCTGTTTCTCCTTTAGCATCGTCCGCAGCGCAACCCCTAGCATTTCTTGCCGGCTCTGCTTGTGTGGAGCCGCGCCCTCATCCCCGCCGCCAACCTGTCTCGACCGAACTCGCGCCACGAACTCGACAGCATCTACGAGATGCCGCCTGGAAACGAACCCGATGATGAGGGCGCACCTCGCCAGATATATCGTGACGACGAGAATGAGCTGTCCCCGTCTGACGATTCCACTGCCGCCGATGCGACCCTCGTAGATGCTTCCGAAGCTTCCGACGACGAACAATTCACCCAGCAGCCATTCTACGCGAGCAAATACATACCTCCACGGTTACAACGCGCATGGAAAGCTACCAAGACGTGGGTCAAGGGCCCGCAGCCCCCACGGCCGTGGAGCATACAGCCGCTCTTTCCCACAGTGCAGCGTGCGCCCATAAACTTGCTGGATCGCTACTTCCCGAAACGCAAGCACAAAGTCGTGCTACTGATATTATTCTATCTTGCTTGGTTCCTGAGCTTCTCGTTGGTCTTGAAGCGGTCTGCCTTCGCCGCAGACATTCCCGGCCACGGTTCACCTGTCAACATTCGGTGCACTGACAGGTTATGGAGTGACGCAAATGGCTGTGGCCTCAATGGTGATCAGTGCCGGCCATTCGCCAATCAGACTATGGCTTTTCGATGCCCGGCCAACTGCAAGAGGGTACAATTGCTGAATCCCCATGCGGTTGGGGCTAAAGAGATAAATTATAGGCCGCTCGTAATTGGCGGTCCGACCGACGAGGAAGAGACGCTGGCAAACACGTATTACCGCGGCGACTCCTTCATATGCGGAGCAGCTATTCACGCAGGCTTCATCACCGACAAGTCTGGCGGGTGCGGCGTCCTCTCGTTTGTAGGCGAGAAGAGTCACTACCCTAGCGTCAACCGCAAGCACATCAAGAGTGTCAGCTTCAACTCGTATTTCCCTAGATCTTTCGCCTTCCTGGAAGGCACTCATTCGAAGTGCCGGGATCTGCGATGGCCACTCCTCGGTGTGTCGCTGACCTTTACCATCCTCTTATCCTTGTTCACAACCTCATCAGCAGTGTTCTTTTCATCCATATTCGTAGGTATATTCTTCCACGTCGCGCTCGCATCCGATCCACCGAATCTTACCGACTACTACTCCATTGTCAGTATCGCTCTCGGTCGTTTCCTGCCTGCCAGCTTTTGCATGTTCGCCGTGTACAAGTTCTTTGTAAGGAGGACGCTGCTCGGTCTAGATGCCCAGATCGAGAAAACCATTCTTTGGCTAGGAGGTTGCTGGGTTGGAGCCCTGAACAATTACACCTTCGACAAAATCCCGATCGAGCGACTGACCCCCCATGACATCAAGAACCAGCCTGGAGCGGTGCCTGCTCTCATCATCATCGTTTTGACCCTTCTTTGCATCACAATCGGACAA
Organism: Didymosphaeria variabile; assembly: GCF_027946475.1. Lineage (NCBI taxonomy): Eukaryota > Fungi > Ascomycota > Dothideomycetes > Pleosporales > Didymosphaeriaceae > Didymosphaeria > Didymosphaeria variabile. The sequence goes on along the minus strand of NW_026611627.1, from coordinate 1,468,897 downwards.
GCATGGTGCCTCCGTGTTGAAGGCCGTCTACCTCGTTTTCTTGTCATCTACGGCATTTATGTCGCTGTCATACTGATCTTGGTCGCTATTCCTCGCATGAACGTTCGCATTCATCACTACATCCTCGGTCTCCTTTTGGTCGGTGGCACGTCTATGCAAACAAGACCCAGTTTGCTCTTTCAGGGTATACTTATTGGCCTTTTCATCAACGGCATCGCACGCTGGGGCTTCGACAGTATCTTGCAGACCCCAGCCGAACTGCGCGGCGATGGGCAACTAGGAACAACTCTCCCCATCATCACCGCACCTATCATCTACAGCAATATTGGAACAGGCTTCAAGCCGAACATAACCTTTGAGTGGGACCTCCCTCATCCCAAGCACTACGACGGTATCAGCATACTGGTCAACGACGTAGAGCGCTTCCGTGGATACGAGGACGCAGGTATGACAGCTTTCACATGGGTTCGCCATATGGAAGATGTCCCAGAGTACTTCCGCTTTGCTTTCATGGATGGTAGTGCCAGGGCGGATTACACCAAGGCTGGAACGTGGCGCAGCGATGGAAGCTGGAAGCAAATGCAGTCTGGGCCTTCGTAGAGATCTTGTAGAAACCCGCGTTATATTATTACCCAACGGTGCGACCTTCGGGACTGCGCCGAAAGGTGCTCCGGCTGGGCAAATGATGTTCGAGCGTACATGGTCTGCACTGCGGTTTGGAAAAGGCATGGGTCGGGCAGGTGCGACTGCTATTGGGGGGCTTGGTATATTACCGCGGGCCTGGAGCTGGGAAGGCGCTATCGCGCGTGTAGCCTGGGATACCCTCACTTGCTTTCACGTTCAGATGTACGGATTGGTTTCGCATCGTATCGCAGATAGACAACTAGACAAGGCTAGAATCCTGAGAATCACTTTCACGTGCACACCTGCCCTACACGGCAACTTTCCAAAACGCTCCTTGTCCTCCTTCCCCGCCCATCTTGAAACGCCAGACCTGTATAGAGAAACGGATGCGCAGCAGCAGCAGCGCGAATCTCTTCGATCCTTCGCGTAGCCCCGCGATAATTACCGATTGGATGCCTCGTCGCAGGCCGCAAATGCTCTCTACAGGAATTCATATTGCCCCCAATGATAGACATCTAAGCGAAGGGCAACTATATGAGCAGCGATATACCCCGTACAATACGATCCTTCGCAGGTCCTACGCCGGAGACGCGGCCAGTTACGCACCAGTACCTAGACCGTATTGTGGCTAGAGATGACTATTCGCCTTGCCCGAGGCACATGAGAGAGTAGTATTCGCGGTTATGTTAAGCATTGCTGTGCCGCCGGGTAAGCCCGATGGCGCTGTACTTGTACAGAAATCTACTGGCCTCAGAGAAGCGAGCTAAGTCGGCACTTGATACTATTTCGGCATCCGGTTGGGTCTTCGGAGGACTTCTCTGCCATGGCATGGAGGGGCTGAGCAGCGGCACGGGGAGACGACTTCGGGGTCGGCACTGTGCCGAGGCGAAGAAATAGACGCTACGGACTTGGTAGAGCTCCTTCATAGGGCCGCAGGCTCATCACCGCAGAAGACTCGTCCGCCGTCTCGTGCGTAATTCGTGTGCTTTGCGACTTCCGTTTCGAGCAGACACCTCGTACGCGTTCATGTTTCTGTGAAACAAAATGGGATGCGAGAAGCCTACAGGGTTCACGGGGTGGAAGCGCTTGTCAGGTACCAGCAGCGTGCGATTGGCCGTCGGTAGGCGAGCACAAGGCTGCTGCACGATGGCTCGGCGCATGTCTTATCGATACGCATGCGGTGATAGGGAAGCAGGGAGATTGGGCATAGAGCCCTGGGCGCTTACCCCGACGGGCTTTGCCTTTTTCTGTCTGCACAGCGTGAAGCACAGCGGATGCGCACATTGGCGAGTTTGGGGTAGACTGGCGCGATATGCCTCCCCTCCTGAGGATCATGACGCCGAATATTACTCGCCTACGGACGATTTGCAGTGCTTGGACTGGGCCGCGAACCGAAGACTACCGGACACGGCATCGCGGGTGCGGCTCTTGCTGATCACAGAGCCTGCTGGATTGCGATGGACCGCAAAACTGGGCCTGCTCGTGTAGCGCGCGGCGCACATGAGTATTCTGGGGCCATGGAGATTGCGATCACAGGCGCACGGTGGTCCACGGCCGGTCCATACCGCCTGGGGAAACACGCGACGATCTGTCTGCAACACCCATCAGTGCCGTGTTACGAGGCATGCGGGCCTGAGGTGCTACGCTTCTTCAGCCTTCGTGGCCGTGTTCAAGAGCTATCCTCCAAGGTCCCACGGCAGATGCGCTGAGAAGAAACCTTGCGAAGCGGTGCATCGCAGAGGGGGCTGCTGCGAGGCTGCATGGCGCATGGCAGGTCCCTAGGCGATCCCTTACGTCCCTCCGTTTCAGCAGAGGGAATCCCTGTGCTCAGGGCGCACATCCCAGCCCCCAGCCCAGCACCGTTTCACCTTCTTTAAACAGACCCATTCCTTCATCTCCCCTGGCCGCCGGAGAACACCATCGGACTTGGTATCGTGATATCTTGCCCTTCTGTCCTCCTTCCACTCCCTTCGTTCTATTTACGCTCCTTCGCCCTTGCGGTGCCTGTCATTCTTTTGTCATCCAACCATCTTCCATTCACTACCTTGCTGTTCAGCTTGCTGGACGCTATCCATTCTTTTAAGTGTACACTGTTGATTGACTGCTTTTTGAGACGGAAGGGAAGAGTGCTGGAGGCCGAAGTTTGATCCCATCGATACCCAATTCACATCCGACACCAAATCGCATCGTTACAATCGACACGCATCGCTTTCGACAGACCAATTACTCGTCAATCGGCCATCGCATCGCACGTTGCAAGTGCGGGACACGCGACGCTACATCGATTTCGACTTGTCGAGATTAAATCCGCAAATTCACCATGAAGTCCATCACTACGCTCTCGGCGGCCGCCGCCATTCTCTCCGGTACCGCCGAGGCCTTCTGGCGCATGGAGTGCCACTCGCGCTCTGGTCTCGCGCGTATCGATCCCATTGTTACCCCAGGCAAGATCTCTAGCCACGCGCACGCTATTCATGGAGGAGGCAGTGAGTAGTCCCATCCCCTTGCCTTTTTTTTTTCTCCTCCAGATCCACTGCGAAAAATAGATGGGGAATGACAGCGGGACGCTGCGACGAACGCATTCAGGAGCTGACATTTTTGGGTCTGGGGTAAACACAAGGGTTGTTGTGCGATGAGGCAATTTGGGTTTCACAGTGGCGAACCGTGGTGCTGATCCTTGCTATAGACTTCGGTTTGAGCTCGAGCTACGAAGATCTCAGGGCTTCGGAATGCACATCGTGCCTAGCCACAGACGACAAGTCGGCCTACTGGTAAGCAAACAAAGAAAGCCCAGGCTCCATAGCTCAATTAACACTACCCAGGACGCCGGCGCTGATGTTCCAGCATGACAACGGCACAACACAGGTCGTTAGGCAGGTCGGTGGTATGCTTGCATACTACCTCCTCTTCTCGAATGAGGGGGAGAAGATTGAGACCTTCCCGGAAGGTTTCCGCATGCTCACTGGTGACATGAACCTACGAAACTTCACTGGTCCCGTGCCGGACCCAGAGAAGTCTCTCTGGACAGACGACGACAAGACTCAGATTCTTCTTGGCCAGAAGGCCATCGGCATGAACTGCTTGAACTACAAGAAAGACCCTGAACCGTCCATGTACCGACATTTCCTGCCCGACAAGCAGTACCTCGACGACAACTGCGTTGATGGTGTCCGTGCTGAGAGTGAGTGACCGAGCAACCCCTGAGAGGCCAAGACTAACGAGGTCCCAGTCTTCTTCCCTTCGTGCTGGAACGGCGAATTGGACTCGGACAACCACAAGTCCCACGTCGCCTTCCCTGACCTCGTCAACGGCGGCACGTGCCCTGAGGGTTTCGAAAAGCGCATCCCATCGCTCTTCTTCGAGACCATCTGGCAAACATACGATTTCAAGGGAATGCCCGGTACTTTCATGTTCGCCAACGGCGACCCCACAGGCTACGGCTACCACGGTGATTTCATGAACGGTTGGTCAACTGACATTCTCGGCAACGCCATCCAGCAGTGCACCAATCCCTCTGGTCAATTGTCCGACTGCCCCGTCTTCGAGCTTCAGACCGAAGAAGAAGGCTCCAAGTGCAGCTTCAAGATGCCCGAGGAGCTCGATGCAGACAACTGCGAGGGTCCTGCCCCTGGTCTCTGCGGTAACGTGCCTATTCAGTTCGGCCCTGAATACGCCACTGGCCTCCTGAAGCCGGGAGAGACCGGCTCTGCCACCGCTGCCCCTACTACCATCGCCACCGAGGATATCTCTGCCGTGCCCACGCTCTCTTACACCACCGCCAAGAGCGCTGTCACCGACGAATTTGGCGGCGGTATCTCTGTCGCTTTGGACGGCCAGGAGTCACTCGGCGCCGATGCCCCTGAGCCTGCGCCTGCTACTCCTACACCCGAGGCTCCTGCTCCTGTCGCCTCTTCTGCCGCTGAGGCTCCTGCTCCTGAGACGCCCGTCTCCCAGGAAGCACCTGCTCCCACGTCGCCCCCGGCCGACGCACCGGCTCCGCCAGCGGGTAACATCGTCTCGACGTCCGTATACACGAGCGCCGGCACGGTCTACGAGGTCGCCATCCAGCAGGTCGAGGTTACCGTTACTGTCAGCGGCCCCGCCCCCGGTGAGCAGACGCTCGCCGTCGAGCAGCCATCTCCTGCCATCCTTCCGCGCGCACCTGTGCATCGCAGGCACTCGCACCACATGCACCGTCGTGACCGTGAGCACGGTCTGCTTGGGCGCCACGTCTAAACGCGTTCTTCCATCTTGGGGTGGGCGCGTAAGGACAAAAGGCGTTGCGAGGGTGCGATTCGGTTCCTTTCCAACATCACATATCACCTCTCCCATTCGTTGCACTTCCCAGTACATGTGCATCAATTGCACGAAGTGACGATGGGCATGTTCATAAGTTCTGGATATCTGGTGGGGTTGGTCATTTTTGGGTTTTATATACCACTACATTTACATTCTATGTGAGGCCTGCGAGGGCATTCTAGCATTTACAGTTTTCGGACGCGTGGACGGCTGTGCCTGAGACGTTGGTCTTTTTCTTGTACAAGGAGGGAGGGAGGGAAAACAAAGAAAGAAAGAATACACAGAACAGGATTGTATGCATGCAATGAATTGAGATACCCTTTGAAGATGCTGCTTGCCAATGACATTGAGTGCGATGCTGCTATGCAATGCCTGCGCCACGTTGCCGGGTGAACGTGGCTGAGATGCAACCGCGTGGCTGCAGTCTGAAGTTGCGCCCTTCGCTCGTTCCGAACCGCGGTCATGCGCAAAGCTGACCTCTCCTGCACAATCACGTCTGGCCGCGATTTCGATTGCCTCTTCTTTCAGCGCGCAACTGACCTTGCAAGCCTCCTAGATCATCCTAGGGTAGTACCAATGACGCACACTGCTGCCTGGCACCTCTCCACTAACCATCGTCGTCTACAGCAGCTACTCCCCTAGCATGGGCGGCCGCTCCCAAAGAGACCAACTTTTACCGGTGAGGCTACGCACCCGCCCAGTTCGCGTTTTCACGCAATCATCCTCTATTGGTCATCTGAGGGCGCCATCCCGCCTTTCAGCTATGCCGACCCGCAAGGCTGTGGAAAGTTCAGGCAACAGTAGGACGAATGGTAGAACAGCCGTAGTAGCTGACCAATAGGCGTTCGATTCCACAGATCAATAAACTAGGGAGATCTGATGCACGTGTAACACAAATAGATCTGAACGCATCGGGCAGATGGGCGAGCAAACGGTGTTGCCGCCGTTAGATCGTGCTGACGGTGATGTGTGTGCGGCTGCGTGGTGCAGGTCGTATATAAGCCGTGCTTTTCTTACGGGTGTCAGTTGACAAGGCTTCAGGTTTGTCTGAGGATCACGCCTCTTGGATCCACCGGGCCTTTTGTTGTTTGGTTATGCTCACAGTCAATGAGTCCTGCGAGGTTTACTAGGTTTACTAGGTTCTACATTCGAGCAGCAACGGCAAGGACGAAACAATACCAAAATATTTCAAAATGGACTTCACACGACTCAACAGCCTGAAGTTCGACCTCTGGTCTACCAACGCTACCCTACCTAGCCTTCCATCGACGCTTCTCGATGCTCTCATACCAGGCTATGGCATCTTCTCTCAGGTTATCTTCCGTCTTCTAGGTTTCGACATCGGTCTCCTAGTCTCCGGATGCCTCGTAGTGATCGGTCTCAGCAAAGGAGGACAGTATCTCTACCACCGCGCCTTTGCAATTTTCGCCAGCTACTTTATGTCTTCGGTACAGATTGAAGATGAAGACCAGCTGTTCCGGCAGGTGGTAGAGTGGATCGCGGAGCAGAACATGACGCGAGTGTCGAGGGACCTGATGGCAGTGACTAAGTGGGTGAGCGCGTACGAGGACAGCGATGAGGAGCAGAACGCCAAGGATGAGGATGTGTTAGATGAGTCTGGCATTTTCAATTACGAAAAATGGGCGAGTAATATCCCACCGCGGTATGAACCCAACTTTGGGAGCGATAAGTTTTGGTACCGAGGCCGCATGTTCACCTTCTCGCGCACGAAGAAGGAGAAGCCAAGGAGTATCTGGAACAGCTCGGATACCCAGTTTCTGGTGATTCAATGCGTGGGCAGGAGCACGGAGCCTATCAAGGAGCTTCTAAACCACATCAAGAGGTGGACGCTTACCAAGGAGCACAAAATGACGAGTGTGTACCGGCCGGCACCGAAGGAAGAGCGCAGAGACTGTGCGTGGGACAGGCAGTCTTGCCGTCCTTCGCGACCCATGAGTACTGTCTCGCTAGACCAGGAGCAGAAAGCTAAGATCGTCATGGACATCAATGAGTACCTCCATCCCGCCAGCGCTAGATGGTACGCTGCTAGAGGTATTCCCTACCGTAGAGGCTACCTATTCTATGGTCCACCTGGAACTGGCAAAACAAGTCTTTCCTTCGCACTTGCCGGTATCTTCGGCCTCGACATCTACTGCATCTCGCTCATGGAGATTGGTCTCACTGAGTCCGACCTGAACAAGCTCTTTACCACGCTGCCACGCCGCTGCATCGTCCTGCTCGAGGACATCGATTCAGCCGGTCTCCGCCGCACTGATGACTCCCCAGCACCCATCGACGCCGATTCTAGCAGCGACGGCACGCCCTCTGAAGACGGCGTCAAAGTTGAAGCGCTGGCCAAACTACCAGGCGCAGCTCTTCAGGGGCCAGGCATCAAGTCGCTAATCTCGCTTTCCGGCCTTCTCAACACCATCGACGGGGCTGCGTCCCATGAAGGGCGCGTCCTGATCATGACGACGAACCACCCCGAGAAACTTGACCCTGCGCTCATCCGCCCCGGCCGCGTAGACCTTCAAGTCCAATTTACGCTCGCGACGCGCTCGCAGACCCGCGACATCTTCAAGCGCATGTTCAGCACCACCTCTTCGTCTCCCCCTCCCCAGCCCAACCCCCAAGCCCTCCAGACCTTCCACACCCACTAAGCAGCCCGCTCTCTCGAGCACCCGCGAAGATGAAGAGTTCCTGGAGCTCTTGTCTAGGGAACCAGAGCTTGATGTCGTGGAGTTGGAGCAGTTGGGCGAGATGGCGGATGAGTTTGCGAGGGCTATTCCAGAGGGGAGGTTTAGTCCGGCGGAGATTCAGGGCTTCTTATTGACGAGGAAGAAGGAGCCTAGGAGGGCCTTGGCTGAAGTGGAGGGATGGAGGGACGGCGAGTTGAGGAAGAGGAGGGACAAGGGAAGGGTGTAAAGCATAGTAGGAAGGAGAGGAAGGAAGTTCTGGTGTATAAAACCGCAAGACGTTCCGAGACATCATAGACAGTGCTTTACCGTCCATTATCTGTATAGAGTATCATCATCCGTTGAGAGAGCCTATGTTTCCAGATTCAAACAGTAGACAAGTAGGATTTTCAATGTTTAGTAACGATTATGTCTTACCCGCCTCTTACGTTAGTAGACCGGTACTGACATTCACGTCGCTTTTGCATTTACCAGTGTCAGAGTATCCAGTCCCTCTCAAACCAGAAATAGTAATTCCCATTGTTCCATGATTTGAATGCGAGGCCGCGGCCCTTACGCTCTGGTCAATTCCAGTGAGAAGCCTGAAACTTGGCATATACGAGTCAAGCTCCTCGATCCATCTTATGCTCATTGCTGATTCCTGATCAGTGCTTGGCCTACCCTGGTAATCAGTCTGTGCCGGTCTCTACAGTACCTATGGTATGGTAGAGCGTTCGAGTATGCCAACGCCAGGTGATTGAGCAATCGTTGTCACCGATCGCATTGTTCTACCCTTGGAATGACCCCCTAAAAATATCTCCGAAGCGTATCCGCGTACCTGGAGGCATTGGTGTTTCAGGAAGGCTGCCTGAAAGTCCGTTACCCCTTCACAAATCAGGAAGGTACGCGAAGAACATCAAACACACTTTCTTTGCCTGCTTCCACGCCCCTATCGACATCTAAATATGGCACGCAAATATTGATACAACAAAGACATAATCAATGTCTTGAACAATTCAATGCGGCGGCGTCGAAATAAGCTCGATCGGGCGAAGAGAGAGCAAGGGGCCACGTTACGTCACCATCCGAGTCGGCCAATCCTTTACGGACTTCAGAGATCCATCGCTTTCGTACGCGTTGTTGACCGTTCGACGCGAAGCATGGCAAAGCCCGAGCCGCAACTCCGCATACATTGCGAGGTGAGGCGGTGCACCTGAACGGCACGTGCGGCCACGAAATGGCGAGCGGCGTGGATGAACCTCGTATCCAGGCTTCGCCTTCTTGGCGTGCATCTTCCATTTCACCATGCAACAAGCACTCTACAGCTACAACTGCAGCCACGCTGTAAGATGGAGTTCTACAGAAGCGCATGGGAAAGAGCCGGAGATATTAACTGGAGCTTCGGAGACAGGCGAAGGAGGGACCTTGAAGAGCATCCGCAGCGCACGGCACAGTTTCCGCACCCATTTCAGCCGCCGCACAGGGGTATGACCGCCATGGCCGGACGCAAAGACTCTAGCCGCTCCACAGAGGGCTGACACCCATCTCTTTTCGTCCATCATCAAATGTGCCAGCGAATCACGGTTGCAGCGAGACAACGGGATGCCGGCGCCACGGTTAGTTTCGAAACAGGGCTGGCCGAGCGAGAGGCGCATGCACGATGCGAGAGACGCGGGATAATAAGATGGAGACGATCCCCCAGAAGGGAAGCTCTACGCCTTTTCACACAGTCGTTTGTGTGAAGGTTCATTCATTCGCTTTTTGCTTATAATCGTTTTGGGTGGTGAGGAAGAATTGCTTCAAGAGCGAGCGGGTACTTGCACACGGGCTTACAGACTCGCCGGACTTTGGTATTACTTTAGGGACCTCGTTTCACAGGCAAGAGTGCTTTGGGGTTTCGAAGAATTGTGAATTGAAAGAATTAGACTGCGGTGGTCGCACGCATACGAGTTTTCCTTCGTTCCATTCGCTCTTAATCCGGCTATATTCAGCCTCGCAGCTTTCCGCGCTATTGAGGCTGCAACTCGCATTCTCACATTTTGGAAGACGTATCGTTACACTCGGCCTTCCTCGGGACCTCCTTTCAACGCTCTCGAGCTTGTACAACTGTAATATTTCGTCATGAGGACTATAGCAACACTTTCGGTGCTGGCATCAGTCGCCACTGCACAGATAGAGACGTTCTCTTTCAGCACAAGTGCTACTGCAGATAGCGGCCAGGCTACCTCAACTGCATCTGTCTCAGGGCCCATAGAGACGGGCAAAGCATGTGGGCAGATCGCAGAATTGGTGGTTGAGACCACAGTCATTGATGCAGAGGTAAGTCAAGACCTGCGATTATGACATGAGCTCCAAGATGTTCATGAGGCTGACGAAAGACCAGCTCGCATATGCCTGCCTCAAGTCCGTACCAATCGACAAAGATGCCGCGACCGATACGTTGAAATCTGTAAAGAACATGGTAGAATGGCAATCAACGCTGTCGTATCTGAAGGACCCACCGGAGGGATATGGAGACGAGGGTGTGGATCTCCAACAAGGACTGGACGACATCAGCAAAAAGATCTCGAACGGCGGTTACGATAATGAATACGATTTCGAGATCGACATTGCGAGTCTGCTTGTAAAGGCACACGACGGGCATCTCACATTCTCCGGAATGGCTCACGCGGGAGTGTTCACCTGGCGCAGGGACCGCGAAATTGCGCTCATCTCGGGCTCCGAAGACGGCACAAGCGATCCGAAGATCTGGGGTATTGGGGACTTCAACAAGACCTTGGGCGGAAACGTGAAGCGATCTGCAATCTCGCAGATCGATGGTAAGGATGCGGTACAGTTCGTCAAAGATGAGAGCATGAACACTACCTACCATGACCCTGACTCGCGCTACAACTCCATGTTCTACATGCAGCCAGCAGAGAACTATGGTTTCTTCGCCAACCCTCGCTTTTATCCAGGTCCTTCGGTGAACATCTCGTATGAGAACGGCACCTCGCGTGAATTCGTTAATTCGGCTGTCGTTGTCGAGCCGAATGACTGGCTCAAGGTCAAGGACGGGCAGGACTTCTACGACACCTTCATTGTCCCGCGCTCGCAGATCTTTGAGACGACCGAGACGAAGAAGAGGTCAATGCAACACAACAAACCTCGGCATGTGGAGTACCCGCGTGAAGCAGAGCTCAACCGCCGATGGGTACCCTGGGCTTACCCTACAGCCATTATTGAGCACAAATCGGAGGACGTCAAACTCGCTGGCTACTTCGTTGACACCGGCGCTGGGAAAGTGGGCGTCCTGATGGTGCAAACATTCGATGTAGAAGCCGGTGAAGGCAACAACGACGAAGCCAGGGAGTTCCAGGCTGTGGTCCAAGAGTACATCAGCCAGGCCAAGGACCAAAAAGTCGACAAGCACATCATTGACGTGCGAACGAACGGTGGTGGTAAGATCCTCCTCGGATACGACTTGTTCCTTCAGTTCTTCCCCAAAGAGCAACCTCAGCTCCTGTCGCGATGGCGTGGGCACAAAGGCTCCGAGCTCTTCGGCGAGAAGCTGTCTTCTATCCAAACGTTGACCGAGGAGACCGGCAATTTGTACACCTCACCATTCAACTACCACTCCTACGTGGGTGCCGATGATAAAGACTTCTCCGACTTCAAAGCTATGTACCCACCAGAGAAGTTCAACGACGAATCCTTCACCAGCCTCCTCAAGTACAACCTCTCCGATCCGATCGAAACCTCCAACGACACCTACTCTATTGGTATCAGCATGACCGGATATCTTGACCGTTCCAACTTTACCAGCCAACCCTTCAAGACCGAAGATATCATCATCCTCTCCGATGGTATCTGTGCTTCCACCTGCTCCCTCTTCACCGAGTTGATGGTGCAGCAAGCCGGTGTCAAAACCCTCGCTGTCGGCGGTCTTCCTTCTACAGGCCCCATGCAGGTCGTCGGCGGCACCAAGGGCTCCATGCTGTTGCCCTCCGATTATCTAATACAAACCTCGTCCAACGTCATCAGCGAGTACGCAACGAGCGATTCTGAGGTCAACGACTGGCGCGATTTCTTGCCCCAGGCCTTCAGCATCGCGGTCAGCTCCGCCGGTGTCAACTTCCAAGACAACATCCGCAAGGGCCTTGAGAAAGACGGCGTCCCGACGCAATTCCTGAACGACACCGCTAATTGCAGAATCTACTACGAGCCCAGCATGTACCTCAACGTGTCGGCGCTGTGGAGTAAAGCGGCTGAGGTGGCCTTTGGCAAAGACGGTGGCATGGACGAGGACGCGTGCGTCGCGGGCTCAGTGACCAGCACACAGAACCAGACTAGCAATGGCCAAGGCACCACATCAAGCGGCGGTAACAGCGGCACTGGAACCAACGGTGGCAGTCCAAGCGGAACTGGAAGCAGCGACGGGAGCTCGCCGAGTCCTTCAGGATCCCAGGGCGCTGCTGCGGGTGTTATCAGGCCTGCGCAAGGCGGCTGGGGCGCGATCTTCGTGTGTAGCGCGGTGGTGCTGGGGTCGATGGCTTTCGGGGCGAGCTTGGTGTGATGATAGGACGAGTGCATTTGCATATAGCGGCGTTTTCTCTCATATGTATTGGGTTTCGATAGACAGTATGAGCTCAGTGAGCTTTAATGTGTAGAGCGAATATCCACGGGCTCCCTAGGTTGATTATAATATCTATTGAGTTCCCGCAACACTGCTGGTGATTCTACATGATTGCCGGAGAATTGAGACGATTGACAGATCGCCTGATCACGTCTGGAGAAGAAAACCTGGAGCTGGTATGGTGACTTCAGTTATTTTCAGTATCAAACGGTTTGCTTTTGACCACGCGTCACCGAGACTTGCAGCCGGTGACGTTGTCTTTGACAAACGGCATCAAACGAGATCATAGCAACTAGTGTTTCTAAGTTATATTTGTGAAGACGTCGATGCCATCGAATCTTGCACCAACCCCAGCAAAACTCAAGAAGTTCACCTCTTGTTTCCAAAGTTCTCGGAAGCAGACGTACTACCATGCCCGCCTCAACCAAAAGGAAAGAAGAAAGGGCAAAGAAGGCACGCGATGATCGCCGCCTCGCGATCTTGCATTTTCCATCTGCCTTTGGAAATAAAATCAGCCTTGACGCGCACGTAGACCTACTACAGAGCCTCATCAACGACGCAACGGACTACGAGAACCTCGACTATCTCCGAGAGACAATCAAAGTGTACGACTCCGCACTGGGCATCCTCATCAAACGCCTTTGTTCTGCCGCCGAGACGAAAAGGATCCTAGACAACTTAACGACGAGTGCAGCTCGGGACAGCGCTTGGACGTACATGACTACACACCTCCAGACAAGCATCGACTCCGCGTACAACATCGCCGGATTGCTACACATGGAGAAATCTACTTGCTTCATGCACGTAGCTTACGGCAACACGGCCCTGAGCAAAGTACCGGAAGAAGTACCTATGCTAGACTTCTTCCGAGAGACTCAGACCGCTTACGAAGAGTTGAAGGAGGCGCTTGCGGAGCATACAGAACTTTGCGAGTCCATGGATGAAGATTACGCGTCTGGTACGCTGAATGAAGTTGAAGTAGCTGTGCTTACCGAGAACTTGGAGTGGGTGTGGCGGTGTCGAGCGATTCAACTCGTTCATGCAACGGTCAAAGCGCGGTTTGAGGAGCTTGCGGTCAAATTCTTCGAAGACAAGGATGCTCATAAGGAGGCTATACAGGTTCTCGATGAGTTTGAGGAGGGCTTCGAGGAGCCGTGGAAATATGTGATGACGAGTGAAGGATTAGTGCGGCCTGGTCAGGATTTTTCCATTGCGGATTTCGAAGCAAGTTCAGGTAGCGGAGTGGTTACACCGAAAGGAGAGGTCGCAGAAGATGGCGAGCATCTAGAAGGCGGAGGGGATGCGCAAGGATAGAGGAGATGATAGATAAAGAAGCCTTAACACGTTCCGAACACGCCACTGTTCGAGAGGCTTCTTTCAAGCGACCATCTGACTCTAGGACAACCAAGATGTGTTTTGTGCGGCTACTCTCCGTTGTAGTCTGATTGCTCTTGTTTACAGCGCAGTACTTCACCTTACCTGATGCTTTCCTCTGAAAATGCTGATGATCATGTAAGTTGAACAGGGGATCGCCTGTAAGGTCATCGCTTCGAATCGGACTTGATGGGAGTACTGCTTGCCTGTACAGATGTAGGACATCATATGAGCTCGTCATTACCGCGAAGGCAATCTCGATTGAACTTTGCGCGTATCGCGTGAACGTACAGTAGGTTACAGTGTCTATTCACAGCTCTGAGAATTGCATTGCTCATGCTAGGGTAAATCATGTCTTTTCATGCGTCACTGACACTCGCACGTTCAGAATATTTACACTTTCATCCATTCCATTACTCCTAACTAATCAATATATCCGGTTCCGCATGAATTTTACGATCAGGAGTCGGACTCGGCGTCAGCGGTCCGTCCTCTGGCGTCCCCATCCCCTCACCTGCCAAATCCAACGTATCCGTCCGACTCAGTGACTTATTCACCGGGCTCAGCGCAAAAGTCTCTCCTTTCCAACCCTTCATCAAGAAATCAGCAATTATCTTTCCCTGCTTCAGCGCAAAAACTTCTGCGATGCGGCTCGCCATCCTTGCGACCCAAACCAACGTTTCCGGGCCCGTCGTGCTCAAACCCAGCAGCACGGACAGCGGCATCATGAGCATATGTGCGCCGATGCTGCGAGTTGATGCTTGCGAGGAGATGAGAGTGTCAAGGTAATACTCGACTGTGTCCTGTATGTCTTGGGCGAGGTCTATTTGCGCGGTTGTGGCACGTTGTAAGGCTTCTTTTGTTTCAGGTGACGGTAATATGGCTTGCTGGGCACGGTAGTATATAACTAGGATGTCGAAGACGAGGAGACGAGACGTGTGCATAATGAGCCAGGACATGGCAACCCAGATGAAGCGGTGGTCTTTGTCTGCGCTGGGCATCGATGACGTGTTGACTCCCGGCGCTGTGCCATCCTTTTTGTAACTTCGGTGTCCGGGCGGCATGACCCATGCTGGGAAGTCGGGGTGCCAGTCGTCGAATTGTTGGATTGTGGCTTTTGCATCTTCGGCCATGGCGTCGGAGACGAACCCCGCGCGTTTTTGTCGGGCGCGGAGCCCGCAGACGCGGTTAAGGAGGGTGTAGAACACCATTTCGAAGTCATTGTCCTTGAGTTTCTCTTCTTTGAGATGCTGTATAAAATAGTCGGGAAGAGGCTCGCTGGTCATGAGGCAGAGGGCGAGCTGGTGGTGATCAGTAAGTTGCGTGGTTGTTGCAGTGCTGACTTAACGTACGATGGAACCTCGCAACCGCACGAACATGCCATGGCCGACGAGGCTGGAGAATTGAGACGTGCCTCGTTGTCTTATGAGAGTTGCCGCGCCTTTCAGATGTATTTGCGAAGCGGCCATCGATTGAGAGCCTTCGCACATTATATTCTATTCCCGATTTAACCAAAGCAAGCACTAGAGCACCACCAACTTACCTCAAAAGACGACAGTAGCAGGCATGTAAGAACAGACGAATCAGATAGCGCCTGGTCGGGGTCCTGTAGTTGTTCATTTCTACACCAAGCCTCGCGTCAGCAAAGACGATCGTGGTATGCATCAAGCTTGCTTACAATTGTCGTAACACCTTGACTTGCTTAATCCTCGCCGCACGTAATAAATCTGGTGCGTTTTTCGCGTTTCCTAAAGCGGCAAGGCCACCTAGTGGATCAGTACAGGCTGGAATGCGCATACCCGCTGGCCCCCACAGGCCACAACATCTACTCACATGCATTGATGATCTCCACTGTCGGCCCCCCTCTCGAGAGATCACTCCGGTACACGGGCAATATGTACTCGAAACCAGCTTCTGTATCCGGACCACTTGAGAAGAAACGCTCATTGAAGTTGGCCAGCCAATGCATGATGGCCTCATCCTGCAGCGTCGCCCTCCGGCTTGGATGCTGAACCAAAGCACCCAAATCCAACATGGCGAAGGCATCTCCATCCGAGGGAGGCGTCGACTCGTCGTCTGTACTCTTGCGCTTGACCTTGCGAATGACCAATCCGGTTTCGTTGCGGAAGACCATGTCCTGCTCGTTCCGATAGCCGAAGCACATCCTGTTCTTTCGGACGCATTGTGTGCATGAGGGGAGGGCTAGGTCGCATCTGAATTGGCTGGTGGTTAGTGCACGGCTGCGGCTTGCGAGCGCTCTGCTGCGAAACCATTACCCGATTGGGATGCGGAGACACCGAGCGAGGGGATGGAACGAGCGAACGACAGAGGCTGGTCTGCTTACTTTGTTCTTTTCTGTCGGCAGGGCAGACACCCTTTGCTGGGCTTACCGGAGAAGCCCATGGTGAGGTGCGGCTAGCTGTGGCAGCAGCCCAATGAGTGGTGTTCGCAACGCCTGCTACGCCACAGGTCGGTGAAGGGCCCCCACAAGCACTGTCGCAGTGTAACACCAAGGCAACTCTTTGCGGACCCTGCCGCTAGTCTACCGAATCGCAGTCCGCGTACGAGGCTGTTGTGTCCGTGATTTACGCCGCCAGAGTGGATGCATCCGCCGGATGTGGTAGCGGAACGGCGCGGGCCCTGCCTACTCAACCAAAGCGAGATGAACGGCGCCGTACAGGTGCATGTCCAGACGGATGGGATAGTCAATCAGACTTGCCGCAAGAGGGCAGGCGACGGAGGGGTGGTAGCGCTGGACAGACCGGCAGCTGCAACTTTCGCGGACGCTTGAGATCTTGCCCCTCGGCGCTCGCGATGCCGGGCCACCCTCAATTTCAGTTTGACGCTACGTTACGTAAGCTCACGACAGCCTCGCCCAGAGACAAGTCTCACTCATGGAAGGAACGCTTCAGTAGATGTGGCCCGACTCTGCTATTCGAGTGTGTGTGCCAGGAAATCCGACCAAGATGCTTTCTAGGCGGTTGCCTGTCTGATAATACGGATGAATCTGGCATTGGATCTCCTCGTCAATTCAGCGATCCCTCTTTCCCTCCCATTCGAGTCGATCTGCAAGAATCTCCCAAACCGGCTCCGCACCCACACGTCCAACGCTCCTCAGCCCGGCCGTCACGAACGAGAGCAGTCGTTCGAACTCCCCATCTACACCTTCCAGACCCTCATCTGATTGAGTCGTAGCAGGCGATTTCGACGCAGCGCTCTCCTCATCATCCTCGACATCGCTACTATCTGAGTCATCCTCTTTAGGCTTGCCAGGTATCACGGACTTGCGGCGGGAGTGCTCCTTCGCTTGGTGTTGGCGAATTGGCTTCGCTTGGGCTGCTTCCCTCGAATGTTGCTGCGAATAGAGCACCGCAAGGTCGAGCAGCGAGACCATGGCCCTGTGGATGGGCTTCAGGTTGTCGGATAGCAGGGCTTGGTCCTGCAGCCTAGCTACATATTTGGTATGGATGGCTGACATCTCGTCAATGTTTTCTGCCATGCCCATCGCAGCTTTCATGTCGGCAAAGGAGGCGTCGATGACGGTTGCAGTGAGATACGAGCGCAGGACATCCGCAAACCAGATCAATCGCTGGCGGAGCTTGTAGCTTAGCTGGCGCAGCTGGCTGTCGTTGATAAGACGAACACTTTGCGGCGAGATCCGTTGCAGTAAATACTTTGCGCGGTAGGTCTGTAGAAGGAAGGTGGAAAGTTGTTGGTAGATGGAAACTGATGAGCGCTGTACGATGTTCATGAGGGGCCAAGGCAGCTGGTATACTTTAGTACAGGGCCACCGTCGCAAACACATATGTTAGGAGGACTTACGGCATAATCAAGCGATACATGAGAGAGAGCTTTGACAGAGCGGTGAGGAGACTTCGAGCTTTTGCGCATAGAGCGGACAACGATGCGCTCAGACTGGCCTTTAGGCAACTCCAAGCTGAAGATGCCGCGCGCAAGCTCAGTAAGCAGGAAACGATCGTTCCAGGCACGCTGGTTGGTATCCATACGTTCGAATACAGCGTCGGCAAATTCTTGGAAGACGGAGCCGTTAGCGCTAAGATATATGGTCCTAAAGCTGTCCAGGGTCTGGACGAGGCCGCAGATATTGAACAAGTATTCCCGCAGCACGGTTGAGGCGAGCGAGTATTTACTTTCTATCCACGTCTGGAATGCTGCTTGAAACAGTTCTGAGAAAGGTGAGAGCGGCGAATCAGCCGAGGTACCGCAGACTGTCTTGTGGTCTAATCGAGGCTCCTCAACCTTCGTTGGTAGAAGAGACGTATGGATACCCAGCTCTTTGAGGAAGACTACGCTTTTACCGGTATTGAAGATCTTCTGCGCTGCAGGCTCGAGGAAAGCGGGTGAGCGCAGTTTATTCTCTTGACCGCGGCGGAGCACGAATCGATCGTGCCATAGCGAAGATGCCTCACTACCAGAGTCATTCTCAAAGACGAAGAAAGTCTCATCATTGAGACCGAGCTCGCCATCTTCCATCCACCTTCGCATAGGTTTGAGGTAAGTTTGCAGACACTCAAAGAAGAGATTGGACAGAAAATCGAATACATCCTGCTCGAGTGTCATCTGCGCGAGATTAATCTGGTCGAACAGTATCTCTAGATGCACGAAAGGGTTAACAAGCAGCTGAGGTTCTATCTCTGAGACTACTCGGGCTAGGCGTAATATAGGTCGAGACAGAGACCTAACATTGTCGTGCAACTCTAATAGGCTTACAGCCGTGGGTTTCTCGGGTACTAGGTACCTCTGTTGAAGCAGTGCCAGCGATTGATCATATTCCCGCAACCGTTTTGACACAGCAGCCTCGAACGTCTGAATAAGTGGCAAAGTCGAAGGTCGCTTTACCCACTGTCGTAGTTGGTGAATCGTACGACCAATATCGCCAAGTTCGGCAAGGAGGTGATTTGCGGTCTTCGTCATGGCATGGCGAAGCTCGTACTCAGGTCCCACGCGTCTGTCCGCATGGAACAAAGAGGTCTGAAGACCAGCTAGCATAAAGAGCGTCTCTCGGACAGCTTGAAGTTCAGTAATTTCAAGTTTCTCGTCTTCTGCTTCTGTTTTGTGCTTCCAGAATTGTGCTTCCTCTATTTCGTCGATGGCAGCTGCATCTACGGCGACAACGCACCCTTTAGGATCGTACGTATCGTCCTCATCTACACTGGTCGGCGGCGAAAACTTTAGAACTTCTTTCTTCGGAGCCAGTAGATCGTCATCAGACGATTCCGCGCCGTAGTCGATGTCTTTCCAGATTTCCTCGTCGCTGTAAGGATCATCTTCCAGTATCTCCTTCCAAGTCAACTCAGGCGAAGGCGTAGGTGGCCTCAGCAACTCCAAAGCCTCGACCCGCGAATTTTCCGTCGGTTGGTCCGACAGTTGAAGCAAGAGTGACAGACATTCCGGGATCCATTTGCCCAGTCTCTTATTGATCTCTTTTACGCGCTCGTCCAGCGCGTCGGCCAGATCGTCGCGGTTTAACACGCGAAACTTCTCGTCCAGACCGATGAAGCTGGCCTGCACGTCAAATTGATTTGTCCGAGCATACTGATGCGCGCGTAGGCCGTTTCTTGCGATGTCCTTGGCGTGTTTGTATGCGCGTTTGTTGGCTTCCGGGTCAAACTTTAGGATCGAATGGATCAATTCATCCGTCAGAGCTGCCACTTTCGCATTCTGCGCCATTCTGAATTTCGACACTCTATCTCTTCACGTCTGGACCCGGGCGACGTCTACGCGTCGAATGACGCGCGTTGTGACAGTTCCACCACTGCAACCGCTTGCCGACACTCGCCGCTAGCACCAACCCGTTCTTGGCATAAGCAGGAACCATGGCGCAACTCTCCAGGCAGGAGGTGATGATCGCAACGAGCGCAACGGGCCCTAAATTTACACTAGCCTAATCGTCTTGGCTCTTACCGCTCCCATACAGCCACCGACACCTCGTCTTTAATCGTATACCCTCGCGCAACCATGGCGATACCCAAGGCGATGCGCCTACTGGGCGGCGCCACATTCCTCGTCTTCCTTTTCGTCCTCGTCACCCTCTACCGAAGCGAACCCACCGCGATCAAGCTACCCACCGAGGGCATCAAAGAGGGCACGAAGCCCAAGACTGGGCTACGTCCGCAAGGCTGGGACCACGACCCGCAGCTAGATCGTGAGTGCTGATGTCACGTCACAGGGAAAGTAGGCTAACCCAACGATGCAGCATCTGGCGAAGCCCCCGAGCCACTCCGCCGCGTGAATGGCAAAAACTACGACCCAGACAACGCGAACAGCGACCGTATAAACGCTACACTGCTCAGCCTCGTACGCAATGAGGAGCTCAACGACATGCTGCAGAGCATGCACGACCTGGAGCGCACGTGGAACCACAAGTTCAACTACCCGTGGACCTTCTTCAACGACGTGCCCTTTACCGACGATTTCAAACAGAAGACGAGCGCGGCGACAAAGGCAAAGACATCGTACCATACTATACCCAAGGAGCACTGGGAAATTCCCTCGTGGATAAACAAAGACCTCTACGCGGCGTCCAAGCAGCGCCTAAAGGAAAAGAACGTCCAGTATTCAGAAATGGACTCTTACCACCAAATGTGCCGTTGGAACTCCGGCGTCTTCTACCAGCACGAGGCCCTCAAGGACGTACAGTACTACTGGCGCGTCGAGCCCAAGGTGCACTTCTTCTGCGGCGTCGACTACGACGTCTTCGGCTGGATGCAGGACCACAACAAGACATACGGCTTTACCCTCACGCTGCTCGACTCCCCCGACAGCGTCGAAACGCTCTGGCCCGAAACCTTGAAGTTCCTGGCGGACCACCCTGAGTACGAGGCCAAGAACAACGCGAAGGGCTTCTTGACCGAGGAGAAAGAGAAGGGCCATAACCAGATCACGAAAGGCTACTCCACTTGCCACTTCTGGTCCAACTTTGAGATCGCAAATCTGGACCTCTGGCGGAGCAAGGCCTACACGCAGTACTTTGAGCATCTCGACAAGGCGGGCGGCTTCTTCTACGAGCGGTGGGGCGACGCGCCGGTGCACAGCGTGGCCGTTGGCTTGTTCGAGGACAAGAGCAAGGTCCATTGGTATGTCATTTCTCCTACCTTTCGCTTCGCAAATTACCTCCCTCCGCTATCGCGGCGCAACTGCATCAGGCGATACGCGAACTTAAGCTAATACGAGAACAGGTTCCGCGACATCGGATATCAGCACATCCCGTTCTTTAATTGCCCTAACAACGGAAAGTGCTCGGGCTGCGAGGCAGGCCGTTTCACCGACGGTGATGACTGGCTCAACTCGCAGGACTGCCGCGCCGTCTGGTTCAAGTACGCCGGCATGGACTGAGTTCTGCAAACCGCTTGATTTGTTGTCTTTCGAGCCACACGTCCTTTCGCAGCTTCTCAGTCGCTGGTCGACCTTCGCTTATGCTTACGCTCTGTACGATAGGTGTATATGGCTGTCATTACATATTTTGGTTGTTTGAAAGGGGGGTTGGATGGAATAATTTAGCGGGCTTCAATCCCGCAAAAGAGCATGACATGGAGTTTCCGGCGCCGGCATCACATGTCTGGGTTTGCACTTGTATACTTGGCACACATACCCGAAAAGCATAGCAAAATAAAAGAAGCAGCGTCATTTGCACTTGTAGTATCGAGTTCTCCTCATGTGAGTCATCTTGATGAATGCATGTCATAACCCATAAACGCCCACCCATTCCCGGTCAATCCCATCCATCCCAATGCATGATCCTCCCACATCTACCCTTGCCTTTGCACACCCGGTCTATACCACACCTACCCTACCCATCGCCTAGCACTCTTGAACATGCGTGCCCACGGACCGACCTCGCCCCACTCGTTGTCTCTGGGGATGTAGCTGCCCACCTCCTTCAAGATAGTCCTTTCGGGATGCGGCATCAACGCCAACACCCTCCCATCCCTACTCCTCACCGCCGTGATGCCCTTGGGGCTGCCGTTGGGATTGTACGGATACTTCTCTGTCACCTTTCCGTAGTTATCCACATATCTCATCGCGACCAGGCCCTCATTGTACAGCGTCTCAGGGCTGATGCCCGGTGCGAAGTGTGCGCGCCCCTCGCCGTGGGCCGTCACGATGGGCAGTTTGGAGCCGTGCATGCCGTGCAAGAAAACGGAGGGTGGTCGCGCTCCAGTGGCAGGGTCGACAACCTCGACCATAGCGACGCGCGCCTCGTACTGTTCTGAGATATTCCTCTCGAAGGACGGCCATGCCTCCGCGCCCGGAACGAGTTCTTTCAGCTTACTGAGGAACTGGCATCCGTTACACACGCCTAGGGCGAAGGTGTCTTTCCTCTCGAAGAAGGTCTGGAACTCCGTGCGGGTCGCGGGGTGTAAAAGGACGGATTTCGCCCACCCTTGCCCCGCGCCTAGGACGTCGCCGTAGGAGAAGCCGCCGCAGGCAGCGAGACCCGTGAATTGGGAAAGCGAGACGCGGCCACTGATGAGGTCGGTCATGTGTACGTCGATGGCGCTGAACCCGGCCTGGGAGAATGCAAAGGCCATTTCGGCTTGGCCGTTTACGCCTTCTTCTCTAAGGATGGCGACGCGGGGTTTGTTTGTGAAGGGAGAGGTTAGGGATGCTTTGAGGGGGAGGATGTTGTCGTTGGGGTTGTAGGTGAGGTGGTAGGAGAGACCCGGATCGGAGTCGTCTTGGATGGAGGAAAACTCTTGGTCTGCGCAGGAGGGGTTGTCGCGCAGGCGCTGGAGCTGGTAGCTCGTGGATGCCCAGCGCTGGTGGAGTTTCGAGCGGGAGGCGCGGTAGATGACTTGAGAACCGAACGCGAAACTGATCTCCTGCTTCGAGGCTGCGGGCACCCGTCCGATCTTCTTGATCATGCCTGGTGGCGGTCCGCAAGTGGCAAAACAGCGGTTGAAGTTGATTTCGTCCTTCTTGCGGACTTGGAATACAGCGCCGAGTTCCTCGTTGAACAGCGCTTCGACAATATCCTTGGTATCAGACGACTTCGCAATGCCGTCGAGCATCACTTCTAACCCGCAGCGCCCGGCAAACATCATCTCTACTAGCGTAGTAAAAAGTCCGCCATCAGAGCGGTCGTGGTATGCGAGCACGATGCCCGCGTCGTGGAGCTGCTCGACTGCGTCATAGTAGTCTTTAAGCACGTCTGCGTCCCACACATCTGGCGCCTCGTCGCCAACCTGTCCGAAGGTCTGCGCGAGGGCGGAGCCGCCCATGTTCTTCTTGCCGGCGGCGAGGTCCACGAACATGAGGACCGTTTCGCCGACGTCTTCGAGACGCTCCAGAGCAGGGGTCCAGGTGCGGTCGATACGGTCTACGGGGGCGAAGGCGGTGATGACTAGAGACATAGGAGCGGTGACTTCCTTGGCTTCGTTCGAGTCTTGGTCTTTCCATTTCATTTTCATGCTCATAGAGTCTTTTCCGACGGGAATCGAGATGCCTAGTCGTGGGCAAAGGTCCATGCCAATAGCCTCGACAGCCTCGTAGAGCGCAGCGCCTTCGCCAGGGTGGCTGGAAGCGGACATCCAATTCGCTGATAGGCGCACTCTTGACAGTCTATCAAACAAGCTAGCAGCGGCCAAATTCATGAGCGATTCCGCAACGGCCATCCTAGCCGATGCAGCAGGAGAGATGAGAGCGAGCGTAGGTTTCTCGCCTATGGACATCGCCTCGCCAGTCTTGATACCAGACATGAGAGAGGTGGCGGTCACCGAGACATCAGCAACGGGGGTCTGCCATTTCCCGACCATCTGGTCACGGACTGTCAACCCGCCAACGGTACGGTCGCCAATCGTGATGAGGAATGACTTAGAACCCACAGCAGGGAGAGCAAGTACTCGGTCCACAGCTTCCGGCAATAGACCCTCCTTCGGTGTCTCCGGCAAGTACATAGACAAAGTGCTGTCGAACGCAGGCAATCTCAGCTTTCGCGATTCAACGATGCGCGACATCTTCGGTGGCTTTCCAAAAAGAATCGGCATAGGAAGGTCGATCGGAGTGGGTGTGCCTTGTGACTCTTTGTCCTTGAGAACCAAACGCTGTTCCTTCGTCGCGGTGCCTACGACTGAGAAACCGCAACGTTCGCGCTTGCAGATGCGCTTAAAGAGGTCCAAATCGTCCGGTCCTACAGCTAGCACGTAGCGCTCTTGAGCCTCATTGCACCAGATCTGTAGCGGGCTCATGCCTCGGTCGGCGCTGTCCACTTCTCTCAGATCGAAGATGGCACCGAGTCCAGAGTCGTGAACGAGCTCAGGCAGAGCGTTAGACAGACCGCCGGCACCCACGTCATGGATGAACAAAATCGGATTTTTATCGCCCATAGATCGGCAAGTATCGATGACTTCCTGCGCTCTCCGCTGGACTTCAGGGTTTCCTCGCTGCACACTAGCAAAGTCAAGTTCGACCTTGCCTTCTCCAGACTGGACACTCGACGCAGCACCGCCACCTAGGCCGATGAGCATCGCAGGTCCACCGATAACCAGTAGATGCGACCCTGGCGGTACAATGTCCGGGTCCTTGAGCGCATGTTGCGGTCGAACCGTTCCCACACCTCCAGCCAGCATGATGGGCTTGTGGTACCCTCGAATCTCCGTCTCCTTCTCGTTCGTGAAAACGCGAACAAGCAGCGTTCTGAAGTACCCGATCGTACATGGCCGCCCAAACTCATTGTTGAACGCCGCACTGCCAATGGGTGCTTCGAGCATGATGTCCAGACTGCTTGCAATGTGCGCTGGCTTGCCTACGTCGTTCAGCTCCCATGGCTGCTCGTGTCCAGGAATGAGGAGATCAGATACAGTGAAGCCTGCCAGCCCAGCCTTCGGTCTTGAGCCCCGGCCCACTGCCCCTTCATCTCTGATCTCGCCGCCCGAGCCCGTTGCCGCGCCAGGGAAGGGCGATACCGCCGTGGGATGATTGTGTGTCTCCACCTTGCAGAGGATATGCACCGTCTCCTTTGTGCCGGTCCACTCACCTGTCAGGGTGTTCGGCGCCCAAAAGCTTGCCTCCTCGCCCTGAAGCACAGCAGCATTGTCGCTGTACGCACTCACAACATGCTCCGGGTGCTTCTGGTGTGTGTTCCGTATCATCCCGAAGAGCGAGTAGCCCTTGCGCATGCCATCGATGGTAAAGTCGGCGTTAAACTGCTTATGCCTGCAATGCTCTGAGTTGACCTGCGCGAACATGAACAGCTCGACATCTACCGGGCCTCTCTTGAGCTCCTGCGAGTATGCCTCGACTAGATACTCAATCTCTGACTTGTCCATCGCGAGTCCCAGCTCTTGGTTGGCATGTTCCAGCGCGGCATGAGGGCTATTGTACTCCTCAAAGCTGATCGTCGTAGCCTGAGCAGGCTCGTGCTCACCGAAGAGCAGGTCGAGGTTCGGCGTGGTGCGGCTGATGGTCTGGGTCATGCGGTCGTGGAGGGAGTCGGCGCTGGGTATCTCGTCGGCGGCGAGCGGCTTCTCGAAGGTGGCAGCGAGGACCATGCCTCGCTCGATGCGCTTCACGGCATGGTCGAGCGTGCATGTGCGGGCGATCATGGTAGCAAGAGAGCTCCATGGCGAAATGGTCCCTGGGCGTGGGCAAACGTAAAAGAGAACGGTATCGTCCTCGGTGGTGGAAGCGGCAGTAGGATTTTGGACGGAGTGGATAAGAGTTTGCGACAGCCTGTCCGTACTCCCAGGATACTCTCCATAGTGCAATATCTGCTCCAGCGTCTTCAATTCCTCCCCGCTCAGCTCTTTGGTAGGATTGACATAGTGCACCCAAAGCGCGCGCACTTCCTTTGCGCCGATCGCCTGGGCCAGGCGCTTGAGGCGGAAGTCTGAGAAGGCCAGAGACCCTGGTAGAACGAGGTAGGGGCTCTCCTCCGACGCCATTGCGTTGTCGTGGTGGCAGGACGAGTTGTTGTGATCAGCGGCGAGCGATGGCGGCGGGCGATGGCGGCGGGCGATGGCGGGGCTCAGAGATAAATAAATTTGTGGGGCTCCTGTACCTAATGACTGTACATGAAAAAGAAAGCTTTATGGGTAGGCTAGCAGATGCGGATGATCTCGGTATGCTGGTAAACGGCTCTGCTTATGTCTTTGCTATGCTGGTGAATATTAATCTGCTGGTGTTCTGCGGTTACGGTGCATTGGGCGTGAGCATAGTGATGCTGTATAGACTGGACTAACGTATACTGATAGTCGATGCAGCGCGTTAGCAATGTCAGGTAGCCAAACGACGACTTAGTAACTTCAGCGGACTTTCACAGCATGTGAGAAGGCTGTTAGAAACGAAAAGAAACTCTGTACAGCAACTACAGCGGCGTACCGCTCTACATCTCCATCACTCCCTAGTCACCATCCAGGCTGCAGTAAACTCACACTAATGGTACAGCGTCCCATCCCTCCCATCTCGTGTTCCAACCCTCTAGACTCTAAGAAATCGAAATGGTGACATTGACAGTCGCGCTGATTTACCCCTCTAGGAGAGATGGAAGGTATTGCAGTGATGCGAGCAGTTTACTTCTCCTCGGGGTACATGGTCTCCTTGAGCGGAATGCCGAGCTCCTCGCGTAACGGCTCGAGCTCCTGAAGATACTCTTCGTACTGGTTCTTGTTCTCGACCTTGAACTTGATGCCTAGATCGTCACGTTAGTATATGTGCGCCAATTGTAGCCTTCGACGCTGTTGAGAACATATATCCCACACCAGCTACATAACAGCTTTAGAGAGGCACCGTAGCTGGGCATCCACGCAGTGTATTAGAGGTGTTTTGGAATAGACATACCCTCGAAGACCCGGACGGCGGAGGGGAAGTCGTTAACGCGGCGCGCAGCGCGGAGAGCGGCAGTGATAACGGTAGGCGAAGGGACGAGATCGTAGGCGAAGCAGTTGTTCAGGTTTCGCTGTGTCCGTTAGCTCTATATCCATCATTGACCTTTCCTTCTCCATCGGAGCTCGGTAGCGTGATGCCGAAACCATCCTCCCAACCGGCGGAAAACGTACCTGAAGCTCGAAAACATCATTGACCTTGTCAAACTCCTTCTCATATCTGCATCAAAGCAACCCAAGTCAGCAACACAGCTCTAGCGAAGCTCAATGGAGCTCAATGGCTCCCTCCCTGGCCGAGGTACCCTCATCCCCTACGCATCTGCGTCACCCCTCCAAGGTGCGTCATACCTGGCAGTGAACTCCTCGAACGTCTCCTCGGCATGCTGGTCGCTGCATCGGATGACCGACTGGGAAAAGGCACGCTGGGCGGTCCAAGCAACAGGGCTGGCGCGGTAGGCCGGGACTCGCAGGCCCACGCGGGAGACCCTCGATACGGCGCGCACGAAGGACATTGCTGCTCAATGACCTGAAAAGAGGTTGTGGAGGCGAGTTCGGAGGCGGCGGGCGCGCAATTGGGTGGAGTGGAGAGTGGTGGTGAGGTCGGCGGGTGGAGGTAGGTTAGCTGATGTCGAACCTTGGGTTTTGCAGCTGCAAGATCACCTGAGGCGAGCTTGGCGGGTTTGCGTGAAAAAAGTGGGACCGTGCCTGAATCCCGGATTGTCAGATGACATCAATCCGTCTCCCCTCGTCTACGAATCTTTGCTCTTTTCAATGTAAGTATTGAACACACGCATGCCGATTGTAGTGATTATGCATTATTCTCATTGCTACGCCGATATTGAAACCAATCCGCCCCCGGTCTGCAACACAAGAACCCCATCGTACATGCTATCTATCGCTTGGACATCTACCCAGGATGCGACTTTTCGTGAGGAGCGCCAAAATGACAAACTCCAAAACGCGTGATAATTACAAGGAGATACTGAACTTGCCCTCCAGGGTTTTGTTGTAATGAAATGCAACGTGGGTTGTCAGGTCATCACCATAAGTGATGGTACTCCCATTGACAAGCTGAAAGCCCTCGTATCAGCAGCGAAGACTCCAGGAGCGTCTTTATAAGGACGTGTTGGCGGGAGAATGTCGCCTGAGCCTCAGGTGGATCGGTGAGCTGGAGTGCGAGCGAAGGGTCGTTCAAAGTCCTCACTCGCGTCCCCAAAGCTGAAACCCACCCTTCTCGAGCCCGTCTCCGTGCTCGCGCTAATAACCTCCCTGACCGTGACGACCACGCCAGGACTAAGGAGATTAGGCCTTGCGCGAACGAGTGGCACGGCTGTTCGGGGTGGAGACGCCTGTTGCCTGGCCGTTAGCTGAGGGATGCACGCTCTGGGAGAGTCTGCGCCGTGCTTCACCAACCGTCGGCACCTTCTCATCCTTCATCTCGACCAAAGCGCTGGTAGCCCTGCGGCGGCCCTTGGGCACCGGCTTCTTGTAGGTCGCAAGGTAGAAAAGGATGAAGAGGAAGAGGTACGACGTGATGATGCAAATACCGGCGATAGCGGCGAATTCCTCGCCAGCGCATTGGCCCATGTTGGGAAGGTGAGGCCAGTAGGTGCTGGTAAAGTAGGTCCAGGAGGCGAAGTAGACGAAGCCTGGTAGCAGCACATTAGTAAATTGGCCGCGATTGCGGAAAGCAGGCAAACTCACCGAGATCCAGAACGAACTGGATGATTTGCATCATCGTGATGTACTTCTTCCACCAGATCCGGATGCCCCGAGCGCTCTGGAAATAGTACCAGTACATGACAACGTGAACCATGAGGTTCAGGGTAATGACGACCCACGAAACGGAGGTATGACCGATAAGCTGAGTGTAGCAGAGCAGGGCAGTGGCGCCATGATGGTAGGTGTGGAGGAAAGCTGGTGAGATTAGTTATTGTTGCGCGGTACAATGCAGCATTACATACTCAGCGGCTTCTTCTTCAAGAACAGGAAGCAAGTGTCGATCAGCTCCAGGAATTTGGTAAGGTAGTTGAGCTACGTTTGTTAGCTTCGTTCCAACAGCCCTTATCTCGCCTGGGAGCACTTACGTAGTAGAGGATGACCATCTTGTCCGTCCAGCCGCCTGCGTGGTCGCAGACAGCAAAGAAAACACCATGTCGCACGACCGTCGGGATAATTTGTTCGAGGAACAGTCCAAGAAGGATTGCGCTAATCGCCGTGAGGTAAAAGTTGTGCACCTTGAACAGAAAGTTGAGCTTGAAGGGCTCGCGGTTTCGCATCAATTCTCTTCCTCCAAAGATTATAATGTAGTATGATACAAGTATCGCCGTGCACGACTTGATCGTGGAGATGGGTGTCTCGCCAGGCACGAAGCGGAAGTCTTGCGGTTTGTATCCGACGGCCGACTCGTAGGCCTTCTCGAAGATGGGCCAAAGCTGCAGGCCGAAGGGGCGGTCGAGCGTAGGAACGCCGGCTTGAATCCAGTCAGGCTTCGACATGGTGCGCGGTCGCAAATGCGTCAAGGTTGCTGGGGTCGTTGAGGTTGTCTACAAGCTGCGCAAACACAGCGAGATAAACAAAGGAAGCGCGGAGAAGGAAAAGATGGCAGCGACGGCCTAAGGAAGGACAAGAAGGTGTGAGGAAGGAAGAAGTGAGCCCTTGGGTCGAGGTAGGAAGGGTCGCAGTAGCGGTGGTGGGTGCGTAAATACCGTAGACTTTTGCTTCGGAACCAGAAAGGGGGAGATGACAATCGCGTCCCGAGCCTTCCGAGCTAACGCACACTGGTCCAAACAACAAATTGCCACGAACGTTGCTATGACATCCCGAGGCAGATTACTGCGCGTTTGATTGGCTCCTCAAGCGTAATGACAGCTGACGAGGCTCTACGTCGAGATGCGCGCGAGTACCTCGTCGTGAGCCGTTGTGCTACATGCAGCCCTACAAACATTGCTTGCTTGTTTTGTACGTCACCTCTCGACCAAGAATGTTTCGCGTGGACTTGATCTTGATATGGGCAAAGCAACGATGTTCGCCAAATGTTTTCCACAGATGTTGGACGCGTTGCCTAAAACTAAAGGTAGCATCCGCACGAGTCTAATGTCACAAGCAAGAAGCCTAATGAACGTCCGAGTCTCCGAACGAACACATGTTACCAAGAGCCGAGGCAGAGTCAGCCAAGGTTGATCTTTACATTCCATGTCTATCAGAGTGTATGAAGAAAAGGGCCAAGCCCACCCCAAACCTTCCATCAGGTTATCTTCAACCAGCGTACCATGACATTGGAAAGAACACAGGACTCCGCGCCAATACACCCTATGAGAAAAAGGCTCCATCTCGCTTTTTGCGGCAGGCCGGACCAAAGGTATGCCGTCATAGAACGCACCCATATCGCAACTGCAGCCGTTTCCGAACATGATAGATAGAAGGTAAAAGGGGAAGGGCCAAACGCGCCGTCGAGAAAAGTGTATATCGCGAAAAGGACCAAACCAAGGTGCTAGACAGCCCTGCTCGTAGCCGCCTTTCCACTAGTAACAGCCCGGATAGTACCATTGGCAGTTGGATTGCGAGAGACGTTGCTGTTGCTGCCCGACGAACTCGGACGACTGTTACTGCGCGGACGACCAGTAGACGACCGCCTTGTGTGAGACGCCTGCGTCCGATCCTCTCGTGAAGAGACGTGGTGTCTCCGCTGCATCGAGCAAGCACACATGTCAGATCAACCCGAACCCAAAACCAGAAGCAAATCTTGACGACAGAGAAAAGCCTAGAAGTCTAGGAATAAAATTAAAAGTACAATGATTCGGCCGTAGAAAATGCTCATGTTCAATGACGCTCAATCTAGGACTCAAGAATCAACGTACCGAAGTCTGGCTGCCCTGCCGTTCAAACTCCTTTGGCCGCCGGTCTTTGGCATCGTCCTGCAGCCGAAGCGCTTCCATTCGTAGGGGATCTGATTCATCTAACCGCATAGGGGAGCCTACTTTCGAAGCGACCTTGTTGTCTACCACGTCGCCGTTCTTCCTGGCTTCTGCGAGTTTTTCGAGTTTTTCCCATCGGCTCTGTCGACTTCGTTCACGCTCGCTGGCGTTATTCTGTGATTCGGCATAGTCATGCGAGCAATCATCAAACAGCTGCGGATTTACCTCCATGAACAATTTCATGGCATTATACACCATGCCGTGGATTGTCCTGCCATGGGTAAGCTTTGCCTCAAAGGTTCCATTTAGAGACACTTACCTGTTCCAGTGTCCTTTCGAGTTCTCGTACAATGGTGCAAACATGATGGGCAAAATGACCTCCACGTTGTCACTGACGAGGTTGCAAAAGTACTCGTTGTTCCAGAAGTAAAGCGCTCGTTCAGCGACCTGGAAATGTGGACTTGCAACGGACTTGGCCAGTTGGTTGAAGAGTGGTTCTTGGACCTTGGCAAACTCGGCGGGATCCATGACCTCGAAAATGTCTTCCACTTCGTTTAGAAACATGACCTCCTTGGTGCTGTTGACCTTGGGCCAGTATCGTAGGAGACCCAAAACCACCTATTCCTTTAGCAGCCATTCTGAAACTCATCAAAGGTGCGTTTCGAACTTACCTCTTCGGTCAATGCTGCATCTTTCTCCAAAAACTGTACGATGCAATACGCCAACTGCGGGTGATACATACTAAGGCTCTTCACCTTGTGCATGGGCAGCAACACGCGCGTAAGGAACAACTTGTGCTCCTCTTTCAAGGGTAGAGCAAATCCGTTAATAATCGAACCGAGAATCTCAAGCAGCTCAGCTATGCCGTTGAAACGCTCAGTCTCATAGCTGAATTGGAAGAAAACGTTGTTGATGGACCGACGAATATACGAGCGGAGATTAAGGAATTTGCCGTATATTCTGTGAAGTGTGGTCTTCAGAAAATCACGTTCTCTTGGGTCTTCTGAGTCGAACAGTTCGAGTAGCTACGAAAGGTTAGACGTGAAGCGGGTAAGGTAGGGGAGGACAACTGACATTCAGGACAAAGCTATGGTCGATGTAGGCTTTCGCGATATTGGTGTTGAAGTCTTGACTCTCTATGAAGCGGAGGAAGAATTCATACACCACCTGGATGTGGGGCCACGCAACTTCCAACACGGGTTCGTCTTCTTCAGGATCGAAGGCTTCTCCTTGCGGGTTCATGGGCGGCGGAATGGGTCGAAACAAGTTCTTTGCGAACATCTCGACAACACGGGGATACATTCGCTCAGTGATGACCTGGCGGTTGTTCGCAACGTAGTCTAGCAATTCGTGTAGCGCCAGGCGCTTGATTTCCTTCGACTTCATATCACCGCTCGCGTCATTAAAGTCGAAGATGATATTGCACTGATCGAGCTTCTGCATGAACAGCTCCTCGCGCTTGTTGGGCGGCACCTCGTGGAACCCTGGCAGTTTCTCCAGCTCTCTTTGGCGCTGGTCCGAAATGTCAAAACGCGACGAATGTTGACGCTTAGGCGTTCGAATGCCTTCTACATTGTCCTTGGGTGTAGTCTGCAGACGATCGAAGATCAACGATTTCTGA
Source organism: Didymosphaeria variabile (assembly GCF_027946475.1). Classification (NCBI taxonomy): domain Eukaryota; kingdom Fungi; phylum Ascomycota; class Dothideomycetes; order Pleosporales; family Didymosphaeriaceae; genus Didymosphaeria; species Didymosphaeria variabile. Next base: position 1,436,930 of record NW_026611627.1, on the reverse strand, counting down.
CCCGCCTTCGGGGGTAGGAGGTCGCCCGGCATGGTCTCTGCTGCGCCCGGGGCCGGGATATGCTGTTACTCGCCCATCAGTCTGTGGTTATCGCCGCACGTACGGAAGGCTTGCACTTACAGGAGCGCTGGGACTGATGATAACACTAGGCGCTAATGGCTGACCTGCTCTGTGGGGTGTACCAGAACCTGAGGCAGCGGCGCTACTAGCACCACCGAAGTTTCCCGTGCCCTGCTGTCCACCGAATGATGAGCCTGCACCGAGAGAGCTCGGCACGCCCGGCTGGCCTGGTTGTAAGGAGCCTGTACTCCCTGTTGCGCCGTCACCAGAGGGGAGCGGCTTGTTGCGAGCATCCGTCAATTGTGTCTGAGAAGATGTGGGTGTAGCGTGTGCAGATCCTGAGGGCGAGCTCGAGGCGCCATGCGAGGGAGATGACGTGCCGTTGTTGGAGTCCTTCTTTTTGGAAGTAGACTTGTCAGATTTGGCTCTCGCGAGCTGTTCGTGCTGAGCATGTTAGCGTTCTGAGCCGCTAGTCGAGGGGGCTGCCCAATTGTGGAGCATGTGCTGTCCAGCGGAGACACTCTCTACGGGGATAGGCTTACCACCCTCTGCCTGAAGCCTTTCATCTCGTGGAAATGCGCGAGCCAACGTCAGGCGATACGGTAGGTGTGCGGCGACGTTCGAAAAGGCGGTCCGCTTAGGGCTGTTTCGAACTCGGCCTGGCGTGAGCGGCAGCCGACAGCGCCAATGGAAGCGACAAGAATGCGCGCCCAGTTGCTTGAATGCTGATAGCGACTGGCAACTCAAACAGACATGGACGAAGAAAGGCGGGTGTGCTGCACGTCGTCGCTGGTGTGAGGGAGCTTAGGGAGAGAAGCACGGCCGATGTCAAGAGGAGCGGGCGAAGGTCGGGAGGGGCTGTAGGAGGCGCGGCCTTGGCGACCACGGCCAGCTTGCAAATGTAGGACTGCGTGTGTTGTCGATGAAGGCGCACACAGGAGACAGAGGGGAGAAACGGCAGACGGTGGACGTGATGTGAATGCACTCGCAGCACCACCGTGAAGAAGGGGAGCGATGCCCTGTTAGTCTATGGTGCGGGCGCTCGGACACCACACCCCCGCCGCAAAGTATGAAGGACGCGATGGAGGTGGTGCCCGCAGCGTGAGCGTCACTGCGAGGCGTCGGAACGGAGCGAGAGGCCGCAGACGGGCCAGCGAGCCAGTAGAGCGCAGTCCAGCAGCTCATCGTCCGCCAGCAGCGAGCGGCGAGGCGTGTCTGCCAGCCGCCATTGCGCTAGGGTTGCTATCCCTGTACGCTCCGAGGAAGCTGCCATCGCCCTCGCCATGAACAGCATGGACGCTGCGAACAAGCACGGTAGCGAAGACGCGGTCGAGCAGACAGCACCGTGGCTGCAGATCCCGTCGCGCGCCATCTCCGTCGTCGAGCACCCGTGCATCATCAAGAACATCGACAAGGGCATCGTCTCGCTAGGTGGGCCAGTCAAGCTTAGCAAGGTCAGAGGCGTACCACTGCTGGACGGCATCACCGTAGACATGCAGCTGACACGACACTTAGGGCTTGAGGTCCAAGCTAGAACCGCAGCCCAACGCAGAGAGCCCAGATGCTCTCCCAAAAGTCATATCAGTCTCTCTTCGGCCGGACGATCCGCTTGCCAAACGTTTGCTCTCCACACCTGTCGCAACCAACAATCTGCTCCTGAAAGTGACGGTCCCCAAACGCACTGGTCGCAAGCGGAAGCGTGGTTCTTCAGGCCCATTCATAGCTGACGCCGATGCGGGAGCAGCCACCGGCAAGTCTCAGAGTCCCCAAAATCAGCACGCGCAAACAGATGCCGCAACTCTGTTTCGCAGTTTGCAAGACAATGCGTCCAGATATGACGTCTCTGTGGCCGGTGTAATCGACGAGACACATCGCTTTCGGAGTAAGACTACCCTCCATCATCTCGTTACGTGGCTAACTGGCCAGATCTGCCGGACCTTCAATATGCGGCTTCTACAAACAGCACAATGCTCAAGATTCGAGACCACGTGCTCCCGCTGAGCTGTAAGCCTATTCACATGTTCTAGCGCATTGACTTGTATATTGAACCTCCCGCAGTCTCCAAATTGAAGAACTTCAACTTAAATACGGCCGCAGGACCCGACCTCACTAAAGATGTTGGACCTTCTGCGGAGTTCCTGCAGCTCCCAATTGCATACAATTACCGCTTCCAGCAAAACACCTTCGTCAAATACAAAGACGACAACGGCGCCGTCGCTGAAGTGAACTTACACAAGAGCCTGGCATGGTCCGGTTACTCCATCATCAAGCCCAACGCAGAGGGTGTTCCCATGCGTCCGAAGTCAAGTCTGCCCCGGGAGTCAGACCTTACGCCCTATGTGCAGGAACTCATTCGTAGCATCAGACGTGAGCTAGAAAAGCGACCCATCATCACCCGTCATCTGCTTTATAACACACTCGGCTGGGACAAGCGCGACAGACTGCGTCAAGCCGCTGTTTATTGCGGATATTTCTTCGAGACCGGACCCTGGCGTGAAGCGCTCATCGCATGGGGCGTTGATCCTCGGACAGACCCCAAGTACAGATTCTATCAGACTGTGTCGTTCCTGTCCTACAAAAAAACAGGCACCGCTCGGCACTTCACCCGCTTCGACCAACACGTGCGGGACCTTGCAGAGTTAAGCCCTCAGGAGCTTCGCAAACAACACACGTTCGATGGCGTGCACGTGTCACGGACAGGAAATCTCTTCCAATTCTGCGACGTTACAGATCCGCTGATTCAACGCATATTGCGGACCGAAGACATTCGTACGACTCCCGCTCCAACAGCACAGGGCTGGTTCCATGTCGGCACATGGGCCAAAGCAACAGTTATCCTGAAGCACAAGATGAACACTATTCTTGCTGGCGATAAGCCTGATGATTCCATCTACGAGCGCATACTTGCGTGGCCTGAGCTGTGGGACGACAAAACATTCTTTGCGGAGCACACGAAAGAGCTTCACGACAAAGAGGCAGTTAGTAGAAAGAGCGTAGAGCACACAGTCATGAAAAATGTGCGGTACGCTGCAAAGAATCCACGATACGCGTTTGAGAGGTTGGAGGCACAGCAAGGGCAGTCATCCGGTGCAGAACACCCGCAAACAGAGGAAGTGGAAGAAGATGTTGAAGTGGAGGAGGATATGTCAGAGGTCCCTGAACGGGCTGAGGACATTCTTAATGAAGGCGGCAGCGTGGAAGATGATAGCGATAATGAGGTCGGCGATGAGGATGAAGATGACGAAGAAGAGGATGAGCTTAATGAAAGTGTGGGTGGGGTGTTGGATGAGGTAATGGACGAGGATGAGGATGCTGATGGGGAGTGGGAGGTTGATGACGTCCCGACTGCTTTCGGCTTCGGCGGTTTCAATGACACGTAGCACTGGACTATAATCTCCAGATGTCAGACAGTCATGACCAAATGAACTATATGAGAACTATAATTTCTCAAGTCACGCTCTCGCATAGTCTACGCCAAACTGCGTGCTCTCGAACATAATGGCGCGGCAAATGAATGCCAAAATTCACTTCGGTGCATGCCTAACAGTTAACAATGTGCCGAAAAAGGGTCCATTCCCTCAATGCATGTGTGGGTTTTGCGATGATTTTTTCGAAATGTTTAATGCGTAGTGTTGGATCGCCAAAATCATGATCGCCTGGAGGTTCTACATGTTGGGAAGGTTACACATTCAAGTACACGTGTATAAAGAGTCAAGGTCATTGCGGGATTTGCTATTATACAAAAGCCTGTACAGACCCAACGTAGTATATACAAGCTCGTTCAATCCGTCTCGTGTCTGCTAATGGCTGGATCAATATATGGCAGATCAGCAAAAACCGATATCTGAGGCATGCATGCTGCAAGGATTGACTTGCGCTGTACGCAAAATAGCATGATAGACCGGTAGAGTCGGTAATGTGCGACTGCTGCATCATTGACCCTGTCATGGCTCACAGAACGAAGCTCGTGCTACATTTCGTTCAGATGGTGAGGGTCGGCGTCCCACTGGTCGCTGGAAGCGAGCGGTTTTGAAACCAATGAACCAGGGGTACTAGCGAATCAACGCGTGCAAAGGAAACGTCTTTAATCCACGTCAGCCGTCGGGGTCAGAATGGTCTGCCCTTCTCAAAGTTCAGTCCGAGAGCGTAGCGTAGCTCGCGACCGGCATCACGTACCTGGGTTGGACGCGCCCACCACAGCTCACCTGCTCCACGCGCTCTTTCCGAAGTTAATGATTTTAATGCACGCTAAGGCTTCGTAGCCTGCACCTTTCCTTCTAAACTATAATTATACCCAGCGCGACAGGCGCAACACGGCGCCGCACCAAACGAGCACTGCGACCAATGCTCTTACTCTCGACCACAGCCCACAATTGACGGAACTTGCGTGCGCACGCGCACCGCGAGAGAGGATTCGGGCAGCGGGACCAGCAGCGCTGAGCTGCACAGCTCATCATCATGGCCGCGCATCACAACTTCGAGGCTATGGCCGCGAAGCTTGACGACCAGAGTCCGGGTACGCCGCCCTCTACAGCCAACTTTGAGGCAGTATACATACACTTACATGGCAAAAGGCTGACACATGACCTAGATTCAAGAGTCAAATTGGCCCAGGCAGTAGATATACGGGACAATATTGAGACATACTGCCAGGGCCAGCAGTACGGCGCATTCTTGAACCACCTCGTGCCCTTATTCTTAAAGGTGCTCGATGGAGATCCAGTTTTCATATCCACGTCTCCGGAACAGGTGAGCGGTCGCGATCGTACTGGGACGGACTCGGACTTACATGATGTGCAGCGCCTCCGCAACTGCGTGCTCGAGATTCTGCACCGATTACCCATGAGCCCACCAGACGCGGTCGAACCACACGCTGCGAAGATCGTGGACAAGCTGGTGGCCTTAGTAAAGACTGAGAACGAGGACAACGCGGTGCTCTGCATGAAGATCGTCATGGACTTCCAGCGACATCAAACCAAGGCGCTGCAGGACAGGGTGCAACCGTTCTTGGATCTTATCCAGGAGATGTTCCAGACCATGGAGCAGGCGGTAACGGAAACTTTCGATAACGCGACACCCGCCCCGTCAGGACAGGGCGTGCCGTCAACGCCGAGCAACCATCAGTACTCGCAGTCTCCGCGACCAGGCTCACCCGCGACATCCCTGACTGCGGGGCCCGCCGGTGATATCAATACCGAGCAGACGCGCATGTTGCTGAAGGGCATGCAGTCTTTCAAGGTGCTTGCAGAATGCCCCATAATAGTGGTATCGTTGTTTCAGGCATACCGTAATGTGGTAAATCGGAACGTAAAACTGTTTGTTCCGCTGATCAAGAATGTGCTCATGCTTCAGGCGAAGCCGCAACAAAAAGCGCATGAAGAGGCAGAGGCCCAGGGCAAAATCTTTACTGGGGTGAGCAAAGAGATCCGCAACAGGGCGGCCTTCGGCGACTTCATCACTGCTCAAGTTAAGACCATGAGCTTCCTGGCATATCTGCTACGAGTGTATGCGCAGCAACTTAACGATTTCCTGCCGACGCTTCCCGATATCGTCGTACGGTTATTAAAGGATTGTCCCCGGGAGAAATCCAGCTCAAGAAAAGAGCTTCTGGTGGCCATTAGGCATATCATCAATTTCAACTTTCGGAAGATATTCTTGAAGAAGATTGATGAGCTGTTGGACGAGCGGACACTGATAGGCGACGGACTCACTGTCTACGAGACGATGCGACCACTCGCCTACAGCATGCTTGCTGATTTGATCCACCATCTCCGCGATTCGCTCAACAAGGAGCAGATTCGACGCACCATCGAGGTGTATACGAAGAACCTCCACGACACATTCCCTGGAACGAGTTTTCAGACTATGAGTGCGAAGCTGCTATTGAACATGGCTGAGTGCATCGCGAAGCTGGAACCAAAGGAGGACGCTCGATATTTTTTGATCATGATACTGAACGCCATAGGTGACAAGTTTGCCGCCATGAACCGCCAGTACCACAACGCAGTCAAGGTTTCCGCAGCCTACAGCACTCCCTCCATCGATGCGGCAGAGGAGAACCACCTGGCCGTGCGGGATCAGCCTCCGGACTGGGACGAGATCGACATCTTCAATGCAACGCCTATCAAAACGTCGAACCCGCGTGAACGGAGCTCAGATCCCATTGCCGACAACAAGTTCTTGTTCAAGAATCTCCTGCATGGCTTGAAGAATCTATTCTACCAACTACGAGCATGCAACCCGCAGAAGATCAAAGATGAGATTGACGCTGCGAACGCGTCGGCGAACTGGCACGAAGTCTCCTACGGCTACAACGCAGAAGAGGTGGAGGTGCTGATCAAGCTCTTCAGGGAAGGCGCGAAAGTTTTCCGATACTACGGTACCGACAAACCGGCAGAGACCAAGGGTCTTTCTCCAGGGGATCTGATGGCGAACCAGCACATGATGTCAAGCGGGAAGGAAGAGAAGGAACTGTTGGAAACTTTCGCAACTGTCTTCCATCACATCGATCCGGCCACCTTCCACGAAGTATTCTCGTCGGAGATTCCTCATCTGTACGATATGATGTTCGAACATCCTGCGCTGCTCCACGTACCACAATTCCTGCTCGCCTCGGAAGCCACCTCCCCGAGCTTTGCTGGCATGCTGCTACAGTTCCTGATGGACCGGATCGAAGAAGTTGGGACGTCAGACGTGACGAAATCGTCTATCCTGCTACGACTTTTCAAGCTATCGTTCATGGCAGTCACCCTCTTCTCTGCACAGAACGAGCAAGTGCTCTTACCGCACGTGAGCAAGATCATTACGAAGTCCATACAACTGTCAACCACCGCAGAAGAACCAATGAATTACTTCTTTCTTCTCAGGTCGCTATTCAGGAGCATAGGAGGCGGCAGATTTGAGCATCTGTACAAAGAGATACTTCCTCTCCTTGAGATGTTATTGGACGTTCTGAACAATCTCCTTCTCACGGCGCGGAAACCAGCAGACAGAGACCTCTTCGTCGAGCTCTCATTGACGGTACCAGCTAGGCTAAGTAACCTTCTACCGCATCTCAGCTACCTCATGAGACCTCTGGTGGTAGCTTTGCGCGCAGGCTCAGAGCTCGTTGGCCAGGGGTTAAGGACACTGGAGTTGTGCGTTGATAACCTCACGGCAGACTATCTTGACCCGATCATGGCACCTGTCATTGATGACCTCATGGCAGCACTTTGGGAGCACCTAAAACCTCAACCTTACAGCCACTTCCACGCACATACGACGATGAGGATTCTCGGCAAGCTAGGCGGCCGCAATCGCAAGTTCATCACCGGCCCACCACAGCTGAACTACAAGCCATACTCTGATGATGCAGCATCCCTCGATATCCGGCTTATTGGTTCCACCAAGGATCGCGCGTTCCCAGCAGTGATCGGCATTGATACGGCCATAGCAAAGCTCCACGAAGTACCAAAGCTTCCTGCAGCAAAGAGATCGGATCCATTCCACAAACAGCAAGCTTTTAGGCTCATAACTTCCCACACTAAGCTCCTCGTGGGATTTGACAGCTTGCCCGATGACTTTGCGCAACTAATTCGGTTGCAAGCCAACGATCTAGTCAGCAAGAAGACGGACGCCGGTGCGGATATAATGACTCTTTCCGAGCGTAGCAAATCCATCGTCAAGAAGGGCGTTGAACAGGAGACCTTGAGGAAGCTTCTGAAAGCCTGCATGTTCGCTATTTCCATAGCGGACCTGAAAGATGATGCTGATACCTTGGTGACAAACCTTGCGAAGCACTTCACTCTTTTGGAGCTAGGGATGCATTTTGCGCATGAGAAGCATAAGGGGAGACCATTCGATGTTCACTCAGGAGAGGGTCCGGTCGTGATAGACGCTGATGTCTTCTCTGATGCTCTCGGTGACTCGCTTGCATCCGAGCATCAAACGGCTCGCGATGCTGCTGAGCAAGCCATCATCACCATGCGCGATACCGCAAAAATCATCTTCGGAGGCCAAGAAAATTTGGACAGTTTCACTTTCTTCGATGAACTCTCCAAAACGTTTATCCATAACTGCTACGCCGATGACTGGTTTATGAAGTCTGGAGGCACTCGGGGTATCGAAATCATCATCAAGAAGCTTGGATTGGGCGACGCCTGGATGCAGAATCGACATCTTGAACTGATCCGGGCACTGACATTCGTCATGAAGGATATGCCGACCGACCTCGACTCTAAGACGCGCATCCAGGCCCAAGGCCTTATAGAGGACCTAATCCGGCGATGCTACAAGCCTGCCACGGAGGAAGAATGCAAGAAAGTGGGAGGCCCCCTCCATAGGATCTGTGGCCAATTAGTCGCCGACCTGTCACATATGAACAAGAATGTGCGAGAAGCTACCCAGAAAGCGTTCCAGGTCCTTTCTGATGTGACGGGTCGTGCTGTGCACGAGCTCATCAAGCCAGTCAAAGAACGGTTGATTGTGCCCATCTGGACGAAACCCCTTCGCGCCCTTCCATTCGGCATACAGATCGCGTACATCGACGCAATCACCTTCTTATTGAAACTGAAGAATAACATTCTTGAGTTCAATGAGCAGCTTACCAGGCTACTAATGGAGTCGCTAGCCCTAGCTGATGCAGAGGATGAAGGACTCGCGACTAAACCTTTCGAGCAACGAAACGCCGAGCACATTGTCAACCTACGAGTCGCCTGCATTCGCCTGCTCTCGACCGCTCAAACATTCCCAGAGTTCAGCACCACACCTCCGAATCAGACGGTTATCCGTATCATCGGTGTATTCTTCAAATGCCTCTACTCGAAGTCTCCCGAGGTCATCGAAGCTGCTAACGTTGGCCTTTCTGGTGTGATCTCAGCAACGAACAAGCTTCCAAAAGACGTGCTGCAAAGTGGTCTTAGACCGATCTTGGTCAATCTCCAGGACCCTAGGAAGCTCTCCGTGGAGAATCTGGATGGATTGGCTCGCCTTCTGAAGCTTCTTACGAATTATTTCAAGGTCGAGATCGGGACCCGACTTCTGGATCATCTCAAGAACATCGCAGATCCCGTCAGCCTGCAGAAAATCTCGTTCACTATGATTGAACAGAATCCTAAGATGAAGATCGTAACGGCGATATTTAATGTGTTTCACTTGTTGCCTCCCGCAGCGATCAGTTTCCTCAAACAGCTTATCGAGAAAGTCATTGAACTCGAAACCGCCCTTCGCCGGACACACTACAGCCCCTTCCGAGAGCCGCTCATCAAGTACCTTTGTATGTATCCGAAGGAAGCTTGGGATCACTTCTCTCCCAACATGAAGGACGAGACGCAAGGCAGGTTCTTTGCACAACTGCTTGAGCACCCGGAGAGTGGCGCCTTGCGTGAAGAGTTGATGAAAGACATCCCAAAGTTCATTGCTTCCTTTGAATTTGATGGTTCAGAGAAGGAGAAGTGCCAAGCGCAACTCAACGCTATACACGTTGCCTACGCCATGAGCCAATTCGAGGGGACGCGCGAATGGCTTGCTGGCAAAGAAGACTTGAGGAAGGCTCTCTTTGAAGCTGCGCGCTCATTGGAGAAGACACTGCGACAGAACAGTATCGAACCTGGCCTGCGTTTAGCTACCGAACAGGCAGGCGAGCAGATCATGACCGTCTTCACGACCTACTTGCGTTACGACCCTGACAACCTCGATTTCTTCTTCGAGTTCATCGACGCGGTGACCTCCGATGATTTCAAGGCACACCCAATACTGTTCGATTTCATCTATGAACAGATGGTGTCGAATGAGTCGGTCGATTACTGGAAGGCTTTAGTCCACAAGTGTATCAATCTTTATACCGGACGCACTTCATCGCAGAAGACGAAGACCTTCATTTTCCGGTACATCGTCAACCCTATTTTTGCGATGGACGCCAAACGCAACTGGGAGACCTTGTTCGGCAGCGAAGCCAACAAGGGTACGAAGCTGGTAGACCGCAGCATGACCGACACAATACATAACCGGCTATGGAAACCGCAGGCATTGATCGATACATCGGAAGAGAGCGCCCAGCTTGGTGTCGATCACTCGCGTATGGAACTACTTCAACTTACTACGTTACTGTTAAAGCATTATTCAGGCGTAATCCAAGAAACTCGAAAAGACATTATCCGATTCGCATGGGCGTATATACGACTGGAAGATGTCATCAACAAATACGCCGCTTACGTGGTCATTGCCTTCTTCATTGCGGTATACGACACGCCCGTGAAGATCGCTAGTCAGGTCTACCAGACACTGCTCAAAGCCCACCAGAACGAGGGTAAAGCCCTTGTCATGCAGTCGCTTGAGCTGATGGCACCGGTTTTGAAGAAGCGCCTCGGCGGCGCAGACCAGAAGATGGCGATCCCGCGATGGGCACAAATTCCCCGGAAGATACTTTCAGAGGAGAGCTCGAACTTGCAGCAGTTAATGAGCATCTTCAACTTCCTCGTCCGACATCCAGACCTTTTCTATGAGGCTCGAGAGCCACTGTCGGCAATCATTATCGCAGCGCTACCGAAGATCGCTCAACCGCCAAACCCGTCCACAGAGGCAAAGAAGCTCGCTTTAAATCTGATCGGGCTGATTAGGACCTGGGAAGAGCGAGCTGCGGGTGAGACGGCCTCCGGCACTGACCGCTCTTCGCAATCACCACAAGCATCCAAGAGGCGCGCAGACGGCTCTGTCGTACCTCTCACTGCTACCAAGGGTTTCGTGGCTGCGCTCGGCATTCGCATGTTACTCGTGAAGTACCTGATCTCGTTCATTGCCTACCTTCCGGAGCGCTACCCTGTGGCCACACCCAAGCCCAAGGATGCCTCAGCTACCACTCCGAACAGCCCCCCGCCTGCCGAAATTTGTCGGAAAGCTGTGCAACTTCTGCACGACCTCTTGTCCCCGCGTCTCTGGAACGACCTGGATTTGGACCTCATCCTCAGCAAGAAGCTTGAAGAGATTTTGGTATTGGAGATGAAGCAGGATGATAAGCAAGAGGCATTTACGACCCGAATGATCAACTCTCTACAGATCGTCAAGGTCATTGTCAACGTAAAGCCTGATGATTGGGTGCTTCAACGCGTTCCGCAGTTTCAGCGGATGCTGGAGAAGCCGCTTCGCTCTGAGCACGCCGATGTGCAGGCGAGCCTACAGGCCGTAGATGAAGGAGAGGATGTTGCATCAAAATTGCAACCCACCCTGAAGCGCATCCTCGACGTTATGCCAGAACCAGTGAAGGACGAAGAGGGCAACGCTGAAGAGACACCATCGACTGAGTTTGTGAACCTACTGGGGACTATCGCCACGGAGGCTCTCTCTAACGGCTCAAACATTTGCGCTATCAACATCTTGTGGACGCTCTGCCATAAGCAACCGGAGGAGATCGATCAGCACATCCCACAGCTTATGAAAGCTTTCCAGGGAAAGATGGCGAAGGATCATCTCACCGCCCATAGTGGCCAACAAGGCCAACCTGCCGTCCCGCCTGGTGTCCGCCCTGACAGCGCTACCCCGCCAACCGATCCCCGCGAGGCTGAGATCCAGACCGATTTGGTGCTCAAAGTTGTGGATATCCTCGCCGCCCGGATGAACGAGCTCGGTGAAAATCGTAGGCCGTATCTTAGTGTGCTTGCGTCCTTGGTTGAACGATCCCAGAGCGCTGCTGTATGCACGAAGGTTCTTGACCTTGTTGAGGAGTGGATATTCGTTTCTAATGAGCCTGTGCCGACGCTTAAGGAGAAGACCGCAGTCCTCAGCAAGATGCTACTTTTCGAACACCGACCGGATACGTCGCTGCTCAATCGGTTCCTTGATCTCGTGATCCGAATCTACGAAGACCCCAAGATTACACGCTCAGAACTTACGGTACGAATGGAGCATGCCTTCCTCATCGGCACCAGAGCCCAGGACGTCGAAATGCGCAACCGTTACATGACGATCTTCGACAAGAGCTTGAGCCGTACTGCAGCAAGCAGACTCAGCTACGTACTTGCCTCACAGAACTGGGATACCCTCGCCGATAGCTATTGGCTCAGCCAGGTCATCCACCTCATGTTCGGCTCGGTTGAAATGAACACATCCGCACAGCTTCATCCCGAGGACTTCCGACTACCGCAAAATTCTTCCATCTTCGGCACCTACAGTAGGGACTCGCGCATCGCGGATGTTATGGTCGACGACGAGCTCGAGAATCTTGTCAGTGGCCATCGTCGCTTTTGCAACCAGCTCGGCGATGTCAAGATCAAGGACCTCTTCGAGCCCCTCGGGCACCTGCAGCACACCGACAGCAACCTCGCACACGATATCTGGGTTGCATTCTTCCCGCTTGCTTGGACTGCTCTCACAAAGGACGATCAGAGCGACCTGGAGAAGGGCATCGCTGCACTCCTGACAAAAGACTATCACTCCCGCCAGCTCGATAAGCGCCCGAATTGTGTCGCAAGTATGCTCGATGCCATCGTGCATGCAAGGCCACGGGTCAAGTTCCCGCCACACATCATGAAGTATCTCGCGCGTTCGTACAACGCTTGGTATACCGGTGCTGTCTATATGGAAGAGTCGGCAGTCGACCCCATCGTCGATACCGAAAAACTTAGGGAGAGTAATCTTGATGCACTGCTGGAGATCTATACCGGCATGCAAGAAGACGACTTATTCTACGGTACGTGGCGTAGACGATGCCAGTTCATCGAGACCAATGCCGCCTTGTCGTACGAGCAAATCGGCATCTGGGATAAGGCCCAGCAAATGTACGAAGCTGCTCAGATCAAGGCTCGGACCAGTGTGCTACCGTTCTCCACAGGTGAGTATATGCTCTGGGAGGATCATTGGGTCCTCTGTGCCCAGAAACTGCAGCAATGGGAGGTCTTGAGCGATTTCGCCAAGCACGAGAACTTCAACGACCTGTATCTGGAAGCGACCTGGAGGCAATTTGAAGTGTGGCAGAACTCTGAACAGCGAGAACAACTGGATGCGACGATCAAAGCTGTCAGCGACGCGCCAACGCCACGACGAGTGTTCTTCCAGACATTCATATCGCTGCTCAAGCTGCACGCGAAGCAGGAAACCCAACCGGAGTTCCACAGGTTATGCGATGAGTCAATCCAGCTATCTATAAGAAAGTGGCACCAGTTGCCTCGTCGCATTACTCAGGCCCACATTCCGCTGCTACAGCATTTCCAGCAACTGGTCGAGTTACACGATGCAAGCGTCATCTGCCAGAGCCTCGCGCAGACAACCCAGGCCAACCTGGACCACAAGTCGCAAGAGCTCAAATTGTTGCTGTCTACTTGGCGTGACCGTCTGCCAAACTTCTGGGACGACATCAACGCATGGCAGGATCTGGTTACGTGGCGTCAACACATCTTCCACCTCATCAACGGGGTTTACTTGCAGCTACTTCCACCAAATCCTAGCAACCCCAGCGGTAACTCGTTCGCGTACCGCGGTTACCACGAGACTGCATGGATCATCAACCGCTTCGCCCACGTTGCCCGGAAGCACAACCTTCCAGACGTGTGCATCCAGCAGCTCAGCCGGATATACACTCTGCCTAACATTGAGATCCAGGAAGCATTCCTGAAACTGCGCGAGCAAGCGAAGTGTCATTACCAGAACAAGTCTGAGTTGAACAATGGTCTAGATGTAATCAACAATACTAATCTTAACTACTTCGGCAACCAGCAAAAGGCGGAGTTCTACACTCTCAAGGGGATGTTCCTCGCGAAGCTTGGTCAGAAGAATGACGCTAACGACGCATTCGGCACTGCCATGATCTTCGATCTTAAGCTGCCAAAGGCATGGGCTGAATGGGGCCGATACAATGACATGCTGTTCAAGGAGGATCCTTCCACCCTTGACAAGGCCGAGGCTGCTCTTAGTTGCTACCTCGAAGCAGCTAGTCTGTACAAGAATGCCAAGTCAAGAAAGCTCCTGGGCCGTGTGCTTTGGTTGCTCAGCCTGGATAACCCTGAGCGGCGTCTCGCTGAGAAATTTGAAGAGTTCCAAGGCGACACACCAGCATGGTACTGGATTACATACATTCCACAGCTGCTCAACAGTCTGTCGAGGCCAGAAGCTCCTATTGCGCGATCCATCCTTGGAAAACTGGCCAAGACGTACCCGCAGGCGTTGTACTGCCACCTTAGGACTACGAGGGAGGATATGGTCACGCTTAAGAAGTCCCATGAGCAGAAGGAGGCGAAGGATAAGGCAACCAAGGCCAAGCAGCAACAGAATCAAGGAGCACAGGGTGCCCAAGGATCACCAGCTCAGAAGCAGAGCTCACCCGACAATCGACCTGGGTCAAGTGCAAGTGGAAACCGACCAATTTCCGCGAACGGTGAATCGAAGCCTGTTACCAATGGCACACCCAACGGAACTGTCAAGACCGAAGGGACTACGCAAGATGCACTGACCGGAACTGCCACCGATGAGAAACCTCCAGCCCCCAAGCGACCCTGGGACCACGTGGAAGAGATCTCGGCAATCCTCAAGACCGCGTTCCCGCTGTTGGCCCTCTCTATGGAGACGATGCTCGATCAGATTCAGAAGAACTTTAAGTGTCCTCCGGACGAAGACGCTTATCGACTGATCGTCGCTTTGTTGAACGATGGGCTCGCCTATGTCGGGCGCTCGCCTGGCCTTTACGGGCAGGAGGTTAGACTCCCGTCGTCCACTGAGGCTAACATCACACGCTTCGCCGAATCTGTGCTGCCGCCTCACATCCGCAAAGCTTTCGAGCTAGACTTCGTCACCAATAAGCCCACCATGTACGAGTACATACAGAAGCTTCGCATGTGGAGGAACCGGTTTGAAGAGCGCCTCGATCGCAGGAAGCTTGTTATCCCTCTCGAATCGTACACTCAGCAGCTCAGCGAGTTCCGCTTCCTCAAGTTTGATGATGTGGAAGTACCTGGTCAATACTTGCAGCATCGCGACAAGAACTCTGATTTTGTTCGCATTGAACGTTTCCTACCGGAAGTGGACGTTGTGCGTGGCATTGGTATCTGCCATCGCCGCCTTAAGATCCGTGGTCATGATGGGAGCATCCATCCGTTCGCCATCCAGTTCCCTGCGCAGCGAAGCTCCAGGAGAGAAGAGCGTATTCTGCAGCTGTTCAGAATCTTCAATGGCATTCTTTCGAAGCGCAAAGAGAGTCGAAGACGAAATCTGCAATTCCATCTCCCGCTCATGGTGCCTATCACGCCCGTCGTGCGCATGGTACAGGACGATGCTTCCTACATCAGCATGCAAGGCATTTTCGAAGACCACTGCCGGCGAACCAGCCTCAACAAGGACGAGCCTGTTTTGTTCAGTCTGGAGAAGCTCAAGGCTCTCAATCCCGTAAGAACCCTGGACTTTCGCCTTCACAAAGATCAAGCTAATGTTGTAACACAGAAAAACATCGAGCACGCTAATAACATCCGGTTCGAGACCTTTGACGCTGTGCAAAAGAAATACGTGCCGCAGACCCTCCTGCTCGACTACTTCCGCAGCACGTACCCGGTCTTCGAGGACTTCTGGCTCTTCCGCCGCACATTCAGCTACCAGCTTGCTGCACTCACCTTCATGACGTACGTCATGCACATGAACTCGCGCTTCCCACACAAGATCAGCATCTCGCGCGGCAGCGGTCGCGTCTGGGGCTCTGAGCTCATTCCCTCGATGGCGATAGGAAAGCCCGTTCTGCATAACAGCGAGCCGGTGCCCTTCCGCCTCACCCCCAACATGCAAACTCTGATGGGCCCCCTCGCCCTCGAAGGCATCTTCGCGCCATCCGTCATGAGCATTGCGCGGTGCCTTATCGAACCCGAGGGCGAACTGGAAATGCAGCTGGCCATCTTCATGCGCGACGAGATGAACCACTGGTTCACAAGCCAGCACAAGGGGCTGACGGCGGAGAATCTGAGAGAGACGGTGCAGACGAATAGTGAGTTGGTTGTGAAGCGGGCGACGAGCATGGGCAGCTTGCCTCAAACGAGCAATTTACCGGCGAACCAGACGATGGTGGATTTGGTCAGTAATGCGGTTAATCCGCTGAAACTGTGCCAGACTGACGCGCTGTGGATGGCGTATCTGTAAGGAAGGGATCGAGCGATGTTTTGAAATTTAGCGTGAGAGGTTTAGGATTGCATTCGGCGCCAAAGGCGTCTAGGGCCATGGGTTCTGCATTGATTCTGGAATTCTTAGCATGGCGCTCAGGCGATCATATGCGATGGGCTTGGTGGAGAGGTCTGATAGAGAGGGTGTTTTGTGTATTGTTGTGTTAAACGGCCAACAGGCTTGATTCACTTTACTTTGTAGTATATAGATACTTCATGAAACGAACAAATAGCTTGTTAAATGACTGAACACTTGAGCAGCTGGTCTACGTGTCTGTTCATGAACACTCTTATGTCTTGAGGTTGAGGTCTCGTCCCGATAGTGAGGGTTAGACACCTCGGCAAGTCCACGCCGGCCCAGAGCGGGGAGCTTATTGGTGTGTTACGCCAATAGCCGATGTCGCTAACGCAACCTCACTCCTTCTCTCCCCGGGGCCACATCCAAAGCACGTGCACATCGGGCATCACGAGGTACGAGGTATTTGAAAGCTTATCTTATGTCATTGAGCGATGCTAACGAAGCGCATAGAACGTCGAAGAAGTACCAACCAGTCGGTACCACTGGTTACGCCAGGCAGCCGTCCCAACGCCCACACACCCCAAACTCCCAATATTCCCAAAACGTCGGCAAGCAGAAGCACAAAATCGCAAAATAGCAGGAGTATCGTGCAAAATCTGAGAAGAGTACAAGAGAATGCGCCACCCTGCCGCTCCGACTGTAATCGCTTTCCTGCTGGGGTTGTTGGCGTTTTTCGTGTTGTGGGGCAAAATTAGGGGTGACGGGCACCATGAGGGGAATCCGCATCCGGATGATGTGCCGCCGAAAATTGAGGAGGAGGTTGAAATTGATGAAGAAAGAGAGGGGGAGTAGATGGTTAAGAGTGCCGTGAAGAGCCAGAACGCCTCGCCTTAGGAAACGACTTCCCACTATACGGCAAAGGACGTTCGATCGAAGACCCTATTTCTGCTCCTTCAAGCCGGCTTTCTCCGCCAGCTCCGCCAGCTCCACATACTTGTGCGACGGAACAAGTCCCTCTGTATCTTTCATCTGCTTGATCTCTTGCTTCAGCCGCATGTGCGCGATGCGGGCATCCCTCTGCTCCTTGCTCGGGCGCCCACTCGTCTTGTAGGAGGCCTCTTTCGCGAGGCCCGCCCCCTTGGGGTTGCGCTTGACTTTGTCTAAGCTGCCAGCTGGGCGGCCACGCTTCTTCGGTGGCGGCGTTGGCTGCGGGGGGGTGAGAGCTCCAAAGGAGTTGAAGTGGAGGGCCTGTGGCCCGGTCCCAAGAAGATTGTCCGGTGACGGGCCGGAGGGGAAGAGTTGGATGGCCTGGGTGCCTCCGTGGAAATTGAGGGTCTGGCTGACCCCACCAGACCTTGCCTGAGGTGCGGACGGCTGCGTTGCATTCAATGTAAACGACTGCCCCGGTACCTCAAAGTTCGGCCGGTGGAGCTGCGTAGGGGTGACGGTGGGAGGGTGCGAGGGTTGAGCAGGCGGTAACATCATCTGCTGGTTCTGGCCTGCTGCCAGGTCGTCCGAGAAGTCGAGTCCTGCGCCGTCCAAAATGGAGTAGTCAATAATGGAGGGGGGATGGCCCAGCATCTCCTCCGGCAACGATGGAGCCCCGAATTGCCCCGGAAGGAAATTTGCGCAGCCGTTACATGCGGTCTCAAGACAATTGCTGCAAGGCATTTTGTCTGCGACTGTTACTTCCTGAAGTGGCGTACAAGAGGAGAAAATGCTTACTTTTGAGGAGGGGTTTAAGTGTGTGGGTGAATTTGCTTGCTGTGTTGCTTGTCGTTATGAGAGGCCTGTGGTGGTGCTGAAGTGTGGTGGTGCTGAAGTGTGGTGGTGCTGAAGTGTGGTGGTGCTGAAGTGTGGTGGTAGGCCCAAGTGTGCTGGTGTGTCGAAAGTATTGGAGACTTGGTGAAGAGCAAGAGGAAATGGGAAGTCGGGGGATTTATAAACATGAGATGAGAGCTGTTGAGGTCGCGCCGTGCGAGGCGAAATCGATTTCCCCCGCTGAGGTCAACAGGTATCGTGAGCGCCTGGAAGGGTTCCAACGGTTATCGTGAAGACTTTTCACGGTAGGGAGGTTGGATAGAGAGAACCACTGGGAGAGGCATACCACATCGTTTCATCTGGTTGTCGCCCAACACGCTCCGGATGCAACAGGGGATGTAGGGCTCCTATAGCAGGATATTCGCAACATGTATGACAGTTGCGATGGCCTACGATGCACTGAGGTACATCAGGGTACACTGCATGCGCCAATCATCTACGAATCTCTCGAATCAGATGCACTATCCTCCTTGATCGATTACGAGATCACCAGAATACAACAGATGTAGGCAACTTGGGAAGGCGGCTCCCGGTTACCTATCATCCGAGGTATCCTGTAATGCTTCCACACTCAACGGCTATCGCAAACGGCCATGGTCGGTCGCAAACCCCTCAAAACAGTCCATTTTCCGGATCGGACAAAATTTACAACCTCAAAGGTTATCACCAACGGTTCCCGGTGGGTCCAATTGGCCCGAGAAGATTACTTCCACTGGCTGCGCACCACAATCCCATGGTAAAAGGGTTTGCTGCAGAGATGGAATTCTTTTATCGATGAACGGAACGATAAATTCAACTCTGCGTACCGTACATTGGTGTCGTCAACGGGTATTCTGGGGTGTGGGTAGGCTGAAGGAACTTCAGGTGGACCATTGGTTGACAACCGTTGACGGAAAACGGCTGTACCAAGGCTCCACCGGAGCATTCGATGGGGTCGTGGTTTGGAGCACCACGTTGTGCGAAGGCGTTGGAGAATACTGAGAAGCCGCCTTTGGAAACGACAAGCTTCTTTTCGGACCCCTCTAAACAGTGTAGTACATCTAGCTTGGAATTTCCCTGATACTGCGTTGCTTAGCTTGAGACACATGGGGTATCCAGACTTCTGACGATGCACGGTAGAGCAGCTGTAACAACTCTTTTTTGCCTCACGCGCACTAATACGATTCTTATTAGAACCTATCTTCTTAGATCGACTGCGAATATCTCAAGAGAACAGCTATCTATGTCCTACAGACTCACCCTCTCACTGTTTGGTTTGCTCTCGAAGAAAGACATGTGTGGTTGCTGGTCAATCCCCACCAATCAGATTGTTTGTTTGCATTACGTAACAAAGTCTGTCTTAGCGCGATATTCCTAGATCATCAGGCTACCTCCTTACCTTCCACATTATTTTTTTTATTCGTCGTTCGCTACAGATCAACTCTAAACATGGAGACTATCACACAGTCAGAGGCCTATGCGATGCAGCTGCAGCTATTGATTGAGCCCAAAGACAACCTTCGAAAGCACGGTTTCATAACACAGCTGCTTACGGACGAGGAGCTTCTCTTGAAGCGAAGATGTCTAGGGTGCGGGAAAGGTAATATACAAAACTCGCATCTGGAATAACAAGTAACATTGCTAGCAATGTCACAACTCAAAGGCAGAGAAAGGATGGGTCCGGGCCATTCGATAGTAGCGCACGCAGCCAACAACGCTTTCAGTTCTTCTACATCGAATATGGCACGCGCATCTCGAACACCCACTTCCGAGCTGAGCGCGCTGAAGGAAAAGGCTGCTCCTGCTCTCCAGTTCAATTGCAGGTTCCATTCTGGTGACGTTATTCAGAAGGTGAGACAAACAGGCACTCTTCCCCGCTCTGCTTGAGTCACCTGACCGTACCATAGTACTGGACCTGTTGCGGTCAGCATTGCACCGCCGACCCTTGCAGCGGCTCCGATTTCCATAATCCGCGCGATGAACCTCTTATAGAACTCGCCCGACATTACCAACTCCATTTCACACCTGTCGTGGCTGCATCAAGGGGACTCGGTAAGGGCCAGGATATCCGTGCAGCCGTCGCGCTGGATTGTGAGATGGGCACGGCGGAGTCTGGAGACACGGAGCTTATCAAAGTCACGCTGATAGATTACTTCACGGGGGAGGTCCTCGTGAACAACATCGTGGAGCCGGACGTACCGTTGCGACATCTCAACACACGGTTCTCGGGCGTTACATGGGGGCAGATGCGTGCTGCACAGAGACAGCGAACGAGCTTGAATGCTACCATGGGAGCGCGACACGCAATATGGAGGTTCGTTGGGGCGCAGACTATCGTTGTAGGGCATGGAGTCAGCAACGATTTGAGGTCGATGAAGTGGATCCATGAGCATGTCGTCGACTCGCTGGTCATTGAACTCAACATCAAGAAGCGTAGGGAAGAGAAAGAGAAAAAGGCAGAAGAGGAAGCGATCGCGAAGGCAAAGGCTGACGGAACCTATGTGGAGCCTGTGAAGGAGACCTTGGGTCCCGGTGACAGTGCAAATGCAGCTGCAGGGCTGCCGGTGCAGAAGAAGAAGAAGAGGAAGGGAGGAGATCTGTCGCTCAAGACCCTGGCCGATAAGCGTTTAGGCCGGAAGATCCAATTAGGTGAAGGGACTACAGGCCATGATTCTCTGGAGGATGCAATTGCGGCGCGAGACTTGGTCCATTGGCATATTAACAACCCGGCTACTGATTAAAGTCGTTGGAGGCGATCTAAACTTCCCTATCCTCCGACAATTCGTTTCGGTTTCATCATCTCCATCGTATACCCAATGCCCCGTTATGGTCATCATCAATAGGTACATCAGAAAAACCCTGCCTTCGTTTACTCCTGCAATTCATGCAATAGTGCACAATTCTGTTTTCAACCTGCATGCCTACTCTCCCTTCTTCGCCTTCAACTTCCTCAGCTCAACCTCGATCGCACTGTCCACCTCCTTCTTCAAGTTCTTGTAGAAGCCCAGCTTGAACAGAAGCTCGTACCAGACAAACAAGGGTGCCAGAAACAGCGCCTGCACCAAGTTGTCCAGCAGCGCGGGTTTGCGTCCTTCGAACTTGCCGTGGCCGACGAATTGCAGGATCCACGATACTACGTGCACGCTGATGGCAATAGTGTTCACCTCCATAAAGTCAGTGACTGCGCAAGAACATGTGAAAGTGAAGAACGAACTTTAGTGCGATCGTACTTGGTTGCGAGCTTGTTGGCGAGGGCAGCACCTCCCAAGACGAATGGACCGATACCGGCACCAGCGAGGTTGGGAGAGAGGACTAAATAGAGTGCCGAGTACGTCAAAGAGGCAAGTGTTGCAACGTTCAAGGGCAAATTGAGGCGTGATAGCAGGGCTGGAGTGCGTAGGGCAGGCGTGTTGGTTCCCTTTGCACCGGCGTTAGCGGAAGGCTGCTGGACTTGATGCTCAACGTACGAAGATCTGGCCGGTCGCTAGGAGGATTGGCACACAAGCCATGTGAATTGCGATGTTGGTCTGTGTTGGGATTAGTTGTAGGGACAACCATATTTAGCTAGAGTCGCGGACAGGTTCATTATGGTATGCGCCGTACTGGATGAAATGATCAGCGAACATTCAAGCTCCCATTCCATCGCTGTCACGCACAAAGACAAGTTGTTGCTTCAGATTGAATCCCATTGTCACGGTACTTCGTGCTGTCTCAGGCCGCCAAGATAGTGCGTGTCAATTTCAGTACGACAGCTTCACGAAGCGGTGCAATGCGAACACAATGAAAGCTTCCAAGCAGGAGTGATAGCTGTGAGAGCACGTTGCACGAGAAAGAGGTACGGTAAGACGGTCATGCGACACGGCGTGATGTTATGTTGGTTATGCTATACCGAGGCTAATCGGCGGGACGTGAGTGGGTCGTTCCTACTTGACATGTGGGCGGACGCTTAGCTCATCCTAGTTCATCAACGGACGCTACGTCACAGCCGTTTTTTGTGGATACTGTTGGGACTCTAATTCAACGACTTGTCATTGTACTTCTCACTTTTTGAAACGATGTGAAACCTTCAGCGGTCGCGAGTCGTGCTTGTGAGTGCGGTGCCGAACTTACCGGACCAGCGCGGAAGCCAAGAAACGAGAGCCCGATGCCGGCACGTTCAGTTTGAGCTACGAACAGATAGAGAAGCGGAATGCACGGAAGCGCAGACGGCCAAGCCTAGTCAGCGGTCATTGATTCGCGAGGAAAAACTGTAGACTAGAAAACTGCCGCCGACGAAACACTCCAGGGCTGGAAGAAGCGCACGTGATGATGTCGAGCCGGGGCCCGAGTTGCGCATTCCACGCAATCACTGTACGAATTTCTTGTATCATCTAATGAGCGACTAATAGCCGTCTACTCACGTACTACCGTCAAGATAAGCCATCAAGATAGGGCTCCAAACAAAGCTGACCAGTTGGGGTACATCACAACTACAGGGATTTCGCCCAGATCACTAGCTTGCGCAGGAAGTCGCTGGCAGTATCGGCTCACAACCCGCTATAGCATGCGGATCCTCATGAGGAACGGACCATTCCGCGCCTACGCCTTCAAGCCAGTAATATCAGGCTTCGGCTCGGTGCTGTGAACGATGTCGAACTTGTATAGGACGGGCTTCGCGAGGCCCTTCTTGCGGAGAATGTACGTCTTGAACCACCAAGGCAGGTTCTGGCCCACCTGGTATTTCATGTGGGTGCGCGTTGGTACGGCAAAGATGTAGTCAAGCTCCTCGAGCGTGCGCTGCTTGGTCTCGGGCAGCCACAAGAAGCTAAAGATGGTCAGCAATACTCCACTAGGATAGCCATATTGAACTTACATCATAATCATGGCCACGATGTTCAGCCCAGCGTAGAAGCCGAAAACACCCTGCGCCTTCATGACCCGCAACATGGTCGGAAGGGTCAGTGAGAGAACGGATGCCCAGAAGTTGTTGGTCGCCACAGCCCAAGACATGCCCATCTCACGATGCGACAGAGGGAAGACTTCGGCAGAGTATGTGAATGGAACCGGGCCCATGCCTGGAGAGTAGAAAGCGCCGAAGATGTACACGAACAAGGCGATCAAAGCCATGTGCGCCGAGCTGTCTTTCGGGATGTAGTAGCACATACCCGCGACTAACAGCGACCAGAACATGTTGGGAAATGTGAATAGCAGCAGGCCGCGGCGTCCAAATGTATCGATTGTCCACACCGCCGGCCATGCGAAGACAAAATTTACAAGACCGAAACCGAAAGAGGCGATAAGGGCAATCTTGTCGGTGGCACCGCCCTCCCTGAAGATTGTGCTTGAATAGAAGGCAATGATGTTTATTCCGCACATTTGTTGCCCGATCATCACCACGCCGGAGGCCTGGGTCGCACGACGCACACGCGGAATCGTGAAAAGCTCGATGAAGCGAGTGAAGAAGTTGCTGCTCGGCGTCAGACCAGCCTCCCTCACAAGAATCTCCTCTTGAGCTAGAAGTGCATGAGTGTAGTAGAGGTCTCGCGCGGCTTGAAGTGGGGTGTTGCGGAGCCGGAGGAAGGACTTATACGCCTGAGCATATCGACGCTTCTTCATCAGCCAACGGGGCGACTCTGGCACGAAGAAGATACCGAAGAGGAGTGGGACTGCAGGGATGAAAGCGGAGCCCAGCTGCAATCGCCAAGCGATCCGACCAACGTTCTGTTCGCAAGTCAGCGACGTGATCTATAATGTATCGAACATTCGACTTACCATGACAACAAGGTTAGCAACTGTACCCAAAAAGATACCGAACGCAGTCCAGATCTGCCATGACATGACAAGACCACCACGGACGTTTGCCGGTACGTTTTCAGCGGAGAAGACAGGGACAGTCCTAATATTGCATTAGCAACACAAAGCTTGTCGAATCCAGGCTCCAGGCACTTACACTTCTTTGAGACCCATACCGATACCTAGCAGTACACGACACACCGCGAGTTGGCCCCAATGCTGAGTGAGACCAGAACCAATGGGAGCGAGAACCGAGAAGATTGCAGCAATGAAGATGGTGCCGCGGCGGCCCAGCAAATCGTTGATTGGATCTGAGATCCACGCAGTGAAGAGAGCAATGGCAATGTATGGGCAAGAGTTGATGAAACCGACGATCCAGCTGTTCTTGCGGCACAAGGCCGTGTTCGCGGCGCTTTCATCACAGAAAGTCGCGGGTCCATCAGGGATACCAAATTGCTGCGCAAAGGTCAAGTTGGCACCGTTTGAGCCCGTCTGGTCCCATCCTTGGATAGCTGCAGCGATAGAGTTGAGGATGACTGTCACATACAGGATCTTGGGTAGCTTCCAGCGGTGCGTAATTTCCTCGCGGAGGGTAATGCGGTCGTTCTCGTCAAGCTCCTCAATCTCATCAATGAGAGCGGGCGCCTGAGCAGCGAGCGCACCCTTGATGAGAATTGGCGTGATATCTTCGAGCTGGTGCTCGCGCGCGAAACCCTCAACGTCTGCGATCAGTTCCTCTTTGGAAAGGCCGACGAGCGGATTACGGATTCTGGAGACGTTAGCGGATCGTTAGAGAAAGACTTGCAAGCGGTACTACGACAAACATCGGCGCAACGCGGAGGACCTTGGAATCGGCATCACAAAGACCGACAGTACGCAAACGTCTCGTCCCGGAACTGAGTCGGCAACTTACTCTCCCTCGGTGTTGGCGGTCAGCTCCGTAATGCTTTGGCGACGCTTCTCCTCGGTTTCGAGAATGGAGCTGCGGCGCTCAGTAGGCCTACAATGCTGTCAGCTTACTGGAGCTTGCGGCGAGATGCAGAAGCTGTAGACTTACTTGGTGCCTGAGATTTTCTCGTCCGCCATGTGTACGACAAACGCGGTTCAGATTGTTTGCAGGTGGGCGATCCAGGGGGGAGGTCGATGAGCGGGGAAGCTGTGTTTTATCAGCTGCGGGGATCCAGGCAGCCGGTCGGGTTGAAAGCGGTCGGTGCGTGGGTTCGCGTTGCAGGCTTCGGTCACACACAAGGCGGAGACTTTCTGGACATAAAGTGAAGGCGTCGCCATTCGGTTGGACGCTGCAGCGAAGGCACGCGACTCTACAGCAACCGCAGCATAGCACCTTCGATCCGAGCCGGCGTCAGCGATGCAACAGCTTCAGAATGTACATTGGGAATGCGTAAGTGGCTTAGCGGAACGTTCTCGTCATTCTTTCCATTCGCTACACAGGCGTGACAGGTTGGAGGCTGCAGGGTGGCTGCGCGTGCGCGCTTGGGGCTTTCACCTCCGCAAAATCTTTTCCACGCTCGGGCCAATTCGTATACCTGTGGCTCGAGGCGTGATCAGGTTGGAGATCAGCAGGCTCATTTTGACAAAGACGAGGGTCTTCAGGATTTGCCCATTCACCGGAAGTCTCCAGGACATTCAGACCATTGGCTGGAGCATTACTGCGGCGTTTCTAGGCCACGAGAATATCTCTCACCAGTCTGCTGAAGGAATCAGCCATCGAGCAATCTGCATCTCAAGTGCTAGCATGCCAGACAGCGCGAGCAACAAAGGGATGCGCAGACTAGCGATCGGTTTTTTGACAGGGTTCAACGACACCATCCCCGCAATGCGGGAACCCCAGATGTGACGATCCTCTAGCGCTCCACCTACCGGAACAGGCTAAAGGGCGACGAGGGACAAAGATCTCAGCTCTACACAAACACTGCATGTCGCATCAGAGTGCGATCAGGGTCTATGGCAAGGACAGACTGCTAGCCTGCATGGCTATCTGCATGGCTATGCAGTGCGCAGCCGTCATTCTGCACCACCCACCGCCAGGGACGACGTTGTGTGCAAAGCGAGGCTGCTGTTGGCAGAACGTTACGCGGAAATGGGAGGCCTCGTTTGCAAGCCCAGCAGTACGAATGGTTTACGCCGAACCGCACCCTGTCTTCACCGGTCCTAACGCAAGGATCATTGACACGCCCGAGGACATTCGCGTGTTCATACATACATTCATTATGGAATATTGCCTACGCCATTCCTTCCAACCTGAAGTCCGACCAAGACGTTGTGACGAGCATATACATCAAGCCTCTGACTCCTTCGCACAGTCTGAATAATAGCGCAAGGGCATCTTGACCAGACCTTTGCTAAGCTTGGAGATTTTTGATGGCTTAGGACGAGCTCATGGGGATCACCGAGTGCTTGAACCGCAAGATCTTACCTGGCCAGATTTGCTGCCTTGGCACTGGGCCATTCTGGCCTTCGAAGTGCTGCGAAAGCCACTATTGTGGTACTTGGTGGTCTTCGACGAGACAGTTCTCGGTGAGCTGAGGCTCTCGCGGTTGCGGGGCGGTCTAGTGTAGGCTAACGCCAGTCGCATGTAGAACTGTATACCCTAGTGTGATTCACTCTACAATGAGTGTTCAAAGTTGTGATGCATTACAGTATTGTTGATGTTCACACGGAAGAATTGCGTGCTACCGACATCCGACTTACACGTAGGTACCCATGGCGTCCAAAACTTCCTTGCGCAATCTAGAATAGATACCTCCATCTCAGATTGAGAACATCCTTTTAAGCACTCATCGAAATCTCCAAGATTCTCTAATGAATGATTCGTCGAAGCATTCCGATTGTGCGTCCATTGAAGGTCAAGTTTGAAGCGCTGACAGTGGCGGAGCTTCGACCTTGCCGCAAAGCTAAACTCAAAACGGTCAAGCGGCTCGATCTAAGCCTTCTAACAGTATGACGAGGTGCAGCTGCGGGACATTTCCCATTTGCTCAGCACGTAGCTGTTCGCATATTTCCTATCATGCCTTTTCCACATGCTTTCTCTGCATTGCAGATCTTGTTAATTGTAAAGCTCGGCCCTTATCTGCCTCCACTAAGTGCGTGGTTTCCAAAAATAGCGGCCCCCTTCATGATCAGGCTCACGAATGAGTGTTTGCGCTGTATACAAGGTAAACACCCACCTACTGCATATCGATAACATACGGTGTGGACTGGGTGGCACAGCATGAAGCTCGGCAGTGAGAAGCCATACCTCGAGAATAAAAAGAGGCCGTGATCCGTTCTCTTGTGATGCATAGTCGCCGCCTACTGACGAAAGCACTACCAAGACCGCCATATTTTTGGGACCCTCAAGCTTAGCCTTGAAGTTTGTCTCGATGGCTTATCAGCCACTGAAGCTGCAGCACAGCATTGCAGTGGAGCCGATGAATGAAGAACGCACGTCTACCTCGGCCCCTCGCGAGGACAACCCTTTCCGAGAAGGATTCCAGGACATACACTTGGATGGGGGTTCGGATGCTCCTACGACTGGTCACACAAGTAAGCATGCTCCACATTGGAGTTCGTCTACCAACACGACGGTCGTCACCTCGGAGGATTCCAGCCTCAAGTCCAAGCGCAGAGTCAAGCTGTCTCACCCAGGTACCTGGATGCCGGAGATAGTGACCCTATTGGTCGGACTTGCAGCTGTTGCCTCAATCATTGGGGTCATAGCTCGATACAATGGGCGTGCATTGCCTGAATGGCCTCACCAGATCACTTTGAATGCTCTCATCGCCCTGCTGGCCACGGTCGCAAATGCAACCATGTCCATCACCCTTTCGAGTGGAATTTCTCAGTCAAAGTGGATCCAGTTCAAGCAGGCAGATACACCTTTATCAGACGTGGAGGTCTTTGATGAAGCCAGTCGGGGTTCTTGGGGTGCCTTAAAGCTGCTACTCAAAAGGAGAGGAGGGTATGTATATCATAACTAGACTGTTGCAGTGCTAATACAGATCTTGTAGGTTTTTAAGCTCGTTCGGGGCACTAATCGCTATCCTTTCTCTCGCACTGGGACCGTTTGCTCAACAAATCGCCACGTATAAGTCTCGGAGTGTCGAAAGCGAAGTCGGCGCCGCGGTCCCTCGAGCTCTGAACTACACCGGTGCTTTGAAAGGAAACACAAGCTCAAGTAAGTACCTTCGCAGCTATCAGCTTGGATTTAGTATTGACTGAGGCTTCTCTAGCTGGCTACGTGCCAATCCTCCCTTTGAAAGCGGCCGTATACAACGGCCTCTTCGCGGAGAATAGCAGACCTGCTGCATCCCTTCCCTTCACATGCCAAAGCGGGAACTGTGCATGGGAACCCTTCGAAACTTTAGCAGTCTGTCACGAATGCATCGACATCAGCTCCCTTGCTACGAGGTATTGTCCATCCGAGTTTGGCCCGAGCCCAAACATGTCCACATGCGGGTGGCAGTTGCCTCAAGGAGCCCGCCTCAATACAAGTTCCGACGTGTTCAGCATGACGTCCATCATTCCGTCTGCATACGGCGATATGCCCCACTCAACGCTGATCAGGATCATCTTCATGGGCACAGAGCTTCACGACGTACCGGACACTCTGAATGTGTGGGCCAAGCAGTGCAGTCTACAAGCTTGCGTGAAGACGCTCTCTTCGTCGGTTGTGAACGGCACACTCCAAGAGAACGTCACTCACACAATGCTGAACCAAACGGTTGTCGACATGAGCTCACCTGACTCAGAATCGGAGTACGACGTGTATATCAAAGGCGGTTCGGACGATCTCTATCTTTTTGGAATGGGTGCTCTTCTTAGTATCCGCGGCTGGTTTGGTGCGATCTTCACGAATGGATCGGCCACCAGGACCACGACGGACTTCACTCGCAGCGTCACCGATCCGGATCGTGCCGTAGTTGTGAACCTTACCGTGGGCATCTCCTCTGGCGAAACGTTCTTCGACACAGATATCGTCACGGCATTCTACTGGAACTACTACGAGTACGCTGATGGTCTCAATATGCTAATGAGCGACCTGGCAGTGTCAATGACCACCGCGTTTCGTGGATTCACGGGTGCAGAGCCTGTGAACGGAAAATCGAGTTCGTTAGAGTCCTACGTGCACGTAAGGTGGGGCTTCGCAATCCTCCCAGTAGCGATCGTCTTGGCAACGGTTCTGTTCTTGATTGCATCGATGGTTATGACGCGGAGTTCAGAAACAAAGCTATGGAAGAGCAGTGCATTGGCAACTCTATTCCATGGGTTGGACCACGATACGAGAGCAATGTTTGATTTGAACGATAATCTGGAGCAGGAGAAAAAGCAAGCGAACGAGGTCAGAGTTAGGCTGAAGCGGGATGCTCCTGATGGAACTTTGCTAAGGGCTGAAAAGATGGCTTGCTAACAAGTTTCCTTACTGTGAAACATCTGTCAGGCAAATGCACTTTTGCTGACTGATGCATTGGGAAGGAGTGGTCTTATCAAGAGCTACCATGACAACGTGTGGTAACGGCATTAGCAGATATTGATCGTTCAAGTCCTGTCAGGATGTTCATTGCGATGTGATTGCGTATGCCGTTGTCCACCGCCCAAGCTTGAACACGACTACCGTTCGCCTCCTGCATCTCGCTGAGCAGTTCGCTATACTACCCAGTGCGCCAGTCCTTCATCCATTCTCGCCTGCGACTGCTCTTGTCTCTAGGTAATGTACCTAAAGTTCTCCCTCCTCGCACGATTTTCTTCTTCCGTAAGCCCCATAATACCCTGCGTCGCGTGTCCCTTCATAGCCTCCGCGACCGACTTCTCGCCCCTCTCAAGCTGCTTGTTGGCTCGCTGGAGGGCGATGCGCATGAACATAGCTGCGATTATGGCCAACAGCGCGAATGCACTGTTCACACTCATAGCCATGGTGTGACGAGAGGCGTTGTGGTCAGGGTATAGGTACGAGGTCCAGACCTACAGACATCGTGTCAGTACTCAATTAGATGCGGAGGGCAAGTGACGCTGCTTACCTGGCTGGTGTTGCCGATAGCATTGACGAAAGCGACGGCGGCGGCGCGCTTAATGCGAGGACGCAGCAAGGTCTTCTGCGTCCATGCTAGACATACAGAGTTGCTACCATGCCCTCCAGCGACCATAATAATCATGGCAAAGTAGCGCGCCCCGGTGTTGAGCGAGGCGGCGGCGACAACGAAACCGACGATCGCCATGGCTAAGGGCCACCTTGAACTGTAATCAGTAATATGTCTGCTCTTGACTATAACAGTCACTTACATGATATGGAAAGACGAGTTCCTCAGCCTATCAGCAGACCAGTTGTTTCCGATAGAGATGAACAATGAGACGATGTATGGCGGTGCGGTCAGGAGGAGCGTGTTCACTCGGTTAAAACCCAATGTCTGCACGATAGTAGGGAAGAAGTTGGACGTGGCGGATGCAACTTGGATGCAGGTAAAGATGAAGGCGAAGCCATAGAGGCGCCAGTCAGCAAAGGCTGCCTTGAAGCCATACGACCAAGACTCGTCGTCTTCGTCCACCTGTCCTGCGTCCTTGATGAGTCGCCATTCTGCGACAGCGCGCTCAGTCTCGTTAAGCCAACGGGTGGTGGACGGCCAATCGGGTAGGACGAGAATGGCGCAGAGAGCGATGAAGACGGTGATTGAGCCTTCGATGATGAAAAGCCACCGCCAGGCTTCGAGGCCGCGGGCGCCCTCAAGAGAGTTCTGGATGCCAGCACCGATGAGGCCGGAGAAGGCACTGCCTAGCTGACTGCCGGAGAAAAGGAAGGCGCTGCGTGTGCCGAGCTCTGAACGCGTGTACCACGATGACAATAGGAACAAAGCGCCAGCTACAGGACGTCTTCAGATACGAATTTCAAGAGTTTTGGGCGCGAGCAACGGCGCGAGCAAAGACTTACGATAAAAGGCAGCTTCGACAAAGCCGAGGAAGAAGCGCGTAGCGTACAGTCCGGCAGCATTGTGTACGATCCCAGTAAGCGCAGAAAGGACACCCCATGCAGCCATCACAAGAGGAAGGTACAGTGACGGACGAAGCTGCGTCAAAAATACGTTTGATGGAATCTGCATCAAGACGTAACCAACAAACAGGATCGCCACGGACGTGGCATATTGCGTGGAGTCCATGTGCAAACTCTTCGCAATGCCGGCGACTTTCGCCGCAGCAATGTTATTCTGAGTCTGTAGTCAGCGGTCAAGCATTCGAAAGTGCGCCAAGACAGGTGGTCTTACGCGGTCCAGGTAGTTCAAGACGAAGATGAGCCA
This sequence comes from Didymosphaeria variabile, assembly GCF_027946475.1. Classification (NCBI taxonomy): domain Eukaryota; kingdom Fungi; phylum Ascomycota; class Dothideomycetes; order Pleosporales; family Didymosphaeriaceae; genus Didymosphaeria; species Didymosphaeria variabile. Next base: position 1,405,893 of record NW_026611627.1, on the reverse strand, counting down.
GACCATGGTGGCTAGACGAAGATCAAGCTTCCGCTTCAGTTTCTTCTCGACACTAGCAAATTCCTCTTCAGACATGGCCTGAGCCGGAGCAAGACGGTTGTCCGCCTGCTCGACCTTAATCTGACTGGCTTTCTCATCGTCGCCGACGATGTCATGTTTGTTGTCGAAAGACATAATCGTCAGTGAAGGTCGAGTCCTTAATAATCACCTTAAATTGGAGCACGACTGCCACGAAAGATGGACAGATTAGTCTTACCCCTCAAAAAGAATCGACCAAAGCTCTGCTTTTAACCCGTATGTTTGCTGCACACTACCTCCATCCCCAGATCTTGGCTAGTCACCCGCGCGGAGAGAACAATTGTGGAGGAGGGTGGGGATAAAACGACGCCGGCAAACGACCGGTGTAGCAGGTGGAGTGCACTGGTCGGCATGTAAAAGCTATTGGACCGGAGGGTGGGTGCTTGGCATCACGGTATGATGCCGAAGACTAGCGGCTCCCAGCCGTGTGAGGATGGCGGGTAGAAGGCGATATGCCGGATGCAAAGCTATCCCCCGGGTTAAGAATCTTGCCAAGTGTATAGCTGCTCATGAGATTGAATCTTTTCCAATCACATTCACTGCCCTGCAACACTCCCGCCGTACGTACGCTCATTCTGTCCTTTGCTTCGAACCCGGTACTTTATCGTACGCGAACCACTCTACCTACGACATGACTCTTATCCACATCGGTAAGTATCTCTCATACACGACTCTGCCTGTATGTCTAATTGTTCCGAGTCCTTTTCAAGTTCCGTCCAGAAATAACTGCGGGACATAAAGCCACATTTGTCCGTGAGCTCCGAAAACTCAAGGATCTTTCCTGCGTGAAAGACGGAAGGTTGATCGTAGGCGGTCCGTCAGTCACCGACCCCATAGAGCGGAGTAAAGGCTTCCAGTATGCGCTGGTTAGTTACCACGAGGACCTCGAAGCCTTAGCAGAGTACCAGGCAAGCCCAGAGCACCATTGGTACGTGTCGTCAGAACGGTGGCCGAAAATTTTCCTAATTCCACAGGGTAACCTCAACGTACATGTTCCCATATAAGGAAGACCTTTGCCGTTTCGATTTCGAAGTAGAGCCGGAGGACGAATATATGTGCAACTTCATCGAGAGGTCGTTCGCAGGGAAGAAGCAAGACTCAGTCATTGGGGGCGTAATCACACCCACAGATAGTGACGTGGAGCGCGAAGCTGGACCAGCAGAGGCAGAGCAGCGGTGAGGATACCCACTTTGTACATTGCAAGCGATGCTCGTCTGACATCTGCGGCGTCTTGGAAAGCCGCCTTGAAGAACTGTACATGCTGTTGTATGCATGTAGAAGGCTTATTATCAAAGTACTGCAATAACGTGGTATTGATCCATTCATATATAAGTGCGCGGTAATCAGGTGAATTCAAAGAGCATTTGATGGATCGGCCATCCATGCAAAGTCATACGATGTAGAGAAGTCTCCCAGTTGATCCAAGAAGTCCGGTGGATCAAGCAAATCACCGAAGACGAAGCCGTCCCCTGCATTCATCCAGGATGTATCCAGTTCACCCCTAGATGGCAAGGTGGTGTCGTCGGACTGTATTGCCGGTGCCGCAGGTGGCCTCGAATGTGTTTTCAGGGCGGTAGCAAACTGTATAGTGCCGTTTCGCATTGCGTCAAGAGTCAATGAACCAAGGCTATCGAACTTTTCCTTGGCATCTCTGGCCACTGACCATGTCTGGCCGAGATGCTCAAGTAAATCCGAACAAGCTTTGATGCCGCTTTCAAGCGCTTCTGTAACGGACCTGTCTAGTGTAGTGAAGTTGCTAGAACCCGGTATAGCAGCCCGATTCCCAATACCTGGGAGGACCCACGCTGTATATATGACGGTGATGCCGCTGATGAACACTAAATGCGCAGTGAGCCATGTGTCAGCCAGCTCTCCGAATTTGAGCTGTTCAGCGTGAATTTTGAGGACCTCAAGTGCAGACATGTGGCAGATAGCTAACGCATCCGCTGTAGGGTTCCTAAACGCGGGACTTGGCCGAAATAGTAGCAGAACACACTGGTGATATTTTAGCTCGATCGTGGGAAGCGCACGTCGTGATCGTCCATGCGACAAGCTGCGCGACGACAGGATTCGTCTAGCAGTTGCGAGAAGACCATTGCATGCCTCATACGCTTCCTGCTGCCAGCTACCAAGATCTGTGGGCCATGGAAAGCGCGAAGGCAGCTGTACCACCCGGTATTGCATAAGTTTGATCTCGGCTGTCAGTCTGTCAAAGCGGAAAGAGAACCTCCCAGCGGCGTAGTCCGGTTTGTTCGTGCTTGCAATGCGAACTTTTTTCAACGGGGGTCCTTCAGACGGACTAGCCACCTGAGGAGCAGTAAAGGACTGTACGCTGAAGAAGTCAAGGTCCTGCAATGGAGATGGGATGACAGTTGCAGGGTATGAAGAGTAATTCGTTCCCGTTTCTCCCGGAAACTCTATGTCCACTGCTTCATCTCGTAGGGTAAGCGGTCGTCCAAGCGTTGTTGAGAGGGTACGCTCAAGCGAGTATGCTGACCAAAATATGCTGCTTCGGGTGTCCTCTTCATCAGCATCGAAGCCTTGCTGTTTCGATACTCGCTTCCGCTGCAGTCCCAAATCCAGGCAGCTAGCAATGATCGTCGCCATCAGATACCAAGCGTTCAATCCTTTCGGAAACCATAAGCTGACCAGCACGAGAAGAAGCATGATCTGGACACCTTTAAGACTATCGTAAAGCTGTAATGGACCAATTTCGGCCATGGCAGAAGCCAAATAGCGGTCTGAACGCAGATCGGTGTCGAGTCCTCGTTCAAGGTTCCTAGCTCCTAGAGCTGCTACGAGGAAGAGCAGAGCCAATTCAATGTCCCCTTTGCCTTGTGGCACAGACTGATGAAGCTTCTGCTCAATCAGGTCGTTGATCTCATCTTCCTTTAAAAATGGATAAATGTGGTTGAACGCTTCCAGATACGAGTCTATGAGGAATCAATCTTCGATTCATAAAATGAAGCTGGCATCGCTGACACTAACCTAAAAAGCGATGCATTTGCGAGACAGTAGGAATGGGCGCGCAAGGTACTGATTCACTCTCGATCCTCAAAGAAACATCCGAGGTTGATGCCGGTAACCCTTGACTCTGTGGCGCTGCAGCATACAACAGTCGAGCGAAACTGACACCTGACGATGGTCCCAGATACTTTGGATCGCTACTCGCATTTCCCAGTGAAAGCAAGCCAACATCGTGTGCTATAGGCTGATCGGGCCCAATACGACTCTCGCTGATAGCAGTCTGTGGGGTGTCGGCAATTTGTCCTGCCTCTACTCTCCCTAAAGCGGTGGCATTCGATTGACGCCGTAAAACTGGCGTTGTTTGATCTTGAATGTGCCTTCGCTCCGTCTGTGCGTTGGCTGGCAAGGGTCCGTGAAAAGTTGCTTGATTCGACAACGAACTGTTGGGACTGGCAGTTCTGGTAATCTCAGTCTGTTCTGTGACTTGTACATGCAGAGTGTTAACGTCGTTTGCGTTTTCTATTTGCAAATGAGGTGCATGCGTCTTTAATAGATCTTCGAGCAATGCTACTCGATTCTCTAGTTGTATAGCTCTCCTATGCTCTAGTTAGTTATATACAAGAGAAGTTCTAAACCAAGTTGGCTTTGCGCACGCTCTGTCTTGATTCCCGCTTTGATCGCATGGTACGCCGGCCCGCTCACAATGCGAACAGGCGGGTAACTTGTTATCGCATTTTGTCTTTCTCTGCCTACAGCGCAGACAGGCCGGAATTCGCCGACGAGATCGGGACTGGTCGGCAGGTGCTTCTGACACCATGCAGGCTGCGGGGCCTTGCACACAGCAGAGAACAAGGCCAGCGGTGAGATGGGAGGATACCGCGTCGTCTGGGCAAAGACCGAGAGATATGTGACGGCATGTTGCCGAAGGTTTCCAGCTAGTACGCAGAAGGGAAGGTGCTCCTGGTTAGCGTGCACTGAACGCCTCGGCTATTGGAGCCCACTCCTCCTCCGCGTTTCCACCTCCGGGCACTGCACCAATGCTCTAGTGGTGTTGACTTTCGTCGGCGAAATGCCGTGCTTCGGGCATATACCTGGCGATTTCGCTGCCTATTGTGAATAACATATGTCCAAGACTCGCGAACAGGTAATGGCACCTTGACGATACTTTCTCGTGCACTTGGCTCGATTTCACTTTCCATGTCTTCCATATATTATGCCGATCCGGCCGAGGCCGAGACCTTTGCGGCGTCGCTGCTGGTCAATGGTGGAGGACTTCCGAAGGATCAGGCGCAACTTATGGCCAAGTGCTTGGTCCAGGCTGATCTCCGTGGTGTGGTAAGTGTGTATTATAATCTACAATGAACGCATATTCTGATGTCCCTCTAGGACACTCACGGCTTAGCTCGCCTGCAACAGTACATGGCCCGAGTTAAGGATGGCCTTGTGAACGCTACTCCAAACTTAAAGGTCATGGAGAAGACCCCAGTAGCTGCTCATCTTGATGGCGACAACGGTTTCGGCTTCATCGTCGCTACCAAAGCTATGGAAGATGCCATCCGACGAGCAGAGACTTACGGCATTGGTATTGTCACTGTTAATCACTCGAACCACTTCGGTATGGCGGCAACATATGTGCAACAAGCTCTAAAGAAAGACATGATTTCGCTCGTGTTCACGAACTCCGCAAAGCAGATGCCCCCTTTCGGTGGCAAGGAGACTTTGCTAGGAATCTCTCCTTTCGCTGCTGGCGCTCCAAGTGACAGCGAAGTACCATTCATTCTGGATATGGCTCCTTCGGTCGTGGCAAAGTATGTATATCTACTGTGCACAACCAATCTATGTATTAATGTAAGACAGGGGCAAGATTCGCAAGGCTGCTCGCCGAGGCGAATCAATCCCATTAGGCTGGGCGTATGACAAAGATGGCAAGCCCACCACCGATGCTGAAGCCGCACTGAGCGGGAGCATGGCACCTATCGGTGGACCTAAAGGCTCTGGTATCGCTATTCTCATGGACATCATGTCTGGTGTTCTTGGCGATGCGGAATTCGGTGGCCAAGTTGGTGACCAATACAAGGAGGCGAGGCCACAGAATGTGGGCCACAGCTTCATTGCCATCAAGCCGGGAGTTTTCATGGATGCGGCAAATTTCCGGAAACGCATGGACACGCTCGTACAGCGGGTGCATGGCGTCACGCCGGCGGAAGGCTTTGACCGCGTTCTGTTCCCGGGAGAACCAGAGTGGAACCTTGAGATGAAGAGGCGAAGAGAAGGTGTTCCTTTCACGGATGCTGAAAAGGAGATGTTCACGGAGCTGTCAGAGGCTTTTGGTGTTAAACCACTAAGACTGAGCACAGATCCGCTGAGCTTAGAGCATCAACAATAAGTGCGAAGCTGTATATTTTTGTATGACCTTCTACATAGATTTAGCAACTCCAATGATCATTCACGAAGATTAATGCATAGTACTTTCGGCTTCAGCGTGATATGTTCGGTCCAGGGTTGATCTATTCCGGTACTATTCATAAGGGCTAGTAGGCAACGTTTTAAAGAGATTCATCTCCGTTCTCATGCTCAGTAGATTCGTTTCTATGCCCGAGAATTCGATCGTAGGTAAGCACGCTTGCGTTTGCCTCGGGCAAAAATAGCAAAAGAGACATCTGTTGCGGAACAGGGCAGTCAAAGTACTTCGGATGCAAGGTAGGAATACATGCTATGTTAGCGAGTGTGATCAACTGTGATACCAAATCTTTGATTTGGGTGCTCTATACAAGCAACTGCGGGCTACGCTCATCGACCCCGGTACTCTTTAAAGACATCTTGAACCGTACGTCCTTCCTTTATGCCAGCAGCACACTTCTCGTCAGCCTTCACGATCGGCTCGATAACTTCAAGTACCTTCTCTGCCAGATTGGCAGGTACACAGACAACACCATCCAAATCAGCAACAATGTAATCACCAGGTTCTATCCAGGCCTCATAAGCATCGGAATTGAGCTGCACTCGTACATCTGTCTGGGAAGGCCGACACACTGAGCCTCCGGCTGTAGTGGCGACGCCTTTGGCGAAGACCTAGGGAACAGTTAGAGTTGTTCACCGTAGATGGATTCTCATGATGTTACCGGGAAAGAAAGGTCTCGGTGTTCTTGAAGGTCACGTATTTTGCCGTCAATCACCACACCTGCAGCGTCAAGGAACCGTGCTCGCATTGACATGAGACCGCCATATACAGCGTTAATGTGCGGAGCCGGTTGCGAGATAAACACGACTGCCGCTTTCGGGATACTGTCGATCTGCACGCTTGATAAGTAATCGATCACGACATGGGATGTTCAGTTCAAGATTGCGAGACATACATAATTTCCATTAGGCTTTGGCGCGTTTGTATCCGATATTGGTACGAATTTCACTGTGTACACAAGGCCTACAATCTTTGTATCGCCAGATTGGTACTGCGGCGAGTACATTGTGAGACCATCCAAGTAACCGCCGTAGGGAAGGCCAAGCTTGACAAGACCATCTGCGACCTATTAACGAGGTAAGCCTATGAAAGCATGCAAAGAGGATCGACTACTTGCATCACATGAAGTCCAGCGCTTCAGACCCTCGATGATGCTTGCTGTAGAAGACATGGGACGATTTGACGTGGAGTGGGATAGAGCTGCCAAAGTGGTCGTATGGATGTCACTATCCGTCTGGAATTATATCTCTGGTGCGTGTTTTCACATACATCGCTGTTGTTTCAAGTGGACTTTTTCGGCGAATGGCCGATGGTGCTTGCCCGAAGACATCTGTAGAGGCAGTGACGTCATGTGCCCTACCATGCAAGTAGATGCCTCGGAGTTCATAGGGAACGGCAACCACGACAACAGTCACTGTGGCTGACAACGCTATCACAGACTGTCGGTATGTCTCTACGATTTGAACAATACAGAAGTCGGCTCTACGATCGCCGAAGTGTTGGGCATTGCAACGAACACCTCCAATTCTCTATCGACAACTCCGAGTCGTATCTGTAGAGATACTAAGAAACCTTTGCACCAAGGAATAGATGTAGTACTAACGGTCTGAGTTGTTAAAGCATCCTAATTTCCTATGCTGGTGATTGACTGGATCGGAGCGCCTTTCCCGAACTTCCAAGCATATCCATTGCCCTTCCGATCGATGTGGCATACACTTCGACAGCCTTTTCTTTCAGAACAGTGAGCTCGTGCCGCGAGTATTGCTGTCCCACAAAATCGGTGTAATCGTCCCTCACGTTACGGTTCAAATTGATTTTTGCAACACCCCTGTCCATGGCCTTGCGGAACAGCTCATCAGAAACTGGATGCGTTCCATGGAGCACAAGGGGTGTGGCCGGTCCCAACGCTTGGCCAATGGCTTCTAATCTACGAAAGAACATCAGCTGTAGCTACTAGGCCACGCATCAAATGGAGCTTACCGGTCCAACTGCCAATACTTTTCGGCACCTCCTTCAGGATACGGACCGTGGACGTTGCCGAAAGATGGCGCAAGGAATTGAACTCCTGTCTTCTCCACAAACTCACGTGCAAAGTCCGGGTGTGTATACAGAACCTCCATATCGACAGTCTTGAGACCATCTTCCCCGCCGTTGATCCGGCCCATCTCCGCTTCAACGGTCATGCCATTCTCTTTCGCTCGCCGGGCAATCTCCGCGCAGTACTGCATATTAGCCTCAGGGTCGGATGTTGACGCGTCGACCATCAACGAATCCAGATCAGGAATCTTTAACGCAAGTTCTACATCAGCATGCTCAATGCAGTGGTCCAGATGTACGGCGACAGGAACAGTTGCAGCGTGCGCACGTGCAATCGCATACGAGATGAACTCAGGACCTTGGAAATGGAGCGCCCAGGGAAAGACCTGAATAATTGCTGGCGATCTTTGACGTTCCGCTGCGCGGATGACCGCTATGATCCCATCATCGTTGTAACTGACAGCGCATTCAGTGGATACGAAGTTTTCTAAAGGATGACCACGTCGTCAAGCTTACCAATTGTATGCCCCGACCGCGTAGCCTCCTGTTTGCGCTGCGTGGAGGATTTGCCAGGTACGATTATCTCGCGGATACGTATCTCCGGAAAGGTGTGCTGTCATTGTGGGTTTCGGGAATTACTAGGCCTGGATCGTGATTCCGAGTACTTTTCATATACCTTGATCGACCAGTTGCGTGATTGAATTATTTGCATCACGAAGTGGAACTGCTGGTTCGTGATATCGGTCAAGCCCGAAAGCCATCGGCGTGATACCGAAGCCTTGACCCCAAACTTTCAATCAGTCAGCATTGGGCCTGTATGATTCAGGTAAACGCGGGGAAAGCGAGGACTCCACCATGGGGGCCATGCTACCAGGCCCCGGATGGGGTGAACAGGAGAGACGAATGGGATTATAAATGGAGACGGACCGAAGCTGCTGAGAGAGAGACACCGGAAGTTCCGCCGAGGCCCTCTCTTTCGTCAAGTAAGCTTTTCTAAGCTGACGATGAGATCTACAATCTTGCTGTTTGTTGCAGTTTGTTTTGCAATGACACAAGCCGCCGATAATGCCACCGTGCTGCCGGATGGAGCTTGGTATGTTATCAAACGTGGTTCCTGCAAGTATTTGGTGGCGCTAACGCTTGCTAAGGGACTCTCATATCCATATCATAGACCCTGAGCGTTATCCTATGGACCCTGAGCGCGACTACACTCCCAAAGCTGCGACTGTCAAGAACGCTACAGAGTGGCAACAAAAGCACGGCATATCTCACAGCGTCATCGTACTGCCGAGTGTTTACGGAACCAACAATTCCGTACTGATCGATGCGTTGAACACATTCAGTGGCTCCTGCCGCGGTGTCGTCGTAGTCGATCCGGAGAACATCTCCAACGAGACACTGGCTGAATTCCACGCTGCTGGTGTTCGTGGCGTACGCGTCAATTATGGCAATGAGGGTACAAACGATGAAATCGTAGAGGCGGTGAAAAAGAACGCGAAAGTTGCAAAGGTGCATGACTGGAACCTGCAACTCTGGATCCCAATCAAGGCGATGAAGGAACTAGTCGGCGTGATTCCCGATCTGGGCGTACGAGTTGTTCTTGACCACTATGGACATGCTATGGCGGGTTCTCGTACAAATGTTACGGCGAACACCTACGACCCGTATTCTATCACCGGGTTCTCCGAGCTTATTTCTCTCGTACAACGCAAACTTGTCTTCGTCAAGATCTCTGCGCCTTACCAAAACTCCAAGTCCGCACCATTGTACGAAGACATGCGGGTAATCGGACAGACGATAATGATCAATGCTCCCGACATGGTAGTGTTTGGTAGCGACTGGCCGCACACTGCGAGCAAAGAGGGCAATGCTGCAGCTGGTGGCAGACTGAATCCACAAGACTTTAGGAATATTGATGATGCGGGTTTGATCAAGCAGACAGTAGAGTGGGCCGCGAGTGAAGAGCAAGTGCGGAGGTTGTTTGTAGACAACCCAAGACGTCTATGGCAGTTCTACAAGGATGAGTAGTTCAAGGAGCGCGCACGGTCTCTATAAAGGATCTCAGTGTAGTAATCTTGTAACGTAGATTGATCGGCCTCGGATGTTAGCGAAGCTCCGATTGTTAGTTGTGGCCGATCTCTAATGTATCTTCTGATTGAACAATGAGTCTGAGCGTTACCTGTACTCAGTGACGGACTTTATTCAGCTCCGTTGTTGCATCTGCGGGCGCACGTTTTTGGGTAGAAGACAGGATGATGAACCATCTATAAAAGATATAAACCCCCAAAAGGGTTCGAGTAGCAGTTCCGTCCGATAGGAGCAGCCCCATGCAGTCTCTTGAACTAACTGGAGATTTCAGCCGTACCTTCGAACACCTCGTGCAACGAACCCACCAATATTTGACAATGTCGACTGACGCTCAGGCCAGGATTCTTATTATTGGAGGCGGAGTCGGTGGCTTGACGCTTGCCCAAGGTCTTCTAAAGAACAAGATCCCTTTCCATGTCTTCGAGCGCGATGAGTCTCAGTCATTCCGCGCCCAAGGGTACCGCATTCGCCTTGACGGAGACGCGGTCCATGCATTGAAAGAAGTCCTTCCACAGCACACATGGCAAAGATTGGAGTCCAGCGCAGCTGCAGAGCGCGAAACATCTGGAATTACCAAGATCGATGCTCTGTCTGGAGACGAGGTCAAGACAGGCCTCCCTGCAGGGCCACCTGGAGGTCCAGATGGCTCGAAAGGACTCAAAGGAGCGCAACACACCAATGAGAGACCGATCGCCATTGATCGAACGATTATGCGCGAGGTTCTTCTGTCTGGTCTTGAGCAACACATTTCGTTCGGGAAGGCATTCGAGCGATACGAAATCCGGAGCTCAAGTGTCACCACATACTTTGTAGACGGGACTTCTTACGACGGCTGCTTCCTCGTGGGTGCCGATGGAGTGAACTCGCGTGTGCGCAGGCAATATTTTCCACAGCTTTCCATTGTCGATACTACTGGTCGTTGCATCTACGGAAAGACCACTCTTACGCCTACACTGTCTGCCTCCGTGCATCCAAAGACTCAAAACGGCATGATCTTGATACAGCAACATTTTGAAGACGGCACGCCTTTGACGCTGTTTCTCGAGCCTATGCGTTTTCCAGATCCCGACCTCGTAACGATCATGAGTACTGAAACCGGGGCCAAAGAGACTGCCAAAGATTACATATACTGGGTCCTCTTGTCGCAAGAGCATTATTTCAAACACACGACTGCTGATCTTATACGACTTCCACCAGCACAGGCTGCAGACCTGTCTATCGAACTGACTCGACATTGGCACGGCACTGTTACGCCAATACTTACGCAGCAAAACAAGGCCGCTGCTTCGGCTTTGCGCATCGTCACCGCGGTCCCGGATATGCCCACTTGGAAGCCTTCAAAGTTCATCAGCGTCTTAGGAGATGCGGCGCATCCTATGCCACCAACTGCAGGTCTGGGCGCTGTCAGTGCCTTGAAAGACGTTGAACGTTTGCTCATTGCTATCAATGAGGGGCTGTCGGAGAAGAGTGTCGGAGCGTACGAGGAGGGCATGCGAGAATGGGCTTCAGAGGCTGTGAGAGGAAGCAGGGGTGGTGGTGTGAAGTTCTTTGGACAAGTCGACTTCTCTGAAGCTAAGCCTGTGGAGTTCTGATAAGGGCATACGAGAATCGCGTTTCGCGCGAAATGTAGATAGAATCAGTACCTCTGTAACAGATAAAAGCATTTCGAATACAGGAACAAGCCTATCCGGTCAATAAGCCACTCTCTGCGCTATCATCGCATCCAGTATACCCTGAACAATCGCTACTACACCACAAGCACCCGGATCTGGGATTGCGTCCGCTTCATTTTCGCCAGCCTCTTGCGCAGCACCGACATATGTAGATCTTCCATATTTGCTTTGCAAGCGAGTGGTGCTCTCACAGCCTTTTCGTGCTGCGTCAACAGCCTCGTTCAGTGCGGCAACAGCATCCTGATCAGCGCCCATATGTAATGACTGCACGAAAGGTATAAGCGCATCCATCATAGTGCGATCACCGACACCAGCACTGGTATACTTCCTCATCGTAGCAAGACCTTGCATGAGCGCGTCGCTGATCAAATCCAATGAGAGTGATACGTTTGGGTTGTTGCCGGCGGCTTGTTGAAGGCCTCCACCAAAGCCGGAGAAGAAGATGGAATAAAGCGCGCCAGAAGTGCCGCCCATAGTTGTGCCCAGACTGTCAGTCAGACGTTGAGTACTGGTCAGGAGATCAAACATATTTGCGGTGGCTAAGTCTGAGAATGTCTGCTTGAGACCTGCGGCACCAGCAAGGAGTGTCGTGCCGCAGTCTCCATCGCCAAGATAGGTGTCAAAGCGAGTTATTGCAGGCTCTTCTCGCTCTAGCGAGGAGAAGATGCTTTGTATCACGGCGTTGAAGAAATTTGCGTCACCTATGGTCTTGCGTCACTATTCTGCATGGTCCCTATGAAAGAGGTACTCACATTGGATTGTTTGCTTTAGAGGCGTAGTATCAATGTCCATAGGCGGAGCCTCCTTAAGTGGTGAGTCGGGGCGGACGGCCGTACTATGTTGATTGAAAGGCAGAGCAACTTGCCAGTTGACACAAGAAGTCGGCGCGTCTAGTAACCTAAACACATCGGCAGAGTGTGCCTGTTCTAAAGCCAGCAGGGTAATAGAGAAGCCGCGTCCGTCGAGCGAAGACAGATAGGTGCCTGAGTATACCCGAGACGGACTCATTCCAAAGTTCGTCTTCGAACCGTGCAATACGTGGTCAGTTATTGCAAGCAGCTCCAATTTGGACAGCCCCCCGAGGTTGTTGACTAAGAGCACAAACTGCGTGTTATTATTCCAGTTCAAGAATCCCCGCTCTTTGTTCGACTGATCCAGAATGGCAGATAGCATACTGCCGACGAGTGACATGATATCCTGCTCGCTGCTAATGCGTTGGGACCCGGGCTCGTTGTGAATGCCCATTCCAAGTTCCATTTCGCCTGGAGCGATTGTGCGACCTTCTTGCAATCCAGGAACAGAGCAAGCTTCCAATGACACACCGATGGTAGCGAGGCGATCCGCTACATACCGTGAGTTCGCAGCTACTTCAGCCAACGCAGCACCTTCAGCTGCAGATGCTCCAGCAACCTTGTGCACAAGGACAACGCCTGCCAGACCACGTCGTCCAACAAGTCCGCAACGTGATCGAGGGACTGCTACATCATCCTGGACTACCACAGTCTCGAGCTCTTGACCATCATACGCTCTTGCTTGCTCTGCAGCAAGGCCAAAATTGAGGCGGTCGCCGGTGTAATTCTTGATGACAACGAGAGACCCTTTGGGTGACGCAATATGACGAAGGCCTGCGCGAACGAATTTTGCATTTGGAGAAGCAAAAATTGGGCCGCTGACAGCTGCATCGAGCATACCGTTGGCGACGTAGCCAGTATGTCCCGGCTCATGCCCTCCACCACCTCCACTGAGCAGCGTGACTTTCGGCGCATGTTGACCCTGCGGGCGGTAAACCACTGCCAAATGTCAGCGTTTCCATCTATATACTCCTAAAAAGCACCCTCCAGTTGTGTCACTGACCTCGACTGGCCTTGTCGAGCTCCAAGCCCGGTTGGAGAGATGCACATGCGCGTAGGGCGCTGTCAAGAAGGACGTTAGGGTCCGAGATGAAACTCCTGGTATTCACTATAGAGAGAAGTCAACGCCCGCCAATTCTCCCCATACTCGCATAGCACTCAACATACCGCCCATTTCCAATGTTTGCTAAAGACAGCCTCGGCATGCTGCTGGGTGTCCAAATTTGTAACATCATCGCTAGACACTCGTCGGTCTGACTGCGATAGCTTTCTCGCATCGGCACCGCATAATGGTTGTCTCGATCTCGATAGTTGTCACTAAACGCGTGTCTGATCGATGGTCTTCGGATGGATCCGAAGAGCAGGAGCGTTCCGCCGCTAGGTCCCGGCTATTCACCGACGGTGTTTCGCCGAACATCTACATCTCTTCTTGAAGCATTGGAAACAACCTACCGCTACCTTTTACTCGTCCATTCGACAATATTGATTGTCTAGCGCAGCATTCGGCATGTATGCATTGTCGCGTAGTCACCAGGTCCAGCCGACAAGCGTTCTGCGGCTTTCCGCGTGCACTTGCCGTTCGTTTTCAGCCTCGGCTCATCTTTCCCGTTTCGAGCCTACTCTACCACGCGTCGCAGTCCTGTACCAAGAGCTCGACCCACCTCTCATCAACGGCATCAGGAAGCCGAAGAAGCCTGGAGGTATGAATACGAAGCAGGAATCTATCCAGACGCAAATGTTGACCCTACTCAGGCTACAAAGACTCGGGAGCAGACATCGCATATGTCTTAAAGTATCGCTGCGGGCTGGACGTTGTAACGCCTTCATCGTCACCTGATCCATGGAATGATGCGGATTGGGTATTCGGGGACACGGAATCTAGTATACTGTCTGCCGTCAATCAAAGAGCAACGCATCTCTGGGCCAACACAATCCTCTTCGCCAACCATCCTTTACAGACGTCTAAGAAGCTCAATGAGGCAGCAAAACATCTGAAAATCGTAGGCCAGCCGCCCAAGCTGGTGGAACTTTACGATGACAAGAATTACGTCAATGAACTCTTGAGGTTGAAAGGAGGCTACAAGCTGCCTTCAGCGCAACTTGTTCGAAATGAGGATGAGCTTGCAAACGTGCTTTCATCGCGACGGCAGTTTCCCGTTGTAGGTAAACCGGTTCGCGGGCGGGGTAGCCACGGCGTAAAAGTATGTCGAACAGGAGAAGAACTCCACAACCACTGCAAAGATCTACTTAGCCAACAGTCTTCTGTCATCGTTGAGGACTATCTCCCAGGAGTGGAGGGGACCATCACCGTGATGCCTCCTTCCCAAACCTCGGGAATCAGTGATTACTGGGCGATGCCCGTAGTCGAGCGATTCAACCACGCGGATGGCATCGCTCCCTACAATGGTGCTGTAGCTGTTACGCAGAATTCGCGACTCGTGACAGCCGAAGAGCACGAGCGAGATCCAAATTACGGAGACATACAACGTCAATGCGTCGAAGCTGCGACACTACTTCAGACGACGGCGCCAATTCGAGTCGATGTCAGACGAATCAGCGAGGCCAAGTCTTCACCATTCGCCTTATTTGATGTGAACATGAAACCTGTGAGTACACGCTGTAGAGTACGGTTTGAATCATTCTGACAGCCGTTGTAGAATATGACAGGGCCAGGCCGAAAGGGACGGGAAAATCAAGCGAGCTTAACAGCATTGGCAGCTGCTGGCGTGGGATGGGACTACCCGACACTGTTGTCAAAAATACTGGAATCCAGCAGCGCATTGCACGATCTGAGGAATGTCCATCCACCGAAATAGAAAGTGTACAGACACGACTGGAGTAAAGAGCCTTATCCGCATATGCTATACTGTTTTTGTGACCGGACACGTAGATTCCGACCCACGGTCAATACAACTCCAAACCTTTCGCTCCACTTGCCAGCACTCACCAAACTGCATATTCGCATCATTTATGCGCACTTGCGTCCTGACTACTAGCATAGGCGTGGCGCACAACATTTCTTCCGACACGTTGGCGCCTTCAACCCACGTTGCAGGTAATACAGGCTAAAGAGGCGCACTGCAAACACTCGCATATCACAACCGAATGAGCACTTTGGAAAGACTGTGGAGAATTTGGAACGCTAATCTACCGAGAAGTGGTGGTCGCTTGCTGTCGAATCGGCAAGTGCTCTATATGCATGGTTTCTGGCTATTTGCGCCATGCAGTCCCCAACGCGGCGCGTGTTTGGTCGTCGATCATGGCATCAGTATACATGAGTCGATGCGTTAGACAGGCGCATGGTCGTACCCGGATGCTTGGTTTGGTGTTTGGTCTTGTGATATAGAGGTGCTCCGTTGATCATAACCATTCGCAACCCTCGTCAGTCGGTTCGTATGGCCTTTCGCTGAATCGGATCACCCCTCACGCGTAGGATGGCAACTTCGCCAGCGACAACACTACTTGGTGTTACAGCGTTCCTTTTCTTGGTGATCCTCACTCTGTTCGGCGGACGCGTATACGAGAGAGCCAAGCAAAGACGGTTTCGATGGGATGACTATAGCATCACGCTGGCTACTGTATGTCAAGCTTTGGTTCAGTAAGACCACGCTAACCTGCACAAACAGCTTCTCGCACTTATCGAATGGTCTCTTGTCATCGCTGCCACTACGTATGGTCTCGGCCACGACGTAATTTCTTCTTCACGATACCTCAAAATTCACGCCCACCATCTTCTTTTCGCTTCGGACCTCTTCTGGATACCCACTACTGCATTAATCAGGATCGGCATTGCATTCACAGTCCTCCACTTTAAGCAAGGCCGCCCATGGCGGATCACGCTATCCCTTCTCATCGCCGCACAAGTCCTTTTCTGCATCATCAGTCTCGTGTTCATGGTTGTGCAGTGCATACCACTGGAGTACAATTGGAATGAAGCCATACATCGGGATTCTGTTTGCACGGCTAGCAACACGGTTCTATCAAGCGAATATGTACAAGCGGGTGTCGGCACTGCCACAGATCTCGTCCTGGCGTTGACGCCGTTATCGTTCGCGCAGGCAGGACTTGTCCCGACTCGCGAGGGGATCCTCGCCATACTTGTCATAACGCTCGGCCTCTTTGCAACCGCATGCAGTATTCTAAGGATCACGCTGCTCAAAGCGTACGCGGCCTCAAACGACGTACGACGAGACGCCATGCATATCACCCTCTGGTCTCTCCTCGAAGTCCAAGCCACCCTTATAGCAGCAAACATCGCCTCCTTCAAGTCCGTCCCACCGCCACCTCAACCTCCATCACACCACTACTCTTCCGTGCGAAGGCGCCGTCGAAACCCGAGATCCCGCCGCACTTCATCCCTCACGCACACTGACTCTTTCCAGCTTCCTTCGCTGCACCTATCGCTCACAAACTCGCACAAGCACAGTCTTGGCCTCGATACGAACGTGTCGTCCTTGACGGGGTCATCGACGCTCAAGCGATCGCGCAGTGAGGAGATTATCTGGCCGAGGGAATTCAAGGGAGAGGGGAGCGATGAGGATGGACACGATAGCCCGTGGCAGGAGATCATGGCGGCGGGAGGGATATTGATGACTACGGAGCTGGACGTGAGGAGTGAGGTGTTGAGTCGGGTGGGAAGCAGCGAGAGAGATAGGGCGAGTAGAGAACATGCAAGGAGGGAAGAGTGGGCGATAGCGGAAGATAGTGAGGGCATTAAAGGGGATTGGAGTGCGGTGTGATATATTTGCATACCAAAACGAAGCATGATATCACTAACAAGACACCACTGTGCCAATTATTGCCGCCACATGAAACGCGACTCCTGTTAGTTATGATAGTCCAAAACCCCAAAACCATCGACCTGTTTAAACCCTACAACCCTCGATAGCACTCCGGAAGTTTGACAAGGAGTTGTTATTGAAAGAAAGGTTCAATGAGCAATCTGTGCATCGAAGAATGAATGAAATACTGAATGCCAATGTGCATGTGTGAAGAGTCACAGTGCGTGCACTTCTCAATCCAAGTCTATTCAGCTGCTCCACGAAACCATGTCTAGGCTTCTACTCATTCATGCATCTACAATAACACAATGTTATCACAATGTTATCAAAATCATCGACTTTTGTGATTGTCTATCCTGACTGGACATGCTAACCGCGAGCTCGAGCTCGAGTTAAGCAAAGAGAAAAGCATGTTGCTTCTCGGGGGTATCTCCCTATACAAAGTGTGCTCAAGCAGAAACAAGCAGAAACAAGCAGAAACAAGCAGGTATCTCTCGGCATCGCATTGCGGTGCGTGCCATTACCACGCAACGCCCAATTCCAATATGAGTCAAAGGACACCGAATTCCTTCAAGAGAATCCTGGTGACCAAACACGATCACAATACTCCCAGGGATCTCAGACCAGATCATCTCATCCAATTTTAGACCCATCCCGACGCCTCATCGGTCCAATCGCAAGTCTTCTCTTCTTGCACATATTGCAATAGCTCTCCCACGATGGCACCTTCCTGCGTTGTGCCCGGCTCCGGTGCCCTCCAACACCCCTCCTGTTTATCCCACTCAGGCTCCAGAAAGGTTCCCGTCTCATGTCCAGCCTCGAGGGGGAAGAAGTCCGCATCCGAAGCGGTGATAGGATTGTATGCGGGAAGCTCGAAAGCGTTGATGAACCGGTCGTGGGGAACGGGGGCGTCGAACAGCGGTGTAAGCTCTTTCTCGGTACTCTCAGGGTCATGGGTTGTGAGGTCGACGAGGATGTCCGGTCCTGCGGGCTCGCGTCCCAGGCCGAAAACTTCCTCGAGTGGGGGAACGACGACGGGAGTGCTCCGATCATGCGCCGCCCCCAAATGCTCATGTTCGATACTCGGGACTGGCAGATCCGGGTTCATGCTCGGGAGATGTCCGTAGCGGTAGTCTATTGAGTTGAAATATTGGCACATATCGAACGCAACGTGGGTATATTCGACATCGAACATGTGTACGCCATTTTGCGAGGCTTCGCGCTGTCGAGTGTGATTTTGGATGTAAGTCTCGACCTCCTGCCGCTCCTGCCGGGTGCGCTCTTGGGCACGGAGGGAGGCATCGTGGAACTGCGCGAGGCGCTGGGTCTCTTGCGTGGAGTAGGGTTGTTTGTGCGCAGTGTGGTATGATTGCTTTGTGACGCGGGCGTTTTTGGATTTGTGTAGTATGTCTTGGTTGGTAGGGAGCGACATAGGAGGGTTCAAGGGATTCATGGGCCTGGACTGAGTGCCTTTGGGAATGATATCGCCGCTGATATTCTGGGCAGAGAGCATAGGATGGCCCGTTATGTTCTGGGCAGAGAGCATAGGATGACTTGTTGTGTTCTGGGCAGGCAGCATAGTGTGACCTGCTGTGTTCTGGGCAGACAGCATAGGATAATCTGTTGCGTTCATAGGTGGAGGCGGTGGCGGCATCTTGCGGCGGTCGTCTTCTGCTGATGCTGGAGCGCGAGACTGGGTTCGGAGTTGCGCTTCTAGAGTGTTCAGCTCCTCAGTGGAGTTGATACGGTGCATCGTGGCTCGTGTGCTCTGCTTGGAGGCCTTTCGTTGTTCGGGGGTGTTGCCTCGACGCGTACGCTTGGTGGAATTCTCTGGGCTGGCACTTCGAAGAATGCGCTTCTTGGTTCGCGTGGATTGACCTTGAGCGGCTTCTTGTTGAATCTTCTGGAACTCTTCGTAGACGGAAAGCTTCTTGCTTGGATGCTTGCCTTGTGCGGCTTCTTGCTGAATCTTCTGGGCCTTCTCGTAGACTGAGCGCTTCTTGCTTGGATGCTTGCCTTGTGCAGCTTCTCGTTCAATCGTCTGGAATTCCTCGTAGACGGAAAGCTTCTTGCCCGGTTGCTTTTCAGGGCTGCTGCTCCTCAGTGTACGTTGCGAGTGCTTCTCTGGGCTGGCAATCCTCAAACTCCGCTGCCTCTGTTTACCTTGCGCAGCTTCTTCTTCAATCCTCTGAAACTCCTCATAGACTGAAAGCTTCTTGCCTAGGCGCTTCTCTGGACTCGCGCTCTTCAAGCTCCGTTGACGCTGGCTACGCTCTCCACACTTCTCAGGACTCCCAATCTTATTCCTCAACCTCCGTGCCTTACCGTTGCGGTGCTCAACTTCTTGCAACTCCCTGGCTAGTTGTTCGTCAGCCGTCGACTGCGCTTCTTGCAGCTTCCCGGCTAACTGTTCGTCAGCTGTTGATTGCGCGACCTGCTCGTCCTGCTGCTTCTTGCGGAGAGCGCCGATAGGCTGCTTCTTCCTCTTCTTCGTGGGTGACAGTTGCGGCGGAGCGCTCTTGGGCGGTGAAAGACGAGGTCGCTTGACGGAGTGGGGTTGAAGTTCCGTGGAAGTGCCGTCAGCGTCGGAGGTGAGGTCGATGAACTCAACGCGCTTTCGCTTGTTGCTGCTGTCTACGTTTGGGTGAAGGGGAGGGTGACCAGACGGTCTCGGCAGCGCAAATAAGCCCAGAGGCGGCAGCCCAGGCTGGAGGAGACCGTACAGGTTCTGTACCGTCTCGTCAGCTCCCTCAACTTACCCCTGGCTACCCTATCAAGACTTACCCCTCCCGTCCCAAAGTTCTGCGCGTAATCACGCGCTTGCTGCTGAGCAAGCTCTCTGGCCTGCTGGCGGTCTCGCTCGAAGGTGTCCATGGTAGGACTTGAAGGGTGTTTGTGCGAGAACGCCAGTGTGGTGTTGTGTTGAGTGTCAAAACAAAATGGCGAAGTAGGTGAGGGCAAGAGGGCAAGAGAGGCGGGGCGGGCGTCGTCAGAGGCAACAAGTGAATGACAGGTACCTCATTAAAGGTTTTGATACCGCGAGATTCCCCAGGCTGCGATGCGATACCCAAACTCTTTGCCTGTCAGTGTTCAAAAGCGCACATATTAGAGCGCCGCGATTTGTGCAGAGAGTGCAAATGATATCTCGTTAATCGATCCTGTCTTGACTCCGTATCCCAAACAAATGCCGCTATGATGATACACAATTGACCTTGACCCTCCATGCGCCGCCCGAGCAGGCCCGTTCCAGGCGCGAAGCCCTCGCTTTTTTTTACCCATTGCCATACGCATTTTCTCAGCCCGTGCTGCCGCGTTCGCTCATACGTATCCTAGAAAACCAGTCAGCACATTCACACATAAATAGTCTAATTTTGAGTGAGTCCTCACCTTTCCGCGCGCCCTGAAAGAAGAAGCGCACGATGAAGACCTGTAGCCCAGCCATCGCAACCATCAAACCCACCTCCATCATGCTGAAGTTAAATATCCGCTTCTCCGTGCTCTTCACCGTGCTGAAATTCCGGTTCTCCCTCGTTCTGAAGTACTTCTGGCTCCTGCTGATGGTGCTCAACTGTGCGCTCAGCTTCAATATACTCTCCTCCAGCACGCTCGTCTGCTCCGGAGTCGATCCCTGTTTGCTCGGCAGCTGTGCGCGAACCTCGTTCTCGACCTGTGGGGCTCCTGCGTTAGACATCATGCCTTTCTCATATCTTGAATTGTAATTGGAGATCCAGCGTTGGAGCTGAGGCGGGGTGAGAGCCTCGAAAAAGGAAGTATCGGGGATAATAGTGGGATGGAAAGGTGCCCGTACCGCGATCTCGAAGTCCACCGTCTTCTCAGCGAAGGTGCTCATCTCGTTGTTAAAGCAGAAGCGGTACTCGCCCTCGTCGTTGGCCGTGAAGACGAAGTCGCCCTGGCGCTCCTTAGTGCCATCTAATATTACTCGATCGCCAGGGCCAGTGACTGCGTAGTCAACGTCGAAGGAGCCACCGGATTGGACCTGTAACTCAAATTAGCATTGGCCAGTCAAAGGGTAAAGGCAAACGTACGGCAAAGTAGAAGGCCACCTTGGTTCCCTTAGTCTCGACATTCGTGAAGAAGCACGCGCGCTCGTGGGCCTCCAAGCGGTAAGTCAATGCGGTGGCCGAAACAGTTGTCGCGCAGTAGGCCAGCAGGCCCGTCAAAGCTGCAAAAGTCCGCATCGTGGTGGTGGTTGCTTTCGTCGGACACGCGAGCCTCCAAGGCGTTCCCAGGGTCGACGTGCAACGTTCCAGCTGGCCGTTTCGGAAGAACATCGGGCCATGCGCGGAGGAGCTGCTGCATTGGCCAATCAGTGGGGCCGGGTGCCCGCATTGCACTCGAGCGCGTGCAGAGGGTTGTTAGAGAGCAAAGCATGTTCAAAGGGCATGGAAGAGATTGTACGTATGTGTTTTTTCGATTGATGTGTTCTCATCCCGTTCCCATAATGCAGCCTTCACGCCTCAACATCCAATACAGTCGTCCCGCGCGTGCGAACACTCTTCACCTCGTGCTCGACACCAACCTCCACACTCCAAGCTATGAGACCGCACTCAGCGGTGTCTATATATGCACAAGAATCACACCGAGTCCAATAACATGCAGTCGCTCCCAGACTGCGCCGCGCTCCCTGAAAAAATGAATTTCGACCCTGCAATAAAGCGTACATGCTGTGTAAACAGCCCTCATCGAATGAAGATGGAATCAGACTTGCCCCAGAAGCTCCGCGACTTGTTGGCGTGGTCCAGACCGATTGCTATATCATCCCTATCACCTATCAAATCCCACAAGATCTCGTCTATCGAAGGTTAGAAATGCACCATGCTTCGTGGACGCGAGGAACTCACCATCTTCAACTGGCTCTGGTCTTGAATACGTCGCCCTCGAGACCAGAGAAAACTTGATTTTATCAAATTGCTTGCCTTTGATCTTGGTGAAGTCTGAGAGTCGTTGCTTGGTATCGCTGAAGGTCTCTCCCTCCTTGAGGGATAATTGGAAAGGAATGCCATGAACCTTCGAAACATCCTTGTCATAGTGGAATACGGTGATTTTCTTGGCTGAATCGTCATCAGGGAACGCCGCAGCGTAAAGCTGCAGGTACTCGCCAATGCCCATGACTTGGAAGTCAGCGCTGAGTGACTTGTAAAATTTGTTGTTGTGGGCTTCGAATACGCGCACTTTCCCCATGACCTCATCGCTTATGTTAGCCTTCTTCTGTAGAGCTTCCAGAACATCGGCTATAGTGGCATTTCGCGGGATCATCAACTGATATTGCTCCTATGTTGCGTTAGCGTATACAATTGTCATGAATATAGGAAACATGCCTCTTTAGTCAAGCCTTCCGGCAACCACGTAATGTTCAGGGCCTTTCTTTGCTCCAGTTCCTTCAAACTCATATCTAGTACCTCGTAGAACAGCTGATCCGACCTGAGCATCGTGTTGCCGCCATATGCATACGGTCCCGGAAAGAGAATGCTATTTAAAGTGCCCTGCTGTGAGTACTTGATCTGTGACTTTGGCTTTCCTGCAGTATTGACTGTCGTAAAACGGACGTGCGTAGGCTCAATCTTCAGGTGCTCGGCCACCTTGGTGGAAAACTGCTCGTAGGTCATCTTCTTGCTCAAGGTCAACGTGAAGGTTGGCAGCTGCGTCGATTCGCCTAACCGGGGCGCGAACTCGACTTGGATGCGGTTGAGAAGATAATCATAGAAGTCTTTGGCGTTACCGTAGCCTCCTGACGCGGTGATTTGGGTGATCTCCTTATCCAACAACGTCTTCTGCACGGTGATAATATCGCCATCCTGGATCTCTGATTGAGCGAGAGTAACCTTGGGTTTCATAGCCTCTATCATGTTCTGCTTGATCTCCTCGGAAAGTTGAAATTGAGTTGATGCGGGCCAACCCAAGATCTTGCAAATCTGCGGACCCAAATCGCCGACCTTATCGAGACTTGACGCATAGACGTTGCCAACTCCGTAGAGACTTTGATTCTTGGCATCGAAGTGCTTGAGGAAGAGCATCAACGTCTTGCTGCCTTGCTGGTTCTTGGCGTCGATAAGGTCACCACCGAACACGGGTTTGCCGTCGTCATCGCGTTGATCGGTCTTCTCGATCCAGAGTCTCATGGGTGCTGTTTTTGTACCGTACTTTTGACAGGCTAGGTCCATGGACATCTCAAGGAACCCTATGGGCACGTCTGGACGCGTGGTTCCGTTCTGTCTGTTGACCATGGACCAGGGTCGAAGCAGGTCAGCCTCCGTTCCGAGATCTTCAGCTACCGTATTCATGAAGTCAAGTACGGTGGTCGCCTTGAGCACACGGTATATCTTGGGGTTTGCGTCACTTTCCGTCTCAGCTTTCCAAGGCACGATATCGAAACCTTGGTGGAGCCGGAATTCTCGTTCGGAGGCGACGGCAACCTCCATGTACAGATGCGCTTCTTCGCGCTCTTTCCGCCTTCGCTCAAATGCTGCCTTTTCTTCGGCGACACGTTCGGCAAGATGCTGAGGGGCCTTCACCTCCTTTCCGGGCAGTAACATGTCGTCTAGCCGGCTCTCTCTGATGTACACCAGCATGTAGGCACTCATAGAGCGTTTGGCCGACCAAGTCCGGGTGTAGGGATTCCGCTGGCCAATGTTGCCGTTAGCTTGTGTGTAGTCCCCACCAAAGTTCTCTTCCAGGGCTTCGGGGATTGTGGCTCGTGTAACTCGGTCATCATCGAACTTATAGAAGTGACCTTCTTTCTCGGGCTTCAAGAATGCATAGTAATGACCGGCATTGAGGTCACCGCTGTGCACCAGGACGCCGTGCAAGTGGTAGATCCAGGGCTCCGATCGGTCGGCGGTCTCGGAGAGATACGGCGCCGCATCCCAAATCTCAGGGAACTCGTAGCGATCGTTAACTTTCATCATGGCGTCGCGTTGTATGTCATATTCGAAGCGTTTCAGTTGAAGATGGAGGACCTGTGGGAACGACTCGAAGATGACGCCCTTCTTCGCATCTTGCAGACCGTGTCCTTCGGCGTGGTATTTGTTATCGCCGTCCATAGTCTCGACCTGGATGTAGTCCTTGAAGCTGTCGTCGAGGTTCTTGTTGCCGCTGACGTTTAGCTGGATGTCCCAGAACTCTTCCATCCGCGAGGATTCGTAGGCTACGTTGATACAACTTATGTAGGTTTTCATTTTCCCGACGAACATCCGCTCGAGCGCACCTTGGGCTTCCGTTCCCTTCATTTTCTCGTCGAGCTTGTCCATGAGTACGCGCGATAACTCTTGTACATCTTGTTGCTCGAAGATCTGTTTCGAGTCCCATCCAAAGGAGTGTGTCAAATCAGTAGTCGCAACAGCGGTGTTGGACGTTTGCAGGAGGTAGAATAATCTCTGCAGAGCAAATGCGCTATCGGTGCGGTTCTCTTCTTTCTCGGTCGGTATCTGGTAGACGGCCTGTCGGAAAGCATTGGTGAAGAATAATGACTGTAAAAGGGAGTTCAGATAACAGGTAGCGCCCTGATTCTTGAGCCCGACCATGCCGGTTTCCTTTTTGGAGTCGTAATTTATGAAGTTGTGCCACAGAACGCCAGTTGGGTCTTTCAGTACTCGGACGTAAGCTGTGACGTTTGCTGCATTATCCTCCACCATGGGCCGACCTCTTTCGTCCCAGCTAGCCGAGAATAGCCTCCTAAGCTCAGCAAAGCGTGTGAAGCCCCAGTCTCCCTCATCGGCGGTAAAGCGGTGGGTAGCGGTGTGTGTGATGAACATGGAGGGATCGTTTGGGTTCCATAGGACGAGCATGAACTGCACACAGGCGTACCAGTCCTCGGGCACCTTCTTCTCGTCATAGCCCTGTTCGAGGTAGAAGGAGGCGAAATCGACATTGTTGCCAAAGGGGAAGAAGAGTATGCGCCAGGGAATGCCACCGCAGTCGAAGACAGGGCCATGCTCCCGCCTGGTAAGCGTTCGCCAGTCTTTGATTTCCCATGTGTCATATGCCTCTGCTTCAGTCTCCTGATCTGGTAGCTCGGGCATGTGCTTCTTGAAGAAGGCGTCGTATTCGTCGGCGCGGGGCTCATCGTCGCCATCGACCTCGTCCATGGTGTCATCGCCGTCGTTGGTGATAATGGCAACATCCTGCTTCTCGTCGAACTCAGGCTCGACGACCATATCACTCCCGAGCTGTGCAACACGTTGGTCAGTAAGGCGTCGCCTCTGGGTGCCGAGGGCACATGTGCCCGGTTGAGCTTACCTGGTCCATGGCTGCGGCGCGCGGCGGATGTTGTCGCAGAAGCAGAGGTGCGCAGAGGTGGCGGGCAGGTCAGTGGGTGTGCAGCGCGCTCGGTCTGGTGTGCCCGGGGTCGCTGAGCTCTCGGAATGCGCACCAGTCGCGGGAAGTGTGGAGTGCAGGCGTTGTGCAGATGCTTGGGGAGGAACGGACCTGCCTCGCTAAAAAGGTGGCGGTGGTGGAGTGGACAATGACGATTCGCCGCCGTGCCTGCAGGCGCCCGTTCTGAGTGCCGGAGAGTGCGCGAGAATAGCACCGTCTGCCTGCGTTGGGATTGCGAACGCAACAGTGGTGCTCCTGGGTAGAATGGCTAGAATTCTCAGCGAAAGCTATGTAAAGGGTGCTGCTTCCAAAGGTGTGGTACCGCGTACAAAGGCAGCCCCCAGTGCCAGCTACAACGTCATGCTGGCGCGCAAACACAGGGCGACCAACTCACGCGTGTGCTGCCACGACTGCTCCGGCGAACGCCCACGCAAGCCTCAGGGCCCCGATCTATATCTACATGTTCGCGCGCAGGATGCATTGCTACACCAATCGCGGATCATGCAGGCTGTGATTGTGTCACGGCGGGACTGTGGCCGGGCTGTATGCAGCTTTGCGAGCACTGTTTCCTGTGCGGGCATTGACCATTGATCTATCTCCCCACCACTTTTCTCCAGCAGCTGCCATGTCAATGGCGACGAGATATATCGCGCCTTGGCTGCGCTCACCCTGCTGTGAAAGCTTGACTAGAGCTCCGTCGCAATGCTTGTCGCCGTTAAGACACAAAAGAGCCACCCATGCAGCCGCTGTAGCACACCCGCCCGCATGGCGTCCGTCGTCGGCGTTGGACGAGTATGCCATACCCAACGTCCACCCTTCATAGCAGCCTGGCAGTAGTTGACACATATTCACAGATGGGTCCAGCGCGAGGCCAGGCCCATCAGTCTGCGTCGTTTGACCTTCTTTGGCCGCACCCTCACCGAGTCCCGTTTGCTGGATGGCGCCAACTACTGCCGCTTGGAGCTACCCACGAGGTACTGACCCCTTCCATTTCGGCGGGGGATTGTGTGCTGAAGCTCTATAGGATAGCGCACCGTCTGCGTGACATCCAGACACTTCCTTACGTTGTCGTTGCGAACCCCCATCTTGCCCACGTCTACGAACAATACCTTAGTGCCTTTGAGCGTTTCCGCCGGGTCCCAGAAATACGCACCCTAGATGACAACGAGAGATATTGCAAGATACTGCAGGAGACCTTGACGGAGCATGCAACCGTTATTCCTAGGTTGGCCCTCGGTGTGCTCGAAGTGCGTGGGCTGATGCGACCTGAGGAGACGGACAAGTTCATGAATACCATGCTGCGATCTGTATGAAACTTCTTCTGGGCCAGAAATGGGTGGAGGCTAACACCGGCAGCGTATTTCGCGCCGTGTCATTGCAGAGCAGCACCTGGCGCTGACCGATACCTTCAATTCTCCTTGGCATTTTCCACACAACCAGCCTGAGCACGATCCGCACATTGACACTGTTGGGGAAATCTTCCTGAAGTGTAATGCGAAAGAGATTGTCGAACGCTGCGGAAACACGACGCAGGAGTTGATCAAGGCTGCATATGGCTCTAACGTACAGCTCCCAGATATCCGCGTTGAAGGCCACCTCGACGCCACCTTCCCCTACATCCAGAGCCACCTGGAGTATATCATCGGCGAACTCATCCGAAATTCGATACAGGCAGTCATCGAACAAAGAAAGTACGATGGCGCCAAGCCTCCACCGATTGAAGTCCTGATCTGCGAGACCTCGCAACATGTCATTATCAGGATATCTGATCAGGGCGGCGGCATCTCCAACGAGATTCTACCTCACCTTTGGAGTTTTAGTAAGGGGCCGCGACTTCAGAAACGACAGCAGAACCTGGCCCGTGTACCCAAATTGCTAGGCACGCTGCAAGAATTGAAAATTCCTGGTGCAGACTCGAAAAACCATGACAAACATGACGGTGGTTCCTCGCTGTCGAGCCTCACCAGTCGCCCACCAGATCTTCGCCTTGGCATTGGACTCCCGATGTCGAGGGTATATGCAGGTAAGTAATTCTTCGTCGTGTAGAAGCGATTGATGTTCTAATATAGACACGACCAGAATATTGGGCTGGCAGCCTGGAAATACACAGTCTAGAGGGTTTCGGCGTAGACGCGTTTCTGCAGATATCCAAGCTTGGAAACAAAGATGAGCGGTACGTCGGGCTTGCTGTTTGTATTCGGACGTACCTGCTGATTCACGTAGATTGACAACCCGCGCCAGCATGGATGCCATTTAGCGGAAGGACGCAATTGCCTCTGAACATGATGATGTTATAGGCGCGCAGCACCCAAACACTTGCATCCTAGCATCCGCACCTTGTTTGATCTCCCGGCAACCAGCTGCATCGAACAACGAGCGGCTTATCCGCTATTCTTCATAGCAACAACAATCATCATCAAGCCGGCAATATCATGGCACGCCATGATGTTACTCCCCCTGAGTCGACGCACGCGCATCCTTCGACTCCGCCGATGCCGCAAACACCGCCCGAACAATACAATTCTATGACCGAGCGCCTGTGGTCCTTGTACGGCAAAGGCCTGTTCGCCGATGGACTGCAGCTGAAGAGCCTACCTGGTGAAGACAGATCGACCGCCACCGAAGTTTACTGTCCAGACGTGCGACGTTCAGGCTTCAACAACAATATCTCGATCAATCATTTGGACGTGGTGTCATGTTGGAAAGGCCTCAGCCTCCAACAGGCAGAGGAGGTTCTCACATGGGAACGCATCTTCCGGAAGGCGCTAGAAGAGCAAATCGTAGGTGCGTCAGTCCCACGACGATCAATGCAGTGCCACCGTTGCCCGACTCCTTGTAATTCAGAAACATTGTGCACACATTCGTTTTGTACATGGCTATAGGCTTGTTTAAGCACAACTGATGATTCGAGTAGATAGCGTTTACGAAATAATTTCCACTCTACTGGCTATCGACGATGATACCTTCA
The DNA here is from genome assembly GCF_027946475.1 of Didymosphaeria variabile. Taxonomy (NCBI): domain Eukaryota; kingdom Fungi; phylum Ascomycota; class Dothideomycetes; order Pleosporales; family Didymosphaeriaceae; genus Didymosphaeria; species Didymosphaeria variabile. Next base: position 1,377,655 of record NW_026611627.1, on the reverse strand, counting down.
CCCTTTCACATGATTTTAACATCGATCTGCAAGGTCTCGTGCATACGATGCTCGAATCTTATTATGGCGGTGCGTACGCCTGACTTCAGCTTTTCTCACCAAGCGCTTGGTTATTCCCTGTTTTGCGCCAGCACCGGCAATCCAGTCATACCCATTCCTGATTTACATGACTGACCCTTCTTAGGCAAGCCTGGCCAACGACCCGCGAGCACATGGTGTCTTTCGGATGAAGATCTACCTAGCTTTGCATACAATTTTGTGCGCACGCGCGACTGCTTCATCGATGCCTCTCTTTGTCCCCGCGTTCAAGTTGACCTTCTCTTTTCACTGCCCATGACATCGATCGTGGGAGAAGTAATCTGGCAGCCCCCAAATGTCAGCTTCCCCGAGCTCCCAACCACTTTACCTCCTGGAGCGTCTTATTCAATCCACCCCGAGTATCGCTCACCTGACTATGGCAATGCTACCGGGCCTCGGTTTGCAGTCTTTCACGACTTCGTTAAGTTCACGGTTGATTCGCAGTGCCTCCCACTAGAGTGCGTTTCCCTGATCAGAGACATACCAGTCTTAATATTCTCTGTGTTGCATGTTCCGCGTCAACACAGTGTACGGATTATTGATGTACAGTATGCTGATTTTCTGCATAGGTGGTCCCAAGCTGAGCACAGCTTCAAAGCCATTGTCCCGCGGAGCGATGCACCGACCATGGAAACGACGCTAACTGCCAAGAGTACGATGCATTTCCCTGCAGGAGTCCGATTCGAACGTAGCAGCCGTTACAACATCAAACTCTCGGCTAAGACCCATGCGAAATCACTCCAAAGCGATGATATCTCGTATCATTTATTACAGCGGATGGACAGTATGTCGCCAGAAGAGAAGCTTCCTGTTCCGCAAAATACGGCCATGTCTCTAAAAGGAACCGATGAAGCGAAGTCCGAGTCACCGACGAAGGCGGGTGCTGCCCGTTCAAAAGTTCAGTCGTATGCAGAGTGCAAGAAAGAAAACATAAACCGCATAAACGTCATAATGGACAAGCACGTCGAAAATATCGCACGTGCTGAGACTGTGTCAAACATCCGCTACAACGGCGGATCTACCAAGCGCAAAGCAGAGCGACAGATGCCCATCAGCTCTGTCTTTGACGTGACACCATCCAAAGCTACTCGGCTTGCTTTGGACGACATCGATGATGAAGGGTCTCTGGAGCTGACTACGAAACGGCAGCGGGTTTGGCAGAGTAAAGCAGTGCAAGACAGATCCTCTGATGTCGTCGATCTGATAACCGAAGACGAGCTGATGACTGATGACAAAGGTGCTATGGCCGAGGCATGGACTGATAAGTATATGGATGGTATGTTCTCAGTTACCCTGTGACTACTCCTCACTGACAGAACAGATCTGGGACATCTCTCGACCACTTGCACAAGTGAAGCTCAAGTCGGCTGTGCCACAAAGATCTCGAAGCCGCGGGGCAGTTTCGAACAGACACAAGCCTCAAAATCTCGCGCATATACTACTAGCACCGGAACCTCACGGATCATGCCTGCGCTTCGCAGGAAGGGCAGCGTCAAGCGCATGTTGTTCAATCACCCAGGCCGGGATCGAAAGGCTGATTCCCCACTTGAGGTCGATACGCAGCCAGTCGATAACAGGAACTCGATGCTAACATGCCTCGAAGATCTCGAGCTGTTGGGGGATGGAGCTTGTGGCCCTGATCAGGCCACTATTCGTGGTAATTACGAGGAGTTTGTTCAGAAATCCAGGCACATGAAGTTGGACTCAGATGAGGCCCGGGAGGCGGAGGAGTATGAGAGCTTCTTCTTGGATAGTCCGAGTGGAGCGAGCTCGGTGTCTGATGGGCTGTCGGCGATGTCGCTGGGCGCCGACTGACATGAGTTCTGGTTGGGACATGGGTTATCCTTCTGTGCTTGCGCTGTGAGCTGGACGTCTTTCCTTGGGTATGGGTTATTCTGGGTTTGGTCTTGAAGTGAATGCATTATTGTTAGAGTCCATGTACGGTGTGGAGATCCAATGCTTCGTTCTTGTTGGCCTCCTCGTGCTGCCTGCACCCCAGCCTTCAATCCCACATCATCTCCTTCAACCTAGCCATCGGTCCAACATCCACATTCTGATACCCGTCGCTCCTAAATTGCTGATAGTCTTCCTCTTCTTCCACGATACAACCCTTGCTCCAGTGCACCTCCACCAACATCGTCACTCCAGCCCCCTCATGCTCCTCATGCTCCTCATCCCTCATCAACTTCGCTAGGCTCAGCTCGGCGTTTGGCTGGTGCGCATACTCAACGACTTTCTGTGGATGTGGGTACTGTCCGACCGCGAATTCGACATTCCAGTGCGAAGGAACGTAACCGGTGCAGTTGACTTCGAAGAGGTAGTCGTACAAGACAGCCATGCGAAGCCCATCTTCCTTCTGTAGATCGAGTTGGTCCTTGCTGATCAAGTACCCCTCGTCAGTCTTCCGAAAACCAGACCTCGATTCCTCGTCCCACTTCCTCTGTAGCGCGTCCTCGCCCAAGGTTCCAAGCGTTATGGAAGAGGTTCTACCTGTGGAGTCGCCGAAGCCCGTTACGCATTCGCCGATGAAGAGCCCCGCCATACCGGCTGATTCGCGCCGCCAGACGATGGTGCGAACTGGGGGGTTTGAAATGTGCATACGGCGCCAGGACGCTTCTTTGCGACGGAAGGCGGCAGGGTTGCGGTTAAACGAAGAATAAATGAAGGGCTTAACATTCGGGTCTACTGCCGCAGGAAGCTCAAGGTCGCCCCATTCCACATCCCAGTCCTCTGCTCTTTCAGCTGACTGCACCTTGTTGGGGGAAAATAAAAATGGGAAAGCAGACTTGAGAAGGGGGTTTAGTGTGTATTCAGACGATGAAAAAGGTGTCAAGGATGGGGACGATGACGGCGGGGGAGCCCGAAAGTACAGGAGTGTTTGCAGCGTGGGTGATGTGGTGATGAGATCGTGCCATGGCTTGCATACACGCTGTACGAGGAGGAGGTCGCGCGGGGGTAGGAAAGCGAGGATGTACTCGAGGAGCTCCGGGGTGGTGAGGGCGAGGGGAGGGGCTGCGTTGGGCATTGTGGTGATTGAGGGCTTGGACGTGGTGACGAAACTAGAAACGTCGCGTTTCGTCGGCAGGAGTAGATAGAGAAGAATACGACAACTCCCTGCAACTAGCGAAGAACCTAATTTGACACTGACTTTGTGACAATTAGCGTCCTTATGGTTGCCTAAAGTTCAGAATTGCTACGTCACAAGGAATGAGTCAGCAGATCGGAATTGGTACAAAGCGTTGCATTTTCTAGGAAACTACATACATAACATGCTCTGCATGCTCATTAATCGTTACTCGTAATTCGTCATAATTTCAGTGCCTCTAGGAGCACAACCAATCTGCCGCCAGGCCGTCAGAAGCAATTAACCCATGCGCCTTTTGAACTCGATAGCTTAGCTCGGGGTATATCTGTTCGTACATGGTCCCAAAGCCTGTGTGGCTTTCATTTCAACTTTCAGGCATTGCTCAAAGCTGCCTTACCTCTTCCGAACGCAGACTCTTGTGCTACCATCAACACCTCTCTCAGTCTAGTTTCAGCTTTTGTAAGATCTGGTTGAGCATTAGCCCTGGTATCGGTAAGTCGAGGCCACGGCAACCACGATGTAATGGATGATAGTGTGCTTGAACGTGCTCGAGAGGCGTTCAAGCTGTTAAGCGACGCGTTTCTGCTGTGCGAAAAGGCAGCTCTAGGGATGGCTGTCTGCGGCCTTGGTGAGGGTCTGCTCTCGTCAACGTGTGGGATGTCCTTGATGGTTGATGAAGTGTCTAGCGAGAGATGATTTGACGCTTGAGGAGAGGGAACAGTGATAACCGGGTGATCTTCCGACGAATTGTGAACGGCCCAGGCGGGTCCACGAGGCTTCGCATCCTCTGAAGGAGCTTCGGCTTGTTCTACAGCTGGATTGCTGGCCTTCCGCTTCCCACTCCCGCCGCTGATGACGCTCTTCAAGCTCCCATATGCAGACTGGCTCCTCTTCTTGCTACTCGCTGTGCCTTGTGCCTCCCCAGCCAGTCTCTCACTCGAGCTGCTTGCTTCTGGTACAGCCGTTAGTGTATGATCAGTCGCTGCCCACCCTTGCCCGATGCGTGATATGCGACCTCTTCCCACTAGAGCTCCTACGCCTGCCGCCCAGCCGGGACCGGTTCCAGTTATCTCGCCCTGCGGCGGAAGATGAGCATCGTACTCGTCCGCGAGGCTCAACCTGCTCCTCGCACATATCTCTGCAATGGCATCAATGGCGTCTCTGATCTCGGGATCGACAGCACGGAGGATAGCTGAGAAGGAGAAGTCCTCGATGGAAGGCAGCCTCTCGGTCCGGGCTGCTAGTCCAGCGGACAACGCAGAGGTATTCTGCGACGCGTGCCCGTTCATGTTCGGATAGCGGGGTGAAGCGAAGCCTGAGTGCCGCGAGTTGTGCCGTGAGCCTGAGTAGGTGCGCACCACGACGGGCTGGCTTGACAGGGTAGTGTGGCTCGAAGCCGACTTTGCAGACTTGCTTTTGAGGGTGGACGAGGCGTGGGACTGGAAGGCGGGCGCATTGAGGGCACGAAGGGCGGCCGATTGGGTGGGGGGCAGCGTGTTGGTCAGGGTGGTAGTGGCACTGGGCACTGAGTCTGCGCTGGCGGCGAGGTCTTGCAATGGTGCTTCCTGTGCGTCGACGGGCGAGGGCGCGTGGGTCACGATCGCGGGCGGCAGGGCGGTCGGCGGGCCGTTGGCACTCCACAGCGTCGAGAGCACGCCTAGCGAGACCGACTGGCGGGTCGTCGTCGCCGGCGTCACTGCGGGTGGGAGCGTGGCAGTCGTTGTGGAGTCCGCAATGGCAACATGGAAGCCATGCTGGACTGGCGGAGGGGTTGTGGTAGCGGTCGAAGACGGCGGGGCGCCGGGTGTTTCAAACGCACTGCTTGCAGGGCGTGAATTTTCGGCAGAGTCGGGCATGGTGCGAATTGCTTTATTGGAGCTGCAGGTCAATCATGCATGGTCGCTACGCACACAGGTCGAGTCTCGTGTGGACGAGGGCTGCAGTGTGAGAGCGGGAGGTGTGTTGGCGGATGCATCTCAGCCTTGGCGCCTTTGTCCCACCGTTTCTTCGGAGAATTTCCTGCACCGTCTTTTGACATGTCTGGACTCGAGTCGTACTGCTGATGTTGTGTCCATATCTTTTGGCTTCCTGATGTCGTCCAGTGTCGCTCAAAGGTATCCCAAAGAGAGAATACCACTTCGCCACAGGAGCTGCAATGGAAGAGCTGCAGTGCTGGAGGGTGTGGAGCTATCTCAATTCGGATGGCGATATGCAGTGTGTGCGTAATGTGCTAGATCAGTTGCATCAAGAGTTGGAGGCCTTCCTGCCCATTGATTCGGTTTCAGAGTGGCAAACAGCAATCTATCTGTTGCTCAAAAAAGTATCTCATCGTCTGCTGATCCGCCTTGCATCACTTCCAGCTGGTAGCTCAACCATGAGACAAGCCCTCCGCGCAGCTCGTCCAATATTTGCATTTCCGCCTTAATATTCAGCATCAGCAAGCGTTGCAGCTCCGCCCGCCATGTCGGCTCAGAACCGTGTTCCCCACAAACGCCCCATTCCAGCATATGATGCGCCTTCTTTCTATCCCTAGCGGTCAGTTTCATGACGCCTTGGACATCTGCGAGTGCAGCCGTTGCCGTGTCACCTTCGTTACCCGGTGCTCGGTTGATGTGGTGACTCTGAACACCGAGCCACTGTAGATTCGGCAAGTATACCCCAGGTATATCCATGTGTGCGACGTCCTCGTGAGCGAGACGAAGCGAACCGTATTTGTACGTTGACAGGATATGCATTCCATCTGGATCTAGATCGACAAGGGCGTACATCGGGATATGCGGTGAGTTATCCGCAAGCTCGCGTAGGAACTTCCTAGATACGAGATCGGGGTAGCCTTTCGCCTGTGATTGTCAACGAAGATCTCGAAGCTTACAGTAGCACGCACGGTGAGTATAAGCCCCTGTATGCCGAGCTCATTCCACAGAGGCGAGCTTAGCACAGAACGGAACGTCGCCTGTGAATGTGTAAGCTGGATCATACTTGCCACAAATGGTCTCACCTCCTTCTCGATAACCAGGATCCAATGGACACATGACATTTCTAGCGTGTCGCCAGCTTGCATCGTGGGCACCAGCAGACCCTTAAAGAAGCAGTTAGATCTGAACGGGGTCTGCGGGAGGATGCCTTACTTCCGATTCGCTCAAGCCACGCATCGAAGTCCCGTCCACGCGTTTAATACTAAAGTTACCTGCAATCAGGCCCTTTGCTGCAGCAGTCTACAGGGTTAGCTCGCGGTCTGAAAGCTCAAGAACAGCTGCCCCACCACGTTAAGGAGTGACCGGGATACTCCTAGGGTGCGCGCAATGTCATCCACATATCGGTCCACTACAGACTGTTTGCCGAACAGGTCAGGATGTCGGTAATACATGTCTCTGTACGGGGTTAAGAAGATATCTCGAAGTGGTGGGCGTTACTGTACCGTTTTGTCATGACGACACCGTCGATGAGGCAGCAGTGTATTAGCTCCAAGATTCTCACAACAACAGCTGTGATAGTCAGTCGAAGCAGCCCACTGTGTGAAGATACGCACTGAATCGTCGTGCATCTTGGGCGTTGTTCCCCGGGTAGCTGAGCTGTATGTCTTTTGGTGTTGGTATTGTGCCTGTATCTTGTGCTGGGCCGAGTTCCCGGCGGCTGAGTCGTGAGCAGGTTTTGAGACTGATAGTGAGCTGCTCACTTTCGGTAAGCAAACCGTCGACAATTCTCTCGAGCATACTCTCTATTCGTCCAATAACCCAGTCCCTATTACTGTTAGGAAATTGCATTGCTGCAAAAAAGAGATGGTTATACCTCGTCGGTACCACTGTAGGAGGTCCTTGGGAGCCTTCGCATTGATCATCAAGTTCAAATGTCGAGAGTGGTCGGCTATCATCGAAGTAGTCTTGTAGGATGTCGTCGTCCGCGTATTCTTCCCGTAGATCCCATGACTGGCTGTCCGGAGGTGAAAGCAGAGGTGACTCGAAGAGTAGCTCGTCGGCGTCTGAATCAATAACAGCATCCATCGAAGGAGCGCTTGCCAACGGTCATCAACACCACGCTGCCTCACTGACGATGCCACTCCTAGTGAAGTGTTTTTTGAGCGGTGTTAGCTTGTGTTTGTCCGTTCCACAGCCCCAACTGGTGTCCGAAGATGTGAAGTCAGTCTCGTTTGGTCAGTGGTGAGATCAGACGGAAGGTGCTTTAAAAGCTTTATTCCCATATCAAGCGGAGCGACCACGCAGGCCAACGCTCTCGGCATAAGATCAACAGAGAGTATAACTCGATGTGATTGTACAATGCTTTTCAGATGGAAGCGAGTGAACATGCGTCGAAGATAGGTGAAGGGCAGTGAGTGAGTGTGTATCGCGCTAAACCTAAAAAGGGAACTAGCATACAAATCAGAGGCAAGTGCGCGCAATCAACGAAACGACGCGAGTAGCCCAGTCGTGCCAGTGCCAAGCAATCACGCGCCAACCCCGACCGACGCGTTCGCGAGTTCCCGAAGTCGCGTCCGTCACTACTTCACCACATTCGCATCGGCCCACTTCACCCGCAAGCAATTCCGCCACCAATTGTACTTGTACTGTATTCAAACGCAGCAAAATTACGCATCAGTCAACAACTCAACCTTGACGAGCCATGGAGGCTCCGATTCCTATCCTCGCGTCTCCTCAGAAACGTCCACATGCCGATGATCCTGAGCCTTCCGTCACGACCCCGAGCCGTACTGCTCCCTCGACCACATCCACACCGCTTTCCGTAATGTCTTCGCTGCAGACGCCGTCACCGTTGAAGCAGACCAAGACGGAGACGACTACGCCCGCAAGCAGCATCAACCCTCATACTCAACCACCAGCCTCCAGCAATGAACAGTCCGCAAAGCGGAGGAAGTTGACACAGCAAGAGAAAGACGAGCAGGTCAAGGAGAAAGAGGCCAAGGTCAGGGCACGCGCTGAGAAGAAAGCCCAGAAGGAAGCAGAGGACAGATTGAAGGCAGACCAGAAGGCACAGCGGGACGAGGAGAAGCGCAAGAAAAACGAGGAGAAAGAAGAGAAGAAGCGGGCTAGGGAGCTTAAGCAGCAGCAAGAGGAGGAAGAGAAAAAGAAGAAGGAGCGGGTAAGTAGCTATCTGTCTACTAAGCACCACTTTGCAATTGCTAATTCTGGTCAAGTCTCAAATGAGGTTGAACGCATTCTTCTCCAAGCCCAAGGGTGGTGCAGAGCCCACGGGTAATACCATGGTAGAGCCAGTCCAGATACCCTACACTGGCCAAATATCTTTATCTACGGACACTGTCGAGACTGTTGCTAACGCAGCGCCCCCCTCGCCACAGAAGGCAATAGTTCAGAATGCCCAGTCGGACTACGAACGCGTCTTCCTTCCGTTCTCTCTCCCACCCACGGGCATCCTTGCGCCATTGAACGCGTTTCACACCACACCGGAGAATCTAGCCGCAGCCCAAGCACGCTTAGACAACATCGTGACAAACAAGGATGTCGATATGGAGCCCATCACAGTCGAAACTCTTCGCTCCGTCTTTCCCAAGCGTCGCCGCGGACTTCAGACGGAAACAATGGCTGAAATTGTCGAACGCATCAACGGTTCAGCCGACAATCCGATCGACCTGACAGAAGATCCCAGCGCGAGGCCGCTCGACCTGCTGAAGCCGGTCTCGATGAAATATTTGCACTTCGGCGAGGATGTCCGGCCACCCTACTACGGCACTTACACGAAACGTCACGACCCAGGTCAGGAACGCAAGGTGGCGCGCAACCCTACTATCCGAGGCCTTGCCGACTTGAATTACGACTACGATTCCGAAGCTGAGTGGGAAGAACCAGGTGAGGGCGAAGATCTTGATTCCGAAGGTGAAGATGATCTTGAAGAGGACGGTGAGGAGGACCTGGATGGCTTCCTTGACGATGAGGACGATCCAGAGGTCAAGCGTAGGCTACTCAATGGCGACCAAGAGCCCGTTAGCACCGGTCTCTGTTGGGAAGACACGAGCGGCGTGTCGCGGTTGAACGACGGGTCTGGCGCGATATCTACTGAGTTCAAGGAGTTCAAATTGGGCTTCCTACTACGTAAGTAATCTGCGTTCTCATAGCAAAGGTGCCACTAACTCGACCTAGAAACTCAAGCGCCTATCGATCCATTCTCGGACTCTTACTGGACACCCGAAATCCCCGTCGCTCGAGCATCTATGGCAGCAGTCATCAAGGGGGAGCAGCCCATCAGGTCGATGAACCCACCTCGTCTTCCCCTCGGCACCCGCCCTGTTAACGGTCTCATAAACACTCTCAACGGGCCACAAAAGGCGTCTCCCGCATTCGATACGAAGACCGGAAAGCCCAAACGAATGATCGACGCCAACCTCCTCCCTGCGTTCAAGGCAGAAGTGGCGGGCTCAGATCTCACCAAGATCGGTATGATCGAAGCTTTGAAGAAGAAATTTCCCAAGGTGCCCAAGGACGCTATCACCAATACACTCACGGACGTTGCCCAACGTATCGGCCCGTCAGCGGCGGAAAAGCGGTGGGTGTTGTTCAGCTAGATATCATCGCGTGTCACATTTATATCGTTACTGTATAGCATGGCGTAAGGCGAGGTCACGACGGCGTTGCATTGATTCAAGCGCTGGCTGGAGTCCAGACGGATGCGGGAGATGGGCGCAAGGTGCCATTTATGGGCAAGTATTGCATATGCGTAAAGCATCGTGAAGCGTATCATCATCTTTCCGTAACGCGCTACTGGAGAAAGACGAACGGGGAGTGTTTGAGGGGCGGATATTTCGAGCAGCTATACAATATACATATCTGCAATGTACAATGAATAACGCTTGAACAATCCAAACGAGTTTGAGTGATGAGTGTTCTGAATCGTCCACAGCGCAAGACTACTGCATGTTGAAGACTGCGTCATCTGCTTATACTCAAGCCTTGAAAGTGGGCCAAGACAACGTGTGTAAACGCCTTCCGGTATGTCCTTTGCCGGTCAGCACTTGTCGTTGTGATGCGCCGTAGCGGATCGAAATGATTATCCGGATTTTGTAGGCCTCCAAACTTTGTCACAGCGCTTCGATTTGACACTACGAGGAAGGCTTCGAGCATCACACACCATGTGTTGCAATGGTCCCAAGCAGATCCATATGGCTTCTAAGTATAACTTACACGCCATGGAGGTGCTGTCGCAGCTTTATGAACGATCAGCGATGTACTACCGGAACCAAGATTAGGCGTCATCTCGACAGCTTGGAGGTCAGCTCGAGGCGCGCGTCTTCCTTGGCTGCTTGGAAATGGCGACCGGGAGCGCGACCGCTGACACGGCCACTTGCAGCGGCTTGTCTAGTCCATGCACAGCTCGCTCGGAATGTTGTGGGATCTCTTCCACATGGCCATAGGATCCCTTGTAAGCGCCGGAGCACAAGCCGCTAGACCGCGACGGAGAACGCCCTTGGGCTGTACTCCACATGCCACATCACTGAAGCATCTGTCTTCAACCGGCCAGCGAAGGAAGGGAACACTGCAGCGCCCATTGTTACGTGGGCAACGCCTCACAGGTGCATTCGGCTTCGTTGATTCCGCGTTATTCTTGATGCGGAGGTATCTACATTCGGATGCCGACCGAACTCTGAGAACTGATATATTGCAGCTGTGGGGAATACATTGCAGAGAGTGGCTAGTGTCCAAGGGTGCTTCGTCCAAAGCCTGGAGACGGGCCGGTGAGTAACCGGACGGTCTGGGTACATGGACAAAGTGCATGGAGGGTTGGAAGACCCAGTTTACTGCGAGGGTCCTAGCGTGTAGCGAAGCCAATCGTAGATTTTCGGTAGACGCTGGGCAAAGATCTATTTCCGTACCACGCAGCCGCCGCCCAATCGCTTCCTGTCCCTCGACCGGCACCCTTGCGACGGAAGGGATCATGAATTTTCCATCGTCCGCCGCCCGTTCCAAGCGCCCACGCCATCCCAACGGTGGGAATTGACCATCCCACAAAGGCGTCAGCTGCCGCCCCACAGCTATTCGCTTGCTCGCTCCAGGCTCCAGTTCGCCGCTAAGAATTGCCTCCATGTACTACTCCACAAGCGCAAGAATAGCAGCAGATGCGTCTGACTGGCTGCAGTGATGATGCCAAATCTTAGCTCCCGAGTTGGTGACCATGTAGCTGGCTACAAAGATACCGCTCTGCCTTCTGCAGGTCGTTGCTTACAGGTGAGATTCCTGCCGACACTATTTGCCTCGAACCGACGACGCCCGCTGTTCTGTTTCTCCACACAACTTCGTGCGTTACGGACTCGTCCTTGAACTCTTCAACACACCGCTTGCTGGACTCGAGCGTTGTTGCTGCTTCTTCGACATGGCGTCGCTGGCTTTCTATCTCTCCGCAGCCGTGCTGTTGGCTCAGTCATCGGTTGCTTTCAACTGTTCAATACCCCCAGTCTACGTCGACATCCACAAGAGGGTAACCCACTTTACGGACAACTTCCAGTATGGATCCTTCGTTGGTGTAGGAACACCCGCACAGAACCACAGTCTATGGCCGTCATTGACGCAAAATCAAACCTCCTTCGGCGCGAGCACATACTGCGATGGAAACAGCACATTGAGAGACTGCAAGGAATCAACTGGTGGCTTCTTTGCCTCAGGAGACTCAACTTCGTACGTCTCCACTATCTGTTCTGAACTTCCCTGGCGTCTGCTTACTTCTGTTTCAGCTTTTCCGAGGACAAGGGTTACCAGACGCTAGACACTGCATCTAACAGCACATTCGAAAACTCCTACTTTGGTCAGGACACGCTCCGCTTGTACACACATTACTTCGAGACAGACGGCGCATGGCAAACCCTGATAGACAACTTCACTGTGGAAGTTGTAGAAGAGGGCTCAACAGTACCCGGAGTTGTGGGCATAGGCTCGTCATCGACCGTGCTCAACGACCTTTCCGCAAGCAATCAGATATGCGGCAAGATGTACTCGTTGTACATCGGCCAAGGCTTCGACCGAGCGGGAGGAAAGGTAAACGGAAGCAATGTCTTCGGCGGATACGACGCAGGCCGTTTCGTCGACCCCGTCCACAAATACAACATGAGCGCCGCTGGCACAAACCAACTGAGCGTCCGTGTGAAAGACATCATCATTTCCGAGACTAACAAAGCAAACACCAACGTCTCTCTCTTCGATGCCGCCGCCTTCCCTTCCATGTCCTCCCGCCCCGACGCCTTCGACGCCGAGATCACTACCGACCAGTACCCGCTCTCGCTGCCCTACGAAATAACACAAAACTTCATCTCGCACCTCGACGCCGAGGAGGACAACACTTGGGGCGACAACTCGCTCAAGCTTAAGAACGCTTTCAATGGCAGTCTTACGATTGTCCTCGATGACGGTTTCGAAGTCACGCTCCCATCGGAGGTCCTCATGAACGCATCGAATATCACGCCCGTCCAGTCCCGTGCCAAAGACTCTAAGGAGCCCTTCTTCCTCTCAGCTGCCTTCCTCACACAGGTCTACCTTATGGCCGACTTTGAGAAACAGTCTTTCTTCCTCGCGACCGCCGTACAGAAGAACAACATGGTGATGCCCACAACGTTCTGCCCTGGGTCCACACCCACCGCATACCAGCGGCCCAACCAAGGCGCTTTCGTCAAACAGGGCCTCATCGGTGCGATAGTCGGAGGCATACTAGGCGGTATCGGCATCGGCATCTGCGTGTACTGCTTTGTAGCGAGCTGCAGGCGGAGAGTCGCAGAGCGCAGGATCGAGAAGCGGGCTGAGGAGGGCAGAAAGGCGGCCAAGATGGCGCAGTTTGAGGTCGAGGAGGTCATGGAGTTTGACCCGCCGCCGAAGAGCGCAACGCCTTTCTTCTGGAAGAAGCGGTGAGCACCAGGGGGCGGGTTTGGATCGTTTTATACCCGAGCTGCTATAATTAGCACTCACTTCTTTTCGTTGTAGATATTTTGCATCCCATAGCGATCAACGCATTTTCAGATTCATCAAGGATAGTCTTGTGTACAATGTCGCTTGTTCAACCAGAAACATCCGTTTTGAAACAATACTCCACCTTCCTCCCCTCACTCCACCCTGGAGCCGGCATCGCCCGACAACGATCCACAAGCTGCACCCCAATAACGAGAATTCCACAGAAGGACACATGGAGACGGTGAAGGGATGCTTACGGGACTATGATACCTTCGGTATTTGGATGAAGACACACCGGCCAGCTTTGTAGAGCCAGAAGTGATACTTGGGTATACTCATGGTCATAGAGATGGTCTCTTCGTTAAGGAGCTCGAGGTCTGCGGTAATGGGGAGGAAGAACAAGATTGAGTATAGGGCACCTACGCATGCCTTCCAAAGGACAAAACCCCATTCAAATGCTGGTCTACACTTCTTATACCTGATATATCTGACCTATTGCTTGCCAATCTTGATGTAAAGTTAGACTCGCAATAGGTAAGCTCTATACCACTTGCCAGATGCCGCAAACAACCACGGAAGCAACCACAAGCGCCATGAGAGCTGTTTATGGCCCTTCGCCCAACACGCGTCCAATTCCCTCCATGCGGACATGCGTTTCAGGTTATCGTCTTCATGCTTCGTTTCCTTGCGATTCTGCTCGAATGACGGTATCTCCCAGCGATGCACACATCCTACAAACTCTGCCCGCGCTATCCGATGAACGTGGGCAAAGACTCATGTCATTCTTGCTCTTCTTCATCGTGGTATATGTGATATCGCTTTTTAGGCGCCAGTTGCTGCCCGACGCCATCTGATTTGTAGTCCAGCTCTTCGTGATGATTCTTTCCTTTGTTATCGGCCTCCCGATCGTTGGTTGATCTCTTTGTTTCTTCTTCGGTAAGGTGTTGCTTTGGCGCCGCCATAGCTGGTGCTCACCCAGCCTTGTCAGTGATCGAGGGGAGGGGAGATGTCCATATGATCAGACCAAGATCAAGAGTTCAATGCGCAACGACAGACACTGTCACTGGGACCATGGTTTCTGAGTTGCTCGACTTCTTGGTCTAATATATGAGCTAAGCTGTCAATTCACAAGTCAGCCTACCAGAATTTGCGGAATCAGCGCCTACGCAGTAGGAGATCTTCACAGCGCGACGAAGCCACGCTTCTGAGCAGAATCCCAAGAAGATGGAAGCTGGAAAGAACGGTATTAAGTCCGCTACATCGGGGCTATAGAGCTATATCAAGACTGTAGAACCTCAGGCAGGGATCTGGAATGCAAGTGGTGCCTTGTTGTAGCCTTGGATTGGTGAAGGACTGGGGGTCACAACGCTAAACACCGATGTCTTGGCGAAAACCCTGGCGCAATGCATGCCATCAACCCGGTCAATAGATTTACCGTCTAATGACATCGCGATCCTTGCGGCACATGCCATCCGTTCGTATCGTAAACACTGCACCTGAAAGTCCATAAGTCCATAAGCAGCCTCGTGCGCCTGCTTTCTGTCTTTCACATTGCAGAGAACAAGATACTGCGCGCCTCAACAAGTGGCTTGCGCTAAGACGTCATTGATCCTTTTTCCACCAAAACTGCGCTCAGCTGCGGCGTGTCGCTACCTGCGCTACACCATTGGAATGTCAAGATGTGGTGGCTGAAGGAGCGAGCTGGTTGATAAACCACTTCTATGCCCACTTAATTACTGCATACTTTCTCCCTACTAATATTCCACCCATCAGCCAACATGGCGACGAGGCCCGCGATAGACGCGCCTACGAAGAACTCGACCATCCAGGTCACGACGCGCCATGATCGCTCCATGCTTATGATCCTGCTGCAAATGCTACTTCGCCCCTTTCACAATCACATCGGACGATCAGGACATTCGCGACCGAAGGGCTCAATGGAGATCAAGCCGTCGCCAATCGGAACCAAGAAATGCGATGTCACTCACCGAGTAGTGTGCGATATCCATGTGTACGACTTGATAACGAAGGAACCACCAAAATCCACTCCGAAGAAGCGCATATACTATTTTGGCGGCGGTGGGTGGCAGACACCACCTTCATCCCAACATTGGGGCATGTGTTCGAGGCTGGCTCAGGACGTGCCCGGCACGACTGTTTCGCTTGTGTCATACCCACTTGCACCCAACAATCCGGCACCCGATGCATTTCCATGGCTTATGCGCTTCTATCGCGACATCATGACAACGGCGGAAGAGGTGGGCGAAAAGATCATTCTGGCGGGCGACTCTTCGGGAGGCAACATCGTCCTCTCGTTGATCCTCGAAGCCTTGCGAGAAGATGATCAGAACTTGGATGTGGGGGCAAAGCGTGCACCGCATCCTGTAGCCATCTTCGCGACATGCCCTTCGACCGACCTTACCCGCGACAACCCCGACATCAAGAAGACGGAGAAGAACGATCCTATGCTTACGGTCAAGTTTGTCAAGTCGACAGCCAAAGCCTGGTGTGGAGATTGGGACCCTACCGACCGAAGAGTATCGCCCATCAATGCGGACATCTCTTTACTCGCAAAGTACGGTGTACACGTACATGGAATTACTGCTGGCTACGACGTTCTTTGCCCGGACGGCATCCTGTTCAGGAAGAAGCTCGAGGAAAACGGCGTCATAGGGCAGTGGCTACACTGGGAGAGGCAAATGCATTGCTTCGTCCTAACGTACCCATATGGATTGCGGGAGGCCAAAGAGGCCGTCGATTGGGCGGCCGACGTGCTGAAAGATGATTAACCGGTTCTGAAGTCTTTTCATGGGCAGGTCTTGTTTGTCGTTGCTTGTAGATATCCTGGATGCAGCATCGGGACCGCCCGTCAATTAATGCGCGCCAGTTTGCGGAGATACCCTTCACGAATAGATTACCAACGTCGATCTAGATTTAGCCTTCTGTACTACTCTTTTTGCTTAGTCCTACAGTAATTTGCAGAAGCTGAAGAATTAATCCCGCATTGCATTCGCAGTGATATTGCTGCGGGACCTATTGCCTTGCTACAAACGAAGCCAAAGAACATCAAGGCTAGCACTCGGTCACACGATAGATATCGTGGGCTCGACGAAGCTTTCTATTTGCCAAGAGATCGGACGTGAATAGCCAAATTAGGCAGGTATAGTTTAGTACGCGTAGTCCATGGCACATCATGCGCTTGATTCGGGCCGCGATTGGTTCAACGCATAGCGAACAATTTGATTGATAGGGATTCACCGCATCATACAGCGCTTCTGTGAGGCAAGAAGCTGTATATATACTACCAAGCTTCGCCAAGTGGCCATCAAGGTCCTAAGTCGATCGACAAGCTCATTGGACATGTACACTCCTACGGCTTCTGTGCTCGTAGGGCTCGCAGCTCTGAAAGGCGCTAGTGCCTGGGGAACGCTAGGCCATGCCACTGTCGCGTGCGTATATCTTTGTTTCAGATGAATTATTGGACCAAATCAGCTGACCTTTACATTAGATACATTGCTCAGAACTACCTGACCGACGCTACAGAGGCCTGGTAAGCTGCAGATAACCTACGGACCCCACCCGCGTGGCATTGCAGGAAACTGATAGAGTTCAAAGGGCAAAGAGCGTTCTATCCGATACATCTACATCTTACCTGGCCAATGTTGCCTCATGGGCGGATACATACCGGTCTACGGCCGCAGGAAAGTTCAGTGCGCCGTATCACTTCATCGATGCGAATGACAGCCCACCTTCGAGCTGCAATGTCAACTATGCCCGTGATTGCACTAGCTCTGGATGCTCGATCTCTGCAATCTCCAATTACACCCAGCGTGTCGCTGACGCAAGGCTTTCCACTGCCAGCACAGCAGAGGCGCTCAAGTTTTTAGTTCATCTACTCGGCGATGTCACTCAGCCCCTCCATGATGAAGCTCTTGAAGTCGGAGGCAACGACATTAAAGTCACATTCGTAAGTGCGCCACATCCCCTTCATACCTTTCACCGTTGCCCATCCTACTCGATGGCCCTGATGATTGACTTGTCCAGGACGGCTACGCCAACGACAACCTCCACTCAGACTGGGACACGTACATCCCGGAAAAGAAAGTCGGCGGTGACTCCCTCACCGACGCGCAATCCTGGGCTAAAACTCTCATCGCATCCATCGACTCCGGCTCCTACAAGTCTCTCGCCAGCTCCTGGGTCGCCAAGTCCAACATCAACGACGCCGTGACCTCCGCTACCGCATGGGCTTCTGACGCCAACGCCCTCGTCTGCACCGTCGTCATGCCCAACGGCGTCGCCGCACTCCAGACAGGCGATCTCTACCCAACGTACTACAACAAGGTCATTCCTACTGTGGAGCTGCAGATTGCGAAGGGTGGGTACCGCTTGGCGGACTGGCTGAACAAGATCTACAGTGCGAACATTGCGAAGAGAGATCTGGAAGGCCAGTCTGAGGAACTAGTCTCACGCATGGCAATGGCGGCGCCGTTGCCGCCAGCGAACAGGCCGAATAAGGCGCAGTTGGCGAGGGAGGCATATGGAGGCGGCTGTGGGTGCGACAAGCACAAGAAGTGAGGGGAAAGTCAAGTTCACGGTTCACGAGGTTCACAAGATCACTGTCAAGTATACTGGCTGTTTCCACAGCGTGTTCAATGGATTTTACATACACTTCCTTTGGTCTGCGCTACATTCGGGTGATTGTTGGTAGACCTGGTGACTTGTCGTGCATTGCGTGCGAGCGATGTAGACGTTTGAAGAAGCCGAAAGTGCATCCGAGTTAAGCGCCATACTGCAATTCAAACACTTCAACCCAAAAATGGAAACGGTGCCACGTGAAAATGGTAGTATGGAGTTGAGAGCGAAGTCCGACGTGGCGCAGCTCCGAAGCGCTCACCCACACGTCCACTTCGTAACTCCGCAGAATGCGAAACGGTACCTCCGATCCTACCGGCTCTCTTAATTGAGCATTTACATCGCAAAAGGCAACGAGCGGTCTAATTGTGTCGAGACAGAGTCGTACCATTGGATTCTGGGGAAAGGTATCGCCAGCATCCTGTGCAACGCTGACCCGTATATCCGTATGCTCACCATGTCTTGTACCGTCGGCCCCGGTTGCGGACCTGCATGCGAGGGAAAGGCAAACATGCATGTTTGCCTAGACCATCAAATAGAAGATTGTCTGAACGCAGTCTCGGTATCAGATTGGTGACTACGTATATCTATGCCCAATGGAGCACGCAAAATGCGGGGAACTCGATAAACAGAACACCACCCAACCAGGCGGAATGTACTCTAATTCCAGCTACGTCCTGCAGGACCCGAGGCGGCTAAGCACTCGAAACATCTTGACTTGAGGCTTGTGTCGGACCTCGCATTGTAATACGCTGCGCAGGCGCCGCCCCACCAGCCTCGCCTAGTCGCAGTGGCGGAGATTGTACCCTCGCCATGTTTTACGGACTTTGTCTGGCTGATATTGTTAAAGAATGGGAGAGCGCCTGATCGCGTGCGCTTTGTGCGTTCTTACCACAGTCTTTCATTCATACACTCATTTGATTGTTGCTTTATTCGATTCTCGCGCGAGCCGTTCCCCTTTTTGGCATTTTCGGCATTTTGATAGTGCTGTGATACATTCTACATACAAATTCAGGGTTTTAGACAAATAAGATGGTTTTCGCAAGGTCTGTGGCACTGCTGGCGCTTGGCAGCTTGAGTGGATTGGGATACGCGGCGCCCGTAGAGGTGCGAGGTATGCCGTGTCGATACTTTATTATGTTCAAACAAGGCTCACCCATTCACAGACGATACTGTTTCAACTGAGATATTTGATAAGTTGTCTTTCTTTGAGCAGTATGCTGCGGCGGCGTACTGCCAGGAGAACAATAACAGTACCGACACCAAGGTGACTTGTGTGGTCGGCAATTGTGCTAGTGTCCAGGCGGCGGTTACGACCACGCTGACCGAGTTTGAGAAGTAAGACAATACCGCAAAATATGCTTGGATTGCAAGCAGAAGCTGACAGTCTCGATAGCTCGGCAGAGACTGATGCAACAGGCTTCGTGAGCACAGACACGACCAACAAGCTGATTGTAATCGCATTCCGTGGCTCCAAGAGCATCGATAATTGGGTAGCCAACATCGACTTTCAGATGGAAGACGTGAGCTTCTGCTCCGGTTGCCGAGCGCACAGCGGGTTTCTGGAATCATGGAACGAAGTGCAAGACGGTGTCATCAAAGCCGTGCAAGCAGCGCAAGCCCAGTTCCCAGACTTCAAAGTCGTTATAACGGGCCACAGTCTTGGTGGCGCCATGGCGACTATTGGTGCAGCTGCACTACGCACGATTGACATTCCTGTGGACCTCTACACGTACGGAGCCCCGAAGTCTGGAAACGAGGAGTGGGCGACATTCTTGAGCGGAACGGATAAGGGAGAAAGCTTCCGGGTCGTGCACAAGGATGATGTCGTCCCAACACTACCGCCGAGCGTCCCGTTCTTGATGCCATATACGCATGTGCAGCCGGAGTATTATATCACCACCGGTAACCAGGTGAACGTGACGGGGCAGGATGTCAAAGTGGTTCCTGAAGGCGATAACGGTGGTATGGATATTGCCGCGCACTTGTGGTACTTTAACAAAATCTCGGCTTGCGATGGACTGTTCGATCTGAAGGTGAAGCGAATGGTGGAGGATCTATCGTAGGACGGAATCGGTTCCTTCAGTGATGTGTTAGCTTCTTGTATATGCCCTTGTGTTTAGCCTCTGAACGATGTTCTCTTGACCTTTGCAAACTGAGACGACGCCTGAAGTGCGCGTGAAAGTGAAGTAAAGACGGGACCTAAACCTTCAGGTCGAGTGGGCGCCAGCTGTCACCAATTTCCAGGCACAACATCCAGCCCTACGCTGATAGACTGCAGAAAGCAAGGCCATTCGTCGGAACACGGCTCCTTTTAGACATGACGATATGTACATTCTGGGATTCCAGAAACGACACTAGCAGCAGCTGTCCCCGAGAGATGGATCCCGCTGCTTGTTATTGCGTACCGAGAGAGCGCGTCACCGTTGGAAACTGGTATTGGGCGGGAAGAACACCGACCCGCGCTAGATGGTGTTGGACGAGCGTCGCGAGATGAATTGAATCCACCTCCAACACTTGGACGATGATGTCGGCAGCCTACTAGTCCCCGGTTGACAGTGCATCAATACTCGCAGGAGTCGACACTGTCTCTGCATTCGGAAGCCGGCAAAGGCAGGCTAGATTGGACACATGCACCCAAGCGTCGCACAAGAATGAGGCGGGTCGTCATCTGTGCGTACTGCTGGTTCAGCCCCGTCGAGGGAGACCTTCCACACGTGCTTGGCGGCTTCCAAGTGGAGTGCTTGACGTGACCGCCAGCGTGCGTGCGGTCACCACCATACGTCATTGTGGACTATGGCAACGCGAGACCGCGACGAACGGCACGATGCGTTCACAAAAGAGGAGATTCTGGAGCAGTTGAGGAGATGCACACTGGGCCACTGGAAACAGGCGCAATCGCAGATGAAAGAGCACGCGACATCGAGATGAGCCAGGGACGATATAGGCAGCCTAGCTCTTTAGACCGCCGTCTCCTTACCACGGCCATCTCGATGGGTTCTCAACACTGTCGATTGTCGATGTTGGGCCTAAAGCAGGTATGGCGGGCAAGTACCATGGTAGCGTAGACTTTCGTCGAAGGGGGTTTCGACTCGCAAAGCCGGTGGTGCAAACTGTCCACGACTCGCTTGCCAGTCCCCCGATGATGGTGAAAGCATAGACTTCGGTTGTTGGACTCGAAGAGTATGACATAGCATGCACCCGCAGGAGCGTGTTCTGTGCAGTTCAGGGGATCTGGGCGCACGGTCCATGGAAATTAGCCGCAGGGTGCGACCAAGGACCGGAGAAGAAAATGGGATTCTCACGACAGCCAGGCACTTTCGCGTCACTGTTGACGTCCGTTGGGGCGAAGACGAGGGCGGAGAAGGCGTGGGCTGGCGGAGCGAGGCTGCCCTGCATATGCTCGCAACGGGCGGACCACGCGCTACGCTGCAAGTAGATTAGCGATGCCGTCAAGCACGCAGATCGTACCTACTTCGAGCGCCGTATGACGTCCATTTCAGCTGCGTGCCGCGAGCAGAGAGCTTTCGCAGCCTGCCGAGTGCATTTGCCCATGCGTTGCCTGGGTGAAAGTCGCATGTGGATCCTTTGGACGCACACCGGCTGCCCTATCCCGCGAATCTGACGTCGCGGTTGCCACTGAATAAGCCTCGAACCGCCGCAACGGCGTCGCCTTGCATCATGGGCGTCATACCTGTGGACAAACGAGCCGCGCGACGAGGCTGAGGATCTCGGTGTGTCGACTTGTAGAGACGTCCACAACAGTCCACATGTTCTGTACTGATGTCGGCGCATTCGCGGAGCGGGCGACGGTTCGTTCAGCACGCAATGGGCAAGGTGCATCTACGTTCGCTGGCACACCACGACATCCGCCAATGACCTCACCCCATCAGCCGGCAGATGCACTGGACCCTGGGCACGGGACAACGGCGTCGGTGGACAGCGGTGATGATGCTTACCGCATGGGCAGGCATCTCCAAATCGTCGCCCTGTGATACGTCTCACTCGCCGGCCAGAGTGGAGTCAGTGGGACTAGGGCAGATCTAGCAGGACCCTGCAGATCTCTGACCTCAAGTCTCGACCTTGGGTGGGACGGCCAGAGCGCCTATCTTTGTCGATCGCTAGCTTGGCTGTTGGACGCCCGTCGTGTGGGTATGCAGGGCCCCCGAAGCCATATATATGAGCTCCCCCGCGTGAGCCAATGTTCCATAATCCACCACACGATACCACCCAGCAACCAAACAATTTCCGCAGCTTCCGCATCTTTCCTCCCGCGTTGACCCTTTGTGTCCTACATACTCTTCACACACTTCGACAACATGTCTGCCGACGGCGTCTACATTACCGACAACTACTCCGAGCCCATGGCTCCTCAGCACAACTTCGCCAACAACTTCGACTTGGACAACCCAGGCCGCGCCATGTCTTCGTACGCTCGGTATGTCTCGTCCGATCCGTCTCCGAGCTCCTCACTAACGGGATCCAGTATCATGCACGAACACACCAAGAAGCAACTGAGCACCGCTACCAGCTCCGCTCGCCGACGGTCACAGGGTTTCTCCCCCGACTCATCAAGCAACGACTCTGTCAGCTCTGTTCGCTCCAACGACTCATAGCAACGGTCGTCACAGATACCTACACATTACTGTTGTCCGGGACACAGCTGGAACACATCGACCATTGAATGGCGATGTTACGAACCATTGTACCAATTAGCATGAGCACGAGCATGAAAGGCGTTATCAGCACTGGGTTCACGAGCAATGCTCAAAGGGATGGCGTTAGTCTTTGGAGTCGTTTAGTAACGATACCATCTTCAATTTAATCATTTCACCACTTCAAAATATTGCACCAACCTCATCATGATCGATCTATCTTCCACCACATGTTTCTACCATTAACACATCTACAGGTTTGTAGCAAACTATACGTGCGGCCATGCAACGTATAGCTGTGTACAATGAAATGTATAGCCGTGTACCGCTTCAGGCCGTGACTGGACGCGCGGTTGGGCGTTCCCGCGTCTACTAGCCACGAACACTACTAGTTTCAGGAGGATCAGCACTCTATCACACCATTTCATCTACACTAACAGGTGTACACACCAGAACTTGGCTGTCAATTCCGCTGCAGCCGCTCGGCATATGCGACCATAACAATCTACACTATGCAGCTAGTCGTTACAATCGTCCGAGGCTGTTGATCCTAATCAATCACCTTGCATGGTTAAAATCTAGGCAGATTCAGTACCAACAAGGATAATCCTACACAGCTCTTGGTAGCCGAGTTAGTGCCGAGAAACCCTTCCTATACGTTAGAGAGCTTTACGTCGCTGCTCTACTTCTTCCTGCAAGCCGGCAATCGCTATAGTGAGAGAGATTAGATCTTGTTGCTTTTGTACTCTTGTTACATTAATAAGCGACAGGTGTCGTAACTTCGATCTACCACTTCTTACCAATAAATCTTGATATTTTATCACACGCATTCCCGGGCACGGTGCAATGCAAGCTTACAATATCCCTGATAATTGGCCGGCTTGGCGGGCGGTATGAATAGGTATCTCGGCCACCGGGTTGCGTTCTTGTAGAGGTAAATGGATGTTGTGTAAATCACGCCACGCTAGACCTTGGCCAGCATTTTAGGAAACCATGGCCCGAGGCACTTTCGGACCTTTCGGCCTCACCCGCCCACACTACAGACCTCGCAAATATCTGACCTTGGCTGCCGGACCAAGAGAGGTGTGTAGCTGGGTGATTGAGCGATCTGACCGTAGGTGGCCTCAGTGACTCTGAGACGATGATGTGAACAAGTCCGGGACAACCACACTTCAGGTAGGTACGCGACTGATACAGCCTTTCTTGACCTGTCGGCCGTGGATAGCTGCGTAGGAGTTTCTGGTACTCATCTGAAAATGGTTTTTTTTGTTCCTCAACCATGGGCTGCTTATGGCTCCTGTGGATAGTAGAACGTTCTCTTCGAAATGGCATTTTCTACGTGCATAAAGGCGTCTCACTCCAGCATGTCTTCCTTCCTCACAATTGTTCGACAATCAACAGGTTGTGATTACAATTATCAAAAGCCCACTCCACCATTACCCTCAACTCACATATCCGCCTTCCCCTCAAGACAAGCGTCGAGCCTAAAGCCAGCCGTCACACTCGCAGACGAGCAAGATGAAGATCTTCACCTACGCAGCTCTTGTCGCCTTGTTCTTGCCATTTGTCCCGGCTCTAACTACCTCCATGTCACCTCCATTTCGGCATGCAGCACCGGCCTCAGCGGCGCCCCAGCTGGATCTTAAAGCCTTGACTGATGGCTCTATCGGCAAGGTTTCCGTCCAAGCTTTGATACTACATGGACTGCTTGCAGAGCAGCAGCAGAACGCAGCAGTGTCCCCCAAGGAATGGGAGAGTAAAGGAAAGAGTAAAGGAAAGAGTAAAGGAAAGAGTAAAGGAAAGAGTAAAGGAAAGAGCGAAGACAGCGACGCTCAAGAGAAGGTAGACGCCGCAAATGGAGGGATTGCAGGAGGCGTGATGGGTTCAGCACTTGCTGGTGGCATGATGAATGCGCACAAAGGCCCTGTGGTAGCACTATGCAACGCACTAACCTCCGGTGCTGGCGCTGCTGTTGGTCCTTCGATGAAAGGGGCGGTAGCCGGAGCGCAGGAGAACAACGCAACGGAGCAGACACAAAGTAATCAAAACTACGGCCCGGAAAATTCAACTGATACCGACCAGGCTTCTGAGCCCAACCACATCGCGACGGCCATACCTGCCTCCGTTGTAGGGAATTTTGCTGGTTCGACTGTCGGCACGAGTCTCAGTCGAGGTATCTGCGAGGGCGCTTTTAAAAATTGGGGCATGAAATGGGTTCCGAAGATCGCACAAGAAGCATTTGGGCCTGAAATGTACTTGGAAGCCGCACAAAAAGCGCTTGCCAATAAGCGCTTCAAGACGGTGCAGCAGATTCTGCAGAAGGCTGGGGTACCGGTGAATCGCGCTGCCAATTTCATCTCGGATCTCCAAGCCGAGATCAAACGTCTTCCACTTCAACTGGACGGAGCTGTTGCCAGTCTACAAAGCGACGTCGTTAATGGGGCTTCACAGATCTCTGATACCATCGCAGCCGGCCAAGGAGCTACAATTGGACCTGCCCTCAATGCTGTCAATCAGGTTGGTGCCTTGTCTCCAATGTGTTCCTTTGCTGCAGGTGGCTTGAGCAAGCGCATGCTGTGCCAGCCGCCCGGATCCTCTGCGTCTCCTATGCAGCAGTTCGAAGCATTCACAAGTCAGATGTCGCAACTCAACCGTATGGCGTCTTCCCAGTCCCCCAATGCCCAGGTCCTCAACCAGGTACAGCCCGTCATAGACGGACTTCAACGCAGTGCGTCGCAGGCCGTGAAAGGTGGTCACTCTCTGTTGAAGGGTGCCGGTTCCACTGCTAGAAATGGTCTCAGTGCGATCTTTGATCTTCTATCCCCGTTTCATGATTCAAAAGGAGAGGCAAAGGTCACTAAAACTCATCATGTCACGAAGACACACCATGCCACCAAGACTCATGAGATTACCAAGACTGATCATGTCACCAAGACTCACGAGATTACCAAAACGCATTTGAAGACAAAGACAACAACCGCCACGGAAACCGACACCAAGACGAAGACCAAGACTAAAACAGAGCATGTACGGGAGACCGCGACAAAGACCAAGACTAGAACAGAGCACGTACGCGAGACCGCCCATATTACCAGAGTACACTACAAAACGGCCTCCAAAACGGTAACGAAGACGGCGTGCAATCCAGTTTCTAAGCCCACTGCAGCCAACGGCCCTTCCCAGCTCCGTCTAACTGCAGACAGCGATTGGGTCTCATTCGGGCTTTGGCCCGGGGACACCGTTGATGGAGGCACAGTCTATTGCTACAACAAGGACCGCCATTTCTCTTGTTACGGGACTGTTAAAAATCCGATCAAGTACAAAGAAGTCAAGGACAAGAAATTCGAAAAGTGTGTGCAAGAGGGTGCCGCAGCGTGCTTTGTCAAAAGTTTACCAAAGGGTATCCCAACTTGGTGGATATCGGATAATGATAGGAAACTTCGTGGTGTTGCTTGCGCGGGGACGGGCGCAGGGGAAATACAGTGCTGGGGTACGCCGAAGCACAGCACAGTGCGTTACAAGAAGATGAAGTCTGGGAAGCTTGATAGGTGCTTGCGGAGTCCTGGCAAGAAGGCTTGTTAGTTGCTGAGAAAGTACTTGTGAGCTGGCACGGGATGGTTTTCGTGGAGCAATTCTCGCGATGTATTCGTTTTACTTTAGATCATGAACAGTAGTAAATTTTGTGTAGGTTCGATGTTATGCATTGAGCAATATCATCGATACCTTACAACATGATGACTTTTATAGCTCTCGCTGCATACTAACATTTTTTTGACTCGCTCTCACATTTCGTAGTGTTACAGAAGAGCCGCAGCGACCGTGCAGAACACGCCCTACAATTCTCATACAACCCAGGCCAGCTCAATCCGCAACCTCACTCGCTTGCTTCCCAAATACGGCATCTCCAATACCTCACTCCGCCTCAGCCTCCACCTACCGCGCTCCTTCCTCCTCGCTGTCACTCTCATCCTCCTTTCTGTACAGGAAATATTGTATAAAGACTCCGGCATCAAGCAACAGTGTTCCGAAGCTCCCCAGCAACCAGCTGAGGTTGACCGCAATGTATCGTCCGTAAATGGCAAGAGCCTCACCTTCTTTACAATGGTTGGGCTTCCTGCACACAGGCTTGTACGCCACAATACTCAAGACATAGGTCAAATTGCCAATGCAAGCAAACAAGAAGAACAGCATAGATATACCCTCGGTAGATTTCCTCCGGTAGTTGAGCAGTAATTGCGGAATACGAGACCCGAGGTACAGTGCCGCGCAGATGTACCCGAAGATCTGGCCCCATATGTTGAAGTGAAGTGTTTCGGGGGAGGACTCGGTTGGCGGCGGTGTGGTTGCGGGGGAGCGTGTAGTGGAGAGCCACCAGCCGAAGACGCCGGAGGCGCAGACGAGGATGATAATACCGATGTTGAAGAGGACGGTTTGGACTGTGGAAGGACTAGTCTGCGGGCGATGCGCTGGCTTGTGAGGCGCGGACGTGGGATCATCGTGTAATGGAGTTACGGGCGAGAGATGTGTGCCTGAGACGGAGAGGAAGCGCTCGCGGAAGGAGTTTGTCGAGTGCGCGGAGCTGCGTCTGCGTCCGTCTGCATCTGAGATCCTGGGAGCGGTGCGGAAGCCGTTACTTGGGTCATGTCTATCTCTTAGTGACGGGGATAGGAGGGGTGAGCGCTCCGAGGGTAGAGTCGCTTCGTCGTCTTCTTCTTCCGAGGATTCCTCACTTGAGCTCACTTTGTCGGTGAGGCGGAAACCCTCGTACCAGAAATATTGGCCTAGAAGCACGATGTCTGCGAAAGTGTAATACACTGCCAGGATGATCATCGTTGGAAGGACACCTTGGAGGACGGCGCCGAAGATGTTGAAAAAATCGCCTAGAAGCCATACTGTGATGAAGACAACGGATAGCCCCTCAGCTGAGTTCCTTCTCCAGTTTTCGATGATTTGCGGCGAGAAGACCACTATATCATCTATTAGCTACGTTCTTCTAGGACATCCAAGTAAGAAAGAAGACTGTCAGCTCCGATCGTTTCTCAATTGAGGACCAAGAGTAATGTAGCACAAACATACCTATCCAACAAGCGATCGAAACAGAACCGCATATCTGACTGATGGCATCGATGTCCAGGCGCAAGCCCTGTGATGGAGGAAACATATTTGCCTATGACGTAGCCGTCCACAATTTCACGATTTCTCCTCCTCCCGTTCACCCTCAGTACCTTGCTCTTTCTTGACGAGATCGACCCAATGCGAAACTTTGTGTTACCCTGGAGTTGCCCAATTGACCCGAGATTTGTAAGTGGCGCCTATGGTAGAAAAATCGTGATGGAGGCCGATGACTCCGGGAACAATGGCGGGCTGCTGTATGATTGAACGCCCCACTTCGGCTATAACGAAGCGCTTCCAGTAATGGGATACAACGAATAATGATAGGTCAAGATGCGACTCATTGACGAGGTCGATGGAGAGCAAAATGCTAAATTAACGGCGCGAAGTGCGCTCATCCCGAAGTTGAAGCGGAGTGGCTGGATCGTTACATAATGCCAAGGCACAAGATCTGGGGTATCACGCTGGGATTTGTCGCCGCAATGCAGGTACAATTGAACTAGCCCTTTCTGGACCACACACCAACATGTCGCGTGTCTCGATATCACGATTCACGGCCACACTATCGGGTACAATGCGCGGAAGCCACTTTCATCAACGTCATCAGTCGTTTCATGCAAAATCTATAAAATCTACGCTACGAGGCGCGCACGCCAAACAATGCTATGCAGTATGCGTCTGCGGCTATAGGCCGTTTTCGGTCTTGAACTTGTCCCAGGCTTCGTTTAGAGTCGCGAAGACAGCAGCGCTGATCATCTTCTGCTCGGTCGTAGCGGACTGAGATATCTGTGCTCGTGTTAGCACACTTGTGCATGATAATTCGCACGGTACGGAAGCCTACCTTATCAGGGTGCACCTTAGCAATGGCCTTCATGTATATGATCTTAACCTTGTTCGGCATGACCAGATCACCCATATTGACCTTGTTCCATCCCGCCTCAGGCCACAACACTTTGTCAAGTGATCCGAGCAACGCACGCAAATTGTCTGCTTTGGTGCCCTTCCAGGCGACGAGTTTGGCATCGACCGAATCAGAAAGTGCGAACTTCTCGTCATCCGCTTTCTCCGCCGCAGCATTCGCAGCCTTGAGCTTCTTGACAGCTTCAGACTCCTTGGCTGGACCAAGATCCGACATGGCAGAGGGTTTCGGTGGCACTTTCCGCACAGGTGCCCGTTTGGGCACCGCAGACGCTTGGTTCCCACCACCTGCAGCTTTGTCGCAGCGATTACGGCCTTGAATACTTATAGATCCGCCAACACCTGCCTCGACTGCTTCTCTCCAGACTTTCCCAGCATCAGCCCACTTCTCCATGTTTTCGAGCGCTTCGGCTTTCCGCATGAGTGCCTTGCCGTAGAATTCTTTCATATCTTTATCAGGTTCGGTGCCACCGGCGATGATTTTCTCACCTTCGCCCTTCGAGACCCCGATGATCGCAAGCGCAGAGTCTGCGTCGGAAATTGCGGCTTTGGGGTCGCCCACTTTGATGTTGGTAACGGCGCGGTTGCACAACACAATGATCATTACAGGGTGAGTTGCAGGAAGTGGACCGACAGCCGATGAGTATGCAGCATGTGCAGCCGCATAATCACCGCGCTTGAAGGCTTCTGACCCTTTTTGTCGATAAGATGCTGATTGATTGAGCGCTGAGGATGAGGCAGGCGGGATCTGACGTGGCGGGGCCTTCGGTCTCGGTGGGGGAGGGGTGACCGCAGGGCTTCTGGCTTTTGGTGCCGATTGCGTTGCTTTGAGGAAAGGATTGTTCGACTGTGCCGGTGTGGATTGTCGGGATGTAGAAGGCGGAGGTGAGGAGACCGGCTGCTCTGTAGAGAAAAGATCTGGCTGGGGCGTGGTCTTCTTTCGCCTCGATGGGCTGATGTAGGCTTGCGGGCTCTGCTCTTCAAGGTCCTGTCGCGTGAGCTTGTGAGCAGGTCTCTTGTCGAGAGGTGGTGGCTGTTGACGTAGAGATGGAGATTGAGAGGACATGCGGTCCGGTCGTCCGTTGCGGATATCTTGGCGTAAGTCATGCTGCTCCCGTCTCGGCCGTACTGGAAGTGGCTCTGGATCTCGAGGAGTACCCGACGGTCGTGGTGGTTTAGATGGTCGTCCACCAGCTTCCAACATCATGGCTTCATCAGTGACATCAGCAGCGGGCGCTTTGCCACGAGATTTACCTGCGGACTCAGAGGCCTGTGCATCTCTCATCCATTTCGGCATATTGTGCTCGCCGTCTTGTTGGAAGTCTGCAACTGCTCTTTGCGCTTTCTTTTGAGTCGTTTTCCAGAGCGAATTTGCCGACTTCAAGAAACTAGTTCCTATCTCGGATGCATATTGCGTGACGTCTTTGTCCTGTCCTTGCCCTTCAGTTCTGCGTTGACCAGATCGGCTTCGGCCTTCTTCGCCCCGCATCCAGGCCGGAGTAGACCCGCCAGCGCTCGAATCACGAGCCTTTTGCCTAGGATCGCTACGTCTCGGCCGCTCGTCGAACTCATCCGGACTACGCCGCGGCCTCTCTTGACTGCGATCCTGGGTTTTCTCCTTAGCTTCTGCATGCGCCTGGTTGAGAAGCCATCCAACCGCCTCTTGGACATCCAGTCCCGATTCAGTGGTTGCCAGAGCAATAGCAGACTTCTCGGCAGGAAAACCCATATCAACAAGCTCAGCAACGGCTTTATCATGCGGACTAGCAGCAGCTGGTGTCGATTGACGTTGCATCGAGGGCTCAGGTTTCAGCTCCGGCGCAGCTTTTGTCTGGAATTCGGAAACCGGCTTGCTGAGCAGGCCTAGAATATCATCGTCTTCCGCAGGCGCCGACTCAGGTGGAGGCTGACTGGTAGAATTGTGTGCCAGCTTGTTGAGACCGAACATATCGTCGTCCTCATCGTTCACAAAGTTGTTGTTCGAGGTTTGCGGCGCTGGAGTATGCCCTCGTGAGCTATACGTTCCATTTGCTGGTGTGCTGCGACCGCTGCCAAAGGACGGGGGTGGGAAATGGCTGGACGCATCGACGGGGGCGCTAGCATTAAATGCGGAGAGGAGATCATCATCGGCTGGGGGAGATTGTACGGGGCGCTTGATGGAGGTGTCGAGGCCGGCGAACGGCTTGTTGATAGTGCCTGAGAGGTTCTGCCTGGCCGAAGCGCTTGGTGTAGGGCGCCGAAATCCAGCAGCCGCGGGCTCAGGCGTGCTCTTCCCACTCCCTAGGTTATCGAGGAACGCCGAGCTTGATGCACCAAAATGCGCATCATATTGCTTCTGCCGCTCTGCCTCTTGGCGCTGCTTTTCCTCTTGCAATTGTCGCTGGCGTTCCGCGAGGGACAGGTTGCTCGTAGCGGACTTTGAGCTGTTGCCCGTGATGAGGTTGGCGAAGCTGTCATTCGCAGGCGTTGCAGGCTTGGAGGGCACTTTGAAGGGTCGGTTGCCGCCAGCGACAGCACCAGCACCCGATTGCTGCGCAGAGAGAGGCGTGGAGCGGCCGGATAGCTGAGGCGCGGGGCTTTGGCGGAACGGAGGGAAGGCGGTCGGCGTGCTCGACTGTTGTTTTGGAGGGGCCGACCAGTCAAGGCCGGCAAGATCGTCCATTGTGTGAGGTTGGGAGACGTGTATGTGTGTACGGCGAGCGTCAGGCGGTGGCTATATCATCGCAGCGATTGTTGCGAACGACATCACAAACGCCAGCGTGTTGCATCTCGTGCTCTGTGCTTCTAGTCGGAGGTGGTTGTGGCGCGAGCACCGCCACAGTTTCCAGCCCCTCCCCCAGAAAGACCCTTTTCATGCAGTCAACACAGCTTGAGTCCAACCGCAACACCTTGGACACAAAGCAAGTCATCTGCAACGTGTAGTGAATTCAGACAAGCATTGACCAGGACAGAGCGCACTAATTCTGCATTGGATTCACATGCATGTGGCCGCTATGAAAGGGCACAATCATGATTCTCCTGAGTCTCCTCGCTGGCTTTGCAGTAACAGTGCGCGATAAATGGATCACATGCCACCTGTTTGAGCTTGATCGACATGGGCTTGGGCTTTGTATGCCACTGTAGGAGATTCGCAAGTCAGAATGGGCAGATATAGGCCCACCTTGACGCCTGATCAGCAACCTGTACTGTACGCAGCGCTCATGTTATGTAAAACAAGGGCTTTCATTCCGTTGGTCGTTGGGACAACCGACAGACCTTCCCTGATGTCGGTCGGCGCAATGAAGCGCGAATTGGAATGATTCCTTTGCCAGTAGTGAGCACATGGCAAAGGGCCAATCGTGTGCAGCCATCGGGTTAACGCGTGGTCAGTGAGGATGATCTACGCATCAGGCGAAGCACGGGCGCCGAGTTTCGCGGATACGGGTGCCAAGCCATCGTGGGCTCTTGTCAAAAGCTTTCTAGAAACTTTGGAACGGTGCTTCCAGAGCCCGCGAGCGTGCTTTGCTGACTCGTGGGGCGCTAAATTACTCAGTGTGTGTGACTTGTGACGGACAAGCGTCAATCGAGACACATGGAATCGGCATCTCGCCGACCGCGCCTCCTGAAGGCTCGACGCAGTTTGCGACGTGGGCGATGAAGTGCCGGAGAGCAAGGTGGTTACGCATGTTACGCGGCGGAGATGCCGATTGTTCGAAACCCTGGCACGCTGGGACATCCCGCAGCCATGGCCCCAGTGCACTTAGCGCTTCGAGGCCTCTCTTGCAGCTACTGGAAATCGGCCCGTTGCCCTCATCTCGACTCGCACGGCTCGGACAGCTTCATTACTCCATGGAGCCGAATCTCGAGCCGCCTTGGGCACCGTCGCTCCAGCTGCACGCGTGGTCAGAACTGGAACGCAGTGCGCCTTGGTGGGATGATGTCCATGACGGCTAGTCGGTTTGCGGAAGGCCCGCCGTCCTCCAGAGGTCGTTTGCATGTTGCCCAAGCACATCGAGTGTTGCTTCGCTAGCACATGGTTTGTGAAGGGGACAGCATCTGCAGGCCCGTTTATGGCACGCCTCGTAGACAGATGACGCCATCCTGTAACGTTCAACGCTGCACAGCTGTCAGGTTTGACAGGCGCCGGGGGATAGACGTGTAGAAAAAGCACAACCAGGTACCGCGGGAGGTTCGAGCATCCCGTATTCCTTCTCCTGACCCTGGTGCCTGCGCTTGTGTGGATTCGGACCCTAGCCATTTCAACGGTCCATCGCAAGCGGCGCGACCACTCACTCCCGTCCCTCTCAGACAGCTGGCCAAATCTTACCCCCGTCGAGCTCCCTTCCTTAAGGTTCGGCAAGCAGGCGTCTTCTGTCTGCTGCACCCTCACAGCGAGAGATTCTGCGGAAGCTTCACCCTCTCCGTCTCCGCATCGGATAGATCCCACCAGTGCTCGCCCCTGTCACCCAGTCTACGCGGAGCCAAGCCAGCACTAACCGCAGCGCACTGACTTGACTTTCTGGGCCCGCCCGCGACCCGCCTACGCCCACCTCGAAGCGTGAGCTCTGGCTTTCTTTGTGCATTCGCTGGGCTTCACACCTCTCGACTTTTTTGGCCAGCGAGCACCCCCTCCCATTCCTAGTATCCTCTCCTCACCCTAGGCCGCGACAATGGGTCTCTTCAGCAGAAAGAGCTCCAAGCCAGCAATCTCCCCCGGTGGCAGCCAGCCGAACATGAGCAATGGCTCGCTCAAGTCCCCTGCACCCTCCACTGCAAATGGGAAGTCGCGCATGAGCTTCCCCGACGTGCCTCTACCAAGAGCACCAGACCCAACTCTCGACCCTGCCGCCTATCTGCGCAGCATCTACGCCGTCCGCGAGAGGACTCGCCTGGTCTTGGAGAAGGCGAGGAAGAACCAGCTGAAGCACTTCACCGTTGATATGGCCAAGTTCCAGGACACGGCCACTTATGTGGTCGCAATCATCAAGGTAAGGCACCATGCATCATCAAAGCAAGAATTTGGCGGCGTCTGTTTCTGTGACTAACTTTTTTTTTCAAGCGCGATTACGCTCCCGACTACGCCTCCATCCCTCCTCACGGCCGGTGGCAGCATTTCGATGTGGGTGGCCGACCGCGCGTTGACCAGCTCATGGCCTCATGGCCTTCGACCGTCGATAATCAGGAGCGAACGCGTCGTTTGATTGACCTTTTCCTCGTTTCCGTACTGTTGGACGCTGGCGCAGGCACAAAGTGGCAGTACCGCAGTAAAGAGTCTGGGAAGATTTACCGCAGAAGTGAGGGACTGGCAGTTGCTAGTCTGGAGATGTTCAAGGCTGGTATCTTCAGCAGCAACCCCAACGAGCCTTGCCAGGTCGATAGCGCAGGTTTGAAAAAGCTCGATATCAATGTGCTGGCGCGAGGACTCCAGGTCACCGACGCCAACGTCATCGATGGATTGGAAGGGCGCGCTGGTCTGCTCATGCGACTGGGCGACGCATTGCAGAATCAAGAGGTCTTTGGGCTCGAGGCACGCCCCGGAAACATGCTCGGTAAGTGTCATATAATCAATCGCGCGTGCGAATGCTGATTTTCACGCAGACTTCCTGCTCTCGCACCCTTCAACACAAGCCTCGTCTGTGCCTATCATCCCTCTCCCTACCCTCTGGAACGTTCTCATGGACAGTTTGGCTCCAATTTGGCCCGCAACCCGAACGCAGATTGACGGCATCTCTCTCGGTGACGCGTGGCCTTGCTCTGTCATGCCGTCGCATCCTACGCATCCCTGGGAAAACATCGTACCGTTTCACAAACTCACACAGTGGCTGGCTTACTCGCTTATGGTTCCAATGACCAAGTTGCTCAATGTACACTTTGCCGGCGCTGATCTCCTCACGGGCCTGCCAGAATACCGCAACGGCGGTCTTTTTATTGACACGGGGCTTCTGACACTAAAACCCGAAGACGCGAAGCGTGGTCTAGCCCAGTACCAGCGAAATGCGCAAAACAAGGGACAGCCTAGCATGGAAGTGGTGCCACTTTTTACAGCAGACGACGATGTCATTGTAGAATGGCGTGCGGTCACAGTAGGGTTGCTCGACGAGTTGCTGGTGGAGGTGAACTCTTTACTAGGACTGAGTGGTTCAAACAAACTGAACTTGGCTCAAATGCTCGAAGCAGGCAGCTGGAAGGTACGTCAAGGTTGACGACAATTTTGCTTGATATCCTAACAGATGACAGGGTGGCCGAGAAATCGCTGAAGTATCGCGACCCAACACGAAGGAACCACCGATCATGATCCTATCCGACGGCACTGTTTTCTAAGATACCCTTGTCCCTATTTCTCTTTCCTTTGTCGTCGAGTATCGAATTACTTTACGTTCTTCCCGAACCTAACGATTGTGCTGAGCGGCAGCGCGTAACCGGTTCCGTATATCCACCATGGCCGACCCACAGTCCCACTCGCTCGCAAGGGTGAGCGGACCAACCGACGAACCATGATTTGCACGGTCGCTTGGAGATTCCCCATTCCTGTTCATATGTTCATTTTCTCCTTTTACCCGGGAACAAAGTTCTGCGGTGTTCCGGCACCAGCTTTTTGCGTACGCGCATTGGACACCTTGCACCATTTACCCAAATCTTGTGCGACTTCTTCAAACACTTCACACGCGATTTACATTATTTTTGCTTGCGAGCATTCATCATCTTAGTACAATGCCAAATTCATCAAGGGGACATAGGAGACAGCAAAGGATGGTATTTTGTAAACTTTATTGGCAATGTAGTAGATTAATCATGAGGGTCTCCTGGCTTCGTAAGCTGCTCTGATGGATCAAAACGCGGTATTGGAGGATTGTATTTTTGTGGGATCTGAACGCGCGCGTTGCCTGCCTGTTCGAGAAGAGAGTTTGGAATGTTTACCGGCATCGCGGAGATAGACGCTGGCTTTTAACACTCCGCGAATTGTAACCTGTCAAACTGCACAACTAAACGGGCACGAATTAAACACTGCTGAGGCAATCTTCGACTATGTGAGATGCTCGTGCATATGTTCTCCCGTCTTATCCAAATCAACAGTTGCGATTAGCAACACGTTCATGTGACTAACAATCGATACACCCTGCGTGACAATCTTATCATCTCCCTTGTTCCTCGCACTGTTCACATCCACGTTCAGGGGTAATGTCCAATGTTCATCCCGGCTGATCCCAGCTTCCGCTTCCGTGCCGTCATCGACACGCTAGCCCAAATGAAGCTTACTAGCTCACGTGCTTGCAATGCCGCCTGAGGCCGCTATCTCGTGTTGATACCAAAAGTGCACGTCACCGAGCTTATCCCACAGCGGCACGATTTCATAACACCAGCTCCACCTTCGTTTCTTCCTTGCTGCGCAGCATTGAGTCCGTCGAGCTCACTGCAAAGCAGGCACAGGAGTACCGGACACAACGGCGTTAATTGAGCGAGCGGAGGGATGAGCGAGGAGGCTCGACAGCCACGATGAACACAACAAAGCGGCAGAAGCAGCGCAAGGTGCTGCTCATGGGAAAGAGCGGTGCGGGGAAGTCTTCGATGCGCAGCATTGTGTTTAGCAACTATGTGGCCAAGGATGTGAGACGACTAGGCGCCACAATTGATGTGGAGCACAGCAATATCAAGTTCATGGGAAACTTGATGTTGAACCTATGGGATTGCGGAGGGTACGAAACCTTAACTTCTTCCCATTTGAAGGACACCTAGACCAGATGAAGGTGGATCTAGCAGGTCACGCGTACTAACAAGATACACAGACAAGACGGCTTCGTCGAGAACTACCTCACGCACCAACGCGCCCATGTCTTCAGCTCCGTCGCCGTCCTCATATTCGTCTTCGACATTGAATCCCGCGAGTTCGCCGCCGACGTGATCTCCTACTCATCCATCATTCGCGCCCTCGGCGAGCACTCCCCCTCGGCCGCCGTCTTCGTCCTCATCCACAAAATGGACCTCGTCCAAACGCGGCTACGCCAACAGCTCTTCGAAGAGCGCGCAGAGTACATCCGCCAGGCGTCCGAGAGCTTCGCACCAACGGTAGAGTTCTTCGCAACGAGCATCTGGGACCAGAGTCTGTACAAGGCGTGGACGCAGATTATTTACTTCTTGATCCCGAATGCGAGGAGTATTGAGGGGTTGCTGAGGGAGCTAGCGGAGGTAGTGGAGGCAAGGGAGTTGATACTGTACGAGAGGACGACGTGCTTGATGGTTACGCATGTGACGAGGGATGTGGAAGCCGACAACCCCTTCTCAGACAGGTTTGAACGAATCTCGTCTATTCTGAAGACGCATAAGCAAAGCATGGCGTACGTATTCCCAATTACGTCCTCCACCGCATATTCATGACCTTTGACTAACTCATGTGTTAACAGAAAACACACCGGCATCCCAGCCGGCAGCGCAAACTTCGCCGAAATGCAAATCAAGACTGGTCGCTTCATGTTCTTCATCACGCGGCTCACCGAGAATACGAACCTTGCCGCTGCCATACCGCCCAGCGAGCAGATCTTCAATGCTGCGCGCATCAACATCACGTTGGCTAGGCCAAGGTTCGCAGAGCTGGACATTGCAAGTAAGCCGCGACCTGCGGTGCAACAGGCCTTCGCGCATAGTGCGGATAGTGGGTGGGAGGCACGGGAAAGGGAGAATGCGGCTGCGGGGTTTGTAGGGTAGTGAAGGACGTGGCTGGGTGCAGTGCTTTGGGCATAGGGTAGAGGGTCGGGGAGCCAGAGGGGACTTACAAAAGGGATTATCTGGGCGCAGACGGTGTTTGTGATACCCATCATGTTTGGCGTTACTTCAGGATGAAATGGAAAGAAACGAAGGCACTGCCTTTCCTTTGGCGAGCATTGCTAAATGAGTGTATACCTTGAGCTGGCGCAGCTGTGGTTTAGTACAGCGTCACGATGCTCGACCTTGAAAATTAGTGCTTGAGTGTTATGAGTATCCAATGAACGCTTGTCTAGGCTCATTCTCCGACGCTCTCGCAACAGAAGTTGACGACTATTCAGTCTACGTGTTTCCTTGATCCCGAATCTACATATCATGCACAGGTCGGCTGAACGGTTCGTCTTGAAAGCGGTTATGCTGTGGTGTCAAGCGATGGGCCACGTCGAATGACATAAAGCCGGGATCGGTCTACATAAGTATCGGCCAACTGGGAATCGAGTCGAGGTGTTGAAGGACATATTGAAGCACATGAATGTGAGTTCAAAGTAGACATTGTCCTGAAACAAAGTCGAGTTGGAGAGGTAGAGATTAGCTTAAAAAAGCGGAAACCGATTTGAATGACTCAAGGTTGGGTGCAATGTGTGGGAAGTGGATGCTTGAAAGCGGGGAGGCTCGTTGAGTAATGTAAATTTGAGGTGAATAATCGTAGGACAGCCTGGAAACGAGTTGAGAGAAGTGGGACCAATTTGGGAATGGATTGGTTGGTGTTGGATATGCAAAAACTAGTCAAAAGAGTAAAAGAACCAAGAGGTTCAATGCGAGGGACATTCGCTTTAAGTTACAGCCGCAGCAGTGCGTTCGGTCACGTCTTACTGGAGATAAGTTATCATACCAAAGCGAGACATTGCTCAGGATCACACGCCTGAACGCATCGCATTGTAGAAGCACTCTAGAAGCTTTCGCGACTCTTCTCCCATCCTTGACCCCTTCTAATCTCCGTTTGCCCATGAAACACTTCAACGTCACATGTGTCTCATGACATTGGGACCTGTTCAACCTTCAAGCGCGTCCTGGTCATAATAATCACATATCGATGCCGAGTTCTTAGCTTTGCATTTAGTGATGCTGGGTCGGATAGCTGCTATGCGGAGGTGAGGGCATTGAAGTGCGGAGTGCATGTGGTGAAGAAGAATTGAGTAATTTCGTTTTAACGGTGCCGATCGTTCCTTTTCCAATACTTTTGCAGCTCCTGCTGATTATCCACAGACTCCAAATACGAGCTTGTTTTTGGTGACCATATTATACAGTATATCCACTGAACCCCAGAAATGAACAGTAGCAGCCGTAATAGTATGAAGGAAGAAAATAAGAGGAAAGCAACTATAAAGTACACATTAACATTACACAAAAGCCACCAGTAGGAGAAACGTTTCAGACTATGGAAAGTCCCGGGGAGGTGGGACAGCGAATTAAGTACGTTTGTCGTCGTGCTCCGTCCGGCGTTGCGGTAGACTTTTCGGTGGGCGAATACATATCGTGGCGTCGATCTTATGCGAAGCTTATGCCCACGTGCAGATCGGTGTGCGGGCTTCGGGAACACCCATATGTTGTGCTGTAAGCATGTATGCGAGAATCTCCAAAGAGAGCACGCGCTGCCCGGTCGCATGGTGGTGTATGTTGTGGTCGCATTGCAAAAGCTCTCATTGGCGGAGAGTCGAAGCTGGCACCGCCAAGACGAGAACGCTACTCAACTTCCGCGAACCTATTGACGATCTCGAACATAACTGCCGTTAATTGTGCACACAGCATTATGGCTTCCAGATCCGGCATCAAGATACTCGAAGAACCCCCAAATTGGTCGGGGACAACCGTATTCGCGCCCGGCTGTTCTTGCATGATAATGCGGACGGACGCTTTACGCGGACCGTCAATATCTTGTGCTGGTAAGCCGATTCAGAACCTCAAACACTAGCTGTTGATCCGCTTTGTACACAGCATCGTCGTTCCCGAATGCGGCCTCCAAGCTCTCGGGCAGTCTCCAAAACTGACCAAGCGTACCGTTCCGGATACCCTGCTCTTCTTGCATGGCGGTTTTCGTGAGGTGCTTCAAACGATTCGCCACAACTTTGTGTTGCGTGCGAGCCGATGCCCAGAAGCCTGCAAGCTCTTCAATGCATGAGCTTGCCGTGCCAAGCGTCTCAATAAGGCCCGGAAGAGCCGTGACCGTGCCGGCGGCGGTAACAACATCTATCGAAAGCATAAGAGCGTAGCCTGGAAAAGGTGTGGAGAAGAGATAGTCCGTGGCGGCCGTCGGAGGCAAGCGTTGGCGACGATTTTCAGGCGCCAGCGAATGCATCATATGTATAAAATTCGTTGCATGATAGAAGGCCTGTTCGATATTGCGACCGACCTTTTCAGGGGACATCGCAGACAAGCGAATGTGGCGGTTGAGACGAATAATAGTGGTGCGATACAGAGCATGAAGGGAAACGAATGATCCTGCAGAGCCTTCGACAATACTGTTGTCTAGGTTTTGAGGAGTGTACTGAGGCGAGGCACTATTAGCGAATGCCTCGAGCGCACGCATTCTAGAATAACTTACCCTAAGGCCAACCGGCAGCAACTCAAGCCATGCCTCCAATCGCTCATATGTCTTGGCGTAGAAAGTTTCATAGAGTCGCTCATAGCTAGCTCCAGGGCGATGCACGGCACGGCTGGTAAAAGTCACCACATCGCCCCAAATTGTGGAGATCAAAGTCAAGTAGGCCATGTGTCCCAAGGGAGGGCCGGAGTACGCCTGGTGATCCAAGATATCGAAGTCGAACAAGGGGGTATCGCATGGCGTGGATGCTTCGAACATATTCTCTAGGCAGGGAAGTCGTAGAAAAGTGTCCTCGATATTGATGACGCAAAGGGTACCACCGCAGAAACCATTATATCGCTGTTGGTGCATTAGGTCAGGGGTGGTGGTTGCCGTGAACGCAGTTGAACTTACATCCATCAAGAATCCGGACCAAAAGGTGCGACGGCAACATTCTTCCAGGGTCAAGCGGTCGAATCCATAAGGTGTATCGGCCGTGGTTTCTGGGAGCTCCTTGATTCCGTCCTCGGAATTCAGCTTCAGCGCACTGAGAGCACGCAGCCCGGCTCCGCAGTAATCCCATGCTTCTTGAGACTTGCCACGAGCAAAGTTGTACAGACCCAGAATCAATCGGCTCTGACACAATTGAAGGGTAAACCTGCCAAATCGCTTTTCTAGGGCATATGCAGCAACAGCGGCATACCATTTTCCAGCGCTTCGCTTCTCAACGTCTGTGGAAAATACAGAGCCCATGGCAAGAGCAGAATAAAGCAGCATAAGATGGTCTTGGTTTTTTTCTCGATTGGTCTCCACCCAAGCAAGGAAAGACCTGCGAGGAAACATTCCGTACGTTGCACGTCCAGCATGAAGAAAGTAAAGATCCAGTAGGTGCATTGTAAGCCTCGGATCCGTATCGTACGGGTCTTGCTCCCATTGTATGGCCAGCTGATCCTGGTGCGATCCACGTCTAAGGTCATCCGGGTCCTGGTTGGCTACTGACCCACTCCAATCCGAATCCATCGAGTGTACCGACATGTCTCTTGAGGTAGCGACTGAGTTGGGC
Organism: Didymosphaeria variabile; assembly: GCF_027946475.1. Classification (NCBI taxonomy): domain Eukaryota; kingdom Fungi; phylum Ascomycota; class Dothideomycetes; order Pleosporales; family Didymosphaeriaceae; genus Didymosphaeria; species Didymosphaeria variabile. The sequence goes on along the minus strand of NW_026611627.1, from coordinate 1,336,956 downwards.
CGCAAGGTTCGAGGTTTGAAAGAAGGACCTGTGTTCCAAGTCTCAACTGCTTTGGAATATTGCTGCTCAAAAGCTTTGGATTTGTCGGGGCCAGCCACTGGGCTTAAACGTTCGCTTGACTGGTTCTTAAATAGTACAGACGATGAGGACGGTGAGGTTTCTCCCGAGGCATTACTTATGCCTGGTTGATTAAGACCACTACACCCAGTCAGTATTTGTCACATGAGCAGAAGTGAATGCATTATTAGGTGCTCCGGATGGATACTTTCATGCATATTGGGATGTGGTCGAGAAGAGATGTTGTACACAGTACGGAAAGGCCACTTACCCTCGACAGGCTCTCTGTGATTTGGCGCATTGATGGCATTTGGGATAGCCAGGCTCGCACTTAATTTTCTTCTCGCGACATGTAAGGCAGGCTTGAGCAAGCCGCTTTCTCGGTTTGCCAGCTTTGGTAATGCCCCAAGATGGATTGACCGGTTCTCCATCAATGACGACCCGACAGAAACTTCCGTCGTCAAAGACGTAGCACAAGCCTTCTCCAGCTACTTCCTGCTGGCCTAGGCAATGTTTCGATCTTATTGGAGTGCGTGATGATCCTTCTGTGCGCCTTCGTACTGGCTTGCCTGGATCCATAGGATCAGCGTGAAGTTGAACGTGTCCCAAAAACGCTCTTCCAGGTTCTGAGCATGCACTTAGCGCCGAAAATGCCGATGGTGGACGGAGTATCTTAGTGGTGGAATTGGAATACATTGTTCCAGAAGAACTGCTGTAACGTGAGGATTCCGACGGTTGGGACCTATGGTGGGGACTTGAGGTCGAGAAGGCGGCCGGTTGGCTGTCGCTGCTAGCGGTGTATTGGGCATGACGATGCACGGGTGGTATTCGAGAAGCGAGGGCATGACTCTCTGGATTATCGTGGCTGTAACTGTCGAAATCATGCCGTCTTTTCAAGGTCGGGCTCGCGGATCCATACCTCCCAGAGATGCTATGGAGTAGTTGTGCGCCACCAGGCCGCGGGAGCTGTTCAGAGGTCTTGTTCTCGAGTAGTTCTGGCTCAAGGAGGGTTCGCAGGCTTGGTAGCTGCTGCGCATGATTTTGACTTCCCTGGGGATCCCGGGGACGATGATGTTGCGATGGAATCTCGGGCCGTGATGGTGGAACACTGGTTCTTTGGTAAGGACTGTCAGAAGCATGTGGCTGAAATTGCGCTGGACGCGAGGGTATACTAGGCAGGCGGTTCATGTCGGTAAGCATAGTTGGGGGAGGTGAAGATGGACGGTCGACGGCCGAGGTGGGATGGCTTCCACGATACATTGGTTGGCAGGCCACATGGAGCGATAAGGAACAATACAAGATATAAACTAGGGCACTTTGGATGCAGGCACAGGCTAACCTTCACTCTGATGCAGGCACGGCACCAGCTCGCCGTCAAACGATCGGACACATGGAGGCAGTACTCGCAGGAGAAGGTCGGGAAGGTGGCCAAAGGACTGCAGAAGCACGATTGCGTGCGTCTGTATTGTAACGAGTTCCCGCACTGAGGTCTGCAAGATGGCAAGGTTCAGAGAAAGCGCCAACGGAACTACCCAGTCCGTGCAGGGCTGACGTCCACCCCTCCGGCTACTCCTTGACCACAGCCGAAGAGGCATGTACGGGATGTGCGTGTAGGAGCACCGTAGGGGCCTAAGCTCGGGAAGAGTGACAGGCACACGGGCACAGTTTTGCGGCACGGCTCCGGAGGCAGGCTGGGCACAAGGAAGGGCGTCCCAGACGGCAGGCTAGGACTGGCAATAGATTTGATAGACTAATACCGGGTAGGAGAGCAAGATGAAGACGGGAACCCGTGCGAATCCGTGCAGCGGTAGAGACGACAGCCAGCTGTGCAGGGGACGAGCAGGGGACGTGCTCAAGGCAGGGCTAATATCCTAGTGAACTAAGTTCTGCCAGGGACATGGACGTGGAGCTCTTGGTGTTTGAGAGCCGAGTGAAGGATGGCCCGGGCGGGCAATATTGGCGACGATACCGTGTGGTGACGGGCAGAGGGGTGCTGCTCACGGGGCACCCGGTGCTTGAGGTGTGTCTGGCCGACGTGTGAGGTGCAGGCAGCTGCAGGCGCAGCGGTACTATACGGACTTTGATGCGCGTGGCGGTTGGGATGAGCTGCTCATGGCTCAGCCCTCAGATCTCGCTCCAACAACGGCCTTGGGCGCTGGCCAACCGCGAGCGCTCCCGCAGGCCACTGGTGCCGATCATGCAGCGAGGGCGGGATGCAGCGAACAGGCTTGATGTTATTGCGGCAAAATCCCGCGAGAATTGCAGCTGCAGACGGGCTTGAAATGAGAACGGCAAGCCCCAATAAGCTTCACATAGATTAGTTTCAAAGTGCCCCGATGCACATTCTCTGACTGCGCGGCGGCCTGAACGCATGCACGGCGGCATGTGGTGAAGACTGGTGCTTCCTCCGCTGCGTCTGGAGGCCACAGACCCCGCAGCACGGCACGCCCTGTCGTGCGTAAGAGCGGCTCGCGAACAGGACACGCAGACAGGTTGTAAAGCGGCGTCAGATCGTTCGGGAGCGCGTCCAAGAGCCGTCCGTCGAGTGGAGCTCGACCCCAACGGCATCCCAGCCGTCTTTCTTGCATGTCGGGGACGCATGCATGCCACTTTATGCGCATGCCAGCGGATAATACGCCCGCTAAGCAGGCAGCTCACGGCCCTCGGGTCCTTCGAAACTGTCTTCGAGGTAGCGCCTCCATCCGAACAGGCCAAATGAACTGGCTGCCCTACGCGAGCTGGTGCCGGCCTATCGAAGCGGCCGGGCAGCTCAGGTGCCGGCTGTCGCTCCTTAGTGGCCTGTAGGCGGCGCCACACATCATCGAGGTCATCCTTCGCCGTGGCCTGTGATGCAGCTGGTGGGTTCCAGCATGAAGTGTGAAAGCGAGAGCGAACGTCTCCGGTGCCGTGCCGGCAGATGAGCGCCAGATGGAGTTGGCCGCACGAAGACAGCGGGTCGTAGGCGGTGCTGGCGAGACCGTGTTCGTTTTGGTGCTGTGGAGGCGTCACTGTTCATCGTTCTACGGTTGTAGAGTTGGAAGTTACGTCACGTGTGTGTCGACGCCAAGCCTTTCGATGACTAAGAATCGGTTGCGAAACAGGAATGATCGGACTGGAGGTCGAGGCAGCTCCACCTCACCACGTCCACCCTCTATATCACGCGCGCGCCCGCCGTCGGCGTCGACTCTACTTGGGTTCTTCTCACCAGTATTAGTGCCGTCATAATACAGAATATTTGCGATGACATCGGGAGGTGCCGAGGATGGCCAGAAGGGCCCTGCGTCTGTCGCAGCCGAGAAATCGCCAAACAACAATGCCGCAGTTGATTTTGAACAAGGCCAGAGCCCGTACGCTGGCGACGCTGATTCTCAGCTGAGCGACTCGCTACCCAGACCCCGCAAGTCCTCGAGCCACGATCGGGAGATTGCGACTGCTTTGCAGGCCAAAGGCGAACAACCATTACCCTATGATGATGAAGCGCCTCCGCTGCCCGACGAAGCGCCCCCGGAGGATGATGGATGGACGTATGAGTGGGACTACAATGCACAACGCCACTACTTCTACAACCGCCTGACGGGCAAGGCTCAATGGGAGAATCCTCGGTTGCCACAAGCCACCGCTCCAGACTACGGATCGTACGACAGGTTTGCTAACAACTTATTACTATCTTGTTTGCCTTCTTATCCTAATCCGTGCCTGCCGCAGATACGTGAACAGCTCAACCGTTGCCCCCGCGACCAGCTCTGGCGCACCTGGCACCTCGTCTCCGCCTAAGCGCAAACACGGTGGTTACAATCCCGCCATCCATGGCGACTATGATCCGAATGCAGATTATGCTCGGGAAGCCGAACAGGAAGAGGAGCAAGCGCAAGCTGCTGCTGTATCCGCGGCTGCTGCGGCTGCAGGTCTTCCAGACCCAAACGCCGGTGACTATTCCACGACTGCCCAGTTCAATCGCTTCACTGGCCGTTTTCAGCAGGCCGGAATGAACCCGGACTACCACAATGATGAAAACAAAAGCAAGCGCCAGATGAGTGCCTTCTTTGACGTCGACGCCGCGGCTAACAGCCATGATGGCCGCAGCCTGAAGGCTGAGCGTCGCGGCAAGAGCCTGTCAAAGCAGGAGTTGAAGGCTTTCAAGGAGAAGCGCCGCGACAAAAAAGAAGAGAAGCGCCGCGCATGGCTTAGAGACTAAGATCCGGCGGTAAGAAATATTAGAGATGAGCGACGATTGAATGATGTCTAGTACTAATGCAGGCCATAGTGAGTGCATCCAGGCTACGTCTACAAGTCTCGGCGGGTCAGCTTGAGCCAGGAGAAAACTATTGTATTTCTCGCCCACGAAGTCAAGGCTTGGTGGGTCAGCCTCATTCTTTGAAGAACCATTGCATTTGCATATCAAAAGGTTCTGTATTAACAGCTAGGCGGATGTTTCCTTTCCTTGCCGCCGTCTTGATTTGTATTTGTTCATTTGCTACGTCGCACATACTACGGCATGTCATCCACGAGAGGCATAGACCTAGCGACACATAGTGGGTTCATAGCAGGCGATTTATTTGAGAGCTCTTGAGAGTCTGGCGTATCTACGTCTTGCTATCTCATGATAGAACCAATTCATCATGTTGTTCACATCGCCGTTGGTAGCGCAGTTCTCTGACTCTCGTGCATGCGGTCGTCTGAGCCTACTCGCCCACGCCACATCACCTTCTTTCGCCCCACGTTCGGGGCCCACGTGGCAGGCTTCCCGGCTCCCGGTGCTACACTTCAGATCCTACCGTTCCGAACAACGTCGTTCATTGGGGCAGGGTGTAGGGGTGGTGAGCAATATACGATCCTGGGATTGCGTCTATCCTTAGGCCGTTCAACCGTCTTTTGAGGCGTCCTTGGTATCCATATTGTCCATTTGCCTTCTTACGTCTTCCACTGGACCTTCGGCACTCGTCCCACTGGAGCCGTTCAGGGCTGGCTCGCCTTGCGAAGCGGCCCCCATCGCGAACCGAAGTTCTCCGCCTGATGATTCGCCTGCCTGCCCGATACCTTTCTCCAGCTCTTCGACCGCCCCAAGCAGCCACTCGACCACGTCGCCTTTGTCGTTGATCTCCGCTTCGAATACGGCGTCGTGGCCAGCCTTGTTGATTATCGTGACATCGGCACCGGCCTGAACCAGTAGCTTTACACATTCGAGGTGTCCATTGAGAGCAGCCCAATGCAGCGCGGTGTTGCCCGCATCGTTTATCGCGTTGATAAGCCCCGACGCAGGCGCCGAAGCCTTGCCGGTTTCAAGAGAGAAGAGAAGCTTCATCGTGTCTGCGCTCTGCAGTCAGCATCTAGCTCGCCGAGACACCCAATACATCTAAAGAAGGAATGTCCATACCAACATGTCCGTTCGCAGCAGCGTAGTGCAATGCCGTGTTCTTGGAGTAGGGATCTGCCGCTGCAGCGACCAGCGCGGCCTTGGACTGTTTCGAGTGGGCTGAGACATTGGATAGGTAGGTCGACAGCTCATTGACCTCGTTGGCACGCGCAAGGTACAGGATCTCGTCGACAGTGTCTTCGTCCATAGTGGCTGTTGGGTCTGTAGGTGTGTTGCGGAACCTGGCTGCCCTCCATCGCACTTGTCCTCACTCGAGAAATTTTTGGTGGGGGCGGGGCGCGCCTTCCATGTCATGCTTCCGCTAGCCCCAACATGGCTAAAGCAAAGTAGCACAATGCCGACCCGCACCTGCAGCATGAGGCCTTCGCCGAAACACCATCCACGCTTCGGCACCCTACTGTCTCTCTTAGACATCTGTACGACGCGTTCGCGGGCCTCAATTATCGGCTCAGTCGTTATCTTGGGATACTCATGGTTGAATCTGGCGATTTGTCAGGCGACCGGCAGTGATGCCTCTTCTCACTATGGGGCACAATCTGGCAGCCGCTTGCAATATACCAGCTTTTGCATACGTACGTGAAACATCTCCAACTGCAATGTCCAGGTGTATTGGTACTCAAACTACCAATATTGATTCTTCTTCTTCCTGTCCGCTGTTCTCAATGCGCTCTCGCGGTTTTCCTGTCGGGCCGTTAGGATTCGCTACTGTCTCCTCGGTACTTGTTGACGCCCATCCTACGTACTTCTCATCTTCAACCCTGGCCACTGCATATGCACGGATTGCGTAGCCGTCTGCCCTCTCGAACATACATACTGAGCAAAGTTTTGCGGAAGGTGCCAACCGGCCCGTTCGAATGATGCATAGACGATGCATCGTCCCAACAAGTTATGCCAGTACGTACACTTCGCTTTGAAGGTCACGCCATCATCCTGCAAAGGCAATGATGTAGGTCCATCCCAGCTACAGGAAGCATCGCTGCGATACCTAACCCACTGACCGGGTCTGCTCCCCACAATAATTCAACGTCAGATACGAAGGATGGTCGAGATCCTCCCTCTTACAGTTCATTCATTTAGCAGTCTTGGCAACGTTTGTTTCTCGGTTTTGCATCTCAACAGTCTAAACGACCTGAGCCTCCTGATTAATATCGCAGGGATTTCAATAGCCTCGCTACCACAGCAGACTCTGGTGGCACTACGTACGATCAGTATACGTGCATGATCGCCACAGAATCAATCTCGCTCTAGATGGTGCTTCATGCTACCATATTCCCTCGATGCGCAGCCGAACCGTTGCGTACAGTCTAGCTTACGCAGCGGAGAAGCGGTGAATGTCCTGCAGGTACCGCCGCATCATTAGCCGAATTCGGTCGCTCTGGAACCGCCCGGGGAAATTCTCAGCGACAGGGTCGCTGTACTCCGATGCTGCAGGCTATTGGAGATCATGAGCATGGAAGAATCGGCATGCTCCTATTCAGCCCAAATTTCCGTCGCACCGACTCCTGATGTCCGCATACCTTGCATCAACACTCTATATCGCTACGCGAGTACTCATGTTCCTGGGCACTGCATTGTGCATAGCCTGGGGTAACCCAGGTCTCCATACGGGCTCCAAACTCTTGACTGAACATGTAGCTAGGTACTACATGTTCACGGTCGCTGGCTAGTGCTATGCCTGGCTGTACAGACTACATGGAACCGATCATGAAACAACGTCAGAAACGCCACGTCAACAGCCACCCAAAAACGAAATGGTGCGCCAGCGTTCAACGGTCACCCTTGCGCGATGCCTTTCAAATGTCACAGTTGATATTGTTCCGACATCACATTTACCCTGGTCTTCAACCTTTTCCCGCACGTGGCATTGCTTAGCTTCAGCAATGGCCTCCATGAATTTTCCAACAGCGCTGCTTTATGTTGTTGTGGTTGCCAAGACCACAGCCGTGCCGTCTATATTTGCTTCTTTCGCGGCCCGTACGAAGAGCTAGGAATGGCGCACGGGAGAGCTACCGTGCCGTGGCTGAAACGTTGAGGGCTGGGGCTAAGTTCGAATGCCGTTGCCGGAGGAATCCAAATCATGGAGGGCCGGCAGAGGTGATGTGCCTCCCGTCGGTCCCCCTGAAGTCGATTTGAGGAAGGCCGCGCGAGATTGGCTTTGCCAGGCGGGGATGTTGGGTCATGGATGCCCCCTGAGCTCCAAGAGCAAGGCAACTCGACGAAATGGTGACTTTTCGCCGAAACAGCCAGCATGTGGGAAAACCTTTGTCGCCAAGCATGCTACAAACCTCGTCCGGAAGGTGTCCCAGGACACGGCATCGTGAACGAGATTTGAAGGTGGATTGCGTCGGCGGGCGCACCGTGGCACAGTAACGTATCGTTACGTAATGCACGTATAATTGACCTGGTCGCTTCCAGTATGATGCTCAACATCGCGAAAGAAGAAGGAGACTGTAAGCGATATGTTCTCCAGCGGAGCAGTCAATAGATCTTTAGTCTCGCTAATGCAGACTAGCTGAGGCTTAAAAGTTACATGTAGCATGTGACACAAAACGTCAAAAGTGCAAGTAGACCTTCCTAATCCAGAACAATAAAGAACCTCATAGTACTCTACAAGTCCTTTGGCGTCACATGCTAAGTGACACAAGTAGACGAAGACGGCAGTCAAACATACGATCCAGGCATCTCCCTCTTCACATTCTCCCTCACACCTTCCAGACTCACTCTCTCCCCACTTCCCGCATCCCCACCGGCAACAGCAACCCCTCCTCACCCCCATCATCGTCTGTCCATCTCACCACCGCATCGACCATCTTGTTTACCCCCTCCTCCACAACACCCACCCAATTTCCTGCCCAAAGCTTCTCACCCGTTCTCTCGACCCCATCCGCAATATGCAGGACGCTGTGTGTGCTGCGGGACCGCTTTCTCGGGTCTCCGTTCTGAGCTTCAAGAGCGTCGAGGTCCGAAACAGGCGAGGATGAGCGGCTTGGGTATGGCGACGCATGTGAAGAGCGGCGAGGTGGTGTTGGCGGTGGAGGCGTCGGCAGAGGCTTTGAGAAGAAAGCGTGGTGCGCGGCGAGGTACTCTGAGCTTGAGCGGGGGCTGACGGGTGGTGGGAGGAAGGGGTTTGCTGGTGAGGACGGTGGTGATAAGCTGTTATAAGGTTGATGCTGGTTGTGTATAGTAGACACGGTGACAGGTGGTGGGGTAGAGGACTCCCACGGTGGGAGGGACGGCGAGGGCGGTGTTTGTCGTTCTGCGGCTGGGGTCCTCTTGCGAAGACGTACTGGAGACTTATTTGTGCGCTCTGGTGTTGCGGAGGTGGTCGCGATCGTAGCCGTCCCTTCACTCGTGCTGCTCGAAGTCGTCCCACCTGAAGAACCCGATGGTAGCGGTGCGTATGTTGAAGGCATGTCCACGGGCCTCTGCCGTACCACATGCTGATGTCCCCAGATTAACTTCCACCACATCCGTCTTCCGGTCTTCTTCTCGCTTGTCTTCTTCTTGTGTGTCCCCTTACTTGGTGTTGAAGGTGGCGAGGCGATCAACCACACAAGCACCGACCATAGTGCGCCTAAGCCTAGACATGCGAATAAGACGTATTGCACAGAGAGCGGGATTTCCGGCAGCTCAAACCCACCACCCTCCATACTTTCGAAGGGTGCAGGCGGATTGAAATTTTGGTCCGAGATGGCGGTGGGAGTGGTCGGTCTTTTGGCGCGGTGGTCGTAGTGGGTGAGTGGATAAGTCAGATCGTCTTCCTGATAATGAGTGTGCGCAAGGTTGTTGGACTCGTGCAAAGTTGATGCAATGCCATGCAGGAATGACGGTGGCGACGACGTTGCTGGAGCGGCTACCTCGTTGCTGGGTTGACTGTCGGTCTCTGTAGGTTGATTCCACTCGAAATCGCTTTCACCAGCCACGTGCAACGCAAGTCGCGATTGGGTCGGTGCTGCCTCTGTACTTCGCGAAGCAACCCACTTGAGAGTGCTAGGCGGTTCGACCCATCGTACGGTTGTGCGTGTTACAACTATAAGACTCGTAGAAAAGGTTGGGAGTCCATCCACGCTGCGGTTTAGGAACGGTCTATGGAAATATCGCGGTGCCATATTATATTGCTTCAGTGCGCGCTGTAGCTGGATTTGGGTATAAGTTGGCAGGTCAGTAATGTGTTTTACAAACAAGGTAAAGTTTATCATAACGAAGTCTCAAAAATCAGGCGTAGGCCAGCGCTGGACATATGAGAATACCTTGACCTACGTGTGAAGTATGCAAGTACTCAGTACGCTGTAACATGTGCAACACACTGCTCTGCTATTATTCCCTTGCAGCCCTCCCATGAGTTCACTAAGCATTTGAATGTCCGCATTCGCTCCAGCTTCAGGGTGGAATGCAGATCTGCTAATCCCCTTATCACAACAGGTTTTTAGGTTCATCAGGCGTACACGGAGGCACAGTGTATGCTGCAATACATAGGCAATTACAAGGTTTTGACTACTTAGAAGCATGGGGAATGTCTATTCTTCCCCATGAAGCTGTGAAAACAAACGCCGCCCAATGTAGTACAGTCAATTTTATAATAGCTCGCGCGCTGAAGCAAAACATCTAGCAGTGAAAGTATGAAAGGCTCTTGGGAAGCATTTCAAGAAGAGCGTTTTAAACACCGCATTAGAAAATCTATTAAGAACGAAGGCCCTTTGGTTCGCAACAATCGCGAGTACGGAACTGTGACCTGCATTGTGCTGAATGCATACACATTGCGATGTCCGATAAGTAGTCGCAGGCTGCAGGGTGATCTCGGTGCAACGACAGCGGAGTTTGCGCACGCACTGAGGCTTGACCCTAAGGACCAGCTGCGATAGCGTACAGTGCAGCGGCGTGCTAGCCAATCGGACGTAGGATATACGGGAGTTTTGGAGCAGGTTTGCTCACCGGCGGTTGAAGTTGAGATAACGAGCTGCCATGAACAGGATGAAGAGACTAGAGCCAATGAAAGCCGCCATGATACCAAGATCGCGCCAGCGGTTGTTGAACGAGAGACCAAGGGGCTCGAAGAACTGGTCGCCAACCTTGTAGGCACAGTACTGGCAAAAATCGGTAGCGTTATCGACAATATAGCCCGGACCGCCGTTGTTGAAGTAGTCGCTCATATAGTCTCCACAATTTTGTCCTTTAGGCGCGTTGAAGGTATTCAACTCGACCGGTGTGCATTCTACCTTCCGGTCATGGAGCTCCGTAACAATCATGCCGCCAACGAGACGAGTCATCGGGTTGAGCTGGTAGAGCCAGGCTCGCCAGAAACCAGGGATCTGTGGCTTTGGAATAGTGACACCACAGAAGAGGGCGAAGATGACGATAACGAACGGGTTGATGAGCGAGGAGATGAAGGGAGTTGGGGTGAGCGCAGCGAGGGCCTGCGCTAGAGTAACAGAGAAGATTTCTGTGATAAGGATCATAAGGAATTGGTATCCGGCGCGAGATGAAGCCGGATTCAGCCCAGGAATATAGTAGATCGGTAAGAAGAAGCAGACAGCGCACAGAACGTTGTAAGGCATCTCGGCGATGATCATGGAGAGCGCAAACGGGAACGTCTTATAAGCCTTGGCCATCTGTTCGCGGTAGGAAATCATACGGGCGACGGCGTACTTCGGTTCGACTTGAGCAAGGATGAGGGCGGGCAGCACGGTGACTTGGAATATTACGAAGACCCTGTATTGGAGCGAGGAACGGGAATCATCGAGCTGGAGGTACATCAATCCGGTCAACAACGCGATGATGACATGGTTGAAGAGACGTGTAAAGCCGTAGTTCGGAGTCCTCCAGAAAGCCAGATTCTGGCGCTTGTTGACTTTCTTAATCTGGTGCCACAGTGGGGTGGCATACCTAGACGCGCAGATACGAAGTCAGTTAAGTCAGGAAAGTGGAAATAGTACGAAGTCTTTATGTGTAAGACATATCGAGTCGTACCAGGGTAATACTTACTCCTTCTGTTCCACAGGCTCAGCAGCACCAACCTCAGCGATACGAGTCCTCTTCATGCGGACAATTTCTTCCTTGGTCTGGGCAAATTCGGCTGAATCTCGCCATACATCCGCCCAGTCGTGCTTGCCAATACGGGGCGTCGAGCCAGCGCCTATAGCGTCAAGCATCCACTCAGCAGGATTAGCATCCGGCGGACAGTCTGCACCATGGCGATGAAAGTAGTCGAGAAGTGCGTGGGCGTCCTTGCCAATATCTCCAAAGTAGACACATTGGCCTCCGCGTTGAAGCAACAAAAGCCGGTCGAAGTTTTCGAAGAGAGCCGAATTCGGCTGGTGAATCGTACACAAGATTGCCTGCCCTGCTGCAGCTAGCTTTCGCAGGAATCGAACGATGTTGAAGGCACTCTGGGAATCTAGACCTGAAGTGGGCTCGTCCAAGAACAGGAGGAGCTCGGGCTTGGCAGCCAGTTCGACTCCGATTGTCACACGTTTACGCTGTTCGACGGCAAGACCTGTCTCCGGATCTCCAATGATAGCGTCTGCCATATCTTCCATCTCCAAAAGAGAGATGACCTCCTCGACATATGCATACTTTTCTTCCTGAGGAGTCTCAAAGGGTTGGCGTAGATCAGCAGAGAAGCGAAGAGCCTCGCGAACAGTCTGGGCAGGTTCCTGGATACGATTAGCTCGCAATGTCGATCGATCTAGAAAAAAGGACTTACATGGACATCGAGTTGCTCTGCATACGCAGTGCCTCTCTGGAAGGCAATGCCAGGCGATTTGCCATCAACAAGCTTGTCGCCCCCAATGACACCAATATTCTTCCGGGCTGCGAGCACATCCAAAAGTGTTGTCTTACCAGCTCCGGAGGCACCCATGAGCGCCGTGAGCTGCCCTGGCTTGACGAATCCATAGATATTATTCAGCAGACGCAATTGTCCAGATGGAACCGGGACATCGTAGCAGAGATCCTCCCAGGTAAGCACAGCCTTAGAGGTGATCTTCAAGCCGGAGCTTGCATCAGTGTCTTCCTCTTTGCGGTTTCGTTTGTCGCGCTTCACGTGAAGCTTCTCATTCAGCTCCTTGAGCTCCTTGTCTTCCTTAAGGAAGAAAGTCACCGTTCGGCCTCCCGCACCCCACTTGACGTATTCTCCGAGGAACACGTTGGCTGTCAGGAATGCAACAATAAGAACAACACTGATACCCCAGTTCCGCCAGAGATCGCTCGTCAGGTAGGAGAATCCAATACGGATGTAATCAGAGCCGGACACAAAGGTGGAGCCGGCTTGACTACCGGACAATGTGCATACCTGAGAGTTGATATCGCCATAACCAGGACCGTTAGGGACCAAAGAGGTACCGGCACAGGTCAGATCGAGGCGCCCAAATTCATTCATCATAAGCGCCGAGAAGGCGAGACCGAGCGCGTTGATATAGAAGATCCACCTTAGCCATACCTGCTCAGACTGGTACTGGATGATGTAGCCAGACGTCAGTATGAATAACGTGATGATTGTAGCAGCCAGACGGATAGCGACGTCAAAATCAGGACACAAGCAACCGACGGTTCGGAAGAACAAGGTCATAGCCAGGTATCCGGTAATGATCATGAGAACGAAGATGAAGAAAGCGCCAGCATCGCGTACGAGTCCGGTCATGAAGTAGACGATTATACTGAAGATTAGGATCTGGGCGGATGAGAACAGCAGATCAACACCGATCTGAGCTACCCACAAAGCGGATGGACGATGGAAGGTGAACGCTCGATGTTTGTTGACAATTGGTCGTCCCAACATAACACCTGGCAGTTCGGAAAAGGCGTTGAAAGCGTTGAACAAAAGCGCAATGAAGAGCACACCACCTCGAGTGAAAGCGCCGTCCGAAGTTGTGGGAAGATCCAGCCAGACAGTACCGATGACAATAGCAATGATGATAGAGGTAGCCCAAGAAGTGACAAGAGTAAACTTATCCTGCCACTTGAGCAGGAACTGGCGCTTGAAAAGGGCCTGCACTTGCAGGTAGAACGGGATCGAGTAAACGGATTTCTTCGGTGCATGTCGCTTGCTTTCCTGGACCGCGGTCATGAACTCATCGTGAACCTCTTTCTCTTCAGCCATTTGAGTGTGATATGCGGCGATCTCGGCGTTACAGTTGGCTGCGATCTGAGAGTCCTTGTAAGCTTGAGCCAGAGCGTCCGGTGTACTCGGCACATCTTTCTCACTTCTTCCATCCTTGTATTCACGCTCGAATGGATCCGTGCATCCAGTCAGGTAATCCGGTGATGTTTGACGAGGCTTTTCCAAGAACCCGAGACCTTCAAAGTAAGCACGGGCGTCTTTCGTAGGACCGAAGTAAACCTGTCGTCCACTGTCGATGACCAGCACCTTATCAAAGACCTTATATATGTTTTCAGATGCTTGGTACAGAGACACAAAAGTCGTGGTCTTGTAAATGTTGGTGAGGACCCTAAGAGATCGAGCATAATCGACAGCAGTAGAGGCGTCCAGGCCACGAGTAGAGTTATCCCACGAAATCACAGATGCGCCAGTGATCATCGTCTCAGCAATAGACACACGCTTCCGTTCGCCTCCAGAAACTCCGCGGACAAAGGGGTTGCCGACGATGGTGTTTCGGGTGTGCTCAATGTTGAACATCTTGAGCATCAGGTCTATGACTCGTTCCTTGAAGTCTTTGCGCGACACACCTGCTGGTCGTTTACCAGGAATCTTGGTCTCGAGCGCGAAATCTAGGGTCTGCCCAACGGTCAGGGTAGGGTGATGGTTTTCGTCTTCCTCACAGTAGACGGCTTCACCACGGTAGCGCTTTTCGAAGAAGTCGCTTTCGAAAGGACCGTACAGAACTTTGCCATCGACCTTGGTGTAACCGTAACGCTGGTTGGAGGCCACTTTGAGGAAGGTGGTGCAACCGCTTCCAGGTCGACCGAGGACCAGGCACATCTCGCCCGGCTTCACGACACCCCTAAAGTCCTTGAGAATGTCGAACTCGCGCCCCTTCTTGCCGAGCCCGAAAAGGCCTTGGATCGTGCCGAACACGTTGAAAAATGACACAAATGCATCGGGGAAGGTCTTGACGTAATCTGTGCGGAGCCCATGTTAGTATAGGCATTACATTCGCAGAAAATGGGTTGCAAGATGTGATATACACGCATCAAAGTAGAAAACCCTGACACTGTATAAAGCATTCCGGGCTTGATGCAGCCCATGATAATGTGCTCGAATTGTTTCGACAGCATAGTACTTACTCTTGACGCCGCCAATTCCGCTCACGGTCAGGTCTTCAAAGACCACACCAATGCGCTTTGACTTGATACCTGCTCGTTCTTCCTCGTCGCGATTGCCTCTGAGCACAGTCTCCAGATCGAATGGCTCTTCAGAACCGGCTTCCCCATCAACGGCCTTTTCAATATCGGCGGTGGCGCCTTTACGACTCTGGCGAGACTTTGTGCGGCTCAGATGACTGGTCCTAGAGAATTCGCGATTCAAGGCTGCGAAGTCGGCCTCGGCGCGCGAGATGTTGACACCGGCATCATGTTGGTCGGAAGTTTGGGCGGTCTTCTCTCCGGAGCTACTCGAGATGGTAGTGATGCTTTCGCTGTCGCCACGAGGACGGCTGGCTTCTATTTCTTTGGCAGCACTCTCTGGCTCTTGGCGCAGCGCCGTAGTACTCAAAGGGACGTCGGCCTTCTCCATGGTGGCGCAGGTGAGGGCGCTCGCCAGCGTAGTCAGGCGCGAAGTGGTTGTTGCGCGGGCCACAGAGAGGACGCTCTGGGCGTTTGGGAAACAAAGGAGTGCGAGAAGAAAAATCAGCGACCAGGAGCAGAGTGAAGTATTGGGAATACACAGTATTTCCAATCGGCCTTAAGGCGCGACACGACGCTATGCTCTAGAGCCCGTCTCGAAAGGTACCGAGGGCAGGGGTCTATGGATCCACCCGCCTTGCTCGTTGTCGTTTAGTGAAGCACCGAAGAAGGTTTGATGCGTTTCGCGAAACGGGATAAGGAGTGCAGAAAATGCCGGGAACACGCCGGGCAACTGTTTGAGGCGCGTGGGGGGAGCATTCGTCGGAGTGAGTCATGTTAATCAGACAGGCTCCGCGGGCGTGGTCATGGATAGGGTGGGGCATCATCGGCCTCGAAGGGCGGAGAGGTCGTCGGTAGCAAGCGCCAAGCCACCCGCACGGCAACGGCAATTGCAGCCGCGTCTTCCCATGTTGCTTCCATTTTGTCCTCATCGACAGACAGCATGTATGCTCGCCACGCCGACAGTCTCTCGTTGGGATCCTCCGCACCCTCGCCAGGTTGTCGTGATACCGCGTCAGAAATGGAGAACGAGGTGTGACCGGAGACGGATGCTCACCGATCCGAGCCGAATCGCCAAGGCGCCCGCTATGTTGCACAAATATCGAGACCTCCCCACCGCGAGTTTGTAAGCGGCCATGAGGAAACTCTCGCTGAAAGTTGCCAATTGCTGCGGAATGTCCGTTATTCGTCCTATCTCCAGCATTTGTAGCGAGAAGCATCGGGGAGCATCCATCGCATAACCCTACGCGGCTAGCCACCATCTTATTCCCTCAGCATCTGGTATCCTTGGCTTTACTAGATGAGATACCTTGCTCATAAATGTCGCCGGTCCACTCACGCTCGCCGCTTACACTCCGCTGCCTTCCCTCCTCGAGCTTCAGATGAGTAATTTCGAATCATGTACTGTGTACATTGCAGAAACTACGGAGAAGATACCGACAAGCGACAATGGGCCGCCCTTTTCTCAATCTGCTCTCATCGACGCTAGCAGGCACCCGTCGTGCTAAGACAGCTCCATACCCCCCAACATTGACGTCTCCGGCCTTCTGCCCTTTCCTCAATTCCCACCGGCCTTCTGTTACCACATCGCATCGCGAACGCGTCAAGAAAGCGCGCCGGGTAAGAGATGGTTAGACGCAAGCTGATAAATTGATACTAGGGCGCACCCTCTAGCCAATCCTAACTCTGTTCCGCTTACTCTGTACCTCGGCTCTAGGGACTAGCATTTCGAAGCAAAAAAACCATCACGACTTGGGCCCGAACCGATGACGGTGCGTTTCTACCGTGACGCCAATCGTCGCTTCACAGCTGCAAGGTACACCACGGTGCTGTATGACACCGCTTGTTGCATTGGAATGTCGACTGGCCTCGTATCGCCAGCTGCGCGGCTCCTTGGCAGTCGTATTTGCTTGTCCCTCCGAAACAACACTGCTAACAGTGGTACCGGTATCGATACGAAATCCAAAAATACCCGTGTCTCAACGTCCCGGTGTTATTACCTACTTCTGTAGCAGATCTGAGCAGAAGCGCTGTGGTAACACGAAGTCCGCTCTCGAATCGACTCACCGCGCGCAGCCTCAAAACCCGATAATCGGCAATGATTGGATTGCAGACGCCCCTTGATGCCACCGTTGCTCGCCCTGCATCTCGTATTGCCAATCACTGCTTAAACTTCTCCCGTTGTGCCCGATCGGACGTTGCAGGGGCCTTAGTCGGCAGCTCTATCTTATAATCATACGCGTTTTCCGGCAGGCTTCTATGGCTCTACGTTGGGCTTCTCGTAAGGCACGGCAAGTTGACGCGGTATCAGGTGCCATTCTACGTCGCGAAACGGGTAAGATGAGTATTCTTAGTTAGCTCGGATCATGTACCCGAGCAAAGCAAAGGTTCAGGTATACTCGCGACCTTGACCTTCTTGGAGTCTTTACAGCGGCTAGCTCCGACTTCTGCTCGTTCCTACGCATATATTAGAAGCAGATCTCTGCTCTCCTTTCAATCTTCACAACTCTTTCAGTCAACTCTCTGCTCCCAGACTTCTTCACAATGTATTCTATGCCTCCAATCCGTTTCACGCCGCTTCAAGTCGTCAACGTTCCCTCACCAAACGGCAACACGGGTCATCCTTTCTTCCAGCCCCAAACCTCATCCTCATCCAGTTCTGGATCAGCTGCTCAAATACCCAACACATCCTCAAACAGTTCCAAAAATGATAAATAGTCAGAACGACGGTCACGCTATCGAAGCCTCATGCAACCCCCGCGTCGAAACCTGTTCTGCGATATGGTCAATATGTCGGGCCTCTGGGTCCTGTTCAGCAGCTGGAACGGAGTTCGTTGGCACAGGCACACTGCAAGCAAAGGAGAACATCAAAGAGTTCAGAGGGAAAATTCGATACTCGTAATTCCCGGGGCCTCTCTAGTGGCTATGTTGGGATAGCGTAATGTTGGGCACTGCCACCGCCTAACGCGACACTACGAACCACGATGACTTCCACTTCCACGAAAAGGCACTTTGACTGGATGGACAGCGCGCAAATGGGTTCAGCTATGATTCAGGGCTTGAGAGTGCAATTTGACAGGGCCCATGAAATGCCACTTTGGTCATCCCGCGCGGTCGACACTCACCACCCCTTGTCAAGTCATCTTCTGTAGCTGTGGACTGTATTTAAAGCTCAATGTACCATCCAAATGACTTCATCATCGTCTGTTAACGACTGTGTTAAGATCATAGTTTGAGTTGGACTGATTTCCTAGGCATCACCGCGATGCCGGTGCTACAACAGCTGCAATCCTGCACAAGATGTAACAGAGCCTGTCGTACTTGCAAGAAGTCTCCGAGGACCAGACTTATCTGCTTGGCCATCGGAGAGCCCGAAATAGCTTTCCACTATCGCACTTTCTACCCTGTTGTCCACGATCTCTCCGGTCGTTGTTCTTCAGCTGTATGACAGGCATCTAGTAGCATTGTCCAATCAGAAGTATAGCTGCAACCCAGCTGCTGTAACGTTGTGCACGCCTTTCGATGCGATCATCCCCCCTACTCCCAACAGATCAAGGAACCTGCGCATCGTCAGGAACTGACCCACAGGTCGCCGACCTCTGGATCTACACGAGCAGTCGTATCTGCGATCCTTCCCAGATCCATGTCTCATGGTCCCCACTAAGAACCGAATACGCCCTTGGCGGTCCTTCCAGAAACGGACAAACTCTCCATCACCAACAAAGCCACAAACGTGTCTACGCTGACATCGCTTTACCTCCAGGCACCCGCATGCACACGTGCTGCTCGCATCTGACTACACATGCGTCTGCGTCTTACACAAAACTCTACTCGGTTCCTCGGCGCCATCCGAACAACCTCGTTGAAAAAGGCAATGCGAAGCTGACATTTCGCTGGAGACGCCGGAGATGCACAAAATTAATCAAGCAATCGCCAATACAGATAATTGCTAGGGCGTAGAGAACGAGACGTGGGGGCCGATGGGATCTGAGCTTAGGTGCTAAGAATAGGTGGCTGTGTGGGAGTGGGGAGTACGAGATCAGATGCGTTGATTTATCCTCTCTGGAGAGCAACTCTCAGCGGAATAATTTACCGTGTGTATACGCTCATGTTGCTCTCGGTTCTTTCGCAACGACACACGACAATTGCGCTGACGCGTATAGATAGATAGCTTATGAAGCTCTGCACATTCCCTTGTCTTCTGTCCAAGACAGCCTATATTTCACATTATTTTCCACGATCAGAAGAACTATAAGCATATCCGATGGACAGCGTAGACTTCAGTGATCTTGTGAGGTCGAGGTTGCAGTTCATCCGACCAGGTGCTTTCCACATCTGTAATTCATCCGACCATGGCCTAGACCTCGGCCGACCATGGCAGGCGCACTTCGTGGTAGGCCGAGGTACCACCGTGGTTGCTCGAGCTGAGAACACGACTTCTCTGAGCCTCAAGCCGCATTTGATTGTACAGGCATGCAGTCCTGTTCGATAGGGTTTACACTTCCTGTTGCATAATAGCAACTGTTGTTGCAGGTGACCCGGGAGTTGACCGTGGGGGTTGGGGTCTGTGGTTGATGCAAGTTTGATTCCATATTCGGGTCGAAATGCTGTGGTCGGCTCGTCAAATTCGTGGTCGGCTCACCAAACCCCATGGTCGGCTCAGCAAATCCCATGGTCGGCTTGTCAATTATCATGGTCGGCTCGTCAAATCTCATGGCCAGGTTACGTCAACATCACCTCCTTCCACCTTCACAGCTGCTCTATGCATGCGGTCGCTGGACGATATTCAAACAGCCACCTAGCGTCATTTGAAACGGCCAATCAGTTCTTCAGCTGTGCTGCTCAGTCACTGCCGTGAATACCTGCTCGTACCTCGCTGCACAATTGCATCGCGTTTTTCCGAACAAATTGTCAACCCCATCTTTCCCCCGCGATCGACAGGGACTAGCCCTGCTTGCGCTACCCGTTTCTCCAGATCAGTCGCACGGAAGCCAACATCGGCTTTCATAATCCCACTCGCGCTCATGTAGCCCTCGCTACGAAAGCTACAATGGCCGAGTATCAGCCGCGCAAAATGTTATATAACCCGCCGTCTTGCTAGAAGGTCCTTGAGCTTTACCAATCCTTTCAGTTTGAGCAAAGCTGGGCATCGAGTCGGTATTCAAGGCAGCCATTGTCTTCTCGTCGCGATGCTGAAATTCTTCGTCTCCACGTCCTTGGTCTTGCTGGCCTCCACCGTGACCGGCTTGGCCGCGCCCACCCCGCCAGGCCTAGAGTTCCTGTACTCGCTCAACTGCACCCTTGGCGAGATATTCACCACCGGCGTTGGGCCATACGGAGAGGTCCGCGTGATCCCCATCACCGGCGGGTATTTTGAAGGTCCTAAGATGAAGGGTATCTGTCCCTGAGTTATTTCCTGTGTACTGTCCCGAAGGATGATGCTGACAGTATATTCTTTCTCTTTCCCAGGCGATGTTCTCAACCTTGGTGCAGATTGGAACTATCTCGATAATCATGGCACTACCCACCCCGACACGAGGTACTCCCTGCGGACCGATGACGGTGAAAACATCTACATCAAAACCGCTGGATCCGCACAGTCTGACGGCCTGACGCATCTTCGTGGAATCTACGAGACAGGATCGGAGAAGTATTTCTGGCTCAACTACGTCACAGCCGTTGGCATTTTGCGCAGCGGGGCAGCGTCCAATGTCTTGATCGATATGTGGTATCTCACGTCACCTCCGAACGGCACTGTCGCGGTTAGAGAATAAGTGGGTTGAAGGGAGGCCGCGTGGTGAGGGACAAGTCCAAATATGCGAGCGAGTGAGCTTCATAGTGAAGTGTACTTTGAAAATGGAAGCATTGCACATGCGTTTGGGGTGCATTCCGATTCTGAACTACCCGCTCCACGAGGTGACGGTTTGAGTAGGGTTCGTACGTCAAGATCGAGAAGCAAAAATAAGATCATGAAAGACCAGCCTAGTCATAGGAGTATATGACTCACCTCTTTTCGCATAGTAAATCGAGGGAATACCAAGCATGCCTTTATGGTAGGCCCAGGTCCAGCCATGGTCCAACTTGTGGACACGCGTAGCATCATAGGTGAAAAACTACAAACACGATACCTTGGAATCCAGTTGTACCAGTGACAAGACTAAGACTGCTGACGCAGAGCCAGGATAGCACTGGAGATAATATAGGAGTTAGTAGTCAAAATTTAGTCATCTCAGTGTTGATAAAAGCTGACTTCGTGGTCGGCTCAGCTCTCGTGGTCGGCTCAACTCGCATCGTTGAACGGACTCAACCAGTGATAGCAAATCTTCGGTCAGGCGATATAAGTTTCTTAGTCTCCGGGACATTGATTGCTTAGTTCGGCCAAGTCTACCTCATATATATTTCTTATGGTTGGATGAGCTCTATGCGTGGTTGGATAAGCTCTATGCGTGGTCAGATAAGCTCTATGCGTGGTCGGACGAGCTCCATGCGTGGTCGGACGAGCTCCATGCATGGTCGTGTCAACTCAAGTGGCCCTCGTCAATCTTGATTCGTTTGCTGAGGAGCACAAAAAATAAGTCAAAGGTCGTGGCTGCACGAGAAATTATGGGTGATGTCTCAGGACTGAAGGCTTTGCTGGCTTAGTTTCCTGAACACGTCAATCCGACTTCATGTTCGGTTGAGATCAGGCTACCTCATTGCGGTGTGAAGTCAATGTCATAACTAGCTCCTCCTGAGGCTCATGGTCAAGCATTGTCAAACTCATAGTCCGGCCTCTCTCATTCACATCTGAGATAATCAGATTTGAATGGAGTGGGTGACAGACGATGATGTCCATCACTAGGGGATAAGGAGCAAACCCACAGGTTTGAATTTTGGGAGAGATCCAGAAAATACCGGGCGCTTTCAACCTGCTGCGAGGTATATTTGATGCGAAGGCGAAGCTCTTGCACGAACTTTGAAGGTCTGATAAATAGCGTTAATGCCCAATTGATGTTTGACATCAAAGCACGATGTTCGAGTGAAGCCACGCCGCGCCTTCCCCATGCAGCGGCCTTTGTTTACAGACGTCTCTCACCTTTCACCTCACCCCCACCTCCACAGTCTCCCTCCCCTCGATTTACATACTATCTCTTTCTATCATTATCATGTATACCACTATATAAACGCTTTAATTCAATAGTATTTCACCTTCGACCGACACATAGAGAGTCTGGCGTAGTTGGGTGAAACCACTACACCAGTACTCGTTGACAGTGCACCGGTTCGAGGCCGAATCAAAACACTTTGAGCCGGGGCCTGCGGGTGAAATGGCTTTTTTGCTGGATTTTGGAAGTCCAGTCACTCACTGTCGGAAGAGTAAGCGAAAGGTTGGAGACTTCAAATTTTCTATGAGGTTTTGGGCTCACAAGGTATGGATATGCGTCTGTGTGTTTGCAAGATTGGGCAAGTTCATTTCCCATTTATGTATGCAATGTTCATTTTACGTGTACATGGCGGCAAACGGATTAAAGCGGTACTGGATTATAGCTCCTCCTGTGTGGTATGAAGTGTCATCAACGTTGTCTTCGATGGTCTATATGTATTGAAGCACCTGGGCATTTATGGCTACACGTGCCTTGAACACGTGCAGGTGCTCGTAGCTCTTCGCGACTATAGCGAAGGCGCTCCGGTCTTAGTTGGACAGAGGCTACCATAGGCATGAGCTAAAGCGGTGTTCGGTCGAAGTGGATCATACATCCTGGGTAACTCACTTTGCAAGGCGCCTTCACAGTTGTTGGCCTGATACTGTATAGCCGACTTTCACGTCGATGCGAAAGAAGGCGGCAACATCACGACGCTGTAACCCTAGCCTGAGTTAACTCACATAGCGAGAAGTAGACCCATGAATGTGAGAAGCCGTTACTGTATTGATAAACTCCAGCGCAGCCAGCTAATGTTCCCATCGAACCCATATTCCTCTAGCCTTTGCACAGGAAAGGACAGACAAACGCACGCTACAAAGTGCAACAAGTCAAGCCAAGCCCTTTTGAAACCCTACCGAAGCCCAAAAACGCCTCGCTTTCCACCATGATAATAGGAAACCGGGGGATATAGGCTCGAACCAAGGAATACAAGATCTACAGTGCAAGGAAATCCTCTAGTCCAAGTACAATCCTTCGTCAGTTGGTTTGAGATCCTGAGTTACCCCAGGCTGAGTAATGCAGTGCCCAAACTTCTGGCTAAGTACTATACGGCAAGCCACCTAGTTCTTCTCGTTGATACCAGCGTCGACTCTGACCTTGGTCAAGGGAGCTTTCTCTGGCTCCTCTTCAGGCTGTTGCGTAGGCTGGCGGCCAATGCGACTTAACCAACCCTCTGCGCTCTGTACGGTGCCGTCGACCACCGCGGTGATCTGGCCCATCATATCCAGACCCTCGCTCGCGAACGCCAGCATACGGTTCGCGCCGCGGACCTCCTCGCCGCCGCCCTCACCGCCATCGTTGCCAGTGGCGGTAGTCCTGGCGGCAAGCTGCCACCGCTGGGGCACGGAGAGAAGCTGCGTACGAACGACCTGTGACGCGTTCTGTGGGAGCGCGCCACCTGTGTACCGGGAGACCGAGGTCACGACGGACTGGAGAGTAGTCCAGATATCACTGGAGAGCTGCTTCATGCGATTGGCGATCGCGCGAACTTGCTCGTCTTCTCCCTCAGCCATCATGACGTCTTTCTCGTCTCCGTTGGAGTGGCGCGCATTTCGCAGCGCGGCTTCGTATTCATCCACGACGAGCTTAAGCGCGCGCATGACGCTGTCGATGTGCTTCGTCGCACCGCGCAACAACCGCAAGCATAGCTTGAGTGATTTGAGCGACGCGTCAGAGAGCGCAACGCCGAGGCCGGACGTTGTCATAATGAGCTGTGTAGACCAGTTCATGCGGCGGTCTTGTGTGGATTGCGCCTGTTCTTCTGAAGGGTGCACTTCTTTACCAGTCGCAGGATCAATAGTTATGACGGCGGTCTCCTCGTATTTAGGAGAACGGTGGTCGTCGTACGCGGGAAGGCTCTCCGCGTAGCCGGACGATTGCGAGCCGCCTCTTGTGCGGGATGCTGTATAGTCGCCTTCGATCTCCATGGCGTCGGTCGCCGAGCCAGAATTAGGGCTCATGACACGGGGTCGTTTCCCTCTCCTGTCTGCATCGCCTTGTTCTAGGTCGCTTGGCCGTCTGTGTACCTCTCCTAAGTAGCGTCGTAGATTTTGCTCAACGCCGGTGCGTCTTCCGACAGAGGAGACGGTGTTGACGACCGGCGAGCCGATATTACGTTCAATGAGCTCGGCTCCATATTTGAAAATTCGAGGGGAATATGTCTTCGTAGTATTATACGCAGAAATGGAGCCATTAATGCTGCCTCCGAGCCAGGGATGCGCCGACGTTAGGAGATTGAGCAGCGGTTCGGGCTCGACGGTGGGTTCGCGCGCGGAAAGGGTCACGGAGCGACTTGTCGGCGAGCGGGCGAAATCTGTAAGCCGTTAGCATGCTGCTATTTCTCGTGACAGCGTAGGACGGCGACAAGTTTGCCAACATATTTCGTTGGCAAGCCAATACAGGATCATGCAACCTAGGGTGTCCCGAATGGTAACATAATACATAGTATGGCCGATGTGCATGCAAGGGTGCGCTCTGTAGGTACGATGCCCCACTTGCAACACCAGGAAGACAATGGCGTCGCGACGCAGCACTCTCATGGCAACTGCTGCAATCACAGTGTTGCCGGATATAACTCACCTGGGTTTCCCAGCCCGCTCAGCGCCTCAGCCGCCAACCTCACGTCCGGATCCTCCATACTGACGACGCTCATCTCCCTCCTCCTGTCCTCGCCGCTCGTCGCACTCGCGCGATCCATGTCCATTGGGCTGCCCACGTCGCCCTCAGGCACACGCGGGAACGACACACGGGGAAGCGCGCCCCATTGCGTACTGGTTGTTCTGGGACTAAGCTCCACGGAGGCGCGGGCATCGGGCAGATCGAGGCTTCGCAGGCTTGGGAGAGAGTGTGTCGGGACTGAAGGCAGATTGAGGCTCGACGGGTCGTGCTGCGTGTATGCAGGCGGCTGCGCTTGCTCCTGCTCCATCGTGGCTGTACCCGAGGTGCTTCGCGAAGCCGTGAGTTGTGGTTGTGGGGTCCGGTGTCACCCTGGGCTTGTGACTGTGATTGATCGCGCAAGAGACACCGAGTTCTTTAGGTCTATGCGTGTGTTGACATGACGGATGCTCGTTCCGAAAGTGTGGGATTTTGCGGTTGGGTGGGCGGTGGAGGAGGACGGCGCTGATTTGGGGGGCGTTGCTCACTCGCACATCCGTCCTTTCAGCATGTGATGGCACTCGTCAAGGGCGACACGTGAAAGTCACCCAAACTTATTCTAGCGGTGCATGTGGCGAGCCCTCCATAGTGGAACCGAGACCCGACAATGACGGTGGACCCTCTCCAATTGTTCGAAAAACGACGTCTATGCTCCCACTCTCCACGCCTCTGAAGATGCCGTCCCATTTCGCTTCATTGTGCCATCCGCGCAAGATGCTATTGGTACACTCTGGGGAGTGACGCATCGACGTTAGCGGCCAATCGCATTACTCCGCGCAAAGCCACGCCTGCCCAGGTCTTCCTCCGCGCTTGTCCTTGTTCCACGTCTGCCGATCCTTGATAATCGTCTCCCTCTAACCCGATACGTGAGCGCTGCCGTCCTCCCCGTGCACCCATTATCCCCAACGCCTCCTAATCCACCCCTTCCCCTCAATGTTGACATTGTGCACACGAGTACCAAAGTTGTAAAATGTCAGGACCGGTCGCTCGGCACTGCCTCCACTCCGTCACCTGTCGCATGTTCTTTTCCGAACCATGGTTGATGCTCAATCTACCAGGCAAACGTGATTGGGCGATGCCGTAATCGGCATTGTTAACGAGTTATGTGGGGATCAGGAAGGATGCATCGTGAGACCCCGGATGAAAAAGGGTCCTCGGGTTATGTGAAGGATCAGCGTTTCCCCTCTGCGTTTTCTGTTCCTGGATTTGAATTTCCAGTACTGTGAGGCGCGTTCCGTACTGCTCTGTTCACATTCGTAGCCTTGAGCTTGCACTTCGTTTCAAAAACGTCTCGTTGAGGCGTTGCGCGATGTGCCACTGAACGCCGACTTCGGCTTTCACATGTCGGCGCATACTGGAACATTGTGATACCAGCGCTGAATGTGCCTTGCAAGATTCATATGTTAAAAGTATTCAGAGTATATTGAGATAACGTCGCTAATGTGTATGCTGGGGTATCGTGTCAAATCGTCGTCTCGATCGCTCATACCAGAAAAGAAGGTTTTCCGTAACGTATATCAACAAGTTGGAGAGGCCTGCGTCTGCACCGAAAAAGGTACGTCCAAAGATACAATGCATACTGTCGACCTCCGCAACCTAGACCTGAACGGCCGAGTCGTGCGCCACTGCTTGATTGATGATATCAAGTTCGAGGAGGCGCAAACTTGATTATGTTCCGCAGCAAGTCCATTTCCGCATCTCGGCATGCGCGAGCAAACGTCTCAATCCCCGGTATACGGTTAAAATCCTCTACTGTACGGGGCGAGACAGAGATAATGTGGTCCAGCGTGGCCTCAGAGACTATTGGCGCAGGCGACGAGCTTGCACTGAGCTTTCTGTTGATGAGCTTGCTGAAGGCAACCAGCTTGTTGCGGAATATTCTCGAACGAGGGCTAAGCGGCACAGGTTGTGTCGATGCATGAGCTGGTGGTGGCGCTGCCTCCAAACTAGAGCTTGTCGCAATTGGTTGAGTGCGCGAATGACTAGGCGTCGCTGTGTTCGGTCGCGTATCTGTTCTTTTCCTTTTCAGATAAGAAGGTGATCGCGAAGGTGGTGTTATAAAGACCAAAGAGTCTTCCGAAGAGCTGGGCGATTCAAGACTCCAACGAGCAGTGTTCTCCGCATGTGTCGCTCCAGTGGAAGCGCTGCGTAATGGATCGATGGCTACAGTGAATCCAGCGTCATTGGCCGAATTTTGGTTTTGCGGCCCATCGCCGGTCAAGTCAAGGACTTCGATATCATCATATTGCTGGTCGGAAATTGGTCCACGCATCGCAGGATAGCGTGGACTATCACCCGTACTATCGCCTGGATCTAGTGTAGTTCCTGCTAAGGTGAAAGACAGCCCGGTGTGCAGAACTGGCGTGCGATGTATAGGAGACCCGAAAGCTGGAGATGAGTCTGGTGAACTTTGCGTATCTTTTGGTCGCCGCGTAATTGTTCGATTAGGTGTGCTAGGCCTTGTTCGTGTAGCTTCAGCAGGCGCATTCGACAGAGCATCAATCGTTTTATCAGGACCATGGACTGCTAGATGAAGAGCAATAATTTCGAGCCAATCAGCACCATATTTGGCAACGGATACCTTGCCGATGCCTTTTACCTTCAGCAGCTCCTCATCATTCTGAGGTGATCTTTTTGCGAGGCCATGAAGAACGGAATTGTTGGCGATCAGGTAGACCGGTACTCCATTGGTCTGGGCAAGAGTTTTGCGGCGCTCTGCTAGTTGATCATATAGAATCTGTGCTACAGAGTCCAATGGTTCCTGGGAAGTCTTTGAGATGGTCTTTTTTGTCTTCTTCTTGCCCTCTCCGGGAGTCGGTATAATCGCTGCGTCCTTCTCTTCATCTGTTTTCTGGTCTGGATTGGCCTCGTTGGCCTCGTCCTTCGGGACACTGAAAAAGTCATTGGCTGCGACCGTGCTCCCACCTTCTTCTGTTGCATGGAGCATGAGCGTGGTAATGGGCGCAAATCCCTTGGCACCTTTTATTTTTCGTGGGTATTGTTCTGCAAAGATGGGTAAAGTCGGTACAGGGTTCAGCGCAAGCCGTTTGGCGTTCATGCAATGAAACAGCATGAAACCCGCATAGGCGTCGCTGGCAGCATAGTTCTTTTGTTCGTCGTTGAGAGGTCTACTCCAATTGCTTGTTCTAACGGACCCTTTTGCTAGAGGTAAACCGAGGTGATTCTCCACAAGATTTGCAAGTGATACCATCTTCGTGTTAAGGAGATGTGGAATATACGCAAACCGGACAAGGCGATCCAAGTGTGATAGCTCAAATGCGCCTTGTGGTTTCAATCTAAAGAACCGGTGTAACCTCGCGAAATCTGCGCCCAAGATGCCAACTCCCATTTTGGCGATCTTTGAACTTTCGATAAGCTTTCGGAGCGATGGCGCGATAATATCGTCTGTGGTTTTCCCCGGGTGTAATCCAATATGGAACAGAGCAATTTTGTCTTCCGTGGCGACTTGTATCAGCCCGATCCTTTTCTGCAATGGAGGGTTTTGACCGGGAAAACATGGCCATTCCATGTCAAAACCGACCATTGGCTCATGAAGAAACTTCTGTGCCAGTTCCTCCGACCGCGCCTTGTCCTTGCTGTATAAAACTTGCACCTTTTCGCCTAACGTACGTAGGTGAAGAGTCAGCTCGGGTCGTGTTTCTTTTGTTGTGAGTCACTGACCCTGTGAATTCTGGTACAAGCGGTAGCTCCACCATCGTACAAACGTTGGCTGCTGTAACGTCTGCAGACGATACGCTAAAGGCCAAAGGGTATCGCCCTCTATATCATCATTCGCATCATCTGCAGGCTGGACGGGCTCAACGGTCATCGGAGCATACGACTCAGGATGACCAGCGCTTAGCTGCTGACGTACGCGAAGGAAGATGACTGGGAGCTCGTGAATCGAGCTTTTCTTAATCCTTCCGAGTAGAAGTCAATACAATGAAAAGGGTTGAATGAGATTGTATGCAAAAGTGAGGTCAACAAGACGGAGTACGCGATGGTGTTTGTGCTGGGAAAGGCGCGGGGAAGTGGCGCATTTAGCACGGACCTGACCTCCGGAAGCGCGGTGTCAGGTGTTCTCGCGTCGGCGCTTATCATGGCCCCGTTCAAGCACACCAGCAATGTCAACGGAACGCGAAGTGACCATTCCAAGGCGGTCCGTATCGCGTAAACCCATCCTACACATAGTACCATCCGCCAATTGCTCCCTGCACGTCCCGCTCGAGCAACACGAGCAAGGCACGAACACAGCGAAAGGGAAACAGCAGCAGCTACCCGTTTCTGTGGATGGCAGTGGCTACTGAGCGTTGAGGGCCTGAAATGAGGATGGCCCTTTAGCATGCGCAGATGCTCTGGGCGGACTTGCTATAGCAGTCCGATCCTTTGAGCACAGAAACGTTGAGGACTGGAGAAGGACTCAATGACCAAGGAGGCGACAACTACACCTATGTGTTCTTCGGTAGTCCCATGCATGTGAACTCCATGGCATTGCTCGAGAGCTCGAGAACTTCAACCTGAGTCACTGATGCGAGTCATACTCCTGTACATTCGAGCAGATGTTCGGAAGCGCTCCACTCCGTACAGGCGTTGCAGACGTTGCAGGAAAGCCTTATGTGGTCTGCAGTTGCATCGATCTGGACCGCAGGGCGGCAGTAACTGTGCCGTATGCGGGACATGTTTGAAATTAGTCTTTGTGTTGCCATTGACTTAAAGCGATGGCTCCGGGATAGCGTTCCTTCCCGTCACGCCAGGTTGACAGCTCACAACTTCGCACAGCGTCCCGTCCATCCTTCAACACACCACTTTCGAACAACCCCCACACGGTACGACGCCACCAAAGTGCGCTCTTTGTTCTTGCTTTGATCGCGCACGGCCTTCCTTTGTGCGTGCATACAGGACACTAGGTTGTGAATCCGCAGCGAGTCATTGGACCTTCGACAAGAGCGCTGCAAGTCTGGGGACGCAATTATGCAACCACATGCAACTCTAAGAAGTGAGAACTCTGAACTTGTCCTCCGTTGCGAGAAGACGACCAAGCTCGCTGCATGCAGATCGCGGAAGAGGGAAATAGGCCGGCCCTACCGCGTCACCCCACACTACTCAGCGTGCAATCAATGCATCAACACCCGACATACTTTGGTTGTCAATTCGTTAGCGAACTCGCCGGTAACACGACAGCACCTTGTAGGGTCCGCACAGGCTTCATGGGCTTGTCAACTTCGTTGAAATGGCCTGTCTATGAAAGGCGCTCTTTTTCTCAAGTCAAACGGGCCAAGAACCGACGAACTGCGCCCTTGGTACGGCCAAGTTATTTGTACATGTAGCGAATATACAGAAAGAAACGAGAGAGTTCATCATGGTGCGAAGATACCGGATGCAACGACCAGGGTCTTAGCGCATGCGGGGGATTCGGCCCGCAGCATCATCAACGACTGGCCGACTACCGAAAGGGGACTCCCTCCACAGCGCCTGTGTTTTGCAGGGTTGTTGCGTGTAGATGCAGTGTCCTCCCACATCGCAGATGTGACCCTCCAGCCGTGGAACTTTCGGGACCGCGAGATGGCTCTGGCGAGATGAGGGGACGAGTGTTCAGAGTATAGCTGTTGCTCTTATAAAGGTCGCAATCAGTCTTGCCATTAGACTTCAGTACGATCATTGCGTCTTGTTCTAAGACACCATCGGCTGTCACCATTCTCCAGAACAAATATGACAGCACCACAA
This sequence comes from Didymosphaeria variabile, assembly GCF_027946475.1. Classification (NCBI taxonomy): domain Eukaryota; kingdom Fungi; phylum Ascomycota; class Dothideomycetes; order Pleosporales; family Didymosphaeriaceae; genus Didymosphaeria; species Didymosphaeria variabile. Next base: position 1,306,665 of record NW_026611627.1, on the reverse strand, counting down.
GCTACCAATAACCCGACTCGAAGCCCCTCGGTTAAACATCAATCCCGCAAACCAGGGCCATGGCCCACCGAATCCACGGGCGCACGCGAGACGGTCTACGGTACTCCTTTCGACAGATTCCGACCCTTGGGAGGCGGTGCCGAGGGGGACATCTTCCGTCGTTACCACATTCGAGCCGCCGAGGAGGCAGACTTCCTAACGTATTGGGCCGAAACGCGCACATCAGCCGGCATTTTTGCCCGCGATGCTACGGGTACACTTGTTTTTCGCATAAGTTCAACCAATCTCGCGGACTTGAATAACGAGCTTGACATCGGCAGGCCAGGTGCCCCGGATCAGTTTGCCAGATGGATACATGTCTACGATGCCGAAGGCACTTCTTGGCTTACCCAATTTCGCCGTATCGACCTTGAAACCCTCCCGAAGATCTTCGATGGCGCTGGAAAGCCGGTTCAGCATAACGGGAGACTTGGTCTATACGGACCATCTGGGCAAACTGTTCAGAATATCGTTGCTCGCCAACGGATCGAAGCCGAACTCGCGCGCATGTAGTATGATGATTCCTCTACTCTCGCCATCCATATTGGCATCTTCGTGTAACACATGGCATGCCACGTTTATAGCTCTCGCGGATTTCGCATTGTCTCATTCGCATCGCAAGTTCTTCTCCAATCCGTACACTAAGCATGACTCAAGGCGTCGCGTCTTCGCAAAGGCTAAGGACACTTTTCGGGGAGTTGCAAGTATGTTTGCAGCTCTATTCTTAACAGTAACATATGCAGCCGCTGGTATTCTGTTAATAAAGACGCAAGGCTTTCTTGATATCGTATGCAATTTCTACAACACTGTGATTTTCTACAAATGTACGTCACACTGTCATCGCGCTTCGCGCATGCGACGCGCTCTTGGACCACAATTAGAACATTTTTAGTGTCCTCCGCCGCATCTCGGCAGACAGTTCGTTTGTGGTTGTCTTGTCTAACCAAAAAAGAAAACGAGGCTCGGCCACACCCATGCAGGGCGCTTAAAATTCCAACGCTCTGGTTTGGCGCGCTCCTGGAAAACAATCATTGGCCTGAGGCGCCGCAGCACATTCGCAATCACACTTATGTCGGCTCGAAAATCAGCCTTCGGCTTTCCCTTGTGGCATCACTATCTAAGATCCGTGGCTTTATCCATCAATGATAACATTTGTGACTTGTCAATCCGCGCCTATGCCGAACTGCTGGAAACGCATCGTACGGTCGATCGTGTTGTAGAGCCAATGCGGGCTGGGCAACAAGCGACAGCCGCAGTGCAGATGCTTGCCGTAGGGTGTCCAGCAGGTGTCAACATGGGGGATATGTAGGTTCTACTAATTTGGTCCTCGGACTTGGCCAATTTTCATGCGCGAGGCACAATAGAGAGACCTACCGCGCGGAGAGCATGTATAAAGCGACCTTGTGCTACATGAAGGCGTCTATCTTATCTCCGCAAAAGTCCACCTTAGAAGCAAATTCGTGTTGAGAAGGCCTACACGGGATCTTACCTAATTTGCTTTCCATGAGGAGCCGTCTTCGCCCGTCTGGCTTCAGTCACTCGAGGTCCTTTTCTGCGCCCTCTGTACCCAGCTTCGACGTAACACCGCCCACACCACACGCTTCTTGCCACGAGAGAGCTCACGAATCGGACGACGATATCCCCACATCTGCGGCTGCCATGCCCCGTCCCAATCGATATCGCCGGCCTAGTACTCGTACTAGCTTCCATCCCTACGCTCCGAATGGTCAAGCATCGTCTTCGTCACCGACTTTCCCACCTGAACAATACCAGTCCATAAACCCAGGCTTCTTTCGTGGAAAACTTGATGGCAAGACGGTTGCAGCCTTCAGTGTTGTTATAGCACCAGACGGCACTGTTACCATCCAGGGACAGCTCGTCCCAAGGCCAACCAAGTACCCTTCGCAAGATGTCCAAGACCGGCGCTCGTTGTCGCAGCCTACATCGCCTCTATTTTTCCAGAACCCTATCGACCCCTCGATTGCTGCTCTGGGCTTGCACAACCCTCCCAACTCGCCGACTGATGGCGAAACCATATCGCCTCCACAACAAGCAAGCGCTCCGGTCATCCCTCCGACGCAGGAACATACTGTACCGTTTGTTGACCACCCTTCTGCACAGACAGGCCAGTGGTATCTTGAACAGTACAACGCATACCTGGCCCAGTATCAAGCCGAACAGCAAAACACGTGGATGTGGCCTGTTCAACAGATATCTGCAGCCGAGGATGAGCATTCCTCGATTCAGTCAAGAGCATTCGTAGCTGGTCTCTCCTCATAAGCTCAGGGGCGACCCATCCTACCCTAGCTCTCTCTCTCAAAATACCTCACCCTCTGGCTCTTTTCGTCGATCTCTCTCTTTGATGGGGTCAAGCCCGGTGTTATGCCACCGCGAGCACGCTCCTTCCTGTATGGGCTAAGTTTGTGTTTTTTTTTTGCATTGGGGGAAGCCTGTCCTGATTTCTGGGCGGACATTGAGCGAGTCTTTGCATTTGATGGCAGCCTGTCCTTTACGTTTACTGTAGAGAGCAATCTCTATTTCCTTCATTCAGTCGCGCTTCCTGATTGACCATCCAGACTCGAAAGTCTAGACGTCACGGTCAGCATCCCTTGAAAAGACCGGGCGGGCGACCGACTCCCGGTTTGATAATTGCATTGTACCTAGTTACACCATCGTACGTGAATAATACACATCATCTCGAAGAACCTCTGCACCATCATTACCATGCAAAGCATCGCTATATTGACTTCATGCCGTCACTGCCGAGTGACTTTGCGCTACGCTACCAAGGATCTCATCGCTTCACTCAAACAAAGGAACCCGATAAACTGGCCTAAAGCTTCTCGATACCTCACCATCAGTGTACCATGTTCCGGATCTGGAAGACCCTTGTAACTTCGAACAGGAGCTGCTTCACTTCTCTCTGCGTTTCGTGACCACCTCCACCATGCTCCGCTTTCCGCTCCCTCGAAATGCGAATCCGAAGTACTCGCTGACACATAGTGCCTACCCCGTGCCGCACTCTCAGCCACCACACAGATAATATCTAGGAGCACCTACCACCTTCCCACTTCTCACTCCGCCCTGGTTGGTGTCCGAAGCCCACCCTTACGCTTCCCCAACCGTCCAAACTCCAACACCCCACCCCCTGAAAACGCCTCCTCATCCACAAAGTGCATGTACTCATCCTCCTCCGAGTCTGACGGCACGACCTTCCAAGCATTCCGATGTATCAGGCCGAAGTACACAAAAGCCTTCCATAGCACATCCTGCGTCGCGCGAACGGTGACTTTCTTTGTCTCGAGGGCCCCGAGCATGCGATGTAGCTCGACAGGTTGTGGTTCATATGTCCAGCGATGCAGAGCGATGAACCGCTCCATGCGCTCTTTCTTCAAGGTATAAATTGGTTGAAGTGGACCGTCTGAATTGATGGCCCGGCTTAGGTAAAGCAAGGAGCTGATGAGCGAGAAGTAAATCTTCACGTCTGACTTCCAGTGGCCGCCCACGGAGCCGGTAAGGCCTATGGTGAGTTCGGTGAGCGGCAGACGTGTCAGTAGGAATGGGTTGTTAGCGCTCAGCGGGTCGAGCTTCGAGTGCGGCATTGTGATACCCACAAAGCGCAGGTGATTTACCCGTGCTCCGAGGGTCCAGAGGCGCTGGGAAAGAGTCTTCTTCCTGAAGCGCTCACGCGCGTCCGATTTCCTCGCCTTTCCAACCTTCCAAGCGTTCCACCTCCGAGGAAATCGTCTAAAGAACGGTGTACCCTTTATCATGCGGGGCCCATCAAGGACGTGGAAGTACCACTGGTTGAAGGCTAGCTTGTGGGCTTCGCTGTGGAGGAGGCGGCATGTTTCCAGCAGCGCGAGTTGAACGTATGCACGGCGACCAAGTTGCAGACTTAGACCCGAGTCGAAGACGTACCCGTAAATCTGCAGGCGGACTTCTGGTGGGAGGCTCAAAAGGCGCGAGTTCTGTTGCGGTTGAATCGGCGAAGTGAAGAGATGCGCCATGTAGACAGGTTCGAGAGTGTGCGAATTAGGAAATTGGTCGAAATGGCGTATGATGGACTGTGTGACGATGTTGCTGGAAGCGATTGAGCAAACGGACTGGACCGCTGGATGATCCATGGCTGGGCGGACTGTGCGTTTTCAATTGCGGGGTGATGAGCGGGCCGTGTTCGCTCAGTTTGGTGGTTGACTAAAGTGATTGCCTTCAGTGCGTGCTGTGCCTGAGTAGTGTACCTTCAAAGCGGGATATAGGGTTTATATTCACTGGAAGTGGTCTTGGCTAAGCCACATGTGGATAGTCTTTCACCAATCGTCGCCCCAATCTACGCTTACAGCTAACGCATCAGGCAGTAAATTCTAGCCTTCGCACTTTCAGCTACTGCATAGTCATTGCTTTTGAAGAGGTACCAAAAATCGGTCTTTGCAGTGCAATTCTAGCTAGTTTGAACAAAAATTGGTATTTTTCTAGCCTATATGATGAGATGGTATCTTGACCCTGTCCGTCAACGCCGATGACTCCCATGGCCAAATTTATCGTCCAGATGCCTACGACCGAATGTCAAGTCCCGAACCAAAAGTTCACTGCAGATGGCGACAACCGTCAACCGCGGAACGTTGTAGCAGCACTTGAGTGACTTAGGCCATGCTAAGATCTGCCTCCAGTATTGCCTGCGCCACAGCCGTCCGTTCACTCTTGATAAGCTGGTCAGCCACCTCACCGCCAACCTTGTCTGCCAGACGCTGTCTCTGCCCCTCGAGGTTCGCGACGCCATTGGCTCTTGAGGCGCCTCGGCTTCGTTCCATATCATCGAGACATAGTAGTATCGCTGCTAGAACACGCTTTGCTTCTTCCTTTCGCGAATCATCCGCCAGTGCCTCCTTGAGTATCTCGTCGTATATCTTGAGGTTTGGCAAAATCCCTATCCTGACACCATCGGCACCGAGAACGCGTCGAAGTGTTTCTAGCGCCCCATAGTGGGTGCCGAGCGGTTTGTTGGGATCCAGGAAAGCTTTCAGACACGAACGGGCAATGCGCGTCTTGAGGCCTTGGTTGGATGCTGAGTACTTGCGGCAAATCTGTTGGAGAAGAGATGCGGCGGTTTTGCGGATCTCGAAATGCTCGAAATTGGCGCGTCCGTGCCCATTGACGTTGTTCCCATTCAAGGTTTCTGACGAGGCGTTCGAGGGTGCTTGGTGTGACGTCGGTCCCAGATGTTTCCCCAAGCAACACGTGAGGACCGGAGGAACCATGTAGGGGATATAAGGATCTAGGTAGATGGTGGGGTTTGCCAATAATCTATCAGTAGCAAGCAACATAGCCCTGAGCACGGGAATGTTCTTCATGCTATGTGTGACCTTCTCAGCTATAAACGTAATAAGATATGTGGTAAGCTGATGAATGCCAGGGTCACTTTGAATGGAAGCCAGCGCGGCGTTCTGCCACTCCTGGTTGTTCTCGTCAAGCAGAGCACTGGAGAGCTTGGCAAAGAGCTCCTGGGACTCTTTGGAGAGGACGTGCTTGACAAGGGGCTTGACGCTGTAATTGTCCAAGCCGTTGGCAGCGGCCAGATGGGGATTCGTGTTGGGGCCCTTGGGCAGTAGGTCGGCCTGATTACTTGCCGTCGGATTCTGGGGGATGGAGGGTTGCACGCCTTCCACGGCGAGCCAATGCGCTACACAAGTCAGAGCCGTGACACACAAGAACGCTCCAGATGGTTGAGTAACGTACCTGTGAATGTAATTTCCCGCGGTACCTTTGGCAGCGGAGCGTTGATGAGCTTCTCAAAATCGACCTCTTCATCCTCGACGTAGTACAGCGGCTGGCCAGGTCCCAGGGAAGCTTCGCCAAAGCGAAGCGGGCGGGTTGATTCGTAGCCATAGAGCGGCTCCACATTCAATACCTTCAGGGCATGGGAGATGTCGTGCGTGCTAAGCGTTGTTCGTTTGCCGTGTCGCATAAACTTCAAGGCCTCTTCCAGGACCTGGGCCAGGCGGTAGTCGACGTCGCGGGCCAGTTCTTCGACTACGTTGTCTGCCAGTGAGGCGATGCCCACCGACTCGGCGACGTCTCGCACGTTGTCTGGATTCCACACGGACGACGACATGGCGCGAGGTTTGCGTGGGGTGTGCGCTGAGTTGTATGGTGGCCAAACGGTGTGCGCCGGCTAAAGGGGGATAGGGGAAGCTGGAGGGAGCAAGTGGGAGCGCATGCGGCGTTGGCGCGGCAAGCTGGGTGGTGCAGGTGTGGGTTGCAGCGACCAGCCCTAGGAGCAAATGAAGGGCATTCCGGGAGCGTGCAGACAATTGCGCGGCCGTCTTCAGCTGGGAGGCAGCCGTCGGGAGGCAAGAGGCGCGGGAGGAAGGCGCGGTGGGTGCGACTGCTCCTCTGGCTGGGCGCGGTTCCCTTGTTGGGCTGCGGTCAATGTGAATGGAAGTCGCGATCGATGCGGCTCTGTTCGCGTCTGCCCTCGGCCTTGGCGTTGACGCGCCCTCTCACCGACGCCTACTCCATCAATCTCACCTCTCACCCACTGTGATGCTCGCCTCGCCGCGCCTCACCTCACCTGCACCCCTCACCCTGTCACCGATCGCTGCTCCCTTTTCCATTCATTCTGCTATGCAGTAGGACTGCGGAGAGGCCACAGCGTCGGGTTTGCTTCACTCCAGCCCGCGCAAACACATCCGCGACCACTCGTCTTCGCAGCCATGCCTGCGCTGGCCTGGTAGCCGTTGGCATTGCTCGCATGCGGTCGCTGGATGGGCTACTCTCGCACAGTTCCCCACATTCTATGCAACTTCTAGAACGCTGTCACCTCCAGCCCGGGAGCCTCTCCCGCCCAAGGGCTGCCGGATGGGACCAGCACACAGCACTCTCCCTCTCTTCCTTGCAACGAGGTGTCACAACAGACATTGACAATTTGCTCGGTCGGTTCCGCGTAGGGCCGCCTTCCCCGCCAAATCAGCATCCCGCTCCGCTTGCGGTGACACAATCTCGACGGGTATCTGCGCCTTGATTCACTGCCCGACTTCCCCTGCTACACGGGACTAAGTCGACACGTTGCTTGCGCTTCACGGTGCCGCCCGTCTACCACACCCATTCAGGTATCACTTGAGGGCGTACCAGCGAATTCACCCTCTCGCAACATGATTCATTCCAGTCGCTTCCCACCGTGACCGCTGCAATGCCCTCCTCCGCCTTCCGTCCGAGCCGTCGTGACATTGATTGTCGTCTTTGAAAGGCCCGTACTGTTTGCCAGTAAGGCGGGACCCCCTGCCTATGTAGCTGCAGGCTCGCGGACACAGACTATTTAATGTCAAGCAATAGCATTGGCGACCATGTCTTCACAATATCACTTCTCTCTCCACTCAGCGCTGGTTCAAACGTCTCAAGTCTTTTCAAAGCCCTCTCATCCTACATTCATCAACGCCTTTTCCTTGCAAGACAACGGAAATACCATGGCTATCTTGAAAGCAGTCTCAAGTTACTCCGCCGATTTCGACTTCTGTGTCCGTCGAGCTCCGAACGACGAGGCGCCTTCGCTCGATTTCTACAACCTTGCAGCGCTCCGCGAGAAGTCGAGAGACGAACCACCCTCTCCACCACCTCAACCACCACCAAGCCCCGCAGGCTGGAGTCGTCCTTCTGACCCTGACGTCGTCTCCATGGACTCGGTAGGTCCTCGTACCACCCTAGCTTCGTCGGCCACTAATCCGCGCAAAGACCTACACCCTCACATCTTAGTGATACTGCAACCCGCGGAGAAAGACAATAGCCTCCATTCCATGATGCCTTATCGCCCAAGCTTTCATTGCCGCCCAACTGTGCACTCTCCGATAGTGTCTGAATTGCTTGACCTTTCTCTTTCACGGTGTATTGGAGGTACTACGAACCTTTCTTTGCGGGACTAAGCAGTAGATCTCCTCGGTCCTAGGCGCTTCTTTTTCTTCTCCTGTGGATCTTGGTTATCCTTGTATAAGGCTCTTGGAAGACGGATTATGGATTGCGCGAGACAATTCGGACCTTTTCTAGGGCTCTTCGTGTGTCGCCCTTGGTGGGGCTGGCATAGTTCGGAAATTGATGTTGCATTCTCAAGTCTTCCTCAGATCCTCCCTGTGCTACCCTACGAACCTCCCGGACTTATGACCGACTGCTACCATGGGGTGCTGTGTTCTCCACCTTTGTTCTCCATTATTTCGTCATGGGTCTTTGTGGAATCAGCTGGTTTTTTGTGAAAGCCATGGGACACAGAGTTTGACAGGTGGTACAAGCGGTGTACCTGGTACAGCTAGTAACCTTTACCAACAGAGTCCAAATGATGCTCCTGCGGATCTGCCCCTTCGTTCCTGGCTCAGTGGCTGCTCGTACCAGCGTAGTAAACACCTCGCCTGGCCCCTTACACTTCATGCAGACCAGCCGTGTCCACTCCGCGCCATTGGTCGGTGAGCACATCAACTCAATTGCTTATGGTCAAAACTTTCTCTAGACTTCATACGACAGCAAGCACAGCGAAGCACACTGGGCGGTCACGCCCGAACGTAGGTCTCAAGACATGTACAACAACAACGTCTCATATTCTATTACACCACAAGAGTAGGGCGACATATAATTCTGCATTGATCGATCCTGCTTCTCTTATGGGGTTCACATGTCTTGAACGTATGTTTGGACATTAGCCACGGCAATCATATTTAGCTCTCTCATGGTAGATCTTGACGCGATGCGGCCTGCTTTCGCGCAGCCTACGCCACAAGCACACATCGAATGACCTTGATGGAGCTTTGAGAGAAGCACATCATGAGTGGCGTCGACATTTGATTATCAGTACGCACATGCAATCGTAACAAGGAATCGCAATATTCTCTTAAGACCAAAGATACAGGATATGGTATGTGTTGACCAATCGTTTCAAAAAGACGCGCGTTCATGACTCCAGACCGCAGCAGGTCCAGTGCAAGAATATTGCCAGTGGTGTAGGGAGCAAGAAATCGCTGTAAGGAGGCGGAGATCTTGATCGGAAATTGCCCGCCAGAGATTTGTAGACATCCTTGGAGAGCTCCCATGAGGTAGATCCGCTGGCATTTTTGAGTCGGCTGCTCAGGGACCATGTACTGGTTTCGTAGTTCCTTTTCGATAAGTCCACATAATAGTTCTTGTTGAAGATTTGTGGACCGCAGCCATGCAACAGCGTCCAGATACTTTTGGAATGCCAGAAGATATAAGACACGTCGTCTTTACCTCAAGTTGGCGTTCAAATCCGAGCATGCGCTTGTGCATCGTCAAATTCTCTACTACATTGCTTTGGATCGACCACGTGCACGATATATCGAATGGCTTGAGGAGTTTGAAAGGTTTCCTACCCAGAGACATTGTTACTACCGAAATCGAGGATGGGAAAAGACAAAGCATACGTCGTCATGGTCCTTGAGTTTGAGAGAGCTTAGGCGCGAACCACATGCAATAGCGTTCTTCCACTTTCAGACAGACCAGACATGACAGGGTCATTCGATATTTTCAGTAAGTCAAGCACTCGATTTGAGAAGGAGATGTGAGTAGTCGAGGAACAGATAAGGGCGCTTCATATACATCAACCGAGATCAGGTCTATGCAACTTGCTTCGCCCGCAAGGTAAGACATGACATATTCATGCTGGACTTTTCGTCAACCCGTATAGGCCATCCACATGCTGTTTTGCGCGTCGGTTTGGGCAGATATTGTACCACATAAATGCGGCGGGGAACAGGGCAGCACCACGGACATGCACTGTCTATCATTATGGCATTTTCGCCGATCCGGACGGCAAACCACATGACAAGCGGGTGTGTATGCTTTGAACAGATACGGTGTCGTATAGACGCATTATGGGGCTAGTCTAGCACCACGCAGGCATGTCCTTTTTATATATTAATGACGACCTCCATGGTGAGTCATGATCGTCATTTGAGTAGACATTGGAGTGAGTAGAGCGTGATTTTTATAGCGGAAGTTTAGCAGCATTAGTATCTGGAGAAAGCCTAAGACAAACCGATAAGACATGAAAAGTTTTCGGAAGATTTTTGGTACATGCATGGCAATGCTCCGAACTATGAATCAAATTTCGGGCGCATTTTCGAATGCCGGTAGCCCTTACAGCCTCCATGGTCATGCAACGTGATGGTGTATCTTTGTAGAGTGCCACCAGGGGGCCATGCAACGCTTCTGTGGGCGTTTTTGAACGAAGATCCCATGACACTGGTGCTTCTCGCTTTTGATGACGGCTCTGTAACGGGAGCTCTGATCCAGACTCAATGGTCTAGAAGGCTATTTATGCCTGGAGCCAAGCGCGGCTCCACCAACACTATAGGTACGCTACCATGTCACAGATCGGGTGGTGAGGACCATCGTCACTTCTCTCATGTAGTATTTGTACGTGGAGATCCGCGAACATTATAGTGTGCCTCGGTAGAAAAAAAGGAACCTCATGCTCTCTCAGGCTACGAAATGTCATTGAGGTGAGACGGATGAGGGCACAATACAATACAAGAGGGCACAGGGTAGACACAGTATGCTTCATTTAATCATTGGTATCCATACAACCGTTCCAGACCCCTATTAGTTTACGTCCGGCAACCGCACAGCGATGTCGCCTGACTGTGTGATGTATCGCACCCAAGGCAGCGATGGGTATTGTAACTTGTGAAACAGTCAGTGACCATACTTTGATACAGTTCGAGACTGCCCGTATGGCATAGGAAAAGCTTACCTTCGGTTCAATGATCTTCAAGTACCGAACTTGTATCCCACTCGTAGTGAAATACGGAATCTCGAACTTGACGCTGATCGGCCTCTTGCCCTTACCACCACCCACGCCACCCATGCTTCCTCCGAATCCGCCCATCATGCCGCCTCCCTTCTCGTCATCACCTCTTACAGACGGCAGGCCAAGTTCTGCGCGCATAAGGAATTCTTTTCCGCCGCCGAATTGCTTTATCTTCCATACGATGGAGGAGGTTTCGGGGGCGTAGTGCACGGTACCAATATTAGTGCGGAAGCGCGGGGTGTCGGCGTCTTCGGGTACGGGGATGCTGATTTGGACGTTGTTGGCTGTGCTGCGTCGCTTAAACTGTGCTTTTGCCTTCAACATGTACTCTATCCTGCTGCCAGAGTGGCTCTCCACAATGCACTCTACCCAGATCAAGGGCTTGACCTGCGTATTCAAACGGTAACTCATAAGCTCAAACTCGCCATCTGGCGGAATGAAACTGATTGTCCGGTCGTTTTCGAAGCGCGATAATCTGACGCACTGGTGGAACTTGACGTCTTCCATCTCCACGGCTTTCCCTCTTGTTGCCCTTCCTGTGGTCTCGAACATGGCTTTGTCATTGAGTCCTAATCGTAACTCAGGCATACCGGATAGGTAGCACTTCATCTTTATCGCACCTAGAATCTCGGATCGTAGAACATTACCGTTTGCGGATACAAGGAGATTGAGCGATTCAACGACGTCGAGGAAGACTTCGTTCTTGCGGTAGCGGATGCCTTCACTTCGCCAACTGACAGCATTTGTGACTGCGATGGGCGGTCGCGCTTGTACTTCGAGCTTGTGTGACTCTTGTGTGATATATCTGCACGCAAAGTATCAGCATCCAGAACCAGCATACCCCCGATACGAGCGCGGCGGGGCATACGCACTCCTGCAATATCTTTGTCTCCGTTGTTTGCGGGTATCCAAAGTCCATCATCTCATCGAGCAGCTCGTAAATAACCACAAAGTTGTCTCGTATACTTTCCTCCTCCAGCTCCTTGAAGTACTCTGTGAATACCTCGACGACCTTGTGCAGGAATAGGAGGATCTCGGCGGCATTGGTATTGCGTTTCGTGAGGGCGAGGAGGTAAAGGTTGTTATGTCTAATGTATAGATACTGCGTACCACAAATTACGTCAGCTATGTTCGGTTCAGGACAGCGAAAGCGCGGGCATTGCGTATTGTGTCATTGTCAGGGTGCATACGTTGATGCCTTCGTTGGAGAAGCACGGCGGAACGGCGGAGCTCTCTTCTTCGGCCTCACTCAGCAGGACAGGGAATTTCTCGACAGCGGACATAGGAATGTCTCCCCTGTAGTTGCGCGCCAGAAGGGTCTGTTGCTGTGTTAGCCTACGGCTTCACATGGGGTACCCCACAAGCTCACCTTGCCCTTTAGGTCGAGGAAGAACAGCGCCGACGCCATTGTGGAGAAAAGGAAGGATCACAGGTGGGGTATGGTGTGGGCGACTCTATCAGATCATTGTGTGCAGGACAACGGTGGCGGTTGTTATTCTATGTCGTGCTTGCAAGCTGCGGCCATGTTGTCAACGTGAATGTTCGCCGCACTTGCCAAGCCGAGATCTACGCTAGACGTGAACGGTCTAGCACAAGGTACTTCCATCGCACGTGCGACACCCTTCATCTGGCACGTTCCCACTCTCTAAGTTTGGAAATATAAATAGCGCGTTCCACGTGTAGCCTCGCTCAACAATGGCAGCCTGCCACGAATTCGACGTTCTCTGCGAAATTTTGAAATCAATAGGTAATCGCTGGAGAGAAGAGCTCGATATCGCAGCCGAAGGACGACGCCTCATGAGGATGATGAATGAGAGGAGAGAAAAAGAGGAAATAAGATCAAAGTCAGAGGGCAAGGATAAGATTGGACTGGTTTGAGCAACAGTAAGCTGGGTGTGCTAGCTCTTCGAAAAGTGTAGCACCTCTTCTATTTGAGGCAAGCCTTGAGATACGTCGCTGAATTCCTTTAAGTCGAAATTAGATGCGGATGCGAGCGTTAGGTGCAATGGTCGCGAGAGTATCACGTGGACATAACTGGGGTGAGCTGTCAGTCATGGCAAGCGTAATACTGGGGTGTGAAGTATTAATAGATTTGAAAGAATTAAATCTCGTTCATTCGTAGCGACCGTATCTACATATTGAAAATGCAACAACCCAATGCCATGGAAGTCCATTTCTTGAAGGGTATGTAAAAGGAACGTACACCTATATATGTTAAACCAAATCACATCAATTCATGTTTTGGTGAATCAATCATGTGCATCGCTATGCTGCCCTTATTTATTACAACCCAGCACAGCCCATAATTTTATAGGAAGATTGCAACAGCACCACCAATTGCAGCTAATGCGGGGGCCATAGTCTTCATTGGGGCCGCGCCCTGACTTCCGGCGCTGTTACCTGAAGTGTCTCCCGTACCCGCTGCTTGGGCAACCTGGACACCATACTGGGTGGCAGTGGTCTGAACACCGCTAATAGTCGTGGTAACAACGCTCGTCCCCGTAGTGCTGGCACTGCAACCAGCCCAGCTAATCCACGGTGCATCCGTGCTCCACGAACCTTGCGTCCAGCCAGGCCAGTCGCTGCCGGGGCATGCGCTTCCTCCCCACCAATGAGTCCACGGCCCATTGCGCCAGGCGCTATTTGATTGCCACGCAGAAGGACCCCAGCTGTTGGATCCCCAGGGGCCCCAACCATTGGGACCCCAAGGATGGCCGTTTGGACCGTATGGGCCACCACCGTAGCCGCCCCAGGGGCCTTGACCGGGTCCGTAGGCAGAGGAGGGCCAGGAGAAGCCGTTGGATTGTATGGAGCGGTAGATAGAAGACCACGCTCCGGGGTTGGTAGAGAATGGCGGGGGAATGAAGGGAGGAGCTGTTGTTTGAGAGTCGGCGGCTGTGGTTGCGCCGTTGTCAGTGGTGCCGCTAGCAGTGGCAGAAGCATCGTTGTTGCTTCCAGCATCGGAGGACGCTGCGGCACTTGGCAGAACACCGCTGGGAATGAGCGAGAGTGCACTACTCGGGATGAGAGACACGAAGTTGGAGGGGAGATTTGTGAACTGTGACTGTGCGGTTGTGCTTGCCGCGACGGCGAGGCCGATCAAAGCGTATCTCATTGTGAAGGATCCGATAAAGTCTTTGATATCTCTGTAGTGTTGACTAGAAGAAACGATATTGAGGTAGTCGATAGCGCTGCGGACAGCGCAGTTCCTTATGTGTTCGATCGTCCAGAGAGAACCTTGAACTGAATTGAATTGACTTGCAACGATGGAAGATGACTAGACACGAGGCAACAAACCTTGTTATACATGCCTAAAACACGCGGCCTCTCACATCATTGGCGGTGCCAATGACCGTCATCGACCCTCGTCCGGAGGGGTCCCGTGGGCTTGGAGGCTCTGTCTATGCCTTTACTCACCATGATCAACAGCAAAAAATCTACTCAGAACGCTCCGCTGTCGGCGTGACGCGTCATGCTAGGAGTGCTCGCTCGTTGACAGAATTATTCTATGAGTGTCCCTGAAGTAAGCATTGTGGGCGTTGAGGGTTGCAGGTCGTCAGCTTGGGGTTGCTAGTCTCACAACAGAACCATGTATGGCTGCAGATGCGCAGTGTGTGCATGGAAACGGCGCGCTGAGCTCAGAGATTGGTTCGTTTCACGATTTAGTGGGCATATTCCCGGAAAGCGTGGTATGGCGTGCAGGCTGCAGTGTGCTTGCGTCGGAGAATAGTGCGGGGGGAAAGCGCGGAAAGAGTACCAGAAGTCCGGAAGGCGACATACGTCATGCGATAGTCACGCGGTTTCTGAGACGTTGCCAATAAGCTCAAGATCTGCTGTCTAGAAGGAGAATTATGTTCGTTGGATTGCGTCAAGGCCCTTGGTAGTGTGCACGATGTCTAGAAGAGGCCGGTGAGGAAGGAGACGTCGGCGTCTCGAGGCAGGGACCGCCGACGACGTGCATCATGTCACGCATCACTACGAGTACCGACATGCTCTTCGATCTTGCACTACACAAGCAATGGTGCCAAGCTTGACTACGCGTTCGTACCATACTGTATCGGAGAGAGCATGCGTATGCTTCTTTGTCGCCAAGTCTACCGACACTCGTGGATCAGCTCGCAGAAATTGTACACTTTCCCTGGTCGAACCTCAAATCTGTCCATATCATCTCTCCGGAGCGTATGCGCTTGCTCGAACTGATATTCGAGGTACCACTATTGACGGCCTAAGCCCAACTCGTTATTCTCCGCTCCGTAGAAATTCGGAATAGCGACGCTCGTTTTTAACATGTTTGCGAAGGCGTTACACCAAGTGTGTCATTTGCTTACTTTCATCGTAGATGCACGTGTAGACAGCTTCCAATCAAATTCGACGTCAAGCTCTACCCCTCCGAACCTGAAATTGGCCGTGTTATTCTTGCCATTGCTCTGCGTGACCACTTTAAAAGCAGTAAGAACTACTACAAACATGTCCACAATCACGAACCAGTCGACACAGTACAACAGCATAGTCTCCGCCTACAGCAGTCTCTACCCCACTTCGGGACCTTCAGCCTTTCCACCGGCACTCCTAGAAGAGGCACAGGTCCAGACCGCCTTGAACAGACCAGACATCGACGTTCGGGGCAAGCGAGTCCTTGACCTCGCCTGCGGTAATGGCTACTACTCGCTGCGATACCTGCTCTGGGGCGCCGCGAGCGTCACAGGTGTCGACATCTCGTCTTCCATGGTTGACGCCGCCTGCGCCGAGGCGCTCAAACAGGGCATACCAGACTCGAAACTGAAATTTGTAGTCGCGGATGTCACAGACGAGAAGGTGTACATCGATGGTGGACCGTTCGATATTGTTGCCAGTGCGTGGCTGCTCAACTACGCTCCTGACACTCCTACCATGACCAGGATGTGGGACTTTGTCGCCCTTCATCTCAAACCCGGCGCTGCTTTCGTTGGCTTAACTATTGCACCATTGCACAACGCGAGGAGAGGTAAGCTGGCGCTCGAGCAGGAAGCCGCCATGTTGAACATCACCCTGGCCCCAGACGGCGCATTTGGGAAGCTCGGCAATCGTGGGCGGGTATTGGGTTTCGTCGAGGAAGGACTGAAGGTCGAGATTGAGCTCGGCTTCAAGGATCTCGGTCAGGATGTCGCCATGTTTGAGAATTACTATCTCGGCATCGAGTCGTTTCGAGATTCAATCAAAGCCTCTAGGATTGGTGGATCTGAGGCATTCGAGGGTATTGAATGGCAAGACTTTGTGATCCCGAAGGAGCTGAAAGATGCCCATCCTGTTGGTCGCTGGAATGATATGGCTATCTGGCCTCTGTGCAGGGTGTGCGTTGCAAAGAGAGTGAAATAGAGCAGAGGAGAGGTATCCAGCTTTGTGCATGTTATATCTAAGGATTCGACGCCCCCTCCGCATCGCCCGCTAGTCAGTGCTGTCGCCCTTGCAACTCCCCTTTTTTACAACATATTCGGCCCATCTCCTAAAGGCCTCTCTTCCCCGTCCTTGACCGCTCCTCGTAAATCTCCTTCCCCACGCCCCTGTTCTGTTGCTATGCTGACAACCTTCTGGAAAAACTCTCAGGTGTACCTTCTTCTTCTTCTTCAAGATGACATGGCACAACCGACCGAACCGTACATACATCACACTGGCATCACAAGTGCATTGAGCAACAAGGTAATAAGAGGAGCGAGAAATATTCCTTATTGTTCACGGATAGGGGAAACCCGGTATCGCAAATCTATACATATGCAATGGTGTGATCTTCTCTGATTGTGCCTACGTAGTGTTAGCTTAGCCGGACGAGGTTTGAAGAGTTGTCGCTTACCATTGACACCTAGGGCAGTCTCCCCACCCGCAACAGACGCACCCGAAACAGTGATTTCTCCCGCAAATTGTTCGTCGGTGTTCTTGTGGGACGGTGTATCTTTCAACTTCAGCTCCAGGCAGCTCAGCGGGATACCGAAGTGGCTGTGCTTGTTGGACGGGGTGACTGCTCGCCTGTAATCGTAAATGTTCGTTTGTGCGACTGCTCCTGCTACTTTGGCCGCCGTCAAAGCATAGACTACACGCGCTTTGGTGTAGATGCGGAGGTCTGAAAGATCCTCCGAGCTGAGCGGCGGGGTGTTCAAGCCAGCTCTCTCTGAAATGAAGAGAAGACGTAGCTTGCCTGGAGTCGTGCCAATGCTGGCTCTTGTGGGTGCGTTGAGTCGTGACAAGAAATTGTCGGTAGGCAAACGACCAGAAGTAAGACTTCGTGTCTCGAGGTAGTGCGCGAATTTCTTCAAACCGCTTGTGATTGACGTAGCGGTAGTGTTGTGAAGCTTTGCTGCAGTTTCGGCTGATACGACAGCAATCGTTGGAGCAATAGAGCGGGTAGCGAGGGTCATATCAACTCCAGGTCCAGCTACTGAGTTGATGATGACCGTGGCATGCGCGTAAAGGGCAGCCAGGGTGAGGCACAGCGTGTAGGAGTTGGTGAAAGTGTCTGCAGGAAGAAATGAATCGGAGGCACTGAACCGCTGCGGACCGGGAAGGGCAGATAACAGAGCTCCGGTACCTGCGGCAAGGTTCTGTTGTGTGAACTCGACGATCTCGGCTGCTTTACCCGCACCCTCCTGCCATAGGAAAACTACATTAGGTGCTTTGCCCGCGTCCTTGGGCAGCTCCGGAGATCCGGCCTTCTGGTCTTGAACAAGTTGATGCCAGACAGACACGTCAGTCTTGCCACCGATGCCTTCCGGAACCTCGTTCCAATCCATGTGCCTGCTAGTTTTCTCCACCGTCCAGATAACTTGTCGCAAGCTTGATACGCCTTTTCCGACATCAGCAAGCGGAACAGACCCAGCCTCAGCAACGAGCGAGTCTGCATTAGTCTTGGACAAAAGCTCGATCAGCGTCTGGTGCGGCTGGTTGTAGGGAATCAGGATCGGGACAAAGTCGTAGAAAGCACCGGCGAACAAGGTAACGAGGAACTCGAGGCTGTTGGGAAGGTAAACGGCCACTCTCTTTGCGCCATGGTCCTTGAGGTGCTTTCCAATTATGGTGATCTCCTTGGTGATATCGGCAATCGCATGGTCGGTCACGCCTTCCTTGCCAAACACGGTCATGATGTTGGCATGTCCGCTTGACGTGGCGCCCTTGTCGAGCGGGATTTCGCCGGTGACGCGTCGCCAGATGTCTCGTAGATCGCCATCGCGGCCAGCCGTATACATGGGGGCTCCCGGGGGCTTTACTCCAAGACCGGTGCGCAGAGGGTCTGTTCGTTGTCAGCGGCGGGGTAGCTATGTGAATTAAGCTTCGTCTCACAGCCATGAGGGTGCTCTGGAGATCTGTAGACAGCAGACTCGCCAGGCTGCCTCACATAGGAGGCCTGCGCCTGTCTCGCAAGCAGCAGCGGGTGAGTGTCAGAGTCCTGAGTATCATAGATAACCCAGCCCACGAATCCAAGGAGGGTGACAACGAGCAGTGTGGTGTACGCATTATAGCCAGCGAGAAGCTCGGCAATAACGCCGTCAAGCTGCTCGACAATTCCCGCCATACTGCACAGAATGGAGGAGGGGCAGATGTGAAGGAGAAAGGCCGGCTTGCATACGTAGTGTACGCTGACGGGAGGCCCGCACTGCCGCAAGGCCGCAGTGGGGTTGGTTGCCAGGTGCCAGGGTATGACGCCCGGACCGTTGCGGTCGCCGAATGCCAAGGAGACCGACTTTGTGAAAACAAACCGTCTTTCAGTAGCACACTTTCTCCACAGCCCGCCTTCAACATGTCTTTGTAGAGCCTAACTCCTCTGCGCACCACTAACCACCAACTACTAACAGCGCAGGTACAGCTACCCAAGTCTTCTCACCAAGCGGCTCCCCGTTGCGGCGATCCGGCCGTCTTTGATCAAGTAAACAATACCGCGACCGCCCAGCAACGGTCCGCCATGAGCCAGCTCGCCCGAACCACACAGGGCACTGTCCCAATTACTCCGCGAACGCCCAGCTCCGCACCCGCGACGCCGTCTGCTCAAAGGGAACAAGAGTCTACACCAGGCAGGTGGAAGCACCCCCAATTTGACGAGATTGCCCGCCGCCAGTATGCGACCACCTTCGACGAGCGCAATGTGAAGATGATTGTGACAAACGGCTCGTTTCTCGTCGCCACCTTCGTCGCCCCTTCGGTCATCTCGCAGATATCTCTGCTGCGAACAGTCTCGTAAGCTCTTCTCAACTAATGTACAGCTACTGTAGAATACTAATTCGAGCTACAGTAAACCTGTCTTAGGCCTTCTGCACCAGCTACCCTATCAGGGAGACGAGTGGACACTCTTTCTCTTCCGTCTCATCTTCCTCGTCAATCTCATCCGAGCCTTCATACCTCTCGCGCGCCGCTATTTCCCCGACGACATCGCTGATATCCCTCTTACACCCTCACAACGACAGGCTATGGGCCTGAAACCAGGTGTCTCCGTGCCACAGTCGCCAGGCTCCGGATATGCCTCACCGAACTATGTGACGCCTCCCCGCTACCAAAAGTCAACTCCTCGAAGTAGCTTCAGCGCCCAGGGTACGCAGTCTCCGCTATCAGGCAGCCCGCGTGCAAGTTTGGGAAAGTCAACGTCGAACTCCCCCTTTTCTCCTAGCACAGGAAGCCCTCTGTTCCAGAAAGCAGTAAACGGTGGATCTGCTACAAAGAGGATGAGCTTCGGAGGATCAAGCAGCAGCCTCTTTGGGGATAGCAGCTCGAGTGCAGCGCCTAGCACGCCGACACCCAGCACAGGAAAGGCGAGTGTGGGTTTGAATAACAAGTGGCTGTACGAGAAACGCAGGGACAGCCCGAGGAGCAACCTATTCACTTGAGTTGGTAGCGGGCCTGGGGACGATTTTAGACGATAATTGCATACAGGATGATGCTCAGGTGTCGCACTATACCCCAATATACTGCGTTGGAGTTCAGGATTCACATGCATTTTTTATGTCTGCCTCCGTCAGCCATGGTTTGGTAGAAAGGCAGCATCAACTCGATTGAGAACCCAAGGGACGGATGTAGAGTGGAATAATTCATCACAGTTCCGCTACGCAGACTGTCCATTTCAGCCGCAGCTTGTAGTATGGTACAACATCGTACAATCTTTAACCCTTCAGGGTCCACTGTACGATTTGATCGTATACACCAGCTTCTCTGATCGCCAATTGAATAATAACTCCCGCATGTTTCCCAATGCAGCATCCCGTTCTTCGCTCATGAAAAACGGTCTCCCTTCCGACTCCGATAGATATCACTAGCCTCATACTTGCTCTTCTCCCTCATTTTCTGCGCCTCATCCTCAGGCGCATGCCTCGTAGGCGCCGGATCGCCATTCGCCTCCTGGCTCGGGTTCCCCGCCTCATCATGCGCCGTATGCCAATCCTTGTCCTCCCCCATCTCCCGCCGCTTCTTCCCGAGCTCGCTTGTAACCGACTTGGGCGCGGGCGGCGTGTACGGCTTGCCGGCGTAGGAGGGCATGTTTGAGGGCGTTGGCTTAGGCGCTGGAGGAGATTGGCTGTATGCTTGCTCGAGCTGGTACTGCGCAAGTCGTTTTTGGGCGTCGAGGTCGGCTTTGCGTGCGCGGTCTTCGTTGATGGAGCGCTTGGCGAAGTAGTAGGCGCCGCCGCCGGCGACGATTAGGGTACCCCAGCCGTAGCTGGAGACGTATTAGCATGCGCATGGATCCTGAAAGTTGTATGTCTGGAAAGCAGTAGATCCGGAGGTCCGAGACTGGGAGGTTTGTTTGCTGCGCTGGAGCTTTAGGTGACGTACTATACCGATTTGACCTGTTCGATGTGAGCTTTGACAGTCGTAGTTGTGAGGTTTGAAGCTTACAGTGTTCATTGTGAATGTTTGTTGAGGGCTAACTGACACTCAAGGAAGAAAGAGGCAAGGGCCGATTGGCGCAATGTTTTTGTGATGCTGGTGACGAAAGTGGTCTGATTCTCCAGACGGCTTTCGGCGATGCTTCGGCGATAGGGCTTAGGGTAACCGAGGCGCAACCAAGCACTTTTTTTGCGAATCCAGACTGCAATGTTGACCTATAATCGACTAATTTGAAGCAGTATCCAATCGGGCAGCTTAGTGTAGGGTTACGTTCTGGTTCGAGGTCTCAACCTAGGATGACTACGACCTACCACAGTACCGGCAGCCGTGATCGATGGGATGGAGGGACTGCCTGCTCAGCTGGTTAGCATGTACGCCCGTTTCGTTCTCTCTACGAGCGGGCAAGGACTCGGATACTCTGCACTCCACCGCTCTTGTACTTCGAAGAGACCACACGCCCTGCCGACAAGACATGATCTCAATGACCTGTGGATACCAAATACACTAAGATATGGCTTGCTGACAAGCTTGCTTGGTTATGTGTAGTGAAGGCTATCGTTCAACATTTGCTTCTCTCTCCAAGCCTCAAACCCCATCGGACTCTAATAGCACTGACATCTAGGTACAGTCTCGGTGTCTTCTTTCTCTATACTCATGGTAAAGCAGAGTTTATGGTTCCATTTCATTTAACTACGGTCCAAACATGACCCAGGGAATACAATGAGCAGCGGCTTGAAAACATCCCATGCATCGGCTGCTGTTGTGGCAGAGATGCTGTCGCAGTCATTACCGTTATCTATGGTCATCGTCATAGCCGCATTCACCCTCACCGCTGTCGTTGCCTAATACCTTTCCTAAACCCTGTCAGGTATCTGGAACGCGATCGTCCCTCCAAACGGGCCGTTGTGGTTCAAATTACTGATCTTGATGAAGCACACTCCCATCTTGCCTGCCACTCTGCCCTTGCAGTCTATATCCTTCGGTACTGCGACTGTGAAGGGGTAGTCCAGATTCACAACCGGTGCACACCTTCTGAGTGACCTTTTCGGGAACGAGTACGGTACGTAACCGCCAGCTCGAATGCGCCCTCTATTCCCAGGCACGTTCTGTGTGACTTCTGCCTCAATGCCTTCCGAAAACTTTCCGCTTGCGGTAGTATAAATCACCGCATAGATCGGACCCGCGCCATCGCCGGCTACGATGTGATACGTCCCTGAGAGGGTGCCGCTGCCATCAGCACTCACTTGCGGCAGTTCATCACCGCTTAACTCGAGTGTGTCCTCGAGATCGGAAGGTTTAAGTTCGGTACCACTTTCGACAACCGTAACATTGGCCTTGATAACGCCCACACTGCCGAGACCATTGAGTATGAGTTGGAGCGGCCGGGAGAAAACTATTGAATTATGAAGAGAAGCCGAATGATGTACAAATCGCAAAGTTCGAGAAAGAGTGTGGATTGCGGCCGGATTCAACGCTCGGTTTGAGCTTGTTCTCTCATCATGTCCCTCAGCAGCGTCGATCCCTTCTCGACCATCCTCTTATTCGAAATCGTACCTTCCTCTTCCTCACCGTGAACGACCAAATCCGCCACAAAAGCTCCTAGCGTCTCCTGTCCGATCACCATCCCATCCCCAAGCATTTTTCCAACACACTCCATCGCCCACGCGCCTTGGGTCGCAACACCTCCTGGCTTCACCACAAATGTTTGGCATACATCGTGGTACTGCTCCCCCAATTCCAGTGTCCTGGCTTCGGACATCCCATGCAGTTTTCTTGGTTCGGAATAGAACCATAATGGGCGGTTCTGATCACTTTCCGTAAATGCGCCGTTGACACGTATGTAGCGGAAGCGTTGAGATCGGTATTGGCTATCCTTACGCGCATCGAGGAAGGCTGTGAAGAATGCATGAGGATAGACAACGTTTACTTCGCGATTCGCGTCTGTGGTACCCATGGCCCATATTGCGGCGTCTGCGGACAGTATTTGAGAGAGAAGCGAGGCGTCATAATTTGCGAAATCGGACACAATGATGGTGCTAAGTTTTGAGGAAGTGATGTCCTGAGGGAGGGGCCGACGTGAGAGCGCAACGACTGATGTTATAGATGGGTTTTGGAGACAGTGCCTTAAGATCGCAGAGCCGATCGTGCCCGTTGCACCTGTTATGAGGACTTTCATGATGTCGAGTCCCGGTGTGTGACTGTAATAGTTCCGGCTTCTCGTATGCGTGGTACGGACGAACGCAGAGGATAGAGCGCGATGATATGGTCTCGTGCCTAGGTCTGACAAAGAAGATACAGATCGTTCAATTTATCTGAAGACGTGAATCAAGGATCGATGATGGAAGTTCTCGCTGAACAAGATTTGCGAATTGTTGAAGCAAATAGTGCTCCTTATATGTAGTCGCGTGAGCGTGTGAGGTCCACCGGTTGTCCTCGTCCGATTATGTTCCGAGACTTATCTCCATCCGCTCCAAATTCGGACCGGACGATTCGAGTTAGACTGCATCTGCATATAGCTAGGCTCGACCTCCGTCTGGTAAGAATTTCGCATATTCTTTACCTACCACACGAGGCTGAATAACCACAACAGCAGTGTCGCTCAATAATGAGAGTGATGAAGGTCACAGAAATCTGAGAATACAGGGTGCATGACTAGGCGACTGACGCTGCTTTGTTTGGTCGTCTAATAGGTGAATACCATAGGTAGCTACGCTTTGGCTCATTTCCTATGCTGAATCTTCGACTCTATAATTCCAGAGTGACGTTGACGAGTGGTTGGTGAGTGATTTGTTAGAGGATCTCGCTTCTTAAACTCTTCACATCCTGCCAAAGCTCTTCTGCTAATGCCAACACATTGCCTTCCAGAGGCCCCTTTCTAGTTAAAGCAACGGTATCATGGACCTGTTCAATTCGGCTGGCACCCAAGATAATACCATCATCATCGCCAAGCACAGAATGATGTATCAGCCAACGTATGGCTACCTCTGGCGAAGTCAGCCCTTCGGCTTGGACGGCAGCATCGAACTTCTTCATAGCGACCATTAGTTGGTCTCCAGAAAACATCTTTTGCATTACACTCCCGACTGGCGAACTTGTGTCGAAGCGCGTCCCTGTATAATCGTTGTTTACGAACTTTCCTGTCAAGAAGCCGGCCGCGAGAGGTCTTGAAGTGTGGTCAGGCGACTGGTGTTCTTGTCAAAGTTTTGAAGGGCAAAACGTACTGATAACCGTTGAAGTGCATGCCTGCAGATCGTAGCATGGGGAAGAGCTTCGTTTCCATACCTCTTGTTATCAGGCTGTAACTCCCCTGATAGTAGCGTGGTTTCTGCCATCCGTTCTTGTCGCAAATCTTGAGCATCTCTTCGAGTACGGCAGGCGGGGTGTTTGATACGCCCCACTTAAGGTTGGGTCAATATTGTAGTATTTTGTATGAAAGCAACTTGTGGAACTCACATGTTTGCAATGTCCTTGTTGTATTTGCTCGTTGAAGTTCCTGACTTGATCTACGAGAGGTGTAGCCGGATCTGCACGATGTGAATATAGAATGTTGACCTGTAATCAATTTTGATCAGCGAAGCTATCTACAGATATCTGCAGAGATTGGATTAACGCAAGGGTTTGATCAGTCACAGGCATTTGGGTCCCAATCTGCCGGTGAAAGTCGTGGAACTTACGCTTTCTCTTTTCAGCCTCCCCAAGCTTGCATTGACACTTTCCTCCATCGTTTCTTTCTCCAAATCACCACTTCCATCTGTGCTCGTATCGGTAAGAACTTTCGTATCGACAACGAATCCCTCAGCTGTTGACCCAACTAGCTGCTCTGCCAAACCAGGGCTTGGTGGCGGGTACCGAGCAGCAGTATCGAGATGCGTTATCCCAAGTTCTTTCAACGTAGACATAAGCGGGCGCACAGAATCCACGTCCTGGAAAGAGCCGGACCCGGCCATGCCGAGGCCTCCAGTGCCAAATATAAGCTTTGGGGACATTGAGATGAGACGAACGAACACGTTTTGTTGGAGTAAGAGAAGTTAGAACAGGCTTGGGATCTTTAAAGGCTTGAGAAATGCGGATGGTCTTGGCGGAGGATTGACCGTTGTGTAAGCAGTAGTGATGTTAGGAGCTGCTCGCAAGCCATTTTAGGCCTAGTGGGCACCCATCAAACAAGAAACCATCTTCCAAGGCAGCGTTCTACTTCAGATCAGACGTAACACAATAACTATATTTTAGAAGCGGGACTTTCCCTACACCGGTCGTACTATCTCAATCTAAGCACAACCAATCAGTGGTGCATACTCTGCCGAACCCACAAGTACGACTACACTCATTTCTTTCCAAATAGTCTCCGGCCTCCCCCTGATCGACCAATACGGGCAAAATTCTACGAAAAGGCCAACTTTGATCTGCTCTACGTCCAATTTTGCGGTGGCAAATCTGCACTGACAAGATCATATGTGACCACCCCCATAGCCGCACCTAATCAAAAGGTGTACCTGAGGCTTTCGTTTCCTTGAATGACTTCGCCATTCTCGTCCGCGGCTTTGTTCTTCTTTGAAAAGTGCAGAAACATGACCGCACACAGTATGATAAGCAAAAGTTGCGTCGCTACCGCACACCAGACACCCGTCCTGTATGTTGGATACTCCTTCTGCATGAACGTTGTCGAAGCGTATATACCTCCGATCGCTGCAAACAGCAATTGCACGCCATTTGAAACACTGCGTCGCGAGTCTGAGCGAACATTATTGCTCTGAAACGCTATAATGGTGGGCAGATTGGCATTGCAGCCGCTCACGCCGAGGAAGACCCCAAAGTAACGGGCGCCGGAGTTTGTCGAATATGCGGTGATGAGGAGACCCATAATAGTGATAGCAGCGTTTCCAAACATCCAGGGCATTCGCAGGTGGGAGCGGTCGGCCATCCAAGCGCATCCTACAGTCCAGATGATACTAAAGAGATATGGCGGCGCACACACAGGAGGAAAACCACAGCCGTACTGTCCACGATGGTACCCAAAATGATTTGGATGAAGTACGCAAACGCGTATATAGGAGCAGAGCATGTAAGAAACATGAAGCCATACACCCAAAGCTCCCAATTGGCGACATGTCTTGTGAACTTTTCCCAGGTGAGTTTGTCTGGCTGTGAATCTCCTCGGTCCCGCTCGATACGGTTCAGGATGACCTGGAGTTCGTCTTGTGTGAAGCCTTGGAGCTGGTTCGTTGCGAGCATCCTGTCTGGAAAGTCGATGACAAGAAAATAGCCTAGCACGGCTATTCCAATGGTTGCCGCCCCTTCAACGATAAAGATCCACCTCCACCCTTCAATACCGTGGGCCCCGTCCAACTTGACAATGGCAAAAGCGAGAATATTACCGAATGCGCTGACGAACAGGTTGATCAGATACCACCTAAAGATTGAGTCTCAGTCAGGACGTACACTCCACATGTAGTGGCACAAAGCAACTTACCAGCTCATCCTCGGTTGCACCTCAAATCTTTGTGGCCAGTAAGAACATGCAGCAAGGCAAATAACCCGCTTCGAACACCCCGATCAACATCCTGCACACGACGACATATCGCCAGTCATTGATAAAACCCATACCGAGCATCACGGCTCCCCAACACACTGCGAGTCCATTTAAGAGGTATTTTGGCCTGAGTGGTCGGAGCAAGAGGGTTGTGGGCAATTCAAACAGGAAGTAGGTAATAAAAAAGACGAGAAGCGCGATGGAGTATCGGTTGCCGACGTCGAAGCGTAGGTCCGTGTTCATGCCAGCGACGCGCGCATTGGATAGGTTGACACGGTCGAGACCCGCGACAGAATATAGAAGACCTAGGATGGGGATCAGCCGCCAATCCACCTTGCGGAGGACTTTTGCTTCGAGCTTTCTCTGTGCATCAGGGAGAGAGGCTTCGGTGATGTGAAGATCATCTCCCTCCTTAGTGGCGCCGATTTCTTCGTCGAAGGCTGCGAAGGCTGCGAATGCTTCGAATTTGGCCCTTTCAGAGGCCGTTTGACCTTCTGTGGTGACTTGGTGCAACATGTTCGTATGTAAGCTGGAGCCTGGACAAACTTTCTTGGTAGGCACGCCTATGATACAGGGACGACCAACTCGACCGATAAAAACCATGGTCGCACCACATATACTTTTGACTCGCGGAGATAGGGTTTGTCTGTTGTAATGGCTACCTTCATCCATCCTGTTGGAGTCACCATTGCGTCGATCTCCGCTTTCGCAGAAAACAGCATCGGTAATGGGCACAAATAACCAATGACCAGCGACATGCTTTGCTTAGCCACGGGTACAGTGGGTCTGAATTGTATAATCAAGCTTTTCTGAACGACGATATTGGCGAGTGCGGCACGTGTGTGGGGACTGTCGGGTAGGACCTAGGAAATCGATTTCCGTTGGATCCGGGGTCTGGGGTAATGCCAGATCGTTTATGAACGCAAAACAACACTGACGGCCCATCGCTGTAATCGTAATCACTGTAATATCGTGTGTCGACGTTTTTGACTGAAAATCGCTGCTGCTTGCTATCTCGACTCTTCGTCCCAGCCACCGCCGGTGCGATTATGACGACGAAACCTCATCAACCCAAGGGATCGAGGATTGCGCACCCGCTTTCTGCACGGTCAACGAAGCAGCCAGATTAGCATTTCTTATCGCAGAGTCGAGGTCAAATTCGGTAGTCTGAGCGGAAGATCTCCATCTCGCAACAGCAACGGAATAGGCACCAACGAATGTGTCACCAGCTGCTGTGGTATCAACCACTTGAACCTTCCTCGCCGGCACAATCTGGCCAGGCTGTTCCTTTGCATGTTGCTTGTCTGTTCGATAGTACACGCCCTACAAAAGTGTAAGTGACCAGCATTATCTTTTTGAGTAGATGCATGTACCTCTCCGCCAAGAGTGATGATCACGTTCTTTACACCTCTGTTGATGAAGACAGATGCGACTTCATCCCATGATGTAGGGTTCTCGATGCCAGATAATGTAGCAGCCTCCGTCTCGTTTACGATCAGATGACCAAGGCCGCGGTATGCCTCGTCTGGAAGAGGAATAGCTGGTGCAGGGTTGATGATCGTCTCTGCACCTTTCTCACGTGCCAGATTCATGTTGTATAGTACCTAGTCTCCATCAGCGCATGAGATCTCTATATGCGTGCCTCGAAAGGTTGGAAGACTTACAACTTGCAACGGTAATTCCAGCTGGAACAGAACCACAGCAGCATCATCGTCCACCAGATCCTCCACCTGCACGTCGTAGTTCGCCCCCGGGCAAAACATGATTCTATTCTCTCCCGTTCCAGTCTCAACCACGATGACTGCAACGCCCGTCTTCTTGCCCTTCAATATCTTAACACCCTTTGTGCCCAGCCCATCTGCCTGCAAACTCTTCAGGAACCCCTCATGAAATTCATCGTCTCCCACAGCGCCGACCATGCGAACTTCAACATCAGACGCTTCCTTATTCGACGCCTGTTTTTGCGTTCTCGAGAGTCGCGCACAAGCAACGGCTTGATTCGCGCCCTTTCCGCCGAATCCTGTGTTAAAAGACTCGGTCGTCAGCGTCTCACCCGCAACAGGCACACGGGGCGTGCGAGTGACGAGGTCGACATTGAGAGAGCCGATAACTGATATGACTGCAGATTTGGAAGACATTATAGTTCATGCCCGGGGTACTGTTCACGGGTGGCAGCGTGTAGTTAACCTAGGTGATGAGTGTTTTCGTCGGCTACTCTAGGCTTCTTCCGGCTAGGATACCTGACCGGTCCTCGCTTGCGCGCAAACTTGTGGGCTATCTATCTGATGAGAGATTTCGCCATAGAAAATGGGTTCGTGGGTCTCAATCACAGTTCACATTTAAGGATATCGATCAGAATGACCCGATATTCAAGTGAAATCATGGAAATTTACCGCTGTATCTGCAAACTGTCTGTTTATATTTGCCTATGCTTAAGTTTTGTTTATGTATATGTAGATGTAGATATTGGACATTTGGAGAAAGAAGTATATAAGACTCAAGGAAATGGCCATGTGATCGATCAATATGCGACCTAGATCACACGCGAGACACTTTCTCGTTGAGCAAGCGCCAGTCTCGGAAGACTTATGTTGTGTCTCTGTAAGCTATGTCTCGATAAAGAAAGCTAGTCTTGAATTTGCCAGGATGCTATGAGTGGAGCAAACAAGCTCAACACTTAGCAGCTATCAAAACAGCAGAGTTTCGTCATGGACGGAGAGTCATCATGCGGGGGTAATTATACCACTCAGAGGAGTGAATACCGTTACATCGATGAACCCCGATCTCAATGTGATCCAGTACCGAGATCAAGGGTTCAAACGACTTCATCACGTATCCGCGTCGCAACGCGCAAGAGCTTGCCCAGGAATTTGAAGGGCTTGAAAACTAGCGGCGTACGCGGCTTATGCTCTTCAAGCACGTTCACAAGCGTAAGCTCGCCGGCCTCATTCATCTCCACACCAGAAAACTGTTGCTCCGCAGCGTGACGCTGATGGTACGACTGAGGCTTTGTGTGCTTCCATTGCGCTCGGATATTTAGGTCTACAGGTTGGATGGTGTAAAGCCCGGGACGTGGCCAGATACCTTTGGCATCGATATGCAAAGGTGCAGGTACCGGTTCCGCCTGATATGAATGTACTGAGTGAACGGAGATAGTAGCGCTTGGAAGACGAAGCAGATCAAGCGAGCCGAGGGAATCAGGCGTCAACTCGAACGGAAAATGCCGGGCGGGCAATACATCCGGTTTACTCTGGATCACCGTCAGGTAAAGAGGCTTAGCCGTTTCGCGCTGAGCTTTAACCTCGGGGTGCACAGGTTGAAACATCGATGCGTTCGGTCGTGGAGGTCGAGCTTGCATACGAGGTGGAGGGAGGGATTGGAGCGGAGCCCAGTACATTGAATGAGTAGGCCAGACGATCACTGCATTGCGAATGTTGGCGCGCATGGCGCGGAGGGCGACAGTCTTGTCCTTGCGAGGAGCAAGACGCTGGAAGGACTTTAAGGGGCGGGTGATTGGTGCTGTGCGCTTTTCGTCGCTTCCAGGGAGAAGGATCGCTGGTGGAGGGTGCTTCTTCTTGTTGACGTATTTCAGTGGAACCCAGTCGAATGTTTGGCGGAATGGCAGATCTAGATGCTTGATCAGTTGACGTGCCTTCTCTACCGCCACAGCTTCGTCGTGTGCAGCAGCAGTGACACAACCGAAGGACGCCTCAGACTCGGCATCGTCATCATCATCCTCTTCGTCGCACTCCGTCCCGTTCAAGGCCGTAGAAAGAGTTTCGTACCCCACAACCACCCCACACTCATCCGAGAAAGGGTTTTCCTCTTCATCGATCTCTGTAGACGTATACGAGGGCAAAGAGTAAAAGAAGTCCGTCGAGCTCGCCGCCAGCGGCTGAGCCTTGACTTCCGGACCCCAATACAACACCCTCTTCACCTCGCGCTCAAGGAATGTTTCGATCGCCGCGCGATCATAGAGGAAGTCGTTATTCGGTAGACGGAGAATGATAGATGCATCAACGAGCTCCTCGTGGGCTAGAGTCTCGCCATTGAAAAAGGCGAAAGACTCCAACCCTTCCTCATCAATAGAACTATCCGCATCGAAGAACAGGACTTGCTCAAATGGCTTCGTTTCGTGGACAGGATCGAGCCAGGCATCCGTGCGATCAAATGTATCGTGGTCGAGGGCGTGCGCTGCGCGCGGATGCGCGACGTTGTCCAGGCCGCTCCGGTTCGAAGTGAACTTCTGCCGAGTCGTCTCGATCGCAGTCATCTCATATGGAAAGAGGTCGTATGCGAGAGTTCGACTCAGGTCATTGAAATCGGGAAACGGCTCGGTATCCTCCATAGGGCGTCCTACGCCATAGCCAGCGTCGACCGCGGACTGCTTCTTGGTCTTCAACATCTTTGCCTCTGTCATTGCTTCCGAATTCGAAGCTGGTTGGTTACTCGAAATGACGGTTTCTGTTCGCGAAAGGGGAGCTGCAGCCAAGGAAGAATATGGGCGGAACTTGCACTGCAATATTCTGCGTTCACTATAGGATACTTCGGGTCGAAATTTCACGAGGAGAAAGCTGCTTATATGGCGAACGGCGACCGGTATTGTGTGTTCGGCCAAAGAATCAAAAACTACGGAGATGTGTGTTAACAATGACATGCATTGTGAAAGCAACGCTCTCACAACGGCACCACCATTCCGCAAAGTCTCGCCCACGAAAATAACGCCTTCCGTCTGAGATGAATGCCTTGCATCGGCGAGAATCTGTAAAGGAATTAAATGCTGAATTGCGTGGTGATGGTGCGAACGCGGAGTGTTTGAGATGAACCCCTGTGATTGGTAGAACAGTGAAAGAGTCTTCGCATAACGAGAAGCGCTATGCTGATCAGGAACCAGAAACGCCAGTGCAATGTACCGAACCCGTGCGCAGAGGTATCTTTCCTCCATCTTACTCACATTTCCCTCCATCATTGTAGTCTCATATCCAGAACAAGCCAACCCACATATCCGAACGCCAAATTGGTGAAGCCTGACCACACCTAACAGCTAGATATTAGACCTATACACAGCACTTTGCCCATGCCTCCACTGTATTGTCTCTCTTGCAGCCATCACATGCAGTGCACGGCCCAAAGCCTGCTCCGAGTATCCCTTTCCATCACACATCTCGCGCTTCAACGTTGAGAGATTGACCTGCCACCCAATGGGCATACGTCGTCGCAATTCTTCTTCAACTTTGTTCACTTCATCCATCAGCTCCTTCGATGCCTGACCCTCACCTTGGGTCACGGCATCCATGGTAGAAGCCAAGAACAGACGGATCGCTTCGTCGACATGGGATTCATCGGCAACGGGAGACAGCGAGAGCTTAGCTAGAGATTCGGTAATACGAATGATAGCTTCCAATTGACGCACAGTGATTGGAATGGACGAGCGCTGGTTGGCATTCATCTCAGAGGCATGGACCTGTCGTCTAATGCTGACGAAGTGCGAACTTAGCTTCTCCGCAGCTTCGGGCGAGAGGCGTGGCGCGCATTTCTGCCGGCAGTAGGAGATGTAGCGCTTCATCTTCTTTATGTCAATTTCGGATTCAACGACCTCCTCCGTGCCGCGACCGCCCATTGCGAGACCCATGACGTGTTTTGCTATCCGCTCGTCGCGACCGCGGTCGTGCTCGTCTCGGACGATGAAAATCATGTCGAAACGGGACAAGATGGTGGTTTGGAAATCGATGTTCTCGCCTGGTGTCTTCATGTCATCGTAGCGTCCGAAGATAGGATTGGCAGCAGCGAGGACAGACGTTCGCGAGTTGAGGATCGTAGTAATGCCAGCTTTCGCGATGGAGATGGTCTGCTGTTCCATGGCCTCGTGGATCGCGACACGATCTTCGTCGCGCATTTTGTCGAACTCATCGATACACACCACACCGCCATCAGCAAGGACCATGGCACCTCCCTCTAGGTAGAACTCCCGCGTGTTGTGGTCGCGCTGAACCGAAGCAGTCAAACCAGCTGCTGATGAGCCCTTACCGGAAGTGTAGACAGCGATCGGGGCAGCTTTCTCCACAAACTTCAACAGCTGCGACTTGGCTGTACCAGGGTCACCGAGGAGCAGAACATTTATATCACCGCGAAGCTTCATGCCATCCGGTAGGATCTTCTTGGAGCCTCCTACCAACAGACACGCGATAGCCTTCTTTATGTCCTTGTTCCCGTAGATAGATGGCGCAATGCAGTTGGCAAATACTTCGTAAATGTCCCGTCTTCGACTCATCTCCAAAAACTCCTGCTCTTCTTCCTCGGTGAAGGTCAAATTGCCCTTGGCAGTGTGGTCCACATCTGCATGTATGCCAACAGCGCGAATATACGGGTTCCGAATGGCAACCGCGGCGTTCTGTGACCTCTTGGATCCTTTCTGTTGGTAGATGGAGTGGATGCCCATCACCGTGCATCTTGTACCGGGAACAACACGGTTTGCCAGATATCGGTCGGCCGAGATCATGATATGACGCGGCAATTCACCGACTGGTACCTCATCAGGCGCTTCCTGCATCTTGAGCACTTGCTGGTCGATGAACTGACAGCGCTCGTGCAGAACATAATATGGGTCCAGTGGACATCTATCATCGTTTTCTCCACGCTGCCGGCTACAGATGCGTGGGAGAGAAACGCCCGAGAAGCCGCCAGAAACAGGTATTACTTCTTCATGCTGGCAATTCCGGCACCGGATGGCGAGTGTTGTGGATTTTGAGGAGAGGGTTGAGGCGCCAATGATGATGCCCGGTATGCGCACAAGATGCGAGACTTGTGCAGCTGTCAGGTCGCGAATGGAGAGCTTCGCGGCGGACGAGTGGAGGAGCAGCTGGTGCTCTGGCAGCTTAATGTTTCGTTGCGAGGGATAGACGATGCGCTGTGTGCACGACTTGAGGGCGGCCTCGAACTGCAAACGGTAAGAAAGAAAGCCGTATCTCGCGTGGCAAGACATACCAGAGGGATGATCTCAGCGGGGTCTTGGGTGAGCTTATGGGCTAATTCCTCATCGACGGAAATGAGGTGTGCAATATCGACGTCGCAGTAGTATTGCTTGATGAGCACATTTTCGCGAATCTGGTCTCTTGAAAGAGGGTCAGCAGTCCTCCTAAAGTCAAGTCAGTTCCCGCACATACCTGTAGATGAAGACATTGTCAAGATGGAAGTCCATAATAAAGTCGACCAGCCGCTGCTGGATGCGGGTTGGGGCAGCATCCCCGTGGTCGCCATCCCCTTCGCTAGGGAAGACGCTTATGGTATACGGCGTCTGTCTGTCGGCCATTGTGTGTGCGCTGCGTATGCTTGGTGTTGTAGGTCTGCACAGTGCGGCGGGCGGTTGTGGAGGTTGAAAGTGATGGAGGGGCCAGGGCGACGCGCCAAAACGCGCTGAAAACGCGTAATATTGGGCCTATATTGAGCCTAGCGCGCCCTGCTATGGCAACTGTAGGCCCAGATAGACATGTGCCCACGATTGAACAGCAGGTGTGAACTTCTCCAAATCCACTCAAAACGACATCTGCACGCTTCTGTGATGTTCACTTGACGAGGCACCTACGACCCATCTGACTCCCATCGCTGAATTAGGAGAGAGCCAACGACTGCGTGTCTGCCGCTTCCTACAAAATACAGCAGCTACTCAGAACCAGCTGCCCATGGCCAGACTTGAAGCTCTTGTGTATGGCCGTGGAGTTGAGTTCGTGTCTTGCAGCGGGTATACGCTATTTGACCAACTCACACTCACAACAGGGTCCAAGATCGGAGCGCTGCCCCTGCTCTCAGGCATGAAAATCGGCTGCAAGCTTGCCACATAGCAGAGCATCTACAAGATTGGGATTCAATATTCTATCCCAGGGCGTGTTGGTGTGCATTCTCAAGGTGTTGCGCTGATGCTGTGTGGTCGACGTTCACAGCTGCGCCAGAGCAATGATCTAGCGCGGTCCCTGCCAAGCTGTCGGACCTCCAGGGCTACCGCAGCGCGGTGATCACACGTTAACGACTATCTACGCTCTCATCGTCGCACTTTCTGTGTCTCTTGCCTATCTTGTATTATATGTACTGTAGCTTGTGATCCTTCGGCTCGGCATGTCATAGCAATCCCCCCGAATACCGCTTTGTCCCCTCCCTATGCCTCGGCCACCCACGCGCACCCGTCTTGCGCCGCGAATATGTCATCCTCCCCCCGGCGGTCCTCCCAAGAGAGCTTCGAATTCCTGTCGCCAAACATCAGCCATAGCCAGTTTCCCTTTCCCCAGCAGCATGACTGGGCTACCCGCCCCAACTCGACCGGTGGCGGCCGATATCAGCCACGTCGCGGTTCCACGTCAAGCTCGATACACTCGGTGGGAGGAGCGCTGGATACGGCGTTTAAAGGCAGCATGGGACCGGTGAGGGAGCAGAGCAATAATGGTATGTCCCATACGGCATTGCACAAAGCAACAAGAAGTGGTCTTGCTGACGCTTACAGCGATCTCGACGTTGCTTCAGCCACCCATCGTGCGCACCGGCATGTTGCCGCATACCGCACAAACCGCCATGTCTAGCAGCCACAGGCCGCCTTCTACCAAAGATATACCTCCCGTGACCCTAGCAAACATACCCCACGTCGAACCATCCGCTTTCAATCCCTACTTGTCGCAGATTGGTAATCTATACGAAGCTTTTCAGCGCGTAAAAGCCGAGTCAGACGATGCAGCGTCAATACTGAGAAAGGACTCTGTCAAGAAAGACGACTTGTCCGATGCGCTCGAGCGTGGGCTACACGCAGGCTCTCCAGCCGCGACCCCCAAGCTCTCGTCTTCAGCATTCTCACCGTCTAGTTCGCCAAAAGCGAAACGCCGCACGAGTGGCTCGAAACGCGCGCTACCCACCGTCACACCACTGTCCACGATCCCTAATGTCTACTTCGACGAGAACTTCCACCTCGAAAACCCTCGGACCTTTGACGTAGTCAGCGAAAGGTCGGAAGTGGTCAGGCCGGTGCGGATCAAGAGTGGAGACGATCTTAAGGACGGCAATGGGTCACTCGAAGCGCCTCAACCACCTGGGCGCAAGGCGCTTGCCACGAACGCGATTCTGCAGGAGAAGTTGTCGTGGTACATGGACACTGTTGAAGTGCATCTGATATCGTCGATATCTACCGCATCGACCTCCTTCTTCGCCGCCTTGGGTTCATTGAGAGAGCTTCAGTCGGAGGCTTCCGAGTCTGTAGAGAGGATCAAGACCCTGCGAGGTGATCTCAAACGGCTGGACGATCAAATGGCAATAGGCGGCTTGAAGATTGTAGACATGAAACGGCGGCGGGAGAATCTCCGGAAGCTCACGCACGCCACCGACCAGCTGCAAGCTGTCATTACTGGACTCTCTGTATGCGATGAGACCGTGGACAAGGGCGCACTTGAGTCGGCCATGATTCGCTTGGACTCTATCGAGAGGCTGATTTGTGGCACGCTAGATACTACCGATATAACCGCCACTGCTTGGATACAACCGCCATGTCCTCGTGCTATCGTAGATCTTCGCAATCTGCGAGCCCTTGATGGTGTATCTGAAGGCATACAGCAGTTGAGGTTTCGCATTGGAAAGGGCTTCGAACAGCGATTCGTGGAAACTCTGCGCACGGATCTGCGTGAGCACGTCGAGCGCACATCAAGGCGTGATACGCTGGAAAGATGGGCAAAGACATCACTAAGAGGTCGTGGCGATCATCAACGATTCAAATCGACCCTACCGGCGTATCTAAACACTAGCAACAAATTCCGGTCGGACTTGCGTGCGGATCTCGTTGGTTTGAGTGGTTCCAATTTCACCAACCAAGCTAGTGCTACCTTCCGAGACGCCATCGTGCGCGAGATGAAGTTGTTGATTCGAAAATATCTGCCAAGTTCTACCGACGACGATGCTGAGTCCATGACCTCCGTTTCCACGCGGGGCGGTCGGGGCTACAGTCAGCAAGATAAAAACTCGATTTTGGCTCGGAATCTACGCGCTATGGATCCAGCGGACGCGGAGGAGTTTTTCACTGGTATCTTCACCGACATCGGCGAAGCCTTGCGCAGATTAAGCGTACAAGTCAAGGTACTTCTCGATGTTACGAGTGGCGTTAGTACTCCGCCAGCATCTAGCGGAGGCCTTCGGTCACCACCACGGAGCCCCTACATGAGCAGTATTGACGGTGCTATGGGAGCTACACCCAATCCTATGGACATGAACGGACTACAAGAGGAGCTGATGCAAGCACTCGACATGTCGAGTCTGCTTGGGCAGGCTGTAGATGCTGCTCAGACACAAGTCACAAAGCTGTTGAAGGTTCGTGCCGAAGTCACGAGCAACTTACCACTAAACCGGTTCCTCCGCTACTTCAACCTTTGTCGGTTATTCGCCGATGAATGTGAAGCCGTATCTGGTCGATCTGGTGCGGCCCTAAAGGGTGTCGTAAACACCCACATCACTGAGTTCGTGTCCAAATTTGGAGACAACGAGAAACAGGGACTGGCAAAAGCCATGGACTCTGATAGATGGGAACCAAAGGACTTCGATGAACATGACAAAGAGGTACTAGCGAGAATATTGAAGGGTATGGAATCAGACCCATTCGAGTGGTTGCAAGCAGGCTCCATACTGGGCGAGATCGAGGACGAAGGTACTGCAAACGGTTCCGCCCATCCTAACGGCACTTCAACGGAGAAGGACAAGAAATCTCCAGCACCGGCGTACGTCGACGAAGAAAAGTACATCATCTCAAATTCTTCTACCGTCGTCATCCGCGGCATCGAGCGTTTCGAGATCCTACTTACTGCCATGCCCAACATGACCTCCGAGATATCGATGGTTCTCTGCGATTACATCAAGCTCTTCAATTCGCGACTTTGCCAGCTCATCCTGGGTGCCGGCGCCATGCATAGCGCCGGGCTGAAAAACATCAACACCAAGCACCTTGCCATTGCTTCACAAACTTTATCCTTCATTATAGCGCTCCTGCCCTACCTCCGCGAATGTGCACGCCGCCACTCAACAGCAAACAAATCCACTCTGAGTGAATTCGATAACGTGAAGCGTTTACTACATGATCAGCAACAGTCCATCCACGAGAAGCTCATTGACATCATGAGTAATCGTGCAACTGTGCACGTGCGAAACCTTAAGAAAATCGAGTGGGACGCTGAAGCGGAGACGAAGAAAGACATCAGTCCAAACATGGAGACGCTTACTAAGGAGACGGTCACACTGCACAAGGTGATCAACAAGTATTTGCATGAGATGCAGGTCAGAATGATCATGGCGCCTGTCTTTGAGAGTTATCGCGATCAACTCGGCAAGGTTTTGAAGGAAGCCTCGGTCAAAACGGACCTTGGTCGACAAAGGTATGTATTCGTCTCCAAGTCAGAACGGTAGGACTTATGCTCGAACAGACTTCTTCGTGACGCGAAACTCTTCGATGCGAAACTCAAACACATCGACGGTGCTGGCAACACTGGCACGTACCTTATCCAACTTGTTGAGGGGAAGGCGGTCGCGCCAAGCGAACCTGCAGGCAAGAAGAGCGATGAGGCGAAAGATGAGGGACAGCCAGATACCGCAGCAGTCGAATCCAGCGAACCAGCATCTTGAGGTCGATAGCATGCATGGCCGAGATGCACATCTGGCAGCACCAGCATACGGTCACAGTGTGACGACGATCGGAAGGTGGAGAGGCTCTTCGTTTGTAAATTTATGTATAGTGCATCGAGCAAGGCGTCGGGGCGCATAGTCATCTCTGAAGAACGTCTAGGTGCGGTCTGATAGGGGGCAAGACTGCCCAACGCAGAAACGGAAATATCACAGCCACGCATTCCATTCCATTGTAGCGCTTTCCAGTCATTGGCTGTGCGTCGCGCGTACATGCTGCCGCTGCCATGCTAATGAGATCCCTATCCCAGAAATTCGTCATCGACACGGGACGACATACATCGCACAGTGAGCATGCAACGCTGATGTTTGTTTCGGTTTAAACCTAAATCATCCTTCGCTTGCCATAACGCGCGACTTGATGGACCAGGACGCAGTCCCTGCAACCCCGTTCAGAGCTTGACGGCATGACATGTTTGTACGCAGTCTCGGCCGTCACTCAACCCATGCACTGGGAGCTTTGACCTTGACAACGAAATGAGCCGTGTTTGTGCAATCACGAAATTAACTTCGATCCATCTCGCTCCAGCCAACCGTTCCCGTCGCCGCTGCCTCTCTCTCTAGGTAGATATGCATGACGGCGAACAAAGCTGCAGCAACCGTTACAAGCGTGGCCATCTTTACTTCGGACCCATCCGCCGCTCACTCAAAATCAAGTTGTATCCGATGCCGACTACTCCGGTAACACCCGAGCCGGCATCGATAGACGTCGGCCCGCCATTATCAAGATTGTGTGGCCATTCTCTGGAAGCGATGTCTCGTGACGTCGCGCAACGCGCCTCACGCAAAGCTAAGCCTTACCTATGTGGAGCTGTACGACTCTCACCCTCGCGCTCGTGCGGAGAAGACAGGCAGTGAGCATTCTCTCGGGAAGGTGCCACGACAATATCAGCATGTTACTGACGGACACATGTACATGGACCGGTCAACTGAAAGCATGGCGTGTCGGGGTTTGGTCAAGTAAGGCTGTCGGCGACAGCATTGGCGAGTTTCATGGTGACGCTGGACACTGATTTGGATAACACCACAGCGTTGACATACGGACTATACCGCATATTACATGACGACGCGCCTTGATTAAACCGTTCGGCAAAGGAAGATGATCTAGATATATCACGAGCGTCAAAGATACACGTGAAGTATTTCGATGCAGTGAAGTGGGGACATCAGGTCAACATCGGATGGCTAATCCACCAATGGAACTTGATCGGTGAAGCTATACCTCGTTTCATGTCATTGCCTGCGCTGCAACAATCGAGTGCCCAGCAGATACTATGTGCTTTGCGTAGCATCGCCTGGACGGCAGAGAGGTGGACGTACCCAGTTGCCTCTGCTGACCTCGAGGCCATCGCGTATATAGTCTAAATCCCGCCGCCCATTTCTTGCCACAAACGACCTCAAGCAGCATCTCCAGACACGCAGCTCTGCACATCGACCTTCTCTACAAACACTACACCACACCACGTCACCAATACAACGTGTTAGACAAACAACACCATAGTAGCACATCCTATCATTCACCCTGCCGAACAGAAGCTTCTCCAGCTACACCTTAAACAACCATCACACACGCAAACATGTCTCCACTCGCCCACTACATAATCTCCACCTACCAACCCCGCCGTCGCTCCGCAGCCAGCATCTCCAGCACCACGTCCTCCATGAACTCTGACCTAGGTCTCCAAGCAACTGCAGCCGACATCGGTACGCCGCAAGGGTCGAGCGTCGACTTGAGAAGGCAAGATCAGTCGGGGCAAGAGCCCATCAGCAAAGAACAAAGCAGCTGTAAAGGTGAAGAGAAGAAGCAACATCAGCTTAAGGGAGATGACATGAGGGAGGACAGCCGTGAGTGCTCTTGGCTATTATTTTCTGGTGTCCAGTGAGGCTAATCTATCAGGGAAGATGCAGTGTGATTAACAAAGTCGGTCGAACTGTTGTATGGGTCATGTGTGGCAACGAGAGCTAAGACCATTCCTGGCATGGAGATGTGGAACTGTGTAGTAGGCTTTGCAAGTTTGCAGTGATACGAGTTAGAATACTATCAAACACTCGTACACGTTCTGGTACGATTTCGGGTATAGTGAAGATACAGTCTCATGTCGATACGAATTAAGCGACTGTAACTTTTCCACATCTATGGATGAGATTTTCTCAGGTCATGGATCGTCTCACCAGATCAGCGCTACTTGGTTTTTCAATATCATCACCTAGAGCGTCAAGTTCGCCCAGACATTTGGTCGTTTTCCCGTGATTGCAGATCTGTACATATAGATGTACGTTTTTAGGCGCAATCAGTTAGTGTTTGCAGCTTGTCACCGTCACGATTTCATACATAGCATAACGACATGTACGGCCAGAACGTAGAGTCACAACCGTCAACAGCCACTCTGTCACCACATCAATCTCACGAGAAGCATCCGATCGAACGCACACCTAACACTCACAAATATTGCATCCCGCGTTGCAACATCACCTGAACGCACAGAGCAGACGTAACGATGCCTCGTACTCCTGACGAGACACAATTTTGGGCGTCGTGGAAATGCCATGAGTGCCAGTCGCACAACCCCGTGTTTTACGTCGAAGATGAAGAAGGGGACAAATTCCTCGACATAGAGCTCTCCTGTGATGGGTGCGGTCATGGGCATTGTACCCGTTGCGATGGTTACGAGGCGACTCCAAGCGGGAAATGCAAGACCTGGAAAGATGGAGATGCCACCTTGCCTGGGCGGACTGCCCTCGTTCGTAACAAGAACAAAAGAAGTCAAGATTAAGCTTGTACGGGTAAGCTAAGCGATCCATTGTAGAGGTATGCTGCCAAGAATGTGCTAGGTTCGGAGATTAAAAAGCTAATCCTATTGAGCAGAATTTGGAAGGTCTCAATATACCAGCGTACGGGCCATTATATATGCCAAGGTCATTCTAGATCTATTCGTTTAGGGCCAGATCCGCGTGTAGGGCCCGAGCAGGAGCAGTAAGGTGGGCAAGACAGGAGTGCAGTTAGGACATGTGATATCCTTTTAGATGGTCATTATACTCTATCAGAGGCTGAGCCAACTTCAGATTCGAATTGAATAAGTGTATACATGTTTAATAATACATAAAAATGTTGCTTTTTCTCCTTGTTCAAGATCTGAGTGTTCGTCCATCTCACGGTTGGTTGGAGGAAACCTCAAAGTCTCGCTGTACCGTTATGGCACCGAGCCCGGTTTGTTTCCGCGAGTCTGTAGACCCATTTGATGTTCGATCAGTATCATGACTCACTCGTGACTGTGATGCCCCCACCCATGCGCCCCCCTTCATCTTCTGCTCCGGGATCATCTCGAACTCGTCATCGTCCTCAAGCTGCGAAAACATTCCCTTGGGCTTCTTCCGCGAACTCATGTGTCCGCTGACGTTGCCACTCAATCCATGAGAAGCATCAGGTGTCCTCATGTCCGATGGGCGCGAGCGACCACTAGAGAACAGCCGTTTGAGTCCGATAACTCTCACAATGGGTCGCAAGCTTGGCAAGCATGCGCAGGTCAGGCCGACGTT
This sequence comes from Didymosphaeria variabile, assembly GCF_027946475.1. Lineage (NCBI taxonomy): Eukaryota > Fungi > Ascomycota > Dothideomycetes > Pleosporales > Didymosphaeriaceae > Didymosphaeria > Didymosphaeria variabile. The sequence goes on along the minus strand of NW_026611627.1, from coordinate 1,265,230 downwards.
GATCTCAACCAAGCTCCACAGGTAGACATCTTTGTAGGTGTACGTCACATCGAATGTGCCGCTCGCAGTGTCCAAGAGTACTGACAATCGTATCATTGACACGATTGAGACAAAGGTTCCGAGCGCGAATATGCCACCTAGGACGATACGCTGTGCGAGGGAAGCATGCAGCCTCCAGACGTACGGAAGGGGCATGATGACAAGGACGAGGTCGGTGATGACGTTGGGGACGCTTCCGCCGACGTAGAATGATTTCTTGTCCACGCATTTGGCGGTGGCGGCGAGGGTAAGGTCCCAACTCCCAGCTATCGGGTCGCAATTGAATATGACTATCAATGCCTAGAGGGTGTCGAGTCAGTGAACAGGTTCTCGAGTGCGATGTGCAGGAACTCACAATTGTGATACCCCATGCGATGATAACCCCACCCAGGAGCAAAAGTGGGATGCGGGCTTTATTAGTCAAACCGAACAGTCTCCAATAGAGCGCCACTATGGAGAGCTTCAAGAACATAACACTTGGTGTGTACAGCAGATTCGCAAGCCAGAGATAAAGCGCGAATTTTGGAAGCTTGGCCATGTCCTCCGGAGACTGTGCAACATCCACAAACTTCTTCCCGAGCAATGGTCGAACAGCTAGTGCATCTAGTTAGTGACCTTTCCGCTGGAGGTGGCACTGGGGACTGAGCATACCTGTATAGATGACCGCAAAGGTACTCGTCACAAAAGCTGCGCCCAGCAAAGTGAAGATTTCATCCCAACCCATGTTGGACCAACCGCCTGCTCTCTTCCGACACCAGATCTTGAGTGGCACAACCACCATGGCAAAGGCATAGGTAGTGATGATGGCTCCATCGAATCTTCCTCGGAACTGTTCATACGTCTCGTTCTTGGGAACTGCCGACGACATGGCGGCAAGAAGCACTGCTTCCTTGAAGCGCAGCTATGGAGGGGTATGCTGGGTGAAAGGAATGGACAGACAGGATACAATCAGTTCCCACGCAACAGCGGGGAATGGGGCTGCGCATGGCTTCATTTGAGGGTCTTGAAACTTGAACCCCTGGTGTACGGGAGTGCTCCTCTATTGCCTGTTTGAATACCACCCTGGCACCCTAATTCCTCAACGGGCCCCATTGCTCGGCCCGGAAGTGCCAAACTAGGGGCGTTCGAGGCGGCTTGCCGTTGCATGGTGGATGGTTCCTCGCCCAATCCGTACCCGGCCATTTGACTCCGAAAGACTCAAATCGACCCTTGGGTATTGCGCTACACGACTAGTTGTTAAGCGAGGCAACTGACAAGCCTCGGCGCGCGGGTACTGCCTGCTCCGCTCAAACGGCCGTCGCTGTTGTTGGTTAGTTTTCCCACAAGAGCCGCCGAGCGCTCGCCGAGCCGTAACTTACAATGGAACAGTTTCACGAGCTCTTCCCTGTAGACACAATGCACGAGCGGGAGACATTTTCAGACCCATGGCTCCGCGGCCAGATTGCGTGTAAATCGTACGAATTCGGATTGCCTGAACCCATTGTGGCGGCCAGGGTAGGTCCGAAAACTCTTAACGGCGAGTAGGATGCAAAGCCGCATCTACGTGTGCCTGACTCTGGAAGGTGTGCCTGACGCTGGAGAGTGCAATTGTTCGATAAGAGAGAGCAACCCACATTAGCCTTCTGCATTTCGCTTTCGCGGCGAACCTTCTTCCTCAAGCGACAACCACCATGGCTTCGGAGGGCTTTCTCACTGCCGTCTTCAAATTTGTGTTGCCTTTTGTGCCCCTCATTCTTGCTGGGTACTATGTCTACACTGCGGTCCAGACATGGCTCCCTCTACGTCATATCCCAGGGCCATTCCTTGGCAAATTCTCGTACCTGTTCATGATGAGGACCCAGGCAAGCGGAACGCAGCATCTCCGTTATAGAGCTGTGGACCAGCAATTCGGTACGCCTCGGTTCGTAGAATCTACTTGAATAGGCTGACAGAGCGTCAATCCAGGCTCCCTTGTGCGCATCGGACCGAATGAACTCACCACCAGTGATCCGGAGCTCATACGGCGTATGAGCGCTGCGCGGTCTCCTTACAAGCGTTCCGACTGGTATCTTGGAATGCGCGTAGATCCTCATCTCGACAACATCTTGTCAGAGCTGGATGTTGACACCCATGACAAACGACGAGCCAAGATGGCTGGTGCGTACGCTGGTAGGGAGAATCCGCAGCTAGAGAAGGATGTCGACGACCAAATTGCATCGTGGGTGAACCTCATCAAGACCAAGTACATCTCTGAGGGCGGGTCGCTGAAGCCCATGGACCTTGCTCTCCAAGCACAATATTTTACGCTTGATGTTATCACGAGCCTGGCCTACGGCAGAGCCTTCGGCTATCTGGTCAGGGATGAAGACATCTACGACTACATCAAGCTCGCTGAACAATTCGTATCCACAGCTGCGCCTATCGTTGGTGTGACGCCCATCCATAAGTTCCTGTACCGCAGTGGCCTCATCTTCAAGATTGCTCCCAACCCAGAGGACCCGAAAGGGTTTGGACGGTTGATGTCCGAGGCGAAGGCTGCAGTTGGCGAACGCTTCGAAGCGGATGGCAAGGAGCGACAGGATATGATTGGTGCCTTTGTGAGAAACGGGATCCCTCAGAAGCAGATCGAAGCGGAACTTTTGCTCCAAATTATCGCTGGATCTGACACAACCGCATCAGCTCTCCGTAGCACACTCCTCCGCCTTCTGACCTCGCCTCGGGTCCTCACTAAGCTCAGAGCTGAGGTGGACGCAGCTGTTGCAGATGGACGGGTTTCCAGTCCGATTCAGCAGAAAGAGTCGAAGGATCTGCCCTATCTCCAGGCCGTTGTCAAGGAAGGCCTCCGTATCACGCCTCCCTTCTTGGGCCAGGTTGCGAAAGAGGTTCCTGCTGGCGGCGACACCTACAACGGAATCTTCCTCCCTGGAGGTACTCGCATCGGCCACAACGTCTACGCCTTGACTCGCCAGAGCATATTTGGGCCGGACAGCGACACTTTCCGTCCCGAGCGTTGGCTCGAGGCTGACGCGGAGACTCTTCGCGAGATGGAGAAAACCATTGAGCTTGTCTTTGGATACGGACGCTGGAGCTGCATGGGAAAGAATGTGGCTTTTCTTGAAATGGACAAAGTGTACTTTGAGGTATGACCGGTAGCCCCTGCGTGGTAGTTCGTGAGCTTAATCGCTAACTTTTCTGCAGCTCCTTCGCGAATTTGATTTCGACATCGTCAACGCCGAGAAACCATGGTCGAGTCAGAACTTCAACATCTGGATGCAACACGAATTTTTCGTTCGGGCGACCGTGAGAGATGGGGCTGTGGTCCAATAGAGATACCCTTCCGTGACTGGAGATCTGTGATCATCATTTGATGTGTTTACAAGTTTGCCAAAGACTGCTGGCATACATATAGTCACCAGTAGCAAAGCAGCGTCAGCAAGATACGCTACTCATACACTTTCATGCTCAGGTCATTGATGAGACATTCGTTGTGTCGTCGCTAGTGTTGAGCCCCACTCTTGCCCAACGCGCCTCCCCCGCTTCGCGTTCCCTCGCGCTCACTTTGCACAACCAACCGCATCACTATCGTATTGGAAAGAACTATGTTTCGATTGAGCGAGCACACGAGAGAGCCCCATCTTGCCTACCGTCGAGCAGCCGTAGCCTGTCATAGGGCACTGGCTATAAATTACGTTCCTACCTCGTTGACTTCAACGCGTCTCAACGCGTTCTACCATCGCAGCTCGCAACACCGCATCCGTCACCATGCCGCTCCTGGGTTTGAGCTATGAATTGATCCTTTCCATTGCTGCGTATCTTGATCAAGTCGACCTCTTGAACATGTCGCTCGTATGCAAGCATCTGAACGTTGTCACCGAGCCGGAGCTGTACCGCGAATACACGAACATCCATATCGACAACCGGAGTTTCTCCCTTTTCGTGAAACGTATCATTCGATCGCCTAACCTTGCCCGGAACGTCAAAAAACTTGACCTATCACACTGGGAGACCATCGATGCTTTCAATCCGGTCTACTATGATTCTGCCAATGGCGTCCCGGACGTAGACAAGAAAGTCGCGGATTTCGACGAAGCCAAAGCGCCAGAGCCAAATGAGGATGACTATCTGCTGTACTGCAGGGCTGCCCAAGCTGCTGGGGTTATCGCAGAAATCTCACCATACGAAACAAAGAGCTGCATCGTCGAACAGGCAAGGCCCATGTTGTCTTCACAGGTCCCAGACGATGAACCGTGGTACACGCACATCATTGATGGCATGTCTTACGACCAGAAATTCTGCTCCATGCTTCGAGCCGGCCTTGAGGACCCCGTAATCGTACTAATGGTTGCCTTACTCCCCAACGTTCGCGAAATGCTCGTGCGGGGCGGGCCCACCGACAGGGTTGCATTGGAATGGCGAGCACCAACTCACCGATTCTCAAAGCTTCGTAGGCTCACAGTCCACGCGATTGACGGCATGCTATCTTGGCCGATTGCCTTCTTCAGCCCTATTTTGTCCGAGGGTCGGTTGGATATCTTCGAAGTGGAAATGGCCAGTTCGTGGTATCAAGACACAGGCGATATAGAACCTCTTCACCACAACATCATACCTCTCACCTTGACTCCAGGAAGTCTAAACCTGAAGAAGCTCGAGCTGATCAAGTCTTGTTTGAGATTCACCGACTTGGGGTGCTTATTGAACGCCTGTCCAAATCTTACCAGCTTCCAATTTACGGAGGATCTCGAGGCTGGGGCCTATACAATCTCTCCAAGTACGGTGATAAAACTCCTTGAGCCGCTCAAAGACACTCTGCAACAACTCATACTTGACCTGACCGTGCATGAGCAAGAGTTCGACGACGATAGCGACGATGACGATGATAATCGCGATCACATTGATTCACTGGCACATCTGACTAGCCTCAAGCTTCTCAGCGTTACCCCCGAGATATGGCGTGGTGTGGAAATGGAATACCTCAGGATGGACTTCACCCTCGATCGCTTCCTACGCGAGGTACCAAGCAGACGCCCTCTTGGGTATAGGCTACCGCCAAACCTGGAGACGCTCGCATTTCCTCTGTCAGGGCGGGGAATCGAAATGCCTCTTTGTCAAATACGGCATATCATCTGTAGCCGTGCCATACATCTTCCGCTGCTGAAAAGTCTTTACGTAAACTCGCAAGACGAAGATTATCTAGACGATCTTGAGGATCTACTAGAGAAAGAGGCGGAACACATCCAGGCGCGGCCTGGAGTGGAAGAACTTGGGATCAGCTTAGGGTGTAACGTTATGAGAACCGCTTTCGATACCATTGAGTCACATCGCAAGCTTCCACATCTGAAGTGGTTTGGAGACAAGTATGCAAGGCGGCATCGCAAATCGAAGAAGTCGGAAGAAGAAATGAGCCAGATCATGGCGAAGTACGACCATCAAGGGCTGAACGAAGACGAGATGACCAGGTTGATGGCCAACGATCCTGACATGGAAAGTTGGGTGGAGCGGAATGTTCGCAACCATGTGGAGGAGGATATAGTCTACGAGGACGAATAGACTATACATATCGATGTCTGTCCCGGAAGCTCGTTCGTGAACGACAAAAGTGCGATTGAGCTACGCCAATTATACAATTCGTACATTTCTCCATTTTTTATGCGGCCATTCGACTTTTCCGCGACGAAACGTGATCTTCTGGGAAGGAATAACACCGATATCGAACCAGACCAACAGCACCCCAAATCTTTCGAAATAGTCCTCTCTCTCGGAAACCTGCACCAGCGCAAGGCCCATACAAACGGTTCCGGTGTCTTCCCAGGAAAGATCAGCCTGCAAATCCGCCATGATAAGCGGTAAGAAGTAATGGGGACCCTCGGGAATGTGTTCAGGACGGTCGACATGCATCATATGATCTGTAATGGTCGGTAAGTCTTGGACGACCCATCTCATTGATGTAACATCGAGATCCTCTGAGACATCGCTTGATGGTAGCTCGGGATGCAGATCGAGAAGACCCCCTCTCGCATTTAGAATACTTGAATCTTCAGAGTCAATGTAGACGTTGGAATCCTCTACCAGACTGTATTTCATATCGTAGTAATGTCTAATTGGCGCAGCGATGCTCGTCCAGGACCAGGTCGGGGCGCCAACAAGCCTCGGAACCTCTCTGAACTCATCGTAGAGAATCCAGAGTAGATCCACAGCAAGATGATCAGACCATATACCATTTATGCTTTTCCACCCCGTATTTCTTGAAAATTCCGTTATGACGCCACTGATGGCGGGAAGACGATCGGTAGCCACAGTGAGGTCGCGTTGTGTAAATATGCGCAGATTATCATGCCATAGTCGCAAAGTCCTAGGCGTGCTCATGTACCCGTCTTCATCCGGCACTGTTTCCTCCTGGTTATTGCGAATATCTTGACTGCCGATTGGCTTAGTGATGTTGATGTGCATGCGCGTGTCGCCCTCCTCCAGTGTGCAAGTCTTGCACTCCCAAAATAGAAGCGAAGAGAAGTATATCTTCCTCGGGGCCAATGCGCGTTCTTGAAAAGTCCACCCTCGAGAATGAAATTTCGACTCTATGAACCGTCTGGCACCAATGTCTTTGGATTGGCGATTCGTGAGACTAATGTATTCCGTTGGCTTGAGTTCGCTTTCTACATCGCAATTTTGGACGCTGCGAGGCTCCCGGCGTGAAAACAGTCCTTCGTTTGCGCCAGATGCTCCCAGCGCCACTATAGTGAGGAGTGCGTGCTGGTAGACGTCACACATAGTTGCGGCCTCTCTTTTCCAATCTTCTGAATCGTCTTGTACGATACACATGGAATCCACCCAAAGGTACCGCCCGCCCATATCATAAACAGCTCTTATCGCATCCTTGATTGTGTACGGAAGGTCTTTGATTGGAATAGACCTTTTAAATTCTTCATATCGCGATTTCGTCGTAGTCAAGACAGGCTCCGTGCCCCAGCAATAACTGAGCGCGTAATATGCGACGAGTGTAGGCAACGTATTCGTTTCAACCAGCGACGCTTGATCCGCACCGGAGATGGCGATGACACGCGTCGGCATCCATTTAGGCTCGAAACGAGGACACTCTTGATGACCATTGAGACAGCGATGAAGCCAGGATTGTCCAATGTCAAAGCAGTTCTGCGATGCTGTGTAGATAGAGCCCGTCGGGCGCATCCTAGACCCTGCATATCGTCTTGAGGAAAAGGTGTTGATGCTAACTTCCGAGAGCAGGGTGCCCTGGCCGGGGTTACCCTTTACTGACACAGTTATCTCTATCCGAATGTTTGTCATCTTTCCATCCGCATATGTCGCAGCCACGCCTGTCTCCACCATGCGGCTTGTGCGATCTGCGTTCCTCCCATCATCGCATCTTATGTCAATGATTGTGCAACAAAGACAGCCCTGGACAGCGGAGTCATGGATTTCTTGATATCGAACCTTCCGCTTGGTATTGGGGAAATCCTCCTCGACTATTTTCGCTTCTGCTTGAGTCCATTTGCTTGGATCGGGATTCAGAGCACCACTCATAAAAACTTCCTCTTCCTCTACATCATCATCGCCAGCTAAGATCGTATCATCAAGGACGCAATTTGAGCCAAAGAGTGCGCGGTCGATTTCGTGAAGCAACATTTGACAGTATTGACACAAAATGTTTGGTTGTTCTTCATCCATACGAGACAAGGCCCGCTCCTTCTCTGTCAAAGGAGTGAATCCGATGTCCCAGAAAGAGCGCCGTTTGATGGGGGCAGCAGACCCAGGCGTCATGGCCGAGAGACCCTTTCAATGATTCTGGTAGGGTGATTAGTGGCTCTTACCAACCCAGATCTAGAGATGTCGCCGGTGCTCCGAGTGCGATCGGTTCGTGTGTGTACGAGGCTACAGCACGCGCGGGGCCACACATCAAGCGAGGTGGCGCCTGCTTGTAGCGGGTGCAGCCTAGGCTTCCCGGGCGCCCTTATCGGTACTAGTCTTTTCAACATCCACCGTTGCATAAGACAGCACACATCTGATCATATATTTTAAAGTAGATCACATTATTTACCTGTATATTCTACTTGTCGTTGACCTCTCACATCACATCTCGAATAGCAGTTGCGTACTGTGCACCGCTAGTACAGACTCGATCAATCATTCGCGAGGAATGTATTAGCCAGTCACATCGAAACGGTCATGTTCGGTGAACACAGTTGACTTCGCACAGAGGCGTCGCAATCAGACAAATGCCCTGATTGAACATGCTATTGATTCAAGATTCCATATTGCGATATAGTCGCGTTGCCATCTTTCTAAACTATGCTTTTGAGAAGCTATAGTAAGAGGTATTCAATAGAGCTTGAGGGATCCTAACTTCTTCAAGCTCATGCTAATCCACGTACCAAGTTGCAGGATGACCCTGGCACCTCATTGTTCCCTGCGCCGACACCTTGCCGGTGTGCGCCCCACCGAACCTCCGATTGACCTCGTCCAGAATGTCGACAATGTCCTGGTTATCCATGAAGAACTGGTAGGCACTCGGCTCTCCGTTGCCCTATCCGCTGTCAGTCAAGCACTAAACTATAGACATGGGATGTGCATACCCTTCCGACGCTGAAGCTGCATGCAGAGTTGACCATACGCTGGACGTAGCCTGCCGCCTGGCCCTTGAAGCTCACGCTCCAGTCGCCGGCGTCGGTCAGTACGTCCTTGCAAGAAGACTCGCACTGTGATGTCGATGGTGGAGAGCCGTTGTTGTTGGTGCGATCTTCGTAGGTGAGGACCTCGCAGTAGCCGGCGTTGCTCTTATTGCCCGTGCATTGGTTGGCTGCGACGAAGGTGGCCAATAACCCGAAGAGGACGATGGGGAGAGAGAAAATCTGCATCTTAGAAGGTTTGCGTGAACAGACTCTATGTGGTTGACTCTGACAAGTGGCTTTCGGGCGATTGACGTTCAGAGGGGCGGATGAGCTAGGCTTTAATAATTACGGCTGGCCCCGGGCACGAGATGGGGTTTAACTGGGAGTGGAGCCTGGCGTGGGGTCACAATGGTACGAGGTGGGAGAGGCACAGAGTCAAGGGCCAGTGAGTGCAGCTGCGCCGAGCTCGTGAGCTGTAATTAGATGAGGCGTAGTGTATGCCGACGGAAACCAAAGCAAAGGTAGCGAGCAAAACCCAAGCCTCTATTATATACCAAGACTGACATCATCCCTAGATCTTCTGCTCAGCCAGGTGACTGTAGATGTCTGTCACGCGTATGTGAATGGTGTTGACATTGGTCGTGCCGCACGACCAATCATCCTTCGTTAAGCGTTACGCGCCCATCTTTAACCTGACTCCGTCTTACTATTGGTCACACAAAAGTCGTCACATTCCTCCGTTTATGCAGAACACCAATCAGCCTCTTTTCAGAAGTTTCCTGTGGAGATCAGGTACAGATGTAGGGCACCAATCTCACGATGTTGAGCAAGTCGGTGAACGGAGGCTGTTTGCGATGTCGGCACTGCACCCCGGAACAAAGTCCGCAGTCGTCGCTTGTCCCCTTAGTCGAGTCGTCGTTCAGCGAAGCGCAAGTTTCTGTGACGATTCCTGTGGAGGCCAATACTGAATTGATGAGAAAGTCGAACTGAGGTTTATGTTTGGATTTACCGGTACAATCTATGCAGCGAGCCGAGCCGAACTGCGGCGCAGTCACTCAGTGCATAACCCATCATCAAACCTTGTTCGCACCGCCGCTTCGCTACAGCTCTCACAGGTTCGACTCCAGAGCATCGGTTGCTCAATTTCCGGATTTCATGCGGCATCATAGACATCTCTGCATAAGTTGCAGGAACGTCTTTGCTTTGTTCTCCAGCACAGTCAAGAGCATTCCATACCTCTGAATTCCTCCTTTGTAGGGTGTTCAACTGTTTCAAAATACTGATCCAGACTTCTCGCTTGAGGGTTTTTCGTGAAGCTCATGGCTAACACTCATTGTGTAATGTCGAATTTCGAAGGAGGCGGCGTCGACTTGTGAATCCATGAACAGCCAACAGATTTATTTCACCCCCGGTTATCATCCTCTCGTCTTCACTCTTCGTGTCCTCCCGTTCTATCGAGTTCAAGGAACGCCAGAAAGCAGGTCCGAGGCGTAAACAAAGTGACCGAAGGCAAGCAGGTGTCTAGCCACAAAACGCTGTGATTTCAGATAGTGTGAGTTCAGTTGCATTACTTCTTTGCTCGAACATCCATTGCGTGCCGTTTGTCTGTTGACTAGCAGGTGATGACTTCAGTCCTCAATGGCCAGGGTTGTGCGACGAGCGCGTGAACATCATCGCGGTATCAGAAGATCAGTGTAGCAGTCAGTGCTGGAAAGGGCCTAATACCAATACGTGATGCGTCGTTAAAATATGTGCGGGAGAAGAGTTGCGAATTGACGCAGGTCCGCATCATTTTGACAGGACAGCTGTATGTCATCACTGAACCAAAAGACTCCATGACCGTACTCAACGTCCAGGTATTACTAGTCTTAAATCGTGTCCATCCCGTTGTTGGCGTACGGCGAGCGGGAGGGAACTGTAAGTGTTGCGCGAATCGCACAACTTCCCCGGAGCGCACCACACTTCCAACGCGTACAACCGCGACTTCCTGCCCCTCCATCCAAACAGATCAATTTCGATTGCTTTGATAAGTGTGCGATTTCTCCAATCTCACGTCTAACCAAGCGACCTCTCCGCCAATCAAACGCACTTATTTCCCGATGATGCGCGGCCACCATCGAGGTGCTCAATGGCCAACCCCACGAGAGCAGCATATAAAACAGCCGTTTCCGAATACCCCTCTTTAATGAGCTTTTGTATCTTATATCCTGCCGTGTATCAAATCTTTACGTTCGTACAGGGAAAAATGGCTGGAAAAAAGAAAGTATTGAGGGTGGCGGAGAAGAAGAAGCCGCTGCCTGTGACGGTATTGTCTGGATTTCTTGTGAGTACGATTATGAGGAGATTGAGCATGCTCAGTAGATTTGTGCTGATAATGGTGGCGATAGGGAAGTGGCAAGACGACACTTCTACGACACATCCTGCAGTCACCCGACCATGGTCTGCGCATCGCGGTCATAGTGAACGACATGGCCGCCGTAAATGTCGATGGTAATCTGATCGCTCGAGGTGGTACTTCTTCGAAGGCGAAGAAAGGCGACAACGCTGTAGAGCGAGTGGTCAAGGAGAAGGTGATTCAGATGCAGAATGGATGCATCTGCTGCACACTGCGGGAGGATCTGCTCACTGAGCTCGCGCGCTTGGCGTGGAGCGACCAGGGTTTCGACCACGTCGTTGTCGAGAGCTCGGGGATTAGCGAGCCGCAGCAGGTCGCTGAAACATTCACGGCGGAGCTGACAGAGGCGATGGTAGATGCCGAGGGCATGGAGACCGAGGAGCGGGAGACGTTCTTGAGAGTGTAAGCAATTCCCATCGACTTGTTCACCCCAGCTGAACATGTCTAGAGCCAAGCTCGGCGGCCTCAAGTCCATCGCTACAGTCGACACCATGGTTACCGTCGTCGACGCCTTCCGGTTTTTCTCTGAGTTCGACACCGCCGAGTTCCTACAAGATAGGTTTGGCAAAGACGACGTACCGGAGGAAGACCAGCGCACTATTTCTGATCTCTTCGCGGATCAGCTCGAGTTCGCGAACGTGGTTATTGTAAACAAGGTGGACATGGTCGACCGGAAGACGCTCGGTCGGGTGCGGGCATATGTCAAGACGCTCAACCCCACAGCGAAGATCATCGAGTCGAAGTACTCCAGAGTGAACGTCAAGGAGATGCTGAATACGGGGAAGTTCGACTTCGCGGAGGCGATTGCGAGTCCGGGGTGGCTGAGGAGTTTACACGAGATGACTGTAATGGACGTCCACGGGAAGAAGCGTGTAGCGCCGAAGCCCGAGACACTAGAGTAAGTACTGCACAATGCCGCATGTAAGAGTTTGCTGACATGATTTCAGATACGGAATTGGTAGCTTTGTCTACCGAGCTCGAAGGCCCTTCGATCCGTTGAAGCTATACCGCGCATTGGAAGGCAAGTTTATCCTACTGCAGGATGAACCAGACGACGAAGACGAGGACGAGGACATGGGCGACGCTGGCTCGGACGCGGACGAGGGCAGCAACAACACCGACAATTCGGATAATGCGAGCGAGGATAGTGAGGGTCCACCACCCATGGACTCCAGCGAGATCCTCGCGAATAAGAAGGCTTGTCCCCTTTTCCGTGGCCTGCACCGCAGCAAGGGCATCTTCTGGCTTGCTACTCGACCCAGCCAGATGGGCTCGTGGAGTACCGCCGGCGCTATGTTGACGCTCGGCTCGGAGATGCCCTGGTTCTGCACTGTATCGGACGATGAGTGGAATGCCGATGAGGACACCATGAGGAATATCAAAGCTGACTTCGAGGGCGAATGGGGCGATCGTCGGCAGGAGCTCGTTCTTATTGGCGAAGATCTGGACATGGAAGGACTGACAAAAATGCTAGATAGCTGTCTGTTGAGTCGTGCAGAAATGCGTAAGTGGGAAGGTGTGATGCATGATCGTAAACTGAGTGAGGAAGAACAAGAAGAGAGGTTACAAGAGATATGGGATGATAGCTATTGGGCTGAGTGGGGGCGGGCAGAAGATGAAGAGCATGACCACGCGGGCCATAACCATCCCCACTAGAACAAGCTAAAGTTTGATTGCTCTTGAGAGACTAGGTCCCGTGAATGTTTGTGTGATTTGTTCATAATGAGACGACGTGGTTAATCGCCAGTGCTAGACTTTGGGAGAGGTGGGCTCCTCTATCGTTTTTGGATATGGATATAATGTCCAGCTTGGGCGTTGAGTAGAAGTTGGCCGATTTCGCATGTTTGGAGATGAGAGGAATATAACCGGACCTCATTGAAAGCATATTATATGTGTGTCGTGTATATTGCTGCCCTCTATCATGAATCATCATCCTTATTGGGTATCGTAGAGCGGGACGCGCTGCGTTTACTTGCTGCGCTTGTAAATCTTCTTCAGGAACGCCTCGAAGACTTCCTTCTTCAAGCCCTCGCTCTCGTCCACCTGCGCAATCTTCGCCCTCAAGTCAGTCACGCGCTCCTCCTCCCACTGCTGGTAGAACTCGGCCAGCTTCAGCTCCTGGTAAAGCTCTTTCACCTTAGCCTCTTTCTGTGCGTCTTTGCGACCATAGTTCTCCTCGAGCACCTTCCGCTGCTCCGGAGTCACCTTCTTCAGCGCCTGGTTGACGACCCAAGAACACTTGTTGTCCTGGATATCAGTGCCGATCTTGCCAAGGACCTCAGGATCGGCAAACGCATCCAGGTAATCATCTTGTGCCTGGAAATACTCGCCCATTGGGATCAAGATGTCCAAAGATGTCTGGAGGTTCTTGGGCGTGGCTGCACCGATGTAGTGCAGAGCGAGGGCAACAGGGAGGTAGAAGGAGTAATATGCAGTCTTGAAGATGACGATGAAAGAGAACTTCTCCAAGCTGAAATTGTCGAGGTCGACGTGATCCTCAGGGGCAGTCAGCAGGTCACATTGCTGGCCAAGCTCGGTCTGGAAGGTGACCTCGTGGAAGAGCTCGAGCATGTCCACGTAGCTCTTGTGCTGGCGGAAGTGCTTCTTCAGAAGCACGTAGATGGCTGACTCCAGCATAAAGGCATCATTGATGGCGACCATGCCGACACCGGGCTTGAGATACCAGCAAGGCTGTCCACGGCGGGTCTTCGAAGCATCCATGATGTCGTCTGAGACCAAGAAGAAAGCCTGGAGAAGTTCGATCATCCATCCGAGAAGAGCAGCTTGGAAGTAGTCCTCTGATGATGGGTCAAGGGCCTTGTTGAGCAGGATGGACGAAGTATCCACAACAGACATGCCACGATTGCATTTTCCGCCTACGGTGTTGTAGTCGAGGGACTAGATGCACGTATGAGTTGGTGGGACTCTGGGTCAGGGCTCACTGCAAGTACCTGAACGAACCAATCAAGGGGCTGCTGGGGCAGTTTGTAACTTTTGGCGTGACCGGCAACATCGTCCCTTATACGGGGCCACACGCTCTCGAACTCTTTCAAGGTAGTCGGCATGTTTGCGAGAATACTTCTAGACAATCATACAAGGGAATCGTCTGATGTGAAGCGGAGGGCGGTGGAGGCGGTCAATGAGAAAATTGGCGGGGGCGGGCGAAGGTTGTTCCTTTCCCGGCATTGTTTGTTGCCCCACTTCCTAAACAGGAACATGCCGAACAGGAAGCCAAGCATCACCGCGCGCGTTCGCGTCGCTCGAATTGTCGAAAACCGCGCTTTCATCGATTGATTACGCGGTCCGTATGCGATAAGCACCGTCACCGCCGCCCTTTGCAATGGGCTCGCTTTCGCAGGCCGACGCCGCCCAGCTGAAGGCGCAGCTGCAGGACGCCGTGATATGCTGCTCCGAGCGTGGCCTCTACCACGCTTCCAAATGGTACGCCGGGTGACGATACGCTGACAATTCTCTGTACTGATGCTCACTAGGGCTGCAGAGCTCCTCAACTCGTTTCCGGAATCAGACGATGACGACACCCGCACCGACGTGGACTCGCCCATGTCCGATGCGCCTCCTCACACGCCCAGCGCCGTACCTAAGGATCCGATCGAACTACGACTCGAAGCCCGCGAAACACACAAGTACCTCCTTGCAAAGTCCTTCTTTGACTGCCGCGAGTATGACCGATGTGCCGCTGTCTTCCTCCCCAGTGCCCTGCCGAAGGGCTCTGTAATCAGCTCATCGCCTCCATCGGCCAAATCGAAAGGCAAAGGCAAGGCCAAGCAGGGCACGCCGACGAAAACAAGAACTCGGATAGCAGAGTCAGTCCAAGGGCTTAGCCAGAAGAGCCTCTTTCTGGCACTGTATGCAAAATACTTAGCCGGTGAACGGCGCGTGAACGAGGACAGCGAGGTTATACTAGGCCCACGTGATGGAGGCGTCTTGAACAAGGAACTGCAGGGCATCTCGGCAGTACTGAAGGAGTGGTTCGTCAACCTTCCTTCGTGTGGGAGGCAACCACAGGGATGGCTGGAGTATCTGTACGGCATCGTCCTAGCCAAGGGCAAGAACGAGAACCTGGCCAAGGACTACTTCATCCAGAGCGTGACTTACTACACGTTCAATTGGGCCGCTTGGCAAGAGCTTGCCAGTCTTTTGGGCACCGCAGAAGAGGTATGAAGGAGCCACAGGAGCAATGCACGGGCTGACTCTTGGTAGCTGGACGAGATTGTCCCACGTCTGCCGCGGAATCTCATGGTCTTCATCTTCCACATCACAGCATCACAAGAGCTTTATCGCGCCGACGAACAGGTTCACGAGTCTCTCACCAACATACTGACCATATTCCCGACGTCTGCGTTCCTCCAATTGCAACGTGGAATGCTGTACTATCATTCGAAAGACTTCGATACCGCGGAGAAGGTCTTTTCCGATATACTGCTGGCTGAACCGCATCGACTCGACCATCTCGACACTTACTCCAATATACTGTATGTAATGGGCAACCGAGTCAAATTGGCTTTCATAGCTCAGCTTGCTTCGAACACCGACAAATTCCGACCCGAGACCTGTTGTGTTATTGGAAATTACTACTCTTTGAAATCCGACCATGAGAAAGCTGTAATGTATTTCAGACGAGCTTTGGTCCTCAACAGAAGCTTCTTATCAGCATGGACTCTGATGGGTCACGAATTTGTCGAGATGAAGAACACGCATGCGGCGATCGACTCCTACCGACGTGCAGTAGACGTCAATCGCAAGGACTATCGCGCCTGGTACGGTCTGGGGCATACGTACGAGTTGCTGGAAATGCACTCATATGCTCTATTCTATCATCAGCGCGCCACAGCCCTTCGCCCTTTCGACCCCAAGATGTGGATGGCCGTCGGGCAATGTTTCGGTAAAGTGGGAAAGATCACAAACGGCATTCGGGCATACAAGCGCGCCTTGGTAGCTGGATCGTACTACGATGCAGGGGCGGTATCGTCGTTCGGCTCTGGGGATATGTCTGCGCTTGGCGGGGGAATCCTCGACCCCGATGTTCTCTACCCGATTGCGCTACTCTACGAACGCCTTCACGACATGCAAGAATGCGCTGCATACATGGAGCTGGTTCTCGCTCAAGAAGAAGGACCTGGCAAAGATGAGTCGAACCCCGATGCGGGCGGCGGTGTGGGCGTCACAGCTACGACCAGTAAAGCGCGGCTGTGGCTGGCTCGCTGGGAGTACATGCGCGGCGTGTACCAGAGAGCTATGGAGCTCGCCAACGAATTGTGCCAGGATGGTATAGAGGTCGAGGACGCAAAAGCACTCGTCAGGGACATACGAGCAAGGATGGAAAGAGGGAAGCATGATGAGCTGGAAACACCTTGAGATTGCGCATCGCGATTTCGCAAGCATCAACGACGTCTAGGTATGATACCCGGTATGAACAAATATGAATTATCCACACGGAAGCAGTCGCCTCACCACGCACCCATTACCACCGCTTGCGATATGATTTCAGGTTGAACCCAAATGTAAGGTTCTCCGGTCGGAGATTTCCGCATGCGCGTTATTACCGAGCGGGGCCCAGGGGGTCTGTTGCTCCTCGGACCCTAACCGAAAACCACATGGTCTATCAGGGGTATTATCACGCATGGCACTCCACGGTGAGGATCCACAAGCTCAATGAATGCTTGGCTTAGGATATGCATTTGAGAACACAGCATTTCACTAATTTGGCTATGCCTGCTCCAGCTGCTCAGGTAGTGTTTCCGGAGCTAGACCGGAGAAACCACACCCATACCCGGGTTGCAGGAGTGTGTTCACTGCGGAGAAGCAACAGAAAAAGCAACGGGTTCGCCTCACTGCGATCGGCAGGTCGAGCCTCACAACTAACCTCAAGCGCGTGTTTGACGCGTTCGGCTGCAGGGTATTATGCTCGGAGGCAACGTCTGCCACCCGTCTTGCGCGACGCTCACCGTTCAGCAGCAGTCAGGTATTTCTTCGACTCTGTCTACCCTAACCATCAATGTTGTTTGTTTGGGAGGAGGCCGGCCTTGTTATCTCCCTGGATCCTTCGGATGTAGACACCCATGAATCATGCTGACGCCACGCCACCATCCCGCTACTAGCTGCTCCAGTATGCTTTCTAGATCAGGTAATTCACAAGTCTAGAGGAGCAGGAATGGCTGGAGATTGTGGTTCGTCTTGCGACATGGATCTTACGATTTCAGCAGCTGGAGATCTTGTATAAAGGGGATAAACCAACTGCCGCCAAGGGGTACGCGTTAAAACACAACTCGACCTCGAGTCGACTGAACTAGGATTAGGGTTATTAGTATAGGATTAAGGGTGAGGAATCTATTGGCTACTCTCTTAGGTCGAGTGTGATAGAATTCCAAATCGAGTATGTTGTTGCGCCACGCCCGTCAAGGGCGCAAGAGCACCAAAGCTTAATCGTAGATCAACCGTTCAACTTTGCCAATCAGCCAACGTTCCCACGACATCAACCTCACGGGTCGTGCTCGGGATGCTCATTGTCCGTGCGCACCCCAAAGGATCACGCACGTGCGCCATATCAGCACCACGAGGGCCATTGATGGCTACGACTCGTGGCTAGCGCGATCCCGTTCCATGGCGTCGAGATAGTCTCCCGTGCCGACAGACGGGCTCAGTTCCTTTTGAGGTGGGGAACGGCTCTGCCCGCTGTCCGCCGATTTCACGATACTCGGTTCCTCGTATCGGAGGCGTTTCGCCTTAACGGCCCTTCTCTTGCATCGTCGTTGATGTGATAGTGATGGATGGACTAAGTCTGGAGGTTCTTGTGGTCGGGAGAAGCACCAACTTGGAGCATTATGGCTTCGATACCATACGCGTGAAGCAAAAGTTCTTCCTGGTACGTCATTCTTATTTCCATCATGCTTTTGATCGGCTTCAACTGACAGGTGACAGCCCATAATGTGGGCCATGATAGGCTTCTCCTGCTTATTCTTACTCCTTCGATATTGGACCAGATGGAAGACATTCAGGCGCTTCTTCTCGGACGATTTCTTTGCGCTGCTCGCGTGGCTCTCTGCAGCCGCCATGGGCGCTGTCGCTATCTGGATGGTTGATTCCATGTGTACACACTCCCTCCAAGACCGTCACCATCCATTAACACCTATTAGACTGGACTATGCATCTCACGCTCGAGCCCATTGACCCAACCGACTTTGATCCCAACCTCCTTGTCTACGTCCGCAAATATTCCTACGGCGTCAACATCTGCTACATGCTTATGTACACCTCGCTGTGGTGTGTCAAGCTCTCCTTCCTGCTCTTCTTCTACCGGCTCGGGCCCCGCCTTATCCAGGGCATGAAGTGGCACTGGTGGGGCGTCGCGATCTTTACTATGCTGGCGTATGGCGCGACGTTTGCGACGTATCCGTACATGTGCAGCTTCGGGACGTACGAGCAGATTATGCAGCCGTATTGTACGGCGGAGCAGACGTTGAGTTTTGTAAACATGAAGGTTAATGTGGTGTTGGACGTGGTGACGGATATCCTCAGTAAGTGCCAAATTTCGCTTTACTTGGTGTGTGGTCACGATTAGGGAAAAGCTGATGGTGTATGTGCAGTTATGACGATCCCGCTCAACATCCTCTGGCGTTCGCGAATTCCGCTGCGCCAATCTCTCGCCCTCGCCGGCGTTTTCTCCCTCGTTCTCATTACTATTACATTCGCCATTGTTCGCGCGGCATTATCCACGATTGGTGTTACGAAGCAGATGGATTCTCCGTGGGTACTTATATGGAGTGGTGCTGAGTCGAATATTGCAATCGTGGTTGCGAGTATCGGGTCTTTCCGCATGCTGTTTGTGCAGAATAGGAGGGTGGAGGGAAGG
Source organism: Didymosphaeria variabile (assembly GCF_027946475.1). Classification (NCBI taxonomy): domain Eukaryota; kingdom Fungi; phylum Ascomycota; class Dothideomycetes; order Pleosporales; family Didymosphaeriaceae; genus Didymosphaeria; species Didymosphaeria variabile. The sequence goes on along the minus strand of NW_026611627.1, from coordinate 1,246,326 downwards.
CAGCGAGATGAGGTTGGGGCGAGGAGAAGAAGGATGGATAAGTCGACAACAATGGCACAGGGGGCAAGCGTAGAGGAAATGGCGAGTGTAGGCGGCAGTACCGAATGGACCGGAGTAGGCACGGTGGAAAGTACCTTAGTGAGTACGATGCATAGTACTATGCAGAATACCTTAGCGAGTGAGAGTACGGCGGCGACGGAGAATTCTCGAAGATCGTGATTCTTGCTTGAAAGAGACGCAGGGTAATTGCAAGCAGCTTACCATTGACATTGTTAACGCAGTATGCTTGGAGTATCATGACTTTTGCAACATTGTTTGCTTATTTGGTCGATTACCAGAGATCGTTCTTCTTTGTTCCACCGCATTGTGAGCTGTGTGACTGACACTTACAACACCACATATAAGTCTCTGATGCATCACTTGACAAGACACAAACGCAGGCAGACCATCCGAGAATCGAAACATTGACACATCCACGAAATGATTCCTGCTTCACAGCCTGCACCCAGCAACCGCCCTAGTTTGCGTCACCGTCGCAACGCTTCCAGCCGGCTTAACCTCCAATCAGAAAACATGGGCCTCTCTTCCTTCACAGGCATCCGCCGTGCGAGTGAAACGTACGTGAACACCCGCCGCAACCGGGTCCAGGCAGGCCGGTCCTCTTCTTCGTCACTCTCATCCATCTCCTCCACAACTGCTCAGTCAACTCCAGACTGTGCCCCCTCGCCAGTGTCCGAAGGCAAGAAGGTGCGTTTTGTCCACCCTGTCGTCACCGCTGTAATCAAGTCCAAGATCTACGAGATGAAGGTGCGTTTTGCTGAGCCACTGACAAGCATTCCTCCGCGTAGCAAGGAGGAGCGTGCGGTGTTGTGTCTGCCGGGCACTCCATATCAGAAAAATAGTGGGCCGATTTGCGATAATGCTCCGGGTCATTATGCGAGGATGTGCATGTGCTTCACAGAGAGCTTTCCGGAGTTTTCAGAGGAAGGTTACACGGATCCTTTTACATTCAAGTATAATGGACGTGTGTATGCCGATGACAACAAGATGTTTCGGGGCGCTACTGTTGAAGAGCAGGAAGAGGGCCTTTGAGAAATTGAATATGGATTTGCTTTGTAGGCAAGGGATATTTGAATTTCGGCTGGCCAGGGCTGTGATTCCATGGATTAGTGTTGGTGTTATTTGACGTATAAGTTTATAGGTGCTCGTCACCTTTCTTAATACAATACTTATGGTCTTCTGAGACTGTCCTTGATACCTAAAGTGAAACGCGAAACCCTAGACTGAGCCAGTATGACTATGACTCGAGTATCGTCGGTATGTACAGTGATGGTCGTATATGAAGAAGCTTCCACGGGTAGATGTCCATCGATGTCTAGCATAGCTGCAGTATCAAACTTCATGCTCCGTATGGACTCATGCAATTATCTGTTCGTGGAGGTGGAGACGAAAGTCGATCTGACCCTTCACGTCCAGTCATACTCGTCAATGTTCCATTCTTCGATGCAGGAATATTTTAGAAGTCACCATATCCAAGGCAGGTTGTTGACCTGAACTGGGGCGGCGAGCGTTCATCAGTGTCTCTTTACGTTAGGGCAGGGCGTTTACATGTCTCGTTTCGGTCGATGGCCTAGGATTGGAACGATTGAAGCAGCCGGTCCCCTACGAGGCGTTGAACTCCGCAACTCGCAATTTGAACGGAATTGTCAACGAGGACACTCAATTTCATGAAGTATATGACCCACTTCAAGTACGGTGATCTCAACTCGCTTGAAGTTGTCATCGTAGCGGATGCAAGGCTTGGAAGGCATTCAGGGATTGAAAAGGCGCAGAGAGAGGACTTGGCTTCTCCGATGATCAGCAGATCGAGCGCTCGTCCACTGGCAGTGCTGTCGCTGCAAGAGCAGCCTATGCTTTCGCTACCGGCGACCTGGCTCCCGGGAACTCTTGGATTTCTCACTCGTTGATCCCGAACCGGACGGGCAGGGGGTCTTCATGGGAACTGTTTTGGAACGCACTCCTGAGTCGTACGACAGAGAGACCATGCTTGCGGGGCCGGTTCGCGTTCAGGTAGCCGGTTACGCATTTTGCATCGGCTCGAACAGTCATATCTCAAAGAATGAGGATAGATTGGGCAAAAGCGGCTTTCTGTTCAATTGCTTGTAGTGCAAGTTCCCTGCCCAAAGGCTCCTTGATCCCTTTGGGATATCCTGGGATTCTCAACCAAGCCAACAATTCCGCAGAACAGGTTAGCCATTCGTCACATTTGCTTTCCGTAAGTCTGGTCTTCAGGCTATGGCTGACATTAGACGCTATTTCGTTCGCTGAAGGTTCAAAGCACCCAATCTTGGTATACAGTCCGATCATGGTCAGGCTGGAAATCACTTCGATGTCGGGTTATGCTTCCTGATCCAGAGATATTCGGAAACAACCCGGCCACCGGCTCTGGGTATTGGCGTGTAGCGACTAGCAGTGGAATTTAGTCTAGAACGCATGGTGTGAATTGGTCGCAGTCCGCGGAAGTACCTCAACATTGCTAGCATATTCGGATGTATGAGGCTGGAGCATCGCAAGCTGAGAGTGGTAAGATGTTCCGCAGGTGATCGTGTGCTACAGCGAACTTGCTTACGCGGACCTAGATCCCCGCACTTTAACTCGCGGAGCACCGTCCGTGCCCTCACCCTTCACCTAGGCCTCGGCCCGTGCCCTTCTTCTTGAAGGCGAATATGCACCAAAACGAAGTTGTTGCATCTTCCAAATCGCAAAGTCTTGTCTCTATAACCTAGACCCGCGACATGTGCTCGGTATCAGCCGACTGTTACTGAGCTGAGAACATGTGGGTCCCACGTGGAGTGATTTCCCCGTGGGGTTTTGTGGATCGCGACGATTCATGTGTTGCCGACAGCCCAACATAGTAACTTATCCCATGGTGGGAACCCGCATCAGTGGTACCGACCCCAGACTGGAGAAGGTGGATCACTCCGCGTTCTAGACGACAATCTCCAGACCAGCGGATACAAATACATGAAGAAATCCTCCCAACTTCTTCACTTCAGCCTTCACAGGTCGCACTGACAGTCGCTCAAGATCACTCAGTTCTTTCTCATTTGCCTTCAGTCACAATGACTATCACTGAGATCAAGGACGCTAAGGAGCTCGCGATGCACAACGAGTACACCGAGGATGTCGCCGTCTCCAACCAACTTGATATCCTCGAGCTGGACGCCATCGAACAGACGCCGACCGGAAAATTCGTCTGGCTCGTCACACTCACTGCCTCGATTGCGGGTGCGCTCTTTGGCTACGACACTGGAATTATTTCCGCCGTTCTCGTCTATCTGGGTACCGACCTCGATGGCCGCGTCATGAATGCAGGAGAGAAGGAAGCTATCACTTCGCTGTGTTCTGGTGGAGCTTTCTTTGGTGCCATCATGGCCGGTCTCACTGCCGACAAGTATGGTCGCAAGGCGGGCATCTATGTCGGGTGCTTGCTCTTCACCATTGGTGCGATACTTCAAGGAGCATCATACACCTTTGCTCAGATGTGCGTCGGTCGTCTGATAGTCGGTCTTGGTGTCGGCTCAGCTGCTATGATCGCGCCTTTGTACATTGCCGAGATCGCGCCCACTAAGTACAGGGGACGTATGATTGGTCTGAATAACATGTCCATCACTGGTGGTCAAGTTATCTCTTACGCCATTGGAGCTGGATTCGCACACGTCCCGAATGGTTGGAGATACATGGTCGGTCTTGGTGGTGTTCCCTCAATCGCATTGGCTTGCCTGCTACCTTTCTGCCCGGAGTCGCCTCGTCAATTGATCTTCCGCGGACGCGAAGATGAAGCGAAGAAGGTCTTTGCGCGTGTCTTCCACTCTGCCACTGAGGAACAAATCAACAACAAGATTCGTCTCATCAAGTCCTCCATCGAGCAGGACATAACAGTCACCGAAGGAAAGACCCGCTGGCAGCTCATCAAAGAGCTGCATACGGTTCCACGAAATCTCCGCGCCCTTGTTGTAGCATGCGGTCTAATGGTCGTCTCCCAGATGTCCGGATTCAACACGCTTATGTACTACTCCTCCACGCTATTCGCACTCGTCGGTTTCTCCAACCCCACTGCCGTTGGTCTCGTCGTCGCCGGAACCAACTTCGTGATGACTGCCATCAACGGTTTTGTCGTCGATCCCTGGGGTCGCCGAAAAGTGCTTGTTACTCTATCATGGGGCATGTCAGCTGGACTGCTCGCTGTGGCTGTGGCATTCGTCTACATACCAATCAACACTGCAACACTTGAGCTTGAGCAGTCGACTGTTTCCACGGCTGCTATTGTTGTGTTAGTTTTTATCATCTGGTTCGTCATCTTCTACGGTGTCACTGTGGGCAACACTGCCTGGATGAGCACCGACTTCTTCAGCCATGAGGTACGAAGCATGGGTACAATGTGGCTAACCTGCTCTTGCTGGGCTTCCAATGGTAATTCATCAATTCAGTCAAAACAATAATAGCGCAATAACTGACCCGCTACAGTCATCGTTTCTTCGACTTTCCTCACCCAGATGCACTCTCTCACTCCCTGCGGAACTTTCGGCTTCTACGCTGCCATCTGCTTCATCGGCTGGCTCCTTATCATTTTCTTCTACCCTGAAGTCTCCGGTCTTACTATTGACGAGACAACCGAAGTGTTCGACAAGCCAACGTTCAAAATGGTCAGTGAGGCTCGCAAGCTGAGGAAAGAACGCCAGGCTGCCGGCCAACTTCTGAAGGTCGAGAAATCAATGGGTGGACACTAGAGGATGGATGAAAGTGAAGACAGGAATAGTCATGTCAGGGATGCATCATGGATGTTCGAGAACTACATCGTTCCCTGCGATAGATATCAAACATAGCGATCATAGCGATTAACGAGAGATTCCAACGTCCACAAGCAACGCTATCCAAGAATTGTAACATGAAGCCTACATGCAACGACCAAAAAAGCCTCTTTGGTGTCCAAAGATGGCAATCGACAAGACTCACAAATACACTCTTTGCGATTGGTTTGAGCAACGGTGTGATCCTTCCTTGGCTCGGTCCCCATTGAGCACTGAAGCCGGGCGTCTGCTTACCGCGCAAAATTCTGGCCGCTCTGGGTAAGTCTTTTGCGATGGAACCTGTGAATTGCGTAGCTTTTGAGAACTGTTTGTGTGCAAGACGAATTCACAGGCCGGTAACAGCGCTCGGGGAACTCTGCTCCTAGTACTTCCACACTGGCACACACAGCGTACAACAACGGCTCTGTGATCGATCTTTTGGGCTATTTGGACCTATCTCGATATACTATAGGAGAGTTGGTCCGGAAAACATACAAGGCTTTTTTTGTGAGAAGGAGTTGACACTACCATAGGTATACGGGCTTTACAACGGTAACGCGAAGATGCAGAATGTACTGCCACGGGTATCAGAATTATGAGCGCTCATGAGAAGGCTCAGTAAGGCAGTTTCAATCTCTTTGCTCATGTACTGGCCTGCTTTATTTCTTCTAGGCGTGGGTACTGGACTGAAGTAGAGAAGCGTAGCAGCGTGTGGTCGATCCGCCAACAGATCTACAGAGCGAGCTACTTTCCCTTACCCTATAGACTCTCTTGGCAGCCCTCTACTAATGGTCAGCTTTGGTCCAGCCGCTGGCGAGGCTGATGCTGGGCCTCTGATGCCAATGTCTGGAGGAATTCGGTTGCTTGGTGCAATCCTGAGTAGGAGTTGGTTGCGAGAGACAGGTCTGCGCTAATCTCCGTGCTGATGTCCCCTACCCTCGATGAAAATACCATATGATATCGGCAACATTGAACTTCCGCGAATCAATGACAAATACCATTTCAAACCATATCGCTATACATATGGGGTGCATGTGGAAAAGCGCGGCTTCTTCGTTGACTCGATCGTCAAGATTGACATCGAGACGCAGACCACCAAGCTCTGGGTTCCGGATACCAATCATCTTCCGCCCGAGCCCATTTTTGTACACCGCCCCGGCTGCGACGATGAGGATGATGGCGTCTTGTTGACAGTGGCAATGGACTCGACTACCAGCAGAAGCAACATGGTCGTCATCGATGCGAAGACAAAGACAGAGCTTGGGAGAGCGAACATGCCTATCGCAATGGGTTATGGCTTTCATGGAATCTGGGGCGGAGTTTGAGGGTAAGTTTCTTAGGCAGCATAGGTCGTCACTGCGACACAGGTGTATGTGCCAAACTATTTGTTGTTGATCCTTCGTTGGGCCTCCTTTAGCTTGTAATGGAAAAAGGGTAAGCCCTGCAGTTTACGCAGCATCAGCTTCTCAGCCGTATCTCCTCGTATGCGTAGTGCGCATCCTATTGCAGGTTCTTCTGTTTCGTATCAGCAGGTCTCGGCCCGAGCAGCATGACATCGATGCATACAATACCCATAATATGAAGGGCCCGATGTCAGGTCAACAGTTAGCGTAGGATCACACCTGCCCATATTAGGGAGGACTGCGAAGAAAGCGCGCTCCCACGTGAGGTCGCGGCGGATACTCCGAGCCCCTTATACATGCCAAGGGAACGACCACGGCTACAAACACACGTGCTGCGATGGGATAGTAATGCGAGGGATCGATGGGGCCGCTTCTGTACGGCTAAGCCGCCATATTTCATCGCGCTTCGCATTCCATCCCCAATGCGGTATAGCGCCCGAAGCCATCTCCTCTAGCAGTCGACTGTGAACGGTCTATAACAACGTCTGGTTAGGTTCAGCGACAAGGTCCTGAGTACAGTGTAACTGGACTCTTGTTCGCGTTCCCGGTCGCACGAAAGACTTCTATAAAGACACCGCAACAACACATGGCCGAACCAATTCCTCCAGCTACATCGTCTATCACCCAACACGATTCGTCCAGCTCAATTACTTCCGATTCAGCCTCTCTGTCAGACTCCACTTGTTCTACAGATTCAGACTCTTGCAACACCACGATGCTCCCTCTTTTCACCGTTCTCATTTTCGGCTTCCGAGCACCCAACACTACGATACAAGAATACCAAAACCACTACGACAACATCCACGTCCCACTCGCAAAGTCACTCAGTGGAGCTGCGTTTCCTTTATCGCATACCCGGCATTACTATGGCCTCAACGCATCACTTGCGGCAATCTCAGCACCGGTCGATTGGGATTCATTAGCGGTCTTGACGTTCAAGGACGCAACGCACGCTGGCACGTTCAGTTACCTTCTTGGCCAACCAGAAGCGGCGGCGAAGATACACGCAGATGAGAAGATCTTTATGGCGGATGGAAGTCCAAAGATGGTGGTCATTGGGACGGATTCATCGGTTACGAAGCCATAGGGGCGCACATGATAATTTGGTCGCTGTTCAGGGGTCAGCTCGAATGGGTGATATCTTGACTGAAGATTATGCATGAGACCTGATTATTTCCGGCAGACGCTTTTCAGTAGCAATGCTCTTCCTTCATACTTTTTTAGAATCTAATGTAGTTTCAAATGTGCCGAAGGTGTTTGTGATACATCGCCCAGCACCCTGTGTGCAGAGTGAGCTCAAACATACAAATCATAACAAGTCTTATAGGAGCCCGGACATGCAGAAAGTGATATCTCATTGTACCATTGGGGGCGATATGAGCACTCCGCGGCCCTATGAAATGTGCCTCAATTGGTTGAAGCTACGAAGACAAGCAAGTACCATGTCATTTATTCGATCTCCTGACAGTCTGAACCGTGACCCACTCGGAAGTTTAGTCCACAATCCACTGAAATGACACGCCATGATTGATTTCATTGGCTCCAAGGCGAGGGAATAAGCTAGGAGCAGCTCAATAGCGTTTTCGAGCTGACTTGAATGAAAGGGCACACGCGTTGCTCATGTTCGCATTTCGATACCTAAGAGAGCACACATGTCTATTCTGACTCCGAATTTTCAGCCCCTTTGAGGCGCACATGTAGAATTCTAGGTGATTTGTAGTTCCTGCAAGTGACCTCCCAAGCAAGTATCGGTGCCATCCAAAGTTTCTGCCCCACCTATCATGGCTTTGAGTCAATACATTGTTGAGACTATGACACATTGACGCCATCAATGGTTATTGCTAACAGAACATTTCTTTCAGTAGAGTAATACACTAGAAGCCACTACGACGACCAAAGTAAGCTATTTCTCAAAGAAGGACCAACGACATGGTGAATGTATCATAGAAATTATCTATGAAAATCTGACCCAAACCAGGTAAGGGAGAACATGTCACCACTCCGGACCACAGTTTCCGTCCCCCCAAACGGCGCTCATGATAGTTGCAAACTCGGAAATTTGGTCGTTCAGTCTTCCCATCAGCAGCGCACATTTCGGCCTCGTCTCTCGACTTTCAAAACCTCCACAAGTAGCACACATGATGACTCCTGCGGAATAATTTTTGTTTTCCCAGCCGCCACTCATGCTTCGCTCTTCGATATCTTTTGAACCCCCCGAGGAGCGCACATCGGAGTCCTTGTCTCAGTTTGTGATCACCCAGCCGGCACACATCAGTTTGCATGCTGATTGTTTTGGTCCCCTAAGAACGCACATGAATGCATGCTGATATTGATCTGAGTCCTGCCCGAACAACATCAACTTCACGATCCCGAATTTTCGGTCCCAGAGAGAGCGCACATGAATTCTTTCTTGAATACCTTTCGATTGTCTTCTCTAGAGTAGAGAGGAGTGCAGAAGTAGTGTGCTGTCCCTGACAGCACATCATGAGGCTTTATATATATGCGCCATGGTTTGGAAGAGGATGAGATGACGGAGGACATTAGTCTCGCTCACGGGACGCATCAAGGAACAATAGTGATGGTGATGGTGCCCAATATACGATGGTTTCCAGTTTCCAGCCAAATGAGCGTCAGTCTCTGCACTGTACCATCACACGGATCAAGTCACTGTAGTCAAGTAAAGCTCGTCACGAGGAACCATAATACGGCGCTTCATATGCTAACGCCTGTCTTATCCCAAACGCCATCGTATATCTCATCGCTTGCTTGGTAACATGTCTAGAATGTCAGGCCACTCAAACTCTCACCTATCGCTCACTCGTGCGTGCCCTACTCCTTAAACTCCGCATCCACACTCTCAAATCTCTCCAAGAAACTCTGGAATGCAAACACACCCAGTCCGGGATCCAAACTTCCCGTCGTCGCCCTAATGCTGTGCATACTCAACTGCGGAATGCCGCAATCAATCGCCCTAATACCTGTCGCCGCACTCAACATCGGACCCACGGTACCTCCACTCCGGCTATCGTTCCTGATCTGAAAGACCTGCAACTTAGGATCTTGCTTGCGGGTGCCGATATCGCGGTCGACGCAGCGCTGGAGGATAGCCGTCGAGACAGCATCTGTAGTCATGTGCGCATTGGGATCCGCGGAAATAGCAGGACCGACGTTGAGACGCGGGGAGTGGTTCTCAAGGTAAGCGTTGAGGAAGTTAGGGTTCACGGCGTGGATGACGTCGGAGGAGACGAGGAAGGAGTTCGCATAGGTGCGGGAGACGAGGCTGCGGACGGACTTGTCGGCGAAGCAATCGACGATACGCTCGACAACGGTAGGAAGGAAGTTTCCGCGGGCGCCTTGGCGGAGGAGCGAGCCGACTTCTTCGTCGTCGAAGAGGGCCACAAGCTTGATTTGCGAAGAGGATGCAGTCGAGGTGTTGAGGAGGGCCTGAATGGCGGCCCAGGAGCAGAGCTTGTCGTCGATGCGGCCAGCGAAGATGAACTCTTTGCCTAGGCCACCGAGCTGAGCGGGCTGGATGTCGAAGAGCTCGAGTTCCCAGTTGACGATGGTCGAGTCTACGAACAGTTAGCTATTTTCCAATGCGATTGTCAGAGCTTCCTACAGTCTCGGACACCGAGCTCCTCGCTGATTGCTTTGACAAGCCTCTCCGGTTGGGTTGCCGCGAATGTACCCTCACTTAGACTACTGGACTTGAACGCTCCCTCTTGGTCAGCCTGTGCTGAGCTGCCAAGATCTGAGTTGTCAATGCCCACGATAGGTACCATCTGCGTCTCCTTATTGAACGGTCCTTGAGCTGCAGCACCGAAGTGTGGTGCTAGAGTAGGCACACGGGCAATGGGCCAGTCCAGCTTCACCAACTTTGTAACGATCTTGCCATTCTCCTTGACCAGGACGCGGCCACCGATGCCGAGATCGCGATCCCACCATGTCTCGTTCAGACCTCCAGCGTACGGTGCCACCCCAAGCTGTACGTAGCCTGCTTTGGTGCGCAGGTTGGAGATAGGCTTCAGCTTCGCCGTGATCGCATCGATGTGTCCTGCCACGATGGCGGCTCCGTTCCCAGCCGCGTAATCGTCGCCAACGGAGAAGGCAATGATCGAGGAGCCATTGCGATCAAGATAGTATTTCCCGCCTTGCTTCAGGTCCCAGTCTTTGCGCTCCGACAGCTTCTTGTAGCCCGCCTTCTCCAGATCCTTCGCAACAGCGTCTACAGCGTGGAATACAGTCGGGTTTGCAGTCATGAAGTCGGTGAACGGCTTGGTGTACTTCTCGGGACCCTCCTTCTCCCGGACCTGCTCTTGTCTCTCGAAAGCCGGTATTTCGGGAATCTTAGGGGGCACAGGGGGCGGGCTCTGGGACTGCTGAGGCTCGTCATATTCGTCGTTCAGATCGATCAGGTTCGACGAATACGGCGCGGCAATGCTGTGCCTATGGTTCTCAGGGAGTGTGGGCCTGCGCGTATACCCGTCGATGGGTTGCTCTCGCGGATCGGCCTGCAGCCTCGCCAGGCGCTGGGAGGGATAAGCATGTGCATGAACGAATGGATTCCTCGGTCGGTGGGGCGCCGTTGTCGTTGTGAAGGCACGAGATAAGCTCGCCTGCCGCGGGGCGGGCGATGGTTCAGCGTACAGGTCCGCGTTCGAAACGCTCTTGCGCAAGGATGGATGGTTCTTCGTCATGTTAGCTCTCTAACACACTGAAAATGTGCAAAGCGAGAGAGTAGAGGGCTTGAAGGTTGGTTGTAGTGGGTGTGAAGCTGAACAGGTGTCAGGCGCGTCGTACGCAAGCTCCCCAGTGGCGAGCTGTGGCGGTGCCTTCCTAATGCGGCAGTCATCCGCATCCGCAGCCGCCCACCAAGCGTGTACTCAAGTAAGTACAGGTCCGTAGACAAGCGGTACTTATCAATTTGATAGCCTCCTTTGGTATCGTATTCCAAAGCCCTCACGCAAACAATCGCGTCGCTCTTACCAGATTGGGGCTCCTCTACCCTCCTACTACCAAAATCAGGTGTCAGCCCTTCACACGATCCTAGAATGCTATCAAATGCTGCCCCGAAGAGAATGTGCTGTATCTTGTGTTTTCAGTTTCACAGCCTCGGCATGTATATTCTGCAACATTGAAGCCCGAAACTTTGCAATACATATGTAGCTTCCGGTACATATATATGGCCTCTGGTAATATCAAAAGGGAATGCACATTTCGCTGATATACGACAAAGTCAATCTTTGGGCCTGAATACAATACCTTGCACCTTTTTCTTGAACATGGTGTTCCAAAATATAGAATTAGAAGTCTTATTGCCTCTAAAAGTGTGAATTTCGGTCGTCAACTTTTGCCTTGAAAAGTAGGCACAGCATTTGGAGTTCGCATAAACATATCTCGAAAAACCTTTCGATGCGTCCTTCTTTAACTCTTGTAGTACTTTCGATCTAAGATCCGAGTTCTCTAGGCCCAGCTAGTTCTGTATGGTAGGTAGCTGCGAGTGCAGATTAGTATATGGGTCTGAACAATGCTGGAATAGTATGATGTAGCGCAGAACTGACAGGAGGCGAGTCCGGGCAGCATCCACAAATCACTCTTAGACTTTTTCGCATCCCACATCAGCCAGGAGGAGTCCCTAGTCCATCCACATCCAGACAGAATCTTCATTATGTGGGAAAGGTGAGAATGCGCTCCGAATGTTAAGAAATAGCTAAATCTCGAAGTTCAAGCTATCGAGCTGCTGTCATCGTCTTGCAGTGGGACGAACTTTCAGGTAGTGCTCTCTTGTAAACGTAACTGACCGCGTGGCACTTGATAATGACGATTATCACAAGCTTCCTTGCAATAAGCTTAACCGGTGTATGGGGACGTTATGGTCGACTACGACAGTAAAAGAGTAGAAAGTGTGATTTATCTGTTGTGGTCCCTCGCGCTGGTTTAGCCGTACCTTTCTTCTACCATTTACCCTGCACAGACGCCAGAAGAAAGGTTAACCTGTTTGTCTAATAGCACGTGTTGTGTACCACCTAAAGGTCATTATCATGAAGCCATACACGCAGGCCACAGGACGTTTACTTGGGTCAGTACACAGAATGTGTTCCTGATGTACGAACAGGACGGGAACCGAACTCGAATCGAATCCTTCATTGAAATGAGGTAGAGCATGCAAAGCAAGCGAAGGTGGGGTCTACTTGACGGTATACCCGAACAAAACCTTCACTCCATATCCTGACTCCTTCTGATGACAACGCTGAAAAAGACAGCTGGTATAATGAATCGTAAAGCCGTGAAAAGAGAGAACCCGCCACTACTGGCCATTGGGCATCGGAGGTACCTGATCTGGCTGGTCGTCCTCGTCCTCGTCAATAGCTTCCGGGTGTCTGTGCACATGTTAGTAAAGTTCCAGGTGAGCAGAGGTTATGTCGTACCCCAAGAGATCCTTGACGTTCTTCATCTCGTAGTGTTTCTTCCGCAGCTGCTCGAACTTGTCGTGCTTTTCCCGTTCCTCAGCAGTCATGTGCGCGAATTCATCCCCGTCGTGATGACCGGCCTCGCCCGGAGCGTCAGGCTCTACAATGACGCGCCTCTCGCTCTCCGGAGTCCGAGAGCTGTCTGCTTCCAGCTCCGGCTCACCCAGGTCAAAGTCGGGAATGTCGTCCATCTTCGGCTTGCGCTTCTTGGGCTTGTCGTCCAGCTCATCTACCTTGAGTTCCTCCGCGTTCAGCATCTCGATCTCTTCCTCGTCCTCAGTGGGATCGTATTGCTGGGCGTAGGGCGTCTTGGGCTCGGTGATCTTCATCGTGCTGTCCCTTTCTTGCTCGGTAAGGTATAGATTGGCCTCGTCCCATTTGAGTCGAGGGCTGTTCTCGTCCGCCTGCACGCTGGTACCGGACTGGCGACGGGAGCCGGGGCCGCGGGGGTTCGACGAAGAGCGGCGGTGCGGGCCCGCATTTCGCAGCGTGTTCTCAAGGACGATCTCCTTCTCAGAAAGCTCGCGACCGATACCAGGTCGTTCATTGGAGACGGTCTGGCCAAGTGGCGGAGGAGTGACCTCGCTCGTCGGAGACACGGAGCTCTGGCCGCGGAATGAGCTCGAGTTCTTGAGGATGCCTGTTTACTGTTAGCGACCTCGCAATATACACGGCGGGGTAGCAGAAATTCACCTTTTGGCCGCTGCTGTGGGTGTGCCGACGGCGAGTGAATCTCTGGGGAATGCTGCGTCATGTTGGTTGTAGTGTAGGTACAAATCAAGTGGGAGCTTTTTGCACAGCGATAGCTTCTCCGACACGTGGGCGGCCCTGGTGGGGTGATGGTCGTTGGGTGCTCAGTCAGCGGTTTGCAAAGGATTCGTGGAAGATGAGAGTGAGAGCAGAACCAAGTATGGAAGCAGGTCGGCGTGCGGTGGATGGAGTAGCAGGGTTGGGTGGGAAGGTGCAATGGATGGATAGAGGGGTTGCTGGGTTGCCGTGGTGAAGCGCAAAGCACAAGCCGCCTAGCACGAGAGAATGACGTATGTCGCCCGCGAATCTACTTCCGGAGGGAACAGCGGGCAGCTGCAGGAACTAAAGCTTATATGTGTCGTGCAGCGTGCAGCACGCGCCTGCTATCATCTCTGCAGAAGTATGGTTGCCTCCTCGAGGCAGCTGTGCACTCTCGCATGTGAAGAGGTGGCACAGCTCAGCCATTTCGGCTCGCTATGCGCGGATACACGGTAAGGATGCCGATCAGTTGCTGCGCGACACATGTCTCTCGCTTGTCCGCGCATCGATCGTATTGCCGTCCACCTGAAGGTGAATGTACTCTGTATGGTACCTTGCAGCTACTGACGCAGTTCAACCATCTATCTGTGAGCTTCATGTTGAAGGCGGAGGCAGAATGCCGTAAAGCACTCAAAGCATGCGTATTCGTTAGAACGCTTGACGCAGCTGCGGTCAGGTGCTACTGATGATACGCGATGCATGTGGTCTACATGCAGGTCACGATAGCTATTGCAGAGAACCTCTAGTGAGGCTCCGCATCTACATGATGCATCATAGGGTAGCGACCAATGAACACTTGTTGTGCTTGCGAGTCTGCACCGTCATACTCTAGGCAAAAGCCCCCGGGAGATTGGTAACAAGGCTGCATGATCCACCTGGGCAGGCTCAACATCACGAGTTCAGAGTAGCTGTCGGCTGCAGTCGCTGTGGGATGTATCAGCAACAATCGCAAGCACACTAATCGTTGTTCCAACGTATACATTGCTCAGACTTTGCCTTGAACGTCAACGTCGACCAAGGACATCGCAACGCGACAGTGTAGGTCCTGGCCGACTCGGACTACCAGAAGTGATAGTCCAATGAACTGTCATCACGGGAATGGTGGCTGTGGAAGCTTGCACTCACAAGGAACGCGGAAGGGCTGCAAGACAGCCTCAGGCGCTGCGCGTGACAAAGAATGTCCCTGCTTTTAGGTCATCACCGCATCATGGAAGCCGACAGGCGGCCCTCGTGATGATGGTTTTATAAGAGGGATGGCTCACTCTGGGCCAGCTTCGGAGTCGCCAGTCGAGTGGAGGTTGTCGACTGGCGATGATTTGAGTAGAAGGCCGGTGCTGTAAAGAAGAGAAAGGACGACGGGCCCGCCGCGAGATGATATTTTCTAAGGAGCTCGGGCCGTTCCAGCAACTACCCGCAGCAAGCGCGCGTCAGTGGATTGCTGTGGCTCGTGGGCGCCACAGACAGACCAACCCTCAAACGTTTTCATGTCTCCGGACATAGCACCACTCACACCTCGCAAGCTAACCACCCGTCCAGTCTTCCTCCCGTTTAACTACTCCTCTTTAATTTCTACGCACCAACAAGTCACATAGCTGCACCCGCTGACCCGTCCCAACTGCTCTTAAGCTTCGCACCTCGCCATCGCCTTTGGCCGCTGGCCCGCCGCCTCTGCCGCTTGTTCGCTCTTTTATCCCACCAAGCTTCTAGCAGAGCCCGCGTGCCTCTGATTGCCCTTGTTGTAGTATCAGTGACTGCCAATGGATAGCAGAGACAACCTATGGACCCGCCGATCCAAGTGCGTTCCCCGCAACCCCCGCCATGTGGTTTGAGACTGACGGCACGCGCGCAGTACCAGCAAGCTTTCACTTTCCATGAGCAGCGGTGATGGAAAGTCCGATCCACCGCAACGCACCTTCTCTGCCACCAAACGCTTTGGTGATACGTCATCCCACGGCGGCCGCAACCCTTTCAATGCCCTCTCCCCCATAACCGCTGGCGGCCTCGCTTCCCCCACCACTTCTGGCCAGACCGCATTTGGTCTTGGATCAGGCGCATTCGCTTCGTTCGGCTCTGCGAACAAGACCCCAAAAACGCCAGGCACCGCCTTCGACTTCAAAACCGCAACAATGAGTGGAGGCGCACCCACGACACCGGGCGAGAAAAAAGAGAAGCCGGCGGGCAAGATTGTGAACAGCGCCCGAAAGGAATCGCTCTCCATCACTGCCTCGGAAGAGGCACCAGTCTCGTCTGCGCCCTTAGACTTCAGCGTGCCATGGCCGCTCAAGTACACTTGGGTCATCTGGTACCGCCCGCCCACGCCCAAAAACTCGGACTACGAAAAGTCTACCAAGGCGCTGTGTCGAATGAGCACCGTGCAAGAGTTCTGGAAGGTTTTTATACATCTCAAACGACCATCAACACTACCTACCGTATCTGATTATCACTTCTTCAAAGAAGGCATTCGTCCTGTGTGGGAGGACGACGAAAATAAGCGTGGCGGCAAATGGATCATGCGCTTGAAGAAGGGTGTAGCCGATCGTTATTGGGAAGAGCTGCTCATGGCAGTGACCGGGGGCGAGTTCATGGAGGCGACAGAAGAGGTGTGCGGCTTTGTGCTCAGCGTGCGGAGCGGTGAAGACGTCTTCAGCATCTGGACCAAGAACGACGGCGGCCGCAACATCAAGATTCGGTAAGTTTCAACACCATGGCACAACAATCGTTACTGACAATCATAGCGAAACCGTCAAACGCGTGCTCAACCTCCCCGAAGGCACCATCATCACCTGGCGCAGTCACGACGAGAGCATCGCTCAGCGAACGGCAATCGACCAAGCACGCCAGGACAAGGGCCACCAAGAGAAGCGAAGACCTAACACCAGCAACACTGAAGAATCGTCAAAGTAACACACGGCTTGGCAGTTCTGTCTCCTTACGCTTCTCATCCCGTCATCCCATTAGCATTGCGTGGCTCGTTCCTAGGCTCCTTTGGATAGCGTGCTTCGTTTGATTACCTAGCATTGTTTCACGGCGGTCATCTTTCACCTCGCACGTCTCTCATTGGCTGGCGCGAGGCGGACTCTGACGACTGCATGCTTTCCTTTCTTGAGATTCTGTATTCTACATACCCGTTATAGGGCTTGGGTAGCGTCTGGTGCTATGGTTGGTTTAGGAACAAGGAGCACTGCACTGCAGCTACTGATGTTACACACGGAACACACGAACGGAGCTCGTCTCCCCATTTCTTCGCCTGAGCAGGTGATGGTCATGAACTTTTAGGCTTCTTGAGGCCATGTCTCATGATAGAAATGATATGTGTGATATATGTGAGTAGTGAGCATTTCGCATTGTATGTGTCACCGTAATTTGTTTGCAAACCTAACGGTGCACTGAGCAGGCAAACAGCGCTTGAGCCTAATTAAGCGCACATGTCTTTGTTCGGGACGATTGGGATGGTGCCTGCCGTGGCTATCTTGGGAAGGTGCATAGGAAGTGAAGATGCGCTCGTAAGAAAAGAAAACACAGCATTAAAACCCAGAGACCATACTAGCCCGTAGTAAAGGTAACAATTAGTAAAGGTAACAATCAATAATCTCGAGGTTGATCATGAAAACGTCCGTCGTTCCCCACATGGGAAGCTGCATGATGATGCCCGCGAGACGCTCGGACCTCTCCCGCGAGGACCGCACAAAGTGGAAGACATGCGTCAAACGTGCGCCTTCACTTGGGCGTTCCCGCTGCGCAAATGGCTTCCTTGACCCTCTTACATGCTCCTTCCTCGCTCCCTCGGATTCGTGGATACTCCTCTCCGCCAGTCGTGCCGCGCCCTAGCATGCCATGTTCGACACGCTCAAGCAAACCATCTCTAGCACAGTGAACAGCGTCTCTGGCTTTGTTGGAGGAGCCTCAAATGCTCCCGCACCAACAGCTCATATTGTGCGTGCACCTGTCTCACCCGGATGTCAAACTATAGCGGGAGAGCCTGAGCTGACGAGAAACAGACAAACGATGCCGCGGAGCCTGACCGCGCTCGCACACCTCGCACACCTCGCACACCCCACTCTCCCACTGCCTCTCGCCGTGCGATTGCGGCAATAGACCTCACCTCTCCCACGCGACGAATCCAAGCTCCCTCTCTTGGTCTCGAACGTATTGCAAGCCTACCCAAACCAAACGGCACTCTGAACAGTCGCGAGTCCGATAAGCCTGTCTCTGGGAAACCCAGGTATACGATAGTTCTCTATGCCCGTGACAGATGAACATGAGTTGACGACGTCGCAGTAAATCTCAGGCTATACCTCTGCCTGACCCTCGGTTTCACTTCGTAGACCGCAGAAACGGCATGCCCAAGGTGCGTATATTCCTTGCCCGCGCATTCACGCGTCAAACAGACACTGACGGCCAATAGCCCGGCGCAACTTTCGCTCCTCAGCCCAAGAATACCTTGAGTCAGCCAACGTATCATCCTGGCAGCGCCCACAAGACTTATGGCCGCCCAGCCCGGACAAACTACTCGAACTTGGATTTTCTGGAGGAAGAGCGCTTCAGTGCGGAAACTCGTCCAACAAAAAAGCGAAGAACCGAAAATGAACAGCCGCATGCGATAAGTGTTTATGACGATGGAGACGTCGAAGAGATAAGACCTGGAACTCAAACATCTCGGCCTGCATCTCGTCGAAGCGCAGGCAGTGGCTCCTTTTCCTTGCCAGGCCCAAAAGATAGTCGGAGCGAATTCGAAAGAGCTTCTGCCATAGCTGATCCTCGACGAAAGAAGGGACGGACGTCTGCCAGCCAAGGCCACTCGGGAATCATCAACGGTAACGCTCAATCATCAGCAATAACCGTTGATGATGACGACATACCTGACTACAACGCGCCGAGGAAGCTACAATTACAGAAATTTCAACAAGGTATTGAAGGTGTGAGAGACACTGCTAGTCAACAGCGAATACCGCAAACAACCTCAAAGCACTTTGCGCCCAAAATGAACCACTCTACAAATCCTTTGACTCAACGAGCGGTCCGAAAACCTGATAATCTACGCAATAAATTCACCCGAGCACCCTTGCCGGGTTCTTCCGCCCGTGGTGATATGGCAGAGATTCTACCTTGGCCATTACGATGGACCAGAGCGCATGATTTCAATGGAAACGGTCAAGACCTATTTCTGAACTCGAAGGTTTTGAATGAGTATCGCATCACAAGCTCGGATCCGAACGACATGAAGTACGAGATCTCATTAAAGAAGGTCGTCAGTGCACAATCAGATCACACATCGCGTATTCGTCTGACTGGTTCCACGGACGCCGCTGGTGTTCAATACATGGTGGACCTGCAGTTTGAGAATCAAGAAGACCTAGCTGCCTTTGAGACCGCGCTCGGCAATTCCATAACCATGAAATCCTTGACTATGAAATCGCGGTAAGTAGGGGCCGCTACAATCTTGTTCAATACCTTTTCTTGCGTATGCCTGGCAAGTTGCAACATGCCTTAAATAAAGAAATTCCCTTCAGTGTCTTCTGAATTCATGCTAACTATGACAACAGAGACTTCATGAAAACGATTTTCCAGAAACCGCTGGCTGTCACCTCAACTTCACCGAACGCGTCGCTTCCGCCTAGAGGCCGTGATGAAGTGGTCCAAGTGTCAAACGTTATGGAACGTCCTAGACTTTTGGATAACTTGGCCCCCGGATACAGTGATCCGACATCGCAGAAGTCCTTCACGTCTGTGCGAGTTCCCACTCAGCACGAGATCCAGCAGCGCACCTCAGGGCGCCCAATGCGAAGCACTCGGGCTACCCAAGCGCACGCTGTGGATTCGGGGGATTTCGAAGACGAACCTGAGGTAGAAAGATATTCGCAAATACACGGCTTGGGTCCTCCGTGGAAGAAACAGTTGAATTATGGCTCCGGACGACGCCGCGCGGTCGTCGACTTCGCGGACCTAGAGCGTCTCGACAATGGCCAATTCCTAAATGATCAGCTCATCGACTTTTACCTACTGTATTTGTTCGATCAGATGAAAGTCCCTCGCGAAAAAGTCTACGTCTTTAATACACACTTCTTTACGACTCTAACGCGCAAAGTCCCCGGTCATAAGGGCTTGATCAACTACCAAGGAGTCGCAAGGTGGACATCTAAAGAAGACATTTTCAGTTACGACTACATTGTGGTACCTATCAATCAGGATATTCATTGGTATCTCGCAATCATTTGCAACGTCTCCAACATCGCCCGTACGCCAGCTATCGAAGATCTCACCAAAAGTGATGGAGTCGCTTCTTCAGGAATCCTAAATGAACCGAGCAGGGAATCTGCAGCACATGATTTGAAGGCCGGAGATCTACAGTCGATGCCGCCACCTGCGCTGGTGGATGCGTCTTCAGAACCATGGGCACCACGTGCTGCAAACGAAGTGGTTGATCCCGACGATTCAGACCTCAACATAGTTGATCCGCGTGCAACTGGCCATGACCCAGGCCGGCACGCACCGAGCGGCAGCAGTAGCGTTGCGGAGTCTCCCGCCGCGGAGACTGCACAATTGAACAAACTGAGTCTTAATGATAGCAAGCCGGAAGGCATCTTGCTTAGCAGCAGCTCATTCTTGTCGCCCAAGAAGCCAAAGCGTCGACTTGGTCCTCCGTTAAAGAAATGGGACCTCAATCAGCCCGTCATCGTCGTCTTGGACTCACTCGGCGGTGGTGCCAAAAGTCCTGCTGTTCGAGTCCTCAAAGAGTATATGATTGCAGAGGGCCATGAGAAGCGGGGCATGGAAGCTAAGATATCGCAAAATGCGTACTACGCCAAAGAGAGTCAAATACCGCAGCAACAGAACTTCAGTGACTGCGGTGTGTATCTCCTAGGGTATGCGCAAAAGTTCTTTGAGAATCCTGACGTCTTCAAAAATCGACTGCTCTCAGGCGAGATGCATGTGGAGACTGACTGGCCAGATATGGCTATGCCAGATATGCGAGCTGCCATGCGTGACATTTTGCAGAAGCTGAACACCGAGCAAGAGGCGGAGCGTCAACAAGCGAAGCAGCAGATGAAGCAGAACAAGAAGAACGGCACGATGGGTGCTGCCGTGAACGCCACGAAAAATAATGTCAAGCAGAACCCGACTGTTGCGGAGAAAGAAGGAAATGCAAATGACAGATTGGATGTGCAGGAAGCCACAACCAATCCAGAAAGAACCATCACCCCTGGGGAAGAAAAGCCACCTAGTTTGTCAAGCACTCAGCCGCAACCTGGGCTCGGCTCACCGTTTCAGCCTCAGCGGCCCAAGAAGCGCGACAGTTCTCCTTCATTAAGCCTGCCAACACCAACCAAGACTGACGCAGTGTCTGAAGTCAAGCGCAAGGAAACACCTCCCACCAGTGACCGACAGGCTTCGCCTATTATCGCCGTACCTCGCAAGAGCAGAAGTCCGATAGTCTTGATTCCGTCACCGGTAAGGAAGTCCCCAAAACGATCGCGAAGAGAGACTGTGGTCGGGGACAGACCGGACGAGACGATTCGAAAGAAGTTGCGGATCGAGCCCAATCCAGTGAAGAACTTTTTAGAAGGAGAACCTCGTATAGTGGGCATACGTTCACCGGACCCAAAGGCCGAAAGCCTCCCCAAACAATTTTCGAAGACCTCAACACTAGCGCCACCTCGAGGAGATTTTTTGCCAGCAAAAGGAAGCAGTCGAGATCCAATTCCGCTTGACGATTCGCAAGAAACCCAGGTGTTAGCAACCGAAGCCATTCCACATAGTACAAAACGTAGTTCTCAGGGACCTGACTTCATCGTCACAACTCCTAAGAGCGCAAAGGGGCCCAGGCTTCCGCCGAAGCGCCAACACCAGCAGCACATGTCTTCCCCTGCAAAAGTCAATGTTGAACGGAGCTCTCCTGTGCGAAGAAGAGAGACAAGGTCGGCAAATCACTCTCCCGATGTGATTGATGATCCCCAAGCGCATCCGCAACGTTTTCAGGCACAAAGTTCTCCAGCGTATCGTAACTATCCACCGGCCCGCTCCAGATTTAGGGCTAAGACGCAGGAAGACGATATACCGGAGAAAACAATCGAAGTGCCGGAAACCCCGCCTCATGATCCTTGAAATGATATCTCGACTCAAGCTTCGCTGAACGCGAGCACGTTTGCCTACGTGCGATGCGTATCTATCAGATCGCCTGTATCAAATCGCCCATCAACATCACCTAAGCGATGTCCGCGCCATACACAGCGCAATCTCCCCGCGCGGCAAGGGTACAGGTTACCACTCCTGGACATGCTAAACCTTTTCATTATTTCACTTTTCAATATATTACACGACTACCCGCATGGCGATGGCGCTTTGTCAGCACATGTATTCTGCACCCTCGGATGTGCAAGCATCCAAGCATAACAGGAGTTTTTGGATTGTGCGGATGTCAACGGACCATTTCATATCCATCAGCATGAATTAGCTGACACCTCATTTTCTGGTTTGAGGGTTGTGTGGGGGTGTATATAGATGCGACGTGGTGAGCCATGTTTTGGTCGTGTAGATGGCGAGCAGGGACACTTCCTGCTAAATGATGAATTCGATGCATCGGATGCATAAGTCAGCCCTACATGCGTAATGTGCCAGATTTATCCGTCCAGATGCCTTGATACCCGAATGTGGACTGACTCGCTCGGATAAGTTTGGGTTAGAAATTACATAATGCCCAGAGGTCTATATGCGTAGTATCTTGTCAGATCGTCTGATCGTGTATGTGTTCGTCTCTTTCATCTACTCTCTCCTGCCACCTATTCACCTCATATCCCGACTCTGTCTCTCCCAGGTTCCCACGCTGTCTCCCAGATCGATGCCCACGCCGATTGTACCCTTCTCGCCATATCCAGGTCCACCCTTCAACATTTCGAATGACTCTCCCAATCTTTCCGGCGGTGGACTCCTCAGCTCCTTCTCGCCCGTCGCAGCCACGCCTTCTGGTCCGTCGCGCCAAATGAACCACTGCAGGCCCAAACCCAGGTCACAGGTAGCCTGGAATATGCCGCAGATCTTGAACGCCCATGGCACCTCACCTGCCGAAGATGCAAAGAAGAACCACATCTTGAAGGTGTCACCGACGATCCAGTTCGCGATGACAGACGGGCGGAAACCCCTGCACCCGCGGCGTTGGTAATTAGCCAGCAGTTGCGGCAGAGGGAGCGTCGCCTCGACCGTCAGCGCAACCATACCCAGGAACTCTGTATACGGCATGAACAATGCCGTTGAGGAAAGCAGCACATGCAGCACCAACAACACAAGCGTGAAGTAGCTCACAAACATCCAATACGGTCGTGTACTCCTCCACTGCCAGAAATCATACGGGCGTTTGCGCGCAGAGGCGGGCTGGAAAGGAAGATGTGACGGAGGAGGGCGGTTGGTGAGTGCGACGTGGAGAAGGACGATGTGGACGATGATCATGAGGAGGGCTTGGACGAGGAGCGAGGTGCTGAAATGGGCGCCGAACCAGTAGAAGATCTTGAGGATGCTGGCGACGAGCATGATGAGGGGGATGTCAAGAGAGAAGCCGGCGGAGGAGCGCGTGCGGTGGATGCTGTAGATTTGGTCTGCATAGCTGGTTACCGGGCTTGTGGCGATGCTGGAGGTTTATTAGTGCTGTGGTAGGGGGATTGGTGGGTGGTGGGTCACGCACAAGATGGGCGCGATGGAGGTGACGATGTCATTGATGAAGCCCATGGTGGCTTTGTAGTCTTCTCCAAACGCGGAGGCAGAAGCAGAGGGAAAAGACGGTGCGACGCGTTGGTCGGAGGTCAGAAGGGACGCAAGAGGCGCCGCAATTCTCGCGCCGGATGCGCAGGAAATTACGATTGTTTATTTCGCATTCGAACCCATTGAAAAGGAGCCGCGGCGTGCCGATCATAGGCTAAGCTTTCGTGCATTAGTTCCCGTTGCAGGGCTGCGATAAGGGCTTATCGGCGTCGTCATTTGGCTGGTGTTTGGCGGGGCCAAAGACAAACATCAGACATCCTTCAATACTCTCAGAAGGGTGGCAGCCTTTGTCTTGCTTGCGCAGTTCCTGTCTTCTAGTATCCGTCTTAATTGTTTGGATCACAATTACATTTTATAAGAGGTCGCGGCCTTCAGCCAAATCAACAAACTGTAAGATCAAGTCTCCTCTGCACAGACGCGGATATGCTTGCAGACATTATAGACTATCTCACAGATTTCAGCACACAAGACCCTCCCACCATGGCAGATGGCACGCACACAGCCTTTTTCTACGGCACATTGATGGCCCCTCCCGTCCTTCACCGTGTAATCTGGGGGCAGCCCACCCCGCCAACACCGGCCCACGCGTCCCTCCTCCACATTCGCCCGGCCATCTTACACGCCCACCAACGCCGCCAAGTTCGTCACGCAGACTACCCCGCCGTCCTACCCTCCCCTTCCTCATCTGTGCGCGGCACCCTCGTCACAGGCCTCACAGACGGCGACATCTGGAGGCTTGACATCTTCGAGGGTGACATGTACGAGCGGCGGAAAGTTCGCGTGCGCGTTCTGGAGCAGAAGGGCGGCAAGGCGGAAGAGGGCGAAGGCGGTATGGGCGACCTCGCGGCTAAAGAAGAAGACAACATCGAGGGCGAGGAGGTTGAGGCCGAGACATACATTTGGGTTGCACCTGCGTCGCATCTGGAAAACGAAGAGTGGGATTTCAGCGAGTTCGTGAGCCACAAGATGAAGCGGTGGGTAGGGCGTGAGGCGGCGGAGATGGATGAGGGGTTTCAGGGTAGGCAGTCGATTAATGGTGAACCTTATTTGGGGTTGGGATGAGTAATTTGCTAACAGTATGCAGATGTTGATGATGCGGTTGCGGCAGGGAAGGATCCCACTGGCGGAAGGGGCGCGAACGGAAGTATCACGAGGCAATTAGAAAAGGGGGGAAAGACCGAGAAAGAGGCATTGGATGCTGCTGTATAAAAGGTCGTGGGAAAAGTCGCCAGGGGCGACTCGGGACGTAAAGAGGACGATGAGAAGGATATACCCGTAGACATTCGTCTCATATAGAGATGCTAACATTCAGAATCATCTGCTGGCACTTAAGAAAGCTTACCTAGCTTATAGTGCTTTCACTTACAGTCTTCAATCAAGTAGCCGGCATTGGGTTTGCAGGTGCGGCCTGCGCCAGGAGTGGCGGCCCAGATGCAGGCTACGGGTCAAGCGTATCTGCAATTCATTTTACCTGACAAACTCACAAGCTCAGAGCCTCTCTTCTCGTAAATCTGAGCATCACTTCTAAAACTAATGCCTAAATGTCTCATCCTTACCTTCATGATGCGTTTTGGGACTTCGATGTATTAACAACATCTACCAAGTCCACCACCGCACAAAAGAATTTGTTTTTAATTACGCGCCCAAATTTCCCTCCCTCTTCACCGTAGAATCGAAAAATACTACAACATCAAGCGCATTAGCAGAGACTGCCACACCACCCGACATACAAGACATCTGTCAAGAAGCGGGGGATTATAAGATCTGTGCTGCGCATGATCAGGCGAAGACTTTTCAGGGAGCATTCAGGGTGCGTCCGGCGGTTCTGACGAGAAAATGTAAGGTTGGTGGATATGGGATCGGTTCGGGAGTGTTGAGGTAAGTAGGAGTAAATTGCGTATAAGTCTTACCATTAGGTAGCTGATTTGGGTTCAGAGCTCAAAAGATAAGCGGCATTCGCCATTTCGCAGTCAAGTCGGGCTGGCGAGGCGCATATGCCAGTTCCCATGTCATGTTGGATGCCTGTCAAGGCATTGTCCACTGTAACGGGACATGAACCCGTCGAGACTGCTTCTTGCGTGGCCTTACAAGTCTTGATTCTGCTCATTCGCCACCCTCGACATCGAGTGCTTGGTTATTCGATTCTGTCGAAGTGTCCGCTAACAGTCAACGGTATGGACGAGATGTATGCACCCGTTTCCATCTGCGGTCTCCCGTTCCCCCGTTCCCTGTTTGCCTTCTTCCGTCCCGACCGGGTTGTTGTCATCTTCGTTTCCTCGTTTCCCGTTCTCGGTGAATCTATATCATTTGGTGCCATGTCTTCCATTTGCGGCTAACTTCACTGCTTAGTGGTCGAGTGACGCCAGCTGGAAAGGGAACGAGGCGCGTAGGCCACCCCAGGTACTCGGTCCACCTGCATATAATGCTTGCTCTGCTTCCATCAGAACTCACTACACCGCACGTTCGCTCACACCTCGAAGGTACCAACGTGGCGCCTGTCAACTACAAAGTCAATACGAAAGCAAACATGTCTATGGCAAACCTGACCCAGGTCGACAAGGCGCAGCAGCGCCAGCAGGAGCGTCGCCAACCCCGTGGGCTCTACCGCCGAATGCTCGATACAGCTGCTAGTAGGTGCAAGGACCAGGAACAGGCCTTCATCGGTATGTTTCTACTAGAGTACACTGCTGTTCAAGCACTAAATAACTTAGATGCGGAGCGTCTAGCTGCGCACTCCGTCGTCATCCAGGTCGCCCCGCGCAAGGTCAACTCCAAGGTCAAACAAGTTGTTCACACTCGTAAGTCTCTCTTGATAACATCTGTATCCGGTCATTGACACTATCAGCGTCGAACAATCAGCTCGCGACCGGTCACAAGGGGGGAAAGGAGGTATCGAAGGTTCAAGAGGGCAAAGCGCGCGGTATATATACGACACCTTTTGAATACTTGCTGCTTCGACTGACTCTTTCAGCGACCACCCAGCGCGAAGGTCCCAACCATGGGCATGGCTCAGAGCCGGCATCCAGCACTTCTACCTGTAAGTTCAACCTTTGTTTGTCTTCCCCAACCGCCACTCTGTCCTAGCTCTGAAGACTCCGTACGTTCGCAACTTGGTGGCATCCAGCGAGCTCTTGTGACATCGTCGGTTTACTGTTCACTGACATGTCTTTACCACGCCAGACCGACGTCTTGCAGACACCCTCAACGGCCGTCCTCGCAACAACACGGCTGCAGCCTTCCCCAACCGGAACGCTCGTCTACATGTCTCCACCTCGGACTTGGTCTCGGTCGATGTTACCGTGCGGGAACATCCTCGACGAGCGTATGAGCGACAAGACGGTACTAGTGTCCGCGCTTGCGACATACCTGAACACTTACGCACAGTAATGAAGAAGCCCGAGAATGTTCCTGCACCGGTGGCCTCGACTGCCACATGGAACCAAGTGCGAGGTGCGGACGTAGATGGGAAGCTCGCCATGAAGTCCACCACCGACCGGTCGTTCTTAGATCGCCCTGGTGTTTCTTCTGCTGCTCCGGGTCGTCGTCCTCAGCATCATCACCGTTCGCTTCCGGCTGTTCCACGTCCGCGTGGTCATGTGGATCGTCAGCACTCTCCTCTCTCAACTTCGCCCAACCCGTCTGCTCGTACCAGCAACGGCGGTTTCGGTGGTTTCTATGGATCCCGCAGCTAGATCATACGGATGAATGACCACTTTCAACCCGCGGCTGCAGATGTTGTTTTATGCACGAGTAGACTCATCTCTCGCTCTTGCAAACATCTTCTGCTCCTCGGCTATGTTGGTCATTCAGGGGAAACCCATCAAGGACAAGGTGAAAAATACGACATGTGATTATGGAAAATGATTGGTATGGAAACGATTGCGGGTAGCGGGCATATTCACGATTCTGTTGTTGTCACTCGATAGAGATCACAGTTGTAACAAGGTCACTGTATAGATTCTTCTGCAGTACCTTCAATTCCAAGCGGATCTGAAACCGCCTTCACAGTATCAACCTCTGTCTTTCTTATGTGTCTAGTGAATTAACTTACTGTTGGCATGTTCTAGGCATAGGGCCATAAACTACAGTCAGTGGTAGACGAAAGCACGTCCAGCGTATTCTAACGAACGTAAAGGAGTAGACGATAGCAAGGAATTCTTCGTTTGCTTTCCTCTTCCATAGTCACGCTGTTCGACCGCCTGCTTCAACAACAAACGCTGCTGCAACTACAACATACAGTCGCACATCATGATCAATGATCCCACCAACTTTCCATTTCACCCCCAACATTCGCCCTCAAACAACCACACGCCTACCTCCAAGCATGTCCGACCCCAAACTCAAAGCAGAGCTCTACCGGATGGCCCGCAAAGAGCTCCAGCTCACCCACATCCCCATGATCAAAAAGGTAGCGAACGAACTCGACGACGCCTCGGAAGCCTGGTACCCCAAGATTCTTACACTGTCAGCACAAGTCAATGCTGGCAGTGACGAAAAGATGGTGGAAGTGATGAGGGAAGCGTCCGAAGCTATGGCCAA
Source organism: Didymosphaeria variabile (assembly GCF_027946475.1). Taxonomy (NCBI): domain Eukaryota; kingdom Fungi; phylum Ascomycota; class Dothideomycetes; order Pleosporales; family Didymosphaeriaceae; genus Didymosphaeria; species Didymosphaeria variabile. The sequence continues at coordinate 1,218,525 of NW_026611627.1, read as the reverse complement.
GTATGAGAAGGTGCTGAGTGATGTGGCGCCGAAGTTGAAGGAGTGGAAGGACTTGTTGGCGAAGTGGGGCGGGCCTGAGGGCCCGGCGCCGGGGCCGACGGCGTTTGATAGCTAGGTTTGAGGAACATGGGTTGGGCAAGAGGGGGTGGGTGGTTGGTATGTATGATGATGATGTCTAAGGGTCGTCGGTCATTGGTATTGCTTGCGAAGAGATCTTCGATTTGTTTGGCTTAAGATGTCAGTGTGTGCTGAAGTACACATAAAGGCCTCCAACAGAGTAAGTGGAATTATTTCAAAGTATCTTTCTATATGATCCATACATTATAGAGAATGTGAAGAAGGCTGCCAGTGCACGCGAACAAAATGAACAGCTACATTTGAAGCAGAAGTATTCAAGATCTTGAATGCTACGTTGTGGATCAATGGCTTATGAGGTTTCTGAATTACTTTCAGTTCTTGGAAGGCAAAAGAGTTATATCCACCCGTGTCAAGCTTTCGATAAAATTGTGTGCATGATACACCGCGCAAATAGAAGATGAGGAAAGGTAGTCGTGGCCGAACTGAAAGTGGCTAGTCGTTCGTACGACATGAGAAGTGACACTCAAAGACCCATCATGATACACTGCACTTGAAGGTTTGAGTAAGTTGTATTGGATATCTTTGACAGGTAGTCAAGAAGTTTCTGCTTCAATAGTTCAATTCATAGTTTGGCTATATGGAAGCGAAGTGGAGGTAGTCGGCGTATACACAAGTCATGCAATGAAAAGAGCAACGTGTAGCCTACACGTTGCAAAAAGATTGCGGTTCTGGCTATTGGTCAAGGAAGCAAATAATTCGGTTAGAAAATAGCTGGTTTCGCCATGTCTCGGTCACGAACGCTCTATTTCCTACATCGCAGCATTCTCGACAGCGAAGTCGAACTCAAGCCATACCAAACGCTCTTCGAGGTCACGCGGACGTTACTCTGAACAAAACCCAATCTGCCTAATCTAGATGCCGAATCTCTGATCTCGACAAGGATGTTGATAATGTAGTCCAGATGGGGGTTTAATGGGTTGGTGGGATGGCCATCTATCCGCAGCCAGTTTACCCGCCGGAAGCTGGGACCACGGTACCGAGCGAAAGTTGGGTATTCATGCACGTCAGGCTCGACGAGCCAGGTGACTGGGATGCTCTTCGCTTCTTTGGTGGAAATGGAGACGTTGGGTTTTGCTGCCATATGAAGAAGCGCGGGATGCGCTGCTGTCTTTTATTCATGTGTCGACATCTCGATCGGTACAATATGCCCATGCAGTAAGGACGCGCGGATGAAGTCTGGAGGATAGAGTTTGGTTTTCTTTAATGGACACGGTAATAACCTATCTTCCACGACTAGGCATTCCGTTTTGTCGGATTAAGATGCGTATTCTTCTCGGCTAGAAGCGGGATGCACACTGGGGGCTGCTTGAGCCACGGTGTAAGATCCGGAGGGCGTGCGCGTACTTGCATGTGGAAGGGAATCCACTGCCGTTGCCGTATGAAGAAGTGCGAGTTGCTCAGTACTTTCTCTTGCTTTACCTGAGGGAGCGGAGTAGTAGGGTATCGAAGGCATGCCGGCATAGCACTCATAAAACATGCAGATGCGGCGAAGGGATGCACCAGAGTCTACACAAAACGACACGATAGCACCGCATGCAGCGGTACACATGTATTGGGCCTACTAGCTGGGCAAATATTTTTTGCGCGATGTTGAATTAAAACGGTCTTGAATGTGATTCGAACGTGTCATGATGTTACCTGCGCGAAAAAAAGAGGAATAAAGCTTACTTCCCCTATTGATAACGTTCGGTGATCGCATGGCCACAGTAAAATCAAACTTAGCTTTCCTCACCTTAGAGAATAGAGCACTCGGACGCTTCTACTACTATCTGTGCTTACCTTTACATGTAAGACTTACTTCACAGACTTCGGAATTAAAGGAGACAATATCTCCTCCTCGTCCTCGCCTTCATACTCTCCAAAAGGGCCCACACCCTGCGTGCTCTCACCGGACTCACTTTAATATCCCGAGCTTTCACTCTGAGACCTAGACCTCTCCACTGCCTTGGGAGACTTCTCATAGGCAACCTCTACAAGGAAAGTTGTTATAGACGAGGCATTGCTCACCGCCTTTTTCCTATACGTATCACCTACAGGGACATACTTCTTACCTGGTAGATCTGGCTTGAGATACTTCGCAGGGTAGTTCGAGCGCGATACGCTACCGTGAGGTCGCTCGGTGGAGCGGTATGTGCGTCTTAAATTCATCGGTGCTGTTGTCATGCAAGATCCTCTCGAGCGAGACCTGCGCAGGAGATATAGATTTGAATGAAGATTTGAATGAAGGCGAAAAAGGGTCAGTGAATGTGTTTGGCGGTTCGGCGGCGTCAGTAAGGACGAAAACAGGCAAGGGCCGTGTTTCGCGGCCCCGTCGAAGGGGTTTGGGCGGAACACGTACATTTTATTGGCGGAAGGTTGGGTAGCTGTTGTGCTGTGGTTGCTGTTAGTCCTGGATGCAGGGGTCTGAATCTACACCGTGTCCCTGTGGGGAGGCATTTCACTATCCACTGTGTCGTCAATATTTTGGGCAGTGTTCCAGTTGATCGAGCTGATAAGGCGTAGGAACCTGGTTTGATAACTGAGGGAACTGCATTGTCAGTCCGCCCCACCTTCTGCGAAGACATTAAGAGGGCAACTTTTCCGGCGTACGTATTTGCACAACGCACTTGCTGATTAGTTGACGGAAAGTGAACATCACTGTTGATAAGGAACATGTGGTACAACAAGAATTTTGCGACATTGCCGCCAGGCCAGAATTGGGGTATGTTTCACTTTGTCGGAATGCACTGTATTGTGGGAAGCGCGAGGATTCTGGTCGTAGCTTGAACGGTGTAGTACTGGTAAGGCCTTGGGCAGTGGCTGTCAACGGCGCGTATGGCGGTAAGCCGAGACCCGGGACCGTTGCTCAACGCTTAAAGAGCTCAGACAGCTCACCATGTCTTCCGAAGACTATAGATTTGGTCTACGATAGCAACGTAATCTCGTATACTGATCACCTGCATGGCTTCAAGGCTTGAATGCGATCCTCATGTAAGGCATGCAGCGATCAGCGCTCACGTTGGATTCGCTTCCTCACGGAAGGAAGCGAATAGACGTCACCGTGGTACGGGTTATTCTTGGTATCACAAAGTTCCATAGGGTTTCGCCTTGGACACGTGCTTGTGTAGCACTGACACCATCTGCTGTCGGTCTGTCATTGTGTGCGATGCGGCGTCGGACAGGCTGACATCCGCCTGACACCGACCTGCAAGCCGCAAGTAGAGGGGCCAAGAGTCCGTGGTTTAGCTCTGCCACCTATGTCGGGCGTGCACGGGGCTATCTCACTCGTACAGGGCAGAAAGTACGCCTGGCGAACGTTCGGACTTGGGTGGGTCGGAGAAGTAGAAGGCTATGTTGGGTTAGCTTTGGACGGATGTGGAGGCGTGGAGGCGAGGTAGAGACGAAAGTGGGCTTGTCCGTGAAGATCTGGGAGAGGATCGGGAAGGGGCCACAGAGCGGTTTGCGGATGAGGTGGTAGTCGCTGGTGCTGTGCCATGTGTGGCCGGACTTTCAGGGTGGGATGGTCATGGTCATGTGTTGCACAGGGAAAGAAAGGGTCTGAGATGCGGTGTAGCAACCGCAAGACGGTCGACGGGAGATTGAAGATGCACCCTCCTGTAGGGTGATGGTGCTGGCAATGCAGTGTGATAGGTGGCAGAAAATGAGGATAGTTCGGCGAATGACGGCGCATAAGTGACGATGCGCATGGAGAGCACCCTGGAGTAGCGTAGCCTACACTTTACAAGTGCCGGCGGCTTGCACCGCTAGGCCGCTATCTTCTTTCGTAATCGTGTGTGCGACGCGATCGAATGCGACTGCTGCTGCGCAAGCTGACTGCGACGTCGCTTGTGCCGATCCCCCATGGAGAGAGGGAACGAGGTTCATGGCCCCGCGGCTGAGGACGGTGTTTCAGAATGACACTGGATGGCGTACGCCGACAGCTAATGGTGTGTGTATATGAGACTAGATTAGGCCAGCAAACGTAAAGGCGCGCGTGGACTTTTCAGAAACGCCATGGCATTATCTTTCATATAGGGTAGAGTGGGTGCGGGCTGGTGGAGGCCGAGGTGGGTGCCAGGCGGGGTCTGCGGTTGGACGGGGTGCTCAAAGTAGCAGATGCGCTATTCCTGGAGCATCGGGCCTGCTGCAGGGATGAAAATTGTACGTGCATCGTCTACGCACGCAGAGCATTCCGTGGTTTCGCTGTGCGACTGGAGCGGGCGCGGTGGCAGTCGAGCGTCTGCACAACGGCGGCTTCCGTTCAGCTCAGGTCAACGTCCAGCGCCCGTATCGGTCCAGCGTTCTCGTGTGCATGGAGGCAGCCGCTGGCAAAGGGACCAGCAAAGCTAGCGAAGGGTCTCCAGGGTGCGAGGCTCCATACAAATCCTCAATCCGGCTGTGGCGCTCCGTTCTCCACCGCCGCTAGCCGCATGGCGACGCTGAGGATGCTCGTGATTCGGGAGAAATTGTGAGTGGACGTGCCCCTGATGGAGCGGCAGGGAAACGCCCAAGACGGCATGGCGCACTGAGGCGACCATCGTGCACCGCGGAGTGGACACTGGACAGTGCAGCGAGCCGTCCGTTGCGGTGAGTGAGTGCGTCTAGTCCAACGCGGGCGGCGAGAGATGCGTGGAGGAGAGGATGCCGCTATGCGCTGAAACCACGCGCGCCGTGACTTGGTGTGATGGTGCAGCGAGCCCGTATTCCTGTCGCACACGCTGCAGCAGGCGCTCGAACATGGCATCGCCAGCGCGGACTTGACGTGGAGAGAAGAGGCCCTGGCGACGACTTGGCCGTCTAGCGGGCTGCTCGCGGCTTGGCTTGCGCGCGGGCTTGGTTGCTGGCAGGGGGCGCCTCGCCAGTTCTCTCTTGAAACCTCCAGCGGGCTCACGGACGCGGTGCACGGCCTGCGGTTCGTCCGCAATATATCTGGTATACCATGCCCTTAGGCATGCCAAAGGGCTTTTTCCCCTCCAACATATACACACCGTGTCTCCATCGACACTCTCTGACCCTCCTGACGGCTAAGTGCAGCGCTGCTACGACGCAGGTGTCTGACCAGTCTCACCAAACATTGTGCTCCCACAGCCACGCACATCTCATACCTCTGGTGCGTAGCCTGCAAGCGCCTCCGTTTCATCGCGCGCCGCCCACCCATCACCACCCGAGCATATAACCGCCAGCACCCACCGTCGAGCATGCCGTGTTCTGACAATTTTCAATAGTAACAATGGCCACCGTCGATGCTGTGTCGACGCAGCTCCGGCAATGGTCCTTCGAGAAGCCTGCAAACTCCCGCCCAGAGCGTTCGGACAGCACCGCATCGTCCCCGGACCTGTCCCACCATGCATCCGAGACCCTGCGGATACATACTGCTGCCGTGCATACTGCCACGAGCATAGACGCAAAAGATCCCTCCGCCTTCCAGGAGCGTTACCTTTCGTCTGAGGAAGATCTCTCGCCCATGGACGGCAACACCACCGACGAGGACTACGACTCCGATGTGAGCATCCACGAAGCCACGGCCACCCCAGCTACCCCAGGCTTCTTCAGGGCACGCACAATGTCAATCTCTCGCCAGGATAAGGGCAAGAGCTGCGACATGGCCGTGACGGTCTCTTATGTATCGGCCGGACGACCCAAGATGATCCAACTCGCACAATCACCCGTCCTAGAAGCACCAATTCGTTCAGCTTCTCTGGCACAATTGCCCATTGCGGCCATCGGCAAGCTGCGGCAACAGGACCTGCGAACGCGCTCAATGATCGTCAACCCCATGAACGGTCCCAAATCACCGGCAATTAGCATCGATACCCGAAGGCCGTCCATGGGAAGCAGGCCATACTCCCACAGCAACAAGAGTGCCATGCTACTCTCCGATTCTGGATCGCAATCGTCGCTGCAAAGCGGTGGCAGCACACCCCGGAGCTCTTCAGCTTCGGTGAGCGAAAAATCAGTCACCTCCACCCGTCCGGTCAGCGCAGCAGGTTCGACCTTCCAACCACGCTCTTCTCTCTACGTCGTGTCGAGTGCGCGAAGCAACACCAGCAACCCTCTAGCGCCCTTCCCGCCGCTCACCCCACAGTCACCGGAACCACACGCCTTCCTCTCCTCGGACCCCTACGAGAACTCCACCACGAACGCCGCCTCGCCCCTCATCAAGCAGTCGCCGCACAAGCGCCTCCGGTCCATCTCGCAAAAGCTTTCGCTCGCGAGAATCGCAATCGGTCCCTCAAAAAAGTATGACTCGAGGGTCAATGGCACTAAAGCAGGGAACATGCCTCCTACACCATCGACACCGTACACGCCCTTGACACCGCAGACAGCCCCACTACCCACGTCAACAGGCCCGAACAAGCTGCGCCGAAACTCGCGCATGTTGTCGTCGCGGCCCAACACCGCGCGGGGCCCTTCGCCGGATATCCCGCCCATGCCTGTGCGATCTGTCACGAGTGTTTCCATCTCGCCCATGAAGTCTGCTGCGAGGAACAGCAGAATGGTAGCGAGGGGCGCCGAAGAGCGCGAGCCCATTCTCGAGCTTCCGCCGTGTCCGGTCGAAGATGCCGGCACAGGCAGCCTCAAGACGCGGCGCGTGCGCAAGCGCAAGAGTCTCATGGACTTGCTCTAAGCCACCGAAAACCCGAATGCCTGGAATCGAGCCGGCCTCAGCACTCACGAACAGCGGTTGCGCAACGCAATGCATAGCATTGCAAAGTGCAGTACGGGATTGCCATTTGTTTCAGGCACCCGACCAGCATCTTGCATGTCATGCGCCGCCTGTTTCGTTTCGTTTCGTTGTGTATACCTTTACCCATCCACCCTTTGCATAAATGCATGAATTGCAATGCCGGTCTGGACCCACCACCGCAGGGCACGGCCACATCCATCACCACCACCTTTTTCTCTTTTGTCTTTCTTTGCAAGGCGTTCTTGGGTTTGGGTCGGCATGACTGAACACTCTTGTCGGCATAGTTGCACTTGATTGCACTGCCTCGATGGCGTTTCTTAGGCGTTCAACTTACTGGGTCCCTGCGGGGGCTACGATACCCTTTCGTTGCCATTGTCTCTTTTCGAGTCATGTCTTTATTGCAAAAATTGCTCCCTGCCGCATAGTATGCTGTTCGCTTCTACCCTAATGAACATGGTCATGATATCCATCCTATACTCTCTCGGTCTGAATACGGCCTTAGTCTTAGTCTCTTAGTAGTCCTAGTGTCATAGTATGCCCTGTAAAGGTGGCGAAAATCTCATCTATGCTTTACAAGTCTGTGCATAGTGTACGCGGTCGTGAGTCTACGTGGTGGCGAAGTTACAATCTGCCGAGTTCTGAAGTTGATGCTCTGCTTGCAAGGGTCTTCGCGTATGTGTACGTGGCTTCTGACAAGGTAGACCTTGGAGGCTGATTGAACTTTCAAGATAAGACCCTAGATTAAGATCTACCCATGACCTGGATCTTGGCTTGCGATGAACGTTGAGACATTGCGTAAGACGGCTTGTCTTGTTTGAGATTGAACAAGTTTGCGTCACTGCCAGTAAGGTCTTTCGTTGCAGCTTGCACAGAATCATCATCATGGTCTTGGCGAGATGCTGAATAGGACATGGTTTTGACATGCCGGACCCTGATGAAAGTCCCTACATCCTGTCTTGCGAGGTTGGGTAAGTGGGTTCATAACGTCAGTGGGCTGGTCTGAGGCTGAACATGTGCGTCACTGGCAACGAGGACTTCGTACTGTAGCTTGCACACAATCATCATCTTCCTGGCGAAAGCTTGGGTAAGATTGCTGCCAAGCATGCTCTGTTGCCGCAATCCGTGCCATTCGAATGCGTCTCGTGCGATGACCGTCGCCGCAAAGGATTTTTTCCAATGCGCAGCAATCCATCTCATCGCCATCGTCACCCATCGAGTTGTAGGATAATCTCGTATTGAGACATGACGTTGCGCACACCCATCTCACCACTTGCTTGCTTTTTGCCGTTGTAAGGCTCACCCACTCGTGGTGGTGGGCCTCTTGGGCCTTTTTTGCGGGGAGGTGGATACCCTACTCGGAAGGGAAGGAAGGCGGAGGATTCGGGCAGGATCCTTTAGGTGCTGATGGGTTCGTCAAAATGTTTCGAAACGAAACGTGCGGATACGAGAGCTTGAGCCAAGTTTAGACACGGCATCTCGTCGTTCGCGGCGCAGGAAGGCATCAGACTTTTCGCACGATGCGCTTCGCTGCGGTTGACCACGGTCGCTGACGCCGAAAGATATCCAGGGCGCTGGAAAGCATAGTCGACGTGTCGACTGATGGCGCCACCAGAAGACAATAACTCTAGGATGCCATGTCCGCGAACGCGTCCGGTGGAGCCTCAGGCAAGCGGAGCCACCAAGGTCTCCCCTCGCAAACTATCGAAGACGCGAAGAAGCTCTTGTGGAGATGCGGTGGATACGCGGGTCTGCTAGGCCAGGGGTGACGGGCTGTAGCGCGTCTGTCTGTCCTGGCAAACTTTGTGAGCAAGCGCACGTTGCGCAATCCCGTGTGCGCGGTGGTACGATCACGGTAGCTGTCAACGTGAAACCGCCACGCAGCCCGTTATCGCGGTTGGCGGACGCTACATATATGTACACTTCGCAAGCGTGGGAGTGCGGTGATTTGATTTTCCGGCTTGAATGCTTGGGCGATGCAAATCTTCATGATGGGAAAATGTCGCGATAATGTGTGGCGGGTGGAGCGGTGACGGAGTGGGGACAACGTCCTGATTCAGGTGAACGCGAAAACACGTGGTGGCTGGATTAGGAAGGCTGCGATGGGTAGCGCATTGAGTAGCAAGCACCGAGGCTGACCGCGACGTTCTAAGCGTAGTCAGGGTGGTACCTAGGTATTTCGCATTCGCATCGTGTATGAGGGCAAGCCGTGCCGTGGTAGCATACATTGTATGGTCATTGAGTGTACCTGATTTGATTGTTGCATTCGCGAACGTTTGGTGGAAAGCGCGGGGGGTCACGGGCGCGACTTCCCTCCAGGGCTAGAACGACCTAGGTGCCACAAACGGACTGTAGTTGAATGTCTCATCCAACACTTTCCATTCTTTTGCTTTCGTCGAGGAACACTTCACACAGTCGAACATGGAGTTTTCGTCGTTGAGCATCGGCAGCGCGACGGACACGCTGGAACTCGGCTGTATCCTATGCCCCGCATTGTCAATTGCCGGTAGTGAGCGGAATTACTTCCACTGTACATACATCCCACGTCTTCCTACAATATAACATATCCACGATCGAAGTCCTCTTTCAGTCTTTTCATAGATTTCCTATCACTTCCCCAAAGAACCAGTAGACAACAATGCCTTCAGACCATCCCATCCCCCGCAAACTATGGCAACACCCCAACCCCAAATCCACAGCAATGTGGTCCTTCATGCAGACCGCCAACCAAAAGCACAACCTCAACATGCAAACCTACCGCGACCTCTACAACTGGAGCGTCGGTCCCAACCGCACAGACTTCTGGAAACACATGTGGGACGCCGCAGGCTTGATCTATTCCGGTGACTACACCGAGATAGTCGACATAACGAAGCCCATGGACAGCATACCGCACTGGTTCCGCGGCACGTATCTCAATTTTGCGGAGAACATTTTGTACTCCGCTGATCCAAGTGATCCGTCTAAAACCACGACAAAAAATAAAGAGGATGACAGAATTGCTGCGACGGAGGTGAGGGAGGGGAATACGGAGGTGCGGGATATGAGTTTTGGGGAGGTACGGAGGAGAGTCGGGCTTCTGAGCAATGCGATGAGGGCGAAAGGTGTGAAGAAAGGGGATAGGGTTGCGGTGGTGGCGAGCAACAGCTTTGACACTTTTATCTGCTTTATGGCGGTCGTCAGTTTGGGTGGTCTCTTTTCGAGCAGTAGTACGGATATGGGGAGTAAGGGAATTTTGGAGAGGCTGTTGCAAATCAAGCCGAAGTATCTGTTCGCTGACGATTGGGCGGTGTATAATGGGAAGACGACTGATTTGAGGCCGAAGATCAAGGAGATTGTTGAGGGCATGAGAGGCGTCAAGGAGTTTGAGGGTGTGGTGCTGCAGCCGAGATTCTTGGGGAGACCTGCGGATGTGGGCGGAGTGCCGAGAGCGGTCATGTTAGAAAACTTTGTTCAAGCTGCAGGCGGAAAGGATGAGTTGGTGTTCGAGAGGGTGGCTTTCCGGGATCCTTTCCTGGTGGTGTACTCTAGCGGGACCACGGGGATGCCCAAGTGCATCGTTCACAGTGTGGGAGGGGTTCTGATCAGTATGCTAAAGGAAGAGAAGCTACACAAAGAAATGAATCCAGACAGCGTAGTAAGTTCTTACCCAGGCCGAAGGTTGGACCATGAAACTAATTTCAACAGATGTTGCAATACACAACAGTGAGTTCGAATCCCAAGGACCGAGCGCCTGGAAGCTAACATCATTAGACGGGCTGGATCATGTACCTCGTGAGCATACAATCCCTCGTCTCCGGCAGTCGCTCGGTATTTTACGACGGTTCCCCCTTCATCCCCGATGCGCAAGCCTTCCTCTCCATCCTCGAAACTCAGCGTGTCACCGACTTCGGCACCTCACCTCGCTTCCTCCATGAGTTACAAAAGAGCAACATCGTTCCTCGCAAGCAGTTCGACCTCTCCCGTCTCCGCTCAGTCTGCACAACCGGCATGGTCCTCTCCGATGCCCTCTTCGAATGGTTCTACGACACGGCCTTTCCTCCCAACGTCCACCTCCGCAACATCTCCGGTGGAACTGACCTCGCAGGCTGCTTCGGCATCATGAACCCCCTTGAGCCTGTTTACGTTGGAGGTTGTCAGGGTCCCACGCTCGGCACTAAGATGGAAGTCTACGACTCGCTCATCGAGTCCGGGCCCGGGCAAGCCGTCCCGCACGGCGAACCCGGTGAGCTTGTTGCCACGGCTTCGTTCCCCAATCAGCCTGTGTTCTTCTGGGGCGATGACTCCGGCGAGCGGTACCATAACGCGTATTACGCACGGTTTCCGCATGTCTGGACACATGGCGATTTCATCCAGTATCATCCTGTTACGGGGCAGGTAATGTTCCTTGGGAGGGCAGACGGCGTGCTGAATCCGAGTGGAGTGCGCTTTGGTAGCAGTGATATATATTCAGTGATCGAGACGCATTTCTTGGAGGTGGCGGATAGCATTTGTGTCGGGCAGAGGAGACCGCAGGATAATGATGAGAGTGTTATGCTATTCTTGAAGATGAAGGATGGTAAGCGGTTTACGGAGTCGCTGGTGGAGAGAGTCAAGCGGAAGATTGGCGAAGAGAAGAGCAAGAGACACATACCGCGGTATGTGTTTCAGACGTGGGATATACCGGTAAGTAAATACTATTTAGGCATAATCGTGACCATGGGACTGACTATGCGCAGGCTACTGTGAACGGCAAGAAGGTCGAACTGCCAGTCAAGCAGATCGTCAGTGGAAAGACTGTGAAGCCGAGTGGAACATTGGCGAATCCGCAGAGCTTGCAGTTTTACTACCAGTTTGCTAGGGTAGAGGACGTGCTGGAAAGCATGAAGCAAGAGAAGGATGGAAAGACGAGGAGCAAATTATAGTCGCAGGCGTAGGCTAGAGTATGTTTCAAGAACGATAAGTATGTTAACTCATAATCGCTTGAACTTGAGTCCACCTTACTTTTTCTTCTTCGTCTTCCGTCCACATTTATTCCCACACCTTTCTTGCTCCGAGGACAGCCTCCGCACAGCGTTCTCAGCGTCCATCGTCGCTCATGTTCTCAATCATATTTCTCCTCAGCCCCTTGAACCTCATGACCCTCTGGCCGATCCTCTCACGTAACCCCACAGTGGAATTCGAACCATCATCCTCAAACACCTGTGCCATATGCAACTCCCTCTCCTTCTTCCGCCACCACCAAAACGTCGCTGCCATGACAGCAACAGTCAGAAGTACTGTAGTCACCCAGTATAGCCACAGCCACCAGGAGTAGACTTGCTCGTGGCGTGTGACTTGGAAGTCGAAGAAGGAGGTGGAGAAGAAGGTCTTGCCTTCGCGTTAGTGGAAAGGAGAAATGGCAGGAAAGGAGGAACGTACAGCCACGGTAGTCGCAGGGAGGAAGAACATGGTTAAAACGGCGATAACGCGCATGATGGCGGAGTCGCGAGCGGCGGCGTTGGCGGCGAGTTGGCTGAGTGCGGCATCACGCTGGGCGATGCCGCTGTACACCTTGTCCTTAAGTTAGCAAATACGACGTGAAATACTGAAGGCGAAGGTGGCTCACCGTTTGTATCAGCGCCTGCGCCCTCTGACTCAAGCACTCCGTCTGCTCCTCAATACTCTTGTTCAAGCATCCCAAGCTATCTAGTCCATCCTCCATCACTCGCGTCGTATTTTCAATTTCTTCCTCTCCAAGGCCGCTCAGGGTCGCCTGCGTACGGTATCTCTTCTTTACTTCCCCAATAAACTCGAGCTGCCTCGTCATGGTCTTACATGCCCAGTCAACCAAGCTCAGGTTACCGATGAAGTAGCTAAGGTCCTTACTCAACGCAGTAAAATCCGTTTCTTCCCTATCATTTGCACTCTCTCTGACCCCAGCCTGAATCTCCAGCGAGAACAGCGTGGCGTGCGCGTTGGTGATGAACTTGTAACGCTGCTCTGCGTCGACATGCAGGAGGAAGAGAGGGATGAGGAAGGGTGTGGAGTTCGGGGAGGACAGGGAAGAAGCGAGGGAGGGAATCACGTCGATGTAGGGAGGGATTTCGTACATGTGGATGAAGGCGTACATGTGGCGCGTGGGGAAGTGGTAGGTGAAGGTTGCGCCGAAGGTGAGGCCGTTGACACCTTTGGCTGCAGAGCGGATGATGAAGCCTGGAAATTTAGCTGGGTGGTGAAAGAGGGTGAGTGGGCTTACTTAGATGTTCTTTCTGGGCAATTGACGCGGCGTGGGCGGAGGCTTGGGGAGTTTGTGGCTGTGCGAAGACTTGCATGGCGATGGGTCGAGAGAGAATGTCGATGTAACTAGATGGTATCCGCGCATACGGCGCGAGTTTTTCGAATAGTTCTTCTGATATCGGCAAAGGAGTTAGATGTCTCCTCGAGCCGGATTGCTGGACTGAATAGCTTTTCGCCGTCAAGAATCAAGGTCGTAAATATAAAGACTTCGTGAATCTGCTTACAAGAGTTTTGTGGGCTCTTCGAATACAGCAGAGCGTGGACTTATGTTGGAACAAAAGTCGTGTGCGATGTAGTCCCGGACAGAACTCTCTGTGACCAGTGTTTCTTTCGCGGTTCCCTCGCCAACTTCAATCAAGTGCAAGCCGTCGCCTTCCGAGTCATCAAAAGCTCGCGTCCTGCGCATCTCGGGAAAAGGTGGTAAGAACATTGTACTGGGAATCGTTTTCAACATCTCTCGAAACAGCGGTGGCTCTTCGACTACAGCTGCGCCTTTCTTGCCCTTCTTTTTCTTCTTCGTTGTAGATTTCCATAGTTCAAAGCCAGAAGCGGCCGGAGGTGTACGTGGAGCAGGCTCTGGTGGTCTTGGGGGTGGGGGTAGCTCTTCAGCTACAGCTACGGAAAACGATCCCCAGCCACCATCATCATCTGGTGGTCGTGACATCGTGAATCCCTCTCAAACAATAGGAGAGCGCAATCTTGTCAAGCGGTAGGTGTTGTGAGGTGAAGACTTCGGAGACGAAGACGAGCGGCGCTGAACCATGTAGCTTGGGGGCCAAATCACTTCCTATTTCGTCGAGCCGAAACTATCATGCACTGGTGGTCGCCTACTTCGTACTTATTGGATGGCTGGCAGCCAATGGTTACCCTGTACATGTTGCTTGGCACTATTGTATAACAAAGAGCGTCGGAATCAGCTTCTTCGATATCCAATTCGAGCGAACTCGTACGCTGAGGAACCATCTCGCCTTCCTTTACTCCGCTATGTCCATCTCATCTACTTCATCCTCAATGTCATCCTCCGTCCCTTCCATTTGCTCACCCTGCCTTGAATCCAGATTCCATGATATAATCGTCTCAGTACGGGCGGCTTGAGTTACGGAAATGTTCCTCAACCTTCCTTCCTTCTGCTCGATACCAAACTTCTTGTCCAACGTCGCAAGGACACCATTTGTCACGCTCAGAATTGGCCACGGTCTCTTGGGCACAGCAAGTTTCTTCTCGCCTCTCCACCTTCTAGGTGCGGCTACGTTCTGCTTCTTATCCAGGTCGATGTAGCCGTAAGTCATGAAGTCGATCAAATATTGTTGAACATCTAGACCTCTATTGATCGCTTCGATGCTAACCATGTCCACGGGCGACTCCATGCGATCACCTCCCAAGTACCAACCTTCGCGGCATAGGAGGCCTGTCTCTTCGAGTGGCACACCGTTTTCGGTCTCGTCATCGAGCCAGGGGTTTGCATCGAGGTCTAGATCTTCTTCGTGGTATGTCCTAACGAGAATGTCTGTCGCATCATCGTAATCCATGGTCTGCTGTCCGATAAGAATCTTGTAAAGCATCGATAGCGTTTTCTGTGTGAGTAGCATGTGTGAGAGATCGATCATGCCGTGCCCATATACCGGATGACTGAAGTGCATATCGAGTTTCACCAGGAACAGGTGGAAAAGGTAGATATCTTGATCCGTCCAGATGGTGCTGTCAGACAGGAAAGCCTCTCGGATTGTAGTGGTATTCATCCCCATCAGTAGCCAGAACTTCATCAGGACGATGTACATCTCGCGCGGCACCCTGTGTCCCTCGACACTAAGCATAGTCAGGATGGTCTTGGCAACGCTGTCGCGGTAAAAAATCATCTTCGTCCACCGCAGGCTGGGAATATCACGCGCGAGGTGCGGGCGGCCATCCATTGGACGCAGCATTGGGTCGCTGATGCACAGCTCAGGGAAGAGGATCCAGCTGAAGATGTATGCAGCCTGAGGGGCATGATAGCTCGCAAAATCGTGAATGATGGATGTGCTGTATTTGTTGAACCTGTAGTGAAACTCTTTGTCGATTGCATACAGATCGATCATGGTCTTTTGCGGCAGCCGAATTGCAAACTGAAAGAAGAGATTGGGATGGCGCAGAATGGCTTTGTAGACGCTGAATCGCTGCGGAACATCTGAACCGGGTAAAGAAGGACCCCATACAGTAGCTGCGACATTCTCACGGCGATGGCGATGGCGGCGTAATATTTTGGGTGCGGTAATGCGGGAGACGGGCGCTGGCATTGATTTGGGGTCGCTCTTGCCGTCGTCAGCCTCTTCCTCGGCGGTGCGCTTGCCTTTTCCTTTGCCGGCTGTTGTAATATCAGTCATTGGACTCGTCGGTCGTGACTCTGCGAAAGGAGATTCTGAAGGTGCGGGCGAAGTAGCCGTCTGCGGCGTTGGCAGCCCGTTCTTGTGCAAGGTGGCTGATGCCTGGAAGGCCGCGGCGGCTTCCATCGCGAGTCTCTTGCGGCTTGTGATTTGAAAGTCGAAGTGGGGACGAAAGACCAAGCCTGAGCGAGTATGAAAATGAGAGAAAGTGAGTGAATTTGATTGGCAACTGTGAGCTTCCAGTGTGGTATCAACATAGCAACGCCAGGACGCGAGTTCAACAGAAAAGGAAGGAGCGACTTGTAAACAAGGCCAGACCCACAACTTCCGCACAGTGAAAGAGCGATACTATGTTAGAAGTTTGAAAACCGAATGACTTGTCCAACACATAGCACCCAAGCTTTGCGCTTGCGGCACAGTGAAATGGTAGGTATAAATAACGGAAACATGAATCCACCATGCAACGACCTGCTTGAGGTCCGCGGGCGCCTGTTGAAGGCCTGATGCATCTAGTCTAAATGCAAGAACCGACCATAACCGCCCTCGTGAGTGGATGAGCACCGCTGTAAACGCCGAACGTTTTGCAGCCCTAGTAGTAATACAAGAAAAAGATAAAAACAAAATCTACTCGGAAAACCAAACTAGTTTCGCTTGATTAGGTTCAGAAATTCTTCCCTGGTTTTAGCAGTTGACCGCATACGACCGAGCATGCAGCTGGTGGTGGTGCTTGCCGTGGTCTTTTGCACTCCCCGCATCACCATGCAAAAATGGCTCGATTCTACTACAACGGCCACGCCCTGGGGCTGAAGCATTTCGGAGAGAGCAAGTGCGACTTGTTTGGTAAGGCGTTCCTGGACCTGCAGGCGACGGGCGAACATTTCAGCGATGCGAGCCAGCTTGGAGAGGCCGATCACACGGCGGTTGGGTATGTATCCAATGTGCATCTAGAATAGTCAGCCTGAAGTTTTGGTGTTTTCCAACCCTGCTCTCGGCGCATACCTTGCCAGTAAACGGTACGAGGTGGTGCTCGCACAGTGAGAAAATCTCAATGTCCTTCACTATGACCAGCTCGTCATGGTCTTCGTGGAAAACAGCACCGTTTACGATCTCGCGCAAGTTCTCCTCGTAGCCCTTTGTGAAGAAGAGCAGCGCTTTTGCGTAGCGGTCAGGGGTATCTAGCAGGCCTTCACGGTCGGGATCTTCTCCAATGCACTCTAGAATGGTTCGCACGGCGCCGGACAGCTTCGCCAACCGCTGTTCTTTTTCTTCGGCAGTGGCTTCTTTCCGTTCGCGGGTTCCTTTGCCTACGCTGTGTCAGTTTCCTCATCCTTATTCCAGGCCAGCGCCACCTACTCGGCCAGCTCAAGCCATCGAAATCGATGGTCGGATGCTGAGTGTAAGGACTGTGCGCCCGACTGGTGGCTAGCGGCGTCTTCGCAGCGTGCTCATCCACGTAACCCTCGACGTCGATACCGCTGTGTACTAGTTCGTATTCATGATGCGCATCGTGGCCGTCGGCGTCGGCGCTTGTAGAGGTCTTGGGAAAGTAGCCGTCCGGGCCGTCGAAATTGACGACCTGGCGCCCGCGGTTCGAGGCTTCGATAGAAGAGTAGAGATTGTCTCGCTCTTTTCGGTCGCGCATTTCGGTAGCTTTGTCTTTGTCTTCGACCCTAGAGGACTGTGCGAGCGGCGAGTGGCCGTTGATGAGGTGGGCGGGAATGGGCTTTGGTCTGAAGGGAGGTGAGTCCATGGCGGGGATCTTTTGGAATTATACGATGTAAGAGATGTCAGCGAGATTCAATTGATTGTCCAATAGTAGCTATGGAAGTGGAGAGTAAAAGGAAGACAGTGGGTTGCAACAGTCCATGCACATGGCTAAGCGCGGTCTGGTCGTGTTGGGTGACTGCAAAGAGTAACTTTTTCACTGGAGGGGACGTCCTAGTGGCGGGCTGCTACTGCGCGCCGGTTTGACGTCGCTCTCCGAGGTGAGCTCGCTCGGGCCACCTGCGTCAAATCGGACCGGCTGCACCGCCTCGCGTCCCTCATCAACGTCTGCCCACCGATCCGTCACCACCACCCCCGTTTGCATCATTGTCACTGCTTCCCTCTAGAGGTACGTATGCCACTGCTGTTGCTCTCGGCCGCTGCACTCAGGTTCACCGTGCTCCAGCGAGGACGGCGTGGGGAGGCATGTTGTACTGGGAAGGGGCTGGATTACGCCGCAACCCCCGCCAGTATCCGCTACGTTGACTACCAACGACGACTTGGACAGGCGCCCTGCAAACCAGAATTCGCGCAAGCTATGCGATGGACGACTAGCAGCAAAATGGTCCGGAGGCTCCGATCGAGGGAGAGCCACACTTGACGAGGGTGCATCGGGATTCGGGCATTTGGCTTGCGGGGGGACTTGCTTTCTTTCTCACCTTGTTTGCACCTCACTGCCAGCTGCACAAGCACTCCAGTCGCCTGCGCTGATCTTCGGCGTGCCTATCATGGCCGTTTCGACTGCTCCCACCTCGAGCAGACGCGCGAATTTGCAACTTGGGCGCAATCCGCGTCCTCCTTCCTTTGTTGGAGCCTGGGACCGATTACCCCGCGTGGACGACCTCGTCCTTTGACGTGTGTACGGCCTTCATGCCTCTGATCGCTCTTCGACTGCTGCAATAATGCTCGCTCGCAGCCGGTGCTTATTGTTCTGCACGGGGTGGTCTTCTCCTGCAGCTTATCGAGCAGAGACATGTTTCTCTCTCCACCTCTGCGCCACGTCTCGAACTAGAATATTTGAGTGTGAAAGATGTCACGATGCAGATGCTCGTCAGACTTCTCAGCATCTAGTCAGGGATGTTAACGGCACACATGCTTCAATATTGATACTCGCCTACCTACGCCACGGCTACGACCGGTAACAGTTGACAGTCTTGTGCGCAAACCGTCAAGATACCTCTACACGGATGCCTTTCGAATATACACTCACGAAAACCATGGTTTGTTCGGTTATAGTGCCGCCAGACATTGCAGTCGTGCCCCATTGCTCGCCAAGCTGGGCAGACGCTCTCACTATGTCCGATCGGTCATGCTGTCAGCAGTACCACTGGTATACACAAG